>NC_084460.1:122510068-123848068 GCF_027409185.1 Cynocephalus volans | reverse complement strand
GAATGTTTGTCCCCTCAAAATCTCATGCTGGAATTTAATCCCCAATATGGTACTTGAAAGGTAGGGCCTTTAAGAGGTGATTGGGTCATGAGGACTAGCCCTCATGAATGGATTAATTCATTCTTGGATCAATGGTTTAATGGGTTATCAGGGAGTAGACTGGGGGCTTTAAAGGGAAGCAAGTGACCACATAAAAGTGCTCTTGCTCAGTCCTCACCATGGATGTTCCTTGAGACTCCACAGAAGCCCCATCAGGAAGAAGGCCCTTGCCAGATGTGCCCACTGGACCTTAGACTTCCCAGCTTCTAAAACTGTAAGAAATAAATTTCATTTTTCTTATAAATTACCCAGTTTCAAGTATTCTTTTATAAGCAACAGAAAATGAACTAATACAGGATGATAATCTGGGAAAACTGACAAAATCAATAGTCAAACTTTTAGAATAACACTTCAGCACATTTTCCAGCTATATGATCAACCTACAAAATTAATAGCATTTCTCAACACTAGTAAAAAAGAAACAAAATAAAATAAGAACCTCCCAATAAAAACATAAAGTATCTAAGAATTAACTAAGAAAATTAAGAGCTCTGTAAAGAAAACTTCAAAACTTTAAAAAAAGACAGAAAATGTTTTGAAAAAAAGCCATTTGAGGCCATAAAATAATGCATTTTAAAAGATTAAAATCATTCAAAGTATGTTCTCCAAACACAATGGAATGAAATTAGAAATAAACAGCTGAAGAAAATTTGAGAAATTCACAATTGGGCTGGCCTGTGGCTCACTCGGGAGAGTGTGGTGCTGATAACACCAAGGCCCCGGGTTCGGATCCTATATAGGGATGGCCGGTTCGCTCACTGGCTGAGCGTGGTGCTGACAACACCAAGTCAAGGGTTAAGATCCCCTTACCAGTCATCTTTTAAGAATAAATAAATAAATAAATAAATAAAAATATGGTGCTATTAAATAACACATTCCTAAATAACCACTAGGTAAAGAAGAAATCACAAGGGAAATTGGAAAACACTTTGAAATGAATGAAAACTAAAGTACAACAACAAAAACTTATGTGATGAAGCTAAATCAGTGCTTAGAAGGAAATTAATAGCTACAAATAAGTATATTTAAAAAAGGTCTCGGGCCGGCCCGTGGCTCACTCGGGAGAGTGTGGTGCTGATAACACCAAGGCCCCGGGTTCGGATCCCATATACGGATGGCCGGTTCGCTCACTGGCTGAGCGTGGTGCTCACAACACCAAGTCAAGGGTTAAGATCCCCTTACCGGTCATCTTAAAAAAAAAAATAAATAAAAATAAAAAAAATAAAAAAGGTCTCAAATCAATAACTTTTTTTAAACAAGGAAGAAGCTGGCAGTTACATTAATACTAATATCTGCCAAATTAATCTTTAGGGCAAAACATTTTGTTAGAAATAAAATATATTTGACAATGAACAAATTGAACAATTAATCTGAAAGATATAATAATTCTGAACTTATACACATGTAACAACATATATCCAAAATATATAAAGCAAAAATTAAAATTCTTGGGGAAACTTGACACACATGAGTACATAATCATAATGCATAATTTTAATACAATATTCTCAATAATTGGTAGGTTAAATGGATAAAAATTTAGCATGGGCAGAAAAGACTTTACACAGTTAATAAGCTTGATCTAATGGAAGTATGTAGATTTCTGCCTACATCTGGTAGAGAATACACATTCTTTCAAGCACATATTAGACCACAAAGCAAATCTCAACAAACTCAAATGAATCAACAACATAGACAGCATTCTTCAACCATAAGGCAATAAAATTAGAAGAAACTTCAGGCTGGCTGGTTAGCTCAGTTGGTTACAGTCTGGTGCCGGTAACACCAAGGTCAAGGGTTTGGATCCCCTTACTGGCCAGCTGCCAAAAAAGGAAGAAGAAACTTCACCTTCTCTCCATTTAGAAATTAAAATTAACCAAGGAAGAAACTACAACTAGAATAACATGTAGCACACATTATATAATAATAATAATTTGGAACAGCATTTATAGGAAGAAGCTAACAGAGACAGTCGCAATAGCAGGTGTTCAGGTCTCTGTTACCCACTTCATTCTGGGTCACCGCAGAGAGATCTCGTAGAGCAAGACTAGCCCTGGGACAGGGACATTACCCTTCTGGCTATGAGGGGTTTTTTGTTTTGTTTACACTTTTGATTTTTAATATACTTTATTTTTATTGAGTGTGAGAAATGCCCTCACCTGTCCAATGCCAAAGGATGGACACAGAGACACAGGTACAGTGAAGCGAGACTTTATAAGTTTCAGGTGTCTGAAGGGCAGGTACACAGAAAAGCGCCGTAGCAAGCAATTTATTTCCTGATACATAAGTCTCTCCCCCCACTTCTTCATTGGCTGAGTACTACAGGGTAAACAATCTTCCACAACAACAGCTAAAATTTATTACCCCCTTGCAAGGAATTCCCTTGTCTGGGGACTCAGGACAAGCCCAGGATAAAGGCCCGCCTAAGCCTTGTGAAGGGAGAAACACCAGGGAATGAAGAAAACAATGGGTGCTAGTAACCAAATACAATCTCAAGGAAAGACTTATCTGTTCAGAGACCTCTGGGAAAATGAAGAAAACAAAAGGGTCTAGGAAATAATTACCATCTCAATAAAACACCCTCAGGTAAGTCATTTCTGAAAATGAGTCACTTAGATTATTTTCTTACATAGAGCAGTTTTAGGTTCACAGCAAAATTTAGCAAAAGAGAGTTCCCATATACCTCCTGCCCCAACATATGCACAGCCTCCCTCACTATGAAAAGCCCTCACCAGAGTGGCACATTTGTTACAATGAACCTACATTGACACACATCATTATCACTCAAAGTCCATAGTTTACATTAGAATTATTCTTGGTGTTGTACATTCTATGGGTTTGACAAATGTATAGTAACATGTATCCATCACTGCCCTAAAAAGCCTCTGCTCTACCTATTCATCCCTCCCTCCCTCCAACCCCTAGAAACCACTGATCCTTTTACTGTCCCCATAGTTTTGCCTTCTCCATAACTTTTTGCCTTAAGAAACTAGAAAAAGAAGAATAAACTGTCCAAAGAAAGCAAAAAGAAGAAAATAAAGCCTAAAGATAAAATAAATGAAACAGAGAATAGAAAAGCAATAGAGAAAATCTATAAAACCAAAAGCTAGTTCTTTGACTAGATCCACAAAATGACAAACCTTTAGCTAGACTGGCCAAAACAAACAAATGAACAATAACAAAAAACAAGCAAACAAACAAATAAAAAAAGAATACTCAAATTACTAGAATCCGAAATAAAGAGGGGATTTTACTACCAACCTTACAGAAATACAAAGCATTATAAAGGAATACTGTGAACAATTGTATGACAACAAATTAGATAAATTAGTGAAATGCACAAATTCCTAGGAAGACAAAATACAAAATCTAACTCAACAAGAAATAGAAATACCATGGATAGAGCTTGCTGTGGTTTGGATGTGTCCCTCAAAGTTCATGTGTCAGAAACAATCCCAAATGCAATAGTGTTGAGACGTGGGTCCTTTAGGAGATGATTAGGTCATGAGGGCAGAGACCTCATGAATGGATTAATGCTGTTATCATAGGAGTGGGTTCCTGATAAAAGAATGAGTTCTGACCCCCTTTCTCTCTCTCAAGCACACACACACTTTTGCCCTCCTGCCATGGGATAACACAGCACAAAGGCCCTCACCAGATGTGGGACCTTCAATCTTGGACTTCCCAGCTTCCAAAATTATAAGAAATAAATCTCTGTTCTTTATAAATTACCCAGTCTCAGGTGTTTTGCTATAGTAACTCAAAACAGACTAAGACAGAGCTATAACAAGTAAAGAGATTGAGTTAGTTATCAAAAACTTCCCATAAAGAAAAGCCCAGACACAGATGGCTTCACTGCTAAATTTTACCAAATGTTTAGAGAGTTAACACCAATCCTTCACATACTCTTCCAAAAAACAGAAGAGAACGCTTCCTAACTCATTGTCTGAGACCTGTATTACTCTGATACCAAAACTGAACAAAAAAAATTACAAGAAAATTACAGACTCATATATCTTCAGAATACAGATGTAGAAGTCTTCAATAAAATACTAACAAACCGAATCCAGCAACACATAAAAAGGATTATATACCATGATAAGTGGGATTTATCCAGGAACAGAAGCTTGGTTCAACATGCCTAAATGTATCAATGTAATACAAAAATATCAATAGAATAAAGGACAAAACTGCATGATCTCAATAGGCACAGAAAGAGCATTTAACAAAATTCCATACCCTTTCATAATAGACTTAACAAAGTAGTACAAACCATCAAACTCTTCAACTTGATAGGAATCATCTGCAAAAATCCATAAGTAACTTCACACTTATTGGTGAAAAACTGAATGCTTTCCCCTTTGATCAGGAATAAGTCAGGGCTGGCCCCTGTCACCACTGTTCTTCAACATAGTGCTGGAAGTTCTAGGCAGGACGATAAGGTAAGAAAAGGAAATAAAAGGCATAAAAATTGGAAAGGAAGAAGAAAAAATACTAAGCTGGCTGGTTAGTTCAGTTGTTTGGAGCGTGGTGCTGACAACACCAAAGTCTGGGGATTCAATCCCTGTACCAGACAGCAAAAAGAAAAAAAAATTCTCTATTTACAGCTGGCATGATCTTGTGTATAGAAAATCCTAAGGAATCCACAAGAAAACTGTTAGAACTAATAAACGAGTTCAGCAAAGTTTTGAGATACAGGATCAATATAGAAAATGTTCACAGTTTTCAACCGCTGGTTGCTCATCCCAAGTACGTTTACCTACATGGACATATGCATGGAAGAATCCAGGGGAAAGGGGAATTCAGTGACTGTTAATTACAGCAGAATTTAGCACATCTGTTTTTAGTCAAAATACATTCAAGGATCAGACAGCATTGTTGAGCACTTGGTATATGGTACATATAATTCATGTGCTTTACATATATTAACACATTAATGTGTTAACATATTTACATATGGTCACACCAGCTATTATCTCCACTTCACAACTGGGAAAACTGAGGTAGAGAGTGGCTATGTAACTTGGTCAAAGCCACATATCTAGAAATTAGCAAAGCCAGGATTATATATTTGTTTTTCCTCAGAAGATAGCTGAATGAATTTATTTGAAGAGGACAAGATAAAGATGAACAGTAGACTGGGAGTTAGAAGAACTAACTGGGTCTTTCCTCTGGTTCTTCTTTTTTTTTTTAAAAAGATGACCAGTAAGGGGATCTTAACCCTTGACTTGGTGTTGTCAGCACCACGCTCAGCCAGTGAGCGAACCGGCCATCCCTATATGGGATCCGAACCCGGGGCCTTGGTGTTATCAGCACCACACTCTCCCGAGTGAGCCACGGCCGGCCCTCCTCTGGTTCTTCTATGAGCAAGCTGTGTGACCTGGATGAGCAATCTACCTTCTCTGAACCTGTCTCCTCATCTGTAAAAAGAGGGAATTGGACTAAATGATAACTAAGCCCACTACCACCTCTAATTCTCTCACTCTGGACTTACTCTATGCCTGATTTCTGCATTACAAACACTTCCTTTCCCAGCCACCTGGAAAAGACGAGGGCCAAGAGAGGACGACAGCTGCTTACTCATGACAAGAGATGGAAGAAACAGAAACAGGACAGCATGTCACTTGCATAAGTTGCTGCTTCAGCCAGTGATGGGTTTAGGTGAGAAACACGGTTATAATTAGAGCAGCAGCCCCTCCTGAGTGCTCCACCAGCCTCCTCAAGCACAGCTGGACCTGCCGACTGCACATGCAGGAGTCTGCTCTGGCCTTGAAAATGATCCTTCTTGAGAGGATTTTCCTCCTTCCTTGAGGGAAAGAAAACCCATTAACATAAAACCCACTTCCCATCTGGTTTCCACTGCTAAATGCCACTCCAGTAGAGACCGAGCGTTGATAAATATAGGGGGAGGAAAAAGTCGTAAGCTGAGCCTGGTCACATTGCCCCTTGTGATATAGTTTTATTTTTAACTTCAAAACACTTGAACTATTTCTGTTGAAGTTTCCTCTCCTCTCCCTGCCTTCCCAACAGAACCCTGTACTCTGCTGCAGCTGGTGTGCCCCAGCCACCTCCCAGCGATCTGCCTGCTCACAATCAAGGGACGCAGGTGCAGTATATGGTGAGTAAGCCCGTGCCATGAAGGTACGCTTTTCACACATGAGCAGGTGCACCAGGGGGATGTTCGGAGTGACAAACATGCAGATGGGGGCTGAGCTGCACATCACCTTTGTGTCCTGAAGAAGGTTGTTAAGCAAATTAGTTATGTTTGGCAGGGGGTAAGGTTGGCACTGTGAATGAGACCCAGCCATGTGTAAACGTTCTGACAACAGTGTAGGTTCTTTCTTCTACAATCAACCAGAACATTATGTGATATCTTTAAAGTTACACAGTAGTGATGGGGGGTGGGGGGTGGGAGGGAAGCAGATGAGGTGGTGAGGAAACAGGTGGAAGGCCCAGACCTAGAATTTCTACTTTCTAAAATCCGAGTGCTGGGATCTTCTCTCCAATCAACATTTGCTGTTAATTACAAGTCACTCTCATGGAGCTTGATTGTAGTGTGTCATCCTACCATTTAATGTAGCACAACTGTATTTACTGCATGTACCATTCAAACTCTGCCTGCAGTTTAAATCCTGTTTTTCTCTAATGAATGTGGTCCTAAATGTTGTCTCTCCTCCCCAGCTTTCTTGAAGCCAAAATGC
Source organism: Cynocephalus volans (assembly GCF_027409185.1). NCBI lineage: Eukaryota > Metazoa > Chordata > Mammalia > Dermoptera > Cynocephalidae > Cynocephalus > Cynocephalus volans. The sequence goes on along the minus strand of NC_084460.1, from coordinate 123,841,268 downwards.
ATCGTGGAATATAAGAGAATGTATTTTACAAGTTGAAAAACTTATACAGGCTTATGAACCCAAACCAAAAATTGTTACAGACTTGAAACTTGCACATCCAAAGGGACAAAAGTAAAATGACTAATGATTCTTGAGTTATCGAAAGCTATAAAATGTAGACTATTTCTAGCTTCTGGAAGAACTGTATAGTGTTGCATGCACAAAAAATTGGCAGAGGTGAGGAAGCAGTATTTATATTCTTGTGTTTCTCTGGTTCAAAGTTCAGTTAAGGACATCCTGGCAAGTGGCCTATGCAGCAAAAGCCACCAATGCCAAGTAAAAGGAGACTTAAAGCAACTACTCAGATACCCTAACTCCTGTTTCCTTTCTGCCTGCCTCTATAACCTCCAGACACACTCCGTGACTCACTATAGTTGTCTGGGTAATAATCATGCTTGTTTGCTAAACACAGTCGAATGCACTGTGTATAATTGCCTAACTTCATTTAATTTTTCCAGGGTTTTCATGGTACCAAGGTCCCCAAGGTGTATGCTGGGGTGCCTTCCTAGTGGAACTAGGGTGTGTTGGCTTAGCAGTAACCAAGCAGACAGGCTGACTCACAGCTACCTCCAGATAATCCAGCCAGTGAAGCACTTTCTTGGCCAATAGAACAATAATTTAAAATACTGATGCCAATATATAAGCACCAGATATGAGAATTAATTAGCTAATTAAACAAATAAAAAGTTTAAAGGTAGAGAGATTTCTAGCATAGGTGGAGAACTGTAGATTATGAAGTTAAATAAATCTGGGGGAGGGTGGTTAGGTACAGTGAAACTACTGGAATTACAGCCCAGAAGCCCAGGATTATGGAACCAGATGTGGGAATTATCCTCAGCCAGGATGGTTGTGTTAAAATCTCAAGAGGCAAGGGGATTACATTAATGGTTAATTAGGTATATTTCCGGGCCGGCCCGTGGCTCACTCGGTAGAGTGCAGTGCTGATAACACCAAGGCCCCGGGTTCGGATCCCACATAGGGATGGCCGGTTCGCTCACTGGCTGAGCGTGGTGCTGACAACACCAAGTCAAGGGTTAAGATCCCCTTACCGGTCATCTTTTTAAAAATAATAATAATAATAATAATAATAATAATAATAATAATTAGGTATATTTCCTTTCCCTAAAAATAAATATCTCCATAGGGAAAAAAAATCTCCATAGGAAGGAATTACATTAACAATGTTTAATTAAAGTAACTAATCAGTTGGCTGGATAATAGGTTAAGAGTTAAAGAATATCTTTGACCCTTAACTTTTAACCTTGTCACTTTCATTGAGGCTAAAACTCATAAATAAATCATTATTGCCAGTGCTAGGCACATGAGGAGGCAGAACAGTTAGTCACTGACATCATGTGAGGGGTGCTGAGAGGGCCCCTTGCCTAAAAATATCTCCCTGACACAGATCCTGTTTGCCTACCAACTTTAAAATTATAGCAAAGAATGTTAAAACCATTATCAGTTAATCCCATTCTCTTTTGTTTGAGTCAGTGATTTAAATACACCTTCTACGTGCATTATCATGACCTTGCTGGCTAGCAACACTTGGCTAGCAACACCTCCTCATTCTTCTAGTCTCTGTCCTACTCTGCCCTTGGTACCAACTGAGCTGCCAACATTCCCTTGGCCACCACCACGCAGGTAGCATCTGTGTGGTGCTGGGGTTTTACAGATTCTCAGTAAAACATCAAAGTGAAGCAGAAATAAAGCATGGGATTAGAGCTGGAGACTCTGGGAGCATGGGCAAGACATTTTACTTCTCTGAGCCTTTTTTTTTTTTTTTTTTTTTTCAAAGATGACCGGTAAGGGAATCTCAACCCTTGGCTTGGTGTTGTCAGCACCACACTCAGCCAGTGAGCAAACCGGCCATCCCTATATAGGATCCGAACCCGTGGCCTTGGTGTTGGCAGCACCGCACTCTACCGAGTTAGCCACGGGCCGGCCTGAGCCTCAGTTTTTCATCTAGGAAATGAAGAGGTTAAAACAGCCCCTTTCCTTTCAGAGTAAGGTCCTTCTAACAGCATTGTCTGGAGTTTAGTATAAGGGAAGACTCTCAGGCCTCACTCCTACTGGATCACAATCTGCACTTTAAAAAGATTGCCCAGGTGATTCCTGTGCACACTGGTGTTTGAGAAGCTCTGGAATAGAGTGCTGGTTATCTGCCTGATCCAGATTCCTGATGCTATGACTGCAAGTGTTTAAAAGAAAAAGGACTGTCACCCGCTGGAAACAATTCTGGCAGCAGTCAGGATATCTGTTCTAACTCGAGCCCACTGAAGTCTTTTCCATTCAGTGAAGGCTACATTACCAAATTAAGTTGAAAAGATTTCTCTTTTGCCTTAAATAGAGCACACCCCAAACTGGAGTACATCTGACATCACTACACTTTCCTCCTAAATGTGTTTCCATTTGCTCTCACAGCTCTTTCAAAATGCTGCCTTCTATTCCATTGAATTCAACCCAACCCTATTCAATACGCAGTGACTGAGTGCTGGGCGCAGTGTTAGCCGCGTTCACTGTCCTGTCCCTCATTGGGGACCCCATTCGGCAGGTCCTTGGCGAGGCCTCCGAGGCCTCCACTGATGTTCCCTCAGCGCTCCCTGCACTGCCTGGACAAGCCCGGGTCACAGCACTCGCCCCCCACAGTGGCCAGTGGCTTCCCCAGCCCAGCTTCACTGGCACCTTCTTTTTTTCTCTTAATGAGCAGAATCGTAGGTAAACAATAAAAATTACTCACTTGGGCCTACGAAACTAAGATGCCCTCAGGTTGTCTTTGTGGCATCCAAAAAGTCCCAGGCCTGAGGCAGTACGATTTGAATTCCTACGTGCTTAAGGAATGCTTTGTGGTGATTAGAGGGGCACCCAAGGGGGGACATCATGGGGATTTACATTCTTAACAGAGTGAGGTAAGACTTTTTAAAAAAATAAGACTTGAAGATTATTAAGCTGACAATGTTATCGGACTCATTTCTGGCTGCCCACCCCCTTGAAAAGGAAAGAAAAAACCTCAGAAGTCAAACGGTTGGTGTTAGAAAAGCAGCTGTATTGAGCTGAAGGAGGTGGTAGGTTATCCCATCTCAAAGATTTACATTTACTGAGGGGTTTTTAAAGGAAGGGTTGAGGGAATGGAATGTGGGAGGTGAAAAGCAGGAGAGAAGGAGACGTGAGTTATGAGGGGTCCGTGTCTGTGAGTCAGGTACAAGGTCTCGCCAAGGCTTCCTCTGGTTTCTATTCTCATCTTCGCTGTTATCTCGGGACCCTGCAAGATTTTGATTTGTGCCAGTGTACTTGGCTGGTGCCCAAGTCAGTTTCAGTGATTTGGCCTTGATCATTTCTCAAAACTCTACAAGTCTCAAAGAAAGAACCCTTAGCTTTGCAAAGTACTAATTAGCTTCTCGGCCTTGTTTTCCTTCCTAGGGAGCGAGATAAGAACGTCAGGAGATGGGAAGAAAGAGTGGAGAGAAAAAACCTGTCCCTTTAAAAACCCTCCCCCGCTCTGCAGCCCAGGCAGCTTTAGGTCCCAACGTAGCTTCAGTCCTGCTCACTCCAACAGTGGTATGTAAGATACACTGGAGTGAGAGGGAAGTGAAAACTGAAAGGTCACCAAGGGTTATGCGAGTGATCAATAGGGAGAAATGGAGGCCAGGACAAGGGAGGTGGCCATGAGAATGGCCTTCCTCACAGTGAAAGTGACTCTTACACATTAGACACTTTCCACACTTTATCTCATTTGATGCTCACACAAGCCTATGGGGTATTATGAGCCCCATTTTACAGATGAATAAATTAGCTGTAGAGTGATTAAATAATTTGTCAAAAATTACTCAGCTAATCAGTGCCCACTGATTTATTTTATATCAGAGGTGTTAGATAAGGCCTCTTTGTGAAGGTAATATGGAAGCTGAAATCTAAATGGCGACAAGGTGCCCATAATGCAAATGCAAGGGGAAGGCCCTTCCGGGAGGAAGAGCAAGTACAAAGTCTGGAGCAACGCGTGCCAGAGTGAGAGGTGAGGTAAGAGGGGCATGCAGAGGACGGCTCAGGCAGGGCCTGTGGGCCCAGGTGAGGACTTCAGAGTTTATTCCTGTGTTGGGAATCCACTGGAGATTTTAAGCAGGGGAGTAATGACTTAATTTTATAAATCGTTAAAAATCACTCTTTCTGCTGATGAATATGGATTATGGAGTTCAAGATGGGAGGACTGAGACTGATTATAAAGCCATTGCACTAGACAGGATGAGAAGTGATGGTGCTTGGACTCGGGCAGTGGTGGTGGAGATGGGGAGAAGTGGACAGAATTGCCCACTGCCTTTCCAGATCTTTCGTCAAGGCCTTCCCAACTAATTGGCAGTAGTTCTTTTGTGATTGGGGCACAATACCAAGCTTCTTCTAGCTCAGTGGTTCTCAAACTTGATCTTACATTAGAATCTGCTGGATACAGTACATCTGATTCAGGAGGTCTGGATAGGGCCCAATAATTCGCATTTCTAACTGGTTCCCAGGTAAGTACTGATGCTGTCGGTCTGGTGACCATGCTCTAAGAACCACCATTCTAGCTGCCTTGCTTTTGCTTATCAACTCTCTCCTTTCTGAGTGGTCCATATAACACCACAGCCTGCATCAAATCAAGTTGCTGCCCCCTTGCCAGGTTCTAAATGCTACCCTACTTATTTAAAGAAATATTCATTTCTCAAACTCACATGCCTGGTCCTTCTCTTGGCTCCTATTCCACGTAAACTACATCTAGTACATCCAGTAAAATCTAGTTCCTTAAATTATTTAAGTCTAAATTACATTATTTTGACTGCTGTCTCTTCTAGACAGGGGAACTTTAAAACTCATACGTTGGGGAGAGCGTGTTGGCCATGTACTTGACTGAAGTTTGTTTTTAAGAGGATGAGATGCACTGCCTTTTCAGACAGGAAGCGAGAATCTAAAGGTGAACACTGGCAAAGAAATTAAAAGGGAAAAATCGCACCTGGATAACCACACTTTGTCTCAGTCGTAGATTTTTGTCAGTTTTTTCACAGTGAAGAGCTTCTGTAATCAGTGTATTTTCACTTAGTAGGTGTTCATTTTAAATCTCAGTATCCAAGGGCCTGCCCGTGGCTCACTTGGGACAGCGTGGTGCTGACAACACCAAGTCAAGGGTTAAGATCCCCTTACCAGTCATCTTTAAAAAAATAAATAAATAAAAATAAATATATATATAAATCTCAGAATCCATCTCGTAGTGCATATTTTTAACCTTAAAACCTCCCCTTTCCCATTTGTATTCCCTGAAATGCAAAGCCATTGGGCCTGGGTGCTCTTCTTGCTTCCTCTACTCAATGGTGGGGGGTGGGGGTGGTACAGTATAGAATGTGATCCAGATGAGGGGGAAAAAAGCCCACATCACCACAGGAAGTGTTTCCTAATGAAGAGTATCTGACTCCTTTGGAATCTGGAAAGATTATACATGTAGACACTCTTCTGTTCCCCAACTCTAGCCATGGGTTTGCATTTTCCCCAGATCTTGGAGATGGATCACATTTGTCTCTGTGGGTATCTGAAGGACACAGTGTGACATAGCAAAGAGTACAGAGTTTAAAGCCAGACAAATCTAGTCTTCTTGTGCCTCAGTATCCTCATCTGTAAACTGAAAATGGTAATACCCACCTCAGTTGGTGTTGTGAGGATTAAATGAAATGTTATGTAAAAGCACATGATGAGCACTAAAATAATATATCTCTTCCTCCATGACACCCAACACAAAGAGAAATTTCTAAATCTAAGAAAATCAGACAAACCCCATGGAGGATAAGGATCCAGTCACTGTGCACTGGAACAGAGAGGATTAAGAGAACACGGCATCTAACGTCACAACCAATGATATATCTAATTTGATCAATTTAATGCAACACCAGTTGGCTCCAGCTCAAGGTGATCAGTCAACTGTCCAGGTTTGCCTTGGGACTGAGGTGTTTCCTGTGTTGTGGGACTTTCAGTGCTAAACTAGGAGAGTCCCAGGCAAACCAGGATGATTGGTCACCCTACTTCCCCAGCAATCATTAGATTACCACGAATTCTGTATTGACTCTTATCTCGGTGGGAACAACTTCCCCCAGATATACAACAAAAGGTTCAGATGTGATTTTTTTTTTAAGCCCTTAAGCTATATTTATCTTCTTCCTTCTTTCCACTACCAAACTTCTCCAAAGAGTTTCTTCACTCACTGTCTTTCTGCTCAGCTCATGTCCTCTCTCAAAGTCACTCATCTGGTGTAGCTCCAGAGCCTGGCAGAGGATCTTTAAATAGCAGTATTAAAAAAAGAGAACATGCATTGTTGTCTCTTAAAGAGATATTTGCTAATAACTTCAATGAGATGGAGAGCAATAAGGCTCTACCACAAATGTTTCCAGCTTCAATAACACTGTCCCCAAGAACCATACTCCATAGCGCTGAAGGGTAAGAAATGGCTGGGTTTGGAGTGCACCACCAGTGTCCCTCCAGCCAGGCACATCCCTGCTGCTGGGGCAGAGTTCTCACTAAACACGTGGAGCACACAGACCTTCCTTTCCCCTCCCAGGGACTGGGCTCTACTTCGTGACATAGCAGGCTGACAAATAGGAAGTTGGACATTCCTGGTGCTGGTAGCTTTTTTCACATAGCTTTATTCCATTTGTGATCTGACTCTTCTTTCCCATCTGAAAACCAGTAGGGGACTCTGAGTCATCCAGACTCCATCCTTATTTATGAATTTCTCTTCTGAATGGAAAGCAGATGGTCACATTCTCCCAGCCAGGACACAGGCCCTGTCAACACTGAAGTATGTGCTTAATGGCTTTCCCCTCTCCTCTTCCAGCCAAGGTTTGAACAGCCAAGAGTCCCTGTGAAAAGCTGAAATGCCACATTTGCTCTGTCGTGAGCTCTTTGGGGACCTCCCCTAAGCATGGCGTTATCGTCATTGTTTTTAATTTTGAAGTAGCACTGAGGCTGTCACTCACTCTTTTGTCTACATCTGTAACAACATAGTCCTGACTTTCTTGGCTCTCCTGTCTTTTCTTCTCTGGCTCTGTTTCTTCCTAATGCCCCCAGAAGTGGTCATACTGGCCTATGACCAAGTACTTCATGGCTCAGATTTCTATTCTGATGGGGATCTGAACCCTTGACCTTGGTGTTAGCACTACACTGTAACCAGCTGAGCTAACTGGATAGCACCTCCCAAAAATTTAAACAAAATACTAATAGTTACCAATGTTGAGAATGAGTCACCTAAATTTTCTTACTATTTGTTGGTTTTAGAAGCTACCTAACATAAAATATATCTTCTTTTAATGAAAACCCATAAGCTAAAAATTAAAAATTTTTGAGCTTAATTTCTATGCAGAATAATCACATCATAATTAATATTTTCATTTCTTTCTATTTCCTTCTATCTTTGTTTTTTTAAAATAATTTATGTACCAATCACTATGTGTAATTACATTCTATAAAAATTATGGTTGAAATATAAATAAAATTTACCATTTTAAAGTGTAAAAAAATAAAATCAGATCATTTGGTGGATAAGTGGGAAAAAAAATAAAAGATTTCTATTCTTTGTTCCCACTTCCCCAATTATGGCTTCCTCTCTCACTTTTAAGTGGATAATTCTCAAATCTGTATTGCTGCATTCTGATCCCTCATCTTCCTATCCACGTGATCTGTCACCACCTTAAGCATCTTGTATTAAACTTGGTAGACCCATCTTTCCTCCCATAATAGTTCCCTCTTCAGACCTCTACTTTTCTCAGAATTATAACCAACATTATCTTTTCTTTGTTCAAAATCTTGGCATCAACTTTGACTCTTCTTTCCTCATCTCCAGCCAGAAACAAAAATGTTGACTCTCCCTTTTTAATCTCTCCTGTCTCATCTTGCCTGTTTCTACTGTCATCAGTCCCGTCCATTCAAGCTTCCATCACATTCTCTACAGAGCAGTTTCTAACTCTAGCTCCTCCCACTGCATCCATCATTCACCACTCCTAGTTAACACTCGAATTACTCCTCATGGTTAAATTGTTCCTTATTGTCAACCAAATAATTTCAGATGCTTTAGCCTGATACTTAAGTATTTCTACAATAAGTCCACAATGGAGTTTTTTTCCCCCAGGAGTGACTGGAATACAGCAGGAGTCTACCTGCACATTAAATTGCATATTAAAAGATCCAGTGGCTGAACAAAAAATAAAGATGTGTTCTTTGCTTCATCCTATTCTGCTTTATTTCAGTCTATTTTAGTCTGCTCAGGCTGCTATAACAAAATACCATAGACTGGGTGGCTTATAAACAACAGAAATTTGTTTTTCACAGTTCTGGAGGCTGGGAAGTCCAAGATCAACATGCTGGCAGAATCGGTGTCTGGTGAAGGTCTGCTTCCTGGTTCACAAATAGCCGTCCTTTCACTGTGTCCTCACATGGCACAAGTAGCAAAGAAACTCCCTCAGCCTCTTATAAAGGGCACTAACTCCATTCATTAGGGCTCTGCCCTCATGACCCAATCACCTCCCAAAGGAACCCCATCTTCAAATACCATCACATTGGGGATTAGGTTTCATACTATGAATTCTGGGGGCACACAAACATTCAAACTATAGCGCAGTTCAACCCTCTTGGCTCTGTTTAGCCTCTTCTCTGGCTTCAACACCTCAGTTTATCTTCTTCTGGGACCTAGACCTGTTTGATGTTCTGGCTTGCAACTTCTCATCTGCCTCCTGACTCAGGCTGACTATTAGGAGGATAAAGCAATCTGGCACAATCCCTCTTTCACTCTCAGTAACCCCACCAGTCTCTAGAACAGGGGTTCTCACTGATTAATGTGCATCACAATCAGATGGGGAGTGTGTTAAGAAAATGAATTCTAGGACACACCCCCTCACTCAGGTAGGGGTGCTGACAGCATCTACAACAGTGCAATCCAATAGGACTTCCTCTGAAGATGGAAATATTCTATTCTATGTTGTCCAGTAGAGTAGCCACTAGCCATATGTGGCTCTTTGAGCACTTGAAATGTGGATAGAGTGACTGAGGAACTAAATTATTAATTTTATTTCATTTTGATTAAATAGCCATGTGTAGCTGGTGGCTATAGGTTCAAAAAGTAACACAGGTGATTGTAATGAACAATTATGTTTAAGAATCATGTTAACAAGCAGTCCAGGTGAACCTTATGCTCACTTACTGGCACATGGTAGGTAATCAACAAGTGTTTGTTGAATCGATGGATGGATGAACCATTGAATAAATGAATGAACCAGACTATAATTCCCTTGAGATTTAAGGCTGCCTCTTCTGGAAAACAAAAGTTGGGGACTGTTCCAGATTAAAAGAGGCTAAAAAGACTTGAACAACCAAATGCAATAAATTGACCTTAAAAGGATCCTTTTTCAAAAATCGAAAATTAAAAAAACAAAAACAAAAACGAACTACAGAAGACATTTTGGGGACAACTGAGGAAATTTGAATATAAATAATACGTTACATATTAGAAAATTATCTTTAGTTTTCTTAGGTTAGATAATGTTATTTTAGTTACAAAAGAAAATATCCTTATTCTTAGGGAATACATGCTGATCTACATAGGGATGAAATGTCATGAAATCAGCAAATTCTTTTCAAGTGGTTCAGCCAAAAGTGTGTGCGTGTGTTTGAGTGTGTGTGTGTATAGGGAATTGAGAAAGAAAGAAATGGCAAAATGCTAACAATTGTTGAATTTAGGTAGAGTATATTTGGTGTTCATTGTATATATTCCTTCAACTCTTCAGTGTATTTGAAATTTTTCAAAAAATAAGTTTTGGGGGAAGTTCACCCACAATGAATTGGCAAATCCTAAAGTAAAATAAAATTTAAATTTAAAATTCTGCATCTTAAAAAAAAAAAAAAATTCTGCATCTTGTTACTTTTGGGTGCTAACCTCCTCACCCCATCCCAGACTAACACAGTGTTGAGACTATGTTACAAATTCTCTAGCCTGGGTTTTGCACACTGGCAACCTATAAATCCTATCTAGCCTGTACTCACATTTTTTCTTGGTGGTGGTGGTGTTTTTAATTAAATTTGTTGCCAATACTTAAAATTCTGAGGATTTTTATCTTGATATATTATGTAATAAAATATTTTGCATTATGATGTGTTGGGGAAAATATAGGAAAACGGTCAGGGCCCCTCAGATGTTCAGAATCTTTCTGAGCATTCGCTGTAAATAGGCACGTGTGCTCAGGTGTTCCTTGGTTATCGGCTAATGTAATTGCGCATGTGCACCCAGGTGTCCTGGGTTATGACTTAAGTATAAAGGATGAGTGGCTCTGATCCATCGTGCCCCCTGCCCCTGGGATGCCTTAGGGGGGCCATGGGGAGGCCACTACTGCTGCTGGAGGTTGTTGCTGTTGCTGCCAGTGTCCCCAGGGCGCCCCGTAAGGCCGCTGTCACCACTGGACCTGTAAGCTGCTGCTGCCATTGCTGAGGACTGAGCTTGTGTCATCTGCCAACAGCTCCCGGGATCTTTCCCGATTACCTAACATGGACCTGCATGTGAGGGGTCTGGGGACCCAGTCTGTACAATGAGTTTGAAGGGTCTGAGCCCTAGCTCTGACAATATAAAAGGAAACAGTATAACTAAACTAATTAAAATAATGAGACATTCTGGCTTTAGTTATGATTTGCCTTATTTTACACATAAAATTTTATAACAGTGAATGTATAGATCACTTCCTATGAGGCAAACACTGTTCTAAGAGTTTTATTAACTCGTTTCCTCCTCACTACTGCACTGTGGGATAGGTACTACTATTATCCTCCCTTTACAGAGGGGAAAACTGATGAACAAGGTGTTAAGTAGCTTTCCCAAAGTCCCAGAGCTACCCACCCATACAGCCAGGACTGAAGCCTGTGCAGTCTGCCTCCTAACCACTGCACATACCACCACTCAAAAAATCTGCATCTCCGCTTGCTCAGGAAAAAGCAGAAGATCTGGCAACACATTACCACATGGGACCAATTGACCAGAGCCGAGTAGCATCGTTCTCCTGAAAGTAGGAATCTTCTCTTTCTCTTGACAGAGTCCCCACTCAGCCTGCTGCTGGGGCCTTTGACCCCTGCACTAGCCACAGAACAGCTGAATATACCTTGGTGAATTGCACACGATAGATATTCCACAGACACTTACACGCTGCCCCAGACCAAGTTGGATTTCAGACTGACCTATAAGTAGACATAATGCCCCAGTGAGAGAGGTTAGGAGGTAAGATTGGGGGCCAGATTGAGGGCAGGGAGGGTGTTTGGAATGCTAGGATAATTGTCGGTAGACAATGGAGAAACGTTACAGGAAGCAGAAATTAAACATCCCTGGTTGGTAACATGCCCCACCAGGATGCAGTGTGGGTCAGTGCAAAGAGCATGGGCCCACATGGCCTGAGTTGGAAGCCTGGTTCCTTTGCTTATCTGCTGTATGACCTTGGACAAGTTACTAAACTCCTTCAAGCTTCCATTTCCTTAACTGTAAAGTGGTGGCAATGACACTCCCAGGGTGGTGGAAGGAATTTAAGTGAGAAAGTATGTGATGTCTGTTTGTCCCCTGTTAATATAGGAAACCATGATACTTTTCTTACTAATCACTCATATTCATATTTTCATGTTTCCTCCTAGAGTTAAGAAACAAGAAGAAATTGGGAAGCTATGGTAAGTACCAGGTGCTTACTGGAGTGTCACTTTCAGAGGCCCAGGTCTGACTTTATTTAGCCTGTAGGCCAAGCAGATGGCAGACTTATCCTTATGGTTTGGTAATATTTTTTGGCTTTTTCTCAAGCTGGAGATGCTCAGTAAAACCTGGAAGAAATTGATGCAGAGTAAGGGAAAAGCAGTAAGTTGAGCAAAAATTTTTAGTGAAAATTTAAAAATAAAATAACAAAATAAGTCAGCAACAATCTAAATGGCTAACAGTCCCTTCATTCAGCAAATATTACTGAGCACCTACAATGGCCCAGGCCCCGTGCAAGGTGCTAGAGATGCGAATGTGAGCAAAACCAGACGCGGCTCCTGTTTCTCAGCAGGCCTCTGGTGGTAGTCAGTCAAATGAATGACAGCACAGCCATATTCTGGAATGTTACACTGCCATTACCAAGAGAGTTTGCAAGGAATAATTAATAAAACAGTCTAGTCTCATGTTATAATAGCAGGTTAAAAAGCAGGATACAAACCTGTATTCATAGTATTAAGTATGTCATATAAATCACTCATAATCCACAACTCAAAAATGACAGTTGTCAACATTGTAGTCCATTACATCTAGCTTTTTCAAAATTCTAAACATATCTACTATATACATGGAATAAACTATCAGAAAAAAAATTTTTTTTTTTTTAATATAAAGATGACCGGTAAGGGGATCTTAACCCTTGGCTTGGTGTTGTCAGCACCACGCTCAGCCAGTGAGCCTACGGAAAATTTTTGAAAGAGTATTGATAGTTGTTATTTCCGGGTTGTGGGATTATGAATGGTTTTTGCTTTCTGCTCTATGATTTTCTATATAGTACAAGGTTTCCACAAAAAGCATGTATAAACAGGAAATAAATCAATTAAAACACAGTCACAGACATGCATAGAGCTTCTCTTCCAGTGTTCATTTGTCTTCTCTTTCCCCTTGCCCTTGGCATGTCCAGGGCAGAGCACACAGGCCCCCACCTGGGCAGCACAGGCACTGTGAGGGATGCTTCAACCGCCACTGCCACGTTCCTGTGGAGCCCAATGTCTCCTGCCTGGTGATCAGCTGCCACCTACTCTGTGGTGCTACCTTCCACATGTGCAAAGAGGCAGAGCATGAGCTCCTCTGCCCTTTAGAGCAGGTCCCGTGCCTCAACTCTGAATATGGCTGCCCCCTTTCCATGTCTCGCCACAAGCTGGCCAAGCACCTGCAGATGTGCCCCGCCAGTGTGGTCTGCTGCTCCATGGAGTGGAACCGCTGGCCAAATGTGGACTCTGAAACAACCCTTCATGAGAACATCATGAAAGAAACCCCTAGTGAGGAGTGTTTAGACACAGCCCTGGCCCTCCAGGACCAGAAGGTCCTCTTCAGATCCTTGAAAATGGTAGAACTTTTCCCAGAAACTAAAGAGGCCACTGAGGAAGAACCAACTATAAATGGTGAAGCTAGTTGGGAGGAAATGGGAGGAGCAGTGGGTGGAGTGGAAAACAGCTCATCACCACATGGCTGTCTGTCAGTAGCCAGTGGGGAGATGGCAGAGCTGAGTCAAGAAGAACGAGACGCATTAGCTAAAACCAAAGAAGGGCTGGACCTGGCCAAGTTTGGCAAGTGGGAAAATATGTTCAGCAAAGAGCATGCAGCCTCTGCGTTAACAAATTCATCAGTGAGCTGTGACAGCAAGAGCAGGAATGGCCCAGGGACAGAACAGATTTCCAGTGGCAATACCGTGGTGAATGGAGAGGGCACTGCTGAAGGGAGAGGGCCGCAGGAAAACCAGAAGCAGCGGGACTTTTGTGCAGCCGTGGAAAAGGCAGGGCTTGCCCCTTGGCAGGACGGTGTTCTGGAAAGACTGAAAACAGCTGTAGATGCAAAGGATTATAACATGTATCTAGTGCACAATGGGCGGATGCTTATTCACTTTGGTCAGATGCCTGCTTGTACACCTAAGGAGAAAGACTTTGTTTATGGCAACCTTGAGGCTCAGGAAGTTAAGACTGTTTACACCTTCAAAGTTCCTGTGAGCTACTGTGGAAAGCGAGCTCGAATTGGAGATGCTATGTCACGTTGTAGGCCAAGTGAACACAAGGCAGTAGATACTTCAGATTTGGGGATCACTGTGGAGGACCTGCCAAAATCCGACCTCATCAAGACCACCCTCCAGTGTGCTTTGGAAAGAGAACTCAAAGGTCATGTCATCTCGGAATCCAGGAGCATTGATGGGCTGTTCATGGATTTTGCCACACAGACATATAGCTTTGAGCCAGAACAGTTCTCCTCTGGGACAGTGCTGGCTGACCTCCTCACCACTGCCAACCCAGGGGGACTTCATGTGGAGCTCCACAGTGAGTGTGTGACCCGAAGACACAATAAGAGCAGCTCTGCCTTTACTTTCACTTGCAACAAATTCTTCAGGAGGGATGAATTCCCCCTGCACTTCAAGAATGTCCACACAGACATCCAGTCATGTCTCAATGGCTGGTTCCAGCATCGATGCCCCCTTGCCTACTTGGGATGTACGTTTGTTCAAAACCATTTCCGCCCCCCAGGGCAAAAGGCAAAAGTGATCTATAGTCAGGAACTCAAGACCTTTGTCATCAAGCCAGAGGTTGCTCCAGAGCTAAGTGAAGGAAGGAAGAACAACCATCTCTCAGGCCATGGAGGAAAAAGCCAGAATTCTCTAACCAGCTTGCCCCTGGAGGTTTTGCAGTACATTGCTGGGTTCTTGGACAGCGTCAGCCTGTCCCAGCTCTCCCAAGTGTCTGTGCTGATGAGGAATATCTGTGCAACTTTGTTACAAGAGCGAGGGATGGTCCTCTTGCAGTGGAAGAAGAAGAGGTATTCCCATGGAGGCACCTCCTGGAGAGTCCACAGGGAGGCAAGTAAACACTCATTTACTTATTTATTCATTCATTCAACAAATATTTATTAAGAGCTTTCGATGTGCCGAGCACTGTACTAGGCACTGGGACACTTGCTGGGAATAAGACCAACTCAAGGAGGTCAGTCTAGTAGGAAAAACAGACATATAAATGTAAATAGCAACACAGATGGTAGTACCTGTTTATCCCTCTAGATGTATCCTAAATAGCTTCTGTTTGCTCACATGACATTCTCCATCCTTCTCCAACCTGGTCTGTCCTCCAGGAGGTTAATCTACAGGTTGCCTCAACTGGCTCCTTTGACTTCCAGCTTCCAATAGGGCTAATCTAAGAAGAGTGTGTCTGCAGGAAATGGGAGGGAGGGGAAGACTGATCTGCACATATCTATTCTGGCTTCCTCCCTGCCTGCTTGCTTCCTTTTATGACACTTTGGATTGGCCATGTCCCTCCATGGACAGTGGCTACATCAAGTGGTTCTTGCCACACAATTACTCATTCTGGGTTCCAATGACTCCCCTTCTCTTCGCCTTCAGGCCTAGGGCAATAACTCTCTGTATTGTTACTAGCCCTGGGTCATGCACTATGTCATGTGGCTTTTCTATACGCTGCCCACATTTTTATAAATAATTCCTTTTAAAAATTCTCTTCAAATTACCCAGTTTGAGTGTGCCATATGTTTCCTGCTTGGATTGTGACTGATACAATAGGCCAACAAATTGCCCTCAGTCCCATGCCAACTAATTTTTTAGGACAGTTTTTTGCCTTTGATAAAGACATTTTGAAGTTCTAAGTGAATCTGGCCCACTAATTTCCTCAGGTTCAAATGCTTTTTTAAATTTTTCAAAAAAGCTGCTGTATAAATCAGAGAATCTTTCCCTTCAAAAAATCCTTGTTCCTTTTCCCAGATTGGGCCATGTTTAATTGTATCACAACTCCTACCAGGTTGTACCATACAGAACTGAGAATCCTAGTTCATCCTGTCCAAGGTATCTATAGCATCCTTTCTCGTGGTAAATATGTTGGTAATATGAACCATGAATTTATAATGCCCATTTAGGTCAATAATTCCCTAATTTCAATGTTAAGTTTCTTCCTAATATGTGGATGTTTGCAAACTGGCATTGGGAAGTTAGAGTTGTATATTGATTATGTCTAAAACATCTTGTATATTTTTCATTATTCATTGCCTAAACAGTCTTCTTCAAAACATAATTATAAGACTCTCTCTTGTGTATCCATGCCTGCATCCATGTGTTTTTTTTTTTTAAAGATGACCGGTAAGGGGATCTTAACCCTTGACTTGGTGTTGTCAGCACCACACTCAGCCAGTGAGCAAACCGGCCATCCGTATATGGGATCCGAACCCGGGGCCTTGGTGTTATCAGCACCGCACTCTCCCGAGTGAGCCACGGGCCGGCCCCTGCATCCATGTGTTAAACACTGACTGACAACCACCCATGTGTTAGGGATAAACATGAATGAGACTAAGATGCTCCCTCACGAGTATTATTGTCTAAAACTGCCTAATACCTTTCTCTATAAAATCAGATGCAAACAATTTAATTTACATTTACATACTAGAAATCCCATTATTTTTTGTCTCAAATTTGTCCCCAATTCAATGATTGCTAACTACTTTTTTTCTTTTCCTTCCGTTCTTTTTTTTTGGAGGGAGGGGATAGAAGGATATTTATTTTATGTGCTTGCTTCTTTTTCTAAGGTAGTTTTTAGAATTTATCTCCAAATTACTATTTTTTACCCTCAAAGTTGGCACTGACGTATAAATAATCCATTGTATTTTCTTCTCTCTTTTTATGATCTTGAAGAAAATTTGTAGAAAAAATTTACAAATAATTACTTTAAGTTACCAGCAGGGAGCCTGATATATATCAACCTTTAAAGAGAAAAATGCATACATTAATGTTTTAAAAATCTGTACAATAGAAAAATAAAAACCCTATTCAACACAGTGTACACTATTTTAAGCACTGATGAAATAGTCTTCACTGATAACAGACATCGTTTTTAACTGGAATATTAGAAAGTTTTCCAGATAATATAAAATACCTCCAAAAGATAAGGTATTTTTTAAAAAAGAATGAAAATCTCTGAGTATATACGGATCCTCTAGAATTAGAATTCATCACATTTATAAATTGCCAAACTAATGCCTAAGCCCAGGAAAAATGAATTTACAAAAATTAAGCACTTTTATGACAGAAACACGTGTATGAGGGCACTTCAAAAAGTTCATGGAAAAATAGAATTAAAAGATAATATGTATCTTTCCATGAACTTTTTGAAGAACCCTCATATTTAGGCTAGAAATTCTCATTCTTTCAGTCCTATTACTAGAGGACCTAAAATAGGCACTCAGTAAATATTTATTGAATGGATGGATGGATGGATGGATGGATGGATGGAAAGACCGATTTGTGAAACTAGAGCATCACTTTTTCTTGTATCGTGTTACACTTTAGAAATATGCTATTCCAGAGCCATAAATGTCACAACCTCCTCTTACTGGAAATAGATAACATACACAGAAGCTGTAGCATAGCTATTCTGTATTACTCAGAAGGAATGAAAGCATGCTGGATTGTTATGCACGTAAGTAAACTTCACTACCATGGACTTTTTAGGTCAAACAAACATGATAAAATGTTTTTGCATTCTGGAGCCCAACAAAGACAAACTACTCATGTTAATGCATGTTTTTTTATATAATCTACTACAAATAAGACAAGGTTCCTGGCAAATAAATGCTACATCTATGGCAATTAGCTAATTTTAAGAATTTGGAGAAAATTAGAGACTTAGGCTTCTTAGGGTTCTTTTCTTCCTTTGTATTAATGAACTTTTATGATAAAAACAGAGGAATATCATAGTTTAATTACTTCTTATTTTTAAAGACGTCTCAGGTTGGAAAAGTTCCTGAAAATATTTCTTTCGTTTTTCTGTTTCTCCTCCAAAAGCAGTTTATATTTTAAATAAACCCATAAACACAAAAAGTTTTCAAATTGCCCCTTCATAAGAAGATACCAGCAAATTCTTATGCATTTGAACAGTAAATATTTTTTAAATCCTCCAAAACTAATACTTGTTTTATGAAAAACTTAGGAAAATTTTGAGAGAGAGAGAAAGAGAGGACAGGGAAGAGGGTGGTATATTAAATCATATAAAACCTTGACCTAAAGCAGAATTATCTGTAATTTCAGTTGATTAAAAAACTAGCAGTAGGGCCGGCCCGTGGCTCACTCGGGAGGGTGCGGTGTTGATAAGACCAAGGCCCCGGGTTCGGATCCCATATATGGATGGCCGGTTCACTCACTTGCTGAGCGTGGTGCTGACAACACCAAGTCAAGGGTTAAGATCCCCTTACCGGTCATCTTTAAAAAAAAAAAAAAAAAAAAAAAAATCTAGCAGTAGAGGAATTTGTTTACAGGTTTAAGCAGTTCTCTATACAGAAAACTTGTTCTTTGGATTAAATAATCCCATGTGAAGGATTTATCTATAGAGTAAAGCATGTGTGCCAAAATATAAGAAATCTGAAAAGACTGAATATTTGAGTCTTAAGGATTTCCTAAAAGAAGCCTATCGGTTTTTTCAGTTTACAAAGCCTGAAACTCTTTGGGTAACATTGCACAAATTTCTGTGTGTGTGACAAAAGGAGAGAGGGAAAGAAATAGAAAAGCTCGACATCGAAATAGCCTGTTGTCTACACAGACTTTAATTCAATACATTACCAAATTATGCCCACAAAGGAACCATTATTTTAAAATAGGTCTATGAAAATGTGGAAAAATAGTGTAGAGGCTTGGAACTAGATAAGCACAAGTTTATTGGGCCTAGTTTTAATGTGTGTGTATACGTGTGTGTATATATATATATATACACACACGTATACACACACATACACACAGTATATATATAAATACATGCACTCACACATTCACACCCTTACATACCTACACTTCAGTAACTCATGATTCTTCTCATTAATTTAGTTTCATTAGTTCCCTTTTGGGCATTGAGATTTTTAGCAGTTATAGCATTTGAAGGATAAAGGAATTGTACTGCTTGGGCCACAGATGAAAACAGTTGCATTCAGTGAAATTTTATATTCTGAAAAGTTCACCTTGTTGATATTAATAGGACTTCAGCTATTCACATCAAGTCTCACAAAATGGCCTGGAGGGAAGTTCATGTTTCAAAGACAGTCTAAGCAATGCTCAGGAGAGGTGTACTCAGAACAATTCTAAGGATAACTGGTTCTTAATTCAAATATTTTCTTCCAAGAACCACAAAGGTCAGAGTTATGATACAAATGTTTATAGTTTATGAAAGTGACCATTTCTCAAAAGTGGCAATTTGTTTGGAGAAAGGACATCATACCACCTCGGAAGTGCACCATAACTACAGGCATTGTGGCCTGCAGAGAATGAGGGGGAGACGAGATGGCCAAAAGTTCCCTTCAGTATTTTTCAAGAAGTGACTCACAGATGGGTCAACCATGCTGTGTAGCTCCTACGCAAACCAGTTGAGATAGATGAAATCATAAGTGTTTTACCAGCACATACCTATTCGTGATTGTTTTCTCTGTTTTTTTACAAAAGCAATAGATAGGAAATACAAATATACCAGTTACAACTGTTGTGGCCCCTAGTGCTAATCCCAAGACCACAATTAGAGGTGCAACGAATAATTTCCCAGCACAGGCCAACCCTCGTACTAATCTCCTTAAATGAGGTTTCTCTGGGAAGTAGCAATATTTGTATCCAAAAATACTGAAGTTTGATGTGTAGTATCCAAAGAAATGGATTTGGTGGTATTTCTCCCCACATCAATAACAAAAATTAGCGTTACCATCACAGGGTCACATCCTTTATTTTTCTGGATGTGGATAGTTGGGAGGCTTGGTAGTCCACAGTCCAAGGGGCGCATCTGATGAGGGTCTTTTTCTGGATGGACTCTGCATCAATGCAGGGTATCATGTGGTGAATGGCTTGAGCAAGAGAGCTGTTAACCACTCGAATATCATTTAGAACAAACTAATTTCCTTGCAGAAAGGAATAAAGAAAATTTAGTTGGGGCTAGAGAATACTCATATTAAAATGGCTTTTTAAAATAAAAAAGGAAATAGTTCTAAGATCCCAAGAAACACTTTTCCTACATAGAAACAATGTAGAAACTGAGGGTGGAGTAGTCAAGTTGAAAGGGTATCAGATTATTCCTACCCTCATAACCAAATTTTAAAAATAGAGACTGCACCACATCCCACATGGAAAGATGAGAAAGTATTTTATTGAGCACCAGACTCAGAATTCTCTTATGGGGTTCCTGTTCTAGTGAGACCCTTATAAATTGGGATACTTTTAATTTCAAATAATAGAAAACCAATCTAAAGTGGCATAAGCAATATAGGGAATTTATTGGCCAATATAACTGAAAAGTCCGAAAGTAATGACTTCAGGTAAGGCTTGATCTAGCAGCTCAAAAAAAGCCCCCAAATGACCTTTTTTGCTTTCCATTTCTTACCTCTACTTTCTCACTAATGGCTCCATTCTAAGACAGTTATCCCTTGGTGGTCCCTGGTGGCTGCTGGCAGCTCCTAGGACTGCAGCTTCACAGTTCAAATATAGAAGGAAAAGAGAATCTGCTTCTTGATATCTCAAACAGAAGTTCTGGAGAGTCGAGTGTGACTGGTACTAACTGTCCTGATTTGAACTGTGTGTCTATCTAGAACTAATCACTGTTGCTGGTGGGGGAGCAGCAGAGCGTTTGTCAGTATGCTGATTGGTGTTAGTCATTCCTACACAACTACATGGCTGGCTGGGAAGATTATTAATTGGAAGGTGAACTAGGAATTGGATGCTGGGGAGGGAACTAACACATGTCTACAGCAGCCGCTAAAACTGGAAGCTAAAAACAGGAAGAAAAGAAAGGCATTTCCTTATATTAGTCAAAGAAAGCCAGCCTGAGGATATTGCTCCAGTGTTCACCTTTGACCTTCTATCTTTCCCAACAGATCTGGCAGTTCAGCAGCCTCTTCTCCAAAATTAAGAGCTGGGAGTTTAATGAAGTCACCTCCATGTCTGAGCACCTGAAGGCCTGTCCTTTCAACATTGTAGAGCACAAGACTGACCCCATACGTTTGACCAGCATGTGTCAGTCCCATGAGCAGGCCCAGGAGAGCTTAGTCTCCACCTTTAGAGCCAGACCACGAGGAAGACATGTCTGCTAAACATTCAGATTCCACTGTTCTTGGATTTCTCTGTGGAGTTATTGAAAGTAGGACAGAGAGTGGTTTTTGAGGACTCCCTACTGTATACTGCTTATGTGCTTATCTGGGTGTACTGGAACAAACAATGTCCTTCAAACTGTCAGCAGTCACACAGGCCTAAGAATTGCCTAAGCCATGGCTTATACTTCCTAAGCCATGGCTTAAGAATTTCTTAAGTTATGGCTTGTATTATAGTGCCATATGGATGACTTATTTCTTTTCCTTTTTTTTTTTCCCCTTTCCTAAAATAGATGAGTACAAAGAGAAAATAAGTAACTTGAGGCCATTTGGAAAATGAACGTAAGTTTTTGGGAGAAGAGAGAGCAATGAAGTCCCATAACCAGCACAGAACTGAGCTTTCACGCAGGGCTTTTTAGTTTACAAATCACCTTCCAATTCATGGGGAGGCAATGCAGGGATGGGACTGGGGTGCAGAGAGTTACCTCCCAGTGCACCCAGGGTGAAGGGCACACAACTGGAAGGCTCTAGAGCTGGGGCTGTCTTGACAGTCAAGACTGGGGCTTCTTTTAGTCACCCTACTGCTTCTAAGCCCAGGTGGTCCCAATATAGCCAGACAGAGTAGATCTCTGATGGCTGAGCACTGCAGCCTCAACACCACAGGCCAAAAGATGAGGGGCAGAAATGAAGTCACAGAGTTTGTTTATAGAATCTCAGCAACAGATAGAAGGAAAGTCTTGAAAAATGAAGATAAATCCAAAGGAGACACTATATTTTTGGAGAAAATTAGGGAAAAAAAGCCACAAGCCTACTTTTTCAAGTTTCAGTAATGACTTAAGAGTTAAGGTTGCTTTCTTCTGAAAATTATATTCTAGGTTTGGGTTAGGGAGAGCATAGGCATAGCCCAGCACCACCCTGTGCTATCTGAAATGACTTCAATACACTAATAAACCTCAGTGGCATGCCAGAATGCACGCCATAACTCAAGGAGACCACACATTTGGCAAAACCAGACAAAGCCTTCTGCAGTTCCTATGGAACCAGTCACTAGGTCCTAGATACCACTTGGGTGCCCCAATGGGGGTCCTGGAGAGGAAGCAGGTGGACATAATGGCTCCCAGAAATTGCTCCTACTTATTGTGGTCATGCTTCCAGCCTGTTAAAAATAGATGATACTGCTGTTTTGAGTAACTAACAAACAGTGACTATTTACAAGAGCAGAAGTAAAAAAAAAAAAAAAAAAAAAATACACAATAGAAACCAGCATCCCCTAAAGCAGGGTTTCTCAACCTCGGAACTACTGACATTTTGAACTGGATAATTCTTTGTTGTAAGGGACTGTCCTGTGTATTATATTATTTATATTATATTTAGCAGCATCCTTGGTCTCTATCCATTAAATGCCAGTAGCACCCCTACAGTGGTAACAACCAAGATGTCTCCAGATATTGCCAATTGTCCTCTGGGAGCAAAATGGCTCCTGGTTGAGAACCACTGTCCTAAAGGATGTCATACCACTGACAGGGAGTTAGGATACACTTATTTTTCAGTACAGCAAAATTCTATCTCATGTAGCTATGCACGTGGTTATGATTTAATGAAGTTCTTCTTTACATACTAAGTAGGTTTTAGACGTGGTAATTTTAAGTTGGGAACGAAATGGATCTGATTTGTTTGATATGGCTTCACGTCCTCGGGCCACATGAGAGAACACATCTTTCAGCTCTCTCTGGGTATACCTGAAGCCAGGAAAGTTGAGCTATTTGTCTCATGTTTATATGCCTGTTACCTTAACTGGTGCCATTTCCCCAGCAGTTCTAGCAGTCCTTAAGCAAGTGAGGAATTGGGAGAAGGAAGGACAGGCATTGCAGGGAATCAGAGAACAAAGAATTTAGCCAACAAAAGAGTCTTGTCAGTCTGGCTTCTTGGTATGGTCTGGGTCTCTCGCTGAACATGGTTCGGAGCTGGTGTAGCGGAAGTAGACGACACCTCTGAGAAGAGTCAAGAAGGCAGGAGAGTGAGTCCCACACCAGAAATACGCTCATCTTTCCATTGTAATGTGCCCCTTGGTACTATTTGCTAATGTAATCTATTTTTCTTAATCCTTGTTGTTTTGCTTATATTTCACACTTGTATATAAAGCACCCTTTTCTAAAAATATAACTAGAATGTAATCTAAGGTTTTATTCATTGAATATGAATGGCTGGAAACAACTAAATGCTGAAGTGGGAAAGAAGGAAGAGAGATCTCCAGGTATCAGTTCCATGTGTTTTGCATCCAGTCCTTCCTCCATGGAGGAAGAAAGCTCCTGGAATCCACTCATTTTATTAGAAAAAGAGAGAAAGGGGAACTATAGACCAACGGAGATGAAAATCAGGGTCTGTGGTTAGACAGATGAGAAGCAAGGTGCTTTATAGAGAAAGACAGCGGAGGGCTTTCCCTTCACAATCTGGGTGGGAGGGGGCGGCCCAGGTTCAGGAGAGCAGTGAGGGCACTGCCCCCAGCTGCTCTGTGGCTTTCAGCCTCACTTTCTTCTCCCGATGGCTGCCTTCAGAACAGTATCGAATCAACCTCATCAAGTGCATCCTGTATCTAATTACATATGTTGCAGGAAGCCAGAGTATTACTGGTATCCCCTGGTCCATAGAAAGGAGCGCATTTTATGGTGAGAGGGCAGATGGAGTCAAAGGGAAGTCTTTCAGAGAGACTGTGGATTAGACAGCGATGGTTTGATCAGTGAGATGAGGTTGTAGTGAGCAGCATGTGCCCCCAGTGTTGTCTGATAGAGGCATGACAGCTAGACATGGCTTCAGATTAAGAAGCAGCTGAGGAGGTGAAGAGGGACTGTATACACAGGAATAGGAGCCTGGATGGAGAGATTCTACAAGCACAGCCCTTGGTGAATATCACTGCTGAGAAAGACATCCAGAGCAGAGATCAGCCGAACACGCGGGGCGAGGACCTTGCTGCCTTTGTAGCATGGGGATCTGGAAAAGAAGTTTCTGTCTTATAATGAAGGGAAAAGTGAAATATAAGGTGGAACTTGGAGATGTATCAGGAAAACCACTGTAAAAGTCTTATTTATGTATGTGTAAAGTCAAATCAAACTGAAATGAAGAATGAGATTGTGTATATCTATGGTGACTTACCTCCATGTACTGGAAATCCCAATGTCTCTCTCTATAAGAGGAAATAAAAGCTGCTTTGCACTCTGAGACGTTAACTGGGTGAATCTTGTGAGTTAGATCTAGAGACAGATTTGTGATTCAGAAGCATAGACATCATCATTGAAACCAAGAAGTGTACATCTTGAAGAAAAGCCAAGGAAAAAGCCTGAAGGACGCAGGGCTCTAGACATATGGGCAGCTCACCAACTCTTTGAAGTCTGGAGCAACTGTGGGTCTCAGCCTCTAATCCAGCCCTTCCTTGATTCCGGTGCCTTCTCCCTCTTTGAAAGCTGGACCCAACTTTGATGGTAGTAACAACACAGACATCTATGTCCTATCAACCAAATCTCTCCCTTTTATTTTGATTTTGCCCTAAGATCTCCTATCTCTTACCTTGCTGAGGCTCAGCACAATGGCCTGGGGCCAGGATAAACCTGCCTTGCCCTGGCCTCCCATTTTCCCTTATCCCCATATTTTGCTTGGTGATTCACTTTTTGCCAGTCACTGGCTGTGCAAACGTCCTTGCCTCTTTTCCTATCTGCCTCCTGTCTGGACCACACAGAAGCATCACACACTTCCTCCATCCACCCTCTTTCCTGGCCACTAATTTCAGTCTTCCAGCTACAAGGAATCCTGGACTTTCTTGAGCAGAGGCTACTGCCTTTGGCTCCAAATTCTCTTAAACATCACCTGAGTTTGTTTTTCTTTAGCTTTAGTCTTTCCTGTTGGCCAAACCTCCCTTTTCTTTCTTCCTATCCCCTAATTTGCTCTTCCCCCTCAAGAATCACTGTATCCTGAAAAAGTGTGGTCATTACTCCCAGGAAGAAGGTGACTGGCCTCACACAACTGCTAAAGGGAGTAAGAGTTGAACTGACTTGATGTGGATACCACTTGGCCCCGTTACTCTACCTTACAGCCATTCCACAGGCTGATCTGTTTTGGACTGGGTTTAAAGTGTGGGCTAAGGAACAAGCCTAGCCCTTGACATCCAGGATGCAGGGGGATGGGTAGTGGTAAGAGGGAGTCATCTGGATATGCCTGGAAGAGGGAAGAAGAATTGGAACTATGAGAGTCAGGGCCATTGAGGGTTGCACAAAAAATACTATTTACCTCAACATAGCGGTTCATAAATGCTGAATCATAGTCCAACTTTATTTCCAATTTTAGGACTGAGCAGAGAGAAGGTTCAGAGATATCTCTGCAGGGGAGGAAGCTGGACAAATAGCACAACCAAGCAAACCAGGCAATCTAGACAAAACTTGCCAGGTAAGCAAACCTGGGAAGCCCAGAGCTCACAAGGAAGGACAGCAGAGCTTGGGGTGTGTGTTGCAAGGGCACTCATGCAGAAGGAGGCGGGACCACAAGATAATGTCCTTGAGTTCATCCAGGTTAGAGAGGACACTGAGAGGAAGAAGAGCCCCTTCCTCATGCTGACTGCCCCAAGCACTTAATGAAGTAGGAGAGGGAAGTCTGTCCAGAACCTGAGGCAACCTGAACATCCTGTTAGATGCTTGCAGCAGGAATTGGGAGGCGGTGGAGCAAAGCCACTTTGGACCTGGGAAGTCACAGCTGCAGTAGACGTGAGGACCAGTCACTGTACAAGCTTGACATAATTTGCTGGGAAGAGTCCAAAGTGGCCACGGCAACGTCCCCGCCACCAGCCCTCGTCCACCATCTCAATGTCAGTGATGATGTCCTCTGGATCAAAGGAAAGCTCATCACTTCCCTCTGGGGAGAAAGTTGAGGGGACATTAGAATGGTCACAGAGAAATCCCTCCATCCCCATGCCCACCCTAAACCTCAGGGAGGGAAACAGAAATGGCCTTCTTCTTGATGCCAAGACTGGGCCCTTCCCTGACACCCAGAATCCATCCCCCTCTCTTGCATCAGGGGCCTCCCCCAACCTACCTCCTTGGTAATCATACAGGGCTACAGCTGAGATTCCCATGGCCCCAGCCTCAACTGGGCAGCCTGATGATCCTGCATAATGAGAAATATCAACATGGTCTCACCAACGGGGAAAAGGCAAACAGAGACAGATCCTGCTGGACAATGGGAAAATTTCTTTCTGCTACCCTCCCCTAGACCTGACCAAATTCAGGGGCTGCTTCTCCCCCCACCACTTACTGGTCACAGCAGAGGGAAAGGAGGAATCCTCGGGCTCGAGCACATCCTCATAGTCCCCCTCTTGCTCATCATCCTGCTCATGCCTGTCCATCTCCCCAACATCCTCATAGTCATTCTCAGGCTCAGGCTCAGGCTCAGGCTCTGCTTCATACACTGGCTCCTCCTCCAGCTGGAGGCCTTCCAGAGTCCTAGGAGGCAGAGCTGGGGGCTCCTCATGATCCTGAGAAGAGACAGTGTGGAGCAGGGTGACTTCCACTCACGAGGAGGACTCAATGAGGACTGCTAAGACCCCCACCCTTCTCCACCCTACCTCTTCCACCCTCCAGCCGGCCTTCACCTGACAGCATCTCCTAGGGAACACAGCCTGTCACCCATCTCTATTCCTCAACCTCCCAAACCCACCCACTCAAAACACCTACCCAGAGATGGTGGGAGGAAGATGTAAAAGAAGTGAGGGGAGGGAAGTAGAAAGCAAATCAAATTCCTCAGAAAACGAGGAAAATATTGAAGCAAAAGCACATTGTTGTGATAACCATATTTTTGAGATACCACATTGTTGAGAGGACCAGCTGCTCTGGTTTGCCCAGGACTGGGGAGTTTCTGCGAATTCAGGACTTTCAGTGCTAAGACCACAATAGTCCCAGGCAAAGCAGAATGGTTGGTCACCTCGTACAGCCCACCATACTAAGAGATGAGGAAATGGGGTAGGGGCAGAGAATCTTTGGGGTTCTGCTTACCTCCTGGGGATTCTGCCTTGTGGGCAGGGAGGGCACTGGGTGTTCCCTGCAGGTTCTCACAGGCTCGGGCTCTGATGATGGATGACTCTCTGCTGGAGGCCAGGCCTGTGGACAATGGGGCCTCTCTCCAGTCAGCAAGCCTCCATCTTCACTCTTATACTTACCAGGAACACCCCCTCCTGCTCTCCGCCAACCCAGATGGAACCCGTCCCTCAAGATGAGCTCCCACCTGTAGTGACAGCTCCTTCTTCTTAGTTCCTGCAGCAATGATTGGCTGTGCTGGCTGGTGACCTGCCTTCTGTTGAACTATGTAAATCTTGTTTTTTTCCTAACTAATGTCTCCTGTATGAGGCCCAATTGCACAGTCAGACTGAAATCTTCCTAAAGACAGAAATAGCAGACCCTGCCTAAGACAGGAGAGGCCTTTGCCTTATTTTTCTGCCAATAACTTGTGCCCCTTAAGCTCCTGTCTGGGCAAGAGATCCTGGATGTGGATCCCAGAGGGCCAAGCGCTCACCTCTGAGGAGATTTTCTTGGGCAGTGGGGCAGGCACCACTGGCTCTTCCACAGTCACTGCCGGCTGCTGAGCCTTGTGGCTCATCTTTACCACTGCCTTTCGCTCCTGTTGCCGCCTGGCCATCTGCTGAGCCTTCTCCTCTTCCTCCTGCTTCCTCTTCTCCTCAGCCATGGACTCAAACTTTGCCTTCAGCCCACGGGCACCACTAGAAGCTGCAGACACAGGCAAGAAGAATTACAGTTGGATTGGGGTTGGGGGCACTTGAAGGAAGAAGAGGAATCAATTAAATATCCGGGAGATAAGGTGGAGAGGGGCTTATGGAGGAGAAGGTAAGGAGGTATGGACAGATGAACAATGGGATTAGAGGGGGATAGTGTTGCCCTGAAGCCTAGATTTCCACCTGGCCAGGCCGTGTGACCTCAGACTCTTGCCTTTTCTAAATTAGAAGGCTTTTCCCTGTAACCAGCATCCTTCCCTGTCCACATTCCTTAAATTCGTATGCCCTCCAGGCCCCCCCACTCCTCTAGTCCCCTCCCAAGTCCCTGTCCCTATCCATCCTTCCCAAGTGCTCCTCCTCCTCCTTCCCTCCCACCCTGTGTTCTCTGCCCCAGTTCTTTCCTTCCCCAATGCTACTCTATCTCTCTAATCACATGACCTGGTTTTTCTAGGAGGTGGAATCTGGGAATATGAGTGTAGGGATCAAGCCTACCTCAGCTAAGCTAGGTAGTTAAAGGCACGGAGCACATGGTCTGGGGAGGAGAAAAATAAGAAGGGAGGGGGCTGAGGAACACAGATAGAGGGAATCGCTAAGACTCACCAGCTTCTGTGGGCATCGTCTTCTTATAAGCTGAGGTTGGGGCCTCCATTTCATTGAAGCCTACAGCGCTCTGCAGGTAGGAGAACAGTATGTGTGGTGTGAGGAGTGGCAGCGTAGTAGTGTCCCAGGAGGCAGTACTGGGGGTTAGGGCCACTGTGGGAGGTATCCCCAACCATTTGATGTTCAATAGTTCGACAAGGTATTCCAATATTGTTTTGTGGCAGAGAGAGGGGTAAAGAAGTTCTAAATTGGCGGGCTCAACTCCCTTTTTGAAAGGTCATTGTACTTAGAATCTCATGCCTCCAAGCCCAGTCGCCTAGAATGTAGCAGGGCCCCGGCCAGTGCATGAGGAGGAACTAGTGCAGGGGAGGACAGTGACACGGAGTGGGAAGAGACTAAAGATTGAGTTGAGCAATGAAATTTCAAGTCTAACGTCACCTTTGCCTGTGGTTTATCTCTATCTCTCTCTGACTCCCTCCACTCTCTTCAGTCAAAGCTCAGGCTTTGGAAGTCATGCCCATTGGATGCCGAGGACAGTCAATGGGGAAGTACCCCGCAGGACAGTAGCAGGATAGGCTCAGGGCACCCAGTACCACTGTCCCATCCTTCTCCCAGCCTTGCCTCTCACTCTTCTCTGCACACTTCCCTAAACTTAGGGGACTCTTCTCAAGACATTGGTGTTCTGGTGGTTTACCTTATCCACTCGGTCCTTCTGGATTCCATACTGTCCACCAAAGCCCTTGGCATAATCTGCAGGACAGAAAGTTCTGAGAACCATGACAGGAGATAAGAATTCTGGGACTAGGTGGGGAGAGGGAGCAGTGGGAAGAAAGACCAGGGGACAAGAAGGCGGAAAACAGATGTAGAAGGGAAACATGAGAATCAGAGGATAGAGAGAGAGGCATGGATGGGAAGAAAAGAGGTCGGGAGAGAACGGAGAAAAGAGAGGAAAGGAGGGAAACACAAAAAGAGAGAAGTGACAGATAAGGAAATGTAAAGGAAGAAATAGGAAAAAATAGGGAGAGCCCTGCAGCCACCCCCTATGTGTCCCAGGGAAGAAGGAGACCTCTCTGAGCTGTGTGAGGCAGAGGGGCCTCTAAGACTCACAGCCAAACCCCTTCTGGCCATCACCTAACTTGTCAGTCCCCCCCCACCCCTGCCACATGCACTTACTCTCCACCCAGCCACCTCCCCTGCACATCTGTATTCTGGGGCCCTTGGGTCGGGTTCCAGAAAGGAAGGAAGGAGGGCCCTGTGCTACTCTGCAACCTCCCTCCTTTCAACTCCTACTCACCTCTCTGGGACTCGTGTTTCTCCGTCTCTCCCTTGTAGTCATATCCCAGTGCAGCCTTGTCCTGTTTATCCTTCTCCACCCCATAACGGCCACCAAAGCCACAAGAGTAATCTACGGTTGAAGCAGCAGTCATGAGAGCCCACCCTCAGCCTCCAGCCCACCAGAAAGTTCTGTAAAGGACAGAAATCAGGAGGAATGAGTGCATAGCGACAGGGGCCTGGGAAGAGAGCAGGGCTCAAATTCAGGTGAATTAAAGAGAAACGGTGTCCTAAGTCATCTTTCATAATCTTTAACTGAACACTGCTCACTCTTTTCTTCTTTTTCTCTCCTCCCTCACTTCCATCCCAAGATGAGATCATTTCAGTTTTCTCCTTTTTTCTTTAAGGAAGGGGCAAGTACACAGAATGAGGGGAGAAATATCCAGGGGAAAAAAAGGCAGATACATGTGAAATATATGCCTTTCCCCTACTCCCATATACACATAAAAATGTCAGGTAAAATATAGCAATTTTTCAAAATAGGGAAGCTCAAAGAAAAGAAGAAAAAAATCCTGGCTCCAAAAACAGAGATGAATCAAAGCTGTATGTCTGAGAGTAATTATGAGCTGACACCACAGAAAACTCAAGGATGTTTTAAGTTCCAAATTTTTTTTTTTTTTTTTTTTTTTTTTTTTTTTAAAAGATGACCGGTAAGGGGATCTTAACCCTTGACTTGGTGTTGTGAGCACCACGCTCAGCCAGTGAGCAAACCGGCCATCCGTATATGGGATCCGAACCCGGGGCCTTGGTGTTATCAGCACCGCACTCTCCCGAGTGAGCCACGGGCCGGCCCCTCCAAATTTAATAAATAGGGATTAGGGTCTAGGATCTGGGGTTCAAATTTCTGTACAAGAACCAGGGAGGAGAGGGGAAGGGAGCAGAAAAGGAGGCTCTGCCTATTCCTATAAAAGAGTTCCAGAAAAATTCTACTCACTTGTCCAGGGAAATGGTGAGGGACCTTGTAGTCTGTTCAGCATTTGATAGAGGGAAATTTTACCTATGAGACTTAGAAACTCCAGGCCTACACCTGATGTGGAATGCAAATATCCGACTTTTTACTGCTTACATGATGCAGGAATTCTAGGCTGAGAAATTAACTTAAATACTGATCCAAGAAAATATACACCATGGAAAGAGTAAGCATAGGAAAGATGGCATGAATATGAGAACAAAGCAGACCTCAAGACAAAATGCATTATTAGAGACAAGAGGGATGTAACACAATTATAAAAGAACAATTTATTATTCATCAGGAATATGTTCGCTGGCATAGACCTATTAACACAATCAGAATTTATGAAGCAAAAACTGACAGAAGTAGACAGAAAAATAGACAAATCCATGATCATTGTTGAAAAATTTAACATCCTTCTCTCATTAATTGATAGAAATTTTAGACTAAAAGGAATTGGGAAAACTATAGATGATCCAAACAACATTATCAATTAATAAGACTTAATTGACTATTACAGAACACTACACTCCAAAATTACAGAATATATATATATTTCATGCACATAGAACATTCACCAAAGTAGACCATGTGCTGGTCTATACAATAAGTCTCAATACATTTCAAAAGATTTAAATATTAGAGATCATATTCTGATCACAATAGAACTAAATTAGAAGTCAATACTAATAAAATTATCTAGAATATTTTCCTAATACTTAGAAAATAAATAAGATACTTTAATATAACCCATGTCAATGAAGAAATCACAAAAGAAATTAGAAAATTTTCTAAACCGAATTAAAATTCAAACGCACATAACATTTGTGGAATGCAGCAAAAGCAGGGTTTAGAGGGAAATGTGCAGTTTTAATTGCCCATATAGGAAAGTAAGGCTTAAAATCAGTTATCTAGTTTTCTGCCTTAAGAAGCGAGGAAAAGATCAAACTAAACCCACATTTAGTAGAAGGAAAAAAATTAAAAAGAGCAGAAATAACTAATTTTTTAAAACAGATAAGAGAGAAAATTAAGTGCTGGCCCATGGCTCACTTGGGAGAGTGTGGCACTGATAACACCAAGGCCACGGGTTCGGATCCCTATATAGGAATGGTTGGTTAGCTCACTTGGGAGAGCATGGTGCTGACAACACCAAGTCAAGGGTTAAGATCCCCTTACCGGTCATCTTTATAAAGAAAAAAAAAAATAGAGAAAATTAGCAAAGCTGAAAGTTAGTTCCTTGAAAAGAATAATAAAATTGATGAACCTCTAGCAAAAATAATCAATTAAAAAGAAAAAATCCCCACAAATTAACAGCATGAGAAATGAAAGTGGGCATATTATATTACTACATATCTTAAAGAGGTCAAAAAGAAAATATGGGAATACTAAAAATGAATTTATGGCAGTAAATTTGACAACATAGAAAAAATGGAAAAATTTCTTGAAAAGCATGACATACCATA
Organism: Cynocephalus volans; assembly: GCF_027409185.1. NCBI lineage: Eukaryota > Metazoa > Chordata > Mammalia > Dermoptera > Cynocephalidae > Cynocephalus > Cynocephalus volans. The sequence continues at coordinate 123,809,277 of NC_084460.1, read as the reverse complement.
ACTGACTTAAGAAGATATATAAAGAATGAATAGAGCTATATCTATTTAAGACATTGAATTCAGTAGGGAGAAAATCATAAAGAAAAAAATGGTCCATTACTATTAAGACTCAGAACTCAGACAGACTCAGAACTCAGAAGTAGAGGCAAAATTTCTCTTTATGGGGCACTTATTCAACCAGGGACACAGAAAACTCCAAAAAATGAAATATCCCTCTCCCTCACTGAAATAAGTTCACAAACAAAAATTACAAACCTTCAAGAGAATAAATAACCATGAGGAAAAGCAGATTAATCAAACTGAAGAATTTGTATCTCCAAGAACTGCAAGTAATATAAAATATGAAAGAACTATACAATAAATATGTTTAAAATAATTAAAGAGCTTAAAGAAGGGGGGAGGGTACCATAATGAAAGCAATAAGACATTATGGAAAAAGAATCAGCAGATTTGCAATAGAATCAAAGAGAATTTCCAGAAATGAAAATATCTGAAAGAAAGTTAAAAACTTAATGGACACCTTAATCAATAATTAAATATATTAAAGAGAGAATAAGTGAACTAAACATAGATCCATGGTAACTACCCAGAATGCAGCAAGGGAGAAAAAGAGATGGAAACAGAGAAAATAAACTAAGAGACATCAAGAAGAGAATGAAAGGTCTACTATACATCTAATAGGAGTTCCAGAAGAAAGGACAAAAGTGAAGAGAGGGAAGGCACTATTCAAGGAGAAATGACTAAGAACTTTCCATAATGAAAGTCATATCTGAGGTTGAAGAGGAGTAATAAGTCTCATATAGGATAATAAAAATAGATTTAATACCTAGACACATCTTGATGATACCGCAGAATACCAAAGACCAAAAGAAAATTTTTAATAGTAAAAGAAAAAAAAAACACAGAGACAAGATCTACAAAGGAATAATAGACTAACACAAGAGACATGTCAGAGAAGTAATGAAGGGAAAATAATAATGAAGAATGGTGCAAAATGAAGACATTGTTCAAAGACTGGGAGTTCTTCCGTAGACTCTCACTGAAAGAGTTACCAAGGGACATATTTTAGCAAGAGGGAGAGAGGAGAAGCAACGAGAAACAATGAAACACAATAAACAAGGATTAGCTAGGAAATTGGTAAATATGGAGGTTAATTTAAATAAACATTAATTAAATAATAATAATGATTAATTTTTGTGAGGTTTCAAAACAAGATAGAACCAATATACTGAACAGCAATAACATAATATACTTGGTAGAAAGAATGTAGATAAAATATTCTATACTTCCTATATTCAGGAAGTGATAGTGATTAATTTTAAATTTAAGTCAAAGATGCATATTAAAACTTAGGGGCAACTTCCTAAACTAAAAGAGTACCTTATTTTCAGTGAAAACTTGATCAATCTCATAGAAAGCAATAAAGGAGAAAGAAAAAAATCAAGTACACACTTGCGTTAAAAAGTAAATAAAGCAGTAGGGAGCTAGGAGCTGAAGGAAGCTGATGACAGCTGTTGGAAGATGAACTCTTAGCAGAATAGCCAGCCAGTCAGGCTGCTGAGGCTGAAGTGCAGGGTCCTTGCCTTTCTGAGATGCATGTTTCTCCACTTCTCCTTTATAATCAAAGCCAACTGCTGACTACAGAGAAGAGGAGAGAATTGGTTAGAGTCGGAGCTGACGGTTTTCCTCTTCCCTGACTTACCCTTACTCCCAGCCCAACCCCAGAGGTAGTTACTAGGGCCTCAGGGCTGAGTATGGGGGTTTAATGTAGAAAAAGTTCCCTGACAGGCTAGTGTGGAGGCAGTGTGCTATAAGCAATGAACATGGGCTCAGCACACCAGGACACAGACAGTTCTGGGTTCAAACCAACCTCCCCTTTTTATAGTTGTTTAACTTCAGGTGTGTTCCTTGCTGTTACTGAGCCCCAGTCTGTTCAAATATAAAACGAAGAGAGGGATACCTGCCTTCCTACCTCAACTGTAAAATGAGAGATATGATCCTTCCTCATTTGGGATATTTTATGAGAACTAAATGGGACAAGGTAGATAAAGTGTCTGCATTGGGTCATTCACTCAATTGGTGTTTTTCTTCTGAACTAATTCTCACAAAACTAGAATGAGATAATGGCTAGAAAAGTGCCTTGTAAACTGTAAAGTACTCTGTGCATGTAAGAGATATTATCCTATTCCTAGCTGATTATATTGTGCCTCTTCTCTTTCATAACTCAGCAGTGGAAATATAAAGATGTGGATTTTGGTGGGGTGGGAGCAACCAGGAGAGTCTGGATCCTAGCTGGCTCCAGGACTGGATATGTTGGCTGACATGACACCTAATATCATTGTGGAGCATATCCATGTGGCTCAGTAACTGTGGGTCTTTAAGAAAGTCTAGGTTTTTCATCTTAAGAGCTAATTAGTATGCCTTGTTTCTTGATTTACATGACATGTTAATTGTTTAGGTGATTCTGTTTGTGACTTGTGAAGCAGAAGATAAAACAGTCACAGATTAGGCAAAGGCAGGCAGGAGGGGAGCCAAGATGAAACAGGAAATTCCATCCTGATTATAGAACATTACATGCTCCATATTCCATTATTGTCTTTAAAAATTACCTTCTGCATTTTCCCTTTCCTTTACAGTTTGTTTTGAACTTTCCTGGTTTGTTTTGTTTCCCCTACAATGCAATCAATTAACATTCTAGCACTTAGCTTTAAGGCTTCAGGCCCATCTGATTAACAACTGCTGGTTAAAAAAAAAAAAAAAAAATCTCAGCTAGCTATGATGGAAATGTCCTCTCCCCTCTGTGTGCAGCTGCAGGGGAAGAGACACCATTCTGCAACATAAAGAACGTGTTCAAAGAATCTGACCTAACAGGGTGTGGAAATGAGAACATCCATAAGTTATCAATTTACTCTCCTGTCCGCTATATCATCCTGTATTCGCACTTGTTAAAACTACTTTTTTGTACAAAGCCGTCTTTAAAAACACCTGGACTTCAGAGGTGGATGCTAAATCCTGTGAAAAGTAACCTTTACCTTCTAAAAACATTGTATCCTAATCAGTTATTTTACTTGATTATTTACTGCTGTGGTAATAATTTTAAACTGACACCTTTTTTCTTGAAAGGCATACATATTTATAAGATTTTGATATTAGGCCAAAAAAGGAGCTTCGGAAATTCTCCTTTCTCTCTTCATGCATAAAGGTATAATTAAAACCAATGGCTTGAGGAATTCTTTATTCAAACTGAGAGTTTGAGAGTTTTTGCTCACTTAAGTGAATGTCTTTCAGCTCAGCATGTTGCCTCCAAACATCCTGTCTCTCACCAAAGAAATATGGGCCTACATTCATGGCTGAGTGTTGGCAAGTTCTGTCTGATTTGAGATGGGTGGCATGGGGACAGAGTTGTCACTTACCTTGTCCGCCCTGTCCCTCTCAACTCCGTATTTGCCCCCAAAGCCTTTGGTAGCATCGGTCTGAGAAGAGTGTTTCTCTACCTCAGCAACATACTCATGGCCCACAGCACTCTGAGAAAAATCAAGGATGGAGTGAGTGAAAAGATAGAAATGACCTTGAAAAAATAGATACGGAGATGGAATGGGATGCAAGAATACAAGAAATTTCATTCTGGGTCAGACCCATACCTCTGACAGTGGTGCAAAGGAATATGTGATGGGAGAGCAAGGTTACTTTCTCTGAGACTTGCAAACCCTTGATTCTTCTTAATACCATTAGGAAGCTATCATCATTCAGAAAACTCTTATAGGATGGGCTGGGAGCCAGAGGACAGACACTGGGTAGACAGAGTAGTGTTTAAACCAGAAACAAAAAAGAGCTAAAACAAGGGCATTGTGCACAAAAACAGAAATGAAGGAAGGATGGGGAGAGACCAAAGGGGACTGACTGGATACCATAGCTGGGACTGAATGTTTCACTAAAACAGCCAGATGCCTTTGTTCTAGATCTTTGCTCCTGCATGGCCATCAAAGTTCAGAAGTGAATTCTAAACTTTTATGCAATATATAATGTATTTTATACATATATAAAATGTATATATTTTATATATGATGTGTGTGTGTGTGTGTGTGTGTATATATATATATATACACATCATCAAATACACAGTAAAGAAAATACTAAGAGAAGTTGCAACATAGACATGATACACAGACATTTAAAAGCAGTAAAGCCAGCGCCTTGGGTCCCTGCCCGTGGGCCCAGAGCATCGAACTGCGGACCGGAATCCCCCACAACTAGGCACACTGCCAGCACCAAGGAGCATGCCAAAAAGATCACCTCCATGTGGGTGGCCCACCACAGCCACCACAGTAACCACGGCTGCCGCGAAAGTGGCTAGACGTCACAACCATCACACTGATAGTTCACTAGCCACTGGAGTGCACTGACACAAGGAGAGTCACCAGCAGAGACCAAAGAAATGAAGAGGACGTCTCTCTGTACAAAGCCCATTCCAGAGTGACAGAAGAAGCATCTCCTCTATGATAATATTGGGGGACCTGAACACACCTCTCAGCATTGGACAGAGCATCTAGGCAACAAATCAACAGAGTAACCATTACTCTTTCAGAGGAAGAGAAGAAATCTAGGGTTATCAGTGGTGGGAGGAGGTGGGAGAGGGGATAGGAAGAGATAGGACAAGGGGCCTAAAGAGTAAGTACAGTTTGTAACATTATACATACCAGTAATACTGATTTGATCAACATATGTCAACATTGAATCCCCAAAACATGTATAATCAAATATGATTCAATAAAAATTAATTAATTAATTAATTAATTAATTAATTAAATTTTTTTTTAAAAGCAGTAAAGGATTTTAAAACATATTTTTACCTTCTCCATGTGTGCTACCTGTCCTTGGTCTAGGAGTTACAGTGAGATGGGGGCTACAGCCAGCCAGTTGTTCTAATATCCTGACTTCCGTTTTTTGCCATATGTATCTTATGTGTCAAGATCAGAAAAAATTTACACAAATAATATGCAGACATCCTATTTTAGAGTCCAAATGCATGCTGTACTTTTAAACAAGTTTTAAACCATAAAATCAATAATGTGGCAATCTATCTTTTGTTTTGTTTTGATTTTAAGCAAATCTCTCCCTTTCAACTCACCTTGTCCATTCGATCTCTTTCCACTCCAAACCGCCCTCCGTAGCCATGGGATGCTTTGGGCCCTGATTCCATCTCTTTCTTCTTGAGAACATTGTGCTCCTCTGACACTTTGTTCCTTAGCTGGTGGATGCTAGAAGTAACCACATGACCAAGACTCATCTAGCACAGGAAAGTCAACAAACCCATCTTCCCAGAAAAATGGAAATTTTGAGGTGTGTTCTATTTATTTTTAACAATAACTTGACCCCCCTAAATATACTAGTGATGAGTCTGGAAGTAAGAGATGAGTATGGCCTGCACACTACAGCCTGACTTAACTTTCCCATAAGCCAATAGTATTTCCTCTAGTCTGTTATTTTGATCACTAAAATAACCTTCTGATCTTTAGTCCCGTTTTTCATGTTCCTAAGTATTAGAGGATGATGATATCTGTATTCTAATAACTGGGTGGTTGTTTTCCTCTCAGAATGGATCTGCTTTCTGTCAATTAAATGATCTGTCTCAAGAAACATAAAAATACTCATGTACCCTTGGACCCACACATTCTAGTCCAAGGAATTACCCCATGGATATAATTTTAAATATAGCAAAGCTTAATGTCTAATGACATTCACTGAAACATTGTGTATAATAGCAGGACACAAGAAACAATTTATATGGCCAATAATTGGATAATGTAAGTAAATTGAAATATTACCTTTCAATAACACACTAGGAAGTCATTAAAAATGATGCTTACAAAAATACAGCACTGGAGAAATTTATTTATATATTAGTATTTTGTGTATTATTTTGTCAAGAATTAACATCCTCTGTGCCCCTCCCTCAGCCGGATAATTCCCGAAAGAACTGATGACTAATAAGAACTAATAAAATTCACTCATCAGTAATCGATGTAACATTTAAAGGCTCAAATTACCTTGATTTAGGACGCTTCTGTCACTAAGAGAAATTAATACGAAGAGGAGGCACTCACTTTCATCTTTACCATGAAGGTGACTGCAACACTTAAGAGGGTAGAGACCCACCTCTGCCAACCTGTTTGGCCTGAGGATATGAAGCAACAGTTCAGCATCAGTGTCAACAAGGGACAATCAAGTCTGATACTTGGACACATAGGACCCCTGGGGAGTCTTAGAAACATTTGAGCAACAAAACCATAAATAAAAAATTTGGCTTCCTGCAGCAAGCAATGAAGGTTTAGGGTACTGAGTTAGTGATGCTACTGGGACTTCATTAGCTCAGGCCAACCCAACACATTGGTTACAAGTAAAATGCCCATCTCACAGTGGACATTATCTTCTTTCATGGAAGTATAGATCCATCTGGTGGCCTTGTAGGATAATCTCACTAAAGTTCTTTTTAAAAGCCTTCTCAGGGGGCCGAGCCCGTGGTGCACTCGGGAGAGTGCAGCGCTTGGGAGCGGAGCAGCGCTCCCGCCACGGGTTCGGATCCTATATAGGAAGTGCCGGTGTACTCACTGGCTGAGTACCGAGTACCGGTCACGAAAAAGACAAAAAAAAAAAAAAAAAAAAAAAAAAAAAAAGCCTTCTCAGCTTTAGCCACAGTTAATTTTAGAAAGCTGGCTATGAACCAGATAAAATTAAGCTAAGTGCTGGAAGAACTCTCTGTTCGCATGCCTGCTCTAAACCCTCTGGCAACAATGAAAGCAAAGATCCTGTGTTGCTAGTTCAACAGCACCGACACCTTAAATGTGTGTCAAAAAAGGTACTAGTTCCAAGAGCTTGTAAATTACTGTCCAGTATTTCCCAACTGAAGTATTTAGATGAAAAATGAAGAAAATGGGACCAAACATTACTTTCAAACAGGAAAAATCTTCAGTTTTAATGAGTCCAGTGATTGTTAAATGGGTCATAACTATATTATAGTTGAAACAAGTTTCTAAAAGAGATTAGAGAATGATATTCAGGAATATCCACCTAGTGGATGACAGAAAGTTTAGTTGATATAATTTGAATGAAAATGTTGGGGCCAAAGAAAAGCAAATTCTTATTGACTTCTTTAGAATATAGCTGAAGCCATTCTAAATAATTCTTAATTATATTATTCCTTCATTTGAGAAATATTAATTAAATAGCTTTTCAGTATGAGATACTGTGAGGCTCTGAAGACACAAAGATGATTAATGGAGATAATGGTCAGGTGGAATATAGAAAGAATACAAAAAAATTGCAATTCAGTGTGCTATGTGTCATATCAAAGAGACATTTGACACAATGTGTCTGGTTTCCTGAGCTAGTGAATTCCAGAAACATCACTAACTCAGTACCCTCAACCTTCATTGCTTGCTGCAGGAAGTCAAATTTCTTATCTAGGGCTTTGTTGCCCAGATGTTTCTAAGACTCCCTAGGGATTCTTATAAGTGCCCACATCTAAGTCTTGCTTGTCCCTTTGCTGATACTGATGCTGAACTATTGCTTCATATCCTCAGGCCAAACAGGTTGGCAGAGGTGGCTCTCTACCCTCTTAACTGTTACAGTCACCTTCATGATAAAGATGAAAGTGAGTGTGAGGTAAGAAAGAAAATGCTCAGATGTCTGTTTCAAGTTTCAAAATACCTTGGAATTGATAAAGCAATGCAGTTTATGGGAGGAACTAAGCAGAATAAAGGCTCTCAAAGATGAGCTAAGAGAAAGGACTCATCTTTTGTTTTTTATTATAAAATTGAAAGCACGAAGGTGAGTGACTCAAACTATAAGGTCTTTATTCACAGATGACATGTTCATATATGTCGAAAATCCTAAAGAAACCACAAAAAAAGCTACTGGAACTATTGAGTGTATTTGGCAAGGTCACAGGATACAAGGTCACTATATCAAAATCAATTTTATTTCTACATATTAGCCATTGATATTTGGAAATGAAGGTTAAAAATAAATACAAGTTAAAGTCACATGAAGTAACATAAAATATTTTAGGACAAATTTAACAAAATATGTGCAAGACCAGAATATTGAAAACCATTTCTGAAAAAATTATCTTTTTTCTTTTTTCTTTTTTGGTGGCTGGCCCTTACACTGATGGAATCTTGGACCTGGCGTTATCAACACCACACTCTAACCAACTGAGCTTACTGGCCAGCCTTTTTTTCTGAAAAAATTAAAGAAGACAAAAATAAATGAAAAGATATTCCATGTTCATGGATTGGAAAACTAAGTATCATTAAGATGTCAATTCTCCCCTAAATTATCTATAGATTCAAGCAATCACAATCAAAATCCCAAGAGGCATTTTTGCAGAAATTGATTTTAAAATGTTTGTAAAAATGTAAAGTCCTGGAATAGGAAAAAGTTGTTTCTTTTTTTAAAAAAGGAGAACAAAGTTGGAGAACTACTTGATTTCGTTACATCATAAAACTACAATAATTGGTACAGTGTGGTATGCTCTCGGGGTAGACATAGAGATCAATGGAACAGAATAAAGTTCAGAAACAGATCCACATCTGGGTTGTCTGGCTAGCTTAGTTGGTTAGAGCGTAGTGTTATAACACCAAGGTCAAGGGTTCGGATCCTCCAAAAGTCTACCCACAAAGAAAAAACAGAAAAAAAGAAATAGACCCACATGTATATGATCAAAGATGCCAAGAAAATCAATGAGGAAAAAAATAGTCTTTTGGTGATGTTGGAAAACTAAATATCCATATGAAAAAATGAACCTGAATCTTGGTCTCACACTGTACATGAAAGTTAACTTGAAATGGATCATAGAATTAAATGTAAAAGCTAAAACTATAAATCCTTTAGAACAAAACATAGGAGAAAATCTTCACAATTTTGGAATAGGGAAAAATTTTTAGACACATATAGCAGTAACTATAAAAAAATTTGATGCATCAGACTTTATCAGAATTAAAATATTCTGCTCTTCAAAGATGCCATTAATACAATAAAAATTCAAATTAAACTTTGGGAGAAAATATTTGTAAAACATGTATCTCACAAAAGACTTGTATCTAGAATATATAAAGAACTCTTACAACTCAATAAGAAGCAAAACAACCTACTTTAAAAGTGATTAAAATTTTGAACACACACTTCAAAATGAAGATATACGAAGATACGTGAATGGCATTTGAAAAGATATTCAATAAAATTAGTCATCAGAGAAATACAAATTAAAATCACCACATACCCACAAAAGCAGTTAAAATTAAAAATACTAACAATACTTAGCATTGACAAAGATGTAAAGCAACCGATACCTATACTTTGCTGGTAGGAGTGAAAAATGGTAAATCCCCTCTGGAAAAGTTTGACAGTTTCTCAAAAAGTTTAACATATACTTACTATATGACTCTGCAATTCTACTCCTATCTATTTCCCAAGAGAAATAAAAATATATGTCAATAAAAGGGTTTGTACCCAAATATTCATAGCAGCTTTATTTGTAATAGACCCAAATTGTCAACAACCCAGATGTCCATCAATAGTGTAATGGATAAACCAAACTGTGGCATATACATACAAGGTAATACTACTTGACAATAAAAAGGAACAAAAGACTCATACACAACACCATGGATTGATCTCAAGAACATTATGCTGGGTGAAACAAGACAAACACAAAAGAGTACATTATATATTATTTATTTACATGAAATTTTTTTGGCAGTTGGCCGGTACAGGGGTCAAACCCTGTTTTGTTTTGTTTTTTCTTTTGGCAACCAACTTAGCTAACCAGCCAGCCAATTTTTTTTTTTTTTTTTTTTTTTTTACAGGAGATTCTAGGACAGGCAAAATTAATCTACAGTGACAAAAGGCAGATCAGTGTTTATATCTGGCCAGGGGTTGGAGATGGGGTGTATTGATTGCAAAGAGGCACAAGGGAAATTTTTGTGGTAATAAAAATATTCTACATCTTGATTATGTTAGTGATTACATACATACATAGTCAAAACTCATTGAACCATTTGCTGATAATGATTATACATCAATAAAGTTGATTTTTTTAAATAAGAAAGTAAAGGAAACATTAAATGAATGATAGAGTTTGAGCACTCCTAAAGAAGTTCATACTTAACGAATGTCTTTGTAGTACATTATTAAGGCCAATCTATACAGTACTTAGTTACTCTAAACAGAATATCTGCCTTATGGGAAAGTAATAGCTTAGCTCATGGGAATTTGCACTCCATTTCAACAAGAAAATTGTGGACATGACAATATTATGTTTATTAGAAATAATATGATATAGTGGTTAAGAATTCAGCCCATGGAATCAGATTGAGCTGAATTCAAATTACTATTTGAATATCCTTGGACAAATTGCTAAACATCAATACATCTGTTCACTTTTCTGTGGAATCAGGATGACAATATCATTTATAATATAGGGTTGTTTGGAAAAAGCACTTAGTATTTTGCATGACATGTAATAGCTCAATAAATGTTGGCCACTATTTTTATGTTATAGCCATAGCTCTCTACAGTACCCCTGTGAGGTAAACAGGGCTGGTATTATTATCTCTGGTCACCACTGGAAAATAAAGACAGAGTAGTAAAATAATTCTCTTCAGCACTCTGAGCTCCTTACAGCTGAGCTTGGGCCAGTCCCTAGATATCCAGAATTCTATTTCAATACTCTTGACACTACACCATTCTCCATTTCCACTTGTAAAAAATATCAGGCAGAAGAAAATGGACAGGGCCACTGAGGCAGGTATCCTACGGTAAGGACCTAACGTAAAGGCCAGGCAGGTTTCAGGAAGCACCAAAAGCCTATTCTAGAGCAGTGCTACTCAAAGTGCAGTCCACAAGCTGAACTGCGTCTGTTCCACAATGAAATAAGAATAAAATTTGAGGGTATATGTTTAGAAACTTTTATAGCAATTTGACATAATGATTTGATATCTGTTGAATCTAAAAATAAAAATTATGCTCATATTGTCTTTGTCATTTTTTCATTTAAATTTTCAGCAATTCAACTTTATTTTATAAATGTATCAGTCTGTGACAGATTTAAACTTAAATGAACGGACAAAAACCCTGGTCCTTTCCCATAGATAGTTTAGAAAACACTGTCATAGAGTAATAGGATTCTTAACTGGTCAAGGAAAAAGACACCAAAGAGAATGAATGGGCAAGAGTGCAGAGAAGATTAAGGGAAGGGCAATAGCCCTAAAACCAGGCAGTTTCTTTACACAATAATTGAGGGATGGATAGGATCATTTGAGCTATTCACTGAATTACTAAACCACTCCCCAAACTAAATTAAGACCGACCTACAAAGAGCATCAGTGTGTGAGGGATGGTAGTGAGGTTAGTGAGAACTGCAGTCACTTCCTTTTCCTGCTTTGAGTCATCTCAGCTCTGCAGTTACTGTTCTCCTCACCAACTTCCCCACCCTTTGCAAGGAACTTAGTGACCTACCTTCAAGATTGGCTTAGTCCACACTAGCAGAGAGAAACCCAGAGTATTAGAGACTTACTGCTGGAAAGTCATTTAGAGATCTTTTTTGATACAGATGTGAAAACTGAGAATCAGAGGGGAAAAGTGACTAGTCCAAGGTCACCAGGCCTGTTACCACAGAGACTAGATTTTTATACCTTGGTACCCCGGGTAAATGGGAGGCAGGTGAGCTTTTGTGTAAATATGTCAATCATTTATTCTATCAGATACAGATACCGTTCGATTAACTAGGAAATATGCAGGGTCAACACATTGTACAAATCCAGGGGATACAGTTAGAGTGATCCACATACTTGAGATGTACAACATAGCAGTTCAGGTAAACAACACTTACGAAGAAAAATGCTGTCATCTGTTTATATGTTTATGTTAGGTTTTAAGAAGGAAATCTGATTAAACTAATCTATATTAACAGGAAAGAGAAATCACACCATTGAGCTGCTAAGAAGTAATAAGCACTGCACTAGACATTGACATAAGCTATCCCACTGAATTCGAACCACAAATCTGCAAGGTAGCTATGATTTTGACTATTTGATAAATAAGCTGAGATTCAGAGAGGTTATACGTCTAAGTTCACATCGCTAGTAGTAGCAGAGCCGTGAACTGAATCTAAGTCTATCTAATATCCAAACTCAAGCTCTTTCCATAACATCATGGCAGGAATTTAGGAGACTTCCTTAGAATGTTCTATTCCTACCTATTATGCATGAGACTGGTAACGAAAGAGGAAAGTTACAAAGAGAGTGTATATCCTCATCTTAACAGTTCCCAGGACACTGAGGAGGATCCTGAAGGAGTGGCCTTCACTCAGAAAAGGAAAGGGGTATTGAAACTGTATTTTTTTTTTCTTTTTTTGATCTATGAGCCTACAGAGGAGCATCAAAGAAGCTTCCTGAACAATCCTGTACTATTTTTTTAGTCACTCCACCTGCTTCCAGAATTGCTTGGTTTGTTTAAGAATAATATTCATTATAGCTACTTAATTCAAACCATTTATGTCTGATTAAGCAACAATGCATAGTACTGAGTATTATCCAATTGCATAAGCATGTGCCTAGTTTTCATAGTGTGTTGATTGTGCAATGTGGTCATCAACTGACACTTTTTAATATTTAGGGGAAAATGAGGTAAAAACACTGCTATTAGAGTATGGGGAAAAAGTTAAAATGGAGCTTAAAACTGTATTGATTTTGCCATTTTGTTTGTAGTTGTTGATTTTTACTTTTTATTTTTGCTCTTATCATACCATCTATTGTGTCTACCTTGCTACTAATATTTGACATTCTGATGCTGTGCGAAGCAGGTAGTCCTGCTTAGATGATCCTTGGAAGAGAGGAGGGGATCTCTCAATTCAAACATACGATATATCTCACAGAAACCCTGGATATGTCTGTAAGTTCCTTCTCGCTTCTGGTATCAAAGTTTTGTTTGTTTGTTTCTGATAATATGAATATTGGGCTATAACCTTAAAAAACCCTAAACATAATTGCCAAAATAGTGTTAATCAACAGGTTTCCAAATGTCACGTTTCATTATATTGCCATTCATGGCTTCCAACTTCTGTAGAGTGGCCAAGTACAAATTTGTACTTTAAAAGTCATTTGGACCAGGTATGGGAGCTGATATTGTTTATTCTGAGTTCTTTACCTTGACACTTTACTGAATCTTTCTTAGTCCACCTGGAGTAATCCTGCATTCTAAACACACATTTATATTTATGTGAAGAGACAGATGATAGATAGATAGATGATCGATAGACAATAGGTAGGTAGACAGATGGATAGATAGAAACATACAATCTAGCATTTGAGCTACTTCCTCTCTGAATCCTTCATGCCTTACTGAAGGAAGGGGGCAGTTAATACAACAGACTCACTTGGGGAAATAGCAGAGTTTTTATATGTAAAAGACAGATGATAGGATTGGGAGGATAAGAGGAGAGACATGAAATGGAAATACACAGTGACACACATAGGGACACACAGGGACAGATTCTGACAAAAAACAAACACAAAGATACATAGACATGAATTACCCTCTCTCTATCCTTCCTCACCTTCCCCTGCCTCTCTGAGTTTTCTCTAGCCTCTTCACATAACCCCCTTCCCTTGCTCCAGTCCTTTAGGCACTTACTTGATATGTTCTGTGCGCCCAGAGCCCTCGATGGTCTTGGCTCCCCACCGTTGCTCCTTCTCAGAGATGTCATTCTGCAGAAGACAACACTCAGCAATAAGCGATGGCAAGAAATATGCTATGCTGAGAGAGGCCACACAACTGACACACATGCCCTCCATATCCCCTGCATCAGCTGCCTTCTTCAGCCAGAGTCTTTACTCTGACTCCTCTTTATGTTTACCCCACCTTGACCCCATGTAAAAATTAAACTGGTGAGCTCTGAAACTACCATTCTTCCTCTGCAGTCTTTACATTTCAGTTCTCTTACAATTTCTCAATCTTGTCACATTTTACATGTTTAGCCCAAATCCTGAATCACAGGCCAAAGAAAACCCACATCCACCTGCTCCTCACCTTCAGCATAGCTTGTCACAGCCTTTCAATCACACTGCCAAACTCACCTAAGCCTGTCTCCTTCCTCCTCAACACTAGCTGTCATGCATGTACACTCATGACAGACAAACATCCTACCAATCAGTCCCACCATGAGGGCTGTCTCAGGGATGTCCTTTTCCAAGCCTCCTCAAAGGTCCAGATACCCTCCCACTTCACCACCCAGCAAAGCTACTTCCGAACTCACCACAAAGTCAGGGTCTGTGTCCCAATCATCACTCTGGGTCTCCAAAGAAACAGATACATCATGTCCCACTACAGATTTCCACATCTGAGGGTAACAGAAGATGGGAATAATTAGGGACAAAAAAGAATCAAGAGGAGGGAAAACAGAATGCTGAAGTCAATGATATAGTAGCCCAATGTTTCCTGCCATTTTTTCTTAGGAGAAAATAGAAGTTGAGGCAAAGCAAATGGGAGTTCTAGGAAAGTACTTCTGCTCGGCTAAAGGAGGAGGGATGGGGGTTCATTCAAGACAAACTGATGTGGCCTGGGCCCCCCTGAGTTGAAGAGAAGTCATCCTGGATATAGGTAACTCTAAATAACCTGGGAGTCCAAACTGTTGGGATTGTTCGCTTGTGTCCAGAGGCTAACTAGGCAGTGGCTTGAAGTGGCAGTCAAGGAGAGGTGCTATAATATCCCTAGAATTATGGCATAATTTCACTCAGATTTCTACATATGACTCCCTTCGTAGCTGTTGGCATATAAATTGGTTCAGTTTCTGACAAAGTGAACATCTACACTCCCCTCTGCAACCCGCTTGACTATATTGACAATTTTTCCAACCTTCAGTGCCAGTGCTGTCCCACCTCCACTCTGAGAATGGTCACTGCACAGCTGCTGGAGGCCAGTAGGGACAGTCTGCTGAAATTCTGACACTGAACAATGCATGGGGAAGTATTATTTGTTGGGACTACGTCATTCATTACTTAATATGAAAAAAACAGTTCAACTATATTTCTAAAGAAAAGTGGTTCAAAAAAGTGGTTCCTGGATCTTGGTGTGAAGAGGTAACAAAGGAAGTTCTCATCTGTTCTGGTGGCCACTGGGACTTCTTGTCCCTGGCATCACTTGCCAGCTGGCAACTTCCCTGCCCATCCTCCCCTGCTCAGACACCTCATCCCACTGGAGATCTTCCCCACGCTCTCCATTATCTCCTAAAGGAATCCCTCTTACAAGCACTCTGAGAGCTCTTCGGTCTCTCCACCTAGGCCTCAGATTCTCCACTTTCCTATTTCCACTTGAAAACTCCATTTTTCTCCATACTTGGGTCTTTTGTTTTTTGGTTTTGGCAGCTGGCTGGTTTGGGGACCTGAACCCTTGACCTTGGTTTCTCCATGCTCTTTGAACTATTCCTTGAAAACCAGCCAGGGGAAATTTGAGGTAGATTAGTTGAAGAGTTGGTAAGGGGACGCTGGAGAAGGATTGACTGAGTCAGCCTAACCATGGATGAGTCACTGCCCAGAGCAGCTCTACCTTGACTGATGCGGGTGGGAGCTTGTGTACAAGACGTATAATCCTACATCCTTACAACCCCTCTGTTTCTCACACCCTGGCTCCTGCACCACTCTGCAACAAAACGACTTTACACAGAAATCTGGAGAGGAGAAGTTTCTGAAATATTCATGAGCAATAAGGAAGCAATGAGGACCGACCGTCCCATCCTCTTTCCTGCTGTTCCTCCGAGGCCTCAGCCTAACTCTCCCATAAACCTCCTACCTACACCCACTTTTGAAATAAAGAGTTTCTGACATGACGATTTAATATCCTTGACCTACTGCCCAGAAATCAGGAAGACAAGAGGTGCTATTTAGACGTGGAAGACCAGGGAGTTAATCTGGTGAGGCATGGTGCCCAAGATGACAGACATGCTGAAGGGCCTCATCATGATGCAGATTTATTGCATTAGTAAAGTAAATGGACCAGGACTCAGATGACCCTGTGATCACCCCGGCTCTGAGACTAAGCTTCTGTGGGACTGTGGTAAGGGGTTCAACATAGAGTATATACTCATTTGCCAGGTACCAGACTAGGCGTTTCACAAATACTAACTTAAATAATTTGGCAAATCACTGATTATCTCTGATTTCCCCTGTGGAAAATAAATGAAGGGATTAACATAACTAATCTATAAAGTCCCATCCATTTCTGGCATTCTGGGTTTCTGTGATCCTACAGTTACAGAAACCAGCCCAGGCCGAACAGTCATACCTTCACTTGGCCTCCATCAGCACTTGGCTCTCGGCACTAGTATTCATCAGCAACTACTTCCTGATCTGTTACAGGATTTCCTATGTGGGTTTTCTCTCCTTGCTAGACCATACACTCTTCAGGGCAGACTTTATCTTCATCTCCTGTGGTCCTCCTCCCACTCAGTGCCTAGGAGCACTAGGCCTTTTTGAGTGGGTTGTAGATTGTCAGCAGAAACCAGGCAACCCTAGGTCTGGGGGCCTAGATGGCTGCTAAATCCTGTTCCCTGGGGCTCCAGCCCCTCCCTTCTGTTTCCAACCCCAGATGCTCATTCTTCCCACCACCACAATCAGGCCTTCTGGCCATCAAAGGTAAGAAGACTACTAGCAGAGACCTTGTCTCTCACCAAAGACTAAGAGCCAGGTAGGTTCCTCTTCAACTCTTGCCCTGCAATCCCCATCTCCCACCGCTCAGAGTACCCACCTCCACTAATCCGAGTGTCTGCTCTAAGCTCCCAGCTCCTCACGTTCACACAGGCTCACTCTGGCTGCTACCACTTCAGAGCAAGAAACTCCGAGCTGCTGTTTTAGTTCCGTATTTAGGTTTTCTGTCATTTCCTGCCACCCTGTCCTCACAGCTACTTCCTGAAGTTTGAGTCAGTTCCTTCTGCTTTAGGCATTTAAATAAAAAAAGATTAAATGTTCCTGTGCCTGTGTCTAGCCTTTTGCAAGGTTTTGAGGGTCATGGGGCAGTCATAGAAAACACTGCTTTTGCTCTCAGAGGTTATAATCTAGTAAGAGAAACAAAGATTCAACCAAAAAACACAGTAGAGGATGATGTAGAACAGCATTTGTGTCCTAAATAGGTGGGTAGTTGCGTTTGTGATAGTAAAGGAATTCAGAGAATTTGCTATGGGCCATTGTAGTAATCAAAAAAGGCTTAATGGGAAAAGTGATTTATATCTGGATTTTGAAGGGTGAGATTTAAAAAGATACTTACTTCTACATTGTCCCACAGCCTTTAAAATTGGGGTTTGCATATAGTAGATGTTCATACACACATTGATCAATTGAGTGACAGAAGAGAATAATTCACAAGTGAAAAGGCAAGACACAGATGGAGAAATGTTCATAGCTTGTCTGGGGGCAGTATGGGGTCTGAGTTAACTGGTAGAAAGATTTGGCTCCAGATAGTAGCAAGAATTCTGAAAGAACCAGGTGGCACCAGCTGATGAAGTCTTTGTGGTATCCTGTATTACTGTTCATTGAGATTGCTGCCCCTGATTTTCCTCTTGAAGTCAGACTTGCTCAGGTGACTCTTTTTGGCCAGTGAAATGCATCACTTTCTGGTGGAGACTTTAAGACCACTGCAAGGTTTGCCATCAATTGTCACTCACTGCCCACCCAGGCAACCTGCAGTTCTCCACAGTGGCTCCTCTAACAGCCTGGGTCTCTGAGTCAGAATGATGACACAAGTAGAGAGCTCTATCCATCATGTGAGGGATTCGGAGTCTTTGACTAAAAAATAATCCTTTGTTGTTCTAGCTATTGAGAATTTGGGGGTGCTTGTTATTGTATCTGACCTAGCCTCATAAGCTTGTCTGTGGAATTCTGACCTGATTTGCTCACAGCCACGAGCTCTCCAAGGGGTTCAAGCAGGGCTGGATGAAATTGGTCCACAATATAAAGGAGAGCATTTCTGCATTAGGAATAGTAAGTCTCTAAGGTCACTTCCAAATCTAAGGATTCTATGCCTGGGGGTACTTTTATTTCTCTCTGCTACTTCATTACCTATTAATCAGGGTGACACCAAAGTCATTTAAAGGAAGAATAAAGTTGTAGAAGGGACAAAAATCCTTTAGATCATTTGGAATCCTAAGGCAGTGTTAAAATAGGAGTCATCAGACTGGATATTGTGACACACCACCCAGGTACAGTTCTGTAGAGAAACCATAGAATATAAACAGAGATGACACCAAGAAAACCCATGTCTCCTTAGCAAATGTCCTAAGTTCATTTCTGATGAGATAGTGAGGTGTAACACACAGAAATAGCATGGGCCAGATAGACTTGGTTGAATTAAGCCTCTTATTGTTCCTTGAGAAAGTAAGCTAGCTGTTCTCATGCAGCAACTTAATATGAATACATAATGTCTATTTAATCTGCTACACACTATTAAACTTTCCTCCCCCCATTTCCATCCAGAGGGATCCCTAGGGCCTAATGTTTTCAATATGTACCAGATACGAGTTCTCTCATGACCATGCATGAACCTGTATGAATTTTTTTTTTTTTTAAAGATGACCCGTAAGGGGATCTTAACCCTTGACTTGGTGTTGTCAGAACCATGCTCACCCAGTGAGCGAACCGGCCATCCCTACATGGGAACCGAACCTGTGGCCTCGGTGTTATCAGCACCGCATTCTCCCAAGTGAGCCACGAGCTGGCCCCAACCTGCATTGAATTTCATGCCCTAAGGCCCAGCTTGTTTGGTTCAGTATTAGGATAAAATTTCCTCCCTACATATCATCACCCTGGGGTCTATTGGCTAAGGCTAGTATGCATGCAGCCAGTACTGATGTTGGTCAGTGAGAAGGAAGCCTGAATACATACAGCTTTTTACCCTGTAAGCCCCATCTCCCCATCAACATTCTTCCCCCAAGAATGCGAACACAGGTATGCAAGCACCTGTGCACTCACACATTCACACACACACACACACCCCTGCACACACACCCCTCACAACTCTTCATTCTGAAAATAATTTTATTATTTTACAGTTGTTCAGGAGAGTTCCTGGGATGCTGTGACCAAGATTTAATCCCCAAAGAAAAAAGATTTAGAGCAGATCAGTCAGCAAACCAGCCTTCTCTCTTCTTTGGGTGGTGAGAACAGGCAAGGAACCGTGTACATAATGAGTAAATAACCAACTGGTAAAGGTGGTAAGCGGGGGAGGAGGTAGAGAATAGGCACAAATGGAATTCAATCCTGGATGTCATTCTCAAGTCTAGATTTAAATAGTTTGTTTTCTTTTATTCTCCTTCCATTTGCCTCAGCCCTCTGTTACCACAGAGGGCAGATGACTATGGGGCTGAGAAACTGGAATAACTGTCACCAACAGCAAAGTAGCTTAGCAATTCAAGAGGCTAGGAGCTGCAGCATGGTTGTAAGTGTAAGACCAGTGAGACCCTGGCTGGGAGTGAATGACTCACCTAGGACTGGCTCCTGCTGGCCACTGGGCACTGTCTCAGGGTCTACATTTAAGGCATATCCAGATAACACAGGAATGACAAGAATCTGAACCTTGCTGTTCATAGCCAGTTCTTTCTGCCTTCCAGTGAAAGGCATGGACCACTTAATACCTGCATACACATGTGATCAAGGGCATAGGCAACAAGATCCTATCCTTACAGTCCAGGACCACAAATTCTCACTCCAATTGCGCTTGAACAGCCAGGGAAGAAGATGCTGTTCTCCCCCTTATGATCCAATAGCTAAAACCCCTGAGGAGCTCTTCAGCTCCCACCCTGTTCTGCAAGAGACTTAATCAGATGTCCTATGAGGCCATATGTTCATTCCCCAGAACTTTGTTTATGGCAGGGCCACCTTCCCTCTGAAGCAGGAGAAAATACAGGCAAATGAGGCAAAGAAAGTTATCAATCGAAATGATAATGGATTTCAGATTCTTAGGTTTATTGGAACCATCCTCTTGGCTTGGGTGAAAGACTTCTTCGGTATCTTTTACAGGACCATAAAAGATCAAGGCCCTGCAAAATCTGAACTAATTTTGGGCTCAGCAAATCAACTGTGGGGCTTCTCCAATTAAGCAGAAGTGTTCATGTGCTGGGCTGTAGAAGAAAGCAAACTTGTTGTCCCTTCAGCTCCAACCTGTGCTAATATCAACCTCTGTTTTTGCAGGCACTTTCCGTGGAGAGTTGGAGAGATGACCTGTAAATGGGAAGACTGTTCCATTGGAATTGATAGTTCTAACATTAGAAGCGAGGGAATTCCAAGTTCTGAGGAGAGTGGTCCAAAAAGTGAAAACTAAGTTTATAGATGGCCTGTAAAACACAGAATGAGTAGGACATGAACCATCAGAAAGTAGATGGCTGCTAGAAGTGGCACTCGGGTCCGGGAATGACAGAGCGAACGCAGGACCCGCTTCCATCCAGCACCACTCCGGGTCTGAAAGAAAAATATGAAAGTCAGAGAGCTTCACTCTGTAGGGATATGTCCCTTTCCCTTCCCACTAATCTTGCATGGAAGCAAAGCTGATGCAACCACTGCAGAAAAGAATTATCCTGGGAGAAAGTCCCTCAGGATCAACAACTTAGCACATTCCACTGGGTTCCTTCAATCTTCCACACTCTTCTAGTCTTAAACCCATCAGTTGCTCAGTGGCCGGACTTCTACATTCCCTCTCCTTGACCCCTTGCCCTCAATACAGCCAGCCCTGTCTGATAATACAGTGTAGTCTTCTCTTTATCCTTCTTCCCTTCTTACCCTTCGACAACTGCTGCTTGTAAGATCTATTAACAGTGCCTGCTCCTGAGTGCCACAGGAGCCAATGATAGGAGTCCGGGCAGAGTCCCACTCACTGTGCTCCAACCTGTGTTGAGAAAAAAAAAGAGGCATGGCCTTGGTTCACAGCATGAGAGGCCAATCAAATGAAGTCTTCCCAGTCACCCTGCCATGTGATGCAGCATAGGGGACTTGCAGTAAAGGTGGCTATTATGGCCCCTGCCCCCATGCAAGGAGTGTACAGACAGACAGGTTTCTTTCAGCAGCATTAAAAGTGGTAACGACTACTAGGAACTGAATGCCTACTATGTATGAGATGTTGGACTGGGTGCTTTACATACATTCAGTCCTCAGGTTTTGAGGTTAGTGTTATTATCTTCAAGTAAGGCTTAAAGCGGTCAAATCACTTGCCCATGGTGGCGCAGCCAGTAAGTGGTAGAGCCAAAATTCAACACCCAGGTTTGTCTTTAAACCTCATACTCTTTTTTTCCACTACACCGCACTGACTCAGAAAAACTCATTAAAGTTTTTTTTTTTTTCTTTTCATTTATTAAAGGCTAATAGGCAAAAGCATCCAAGGAAGATTTTTATGGGGTTCTTAGAATTAAACTGAACTGGGAGCCTTTACTGCTTTCTGCTTCATTTTTTGCCAATTTGTTTATTTATTTAATACTGGAAATCATCCATTTAATGAAGAAGTTGATGTTACTCATCAGTGGTTTCTGACAAAACAAGCACTGTAACAAAGGAGCTGCAGGTAATAGAGTACATGTGATCAAGCATTTGCCTGTAGAAATGCACTTCTTAAGTGGGGTGGGGAGGATGGAACTCTTTCCTTTACTTCTCATGCTTCTTCCTTATAAAGGAATATCCATTAGCCTAACACTCCTGGCCTCTCTTTGTAGGTCATACTCCTTTTCTCTAGGAGAGAAGGAATACCTTAATCTGATTTGTGAGTCTGGAAAGAGAAACTGAGCATGCACAGATTAGCTCCTTCCTGCTTGTTTTTCTCTTGAGAGCCAGGCTGATTGTAGAGTACACCTTCTGTGTCTGTTCCGTGTAATAAACTCCTCAGAGGCAGGCTTGACCTGGAAGAGCATGGTCTGTTACTATGGAGGTCAGCCTGTCAACTTCTGTAGGCTAAGCTGAGGAGGGATGAGATGTTTGTAGGTACTGGTGAGCCAAACAGTATACTGGCCACATTTAAACTATTGGGCCACTGAGTTTCACACGCACTACAGAGTATATGTGAGGTTATGTTAACTCAGCAGTTCTTGGCCTAGGTAGCTACCCCAAATTCCATTCTGCATCAGGGCCAAAGAGGGAAGTATGGAGGGGCTAAGCTTGGATTCATGAGGCCTGTCCACATACTCGAGATTCACCCCACACTATGCAGTCTCAAGTTGACTTGGGACAGATTAATTACACATGACAGAGATTAACCTCCCCATGGGCCGGGTTTCACAGGGCTAAACAATTCCATAACAAGTGGAAAAGAAACAGTCATGGGTGCACAGGCCTGAAAATGCTTGGCAGAGACAGCAAGACACAATACAAGGCTGTGCTGTGTTCCTACAGATCCTACCCTCAAAGCTGCATACCAAGGACCAAATGGGTGATGAAAATTAAAAAGTTGTGAATATGCTGGATGCGAAAGAAACGTATCTCAATGAAACCTGTTCACTGGGGCTGCCACCTCTGCCACCTAAACTTTTCAACAAGGCATTAATACCACAAATGCCATCCTATGAGGGAACAGACAATATATGTAGGTGGTTTTACTCCCAAAGTAAAATAAAAGAGGCTGCTTTTAATGCTTCTTTCCATGTAGAGGGACATCCAGTAGCCACCCTCTACTGTCTCATGCATGGTGATTCTCTTGACTGGTGAGTTGGGAATAAGGAACTGGGGATGTGGAGTTCTGCCCTTCCAACTCACACTTGGAGCAAACTGCCCACAAGAAAGCACAATTCACTGTTACTCCAAAGCTCTAGTTTGTCAAGAGCAGATTCTCTTGCGAGGAAAGCCTACCCTGGCCCAACACTGCCTGTGACTGGGAGGGGAAGTTCAGGGTTAGGAAGTGCATTTGCCACCAAATCAAAAGCTACATTCTTTTAATATCACTTTATAAAGTAGTGTTTTAATCTCTTAAATGTTTTAATCGTTAAAAAAAGATTTCAATTGCTTTGGATCTCAGATAGGAAATGGGGTTGCCATTTATTTGGCCCTTTAAAGAACCCAATGCCTACTTAATATAGCTATTGTTTAGATGAAATAAGATACCTTTCATATCATATCATATGAAATAAGCTGCCAATAAATGGTAGGTATCATTATTATTATTCTCTAAGAACAACTGCTTTGAAAAGTATGGTCCTCCTAGGCTCCAAAAGTACTGTGTTCTCTTGGGCTACCACAATGACCCTAAGCTCCTTCCAGCACTCATCTCAAGATGAGCATAAAATCTCAATTAATCCTGAGTCTGGGCACTGAAATGTAAACGAGTACAATGAGAAAGGATCAGAAGTGAGTAGAGACTATTTCCCTCAGCCTTTACCGTCTGATCTGCTCCTCAGCTACAGAGAGGGCATTCTCAGCAGCCACTCTTTGGTCTCGTTCTTCTTCCAGCAGCTTCTTTAATTCATTCATTTCCTGTTTAGTGTTGCATAGCTGCTGCTGGGCTTCAGAAAAGCTTCAGGATAGAAGGAAAACAAAGAGCATCACTAGATACAGAACAGAGTTGCTAATCCAAGGGATTCAAAGTCTTTATAAGGTTATAAAGCAGGAAAATTTATAAAACCTTGTCTGAACATAAAGAATGTTTTAAAAGCATGGGTGTAGAGAGATTAAATGAAGCTGCAGAAAACACCTTAAGAGAGTTTACAGACTGATTATGTTTTACTTTAATACCATAACATTTGTTAGTGGTGTGTGTGTGTTGGTGTTGCTGTTTTTGCATTTCATACTTTTCACACACAATTTGTTAGTTGTTATTGTTACTACTTAATCCTCACAGCACTTCTGTGAGGCCAATAAGATAGTAAGACATACTAAATCCATACAATGAACTCTAGTTCAAACTGGATTACTGTCCAATTTCTGTCCATGAAGTATATGCTCCCAAGTTGAGTCCTGCTCCCGTACCTTTGCTGTGGCTCCCTCAGTTCCTCAGGATCACTCTGTCTATGAACACCATTCTTTTCCTGGGGAGCTCCTGGAGCAACATCAATATTTAGTGGCACCTAGAATAACAAGTTTAGTAATTCAGTGATGAAAGCTCTTAAGAAAACGTACTTGGGCAAAATGAGAACTGGTTTAACATCAGAAACAATGAGAAATCTTGGACAGGGATATCTCCGCTTATAATTCAGACTTAGAAGTGAGAATCTTCTGCTCTAGATTAACTGTCTACATAAAACTCTTGCCTTGATTAGATTTTCTCCCAGATTCTCGTTCTTGAATTTCTCCTTTTAAAAGTTTAAAGGCTTATCATTCAAGTCTGCTTTTGTCTAGTGGAGGAAGCTCATGGATTTTCCAGATGCTACTCTGATCCTTCCCTAGCTCGTCAACCCCTCCCAAGTCCCTTCTCCATCACGTCCTATTTATCTCCATACTAATTCTCAGTCTCCTCCAAATTCAACACTGCAGTCCTCTCCACTGTCAACAGCTCTGCCTGTTTTATTTCTCAGTTCCAAATCTTCCTACTGTTTTCTTATTACTTATAGCAAAATCAACACTTTCTTAATTTCAGAGTTCCAAAAGCCTCAGTCTTCACAGTTTCTTATTCACTTTTGATTTTTCTCCCACCATCTCACTGATCTTTTTTATTCTAATCCCTTCACTCTGTAATTTTTCTCAGACCTTCTTCCCATCTTAATTACACATTCCTCTTCCCTCCCACTTTCTTCCCTCATACCTAATTACATGGGCTTCTTCAATGCTGCTCTCTATGCTTTACCACTTGCACTCATTTCATAACACTTCTCCCAGTCTCTTATCATCTTACTCACCGCCTGCAGCTCTTGAACCTGCTTCTCCAAGACTGCACAGTGATTAAAAAGGTTACTGTAGTGCTGCTGGTTCTCACGAAGACTCTGACTGGTATTGTGGAGCTGAATAGAAAGGGTATTTTTCTCTTCGAGAAGCTGAGAAAACTGAAACACAGGAGAGGATAAGCACCATGCTACAGAACTATTTCACTATAAGCAGTGCTTGGGCTGACTGTCTTGAGCTTTAAGGATCTAATATTTTATGCAAGTCCTCTATTTCAACAACAGCAACAACGTTACATTCCTTCAAAGTGAAAGAATGCATAATTTTTTTGACCAAGAAAGAAAAACAATTCTGGAGGAGTAGTAGGGAACTTTTTAAAAAACTTTTTAAAAAACATGGTGTCTAGTATATTAAATGAAAAACCATGAAGCAGAAATTCATAAGCAAGCTAATCAGATAGGCAATCCCAGGCATGTAAGAGGCAGAAGGCAGTAGCTTGGGTCCAAGTTTAAGTTACTAACAAATGACTATAATTCCTAGAGCTCAATATGGCTGGAGAGAGAAATCTTTCCTAAAAATTTGCACAATAATATTATGGGCAGATTCCTCAAAGTCATAAAGAATTATGTTACCAAGAGAGTAGAATAAGAAATGACAATATGTAACAAGAGGAAGAAACAGAATAAATTTTAACATGTACAAGTAAGAGACTCTTTTGGGAGCAAAGACTCTCATGTGGAAACATTTCAGTCACTCAAACCAAGATTATCCTCTATTGCATGAATAACAGGTGGCCATTCAGTCCTTCCTTGAAAATGTTTAGTGTCAGGATGCTCACTACCTGACAAAGCAAACCAAGCCATTTTTTACCATGTAAAAAACACAAAATTCTTTTTTATATGAATTAAAAATTTACTTATTATAGTTTCAACCCACTAATTTGAATTTGATCCTTTGGAACTGAAATTCTAATTCCTCACTTGCAGACCATCAAGTTTTCAGTTACGTTTAACATACAGATACATTAATAACCACAGAGATGTCGCTCCAGAGTACCTATTGTAGGGCTATGTACATTGTATGACAGGAAACTGGTGTAACTTGGATACATGCCCAGTCTTTTCTTGGGGATTCTTTTTTGTGAGTATTTGTGGAAATAGTAGAATCGAACAATGTTTTAGAGAAGATAAACAGTTTTCGAGAGACACTCTGGGGAAGGACATTTGACGCACACAGAAAATCAGAACAAGAAATCCACACATACTTGTGAAAGTGCTTTGTAAGCTAAAAATTGTTTTTCCATTGTGAGGTTATTTTTTGTGTTTGTCATTCTGTAGAGGAATTTTTAGCGTACACTTTCACAATTATGACCTTGCTGAGAGAAGTAAAGATTTCTGTCCCTGTTTACAAATGACAAAAAGAAGTGAGTAGTGACTTGTCCAAGGTCATCTGGCCAGTAGATGTCAGACCAGGACTCAAGTGTGTTTTTCTTTTTTTTTTTTTTCACATCAGACAGGTAATATGCCGACATTGTAACAAGGTTTAAAGGGAGGCGCATGTCATACAATAGAGTGAAAACCTAACCATCATGTTTATGAACCAAAAACGGATCTAAAGTGTGGTTCTTGATTCTAGATTCCAACTGTAGAGCTCTATCTACTATCTGGTGGTGTTCCTTCTGAGAGTCCAGCAAAAGAAGTCAAGAAAGTCACAGGTATTTTGGGAGGTAGGGTAGGGGGTAGTTAGTAAAGGAGAGGATGTAAAGGGCTGGCCAGTTAGCTCAGTTGGTTAGAACACCAAGGTCATGGGTTCGGATCCTCTTACTGGTCAGTTGCCAAAAAAAAAAAAAAGAAGTGGATATAAATGTTTGAAAAGCAATACTAATCTGAAGACAGAAGTAACTAGGTACAATGACAACTACTGGGTTCTGAGACAGGGAATAACATGATACTCTCCTAACAAGGGAGGAAGTTAATTTTCCTGGCTACAATGAACAGTTCAAAACATACCAAAACCAAAACAAAATATCCCTCAGTGTTGAAATAATCCTAATACTTTTTCCTAGCAGACCTAGAGGAGAAAGAACAGACCTGTAAAACTCACTGGAAGCAAAAACTCTTTTAACTGAAGAAGTCTAATGGCTTATAACAAGCCATCCTCACATAAACCACCCTTTATGTCTACATTATTCTGTCTAGGGTAATCATAGGCACCTCTAGTTTAGGGGCTGGCAAACCATGATCTAGGGTTTGCCACACTTTTATTGTAAATAAGGTTTTATTGAAAATCAGCCACCCAACACAACAAGGACAGTATGGTCTACAAACCTGAAATATTTACTGTCTGCACCTTTAAGGAAAAGTTTGCTGACCACTGCTCTAGCTCATGAGCTACCATATTCCATTGTATCTACACTTATAAAAACAAATTAGGAGGGAATAAAATCTAGATTATACCACTGCCTTGGATTAAGTGTCCCCCCAAAACCTGACCCCCCTGTGGCATTGTAAAAAAAGTGGGAAATCCTATTATGGTAATTGAAAGGCGGGGCCTTGGAGAGGTGATTAGATTATAGGACCATACTGCAGTGAGTGGATTAAAAATGGTGGTCACAAGCATGGTCTGAGGGCTTTAAAAAGGAGAGTGCGTGAGGAACTCTCTCTCTCTGCTCCACCATTTTCTGCAATGTGAGACCCCTGGGTTACTGTCCACCACTAAGGCCTTCACCAGCTGTGTTCCCTGGACTTTGGACTTCCCAGCCTCAAAAACTGTAAGCAATAAATTTCATTTTCTTTATAAATTATCTAGTGCCACGTATTTTGTTGTAAGCAACAGAAATGGACTAATACAACCACTAATTATCCCCCTCATATTTTTAAGTTTCTAGTACATTCTTACATTACATACAAACATCCAAGCATGTTGGCACAAATATATATAAAGTCTGAGCATCCAAGGAAAGAATAAGGACAGTGGCTTAGAGAGGTACCATCCTATGCTGACAGCCCATCTACTACGATCCTATTCTACAGCCCAAGAAGCAATTCTCCTAGTTAGCTAGGACCCATTTAGAGTGAGACTAAGCTCACAAAAGTGTAAGCTTCATGAGGGACCATGTGTATCTAGCATATGGCCAAGCTCACAGAAGGCAAGTAATAGTTATTTGTTTAATGAATGAATGAGGCTAGGGATAGAAGTGACTTTCTTAGAAATGAGTTCTAAAGAAAGGACGGTTCCTCACTCAGGATGACAATGACTTAAAACAGTGCTTCTCACTCTTTAAGTGGGATTATATCTCAATAAAGCTTTTAAAAAAATACAAATTTGATTAGGACCGAGAAACCAATACATAAATATATATAATTGAAACTAAAGTTTGTCAAAATGAGACATACTGTTTATTGTATATCGCATTCATATATATATATTTAATCTCTTTTCTTTTGTTTTGTAAAAAAGGCACTGGTTATACTATTTGTAATAGTCCCAAACTGGAAAAACCCAAATGTTCTTCAATAGTAGAATAAAGAAATTACGGTAAATGCCTACAATGTAATGCTATACAGCATGAGAATGGAAAAAATCACACTATATGTAACAACATGGATGGATCTCGTAAAATAAAGCAACACATGAGAAGATATGACTTCATTTATATGTAGTTCCAAGGGAGTGGTAGTAAACAGCAGAGAGACAAGGGACTTCTGGGGTTCTGCTGTGTTCTAATTCTTGATCTGGGTGGTCACACGTGTGTCTTCACTTTGTGAAAATCTATCATGAGTTACTTATGATATGTGTACTTTTCTGTGTTTTACTTCAATAGACCATTAAATTAATTTTTTAGTTGCTACCCACCAAAATGATCTCATCATCTATTAATAGTCCTGAATTTTAGTTTAAAACACAGTTGTAGAAAGACAAATGCCCAGAGTGATTCATAGTTTAACGTTTGGAGAGCAAATGTAACAGGTCTGAGATGGGAACTAGTTTATGGACAGAAGAGGTGAGTTATAGAACCATGTAGGGTGAAGCTTCTTGAAATAGCTGACTAGGGGAAAGAGGAACTAGGTGGGAGCTGCTCTAGAGTCCCTCTGATAACTCCCAGACAAATCCCCCAATAAAAGGTTTGCCATTTTACCAATTCATTTGGATCTGCAAACTTTAAAAATTGCAAATTTCTCTGCCAAAGTTAATAGTGTCAGTGTCTGACACTTCGATGACAATTAGTTGAATCTAACAACATTTAATAAGTACCTCCTAAATATGGCAGGCACTGTGCTTTTCCACATACATTTATCTCAGGCTGATCTCATAACACCTTAGGTGAGTTACGTAATACCTCTGGGCCTTTTACCTCATCTGTGAAAATATTCTACTGATCTTTACAATTTTTGGATCATAGATCCCTTGGTGAACTGATAAGTTCTTGTGATGAGAAATTTACACACACACATGCACACACCATTGTGATTACAACTTTTGGACATTCACAGCTCTCCTCAAAGCTAATCTCTGGACTCCAGAGTATGACTGATCTCTTGAATATCTTCTAGTTCTAACATAGACTACCTAGTTGAGTTCCTATGAAGAAGGCAGAACTAGGGGAGGTGCCACTGGAGAATACTTTAAATAGAGAGCAACAGGAGGATAATAACTCATAAGAGGTTGAGGTAGGGAGTTACCCCAATATTACTAGCAAGTTGATACAGATGGGGAGATGATGTTCAGGAGGAAATCTTCTTAAAGGAGTTGGGTTCTTTATTCTTACTGTACGAATTTCCCCAAATCATTCCCAAGGACTCTCCAAGGTCAAGGAAAAGGAAATGGCCCTGTACCCACTGCTTTAGGATAAGCAACCCGTATTCTGAGATAGATAAAACTTCTGCACCCTAAAATATGCTACAGCTAGGAGATTATGCTGAATCAGCTTCTACTTACCTTCTTGCTTCAGTCATGGAAAAAAGAAACTGAATTCCAGTCTAGCAGGAAACACTTACCTTGCTGTTCAGCTGCTGAATTCTTAATTCCTTTTGGTGAATTTCCTTTAAGCTGTCAGTGAGCTGGGTCCGGAGAAGTTCTGTCTCACGAACTAGGTTTTGTGAGCCATCTGGAGAAGTTGATGTCTCTAGGGATGCCTGCTAAGATATAAACACTGATGAAATTCTCTCCTAAGATTGCTTATGCTTAATTCCATCCCTCTAGAAACACTGTCCAACCCCTCGTAAGTCATAAGATGGCTTGCCTTATGGTGGTAGATGGGCACATAACTTGCAGGGAGCTGATGCCTTCTGGGCAGTGGTTACCTCTGAGTAGTAATCAGTGTTGCAATTACTTACCTGTCTTTGGTACTGAACTTTGAGGGTGTGAGTCTGGGAGGAAGAAGAACTCAATTCCCTCAGAAGGTTCTGCAGATGACTGAGCTGCTGATCTTTATCTGAGATAGCCATAAAGTACTGTTCCTTCATTCTCCTTTCATGTATTTCCCAAGAACTCTTCTCTATCCTAGAAAAAAACATGAAATAATCACAGGCAAAAATATACTTGTGATATAAAGGTGAATAGTTCTATATTCAAAACAGTATTATGAGCTGTTAGAGATATAGTAAAGAAAATACATAATCAGAATGAAATTCATTTTAAAAACAGAACTGTACAGCAAGATGATGAAGTGGAACCAAAAACAAGATTTTTAATTAGCAGGACTGGAAAGATTTCACAGAAAACCTGGCATTTGGTCTGAAACCTGAGCAATGAATCAGGTTTCCATAAAGGGAATAGCATTCTAGGTTCAAGGAGAAAACTGAGCAAAAGGCACAAGTATGAGTGGATATAGTGAATGAATTTTAGAATCACTGTATCAGACAGCATGTAGAGTGCATGTGGTAAGAAATAGGATGGAAACAAATGAGATTAGATCATGTAGGTCATGGGAAACCACTCTAATTTTTCAGAAGGGCAGTGCAATGATGCAGTATAACATTACGATTATGAGAATGCAGCTATAGAGTCTGAAGAACCTGGGCTCAAATGCTGGCTCTATCATACAGTAGATGTGAGGCCCCGAGTAAAAATTACTTAATCTCTCTGGATCTCATCAATAAAATAGGAATAAATTATGTACATTTTAGTATTATTGTGAGAATTAAATGAGATACTACAAAGGTACTTCAAAAGTTCATGGAAAGACTATTATATTTTAAATCTATTATTCCATGAACTTCAGGATCTGTTCACTTTCAGTAGTACCAAATATCTCTATCTTCCCCAAAATACAAAGCTTTGTTTGAATTACCTCTAGCTTTTTTGTCTTTCTCTTTAGAAATCAGGTAAAATTGTCCCTTCTTTGCTAATTGATACATACCTGTTATGAAATAGCAGTGGCTTGGATTACAGTCAATTTTTTTCAAAAAGACAGAACCAAAACTTAGAAACTAAAATAAAAATAAATGGGATTATATCAAACTAAAAAGCTCTGCACAACAAAGGAAACAACTAACAGAATGAAAAGACAGACAGGAAGAAAATATTTGCAAACTATGCATCCGACAAGGGAATAACATC
The DNA here is from genome assembly GCF_027409185.1 of Cynocephalus volans. NCBI lineage: Eukaryota > Metazoa > Chordata > Mammalia > Dermoptera > Cynocephalidae > Cynocephalus > Cynocephalus volans. The sequence goes on along the minus strand of NC_084460.1, from coordinate 123,777,886 downwards.
CAGAATATATGAGAAACTCGGCAACTTAACAATAAAAATACAAGTAATCCTATTTAAAAATGGGCAAAGGAACTAAAGAGGCATTTCTCAAAGAAAGACATACAAATGGCCAACAGACACTTGAAAAAATGTTCAGCATCACTAAGCATCAGGGAAATGCAAATCAAAATCACAATGACATATCTCATGCCAGTTAGACTGGTCATTATCAAAAATAAAGAGAATTACAAACGTTTGCAAGGCTGCATAGAAAGAGGAATGCTCCTACAGTGCTGGTGGGACTATAAATTAGTGCATTATGGAAAACAGTATGAAGGCTCCTCAAACTACACATAGAACTGCCACAAGATCCAGCAATCCCACAGCTGGCTGTACACCCAAAGGAAAGGAAATCATCATGTTGAAGGGATACCTGCACTCCTGTGTTTATCACAGTACAATTTACAATAGCCAAGAGTTGGAAACAACCTAAATGTACATCAGCAGAAAACTGGATAAGGAAAATGTGGTAAAAATACACAATGGAATACTACTCAGTCATAAAAAAGAATGAAATCCTGCCATTTACTGCAACATGGATGAACTTAGGGGAAATTGTGTTAAGTGAAAGCCAGGCACAGAAAGAGAAATACCACATGTACTCATTCATAAGTGGGAGCTAAAAAATATAAACAAATACATAAAAAAAGAAAGAAAAAATACAAAAATCACAATAATTCATGAACTTTCAAAAAAAGAGAATGGAACTGAGGCCACCAGAGGTGGGAAAGGGGTACAGGGAGAGTGGGTTAGCAAGAACTGGTAAAGGGCCACAAAATATGATTACATTGTGTAATGTTGAATACACTAATTATCCTGATTTGAGCATCATATGTTGCACACAGGTATTAATATTCATTGCTGTATCCCACAGATATGTACAATCAATTATGTTTCAATAAAAAAAATTAAAAGTAAATTTTTATTACAAGGTCACAATATGCAAAAGACATAGGAGTATTTCTAGAAACTTTCTTTTAAATATTTGTCTGTGAAGAAAGAAACAAGAAGGCATGTAAGAGTGAGAGGACATGAGAAAGATCATAATCTTCCATGAAGTTTCAAACTGCCATTTTTTTTTTTTTTTTGGAAGGATGAACAAGTGGTTATGGAGTGGAAGGAGACCCTCAATGGTGGCCAAAAGACAAATAAGACGACCTAATGGAAATCAGCCATAGAGAAAGAGGACTATACCTCACTTACCTCTTTAAGTATGAGTGTACAGGAACCAGAGCAGAATAAGCAAACTAGTAGCCATAGTGGAAGAGAAAGATTATGTTGTAAATGCAGGCTCTACTGATAAGCCAGCCCCTCAAAGCCAATAGAATTTTTTTTGCTGGCCTGGCCTGTACAGGGATCTGAACTCTTGACGTTGGTGTTACAATACCACACTCTAACCAACTGAGCTAACTGGGCAGCCCTCCAACAGAATCTTGAATGATGTTCTGACTTCTTCACATTTGAAAAGTTCATTTCTCCCAAGTATTTCAAGAGCAAAACACGGGGAGTCTTCAAACTATTCAGCTAGAAAAGCTGATCCTAAAGTCAGTGAATCAAATCTGTGTCCTCAGTTTTTTCTTCCTTCTAAAAATAAAATAAAATGCCCTCCTTTCCTTCTCCTAATTTACTCACATCCATTTGATATATAATTTTTCTTATCTTCAAAGTTGCTCAAATCTGAAGGTAAAGGGGGAAGGTTAAGAAAAAGGCAGAAAAGGAGAAAATGAAGGAGAAAAAATTAAAAAGCTGGAAATAATTATTCTGTCTCTTTTCCTCTTCCCTAACAGTCAATTTTATAAGGAAAAGTGTCCTTTTAGATTGTCCTTAGAGGAAATTTAAAGAAGAAAGGCTGCAGGAAATAAGGCTTTAGAGTTTCGTAGCTCTTCTTTGATTTACACTAGTAGCTGGACACAAAGATTTTTGTAGTGCCAGGTGACATGGAGGTAATATGAGAGACATCAAAGTAATACTTTGACCTGGTCCCAATCACCTTTGGAGGGCCTTAAATTCAATCATCAGCATTAAAGTACATCTGAAGGATGACACACTGAGTACCTGGTCTTTTGATGATGAATTGAGATTCTAACAGAATAAAGCTAGGGCAGCAGCTATTCCCTGGGGGGAAAAAAGATGACATTGAAATGGGGCAATTTATCTTTTCTCTTGAGGTTCAATTCCAAAAAGAAACTGAAGAAAATTTTATTACCAGAGAGCAAAACCCAGTTTTTTGTTTTGTTTGTTTACCTTTTCTGCAAACATCATGATTTGGTCAAAAAAATATTCTTGTATTATCCGGGTAAGTTGCCAACTCCATGCTATGAGCTTGATTTTACTTATAAGCAAGTCCATAAAGATGTTAAATATGAAAATCTTTGGATGTTATTTTACTGTATAAAATATAAATCATTAAATTCTAAAAAGCATTTTGCTGTACAAACTAAGTTTATTCTGAAATATCATGTTAGTAAGGTGCAAATCTGTGTCTGCACATTAAGAGTTCTCTTAGGGATGTTATGATATTTATTTTACTATATTGATAGTTGGTATCCTGGTAGCCCCTTTTAAACTTGCTAGGAATTGAGACTCTAACTCATATTCTCTGTATTCATTTGCCTCTCATCCTCTAGCATTTGGTGAGACAAAGCAGGTGATGATTGATAGCAGCACTTTTTTTTAAAAAAAATTTTATTTTATCAGTATACAATGTAGTTGATTTTTGTGGCCCATTACTGAATCCTCCCTGCCCCCTCCCTCTCCCCACTCCCTCCCAACAACTTTATATCTGCTTGTTTGTCTTAACAACTTCAAGGAATTGTGATTGTTGTGTCTTCTTCCCCTCGTCCCAGTTTATTTGTGTATTTATTTATTTATTTTTAGTGCCCACAAATAAGTGAGAACATGGTATTTCTCTTTCTGTGCCTGACTTCACTTTATATAATTTTCTCTAAGTCCATCCATGTTGTTGCAAATGGCAGTATTTCGTTCTTTTTTATAGCAGAGAAGCATTCCATTGTGTAGATATACCACATTTTCCATATCCACTCATCTGATGATGGACATTTGGGCTGGTTCCAACTCTTGGCCATTGAAAATAGTGCTGCAATGAACACCGGAGTACAGATATACTTTTGAGTTGATGATTTCCATTCTTCTGAGTATATTCCCAGCAGTGGGATGGCTGGGTCATATGGTATATCTATCTCCAATTGTTTGAGGAACCTCTATACCATTTTCCATAGAGGTTGCAAAAAAATAAAGCTGGAGGCATAACACTACCTGACTTTAAACTATACTGCAAAGCTATAATAACCAAAACAGCATGGTACTGGCATAAAAACAGACACACAGATCAATGGAATAGAATAGAGAATCCAGAAATCAACCCACACACCTACAGCCATCTGATCTTTGACAAAGGCACCAAGTCCATACACTGGAGAAGAAACTGCCTCTTCAGCAAATGGTGCTGGGATAACTGGATATCCATGTGCAGGAGAATGAAACTAGACCCATACCCCTCACCATATACTAAAATCAACTCAAAATGGATTAAAGAATTAAATATACACCCTGAAACAATAAAACTTCTTAAAGAAAACATAAGGGAAACACTTCAGGAAGTGGGACTGGGCACAGACTTCATGAATATGACCCCAAAAGCACGGGCAGTCAAAGGAAATATAAACAAATGAGATTATATCAAACAAAAAAGCTTCTGCACAGCAAAAGAAACAATTAACAGAGTTAAAAGACAACTGACAGAGTGGGAGAAAATATTTGCAGAATACACATCTGACAAAGGATTAATATCCAGAATATACAAGGAACTGAAACAACAAAAAAACAAGTAACCCAATTAAAAAATGGGCAAAGGAGCTAAACAGACATTTCTCAAAGGAAAATATACTAATGGCCAACAGACACATGAAAAAATGCTCAGCATCACCTAGCATTCAGGAAATGCAAATCGAAACCACACTGAGATACCATCTCACTCCAATTAGGATGGCTAATATCCAAGAGACTATGAATGATAAATGCTGGTGAGGTTGCAGAGAAAAAGTAACTCTCACACACTGTTGGTGGGACTGCAAAATAACGGCAGCACTTTCTAACACGGAGATTCTCCTTTCAGTACCAAATCTTGAAAGCTTCCAGTTTGATTTTGTTAAGGTGGCATGCACCATCTTCAGTAAACAGAAATAAAATCCCAACAATGAGGTAGCAACAACTAGACCTGATGTTATATACTCTTGTGTTTATTCAATACCTTTATTCTTTGGATTAAATTTGTTAAAAGAACTGAATAAAAATACAATCAGAATTACAGTTAGTATCTTAAGTTTTTTCTGCCACGACAGCATTGTTATTGTTTTGTTTCTTAAAAAGAAAAGGGATAGGATTTCTTTTTTTTTCGGCACCTGACCAGTATGGAGATCTGACTGAACCCTTGACCTTGGTGTTACAACAGCACTCTCTAAACAACTAAGCTGATTGGCCAGCCCAGGATTTTTGATTCCAGACAAGACTGGAGTATTATTCCTTATTCCTCTAACTCCTCAGCATTATAAATAAAAACAAACATAAGAAGACATAGAAAGATGGAGAGAAGGCAGGGACCAGCTAGGGACCCCAGGACTCGAGGAATGACATGGCAGTGAGTTCCTTGGTATTTATCTTTGTATCCTTGATATCCCAAATTGGGAGCTAGAGAATCCCACAACTCAGAAACATCAACAACTGCCAAGAAAAGTTTATTCTGCCTTGCCAAAGGACCAGGAAGGGGAGGTCTAGCTAGACAGAAACATTAATGACAATAATCATCCTACTCCAGGCAAACACCATGGAAAAGCCAAGGTATCACTAACTTATATTCTTTCTTGGTGGTAACAAGGTGCATCTTACCCTCCCTGTTGGAGTGGTGTCAAAGGAGGCCAAGTGTGGAACCTGGACTGCCACCACTACCCAGTGGTAAGGAGATGTCTCTCTCTGACTACCCCATCCCCACCATGGTGTAGTGGAGGTAACATGTGGGGCCTGGACATCTACTTCCACTTATAACAAGGTTAACAACGTGCCCCTCCCTGTGCTTGTAGAGGTGGTATCAGAAGAGACCAGGTAGGAAGCTTGGACTTTAGGCACTACTCAGCAGTAACAAGATGCCCCTCCTCAATCACCCCCCTTCAGAGTCAGTGGAGGCTGAGTGGACAGCCTGGACTTTCACCACCACTCAGCAATGATGAGGTGTCCCATTCCATATCCTCCAGCAGTACCAGTGGAGGCCATCTGCAGAGACTAGACTTCCACTTCTCCCTGGCAATATCAGATCACCCCTTCCCTCAAGGGGTACCAACAGAGGCTAAGTGGGATGCCCAGACTTCCCCCTCCATCTGGTGGTAAAGTGGCAATGTTTCCCTTCCCCTGCTGATGTGGTAGGGTATTGGTGGAAGCCTGCTAAAGCAGATCTCAATAAGATTGAGAGCTGAATAATCTCCAAAATGTCCAGCACACAACTGGAAATCACTCATCGTACCAAGAACCAGGAAAACCACAACTTGACTAAGAAAAGGAAATTGAAAGATTACAACACTGAGGTGACACAGATGTTGGAATTATATGACAAGGATTCCACAGCAGCCATCATAGAAATACTTCAATAAGTAATTACTAATGCACTGGAAAAAATATAGAAAGCCTCAGCAAAGAAACAGAAGATATAAAGAAGAACCAAATGAAAACTTAAGAAATGAAAAATACAATAAATATCCAAAATAAAAAGCTAACTCAGTGCACTCAACAGCAGAATGTAGGTGATGGAGGAAAGAATCATAGAACTTGAAGACAGGACAATAGAAAATACTGAATCTGAACAATAAAGAGAAAATAATCAATAAATTGGATTTCATTAAAATTAAAATGATTCTGTTGAGGATGAAAAGATAAGCAGCACACTGGCAGAAAATATTTGCAAACCACATATCTGACAAAGAACTCATATCTAGAATATATGAAGAACCCTCAAAACTCAAAAGTAAAAAATTAACAACCCAATTAGAAAATGAACAAAACACAGAGACACTTCATCATACAGGACACAGAGACGTCGAATAAGTACTTAAAAAGATGTTCAACATCATTAGCCATTATGCAAATTAAAATCACAATGGGATACCATTACGCAACTGTTAAAAACAACTAAAATAAAAAATAGTTACAATTCCAAGTGCTGGGAAGGATGCATAAAAATGGATCACTAATATATTGCTTGTGGGAATATAAAAATAGTACAGCCATTCTGGAAAATAGTTTTGATGTTTCTTAACACACACTTACTGTACGACCTAGAATTTGCTCTCCTGGACAATTATCCCAGTGAGATAAAAACTTATATCCACATAAAAACCTATATACAAATGTTCACAGCAGCTTTACTTATAACAGCTACAAATTAGAAACCACATTCACGTCCTTCACTGGGTGAATGGTTAAATTGGTACATTCATACTATGGAATAGTATGCATTAATAAAAAGAACGAACTACTGATGCACACAACAATGTTGATGATCTCAAGGGCATTATGATGCGTGAGAAAAGCCAATTTCAAAAAGTTACATACTGCATGATTCTACTTATTTTTTATTTGTTTGTTTTTTGTTTTTTTGGTTTTTTTTTAATTGAGTCATAATTGATCATACATATTTTTGGGATTCAATGTTGACATGTGGATCAATCAATATTATTAGTATGCATATTGTTACAAGTCATATTTATTCATTATGCCCCTTGTCCAATCTCTCCCCTTCCCCCTCTAATTGCTCTAGATTTCTTCTCTCCCTCTGAAAGAGTAATGGTTACTCTGTTGATCTATTGCCTAGATGATCTGTCCAATGCTGAAAGGTGTGTTCGGGTCCCCCAATATAATCATAGAGCAGATGCTCTTCTGTCACTCTGCAATGGGCTTTGCGGAGAGAGACATCCTATTCTTTTCTTTGGTTTCTACTGGTGACTCTCCTTGTCTCACTGCACTCCAGTGGCTGGCGGACCATCTGTGTGGTGGTTGTGATGTCTAGCCACTTTTGAGGCAGCCGTGGCTACTGCGGTGGCTGTGGTGGGCCACCCACATGGAGATGATCTTTTTGGCATGCTCCTTGGCACTGGCGGTATACCTAGTTGTGGTGGGGGGTCCAGTCCCTGGCTCCAAGACCCGGGCCCCTGGGTGGGTCCCTGAGGTGCTGGTGGTATGTCTGAGTTCCACTTATAAAACATTCTCAAAATGACAAAATTAAAGGGATGGAGAACAGATGAGTGGTTGCCAGAGGTTAGGAAATGTAAGAGAGGGAAGGGAGGGAGGAATGTGACTAAACTAGTAGCGCAAGGGATGTATTTGTCGTGATGGAACAGTTATGTATCTTTGTTGTGGTGATGCTTACATGAATCTAGAATACAACAAAATTTCATAGAAACACACATACTCAAATGAGTAAAATTAGTAAAATCTAAATAAAGTCTGTGAATGGTACCAATATCAATTTTCTGATTTTGATATCATACAACAGTTATGTAAGATGTTACCACTGGAGGAAACTGGAGGGCTCTATGTACCCTTCACCCAGTTTCCTCCAATGGTAGCATTCTAAAAATCTACGATTATTTCAAAATAAAAAGTTAAGAGAAAATGAAAAGGGTAAAAAAACAGTGATTATCATACCTGAGCTGATGCAGCTCATGCTGCCAGGAGAGGTTTTCCTGCCTGAGCTCTTCTTGCATAATCTGAAATGTTTTTGTCTTATCTTGATACTCCTGAAGTTGAGCTTTCAGTGGACGTAACTCAGTGATCTCTTGATCAATCTGTAAGTATTGCTGCTGCAGATTCTTCAATTCCTTCAGCTTTAACCAAAGGAAAAGTAAAAGGGTGATTCATCACATCTCATTCACCCAGTGCTAAGTCATCAGCAGCTCTTCTACTAAGTCAGACAGACACCATAACAGACAACCAACACCTAACAGTCCATTGATATATCAATGCAGCATGAATCTCTAAAATGTTAAAACACATGTAGCCAGGCTGGTGGAAATCACTCCACGGAGCTGCAGGGCCTGACCCTTCCTGCAGCTTCTACTCCTTCCCTCTGCCCCTGAAGTCCTAAATTGACTCAAGAGCTGCAACTCTAACATGGGACAGACTTAAGGGACCTACAGATTCATGGTGGGTGCTAACGCCCTAGAACAAAAAGTGTAAAGATGGACTGGCTTTCCATTTAGTCATGTGCCCTGGTTAGGCTTCTTAGCTTTTTTTATATGCATATCAATCTTAACTCTAGCTTAGCTGATGTTGATTATAAAGAAGGCAGTGCTGCCCAGTGGTCCAGAGCACTTAGGCTTATCTAATTATCTAATCCTACTCTGTTTTTGGATGTGTGATCCTATACATATTGCTCACACCCTATAATTTTCCTCATCTATTAAATGAAGATAATTACTGTAACTTTTTCACAAGAATATCAGAATTAAATGAGAAAATTAATGCTCGTCACACATAAAGTTAGTGGTGATGGTGATGGACTTGCCTTTAAGTAGCAAAACTGCCTATCTACATTCCAGGTGTATTTTCAAACTCTTTATCCCCAAAACTCAAAGAAATAATGTCAGTACATCTGGGTAAAGATGGGGGCCTTGAACATACACCTCTTTCACCTACTCAGAAATGTCACTAAAACTGCAACAAAGGCATTTTTTTTTAAAAAAGTATAAAACACAAGAACAAGAAGAACAGAGGAATCAGCAGCAACAAAATTAATTTTGAAGTTGAAAAGCTGATAAATAAATGGCAACTGACTTAGATCTGAGAAAGCTGAATCTTAAGCTGGCAGTAGGGAAAGCCAAGAATCAATAGAACTTACTCTGCAGAATCTTCAAAACGCTCTGGAAAAAATGATGATGGGGGTGGGAGACAAGTTGTAGCTAAGAAAAGGATTAGCTGCATAAAAAACGACTTCATCCCTAGATTCCCTCCTAAGCTTCACAGTATTTGTTACCCCAACAGACAACTAGAGTTTTATTTCCTGGAGAAGCTAAAGAAGTGTTTCTGGACTATTGAACACCAGGCACAGTTGCAAGTAAGGATACTGTTCCAAAACAAGGGCAATAAGTGAATGCATGTTTTCTGAATGCTTGAAGCCATTTCCCTACTCAGCCTGGTGAGTGCTGGTACAAGGCCTTTTACCTTCGACACAGAAAATGAGAAATCTTCTCTCAAAAATCTGACCATCCCAAGAAGAACTAAAGACACCAACATAGGGACTACCAAAAATAAGCTTACCAAGATCATACCGCAATGAAACTCAAGTTGGTAAACCCCACTCATAAGCTTTTTAGACTCTATCTTAAACATGAAGAATAAACCAAGGATTAACCTTCACCTGAAGAACAGCTAACATTAGGAAGGAATACAAACCAACTGGAAGAAGATAACTTGGAAGACATTAGTGGGGGAAAGGATGTAATGTACTAAAATATTTAAGATAGAATATTAGAAATCAAAAATATTATAACAGAAATATAAAACTATTTTTAAAAAACCTCATTACAAGAAAATTTCAAAAGACAAGATTATCACCACTATCCTTGGAGAGATAAGTTGAAAAAAATCTATTCATGGGACAAGAAAAAAATAAAATAAATAAAAGAATTCCCTAGAAATTAAGAAAATGATGGCAAAAATGAAAACCTCAGTTTTGGGGTCAACAGATGAAGGTGAGACAATTTTCTCAAAGTATAGCAAAAAATATAGTAAGGTAAGAAAACTAGAGAAAACTAGAGAACCAATCCAGAAGGTCCTACATCTAAATAATAGGATTTTCACAAAAAAAGACAGTAAAGAAAAAGGATGGGGGAAAATGGAAAAAATATCTCAAACGAATTTCAAGAAATTGATGAATATGATTTTTTAGATTCAAAGGACTAGTGTGATAAAGGAAAAAACACCCACACTGAATCACATTAACATAAAATTTTAGGGGGAAGGAGAGAGGGGGGGAGGAAGAAAAGCAGGGGAGGAAGGGGCAAAAGGAGGGAAATGTGTGAGGGAGAGGGAGAAACAGATCACATACAAAGGATAGGGAACCCAAATAGTTTTAGACTTGTGAACCACAATGCAGGCTAAAAGACCAATATCTTCACAATTTTTTTTTTTTTTAAAGATGACCGGTAAGGGGATCTTAACCCTTGACTTGGTGTTGTCAGCACCACGCCCTCCCAAGTGAGCAAGCTGGCCATCCCTATATAGGGATCCGAACCCGTGACCTTGGTGTTATCAGTACCACACTCTCCCAAGTGAGCCATGGGCCAGCCCTTATCTTCACAATTTCGAAGAGACATTATTTTCAGCCTAGTTACCCAGCCAAACTATCAATAAGGTATGAGCGATTAAAAGACTTTTTCTTTTAAATTCACCTCCCATGTATCTTTTCTTATGGAGCTACTGAATGACTTATTCTATCCAAATGATGGCATAAAACCAGGAAGAGGAAGACATGAAATACAATAAACAGGAGATATAACCCATGAGAGAGGTAAAGGGAAATATCCTACACTATGTTCTGGGTGTACAGGGCAACTGGCTCATATAGGAGCAAATCAGAGACTCCAGGAGAATTTTCATAAAAATGAAATGTATAGGAATAAACATCTTGAGAAAAGATGTGGACAAATGGTAGTAAATCTGGGGTTAAATTAAATTGATAAGTACAGTCATGTAGCTTGATGGGGATACATCTGAGAAAATGTATCTTTAGGCAGTTTTGTTGTTGTGTGGATATCACAGAGTGTACTCACGCAAACCTAGATGGTACAGCCTACTATATTCCTAGGCTATATGGTATAGCCTGTTGCTCCTAGCCAGCACCAGTCACCACAAACATGTGAGTAATGTATTGCCCTACAACATTAAGATGGCTATAATGTCACTGGGCAATAGGAATTTTTCAACTCCATTATAATTTCATGGGACCATCGTTGTATATATGGTCTGTCATTGATTAAAATGTCATTATGTGGTGCATGGCTATACATAGAAAATTAAGTTACAACAACAAAAATAGTTATTAAATCAAGGACAAACAGAAAGATGTTGAGGAAAATAAAAGTAACTGTCTTAGTTCTAATAGCATTTGTAGTCATAAAAGTGTGAACACTGAATTGACTTAATCAAAATTAAGATTAAATTATACCAGAAGAATGGGGAAGGGGTTGTGTGTTGAGAATGTACATACATATTGTGGAAGCAGAGAGGTAAAGAGAGCCGCACCCTGTTAGCATAAAGAATGTTCAATACTTAATGCAATGAATGAAAAGCCAAAATGCAATGTAAGCATGATATTAAAATATTGAGATACCAAAAAATAGCTAAAAGATTAAAAGCAAATTGCCTCAGGAGGAGAAGAAATGGGGTTGGGGATGCTACTCTTAGCTTTTTCCACCAAACATTGTAGAATTTAGTGACTAATTAAATATGTGCTGAATAGCATTCTTTTTAAACCAAAAACTAAAAACATATTTTTGTTTTGATTTAAAGCAAAAATGTATTTCTTATGCAATCCACTCACTCCTCTGGTCTAGATATTGTAAATGTTAGCCTTGTAAAAGACCAGACCATCAGAAAGCTGTGTGTCTGAGACTGCATTTTAGCCCCTTTTGAGGTATGTTTAGTGAATCATAGTTCTTTTGCTATGCACTTACATCAAGGGATAGTTAAATAAAAACTCTATAAAACAAATCATTATATTTACTGTACAGAAATAAAAGACGTACTGTAGAGTAGTAAAAACGACATAGTGATTTCTTCACGAGAACACAGAAGCAATTTCTTATAGGCTTCAGTACTTAAAGAACAACTATTCTTGTCTTGAGCAAGTGATTTTTCTTTCTTCCTTTCTCCTAAAATATGGACAGTGCAATTCACGCACACAGTTTTGACTCCCTCTTTCTGACAGCTGCCAGAAAGCTCAGAGCAAATTAGTGGCCCTCCTTTTTTTTTTAATGTCACAGGTAAGGGGATCGCAACCCTTGGCTCAGTGTCGCCTGCACCACGCTCAGCCAGTGAGCACACCGGCCATCCCTATATAGGATCCGAACCTGCGGCGGGAGCACCGCTGCGCTCCCAGTGCCGCACTCTCCCGAGTGAGCCATGGGGCCAGCCTGTGGCCCTACTTTCTAACAAAAAGTACAGGATATTGTGACTTCTCCTTAATCTTTTTCTGTCCTGTCCTCATTTTCTCTTCTTTCTCAGACCCTTTTATTATATTTTATCTTGAAAAGCTGTTTGTATCTTTATAAGCTACTTCATTTTCAGAATGAGATGAGTATAGACAAATACAGGTACCCCTAGAGAAATGCTCAGTAAGAGCTACAAATATAAAGAATGACCACCAATTGTTGATTATCTACCATCTGCTTAGTTAACCTTATGCTAAATACCACAGGATATACAAACAAATATAAGACATGACACTTACCGGGAGTTTTCGTTCTAATTGGGGAAATAAAAGAAGACTGGCCAGTTGGCTCAGTTGATTACAGCATGGTGCTGTAACACCAAGATCAAGGGTTTGGATCCCCATACTGGCCAGCCACAAAAAAAAAAAAAAAAGTATATAGAAATTACAAACACACAAATCAAAGCAATACAGGAAGAATGATAGAAGTATTAGGGAAGTACAAAGGCAATAGACAACAGGGCAAACAGAAATGTAACCAGAGGATTTAAGCTCTGGGATGATCTTTAAATCGTGGAAAATATTCACCTAAGAAAGGAAAGCAATTGCGAGGACATTTTGCCTGAGAGGATGATAATATGGGTAAGTAGGAACTATCAAACATGATTATTGCATACTGAGTAGATCAGTAGGGAGCAATAAAAGGGAAGGCTGGAAAGAAAGGTAAAGACAAATTATAAGGTCTTAAATGCCAGACTAAAGGGTTTCAGTCCTAAGCCTATTCTAAAGATAGTACAACTTTTAAAGGTTTTTGAGTAGTGATATAGTAAAAGGTGGAGTTTCAGAAAGATTTATTCAGCAATGGTATACAACATACTGGAACAGTGACAAACTGGAAGCAGCATTATTACAACAGTTTAAGAAGGGTAAGGTATTAAGAGCTTATTCTAGGATGTTGGAGATGCAGAGGAAAGGTATTGAAGACACATTGTGAATAAAGGAATGATAAACCTTGATGGTTAAATGGAATAAAATCACAGACAGTTATGAGTCTTAGGAAACAAAAAAATATTACTATGATTTATAGAAACATGGAAATAAAAAAGCTGGCTTGCTTATAAATACCTAGCAGACAAAAATGTGGAGTTGGGGTTGAGAGATATAATAGTTTTGTGCCTAGTGTTTACAATAGATAAGAACAGTAAAGCAATTCACTGAATGAAACACAGTAGGTTAATTCAGAATCTATCTTAACAGCTCCAGGAAAAAGACTTTGATTTAGAAGATAATCAACACCAGCATGCCATAAATTACAGCTTTGAGGCACAGAGAAGAGAACCTTTTGCATTTGCATTCTGAAAGGACTGACTAAAGTCCAAGGTCCTAGGACAAAGTCAGCTGAACTCAAATTATTTTAAAATATAAACAGATATGCATAAATTATAATATCAAAACCATAGCTGAAAAGGGGGGCTTTGCTCAGATTATAAAAGGAAAAAGATTGTCTATAAATATTGGATATTAAGTGTAATGGGAATGAACAAATTACCTACAAAGAAAAGGAAAAATTTGCACAAGACTCTATGGTTAGGGGAAATCTTTTCACTAGGGCTAATCTTAAAATCAAGAATTTTCAGATTCTGGGCATGGACCACATTTTAAAATGGAAGATCTGGCCTTTTGAGGCTTAATTTACTTCCTATTTGGCCAATTTTCCTATCTGTACATGGCCTTGACAAAGTTAAGAGACTGTCATAAAAGTAAAGACAGTAATGTCACACAATTAGAATCCCCTGGCAACCTGACTTGGCTCATATAGTTCCAGTTTTTGCCTCTTAATCTTGATGACCTGGAATTTTCCAGAAAAAAGACCTGGATTAAACTCCTGGCTCCTACTATAAGCAACAAAATTTCAGCTTTAGAGATCTTCCTGAACTTTCTCTCCCATTGAAAAAAGTTGGGTATTAAAAGGAAGTGGGTAAATGGTTCAGCTTACAAATAAAACTTTACTGAATAGTTATTTAAACTTATTTAAATTAACCCTTTTTACATTTAACTTTTTTTTTTTTGACAAATTAGGATTGAGATGAGAGGAGTCCTCTCTACCTCAAATTCTACCAGATGATCTATTGCTATACTGTCACTGTTAAGAAGGCACTAAGTAATCCCTACACTTTCTTTCAATTGCACTATGACAAACTGTGGAAACATTTACGTTTGTCCATGTGTGTATAAAATACATAAAACAGCTCTCCATCTTTTTGTCCTTTTATAATCAATGAATAGTTCTGTGCAACAGAAATTAGTGATTTTTTTTTAATGGTAATAGCAGAGTTAAAGCAATTTAAATGATGTTTCTGTGTTTGTCTAAGACCAAACAGAACCTGTGGGATACTGCCCCTGAGTGCCAAGATAACGTCTTTAAAAATGCGTTCATCTTTTTCTATAGAAACAAAAGTCAGTTTAAAGAAACATTCAAAAACTCTTAAACATAGATCTGAGAGAACAAGACACTCACTAGTCGGTCTCTGTCATTTTGGAGTGAAGACATAGCTTTTTTTAAACTCTGTACTTCAGCTATGCTGGGAGCAAGCTGGGCTGCAGACCTCTGCTTCCCATCCTCTGATTTTCGAAATTTCTCCAGTTCATTCCACAGGTGATCTCTCTCATTCTGTAGACTGGCCATAGCCTTGGAAAAGGATTGCACTTGGTTGTAGGAATCTTCTAGTTGTGAGGACAAGTGAAGCAGTTGCTCATCTTTGGATGGGATCTGTTGGTTAAGTTTCTCAAGGTAAGACAAGCTGAGATCCCCAGTGGAGTTCATTGGAAAAGCAGCTTTAGCAAGAAGAGCATCTCTCTCTCCATTTAAGAGGCCCTGTTGTTCTCTCAGCTGTGCCATTTCCTTCAGACTAGCATCGTATTTCCTTTTCATTTCATCAAGCTCCTCATTGGCACAATCTCTACTATTTTGCAAGGAACTCATAGACCTTCCAAAAGACTGAATTTGTGCCGTGAGATCTTTATTTTCTTTGGTGACCATGAGTAATTTCTGTTCCATCTCTACCAGATCTCTTGCTAGCTCTGCAACCCTCTCTTCTGCGGTTTCAGTTTCATTTCGCATTATTCCTGCATCATGATGAAGATGCTTTAATTCTTTCTTCAGTTTATCCTCAATTTCACCTACTTTCTTGGCAGCTTCCTTTTGAACACCAACCAATTCCTCTTCCAGTTCTGTAATTCTCTGCTGAGAGGAGGAAAGCGTAATACTTAACTTCTGTACCTCTTCTTCTCTTACTTTTAATTGAGCATGATACATTCCTATAGTACCCTCTTCTTGCAAAGCTGTCACTTGTCTCTTTAGATGGGATACAGATACTTTCAAGCTCTCAATCTCTTTCAATAAACCTTGCTTCTCCTCTTGTAGGGCACCAGAGGACCTCTGCAGATCCTCCCTTGCTTCCTCAGACTCCTTCATCTTTTCTTCTAATTTAGCATATTCATTTTTCAACTCTTTATTTTGCTGAAGTTGAGCCTCAAGGAGCTGCTTCTGCTGACAGTCCTTTATTGATATCACTTGGTTCAGATCTTCTCTATATTGGATCAGTTCTGCATCTAACTTGGCATTCTCAGAATTGAGATCATCCATATGACTTCTCAAGCCTCGAATTTCTTCCTTAAGCTTATTATTCTCAGCAGCAGCATCTTGGATGAGTTGGTCTTTTTCCAAGATTATAGAGAGATGTCGCTCTTCCAGCTGTTGATAGTCACCTACTATGTGGTCTCGGTCATTCTGGAGAGAAGACATGGATTTAACAAAGGAATCCAACTGGGCCTTTTGCTGAATGTTCTCCTTTTTGATGGTTTTCAGTGTTTCCATAAGTTGGTTCATTCTGTCAACAGCTTTTTTGTTCTCCTCTTCTAAGACAATATTCTCCTCTTCTTCCTGGGACAGCAGGTTTTCCAGTTCTTTAATTTCTTTATCATGTTGCTGATGCAGTTCAGCAACAGCTGCTTGGATTGCCTCTTCCTTGCCAGAAAGCAGGCTTATAATCTTCTGCTCTTTCATATTTATTTCTTCATGCAGCCTACTGGTCAGTTCTTTAGAGGCCTGAAGATCAGTCTCCAGTTTTTCATAACTGAACTTAAAATTTTGGATATCAGCCTCTTGCTGTTTTATGATCCCTTCCAAATTTTCTTTATGTTCCTTACATTTTTCTAAAGAGTTATTTAAGTCAGTTGACTGGTCTCTGAGAATCTTAAGTTCTGATTCCAACTTAGCTAATTCATTCTGAGAATTGTGGTATAGGTGTCGAGTCTCTTCCAGCTGGGACAAAAGTTCTTTGTTTTCCCCCTGTAGAGTATCACAGACCTTCTGTTGAAGCTGGACCTCTGTCTGGGCCTTGGACTCCCAAATCTGTTTGTCATGTTCAAACCTGAAAAAAAAAAAAAAAGAGAGAGAGAGAGAGAGAGAGAAGGTCAGTAATTACAGATGTCAAGGAAAAACTGTATCATACCTAAGAAACAAACACAACAACATGTACTCAACAGATCTATAAATGAATTAATAATCATAATTGAAGGTGTTAAACTTTTTAATGAAGAGATATTAGTTCTCTGTATCTATACACTTGTCTGTTGACAAGTATTATATCATATATTTACATTATATATGTTATACGAGTATATTATACTTGTCTACTTGTCTTTGTATTAAAGGTATACCATACCTAAGGATTCATATATTTAAATCATAAACTCCAAAATATGTTGCTTATTTTAATGACATAGTTTTGGACACTCTGAAAAGTAACATTTTCTCTTATTCTGCTCTACTTTGCTCCAGACAAGCTAATGTCTGGCCTTTTTAAGG
Source organism: Cynocephalus volans (assembly GCF_027409185.1). NCBI lineage: Eukaryota > Metazoa > Chordata > Mammalia > Dermoptera > Cynocephalidae > Cynocephalus > Cynocephalus volans. The sequence goes on along the minus strand of NC_084460.1, from coordinate 123,760,763 downwards.
AACAATCTTGGTATGAGAGAAAGTGAGGAAATCTGTTTTAGAACAGATGGTTCCTATTAGAAATGGAGGAGTACAAAGAATAAGGAACATTGTTAGTTCTCGAGCTTGAAAAGTGACATAAAATTGGAATTTAAGGAAAACAATTCTAACAGTCATATGCAGTATGAACTGATATGGACTATGGGGAAGAGAAAAGACGAGACCATTTAGGACATGAAGGCAATAATTTGGGAGGACTGTGGTAAAAATCCAGACAAGGATAGTGGAAATGGAAATAAAAAGAGAGGAAATATAAAAGGTCTCTCAATAGAAAGATGGAAAGAGAAGATGTTAGTTTTTATGTTAATATAAGTTGTAGCAGGAAGTTACTTGCTGATGGAGTTTGGATGTGTTGTCCCCTCCAAAACTCATGTGGAAATTTGATCTCCAATGTGGCAGTGTTGGAAACTGATTGAGTCATGGGGGTGGATCCCTCATGAATGGATTAATGCTCTCCCTGGGGGAGGAGGGGTAGTGAGTTCTCGCTCTATTAGTTCCCTCGAGACCTGATTGTTTAAAGGACCCTGACACCTCCTCTCTCTCTCTCTCTTGCTTCTGCTCTCTTGCTTCCTGTTGCCATGTGATCTGCTTGTACCCGCTGGCTACCTGCCACTTTCCGCCACAAGTAGAAGCAGCCTGAGGCCCATGCCAGATGCAGCTGTCCCAGAATCATAAGACAAATAAACCTCTCTTCTTTATAAATTACCCAGTCTCAGGTAATTCTGTTATAGCAACACAAAATGGACTAAAACACTTGCCAAAAAAAAAAAAAAAAAAAAAAGTCAGAAGTGAGAGAATATGTATTCTAAGCAAATTAAAGCCAAAATTAATCCCATAATCTTAAAGGGATAGAAATAGTTTAAATAGAAACTTTCTTTGCCTCCAATTACCTCTGGAGGAGGAAGAAAAAAACAAAAACCAAAACAAAAGTTATCAATCATTTACCTGGAAATGCTGATCTTCAGTTCCTCCATATGGATGGACATCTGTCTAAGTTGATCCTTTAGAACACTGCAATTCTCCTCTTTGAGTCTAATTTCTTCTTCTTTGGTTTGAATAGCATCACTGAACTTCCTCTCCCACTTCTTGGCTTCATCTATTACCCTGTCCCGATCATCCTGGAGGGAAGACATGCTCTTAGTGAAGGCTGCAAGCTGGGCCACAGTACTGTCCAAGTTTTCCTGAAGTTGCTTAACTTCCTTGTTTTTCATGTCTAAAGTAACCTGAATCTCTCCAAATGTTTCTTCCAAGTGGACTTTTTCTCTGCACAAAGCATCCAGTTTCTCTTGCATATTTTTCTTCTCTTTCAGGTGTTTCTCTTCTGCCTGCTCCAGTCTTCGCTCCAGATCTTCATCCTTTTGTTTCATTTGGCTTTTAACAGATTCTTTATTTGACTGAAGTTCCTTTTTCAACTTGAGATTGTCTGCTAGGACCCTTGCTGCTTCACTTTGAGTGTCATCTAGGACTACTTTGAAGCCAGCTAATTCTGCTTGTGCCTTTTCGTGGTGTTCAACTGCTTGAGCCAGATTTTCTTTGGTTATTTCCAAATCTTTTTGGGATTCAGTTTGAACAAATTCTAGGGCCTTAACAGTTCTCTCCAGAGTGCTAATTTTCTCTTGATACCTGATGCAGTCCTTCTGCAGCTGCTTTACTTCTTGTTGTTTTTCTTTTAACAGCTCCTGAAGTTCCTTTGCATGGCTTTTATTGCCAGGTCCTTTCTGAGCATCTTGTATTTTCTCTAAATATTCCTTTCGTATTTCTGATTCTACCTTAGTTTTTTCTTTGACTAACTGTTGCTTTTCTTCTTCCAGTTCACTCATACACTTTTTAAGGTTCTGCATTTCAGATTCCAATAGCTCATTTTTTATTTGGGCATCTGTAACATCCTGATAATAATTCCCAATGCTTCCATTAAGTTCTGCTAATTGATTCATAAGCCTCTCCTCTAAATCATCTTTCTCTTCTTCTGCTGTCTCCTTCAGTTTAGTAACTCTGGAGAGTTCTTCTTGGATTTGCTGATTTAACAGGTTTATTTTTGTTACTTCTTCTTGAAGCATTTTTAGTTCACCATCCTTTGTCGATATTTGACTCAATAAGGCATTTCTCTCATTTTGTAAAGTCTGGCTACACTCCTTGTCTTTCTGCTTCTCCTCCTCTAATTCAGCAATTCTTTCTTTGAGCTGATCAATCTGCTGTAGGTAGTTATTAATTTCATCAAGTGAGCTGAAATTCTCACTTATGTCAGGCTTGCCACTGTGCTCTGACAGAACAGATTCTGAACATTCAGGCCTTGTGCTGATATTCAGAGAATCTTGCTCTTTAGCCTCAGCTGGCACAGACTGTGTTGCCTCTTCAGTGATATCCATTTGGTTATCATGTTTCTCAGTGGCCTCTAGGCTAGCTTGTTTAGATACATTACCTTCTATCCGATGTTTTAAATCTTGAACCTCTTCACTTAGGTCTTTCTTAGCCATCAAAGCCTCAAACTCCTTAGAAAGGGTTTTATACTCCATTTTGACCCTTTCTAGCTCCTCCTTCATGCTACAATTAGAAGAAAGAAGTGCTTCCACAGACTCCTTAGCTGTGACTTCTGCAGGATGCACCTCTGCTCTAAGCCGGTCATTCTCTTCTTCCAACTCTAGGATTTTCTGCTGTTTAGATTTGGCAAACTTTCTCATCTTTTCTTTCATTTCCTCCATTTCCTTCTCAGCTTCCTGCAACTGCTTTTCTGCCTCTTTCTTGTTCGCTTCTGTGCTTTTCAACTTGCCATACAGTTCTTGCTTCTCTTGCCTCACAGTTTCTACCACATGTTGAATCCTTTCTGCTTCATTACTAACATTCTCATAGGACTGCAGAAGAATTTCATATTCTTTTTGTAACTCCTTGTGTTTCTCTTGCCACTCAGTACTTTCTGCAATCTTAGAACATTTCAAAGATTCAATTTCCTTCATTAAGTTTTCCTTGTCTTCAGTAAGACCCTCTAGAGCTAGTTTCAGACTTTCACAAGAACCATTGAGACTTTGATTTTCCAGTAAAGACCTGTCCATTTCTGTAATGAGTTTGTCTCTTTCTTCCTGAAGGAGGGTTAACTGTCCTAAGAATGTATCTTTTTCTTTATTTTGAGCAGAAACTTGGCTTTCCACGTCTGCCAGAGACTTGGTGAGACATTCAATGGTATCTTTGGCCAAGGACAACTCCTCTTGGAGACTTTTGTTTTCTTTCAGTGCTTCTTTTCGGGAAATAAGGGCGGCTTGCAATTTCCTCTGTATTTGTTGCTTTGCTCTACCTTCTTCTCCAATCTCATTTGGTTTTTGCTTCAATTCACAAAGTTCCACTTGTAACTGTTTTATCCTCTCATCATTCTCTTTGGCTTGCATTTCCAGTTGTGTATGCAGAGCCTTAATTAAATCTTCTTGTTTTGTTATCTCTGTTTGTACTTTACTAAGGGTTTCTTCTTTCTCATTAAGTTGTCCAGAGAGGTAGCTGACTTCTTCTTCCTTTTTGCTTATGAGTTTTTGCAGTTTATCTAGCTCAGGCTGTAATTCTCTTAGATGTTCTAAATCAGCAATTTCTAGTTGACTCCTTTCCAATTTCTGCTTCAGGTGTTCTGCATGGGCTTCAGCTTCATGGGATGCTGTCTTCAGACTCTGGATTTCTAAACCCTGTTTATTTATCTGCTCATGTAACTGAAATATCTCTTCTGATTTTTTAGTAAGCTCACTTGTTATAGAACTAACTTTAAACTCTAACTCCTCTTTCTCAACCTCTATTTCTTTCAGCTGGGCCTTAATCTGGGCAATAGAAGTATTGCCCTGCAGCGTATTCGCCACTACAGGATGAGAAGGCCAGTCTGGGCACATGTCAGACTCTAAAGTAGGTTGATTGGGATGCTGTTCTGTAGCTTTGAATAAAGGTTCTTCTAAATCTTGAGTGGGAGAGCCCAGTTCCTGCTGGTCAGTGCCTGGGAGTTTTTGGTCTATGGACTCCCTTATTTGAATCTGGAGTTGCCTTAGCTTGTCTCCAATGTTCTCATTTTCCTTGCTTTGCTCATCAAACTGTTCTTGCAAGTGATTATAGTCATCTTTCTGTTGCTTTAGCTCCTCCCTAAGAAGTCTTTCTTTTTCCTGTGCCTTTTTTAGAATCACCTTGCGGGAGGTTAAGGCTTCCTGTAGCTTCTTTTGAAGTTGCTCCTTTTCGTTTTCAAGCTCCAGTATCTTTTCTTCCAGTTCTGGTTTCCAGTGTTCTCCACTACCTGCACTAGGTGGACTGATCCCCACTGTTTCTTTCACAGGTGCTGCTGAGTCCCCATCACCTGCATCCCTATTACCTGTAGTTAACTTCTGGATAATTGCTTGGTTTTCAATTATTTCTGCTTGGAGCAAATCTATTTGACTTGTCTTGTCTTGTAAGTTCTGATTCATCTGTTTGACCATAGCCTGTAACTGTTCTTCAGCGACCATCTTTTCTTTCAAATCCTTCCTTACATGCTCTAGTTCCATTTCTTTTTCAGATACTGCCTGTTTTAAAGAAATTTCTATTTCTTGGCACTTAGAAGTCACACATTTTTCTGAGTCTTCTTTGTTCTCTTTATCTTCCTCCTTTTCCTTCCTTTCACTCTCATTGAGTGGGATATCTTTCCTAGATTCATCTCTTGCTTTGGCTAATTCCTCTTCTAATCTACTGACTCTTTGTAGAAGTTCCTTCCTGTTAATAAGAGCTGCCTGGAGCTTTCTCTTTCTCTGCTCACTTTCTTTCTTCAGAAGGTCTAATTCATGCTGAAGTTCTTCTTTACTTATTAGCCCTCCTGGGCTTAACTCCTCATAATTATGTTTAAGGCCAGAAACAACTTGATTATCTTCTTCCACCTGCTCCTTTTTTGCTTCTTCAGCTCTGGATAATAAATTCAGCTGTTCTTTAAGAGTCTTAATTTCAACCCCAAGAGAAAACTTCTCCTCATTAAGCTGAACCATTTTCTCAGTCATACTAAAGCTGATTTCTGTCACTTGCTGATCCTTCTCCTCAATGGTTTGTTGGAGGGTTTCAACATCTCTCTTTTTCTCTAGTAAGAGTTGATCCATTTTTGCTATTTCAAGTTCTTTCTGTGAAAGAGCCTGTGAAAGTTCTTCCATCTTATTTGAGATATCCCTCACACGTTCTGCCTCCTCAAGCACTTCACTTTCCTTCTTCTGCAGCTGGCTTTGTAGGCTTCTTATCAGTGTAGTCTGCTCAGAAAACTGAAGCTGTACATCATCCAGTTCATTTTGTAAAATTTCAATTTTCACATCTTTAGATTTGGCTTCTATGTTGAGACTGTGGATCTGTTCAGTGAGCAGGTTGTGATGAGTGGTTTGGCTTTCATAGTCAAGTCTTCTTTGCCTTTCTGCTTCTGCAAGTTTTGTTTCCAGTTCTTTTACCTGAACCCTCAGTTCTATTAAGACATTAAGTTCCTTCACTTGGGAAAGAAGCTGGTCTCTTTCTTCAGACAAAGCAGTGAATGCACTGTTGGTGCTTTCAGCATTTTTCTTAAACTCCTCAATCAACTGGGTTAGGCTGCTAATTTCCTTAGCTTTCTCATCTAAATTTTTCTCATAGGTTTCTTCTGCTTTACGAAAGCTTATCTCAAGTTCCAAAATTTGACTTTTTAATCTTTCTAACTCATCCTGGTGATACTGACCAATATCTGGTACAGAAGGGCATTTATCAGCATCATCCTGCTTTGTTGATTTCAATTCCACTCCAGTATCATTTAAAGATATTACCTCAGATGTTCTATTTTGATGTTTAGTGCTTGCCTGTTCTTTTTCAATATCTGGAAGACTGCTCTCTTCATTTGGCATTAAGGAAAAATCTTGTCCTGTATCTTCAAAAAATACTTTCATTGTGACTGGAGGTGTTCCCTTACTCTCTATCTGTTTAATTTCTTTATGGCCAAGGACCTCGTGGTCCCCCTCAGAGCTTTTGCCTTGGAGTTGTGATTTAAGAAATGCAATTTCCTCTTGAGCTTCTTTCATTTCCAACAATAAAACTGATAATTCTTTATGTTTCTGAGAAAATGTGTTCTCTAGGACATCTGGTCCACTTTCCTCGGTAGAAGAGCTACTCCTATTGAGCTTGGTAATACCAACCATGCTGATCTATTAAAAAGAAAAGAAAAGAAAAAGCCTTAATATCATAAATCAAATGTTTTAGGATAGAAATAGCCTAACTAAAAACTGGTATTTATTGCATTTTCCAGAACTTGAAACTTCCTGGTCAAAACTTCCTTTGTTAAAAATCAGTTTCTATGTCCCAAATTGGCACTCTGTCAATCCTGCTGAGGTCAAGCCCTATTCACAAGACCTAAGGAAACCTGAAATTCATTTTCTAGATACTCCTTATGTGGGAAACTTTTTTGTTCAGATTAAAATTCCTAATTTTCTCCTAAGAACTACTTAAAGATAAAAAGGGAAGCAGGAAATTAATTAAATCTTTGTTTCCTGCTATACCAAGAAGGAAGCTATGAGATTTCTTTTCCTAAACTATCTATTGAAAAAAAGTTCTAAATATTACATAAAATAGCCAATAACAGACAAGCAGATTATCAAACAAGTAGATTCAGATAAATTACCAAGATCAAATAATCAAAAGGAGCTCTGCTGGGGCTTGGGCATGAAATTATGGATTTGATGGATAAAATATGAACCAAGTTTTTACAAAGATTACTGTTTTAGACTGCACGACCCACATGAATTATTTCTATAATTGTTTTCTTGGGAAACAAAATCAGTGAATCTCATGGTGAATTTATTTGAATTTTATTAAATCAGCTTGGGGACAGGATACACAATAAAATCTCCACCTTTGTTAACAACACCTTTTTTCCCCAGAAAAAAATTCCAACTTGATGGGAGAAAAAGAAAAAAACAAACAAACAGGATCATCAAATAATGCAGTGGCCAAGAGTACAAACTCTGCAGCACAACTGTCTGCGTTTACATCTTGGATCCATTTACTAGCAGAAACTGGCACACAGTAATAAGTATTCAGTGAATATTAGCTATTATCTTGGTATCATTCTAGCCACTAAGAAAAAATTTTCATTGTTTTAGAATTATTATTTTAAGAAAAGTTTTCTCATTTTTCATAAGCATTATTTTAATCACTTAAAATTCTTTGCTGTCTGCATTACCTATATCCATACTCAAATTTCTAGAGACCAAAATGTGTGGACACAGTATTTAGCACAGGGAAAAAGTTCCCTTGATCATGCTCCTTGCTCTTCCCTATGATACCTACAGAGTTCAATTAGCTTTTTGGCTTAAAGAATCAACGTCATCCCATACCGAGAGGGCAGATAACTGCTCTTTCTGTCTATTCACATTAATTATTCTTTCTCCTAATACTAGTCTTCCCCTCTCGGCTGAGCTTACACCTTCTATGAACCTTTTCTACAGTGTCTCTCTTACCCTAAAGGACTATATTAGTCACCCTTCCTTTTGCAATTTCTGTGTGTGGGTTTTTTTCCCTTTCTTTTCTATTGTTTCCTATTTATTTGTTTTCTCTTCTGGTTGTTTTGTTTTTCTTTTTCTTACCATATTTGCATTTTTCTTATTTGCTCTTCTTTTTTGAGCTAAGTTTTCTTGTTTTCACAAAACACTACTGCTGAGCATCTTAAAATATTAAGCATCCCTTGGCCAAACAAGATTCATTTTTCCTCCAGACTCTTATTTGTCAATGACCACATAATACTAAGATTTTTAATGTTTAGTCTCCTTTTGACAATTTTGTGAACAGAGCATCAAGTGGCCCATGAACAGGTATTGAATAGAAGTGTGATGGTTAATTTTATGTGTCAACTTGGCTAGGCCATGGTACTGCTGGAGTGAGCAGGACTAAAGCCATGTTGGGACCTAAAACCACCTGGGATGTAGGAAAATTTTAAGACATTTTCTTTCTTAGCATGCATTTTTCTGAGTTCCCTCTTTTCCCATGGTTATTTGATATTTTGAACCTTGGTTACAGGACATTATTTACATAAATGTAATGTTTTCCAGTCAGCCTGGAGCTGCAAACTTGCCATGAGACTGTCCAGATCCTGAGAAACCAAGGAAAACATCAATAAAGCTATCCTGATTCCACCCCGAAGTAGGACCGTAAGATAACATCAAGGACGAAAACACTAGCCAGAAGGAGCCTTGGCAAGAATTTGCACCTCGCCCCTTACACAGACTCCTCCCTCCTGCTTTCCATTGCCTACATTCCATTCCCCCAACCCCTGCTCTTTATTTATTTATTTATTTTTGGTGGCTGGTCAGTATAGTGATCCAAACCCTTGACCTTGGTGTTATCAGCACCATGCTCTAACCAACTGAACTAACCAGTCGGCTTCAACCACCTCTTTAAAAGCCCCTCAGTAAATCTGAGTTTTTGAGATGGTTTTAGTCTGACCATTCTCCTTCAGGTTTACTGGACAGATGGACCAGCCTAACATCTCTCCTCAAGTCACTGATATTCCTGAATAAAAGCTGACTTCCTGTTCTACCATCTGACTTTTCATTCATTTGTTTTTTTGTTTGGGGCACACCACCAGACGTGGGTTTGATAACAAGATTTTGGTGAGCCTAAGCCAGGAGGTGAGTGCCCTGAAGTAACAAGATCTTGGTAAGCCTTAGTGAAGAGCTGAAATGTCCTGGGTTCAGTAACAGATTTTGGTGAGCCTGGTCAGGTTTCTTGTACAGGGCAGGTAGCAGGATTTGGGTTCAGTAACAGTACTCAGATATTCGGTCAAGCATTATTCTACATGTTTCATGTTTTTTAGATGGCACTAACATTTAAATCAGGAGAATGTGAGTAAAGCAGATTACCCTCCCCAATGTGGGTGGACTTCATCCAATCAGGTGAAGGCCTTAACAGAAAAAAGACTGATCTCTTTTGAAAACAGTAAATTCTGCCAGCAGACTTTCTCTGTACTTGAACTGTGACTCCTTCATGGGTCTCCATCTTGCCACCCGGCCCTGCAGATTTTTGGACTTGCCAGTTTCCACAACCACATGAGCCAATTCCCTAAAATAAATCTCTCTATATATACACATCCTATTGGTTCTGTTTCTCCGGAGAACCCTGACTGATACAATAAGTAAGCAGACACTTCTGTTAAGAAGCTACATTATTTCTCAAGAATTGATTGGAAGAGCACAGTTAATTAAGCACAATACAGCTAACAGTAATCTTAATTCAACAGAATAATATTACACAACCATACATTTCTCTATAATAATCTTCAGGTTATAAAAAACACCATTCTCCCAAGATAACCCTTTTTTTTAATAATCCTAAGTAAAACTGTGCCAACTGTGAGAGGACCAAGAGATATTATCTAATCTCTTTATTGAGAAAATTTTCTGAGACAGACAAAGAAATTGAGATAAATGAAAATCCAATATGAGAAATGGGTTATCAAGTCCCAAATAAGTGGCAACTGTACTTGTGTTGGTTTAGGACAAAGAATTCTAAATATTCAGAAAGAAATGAGAATAAATGAGAAATAATAACCATTATAAATCTCTTTAACAGATCTCACTCTATAGGCAATGTAATTCTCTGTCAAGCCTAGAAAATTGCAGGAATGTTTAGATATGAATGTACCTCCTCTTAATTTAGTTCATATTCTGGTTATATTAAGAATGCATCACTTACCTCACTGACCTCTCTATCTGCCTCCCCAGCTCTATTCTGAGCCTCCAGGAGAATAATATGAGAAGACAGTTTTTCTGAAAGTCACAAAATAAATATATTTAGAAGATGTATGTGGAGTGTTTGCAAAAATAGAGATATAATTGCATGTGAGGCTGAGATCTATGGCTATTCAAGAGGAGAGAAATAGAGAAAAGAGTTTGGGGGAATAAAAGGCTTATTAAAGGAGTGGAAAGAGAAGATGAGATATGATAGAATAGTAGTAGATGATGATAATGAACCAGAGTGAAGTATACTAAACAGTGGAAGGTTTGAAAGGAGTAGGATGCCAGGGCATGTGACATGAAGCAGCTATTTCTACGGCATGATTTGGAAATTCTAGGGCAATAAATTTTCCTTAATTTATCCATAATCCTATGTTCATGATATATATTTTGCATTAACATAACAGTTACAATGTCTTTAATGTTCTTCACATATATTCATAGACATCAAATTTTAGCACTAAAAGGTAGTTATCCAATCTCCTCAATGATCACATGAGGAAACAAAGAAATGATACCACTTGAAGAAGTTATACATTCAGTTCACAGAGAGCTGGGATCAAAATCCAGTACTTCCATTCCCTATATTCTATTACAATGTGTATATCTTAAAAAGGAAGTTAATACCTTGGAGGATTAAAAACACTGAGCATTAATATTAATATCCCCCAAAAGCTTATATTATTTCTGAGAAGCTAAGACAGATATGACTAAAGTAAAAAAAAAAAGTATATTTTTTACACTACATCCAAATGTCTTAACATGACCTACAGGGGCCCTCATGTTTTGACCCCACTTATTCTCCAACCTCCTCTTCTTGAATTGCCTCTTTTTTTAGGCTCTGCTCCAAAGACACTGGCCTTCTTTCTGTTCTACAAACCTATCAAATTCGTTCATACTTCAGGGCTTTGCACTGCTCTTTTCTCTGCTCAGAATGCTCTTTCCTTAGCCTATATGCATGGCTGTCTCCTTTTCATCATTCAGGTTTCAAGTCATCAGAGAGGACTCCCCTAACAACTCTAATACTGCCTTCCTCTTCCCCCAGGCACACCTGCAGTATCCTGTTTTTATTTTTATCCTAATTCTTACCACTCTCTGAAATTCTCTCATTTACATACATGTTTATGGCCTGTCTTCCTCTCTACTATGTTCATGGTTGTATCCTCAGCAACTATAACAGTGCCTGGCACATAGGAAAGGAACCATAGATTTTTGCTGTTTGGATGAAGGAAGGAATATTCATGAAACAAATGAATTCAAGACCGTATATAATATGTTCAGACGCTTCACAAGATTACTTGAGGAAGGGGTATGGTGGTAGAAATGGCAGTATAAAAGGTGAGGTGAATAGAATACTACACATAAAGCAAAGGCAACTTATGAGACCAGACACAAAAACCAATACAGAAAACCTTAAGGCCAGTGATCCCTGCAGGAAAGGGAAAAGAGAATGGAACTCATATAATATCTCCAAACCACATGAAAGCCATGGGAATGGAACAGGGACTGTTGATAAAACTGCAAAATAACCATCATGAATAAGGTCTCAAAGAAGTGCTTTGGGTAGGTTGAGTAATGAGCTGAATGTGTGCTATTCTTTATTAATAAGCAATGGTGAAAACAGTCTTAAAAAGGTCTAAAATCTCTAGAGCTAAGCAAAAAACTGTAAAATGGCAAAGTTGGAAATATTGGCTCTGGAGTTAAATAAAAATTTTACAAAGATTTTACTTGGTATTCATTCTTATTCCTAAAAGAAAAAGCATAGTACTCAGTTAATCCAGGATGAATTAGATCAATAAAGCATTATTAACTGTATGCTACTAAATCCATCAGATTCCTGTAAAGCAGATGATAAGCAGAAGGAGATATGTCTTCATTCTTACTGTTCACACACAGTCCAATAGAACAAAATGCAAAGGTCAGTTCAATCTAATAAAACTTTATTCAGCAGCCACTATTTGTCAGGTACTATACTGTGCTGGGTAAAGTAAAGATGAAAAGAAAAATAGCCCCTGTTCTTGAGGAGCTTATACTTTATCTTTGAAGAGTTTATAATATAGTAATAAAGGCAAACACAAACAGATCATTTTAATACAACGTTAAAGATATGCAAGAATGTTATGGATGCACAAAAATGCACTTATCCCACCTTCTGGGGATCAGGGCCAAATTCCTGAAAAAGACAATGCTCCAGTTAAGGCCTGAAAGATGAGAAAGAATCAGCCAGACTAAAGGAAAGGGGTAGGATGCTAAGCAGGGTACAGCATGAGCAAAAACCAAAATGGTATCCACCTTTGAGCTTTTATGTACTGATTTCTGTTACTTCATCCCACAAATTTACTGATGGAAATTTCCTCCTTTTCTTCATTTTGCCTATTTAAAAATTCATCAACTTATTAAGGCCCTGTTCAAGCCATACTTCCTAGAAGATATCTTGACCTTTCCAAAATGAATATAAATTATATAGAAATCCTGCAGCATTTATAGCTGATATTGCAAAATGTTATACTTATGTAAACACTAGTACTATGCTCTAATTGTTTAATGTGTATTAGTCTTATCTTTGATAATGACTAACTCTGCTATCTAAGATCTTTACTATCACAGAATGAGAGAGTCTACATGTTACACATGTATAGTGATAAAAGTAGAGGCACTTGTGGGATAGAAGACAAAGAATTATGATTTTCATTTAATACATACCATTCTCAGCTTTCATCTCCTCCAGTTTTATAGAACTAAGGAGCAAGGCTCCCTTTTCATTCTCTAGTTCTACCACTCTCTTCTGCAAAGAGGCAATATTCTCCTCAGTGACTGCCTAAATTGTAGAAAAACAACAAATTAATGATTCTCCAGTGAAAATTCTCATACTAATGCCCAGATAGCCTCCATCATTTTTGTCTTCTAAGAGTTCTCCAACCATGAAAATACTTTTAAAATAGCATCTACTTATCTGCCTAGGTAATTTTGAAGAAATGTTTTTCTTCCTGAAGATAGAAAGAGAAATAAAATATTTCACACAAACTCCCAGTTCATTGGTTTTTGAATTTAAGTTTGAAGACTGGATTATAAAGATAAAAATGCCAAGTCTATTGCTTAAGAAAGAACATTTTCAGGTTCACAAACAAATAACATTACAAGATTAGATTAATGCCACCAAGTAACAAGGTCTCTCTCTTGAAGGAGAATGATCGTGAAGAGAGGCTCACCAAAGAGGAATACAGGGAAAAGTAATATGTACCTCTTAAGAAAGGAAGAAGTACCATAATTGATTTTTTGTTTTTTCCAAGTATAGTAAAAATTCTCTTGCGCTTAATTTATGCATCCAGAATGACTGGTTTTCCTAACGACAGGCATATATCTAATTATGCCACATCTTTAGTTTTATGTCTTTTTATTATTTTTTTCTTCTCCAAAGGGGTTAGTCTATGCAATTTTCATAAAGTTATGGAATTTTTAAGTCATGAGGATCTTTATAGCATACTTGACCCTAAAGCTTTATTTGATGTTAAAAGAAATAAGCAATGGATAAGTTTAGGGTTTTTATGGCTTTTGCCCTGAGGGAAATTCCCAGTTTGCATTGTACAGTACAAGTAAAACTCTAATAGAATAGCCATAGGTGTTTTTGGTTTGAAGAATGAAAAGAAAAGACTTTGGGATAAACACAGCTACCAAAATGTAAAGAGGAAAACCAGAGAGAAGAGAAAAAGAATAAGCAAGGAGGAGCCCTAAATTCCATGTATAAACTTAGCCAAAATATCTGGCTGAACGATGAACTATGTGTTTGTGGGGCTGACTCAAAGCAGCCCAGCTAAGACAGAAATAACTGAATTAAGTTCTGAGTGGCTCTTTACCATAGGCTGGAGGTTATAGTTTGAGTGCAAGTTTTTGGCTGATAAAAAGTAATTAAAACTCTTCAGAATTTTTGAAATAACAGAATAGAATCTCAAGAACAAACAAAACATTCACAACATCCAGGATTCAATACAAAAATCACTCAACACACAAAGGAAAATGTGATGCATTCTCAAGAAAAAACACAATCAACAGAGACCAACCACAAACTGATGCAAATTTTGAAATTAGTAAACAGGGTTTTAAAGAAGCTATGAAAAGACAGGAAATTTTAGTACAAAGGAAATATAATAATGAATGCATTTGAAATTCGAAAACCAGAATTCCTGAAATGAAAAACGCAATGAATAGGCTTAACAGTAGAATATAGATGACAGAAAACTCTCAGTGAACTTGATGATAGATCAATAAAAATTATCCAATCTGAAGACTGAAGAAAAAGAAAGATTAAAAAAAAAGAATACAACCTCAGGGATGATATATGGAATAATATTAAAAGGTTCAATGTTCTTGTAATTGGAGTGCCAGAAGGGAGGAAGGACAAAATGGGCAGAAAAATTATTTTAAGAAATGGCCAAAATTCTCCGAAACATAAGGTTATAATGTAAGAAACTTAACAAAAGCAAGCAAGAAATTGACAAAGAAAACCACAACTAAATACATCACAGACAAGGATAAAGAGAAAAAAAAAAAAAAAACAAGTCTCAAAAGCTCCACAGAAAAATGATATTTTACATACAGAAGAGCAATAAACTGACGAATTGGTGGGGAAAAAATGTAGGCCAGAAGACGGTGAAGCATCTTCTTCAAAGTCCTGAAAGAAAAACTGTCAATCTGGAATTATATAACCAGTAACAAATACCATTTAAGAATGACATTTTTGGATAAGAGAAAACTAAGAGAATTTTTTAACCAACAGACCTGCACTTCAAGAATACTACAGGTTGTTCTAGAGGCTGAAGGAAAATGATATCGGATAGAAACCTGATCATCAGAGAAGAAAGAGAACTGCAAATGGTAAATATGTGGGCAAATATTAAGGTCAATATTTTCCTCTTAATATAGCTCTTTAATGCATAAATGTTAAAATTGTGTGCTGGGGCTTATAACCTTTGTTACTATAATACATACAGCAACTATAGCGTAAAGAATAGGGTAAGGGTATTTGCTTATAAGGTTTCTACATTTTAGTGAAGTGGTACAGTATTAAATCTAAAAGACTGAAAAATTAAGTATACATATTGAATTTTCTAGAGCAACCACGTAAAACTTTTTTTTGTAAAGTCACAACTTCTGCTATTGCTAAAGACAAAGTAAAATGGAACAGATTTATGCTCCCACCTGAAACAACAACAACAACAAAGACAAAATAATGAAACAAAATACAGGCAATGAGGAACAGTGATCCCTGAGAGGTAGGAAACAAATAGCATGAGCCCTACTTAATGCCTTAAGAGAGTTTCCAGCCCAAGAAGTGGGAACCTATACAAAGCCTGGCAGACTACCTGAATTATGGAGACAGAACAATGAGTCAAGGGACAGCAAGGTGGCCAGAGTTCACAGAATAGAATACCAAATAGGAGAAAGCCACATAGAGAGAAAACTCTGGATATCTGCAAAGGGTCCCAAACAACTATTCAGCAGAGTACAGAGCAGCGTATAAATACAAGGAAACTGTCCAAAGCAACCTGACTGACCCCAAACTATCTAAAAAGATTAGAGAACAGCACTTGGTGTGCATACAGGTTCTGGAAGAGTGCCAGTTCCAACAGGTAAAAAATCTTACACTTCACAGGGAATCAAGAAGAATACTCAGCAAGGTCTTTGTCACAGTAGTAATGAATGACTGAGCACTGATTTAAACCCTCCTAACAAATCAAAGAAGCAAGAGCTAAAGGATCAAAGTTTTTCAAGTAACTAAACTGAATCCCATAAAAAAGCCCTCAAATATTTACGTGAATACAAAGATATCCACATGCATAATGTCTGGTAACCAAAGATTATCAGGCATGCAAAGAAGCAGGAAAACATAAACCTTAATGAAGAGAATAATCAACTGAAATAGACCCAGTACTGATGCAGATGCAGATGTTAGAATTAGAAGATAAGAACATTAAAACAGCTGTGATTCTATATATGCAAAAAGTCAAATAAAAACATGGATGACATTTTTTAAAAGCCCAAATCAAACTTCTAGAGAAGAAAATTACAATGTTTGAGATTGAAAGAAATACACGGGGTGAGATTAACACCAGATTGGACATTGCAAAAAAAAAAAAAAGATTAGTGAACCAAACTAACAAAATGAAACAGAAAAATAATAATAAAAAAAATTAAGGGGCTGGCCAGTGAGCTCAGTTGTTTAGAGTGTGGTGCTGATAACATCAAGGTCCAGAGTTTAATCTCTATACCTGCTAGCCACCAAAAAAAAAAAAAAAAAAAAATTTTTTTTTTAATTAAAAGAGCATCAATGAGTTCTAGAACAATTTCAAGTAACCTAATATATATTTAATTGGAGAAGGAAGGGGTCAGAAAAAATGTTCAGTTAATGGCAGAAAATTTTCCAAAATTGACGATAACTATAAACATATAGATTCAAAAGGCTCACTGAATCCCGAGCACAAAAAACATGAAGAAAACTGTGCCAGGGTATATCATAATCCAAGTGCTCAAAACCAGTGATAAAATCCTAAAAGCAGCCAGGAAAAAAAAGAAAATGAAAGCAGATTTCTTGTCAAAAACAAAATGCACAAAGGAGACAGTAGAGTAACATCCTTAAAGTACTGAAAGAAAAAAAACTGTCTATGTAGAATTCAATGGTCAGCAAAAATATCTTTCAACAACAATGGTGAGATAAAGACGTCTTCAGATATACAAGAGTCATAAGAAGCCATCACCAGCAGACTTGCACAGATGCACAGACACACACACACACACACAGACACAGACAGAAAGACAGACACACACACACATGTTAACGAAATCCTTCAGGGAAAAGGAAAATGATACCAGATAGAACTATAAAACCAGGGTTTGGCAGACTCTGTAGATCCACCACTTGTTTTTGTAAATAGCTTCGAATACCTTTGCTCTATGTCTGCTCTTGCTCTATAGTGGCAGATCTGAGTAGTTGCAACAAAGACTGTATTGCCCACAAAGCCTAAAATATTTACTATTTGACCCTGTACAGAAAAAGAGTGCCAATCCCTGATCTATCCCCAAAGAATGAAAAGTACCAGAAATGATACCTGCAATGGCAGTTAAGATTTATTTTTTTATTATTGTGTCTCCCTAAAAGATTAACATAGATGCTTTATTTGTAATAGGCAAAAACTGGCAACAACCCCAATTGTCCATCAATGAGTAAATGGATACAAAAATTGTGGTATGTACAACATACTCAACCATACAATAGAATGAATTATTGCTACACACAACATTAAGAAGAATCTCAAAATAAGTATGTTGAGAAAAGGTAGCAAAAAAATATAAAAATTTTAAAAAGTAAAAACTAATCTATAATGACAGAAAGCAGATCAGTGATGGGAGATGTGAGGGAGATTAAGAGGGAGGATGAAGAAAGTCCTGGAAATGATAAATATGTTCATTTTCTTGATAGTAGTGATGGTTTCATGGGTTATACATATGTCAAAATGTATCAAATTGTACACTTTAAATGTGTGCAGATTATTGTATGTCAAGTATACCTCTAATAGAGCTGTTTAAAAGGAATAGAAATCAATAGATAAATAAAAGTAAAATTCAAAAAACTTCAAATTATCAAATAGAAGGCAGGAAAGGAGAAAAGAACAGAAAACAGAATGGGGGGAAACAGACAATTACAAAGCAGAGATTATGAGAAGGAATAAAAAAGCACAACCCAACTATAGGTTGCCTTCAAGACATTCACTTTAAAGAAAGAGATAAGTTAAAAGTAAAAGGACAGAAAAGAATATACCATGCAAGCAATAAACATAAGAAGACTAGAGTTCTGGCTTCCAGTAAAGATGGTGGAATAGACAGTCCCCAGCATCACTCTTTCCCAAAGATCAACCAATTTACAATTATAAATAAGCAACAGCCAAGCTGGGGCCGCTAGAGTTCAGGGGAAGAGGAGGAGAGACCTATGGAGTGCATGAAGGCAGGAGAAGCCATGAAGAGACAAAGAAAAAACAGCTCTGACCATTTGGAACCCTGGCTGCATCCAGGCTGGAGCAGCTGAGTGCACAGTACAGGAGACAGCAAAAGCTGCAGCTGTGCCCTTAGGATGAAGTTGCTTGTAGGTGGCAGGGGAGAAAAGGGCCATGGTGGTCCCCAAGCCAGCAAGATCACTAATAGGATTCCTATGGACCCACATAGGAGCAAGGAGCCACAACAACTGAAAAAAAGGAGCCACTCAGAGGCCAGTGAGTCATTACATGGGACTGACACATGGCCTGACCCACGGGAAGTGTTTGCAGCACAGGCAGTGGGGAAGATGGGCCCACCAGGAGAATACTGGGGCACAGCAAGGACAGCTTATCTGCACCCCAATCAGAGAAAGACCCCTCAGGGGACACTGGTCAGGAATATAGAATTGCTTGGGGTGCAGTTTGGTGAAAAGACTCAGGCCCAGACTAGAGTTTCTACACAACCCAGATATACCAGATCTCTCGAGAACCAGAAGTACTTATAAAATCAACCATTAAAACCCAAGCTGCACAAAAAGCCTTCCCCAGGGAATCAACAGCAAAGCAGCAATTTAGCTCAACCACAGAGCTCAAGTACTGGTCCCCACAGGACGTTCCCCCATTTTAGAAGTAAGCAAAGGACAATTAGTTCCAGTGCAGAGTTTAAGTGGTGGGAACAGCAAATAATCCAACACAGAAATGAAAGAAAAAACAAAGTATCCACAACCAGAGACAAAGTTTGATATTAACTAGTAAAGATCTCATTTCACCAAAGAACACCCATAAAACCTAAAAGGACTGGAAGTCCCCTGGGCTACCAAGCCAGAAAGGGGGAAGCACCAGTGGCCTCAACCATGCTACCCGACACCTGAAATTAGTCCTGAGGGTGGGAGAAGGCCTTGGCCACGCCCCCCTGACACGCACAGCCAGCCCAGCCACCAAGCCACTGCAGGAAGCGCTGTAGGTTCTCTCGAGTCCGGGTGGTGGGGGGCCTCAGGGCTCTGCCATGCCCCCCACCACTCACAGCCAGCCCAGCAATGACCACCAAGCCACTGCAGGGAGCACCCTGGGCTCTCCCAAACCGGGGCTGTTGGGGGCCTGAGGCTTCCTGAGGCCTCAGCCATGCCTCCCCCCCCCCCCCGCCGCGACACCCGCAGCCAGCCCAGCAGCAACAACTGAGCTGCTGCAGGAAGCACCCTGGGCTCTCCCGAGCCAGGGTGGTGGGGGGCCAATGGCCTCGGCCTCGGCCTCTCTCCCCCTACACGTGCAACCAGTCCAGCGATGACCACCGAGCCACAGCAAGAAGGGCCCCAGGTTCTTGAACTGGGGTGATGGGGGTGAGGGCTTTTGCCACACTCCCCTGACATCTGCACCCAGCCTATCAATGACCAAGCCACTGCTGGAAGCCCCCTGGTCTCCCCTGAGGGAATAAGGGGGGTGCCACAGGCCTCAACCCCATCCCTCCTCCTTCCTCCTTCTTCCATCACATCATTTACTTCCCCTATCCCCTATACCCCCTCCCAACTGCTCCACAACAACATCCTAGAATGTAAAAAACTATTATTAATAAAATTACATTTTTTAAAATAAAATAAAATAAAATACACTATTAACCAAAAAAAAAAAAAAAAAAAAAAAGCAAAGACTGCCAACAACCTGGGCCTACTGGAGGAAAAGAAGAAGAAACCCACAGAGTTTGTGATGGTGGGAGAAACCATGGCAAGAGAAAGAAGGGACCACTCCAACCATTTTGAACTCCAGCAGCTTTAGGGAAACCTGGTTGAGGGCAGGAAGAAGTTGTAGCACACAGAGCAGGAGACAATAAAAGCCACGGCTGTGCCCTTTGCATGAAGTTGCTTGGCATCTGCTGGTAATAACAGGAACTTGGAGTGCACCATACCAGCCCCCAAGCCAGTGAGACCACTGACAGGGTTCCTGTGGACCCACATAGGAGCAAAGAGCCATAGCCAACTGAAGAAAGGAGTCACCCAGAGGCCAGTGAGTCATCATGAGGGACCTGTGCACAACCTGCCCTGCCCCTCAGGAAGCGTTTGGAGTGTTGAGGGAGGCTGGCCCACTGGAGGAATATTGGGGTGCAGCATGGACAGCCAATCTGCTTTTCTTTCTTTTTTTTTTTTTTTACATTAAAATGTTGAATTTGCAATATACACAATACTGAGATTGAGGTGCTGTCTGATGGGAATGTCACAATGTGTATTAGGAGGATCAAGTTCATAAAGAGATTCTCAAAATGATTCTTAGATATTCTGTGCCTATGAGCTCTCCATAGTAGCTACAATATGCATTTAATATGTCTGTCTATATATGAGTATATTTGATTCTAGAGACAGTATGGAGGAGAGATTACATGCTTTGGGGCATTTTGTAGCATTTCTCCTTAATCAGTTGTACAAATCCCATTAAACTAACTTGTTTCTTAACAGCAAGAATTCTATCTTCATTTAGCTAGTTTTCTCAGCAATGTAAAAGGAATACAACCCCTAGTGTCATATGTAACTCATTGTTCCCTAGTTCCTATTTGAATTTCATTGGTTTTTATAGAAAGTTATTGAGTTGTTTAGACAGAAGGGTCTATAATATATAATTTGTCATTTATTATAATGGGACTTTGTTCTATTACATCGTGGACTGCTGTTCTCATCCAGAATAAAGCAGACATGGTTGTTGTGAATCAGACTGCACCTTGGCTTCAAGAAATATGAATAATGCATTTAAATTCAGAGAATCACTGAATTAAAGGGAACCTTAGAACTAAGATAAATTTAACCTTCTCATTTTAAAGACAGGGAAATTAAACCAGGACTTAAGGAAAATGACTCGTCTGAGGATACATGTTTACTGCTAGAGTCAAGATAAGAATGTGGTTGTCTGAAAAATGTCTTTCTTTCACTCTTTCATGTTAACAATTAGGTAAACTATCTGCTTGCCTATTAAAATTCAGGTGTAAATGCACTTCTTAGGCACCAAATCAGGGTACATTCCAGAAGCCATTCACACAGTAATCTCTACTTGTGCACTTGGTTACTGGTGAGGATGAAAGGAGTACCGACAACACGAGGAAACTCCAGCCAGTGGTACAGTTTCACACTCAGTTGTCTAATTTGCTTCGCGGGGTGGACTACCCCCAGGACTACCACAAATTACTACCACATGTAAGTAAAAGAGACTTACTTTCCAGCTATACTTCCTGACTGGACAACTGCATGAAAAACTGGACAGGAAATTATGAGTCCAACTTCTCTACCTGGCATAGCAGAAGACATCATTTTGGGTCTTTTTTTGCTAGTAGGATTATATAATTCTTTGCTCTGTTGGAGAATCTTCTATGACTATAAAAATTACCATAACACTTCTCATAAAGAAGACCTGCAAGGAAAATTTTAGGACAATCCAGCAAAATAGTGAAAATAAGAGTAAAGCAGAACATTTAAATGATGGGGAGTTAATACAGGAAACTCCTGAAAGGAAAATAAACAGACTTCTATGGCTAGCCAATACAAGACAATTTAGCTTTTTTTACCCTAAGCTTTCTATCAGACAGATTCAATAGTAAAGATTATTAACTGAAAGTTTATTTTCCCCTGAAATTGTATGTAGAAATGTTTGCATATAAGCCATATGGTCATTGCTTCTTAGCCGTTGGTCATCATTTATCCACTATGTCTATGGTATTGGGAAGCCTCAAAACCATGCAATAGTATAGACTTTGTATTTTAAGTAGTTTTGAAAAACGAGATAAATGTTATCAGTCTGGGTGAAAGGGCAAAAGCCGGACATTGCAAAGGGATTGGTTTAAGAAATACTAATGCCTATGGGTTCACTAACACTAGTAGGAGAAGAATTATTTCCCCTTCCTTTCGCCCACACTTTCTTTCTTCTTTCCTCTTCTTTGATCACAGACCACTGGGTCTCTGCAAATTCACATTTTCACAGGGAGGAAGTCTGAAGTAGTTGGAACAACAGATTTGCCTTGAAGGCAGAGCAGCCATCTGATGGCAAAGTTCATCTTTCATAACTTCATGTTCCTTACAGATAAGATGGGAGCAGATCTCATTGTTAATGTACATACGTCGTAAACTGGTGAAGCACAGCTGATGAACACATTGCTTGACTGGCCAATGCAGAGTAGAGTCTTGTCCTGATCTACTTTCTGACTGGTACAGTCCCACTCACCAGAGACTGGTCAGGGAGAAAGAACAGCAGAGGGTGCAGTTTGCTGGAGAGACTCAGTCCCAGGCCAGAATTTCCACATAGCTCATGTGTATCCGACTTCCCAAGACCCAGAAGTGATTAAAAGGCCAACAATTAAAATCTGAGCTGCACAAAAAGCTTTCCCCAGAGAATCAGCAGCAAATCAGCAATTGAGCTAAACCATAGGGCTCAAGTGTTGGTCTCCACAGGAAGTTCCCCCAATTTTGGAATTAACCAAAGGACAACAATAGTTCCAGTGCAGAGTTTAAGTGGTGGTGATAGATAATAATCCAACACATAACTGAAAAAGAAAAAAAAAAAAAAAAAAAAAAAACCCACAGATCAGACCCAAAGCTCTAATATTAACTAGTAAAGGTAGCAAAGGTCTAACACCACCAAAGAACACTTATAAAACCTAGAAGAGGTAACAATCTCCTCAAATGCCCAAACATCAATGTAAAGACACAAAGATCGAGAAAGAACAAAGAAATATGACACCATTAAAGGAAACAAACCAAGCACCAGCAATGGATGCAGAGGAACAGCAGATTTATGAAATGTCTGACAGAGAATTTAGAATAACCTTCTTAAGGATGTTCAGAGCGTCACAAGAAAATAAAGACAGAAAATTAAATCATATCTGAAAAACAATCCAGGAGCAGAATGAGAAACTTGACAAAGGAACTGAATCAATTATAAAAAAATAGAAATTCTACAAATAAAGAATACATTATCAGGCCAGCCCTGTGGCTCACTTGGGAGGGTGCGGCACTGGTAGCGCCGAGGCCACAGGTTTGGATCCTATATAGGGATGGCTGGTGCGCTCACTGGCTGAGCATGGTGCGGCCAACACCATGCAGAGGGTCGCGATCCCCTTACCGGTCAAAAAAAAAAAAAAAAAAAGAATACATTATCTAACCTGAAAAACTCAAAAAAAAAAGCTCCAATATTAGACTTAAACTGAGGAAAAAAATCAGTGAGATGGAAGATAAAACATATGAAATTATCAAATCAGAGGAAAAGATAAAAGAATAAGAAAAAGTGAAACAGAAATATAGCAAATATTGGACTCCCTCAAGTGAAATAACCTCTGCATAACTGGCATACCCAAAGGAGAAGAAAAAGAAAGAAACGTAGAAAGCATATTCAAGAAAATAATGGATGAAAATCTCCCAGGTATGGAGAAAGATGACAACATCCAGGAACAAAAAGCTCAGAGGTGGCCAATCAAATTCAATCCAAGGAGGAACACCCCAAGGCACATCATAATCAAATTATCAAAAACCAAAGACAAAGGATACTGAAAGCAGCAAGAGAAAAGAAACACAAAACATTCAATGGAGCCCCCATACATCTCTCAGCAGATTTCTCAGTAGAAACCCTATAGTCCAGAAGAGAATGGGATGACATATACAGAATGCTGAAGGAAAGACTTTTCTATCCAGCAAAAGTAACCTTCAAATATGAAAGAGAAATGAAGTCTTTCCCAGACAAATAAAAGCTAAGGGAATTCACCAACACCAGAACTGCCTTACAAAAAATGCCAAAGGGAGTTCTTCAATCTGAAAAAAGACAACACTAAGGAGAAAACATTTGAAGGTACAAAACTCATTAGTAAAATAAGCTCACAGACAATCTCAGAATACCCCAATGTCATAAGGGGGGGGGGCGTGAATAAACCGATTATATCTTTAGCATGAACACTAAAGGACAAACCTAAGAAGACAACAAATACAGCAAGCATATAACAGACAGGCAATATTAAAAACGTAACCTGAAACAACAAACTGTCAAAAAGTGGGGAGGAATGATGCCAAGGCGTAGAGTTGGCTTTGGTTTTTCCTTTTTTCTTATACATCACAGTTAAGTTGTTATTAGACTAAAATAACCTTTTGTTACTATGTTTTTTGTAAGTCTCATGATAACCATAACACAAAATCTTTTAATAGACATACTAAAAATAAATAGTGAGAAATCAAAATACATTGCTAGAGAAAAACCACTCAATCACAAAAGAAGACAATAAGATCAGAAAAAGGAGAATAAGGATCAACAAAACAACCAGAAAAAAAGTAACAAAATGGCAGTAACAAGTCCCTATATATCACTAATAACTCTAAATGTAAACGGATTAAATGCCCCGATTAAAAGACACAGAGTGGTTCACTAGACTATAAAACCAGAACCAACAATACACCACCTACAAGAAACTCACTTAATCCATAAAGACATAAACCAACTGAAAGTGCCTATCATTTGCAGCAACATGGATGGAAATGGAAACCATCATGTTAAAGTGAAGTAAGTCAGGCACAGAAAGACAAATACCACATGGTCTCACTCATATGTGGAATCTTAAAAAAAAAAAAAAAAAAAAACAAATCAAAAAGTGGTTCTCATAGAAGTAGAGAGTAGAATAATGGCTTCCACAAGCTGGGAGAGGAGTGGATGACAGGGAGGAGACGGGGTGGAATAATGGGTACAAAATTGTGCAACCTACCCTAACTCAATCATTGGTGGTATATATCGGTATTGAAACAATACACTGTTCCCCACAAAAATAAATATAAATAAAATTTTTTAAAAAGAAGAAATGGTGGTGAAACAATCAAATATCCATATGGGGAAAAAAACCCCAAACAATCTGACTCTTACCTTACACAATTCACAAAAATGTACTTGAGGTTCAGAGACTTAACTGTGAATGCTAAAACCATAAAGCTTGTGAAAGAAAACATAAGAGAATATCTTCATGACTTGGGCCTAGGCAAAGGTTTCATAGACAGGATACAGAAAATCAAAAATCATAAAAAAATTGAAAAATAATAGATTTCATCAAAATTTTTATATGTGTGCCAATTAAAAGACATTATGAGGAAAACAAATAGGTAAGCCATAGCATGGGAGAAAATATTCACCAAACGTATCTGATAGTGATTAACATTTAGGATATATAAAAAATTCCTACAACTTGATGATAAAAAGACATAGAACTAGATTTTAAAAATATGGAATTGACTTGAACAGACACTTCATCAAAAAGATATACAAATGGCCAAGACTCTCAATAAAAAAATGTTCAACATCGTTTGTAATCAGGGAAATGCAAGTTGAAACCACAATGAGATACCACTACTCTCTCATTAGAATGGCTAAAACTTTAAAAACTGGTAACACCAAATCTTGGAGAAGATATGAGCAACTGGAACTCTCATATATTTTAGGTGGGAGTCTAAAATGATACAACCACTTTAGAAAAAGATGTGGCAGTTTCTTATAAAGCTAAATACATGTGTACTCTATGGCCCAGCAATTCCTTACAGAGGATAAATGAAAACATATGTCCACACAAATAGTTGTACAAGAACGTTCATAGCAGCTTAATTCATAATAGCCAAAGCATGAAAAAGCCCAGGTGTCCATCAATAGTAAATTGCAGAACAATCATACAAAAGGAAAATATGGCATATTCATAAAATGTACTACTTCTCAGCAATATAAAAGAATAAATTATGATACATGCAACAACATGGATGAATCTTAAAACACACTGAGTGAAGGAAGCTTTACACAAAAGAGCACATATTGTCTGATTACATTTACATGATGTTGTAAACAAGCAAAATTAATCCGTGGTGAAAAAACAGAACTATTTTAGTTACCTTAATTAAAATTATGATGCCAATGACTACATCATTTAAAAACTGTTTAAATGCTTTCAAGAACCAAAGTACACCTCAGCAAACCACTTCCATCAAAGGTAAAATAAAATACTCCTAGGCATTTTTAAAAATTTTGTTTTTCCTTCTCCCCTTGAAAATGGCTTCAGCGGTCTCCAGTAGCTATCTTTGGAGAGAAGGATGGGGTTGACTGTAAAAGGATATGAGGATACTTCGCAGGGTGATGGCAATGTGATAGATATTGATCGGGTTTGGGTAACACAGGAGAATGCATTTGACAAAACCCAATGAATGGTATACTTAGGATTTGTGCATTTAATGGTCTATAAATCTTACCTCAAAAGAAAAAGAACTATAAAAATATTGGAATCTAGTCAATGATATGCATGCTGAAATATTTAGAGAAAAAATGTACTATAACTTACTGTGAAATGTATAAACAAATTAAGATGAATTGGTGGCTGGATAGAGAGGTATGGATAAATGATGAATATTTGATAAAGCAAATATAGTAAAATGTTAATGACAGAATCTAGATGATGGCTGTACAGAAGTTCACTATAAAATTCTGTCAATTTATTTGAATATTGGAAAATACCTTAACAAAAAATTGAGAATGGGAAAATAGAAGAGATTGGAAAGCTTAGATGCTAGAAACCAAGATGTAAAATTTTTTGTATCAGTACACAGTACTGTCCAGGGACCATACTGGCCAACACATATGTCAGTATAGAAGGGTATAATCTAATAATAGAGATGGATGAATCCAGTTATCCCAGCTTGACACTAGTCAATTAAAATCATCAAACCAATTTCCCTTGTTCTGACATTCATGCTCAATAAGCAGCCTTCTGATGATTATAATTTTCCACAGAGATTTTTGTAGAAGGAAGAGAGAATATACAAGTCAATCAGCAGCCACTTGGATATTAAATTTTTCACGGTTAATTAATAAATGGGAGCAATATGATTTCTGTAGTAGACTTACAAATTTTGCTACTGACTTGCACACACTAAACCTGATCAAATCCCAGTCTACCAAAAACAAAATTGTGAACTGGGAAAATTGATTATAAAAGCAAAAGTAATGATTTGTCTCCAATACAGACTTTTATGACCTTAGAATCAGAAAGGCTCCTGAGATCCTGGTGCTTGTCATCTATTACTTTCTCATTATTCATTGAGACACTGCATTAATACCTTTCATGATTTCCTTCAAATAGAATCGTTCCCAATATGAATTTTATCAGACAGCGAAGTGCTTTATGGGTTTATAGTGTTTTCTGGAATAAATCCTCATTAGAGCATCCTAGTATATGAGGGTACTTCAAAAAGTTCACGAAAAAATAAAATTGAAAGATAATATGAGTCATCTTCATTGTTGATTTTTGGTTTTTGGCAACTGGTTGGTACCAGAATCCAAACCTTGGTGTTACCAGCACCACACTCTCCCAAGTGGGCTAACCAGCAAGCCAGATAATAAAAATCTTTCTGTGAACTTTTTGAAGTACCCTTGTAGATACAGCAAAGACAAATAGATCATATGCATAAGAGGTTCATATTTAATTACCTGTGTGCCCTCATTACAAACATCTGGGAAAGAAGTCTGAGATGCTGTTTCATGTTTTTGCAAGGTTGGTTTATTTAGAAATTGGCTAATTTCTTTGGATTTTTGCTGGAGTTGATCTAAGGAAAAGAAAACAAATAAATAGAAGTAATATCT
The DNA here is from genome assembly GCF_027409185.1 of Cynocephalus volans. Classification (NCBI taxonomy): domain Eukaryota; kingdom Metazoa; phylum Chordata; class Mammalia; order Dermoptera; family Cynocephalidae; genus Cynocephalus; species Cynocephalus volans. Next base: position 123,733,369 of record NC_084460.1, on the reverse strand, counting down.
GCTTCAAGTTTGAAACTTAGTGAACTATCTTCTAAGGATATATCTATAGTGTTTACTAGTTCAGTTACCTTAGTTAAAATTATGATGCCAATGACAACAGTTTTTTTTAACTCTTTAAATGCTCTCAAGGGGAACGGGTAAAGGGGCATGAAAACTAACTACAATGTATATTGAGAAGTAAAATAAAAAAATGTTTAACTAAATAAATTAATTAATTAAAACCTTAAAGAAAAAAAAATTGAAAAATTAAATAAATAAATGCTCTCAAGGACCAAATGCCACCTCAGTAAACCACTTACTTCAAAGATAAAATAAAATAACCCTAGGCATTTTAAAACGTCATTCTTCCTTTCCCCCTTGAAAATGGCTGTAGTGGTTTTTATTTTATTTTCTTTACTCCCCACTTAAGTGTTAGGGCCCCCACCAGATTCCATATAGCATGGTTTTAAACATGAACATGGTTCAGTTAAGAGGACAGCTTGCTCATGTAACACTTTGTTCCTGTGTAACACCCCTCAGGGCTTTCTGGTTAATGTTCAGTTCTTCAATACATATTTTTAACTTAATTCTAATATTTTTCCTTTACATATATGCCAATTGCTTAGCAGAGGTTATAATTTGGGGAAGAGGACTCACTGGTGAGATGGAGTATTGGTATTGAGGGAGCTTCACTTTTTAATTAATAAACTTCTAAAATAGTCAATTTTTAGAGGCATGTATTGCTTTTATAACACACTTTAAAAAATTTTTCCTTACACCATCTTAATGGATAAGTTTTCTTTAAAAGGAAAGTTTCACCTATAAGAAAAAAATTGAGACCCATCTTTAGATTTAAGGATGACTCCATGAAATTCAGTCTTCCTATCTATGCACCCAGATCTGGCCCGAGTTTTCCACAAATTCAAGTCCTATAGTCACTGAAACCTTTAGACCAGAGTCATGTCTCACATAGCATTTTACTTGATATATGGAATATCACTACCATCAGTTTTTAGTTCTATAATGATAATTATAATATTAAGACATTATAACTTCAGTCAGAGGCAGGAAAAATGCAACAGAGTTCAGAAGAGATGCCTTTCTTAATCCTTCTATTGATTCAACTGGTTTGTGAAAACGATGCCACTAACAGATCCCTGAAGATAGGAAGTAGGAGGCACTCAGGTTCTAGAGATGTGGGCTTCAAAAGCAATCAAATGCTAACCTTCCAGCTGTTGAAAGGCCTGGGCCGACTGAACTGCCTGTTCATCCTTATCTTGGAGAAGCTTTGAATTGTGATCCTTTAGAGCATCACAGGCAGACTGCAGCTCTTGTTCAGACTTTTGAAGGCTCAAAATGCGAGAAGTATTCTCTTCCATTTCTGCTTTGTGCTTCTGCTCTAAAGCACTGTATCGACACTCTAGTTCAGCCCGGGCCTGGACTGCTTGCTCAAACTGTTCCAAAAGATGACGCATTTCCTCCTGCAGGTTGTGGAAAGATAATTTTCTCTCTGCCACTTCAAATTCCATCTTTTCCATCTGTATCTTGGACTCCTGTCTTTCTGTTTCCACAGTGTTCCTTAAGGTATTACACTCAGTTTCCATCTTCTGTAACTGATGAGAAAGAATCTAAGAAAAAAGACAATCTTCATGAGCCATATATACATTCTTTCATTTCAGTAGCATAGTGAAGTGACTCTTCTAGGAGAAGGATGGAGCTAGGCACTCAGGACGAAACATACAGTTGCATAACACCTAACAGTTTTGCTTCTTGATATTTTGACAGTTTGTACTCATATATACTTATTTGTGTCATTATCTTTTAAATTCTGTCTCTCCCATTAGAAAGTAAGTTCCATAAGGGAAGGGACATAAGTGTCTTTTCTGTCCTTATTGTTCTCTAGCACCTAGCACAGTATATGACATAGAATGGTACTCAATAAATACTGTACTGAATGAACGAACAAATCTAGTCCCTGCCCTCAAGGAACTCAGAGTTCAGGCACACTGAAACAGATAAGTACAGTGATAGAGGTCATGAGAGAGATACAAAGTATTAACAGGAGGAGAGAATAAGGATTGGTTAGGTGGCCTTCCTAAAAGAAAGGCCACCTAATCCAAGATTTAAATAATGAGGAATCAGCCAGGCAAATAAGCATTAAAATGAGTACTTTAGGCAGAGAAACTGGCCAAGAAAAGCATAGAGGTTAAGAAAAAAACATGGTTATCTATATAGTATGGAGTTGTTAGTGGGTAAAGCTCTAGCAGGAAAAGGCAGGAGATGAGGCCAGAAAAATAATCATAAGCCAAACACAAAGATTTTTATATACCATATTGTTAAGAGGCTTGAAATTTGTTTTTTTAAGTAATGATGATCCTTGATCAGATATAATTTTTGGAAACATCCCTTTGATTGCCATATAGAGGATAGGGGGAAGGGAGGAAGAACGGAGGCAGAGAAAAACCTGTCAGGAAGCACTCTCTATGCAAAGATGTCCTGAGCCAGAACTTTGGTACTAATAGTAGAGAGGACAGATTCAAGAATTATCTAAGAGATAAAATCAGCAGAATTTGATAAGTAATTAACTATAGGGTATTAAAGAATATGGAGGAAATAGGAAAGTCTAACAAGTTTTATTCACACATTTGAGTGAATGGTCCATTAATAGAGAGAAAATACAGTAAATATAATAGATTTTACGGAGGGAAGATAAGATTTGTTTTTGACTTGTTGAGGTGCTTTTGAGGTGCTTGTGGGATAACCATATATCAGTAGGAAACTGGATATATACCAAATGCACTGGGGAGATAAATATTTGAGACACATTAGTGGCTGTGGGGATGGAGTCTCATATCTACCACAAGAGAATATGAGAGAGTGTATATGGTAAGAATACTGGGCTGGGGCTGGTACATTGGAAAACATTGTTAATGAGCAAGAAGAGAAGTCTATGAAGTAAAAATAAAAGAAAAGCCCCGGAGTTGTAGAAAGAGAACCAAGAGAATGCAATGTTCTAATAGTCAAGGGAATGGAAAGCTTCAAGGAATGAGTGATCAACAGTAACAAATACAGCAGAAAGGTTCAAAAGTAAGAATTAGAAAATGTCAATTAGATTTGACAATGCAAAAGTGTTTCACGACTATCTAGGATGATTTCAGTAGAGTTATAGTAATTTGAGCTATCATACTGTGCTGTTACTATGTGCCAAACACTGTATTAAGTACTTTTATATACTAGTTCATGTGATCCTCTGACATACCCATTATATAAATACTATTACCCCTGTTTTATTGATGAAAAATCTGATGCCTACCAGATCAACCTGGGTATGTATGAATTCTCTATACCTGAGTTTCTTCATCTGTGAAATGGTGATAATAATGGTATCTATTGCAAAGGGATGTTGTTGTAAGGATTCATAGTACTGCTAACTAATACATAATTTGCCAACAGTCATATAGATGTAACTATCTAGGGGGTAACTATATAGTAAGTGGCACAACTGGGACTTGAACCTGATTATCTGATGACAGCCAGAGAGGTGTCTTGGGATCAGGGTATGGACTTTGTGAGGATGGAATAAATAGGAACATGTTTCTATGCTATAGAAAAAGCCTTTCTCAAGGAGAGTTGAAAACTAAGAAGAGAAGAGATAGCTGACTTTCTCCAGCAGCACTCAGCACCCAGAAGAACAATAAGAGAATGTGGACTATAGCACTAATTCTGCATTAGGATTTGGCTACTCTGATGAAAAAGAACAGGGGACACAGGGAATCCAAGGGCTGGGTCCTTAAAGGACAGGGAAAGGAGTGAGGCCAAGGAAAAAGTAACATATTGGAGGAACTAAGTAGAAAGATCAAGTGATCTCAATGGCAATGAAAATCAGACAGTATGAAAAAGGAAATGATAGAACGGGTTATAATCAGGGAATGGGATTTTTGAGTTTTAAGATATTAGAACATCAGCATCCCTGAGCACCTTTATGTTGCGTAATGGGACCATTTCAATCCAATAGGAAGTCAACTGACAGAAACAAGCAAAGAAGGGACAGTACATAAAGCACAAGAATCATTCAGTAGAGAAGGGGTAAAGTGATGGAAAAGAAACCCACTAGAGGAAAATATGACATTCTAAGAGAAAACAGGACTCTATGCTTAAAATGACAAAGGAAAAGAGCAACAATAAATATGTGAAATGTAGGTTCCATGAGGGAAGGAACTGTGTTTTGCTCATCATTTTATCACCACCGCTTAAGCACAGGGTATTTGTTGAAAGAATGAAGAAATAGCATCAATTCTCTGAAGACTTATAATAGGCTTTTATACCCACTGCCTGGCAAACTAAAGTGGAAATGAATACTCCCAAGGCAGGTGGTAAAGATCCTAAGGCAGTACCTGGTTCCTCTGTTCGGCAGCAGTCAGCTCCTGTTGCAGCAAGTCCACAACCTGAGCACGGCCCAACAAAGCTTCTTCATATTCTTCAAGCTTCCTCTGCAGCATCCTCAATTTCTGAGAAAATGTTTTAGATATAATATACTAACAGATGAGCACTATTATTTGCTTATCTTTCAAAATATCATATAGGTTGTGTATTTAAATTTGGGGGTATTGAAGATGACAGATTAAAGAGTGGGACACCAACATGCCATGCTCCTCATCCAGCAGCAACAAAGAATCACCAAAAATATCTTCTCCAGAGCACTGACAACAGCCAAACCCAGATGCGAGCAAGTCCCTGAATTAGGGAGACTTTTTAACAAATAGAGAAAAATGACATGTATCCACTTCAAAATCATATAGTTAATGTCCTATACCTATATAATATAGGTACAGGTCTATCTCACCCACTAAAGAGAACATTCTCTGCAAGCAAAAAACATTTCTCTTCTCCTGGTTTCATGTACAGGGCAGGTACTTGAAAAACACTTGCTGAAAAAATAAATCAATGATACACATATACAACTAATATTCTACTTAACGAAGTACTGTATTCTAAAGTTTATTTAGTGGTGAATTCTTAAGGATTGCTTAGGACCTGAAAGAAGTTTTCACTCAAAAACATTTAAACAGATCAAAGTACCACTGAAGTGCCTTTCAGTACCGCACTGCACTACACGCTAAGTAAAAACAAACACCCTTGAATTAGTAGATGGCAAACTCAAATACAATGAAGTCAATTTTCAAAATCTACTTAATGAATTTTTTAAAAAAAGAATTACCGATTTAATAAAAGACTGCATGGCTTCAAAATCACTTCTTTTCATCTCTATAATTTTTTGAAAGTTTAAAACTGACTTCATTGATTTGAAGCTTTGGATCAGTTTTTTAATGCAGGAAGGTAGCTACAATCAGCAAACTAAAGAAAAACTAATTTCTGACTACCACATACATTCACCAATTAAACTCAGCCTTTGAGTACCAACAACCTGATTAGAGGGATAAAAGGCAAAGTAAGGATAAGAATAAATAAATAAATAATATGCAACAGAAGACAAGAACACCAAAAGAAGCCAATAAGGAGTACGCTAAGACCAAGCGAAGAGCAGTGGGTAAGGGTAGAAAAGTGGCTGTGATTTCATTAAAAGTTAACCAAAATCATAGTCATTCTACTAAGTTTTAGCAACACACCTGTTGCATCTCTGTTTCCACATCTGCCTGGGTTACTAACTGAAGAAGCTCATCTTCATGAAGACGAACTTGTGTTTCAAAGCGGGCATCTTTCTCTCGAACCACCTGTTGCATGGAACTCAACTGAAGACACACACCAGAGAAACTATACAAGTTACACTCCCCATATATTACAAAACAAAACTCACAGACTACTCTCCAAAGATAGACATTGAGAACTGATAGACAGTAGCATTTTCAAATTAAATTTTGAATGTCAAGGATGAGAATGTTGGAACAGAGGCCTGACGGTAACTTCAAAATGTGAGAGAAAGCATATTATTAAATCCAGAAGTCAGCCTAAATATACATTTTGATTAAAAATTTTATTTTCATGGTTACTAGAAATATTTCAAATATACAAAAGTGTATTTTTTTAAAGTTCTAAGATTACAATATTAAACCTACAAAGTGAAGTTAGACTTCAGTTAAACCCTACACACTTCTTCCAATACCACACTTATGCTCAAAAACTTTCAATGAAATTCTCATGGCCAATAAGTGAAAATTCAAGCAAATGTATCTTTAATTCAAGATTCTCTACTACTAGAAATACAAATCTATCTTTCTAGTCTTATTTTCAAAGAATTGGTTCTACTAAAGAATTTGTTGTGCTTCCAAACCCATGCCACCTCTCCAGACAGCTATTTTCAGCTGTCATTACTTCCAGGCTTCTAGATCATGCTCATTTGTAACTGGTTCTCAACAGAATGAAATGTAAATAAATGAACTGATTGTGAACTGCTCAGTATCAGTGTTTTTGTTTTGTTTTTAGATCACGCGTGCATGCCTACTTAACCGTTTCCTTAAGATCTATAGTTGAGCATGCTGACCAGCCCTAAGCTTGCCCATCTTGCATTGGTCCTTCAACTAATGCAGATTTCTCAGTTTGTGACACCTTGAATTGACGTCAACTTGGCTCTCCTTCTTGGTAGGAGAAAAAATCCTCATAATTTTTGACTTATCTGAATTCTGACCTCACTATGAATTTGGAATCCTGTGTTTGAAGTGTGTAGGCACTGGAGTCTTTTGCTAGCCAAACACATTTAACTCCTTTCCCATAAGTGTACATATCATATTATTTTTCTTCTCTGAGACTTTGTTCACACCATCCTCCCCTATTGGAATACCTTACCACGGCTTGTCTAGAATAAATCTATCCATCATGGTTTTGCCTAAATCCCAACTTTTCCATGTAACTTTCCCTGTCACATTCACAGTAACCTCTTTTACCTCTCAAAACATTTTTGTTTGTACTGCTGCTTGCTTTGGCACTTATTTGAAATGGCTTGCATTATGATGGATCTATTACCTATTTATATACCTTGGCTTTCCATATTTTAAGCAACTCATAGGTAAAAACCATGTTTTGCATTTCTCCATCCTACACTATATACAATAGTTGCACATAGAAATGACACAATAAAAGATAACAGGTAAAATTAAGGATTTTGCATATACCATTTTAACTGCACACATAGCAGTAGGCCATCTACAGACAGAAGGCACCACTAACACTATAAACTATCGATAAAGTAAACACCTGATGGATAAAATTAGCTATGTGCCAAGGTTCTTCAGGGAAAAAATGCTGTATGATTCAAAAGCATTTCCAAAGGAAAAATATGGGATTGGATGATAAACCAGGAAATTTAGAAAAATAGAAAGAGTTGAAGATGCCACTACAAACAGTCTGGTCCTGGTTGCAGAAATAAATATAAAGAAGAATGTCACATACTGGTGCCATTTAACACTGAATCACATAATCTACACCACTTTCTCACTACAGGCTAAGTAATCTTCTGATTATAATTTATCTTCCTATTAAGATTTTATTTTAGGGAAAGAATGGACCTAATTATTCATATTTCTTTTGGTTTATCTATCACTCCCTTTTGAACTCAGCCTGAGCCCATTCCTAAGAGACTAACTCTCTTGTGTTCTACTAAGATCAAGTTTCTGGATCTGTAGAACTAAGAAACATCCATCATTAGTCTATCATAAATTCATCAAAGCAGATAACACTTTTTGAGGTTTTCTGGTGTTCCCTAATGACACACTTAACTAATCACACTACTTTCAATTTCTTCTACTACCACACCCTTCTAATTTTTACTACAATACTCTAGCTACTATACTTTCATCTACTAAGATTTTAAAAGGCGATTGTTTGAATTGGCTTGCCATGTAATAATCCACAAGACTTCATGATTCTTTATCCTAATGTTTACTAGGTAACTTCCACCCCTACCTGTGCAGCTTGTTCTGCCTGCGTCTGGCTGAGCTGGGTTTGCAAAGTGCTAATGAGTTCCTCCTTCTCCTGGAGCTGTTGCTTCATCATTACAAATTCTTTCATTTCTGTAGAACTCTTATCAAACTGAAAACACAGAAGGAAAAGAGTATTTATTTAAGCAAAAGAAGTAACATTCTTAATTCTTTGACTTTCCTTTCTCATTTTCCCTCCATACCTACCATATTTTCTCCCAATCTCTCTTAACAAAAGGGAATCGCATGTACTGTGGTTTTCAAAAAGTAACTATCAAAATTTGTCAGAAGACAGAAAGAAGCAGTAGCAGTAATTTTTCAATTTCTCTGAATCCTCACATAGAAAGAAAGCACAACTAAATAGTAAAACCAAAAAACCTCGATCAATATTTACAGTGAAATTTGGAAGACAGTCCAATAAATCCTAAAATATAAGCAAGTAAGGGCAAACCACCAGAAACCAGAAGACCTGCATGGTATTAGAGTCTGTGTAAGAAGAAGGAGACAGCAACGCAGTGACATCTGATGACCCTGAGAATAGAAAAACCCCAAAACAGCCAATAAGTATTTGTTGGAAATGCAGAGTTGGCCAATTTTAGAACAGCAGCAAGGCTTTCCCATTCTCCAGCCCTGGGTAAATGTAAGGGGTCTGCAGTGAGGACTAAAAGGGCTAGAGCAATCTAGCCTGTCTGAACTGTCAAAACTGACTCATCAATGCTCCCTTCTAAGACAGGGTCCTGCACTAAGAAGAAACTGCTAGGATTAAAATAAAAATTAAGCTGAACAGAAATAACAGAGACTGAAGAAAAAGGTTTATGCATATTCTGTATAATTCAGTATAAACTAGCAATTCAGCATCAACTATGGGACTACAGAGCACTTGAAATATGCCTACTGAGAAAGAAAAATTTAATTTTAATATTATTTAATTTTAATTGATTTAAAGTTAAAAACTGAAGTATAAGTTATTTTTCCATTAAACACCACTTTGTTTTGGAATAACTTCATTTCACTTTTCCTGTTGCATCAAATAAGATATTGTTGAGGTGTTGTGCAAGTAACAAGGGTACATACGTGTAGTTGGTATCAATGGGTTGATTCAATATGAATGATCTTTTTTCTATACCCCTATAAGCATACTTCAAAATGTTCATGGAAAAACAAAATTGAAATTTCATACAAATCTTTCCATGGACTTTTTGAAGTACCCTTGTATTAAACTAAAATATAAACACTTATTATTATTTTAACTATAACTGAATTTTTTTTCTAGTTCAAAAAATAAGTATAGAAACATTTTTAAGTTTAAAATAAAAGCATTCTACTGCTCTATAGTTTCTTCCTTTTTTTCTTTTTCTTTCCCAATTTTTTTATTGGTTATGAATATTCATGAGATACAAAGCTGATTGTCACCCCTCGTGCCCAAGATGTGAAGGCCAGATCCATATTGGCAGCACGCACCTTACCACAAATCGTGTTTGTACCCCATGTCCCCCACCCAATTATTCCCCACTTCCCTCCCTCTCCCCATTTCCCCCCCACCCCACTTTGTATCCCAAGGTATGTTCTCTCCCTCTGCAAGTCCAATGCACCATTGTGTACTTTCTTTCCTTCCTTCCTTCTCTCTTAGCTCCCACTTAGGAGTGAGTACATGTGGTATTTATCCCTCTTTGCTATGCTTATTTCACTCAACATAAGTTTCTCCAGGGTCATCCATGTCGTTGCAAATGGGAGAATTTCATTCTTTTTTATGGCAGAGTAGTATTCCATAGTGTATATATACATTTTCCTTACCCAATCATCCATCAATGGACATTTAGGTTGGTTCCATGTCTTAGCTATTGTTAACAGAGCTGCGATGAACATGGGAGTGCAGGTATCCCTTTGACATGATGATTTCCATTCCTCTGGGTATATACCCAGAAGTGGGATTGCTGGATCATATGGAAGATCTATCTGTAGTTGTTTCAGGAATTTCCATACTGTTTTCCATAGTGGTTGTACTAATTTACAGTCCCATCAATAGTGCAGGAGTGTTCCCTTCTCTCCACACCCTCACCAGCATTTGTTATTCACCATCTTTTTGATTATAGCCAGTCTAACTGGGATGAGATGGTATCTCAATGTAGTTTTAATTTGCATTTCCCTGATGACTAGTGATGTTGAGCATTTTTCCATGTACCTATTGGCCATTTGTATGTCTTCCTTTAAAAAATGTCTATTCAGCTCCTTTGCCCATTTTTAAATTGGGTTATTTGTTTTTTTTTACTGTGTAATTGCTTGTCTTCCTTGTATACTACAGATATTAGTCCCTTGTCCGATGCATAGTTAGCAAAATTTTTCTCCCACTCTGTAGGTTATCGTTTCACTCTGTTGATTGTTTCCTTTGCTGTGCAGAAGCTTTTTAGTTTGATGTAGTCCCATTTGTTTTTCTTTTGCTGCTTGTGCTTTCGAGCTCATGTTCATAAAGTCTGTGCCCAGACCTAATTCCTGAAGTGTTTCACCTATATTTTCCCTTAGTAATTTTACAGTTTCAGGTCTTATACTTAAGTCTTTAATCCATTTTGAGTTGATTTTAATATATGGTGAGAGGTGCATATCTAGTTTCATTCTTCCACATATGGATATCTATTCTTCTGCATATGGATATCTTCCTTTTTATTTCTAAGAACTACTCCATTATGTGGATATACCAGTTTGTTTAAATATTCACCTGTAGATGGACATGTGAATTGTTTCCAGTTTTTGATGATTACAAGTGAAACTATTACTATTAGACAGTGGTGGTATAGACCAAAGTGAAGGGCAAGGAGAAAAAGCCAAAAAATCTCAGAAATCCAGCTCCCATCTCTTTGAATACAACATAAAAACAATAGAAGAGGGAAGTGTGTTAAGTAAGAAAAGCTTTCCTTTTTTTTTTTTGAATTTTTGAAAAATTCAGGAAAACTATTGCACAAGAATAAGGAGCAGGGCCAGCCCGTGGCTCACTTGGGTGAGTGTGGTGCTGATAACACCGAGGCCACGGGTTCGGATCCCTATATAGGGATGGCTGGTTAGCTCACTTGGGAGAGTGTGGTGCTGAAAACACCAAGTCAAGGGTTAGGATCCCCTTACCAGTCATCTTTTAAAAAAATTAAAAATAAATAAATAAATAAATAAATAAAAATAAGGAGCAAAAAAAGATTAAGGTCAAATCCCATATGAAGTTACTATTAAAAAACAAAAAAACTCAAGGGCCAGGATAATATACTTACAGGCAATAAAAGTATACCAGAGGCATGCTCAAAAAATAAATAGAAATTGTAGCCTATTTCAAAGAGCTAAAAAAATTTGAGAAAATTATACGAGACTTGAAAGAAAAACATAAATCACTATCAGAAAAACTCAGAAACGAAGTGACAGAACTCATGAAGAATTCGATATACAAGAAAAAATCATTTCAGAAGAGAAGACAAAACAAGAAGGAACACAAAAAAGCAAATACAAAATAGAATGCCATAAGTGTAATAAGAAAAAAAAGAAACTTAAAAAATGTTTTAAATGAGGTATCTACAAATATCAACCAAGAATGATAAATACCAATGTATATTCTAATAAAATTACTAGACTTAGGAAGGAAGGAGGGAAGGGAGTTGGGAGGAGGGAGACTGCTAGGTACATAGATAAATATCCATTGGGCATCTAGGAAAATGCACTTGTCATATAATAATCCACTGGGCTTTAGTGATTCGTTAACCTAATGATTACCCCTACCTGTGCAGCTTGCTCTGCCTGTGCCTGTGTAAGTTGGGCCTGCAAACTGCTAATTAGTTCCTCCTTCTCCTGGAGTTTATGTTTTATCTTTTCTACTTCCATCTCTTCCTCTGTAGAACTCTTGTCATGCTGAAAATGCAGGAGATACAGTCATTTACTTAAAAGAATTACAGTGAATATATATTTGATCTTTTGCTCTGATTTGCCTTTTACAATCATTCAATTATAGTTTTATTAAACTTATGGGAGCAAAAAAACCCAGCTGACACAAGAAATCAGGAATCTTAGAGTTTTCTGGTTTCAGTACAGCCAAGTAGTGCCTATTAGACCTACTTTCCCTCAGATAACAGCTATACACTCTGGACAATACAGAAAAAAGCTATCTGAAAATACCAGACAGCAACCAAAAGCAGGAAGATACTGAAGGGGAATTGATACTTGGAAAAAATGACACTGAATTTCCCATTTTGACAGCTTTTAGTATGAGGGCAAAACTAGTTGGCATCATGCAGGTCTAAACCTTAATCAAAAACTTACAGTCTTATTGCCTTGAAGAATCAAGGACAGAGTGCAGGAAACTATAGCTGCTGTTAAGTCAGGGGCAAAACATCAGAGAAGAGCTGGTGAGGGGAAGTCCAAATCTTTCAAAAGTCTGTTTTTTTCCCAAAAGCTCTTCCTTAGACTGAACCAGATTCTGCCTCCCTATTAAATTCACCCCCCAAATGAACCTAGTACTGCTTACTGGAACTACACAGAATAATTTTACACTTTCTTTCACATTACAGTCAGTGAAGCATCTGATGATTGCTATCATTTCTTCAACTGTAGTTTCACAGAATATTTAGCTTTGTATTGAGCGTATAATAGTTAAAGGGTTACTGTGATTGAATGCCAGAACTTACAAATCATTTATTTAACAGAGATAGGAAATGAGGATATAAGACATTAATTTCTTTAAGATCTCAGAGCTAAAAATAAAACAAAATTTAAAAGCAGGATATAAAATGGATAATTAAAAAATCTAACAACATAGCTGAGAGAAATTTAAAAGAAATAAAGCAATATAGGAAGAAAGAGGTTGGTGCCACCACAGGGGAAAAGAATTGTCATAGGGAAAATCAAAAAGTAAGAAAAGAAGAATCAATATAAAAAATTATTTGAGAAGATTGAGAAAAGCTTTAAAATAACCTTTTAGAAGTTAAATAAGACTATCAATTCAGAGAAAGTAATATCCTCTGAGCATTAGCCCCAGAAGGGAAAGACTTATCAGGGTACTAGTGATCCCAAAGGGTTGTACCTAGAGAATTGAATAAAACCTTTTCCCCAAGAACTAAGAACACTGAGAATAAGCATACTAGTGGGTGAAAGGGCAAAACAGAGTGAAATTAAGAAAATAAAAAGATTTCTTATGCAGGGTGAAGTATAGGCTAATTCTGTAATTACAGTGTGCACTAATGATATGCCTGCCTCCATATAATTTATACCAAACTCTCTATAAAACTGCAGTTTCTTGCTCTCTAAATAAGCTGGTTGAACATGAATATTTAGGGATTAACCATAGAGGAACGATAATGAAAATGAATACTGGGATGATGCAGTACTCCTCAAAAGGCAATACTTTCCTTACTCTTCTCTGTATCCCAACTTTAAATTGCTTTGTTGGTGGCAGTCATATACCTAGAGAGGCTCCTTTATAAGGAGTCCAAGGTATTTTATCTCATTTAGCCCACAATTCATGAAACTTTAACCTACTACTATGTGGTTATATGAGGACATAGAATATTCTGTATTAAGTCATTGAATTAAAGGAGCTAGAAGAAATCTTAGTTTGATCTTTTAACCAATGACGAAACTCCTCCAAAAGGTATGGTGTCTCTCCTAAGTGCTTCACTTTAGTCTCCCTGTTAGCCATTTTTAATTCTCTGAAAGTCTAGGTCACAACTGGCATTTCATGTCCATGTTTTCTGTAGTCCTTTTCTTTTTCCTGTGTGTGGCCTATAGTCTAGCTTGATTACAAGCTCAACATGAAAGGACAGCATTTAGTGATGTATTATTTTAGCATCATAAATGTTTGTGATTAGTGAAGATCTGTTATATTGGGAGGTTTTTTCGACTCAGAAAATATATATTATACCCAGTCACCATACCTTGGAGAGTTGCTCCTCTGACTGAGGTTCTGTAGGCAGAACAGTCCCTCCTTGTGCCTTCATTTCTTCTATGTGTTTATTCAAAGAAGTTAACTTGGCTTTAGCATGAAGTTTTAGTTTTTTCATTTTGTTATCAGCAGCTTTTCTTTCTTCCTGCCAGAGAACAATGATGGTAAATACATAAATGTTTATTCACCACTTATCCAGTTCATAACAAACGTTATTTTCAACAGGCATCATGTTACAGTACTAGGGAAATAAGAATCAGATAATCTAATAATCTAAATGAACAGAAAAATCAAAGTGAATGGTGCTTCTGTCCTTTATCAAATGCTCTACAAGACAAAAACACTAGTACCTGCAGAGCTTCATCCTTCTGCTGCAGTTGAACATCCTTCTGTCTAATAACATCTTTTAGCTCCACCACCAACTGTTCTGCATAAGCCAAGCGCTCCAGAACATCCTCTTGTGTTCTATTATTAAATTCCATGTCAGATTCTTGCGGTAATTCCTAGTATTTAGACAAAAAGTTGCAAAGGCACCAGGGAAAAGATTTCAGCTTCCAAACAAGAGTTCCTTCATTCCAACTTCATCTTATCTTTTGTCCAACTCATACCATTTTTAACTAAAGAATCTTTCTAACCTAACCCTGATCCAACAATAACAATTATCATAGCCATTACAATGTATTGGGTATTTTATAAATGTTAAGCATTTTACAAACATTATCTCATTTAAGGTATTATTATCTAAAGAGAAAAATAAAGGAAAGCAAAGATCACAAACCATTAAGTGGAAGAGCACAAATTTTAAAATTAAGAGAGTATTTTAATAAAACTCTGTTAACCACTAGGCATCACTGCTTATCTTTTCAAAAAACTAAAGAACATCTATTGATTCCTTACATGGCCTTCAGAAAATGTAATACAAACTATAAGAGAAATGGTAGATGAATTTATAAAAGCAAGCACATATTCTCAAACTCAAAAAGGTGCTACACTTCCCCCATTAAAACCTTTTCTATGGAACAGGAATATATACTAGAAGATGAGGAGGAATACTTAAAATAATCTGGCACTAAACAAGGCCCATGGGGACAAACAAGAAAGATCTTTCAAGTATCTCTGAGGACTTAGTTCCCATCACTGTGGCTCTTAGGCTACAAACTTACAGCAGAAGAAACATTTATAAAGTTTCAATATTTCTCTTAATCCTTGCTTCCATCTAGCACAAGGGAGGCTGCTCACACCCTTCTATTTTAAATTCTTTTCCTCAGAAGAACAGGGAATATATGTCTCATCAATTTAACTCAGAACAGAGCTACTCACAGGGTCTGAGGGAGCCCTCATATTCTGATCAGTGTCATCTCCTGATAATTCATGCAAAACAACATTTGCTAATCCTGATAATCGGCTCAGCATTTCTGCAGGAAAAGAGGAAAAGAAAACATAAGAATCAGTAAAATGGGAACAGGCATCTCCTATATTGGTAACCACATCATCTATAAGCAAAATAAGAAAACTGTGTAAGTGATATATGTTAGACAGTGTGCAGCATGATGATGTCTTCAAAAAGGCTCTTGAGTGTAGACATGTAGTCACACACTGTACTTTTTAGTGGCAGTTGCAGAGAGATTATAATCACCCTCATTAATATCTATTTTAAATAAAATACAACTACATAATTGTTAAATACAAGTATGTAACTGTTAAGTACACCTTAAAAGTCATCTTTATTATCCTTTCTTTCATAATAATTTCATCTACAAAATGAATTTCTTATTCTTCCTTCCTCTGCCAGACTACTATTCTCTCCCACTTTTTCAAATAAACCCTGTGACTGCAAAATTTTTTTTCTATGTGCCTCATTTTATACCCTGCTTTTTAATTTTGTTTTATTTTTTGCTCTGCAATCTTAAACAAATTAATGTCTTATAGCCTCATTTCCTTCCTTTGTTAAATAAATGATTTGTAAGTTCCAGCATTCAGTCATAGCAGCCCTTTAACTATTATATGCTCAATACAGAGCTAAATATTCTGTGAAAGTATAGTTGAAGAAATGATACTAATCATCAGATGCTTCACTGACTATTATGTGAAAGAAAGTGTAAAATTATTCTACCTTGTAACCCAGCAATTACACTCGTAGGCATTTATCCCAGAGAAATGAAAACTTCAGTTCACACAAAAACTGTGGTGTATACATCTCATGGAATACTTCTCAGCAATAAAAAGGAACAAACTATTGGGTCTCCAGGAAATTATGCTGAATGAAAGAAGCCATTTCCAAAAGGTTACATACTTATATAACATTTTGGGGGTTGGGGTGTGGCTGGCCCGTATAGGGATCTGAACCCTTGACCTTGGTGTTACAAGGCTGTGCTCTAATATATAACATTTTTGAAATGACAAAATTTCAGAAATGGAGGAAAGATTAGTGGTTGCCAGTGGTTAGGGAAGGATGTGTTTGTGGTTATAAAAAGGCAACACAAGGAATCCTTGTGATGCTGGAACTGTTCAACATCTTGACTGTAGCAATGGATACAGAAACCTACACAGGTGATAAATTGCACAGAACTTAATACACACGCATACATATACAAATGAATATACAAGTGAAACTGGGGAATATATCAATGTCAATAACCTCGTCGTGATATTATATAATAGTTTTGCAAAATGTCACCATTAAGAGAAACTTAATAAAGTGTACAAGAGATATCTGTACTTTATCTTACAACTGCATGTGACTCTACAATTACCTTAATTTAAAAAAAAAAGAAAAAGAAATGAACTAAATGCAATGCGATATCCTGTACTGGATCCTGGAACAGAAAAATGACACTAATGGAGGAATTAGTGAAATCTGAACAAAGTCCGGAGTTTAGTTAATAGTAATGTATCAATGTTGGTCAATTAATTTTGTACATTGCTAATGTAATGTGTTATCATTAGGGAGTACTGGGTGAAAGGTATACCAAAACTCTGTACTATCTTTGCAAAATCACTATAGTACTCTAAAATTATACCTAAAAATTTGTTTATTTAAAAAAATTTTCAAAAAGAAAAAAAGTTAAACAGGATTCAAGAGAAAGTGATAAATATTGATGATAAGCAAATCAAATGATAGGATTGCCTGAAGAAGAAGAATGAAGCAATGGAACAGCACAAATGTGAAAAACCATAACCAAGAATGCTTATATGAAATTTAAAAAATATTTGAAAACATACATTAAAAAAGCAGGCATGTACCTAAGAATATCAACCCAAAATGACCAACAGGAAAGCCTAGTAAAATTACTGGACTTAAAAAAAATCCTTTAGGATATAGTCCAAAATATCCTATGACTGGTAAGATAATGAAGATAAAACGAACAGACTTTTCAACAGCAATGTTTTTGCCAGAAAAAAAATATGAGTTACAGCTTTAAGATATTCAAGAAAATAAAAAATGAGCCAAGGATTTCATCCCAGCAAAATTGACCTTCAGATATAAAGAGCACAGACAAAATGTAACGAACAAGCAAGAAAATTAAGACGTTTTCCTTTCAGCCTTTCCTAAAGGCTCTATTTGAGAGAAAACTTGAGACAGCCAAAATGACTAAAGAAATACCATTATGAGGACTGGTGGTGAAATATACAGTTATTAGTAGAACCAAGACTAAGTAAAGACCAAGAGGAAGAGAGCATATTATGTTATGATTATATGCTCTGACAATATATAGGGCAACCATGAAAAAAAATCTGGGAGAATACAAATAGCATCTGCAAAAAAAAAAACCTTTTAAAACTATTTTCAATAATAAAAAATGGTAGTGGTGGTATTAGCATTGTTATGCCTAGACTATTGTAGGTGAATGTGGAATTAAAACAAATTAGTAATTATTGGAATACTAATTCTATCATCACATTTTCAATATGAAAAAAGAAGATACAGATGTAATACAGAAGAAATTAAGAACCCCAAAATATAAACTGATCTTGAATTTGAATTGGAAGTTTTAGTATTAACTTATAAGATATTTTATCTTCTTACATATATTTTCCTAGGTCTGTCCACTGAAAAGTCTTAAAAACAATGGCAAATTGAGAATAAATATCACTAGTGCCTAGATTGGGGTGCTGAAATACCATTTCCCATTAAAAAATTGTTTAAATAGAAGGGCTTCTTAGAGAAATGGGTCATTCCAGATCTGAAGTCAGAAATACAAAATGAGCCTGAAACATCTTGTCATACATGATAGCAAGGAAGCTATCAAAGACCACTGTGAAAAGTCATGTGAAAAGGACATAGGAGCCCAATTGAAGATATTCCCATTGTCTAAAGGACAACTTAAGTTCATATAAGAATAAGAATTGCAACAGATTGAAACTCACAAAAAAATTTAAATCCACAAGTTCGTAATACTAACAGATTAACTAGCTACCACCTGAAGCAATTACCCTAAAAAATACGTGTATTAGTTTGTTTCTGTCACTTATAACGGAATACCTGAAACTGTGTAAATTATAAAGAAACAAAACTTATTTCTTACAGTTTTTGAGATTGGGAAGTCCAAGGTCCTCAGAGAATACACCTGGTGAGGGTCTTCTTGTGGGTGGTAATTCTCCACAACAATGCAGGGTGTAACATGGCAAATGGCCTGAGCAAGAGAGAGCTAAGCTTCTTACTTGCTCTCCTTATAAAGCAATCTTAATCATCCCCATGACCATCTATTCAATCATCAGTGGATTAATCCATTCATGAGGGTACAGTCCTCACCATAATAGGATTTCCCACCCTCTATAACACTGTTATAGTGGGGATTAGAGTTTCCAATACATGAACTTTTGGGGAACACATTTGACCCACAGCACTAGATAAATATAAGGATTTATCTTGCCTTTCCTATTTGAACTTTACCATTCATTCAGGAAGCAAAGTGTAGATGAGGGGACACATCTCTTACTATTCCAATTAATAAATGAAAACAAAATGGTAGAACTGGAATATCTATTCTAATATTTTGCAAACACTAATGAACTCATGGATCTAAATATTGAGCATTAACATCAGATAACAAAAAAGCAAAAACCCAAAATCATGAATCTCCGATGACAGAACATAGCACTAACCTCAGTCTGAGGAACCCTCCATCCTCCTGCCAATTTGCAGGAAATGCAGAGGACAGAGGACCATGTTGAACTGCCCCATGAATGTGCAATTCCCAGACTATGAGAAACTCCACAGGTAAAAAGACCTAAGTTCTTCAACAGATAAATTGTAAGGAAAAGGCTTCGATATAGCTAGTTTAAAGAACATATGGCAAGGTTCACATTTGGGTGAAAAAATTATAAAGAAACAACAAGGAAATGATTACTTTTGGAAGGAAGGGGAGAGCCATGACTGGTATAGGGCACATGGAAGTTTCTGGGATGACTAGCAAAGTTATAATTCTTGACCTGGTAGTTATGACAAGAATGCTCACCTTATAACTCATCAAGTTATACATTTTTGGTGTTATTTTCTATATCTGTTTTATTTCACAATAAGAATTTTTTTTTTTTAATTAACAGAAATAGTTAAGCAATTATATTTAGAGGCTTCCCTAAGGGAGTTTCTTGGCTCAAGCCCAGGCTCTGTCGCACACCTTGACCTACATATACCTAACTCACTGGCCACTTTCTATCACTTCCAGTTCGGATTCCCCAACCAACCCCCAACCTACCTCTATCATAACCCTACTGTTCACACCCACACTTTCTGCTCTCAGTAGTGTGGACCCTACTAACCTTAGGGCTAACCAAAAAAGTACTGAAATTTCAGACATAGTGACAATGTTTCTCAGCCATTTTTAAGCCATACCCTTTTCAGAGAAATGTAAAACTATCGTGTTTGTACAAGCACATGTGCAAACATCCATCCAGCCAAGTTGGTACTCCTTAGATAAAATCTTTGCATACCACCATTAGCCAAAAAGATTGTGATGAATCTTATTTTATGTAATTTTTATTGTGTAAATGTGATTTTTTTCATTTTCCATTTACATAAAATTAAAATCATGAATATTTTTTTAAACTATAATTGCCCTTCTCTCTTCCCCATACTACTACCACACATGAGATTCTGATTTGTCCTCCTCAGGAGGGTGTGTCTCCACCAGCATCTTACTGAAAATCATTGCATATGAAGGATACATATACATGAACATGGGATAACAATGACAGTATTAATGGCAACAATTGTTTAGCAATATCCAATTTAATTGGAAAGTGAAAGTACCAGACACTCCTCTCTAATGGCTTTTGGGAGGCAGGGGCAGCTGGCTGGTAACAGAGATTGAACCCTGGACCTCAGTGTTATCAGAACCACACTCTAACCAACTGAACTAACCAGCCAGCACCTTCTCTCTAGTCTTAAAATCTGCAAGGTAAGTCTTATTATCATCCCCATTTTATACAAGTAGATGGGGAAAACCGACCCAGAGAAATTAAGATATTTTAAGGTCCCTCAGCTAAATAAGCAACAGAATAAGATAAACAGCTTTTTAAATGTAAAATAGATTACTTTTCCCACATAACCATTTAAAAATATGTATATTGTAAGAAAGGAAAGACCAGTATTTAAACAAAATAAAAATCTAGGAGACTAGTACAGAAATACTATTTCAGGCAAGATAAAAGGAGTCTCTCATAGATTGATTCAACAATCTGAGAGATACATGGGAAAGTAGATGACATAGCAGAAAGCACCAAACTGGGAACCAGTGAACTGAGCTTTCAGTCCCGGCTCAACAAGAAGCTGTATCACACTGGGTAAGTCACTTTACCTTTTGAGTGTTGGTTTCCTCATCTTAAAATGAAGACTGAGAAGGAACATTCTAATGCTCACTGATGTGAGTCCGTGATTCAAAAGTGATTTCTACAGCTGTTGACATTAAAGGAATAATCTAGAAATGTAAATGGAAGGGCACAGCTGAGTGCTTTTGGTACCTCAAAGGTTGGGAACCTGAGGGTAAGATAGCCATGAAGAAGCCATGCTTAACCTAAATGAAGAAAGATGGGTATTACCCTCTATTAGGCTCACCGTAGGATAGAAATGGGCAAGTATATATGAATGTGTGACTGCTGGACAAACAATGCTCTTGCTGCTGTTTTATAAAACACCAGAATCATGAATAGCAACTAAGGAAAAGAAAAAAATACAGAACTTCATTTCAAGGCCAGGCTTCTATAAAACACGTAGGCAAAAAAAACAATCCCTCAAAGTCCATGCTGGCCACACCTTCCACAAACCCTGCCACAGGACTTGACACTTGTATGCTGAAGTGGCACTTAGAATTAAATAAGAAGTATTATCTTCTCAAAGTTATCAACAATTATTATTTTAAAAATACCTTCCTGGTATACGGCATTATGTTAGGAACTATAAAAATATAAAAAGAAACATAAGGCATGTCCCTAACCACAGAGAAATTAGTACAATATACAAGGAATCATAAGGGACTACTATAAGCAACTATATGCCAACAAATTTGAAAATCTGGAGGAAATGGATAAATTTCCAGATGCATTCAAAGTACCAAAACTGAGCCAACAAGATATAGAAAATCTGACCAGACCAAAACAATAAGAGATTGAAGCTGTTATTAGAAGGCTCCCAACAAAGAAAAGCCCAGGACCAGACAGGTTCACTGCAGAGTTCTACCAAACCTTCAAAGAGGAACTGATACCAATTCTCTACAAACTTCCAAAAGATTGAAACAGAGGCCATTCTCCCAAATTCATTCTATGAAGCAAACATCACACCCTGATACCCAAACCAGACAAAGATGCATCAAAAATAGAAAACTACAGGCCAATATCCTTGATGAATATAGATGCAAAAATCCTCAATAAAATATTAGCTAACAGAATACAGCAACACATACAAAAAATTAGGCACCATGATCAAGTGGGATTCATCCCAGGGATGCAAGGCTGGCTCAACTTACGCAAATCAATAAATGTGATATACCACATCAATAAAAGCAAAGACAAAAACTATATGATCATCTCTATAGATGCTAAAAAAGCATTTGACAAAATTCAACAGTCTTTCATGATAAAGACTCCCTACAAGTTAGGTATAAATGAAAAGTATCTCAACATAATTAAAGCCATATACAATAAGCCCACTGCCAATATCATCCTGAACTGGGAAAAGCTAAAAGCTTTTTCCTTAAAAACAGGAACTAGGAAGGATGCCCACTCTCACCACTCCTATTCAACATAGTGTTGGAAGTACTAGCCAGAGCAATCAGAGAAGAGAAGGAAATAAAGGGCATACAGATTGGAAAGGATAAAGTCAAGCTGTCCTTTTTTGCGGATGATATGATCCTATATGTTGAGCAGTCTAAAGCCTCTATAAAAAAAAAAACTCCTAGAGCTGATAAATGATTTCAGCAAAGTTGCAGGATACAAAATCAACACACAAAAATCAGTACCATTTCTATACTCCAACAGTGAACAGACAGAAAAAGAAATCAAGAAAGCTAGCCCATTTACAATAGCCACTAAAAAAATAAAATACTTCGGAATAAAGCTGACTAAGGATGTGAAAAATCTCTACGCAGAGAACTACAAACCACTGTTGAGAGAAATTTTTTATTTTTATTTTTATTTTTTTAATGGTGTTGTCAGCACCACACTCTCCCAAGTGAGCCAACCAGCCATCCCTATATAGGGATCTGAACTCGTGGCCTCAGTGCTATCAGCACCACACTCTCCCAAGTGAGCCATGGGCCAGCCCTCACTGTTGAGAGAAATTAAAGAGGACACAAGAAGATGGAAAGATATCCCATGCTATTGGATTGGAAGAATTAACATGGTGAAAATGTCCATATTACCCAAAGTGATATACAGATTCAATGCAATCCCCACCAAAATTCCAATGACATTTTTTTTCTGAGACAGAAAAAGCTATCCAGACATTTATATGGAACAACAAAGGACCACGCATAGCCAAAGCAATCCCGAGCAAAAAAAAAAAAGCTGGAGGCATAACACTACCTGACTTTAAACTATATCACAAAGCTATAATAACCAAAACAGCATGGTACTGGCATAAAAATAGACACATGGATCAATGAAGTAGAATAGAGAACCCAGAAATCAATCCATATGCCTATAGCCATCTGATCTTTGACAAAGGCAGCAAATCTATATACCGGGGAAGAGACTGCCTTTTCAACAAGTGGTGCTGGGAAAACTGGATACTCATATGTAGGAGAATGAAACTAGACTCGTACCTTTCACCATATACAAAATCAACTCAAAATGGATTAAAGAATTAAATATACACCCTGAAACAATAAAACTCCTTAAAGAAAACATAGGGGAAACATTCCAGGAAGTAGGAGTGCATACGGACTTCATGATTAGGACCCAAAAAGCACAGGCAACTAAAGGAAAAATAAACAAATGGGATTATATCAAATTAAAAAGCTTCTGCACAGCAAAAGAAAAAATCAAGAGTAAAAAGACAACCAACAGAGTTGGAGAAAATATTTACAAAATATACATCTGACAAAGGATTAATATCCAGATATACAAGGAACTCAAACAACTTTACAGCAAAAAACAAATAATACAATTAAAAAATGGGCAAAGGAGCTGAATAGGCATTTCTCAAAGAAGACATATGAAAGGCCAACAGATACATGAAAAAATGCATCCGGAAAATGCAAATCAAGACCACTTTGAGATACTATCTCACTCCAGTTAGGATGGCTAACTTCCAAAAAACTAAGACTGATAAGTGCTGAAGAGGTTGCAGAGAAAAAGGAACTCTCATACACTGTTGGTGGAGCTGCAAAATGGTGCAGCCTTTATGGAAAATGGTATGGAGGTTCCTCAAACAATTACAGATAGATCTACCATGTGACCCAGCTATTCCACAGTTGGGAATATACCCAGAGGAATGGAAATCATCATGCCAAAGGAATACCTGTACTCCAATGTTTATTGCAGCTCTATTTACAATAGCCAAGAGTTGGAACCAGCCCAAATGTCCATCATCTGATGAGTGGAAAAGGAAACTGTGGTATATCTACACAATGGAATACTACTCTGCTATAAAAAAGAATGAAATACTAATTCGCAACAACACAGATGGACTTAGAGAAAATTATATTAAGTGAAACAAGTCAGGCACAGAAAGAGAAATACCACATGTTCTCACTTATTTGTGGGAGCTAAAAATAAATAAATAAATAAACACACAAACAAATAAAGGGTGGGGAGGGGAGCAGAGAAGAAGACAGAATAACCACAAAAATTCCTTGAACTATTTAAGCCAAATGAACAGATACGATGTGCAGGGGAGGAGGGTGAAGCGGAACGGGTAAAGAGGCATGAAAATCAACTACAACGTATACTGAGGAGTAAAATTTTTAAAAAAACATACCTTCCTGGTGTATGGCATTATGTTAGGAACTATAAAAATATAAAAAGAAACATAAGGCATGTCCCTAACCACAGAGAACTTAGTATAATATGCACAGGAAAATAAGCAAAATAACAAGACAGTGAATGCATGCCTATATGCACATGCATATGTGTCATTTGCTTTGGAATTTAAATCACATTTTTCCACAGACACAACACAGAAGATGGTTGGATTTCCACTAAGTTCACTCCTCAAACTTATTTCATGCATATTTAGTTGAGCCTCAGTAGTTTTCCTTAATTTCTTAATTCTCAAAGTGATTCTCAATTTAGTTGAGGATCTAATGGGACGATAATGCTGTATAACTGAAAGAAGCATATTCAATATTATGATATAATTTTACAGTTAGAAAATGAAAAACTTTTTCATGATACAAAAAAATTATTTTCATTAAACAAAGTTAGAAGTAAACAGTAGCTCTAACATATACACAGCAAGACCGATTGCTTTACATATAACTTATTTATCCTCATTATTTAACTCATTTTATTCTTAAGCCAACCCCAAGGGGAAAGTACTACCAATATCCCCAATTTTAAATTGAGTAGACTAAGGCATAAGGAGGTTAAATCATTTGCTCAGTCACATAGCTGGACAAAGCTTCTCGGCTGGTAGAGATACACAAAAGAATCTATTTTCTGAGTAACCTCATCACCCAACATTCTTCACCCAGTATGAAAACAGGAATGAGGGCAAGAAGATACTATGTTAATAGTTCTATAGGTACTTTTGTTGTGCAGTACAAAGGCTGAAATGAAATAATTCATAGTAGTATAGCCCCAAATAATTCCATGTTAATACCACAGACAGGCTCACACAAGGGCAAAAGGATATACAAGTATATACACGGATGTGCATTATAGCAGTGTCTTGATGGCTACCAACTGAAAACAATCTAAATGTCAATCAAGAGGGGACAGGCTAAATACATTTTTCATATTTCTACAGGGAATGCTGTGTAGCCATGTAAAAGAATAAGGTACTTTTATACTCATGGATATTGAAAATACCTAATATATATTAACTATTAAGTGGCAAAAGAAAGGTATAGAATAACATGTGTATTATGATTCCACTTGTGGGAGAGAAAGAGGGAGGTATATATCACATATGTGCTTCACTACAATCAGAACATTTCTTAAGAATGACCAAGAAATTATTTACAGTGCCTGCTTCTGGGAAGTGGGGAATGGAGAAGAGGGTCAGTAGATAGTGGAGAAAGACATTTTTCTTTTTACATTTTATCCTTCTGTATTGAATTTCCTTTTATGAAAAGCACATGCAGCTTATGTTAAAATACCTTAATTAAAAATAGAGTATTATAAAGTCTAACCTCCTTTTACATAGTGGTTCCTAACAAAAGACTAGTATGTAATGGTCTCTGATGAGATGTGTCCAAATAATGTATTTCTAACAGTTGTTAACCTAGAGAACTTAATGATTTATTTTATAAACATCCCTTTAATTAACCCATTAATCCAAAGAGGGAAAATGAGAGGGGGCCTTTAAAAGTCAAGCAGAAGGGGAAAAAAATAAATAAAAGATCTAAAAGTTTATTATTTTTAAGAAGGGCTGCATCCCAAAAGAATGGAGGTCACCCCAATCTGGAGATCTTCAGAGATGGAAACAACTTTCTCAAAAAACAAGGAAGTATCTTTCAGTGATCTTCAAATAGGGTTGGAGTGTTCCATGGTGTGGGAAGAAATTTTTTAAAAATTTCATTCTTTGAGGGCTGGCCAGTGGCTCACTTGGGAGAGTGTGGTGCTAATAACACCAGCCTCAGGGTTGGGATACACGTAGGGTTTGGATCCCAGTACTGGCCAGCCACCCCCCAAAAAAAATTTTTTTTGATCCTTTTACAGTTTTGTTTTTGTATATTTTATAATATACATAATATACAGTGGTATTTATAAATTATCCACAATTAAATATACAATATTTGGGGGGATGCATGCTCAAAATGTTTTACTGATAGGGTGTGTAATTAAAAATGTGTGGGGACACACTTACTGCCATCTGATCTTTGACAAAGGCACCAAGCCTATTCACTGCCTCTTCAGCAAATGGTGCTGGGATAACTGGATATCCATATGCAGGAGAATGAAACTAGACCCATACCTCTCACCATATACTAAAATCAACTCAAAATGGATTAAGGATTTAAATATACACCCTGAAACAATAAAACTTCTTAAAGAAAACATAAAAGAAACACTTCAGGAAATAGGACTGGGCACAGACTTCATGAATACGACCCCAAAAGCACGGGCAACCAAAGGAAAAATAAACAAATGGGATTATATCAAACTAAAAAGCTTCTGCACAGCAAAAGAAACAATTAACAGAGTTAAAAGACAACCAACAGAGAGGGAGAAAATACTTGCAAAATATACATCTGACAAAGGATTAATATCCAGAATATATAAGGAACTCAAACAACTTTACAAGAAAAAAACAAGTAAACCAATTAAAAAATGGGCAAAAGAGCTAAGTAGGCATTTCTCTAAGGAAGATATACAAATGGCCAACAGACATATGAAAAAATGCTCAACATCACTCAGCATCCGGGAAATGCAAATCAAAACCACACTGAGATACTGTCTAACCCCAGTTAGGATGGCTAAAATCCAAAAGACTCTGAACGATAAATGCTGGGAAGGTTGCAGAGAAAAAGGAACTCTCATACATTGCTGGTGGGACTGCAAAATGGTGCAGCCTCTATGGAAAATGGTATGGAGGTTCCTCAAACAATTGCAGACAGATCTACCATATGACCCAGCTATCCCACTGCTGGGAATATACCCAGAGGAATGGAAATCATCAAGTCGAAGGTATACCTGTTCCCCAATGTTCATCGCAGCACTCTTTACAATAGCCAAGAGTTGGAACCAGCCCAAATGTCCATCATCAGATGAGTGGATACGGAAAATGTGGTACATCAACACAATGGAATACTACTCAGCTATAAAAACGAATGAAATACTGCCATTTGCAACAACATGGATGGACCTTGAGAGAATTATATTAAGTGAAACAAGTCAGGCACA
Source organism: Cynocephalus volans (assembly GCF_027409185.1). Taxonomy (NCBI): domain Eukaryota; kingdom Metazoa; phylum Chordata; class Mammalia; order Dermoptera; family Cynocephalidae; genus Cynocephalus; species Cynocephalus volans. The sequence goes on along the minus strand of NC_084460.1, from coordinate 123,706,045 downwards.
GAAAGAGAAATACCACATGTTCTCACTTATTGGTGGGAGCTAAAAATTAATATATAAATTCACACACACACACAAAAAAAAAAACCGGGGGAGGGGGGGAAGAAGATATAACAACCACAATTACTTGAAGTTGATACGACAAGCAAACAGAAAGGACATTGTTGGGGGGGGAGGGAGGAGGGAAGGAGATTTTGGTAAGGGGCAACAATAATCAACCATAGTGTATATCGACAAAATAAAAGTTTTAAAAAAATAAAGTAAAATAAAAAAATGTGTGGGGAAAAAAAATGTTTGGAAACTGCTGATGTAGTCAAACAAATTTACTGCAGTGAAGAGGAAAGCATTAAATTTTTATTCCGGGCTAGCCTGTTAGCACAGTTCGTTAAAGTGCAGCCTTGTAATACCAAGGTTTGGTTCCCCATACGGGTCAGCCTCCCCCCACTCCCCTCAAAAAAGGGCTTATTCCATGGTCAGTGGATGAGAAGAAAAAGCTGTGAAGCAGACCATGAGCAATGTCTGCAACTCAAAGTTGCAATTCCTCAACTTTTTCTTATATATACTCCATGACCAAATGCTGCCATTTTTCCAAAAGATTATTTCCTGGATTTGACCCTTCATAATCATTCTGACCGTCCGAATTCTATTAATTCAGGTTTCTGGAAAGGCCTCTAGCCTTTCTGAAAGGCGTTCTCCACTGCCATGTTAGCAGGGAACTGTAAACAGGTCCTTTAAGTGTTCAGAGAGCTTCCAACTATTTCCAAAGTGAAAGTACTTATCCGTGATTTTAAATACCTCTGTGCCACTCTTAAATTGTCCTCTCCTCATAAACTGACTGGAACTCTTATGTCAGACAAATATATTCCTCATTCATCCAGGGACTCATCCTCCCCTTCACACTCCTGTTATGCAGAATAAACATACTCCAAACCACCAAATCAAGTTCTTTTCCCTTCAGAACTTTCTTCAAGGTTCCCTTTCCTCTAACAGCCTGCCCACTTCTGATTCCTGGGATTTTAGGGTTGATGGGATTGCAGGGATCATCCCTCTCTTCTCATCTTTCCAGCAAACCATTAGCATTAGCAGGCTCGTCCGACAGGCCTCCGTTTGCATTAATATCTCCAATGTTTCTGTGACCTCTGCTCTCAAGACCTTTGGTTTGTTTGGGTCCCGCCTCCCTTTCGGGACACCAAGTTTGTTTGGGACCTGAGCGCAAAGGCCCGGCAGGTTCTCTCCGACGTCAGCTGCTGCGTACCGAGGCCGGCTTAAGCAGGCCGCTCAGGCAACAAGGCCGTGTGGACAGGACGGGCCCGGGCGCCTTTTCCCGTCGCTCCCAGAGAAGAAGGTCCTAGGATTGGGGCAGACCGCGTGTATGTGCTCTGAGGCCGCGCAGAGCGACCCCGAAACCCTCCGGCGAGCCAAAAGGCAAGAGAGCTACTAGAACTAGGCCTGGTAGATGAAGGGAGAAAGGTGAAGGGCCGGATCCTGGACTGAATCCGGGAGAGGTGAGGCGGGGAGGGGACTCGAGAGTGAATGATTTGGAGGCCCCCGCGGCCCCTGTGACGAGGGTGACCGTTATAGGACTGGCGGAGGAGAGGAGTTGGGGAGAGTGCCCCACTCACCTGGAAGCGGCTGCAGCCGGAGGCTCCAACTGCCCCCCTCCCAATTTAAGCCACGTCAGCTCGGGAAACCCGTACGCGACACCTACCACCGCCGCCGCGCCCCGCCAGGGACTCAACCACTCGTAGCTGGGACGGAAGAGGGGATTAGGACATCGACCAATCAGGGCTATCGGCAGAGCGTTACCATGGAGACCAGGCACGCCTTGTTTGTAACCATCAACAATGACGGAAACCAATCAGGTCAGAAAACGCTTCGCTTCCTCAAAGAAACAGCGAACAGATTCTAAAGAGTGGGTGAGGGGCAGGATCAGACGAGAGCAAGTGTCCCGGAAGAAGATCTGGAGGAGGACCGGAAATGCCGGGAGGGCGGGCGTTCTGGAAAAGGACAGGTGTTTCCCGTGTGATGTGTACGTTCTCGATTCCTCCAGTTCCTCTGCCGTGTTGTCTGACTGACTCAGATCGAGGCTTGGGCTTCTAAGCTTCAGACTGCTGTCACCAGCTGCCATTTGGATTGTTGAGTGAGCTGTGAGAAAAGAGTAGGGATATGGGTTTTGCTCGTGGAGTCATAGAATACTGGAGCCGGAAAGCTAGTCGTCTAGTATGACCTTCTTATTTTACTGATAAAAAACGAGAACCAGAGAAGTGACTTGCCCAAGGCAAGCAGCATCTTAGTGATGGATCTCGGACTAGAACCCGGCGTTAGTATGAAAGAGGATCAGCGATGTCTCTAAGGACGTGAGTGTCAGGGATAGAGAATAGTGAATACTGGGAAAGTGCCTCTTAGGAAGTGGCTCTTGAGCTAGGTTTTAAGCAAAGGGTGAGATACGAGGGCTTAGGCCCTGGAATGGAAGTTAGGAGCTCCAGCAAGAAACGGAAATCACGCATGCTGTCCTTGAGATCCTAAAGAAATAAAAGTAGCCAGCTCCCAATGATCTGTCATTTAAGGCATTCTCTTGACAAAAAGAATAATATTCGTTTGAATTTATAATCTTACTGTGTATGAGGCACTCAGCTATCCCGCTATATGCATTCTAATCCTAATGGTTACATAACCCTTTGAGGATCAAACATCAGCTCAGTAAGGCCTTTCCTGGTTACCCATCTAAAATTACAGTCTTCCACACACATTATACATCTTTGCTTATTTCTTTCCCTAATCATTTTGTCATCTAACATATTATATATTTTATTTATTTATCTCGTTTATTTTCTCTCTCCTCACTAGATTATTAGTTCCAAAAAGGCAGGAATTTTCGTCTCTTTTGATCTCAGCTATATCTTCAGGTCCTAGAACGGAGAGTAGGGCACACATCTGTTGAATCAATAAAATACATATGATTATCCCCATTTTACATGTGATACAATAAGACTTTAGAAGGTTAAGTGATTTGCAGGTCACTTGGTGAGGAGCACAGCAAGCATTTTAAGTAGCTGATACTGAAGCTACAGGACTTTATCAATACATTATGTTCTTATATCCCTGATTGTATCTGCCCAGCAAAGCCCTAAATCTGGATCAGTCCAACCACTGGTTTTCTCCACTCCTACCGTTGGAGTGCAGAATGCTGCAGGAGACATCAGGACAGTGTCGGTGTCATCGGTGACATAGCTTCATGACCACTACATATTCAGTTTCCAACTTCACTCCATCCTCAGCACACTCTCGAATTCTTGGTGTGCCTTCAGCTTCCTCTCCTATTTCCCGCAGTGTCATATGTTACCAGGAAATTGCAAATTCAAACAACAATAAGATACGACCACACACTTATCAGAATAGCAAAAATCCAATAAACTGGCAAGGATGTGGAACAACAGGAACTCACATTCATTGCTGGAGGGAATGCAAAATGTTACCACCATTTTGGAAGACAGTTTGTTTGGCAGTTTCTCACAAAGCTAAACGTAGACTACCATACAATTCAGCAATCATACTCCCAGGTATTTAGTGAAATCAGTGAAAACTTATGTCCACACAAAAAGTTGCACATGAATGTTTATAGCAGCTTTATTCATAATTGCCAAAACTTGGAGGTAACCAAGATGTTCTTCAGCAGATGAATGGATAAACTACATCCATACAATGGAATATTATTTAGTGATAAAAAGAATTGAGCTATTAAACCATGAAAAGACATGAAGGAACCTTAAATGCATGTTACCAAGTGAAGGACCCAATTTGAAAAGACAATATACTATATAATCCAACAATATGGCACTCTTAAAGAGGCAAAACTATAGAAACAGTACAAAGATTGGTTATTGTGGATGGGGTTGGACAGGGGCAAGGAAAGATTAATAAATGCAACACGGAATTTTCTAAGGCAGTGAAACTATTCAGTATGATACTGTAATGGTGGACATATGGCATTCATTTGTTGCAATCTGTAGGACTATAACACAAAGAATGAACTTTAAACTGTGGACTTTGGTTAATAATAACATTTCAATATTGGTTCATTAATTGTAACAAAGGCACCATACTAACACAAGATGTTAATAATAGGGGAAACTGTGCTGAGAGGTGGGAAGGTGGGGATGAGATGAGTACATGAAATTCTCTGTATATCTGCTCAATATTTCTGTAAGTCTAAAATTGTACTAAAAATCAAAGTAGTGTGTGTGTACATATATTTTCAAATTTGACTCAAGAAAAAGTAGAAAAATGTGACAGGCCATTAACTACAGAGAAAACATTTAAAAGTCATTAATTCTCTGAAGAAAAGTATGTACCTAGACCATTTTACAGGCAATTTCTTTTTGGGCTTTGCTATAGACTAAATGTTTGTGTTCCCCCAAACTTTGTATGCTGAAATTCTAACCTCCAAGGTGATGATATTAGGAGGTGTGACCTTTGAAAGATGATTAGATCATGAGGGTGGATTGAGTGAACAGGATTAGTGCCCTTATAAGAGAGACCCCAGAGAGCTCCCTTGTCCCTTTTGCCACATGAGGACCCAGTGAGAAGACTGCATCTATGAACCAGGAAGTGGGCCCTCACCAGATACCAAATCTGCCAATGCCTTGATGTTGGACTTCCCAGCCCCTAAACAATGAAAAAGAAATTCCTGTTGTTTATAACCCAACCAGTCAGTGCTATTCTGTTATAGCATCACAGACTAAGACAGCCTTTCAAGGAACAGATTATATGCTATATAATCTTTACAGAGCATGAAAACAGAAGGAATGTTTCTAGCTAATTTTAGAAAACTAGCATATCCAGTTGAACAAGCCCTTTAAGAAAGGTCTTTTTGTAGTTTAATTAAGATTACCTTTGTGATTACTACTTTTCTTTCTCCATATTTACTTGTTTACAAAAGTAAAAGTACTAGATGACAGACTATTTTCAGGGAAGCCTCATGGGGCCTGAAAAGAGAAAGGAGGTCAAAGTCAGGGTGGGCAAGCAAATAGTGACTATGGCAGGGCCTCTGAAACTAATAGCCCAGTTATAGCCACAGAGCCAAGGCAGCCCTTCAAGAGCCCCACATGAGCCAGGGCTTGGAACATTTTCTGCAGGCTCTCCAGGACTTCTGATTGAGGTTAATGAGCAACAAAACGTTGCTGAATATCAACTGCAGCTGTTCAGGACTGAGACACCCAGCCAACTTCATCAACAGCTAAAACTGCTCCCTAATGATGTGCAGATCTTTCATATAGCTGGTCTCTGTAAATTACATTTAAACACAGTCATTAAATAAAAACCCTCATTGATCGAGATTCTCGAGGGGTGAAGAAGAGCCTACATTAAGAGATTTGGATTTTGTATAAAAATATTTGTTTACTTGCCCAAAGAGCTCTGCATTCATATCTACTGTATTTCTCTGTATTATCAAAACTCTTAGAAGGAGCCAGAGTGTACAAAACACCCCATAGTCAAAGCCTGAAAAAAGATAATTCTTCCAAATTCCCTGGCCCTCATTGGTAGAGCAACTGAAAAGCTGGCAGAGATATTATCATGTAAGCCCTACGCCCATGCTTGTGCTATAGACTATCCACTAGAGTGGGGGCTGGTGCTGGACAGGAAGCAAGAGGAGGGGTCATAAATGACTGCTATAAGCAATACACAAGAAATGCACATTCAGGAAGGGAACAGGGAGGTGCTGACTCGAGGAGCAAGTACCTGGCTCTCCTCTGACCTGAGCTTCTGTATGTGCTGGGGCATGGATGTAGGAATTTTCAGATGCATTTTTCCTTCCTGAATGGCTTCCATGGTTGCTGAGCCGTGTCAATAGGGCTGAATCTGACATCTCTCTAAAGTGCCAGAGCACCAGGGACAAGGCCAGGGCTGGGTTGGTGGTCACAACTAGGGTCCAGAATCTATAAAAGACATCAAAGACATCACAAGGGACAGAAAAGGGAAGCTAGTAGCAGCTAGAAGAATTTGGGGGGTGAAATTTGAACCATGATAGAGCATAATTACAAGGTAATTAAGGGAGAAAGGGAAGGGATCATGGACCTTAGCTAGAAGGGCCCCAGAACCCAGGGCTAAAGGCAAGGAAATACAAGGTGGGAGGACTAGAACTGTGGTGAGATAATCAACCACAATCTCTTGAGAATGGAACCTGAATTGTCATAAACACCCTAAGACCACCTTGTTGTTGCCCCTTATGAAATTTCTTAATCTCGCTAACCTTCTCTGTGTCCTCAAACTGATCTCTATTTTTTTCAGTTTCCTGCAGTAGAATTCAGTAGTTTGGTTCTTGTGATGGTCAGATAGTTGTCCATGGGGTCATTGTGACCATCTTGGAACAGAGAATTCACCTGCCTTACCAGAGACAATGCAGCTCTATTCAGTGAAGGCCACAAAGAGATTTCCTCATAAGCTGCACCTCACTCATGTTGGCTGCCTCCAGCCAAAGCAGCATGTTTTGTATTCCTGCACCAAGGGCAGCAATTGAAAGGTGGATCAGGCACCACCCCCACCCCATAATACTTCCTCTGAGTCAACTCAAATGTCCAAACTCATATCAGACATCACCATTGATGGAGTTTGAATGTGTTGTCCCCTCCAAAACTCATGTGAAAATTTGATCTCCAATGTGGCAGTGTTGGAAACTGATTGAATCATGGGGTGGATCCCTCATGAATGGATTAATGCTCTCCCTGGGGGAGGGAGGATTAATGAGTGAGTTCTTGCTCTATCAGTTCCCACAAGAGCTCATTGCTTAAAAAGACCCTGACACCTCCTTTCTCTCTCTCTTGCTTCCTGTCGCCATATGATCTGCTTGTACCTGCCAGCTGCCTGCCGCTTTCTGCCATGAGTGGAAGCAGCGTGAGGCCCATGCCAGATGCAGCTGTCCCAGAATCATAAGCCAAATAAACCTCTCTTCTTTATAAATTACCCAGTCTCAGGTATTTCTGTTATAGCAACACAAAACGTACTAATACAACCATTTGGCTGCTTTCCCAGAAACATGAGCTTTATAGACACTTATGAAATGTTAACCTCATGGTGCGAGGCACTGTGTCAACCACTAATATGTGGATTATGCCCTTTATCCTCATTGACAGTCCACCTCTTTGTAGTATATTACAAATAAAGAAACTGACTTTAATGAAGTTGAGAATCTTGCCCAAGTTCATACTGGTCATACATGGTAGAGCCAAGGATTTATATTCAGACATTCTGACATGTAAACACTACACTGTATGGCCTTATGTTCTGCTCACTGCCTCTCGGCTGACCTTACCTCTCTGACCATTTGAGTGAGTGTCCTCTTTGATCTTCTCTTCCTCTTCTCCTTATCATTTGCAGTGGAATTCTCCAGAGAGAGTTGCTATTATCCAGCAAACTCAGCATTCTAGGAGTTGGATGGTCCTGGCAGACACTGGGCAGCAGCCATAGGACTGTAGCCACAAGAAGCGATGGCACAACGAGCTCCATGGTGAATTATTCCTGAACTGGGAGTAAGGAGTTCATTGTTCAGCTATTGTTAGAATAAATACTGGGCACCAGGCACATAACTAGCACTCTATTGGATGTAATAAGGTAGAAAATCTTTTCTTTGCCCTTAAAATGTTTAAGATCCAATCACAGATATGCTACTTACAGAAACAATATGCCTTAAAATATTAGTAATTACTAAACAATACACAGGTAAGTTCAAAGTAATAACATACATTGTACATAAGCTCAAGGTGTCACAGACTGAAGGACTGATCAGAGTTTTATGTTCTTAAAAGAAATGCCTCTTAAAAATTACTTTGGAGTAAAGTTTTGGAAGCTGGGAAACATAGGTGGGAAGATAAGGGCACCAAATGTAGTGGAATGGCTTATACAAAAGAGCTGGGTTGTTTGCCCCTCTTTCCATAACTATCAGGTCTATTTTGATGGTTTGGCCTTGTCTTAAAGTAGCATATTTTCAGATTAGATACTTCATCACCCATTTCTAATCGAAGCTGGTTAGAGATGACTCAGCTTCAGTAGTCAGTGGCTGAGACCTGGGAGGTTTACTAAATTTGGACACAGCCCCAGCTCAGAAGTCCTTGAGAGACTTGTTCAAAATTGAGGAAGCTCAGGTTTATTTTAAGGCACTTGGGGATAAATCAAATTTCCCAGCCTGCCATACAGTAGACTTAAACTCTGTAGCCAACAGGGCCTCCAAAAGTCAGTGATGGAACAATTTACCCAAGAATTCTCCCATAGAATCTGGCACTCTCAGCCCCATCAATTCTCTACCTCTTCTTAATCAGGTCTTGATTTGAGCCAATGCCGCCATCCTTTATTCTCTGGAGACAGGCTCTAAAGTTGGAAAAGTCAGGTGCTTTAAGCACACAGTTAGACATTATGATGGTAGCACCTCAAAAGCAAAGAAAGTTTGTGAGTCATGGGTATCTCCTCTGGGAAGTACAGAGATACCCAGTCATGCTTAAGTGTCTGTTTCTTGACTAGGGTTTGCCTGCAGAATGTAGCTGCAGCAGATGGGAACTGGTATCCCACCAATGCTGAGGACAGAGGAACTGCTGCTCTTTGAATTGTGTGGGCTCTGTTCTGGTGTCCCAAGGAGGCCAATATAAGATGGGGCAGATTTCAGTCCATTTGTCTCCATGTCACAGTTGGCAGTCATCCTTTATGCCAACCAACTCCTAGAAATGGATGCCAGAGGAGGTGCTCTAGGCAAACTGGGACCTTTGTTTTCCTGACTTTCCTCGTAGGAATGCTGGCATTCCTGATTAGGCACTAGACCCAGGGAGAGACTGGGTTAGCTTCAGCAAAACTGGGACCAGTCCTGATGACTTTTGTTTTATCCTCCTGAACTTCTCAAAACTTGGAATGTACAGCAGCCCTTGATGTGTATTTTCCTGCTCAGCTCCAGGCTCCTGCTCTTATCAAGTCCCTGAATATAGTCTCTCTCAGAGAGGCAGAAGGTTGAGATTTGGGGATCTGCTCTGTCTGTAGAACTGCCATAGGTGCTTGCTTTCCTCCTGCTTGATTAGCTTTGGGCATGGCAGGTGGGCATGGCAGGTTGAGCCTTATGAGGCTACAGATGTGGAATGAGTAGATGTCCTGGTTCCAGGTTTCTCAGAGGCATCAGAGACGCCTGCTCCTGCCTCGGTGTTAAGGCCCCAATACCTGCCTTTTAGCTTTCACGGAGCATTCTCGAGCAGCACAAGTTTGCCCCAAGTGAGCAAGGCTGAGCAGGAACCCTGGCATATGGGAGAGCAGGAGAGCTGAAGAAGCCAGGCACCCTTGCACGGGGGCTGGTAGGGATTGCCTCCCAAACATGGTCTCTGGCCGGGAGCTGCTTTTCTGATAGCTGAAGAAGCGATCGAGCACTGTTAAAACTCCCACTGTGTCTGCAGGAGCTGGAGAAGCAGAGCTTTGACTGAAGGGCATGAAATAGGCTAAGCTCCAAGACAATTGATCAAGGCCTCTGCTAGCTCTGAGAGTCTTTCCCCACAAAAGCAGCAGGCTCTGGGTCACTCATGCAGCTCATGAAGCCAGGCATGAAACTCTGAAAGCCATGACAGGCAAAGTGTTGGGGAAGGCTCAAGTGAGCTGGGTCTCTATGCTTGAATCCCTATACCATCTTCACTTTTCAAAGGGGATGGAACCATGGAGGAGCAACAGCAACATTCATTCCATAAGAACTCAGACACTATTACTCTATGAATCGCTATTAATCATTTATAATATATGAGGAAGTTTTCGGGTCCCCATACCAGCCAGCTGCATTATATATATATATATATAATATATATATAATATAATATAATATATATATATTATATATATTATTCCTCATATATATATGAGGAAGTTATATAAACAGCAGTGGTGACTTTCTCATTCTGGGGCATCTAGGGCCAGGGGCATGAGGAATCTAAGATCAAAGAAAATTCCTGGGAGGTGTGACCAGAAAGCTCTTATTCAACATTCATTCAATAAATGCTTAACTAAACACACACCATGCACCAGGCACTGGTGTGACTTATTTTTGAGTCAGAATCTAAGAATGAATCCCAGGTCTCGTCAATTTGAGCAATTCTCCAGCTCATCAATTTGAGGAATATTCTTTTCATGTATCTTACGGGATGTGGCAGGCCCCTCTTTTGGGAACTCCCAAGTATTATAGTTTCCTCTGGACACAGCTATATTTAATACGTTAACATATTTAACGAGTTAACATACTAGCACTAAGAGGCCACTGTATCTCAAGTTATATATCAAACTGACATCTCTGATATGCTTCATAGATACTTTCTTAGACTACATCACTAAGGCTTACCCTCACTGATATTCCTAACAAAGAACATCACCAAGATTAATAAAGTCACCCCACCATTGCTGATGTAACTGATACATTTGAAGATTTGTGTGTAAAGCAGATATTGTGAGAAAATCTATGGACTTCCTAAATGTCTGTAACCTTGTCCTAGATTTGATGAGCAGAACACACTCAATAAACTTCCTTGCCCCATAAACTTTCCCTTAATCCTATGGAATAAACTTTCCTTGAGGAGAAATAATCAGGAGATCATTTCTTTAACAAGTAAAATACTTTCTTCGTTTACTACTTTAGAGTACTAAGCATGCTGTTTAGGAAGGTGTATTCAACCTAAAATCAAAAACAAGCTGTTAATAGCTTTTGTATAACCAGCAGTTTACAACCTCCCTCCTGATCACAGAAGGGAATTCAGCCTGAACCTGTCTCCCGCCCTGTTCCTCTTAGCTCTCAGATTATCGACCCTCTCATTCCCCTTCCTTACACACATTTTAATTTGGCTGCCAAGCACAAGAAATACAGGCTGATTAATGTGAATGAAGGCTGCATAATTCATAGACCTAGTAATAAGATGCCTTATAGGAGTACTGTAAGGAACAGATGTTGAGTCTTTAAACCCCGGGAAACTCTTTTCCATTAAGATATGTGATTTCTTCTTTATGCTTGTGTAGCACTGAGGGGTGCATATTCTAGAGATGGCCATTTGGGACCTTGGCTCACCTATTGTCTTTTCTGTGTCACATATGGGCATTCTGTGAAGCCAATTTATTTATTCCATATTTATTAATTTAATTTTATTTTTTATTAATCTTCCTATTCTGTTTATTTTTTATTCTTGTGAGTGTATTACATAAAAATCCAGAGCACTTAAAATCATTTGGATCTCTTAATGGCAGGGCAAGTCCACATTTGCCTGTGTGCTAGACAAAGTCACACTCAACAAATAGTTATTGAGTGCCTCCTTCATGATAAACTGGTTATACCAATCCAGTATTTTTCATTCCTCTCCCTAGAACACTCCCCTTTTACTACTTCAGCTGGTCAGTTCAACCTCCAGTTCACTTCTTTGAGGGATTTCCCCTGACTGTCTCCTGGACTAAGTTAGTGACTCTCATGTACACATCACTCCCTGCAAAATAACAATCATCACACTTTAAATCATTTATTTGTTTAATGTTTATTTCTTCTACTTGGACAAAATCTTCATTAGCAGAGACTGTATCTGTTTTTTGTTTTTTTTTTTTGCATCTAGCACAATGTGTTTTACATTATAAATGAATATAGGTATTCATTGAATGAATAGATGCATCTTAAAGTATAACATATTTGACAATAGACACTTGGTCAAATGCTGAGAATTCAGTCATGTAGCAATTATTAATTGAGCATCTCAGAATGCGTAATGCATAGAGAGGACTAAAAAAGGTTATAGGGCACCATTCCAGCCCAAAAGAGGGCTTTCATAAAATGGATGAACCATTTGCATACAAACAATTAAATACTTAAATAAATCCCAAGAAACAAAAGAGTGGGTTAGTAAATGAATGATTAAATGAAATGAATAAGGGCCGAGCCCGTGGCGCACGAGTGCGGCGCTGGGAGCGCAGCGACGCTCCCGCTGCGGGTTCGGATCCTATATGGGAATGGCCGGTGCACTCACTGGCTGAGTGCAGGTCACGAAAAAGACAAAAAAAAAAAAAAAAAAAAAAAAAAATGAAATGAATAAGCGGTTCATTTTAGAGTCATAGAGACCTGTGCTTAACCTTGAACAAGTTAATGTCTCTCAGCTTTAATCTTCACATCTATAAAATGAAAATTATAAATATTCCCATCTTATAGCGTTGTGAGGATTAAATGAGATAATGACCATAAGATTCTTAGAAAAGAATCTGGTACATGTCACATAATAAATATTAACTTTTATTTATTAGTAGTAATATTGTTATTATTTTTAACTAAGTTCCTGGGAAGGGTCAAGGTGAGATAATTCAATGAGGGATCTATAAATAGCATATCCATACATTGCCAATAGGCTAGGCAGGGGACAAACTGTAAAAGACTAATGCTGAAATGATCATCTTCAATTGGCAGTTCTCAAACTTGGGTTTCAGACTCCCTAATGCACTTAAGTATTAATGAGGACCCCAAAGAACTTTTGTTTAGGTGGGTTATATCCAGTGATGTGCTGGTAAGTGTTTAACAACTAGGATAGATGTTTCTCTAGGGAAAATTCTTGAATTTGTAGCATTTATTGATTTCTGTGGAGTAACCACTCCCACCAAGCTTGATTTCAAGCTATCAATATGCCATTATTGAATGTGGAGAGATGTGCAGAACACTCTCTCACACACACACACACACTTCCCCCATACAAATGCAATAGACATATTACTTTTGTTTTAAATATGATTCATTTAATCATGTTTATAAATACATATATATATTTATTAGCAAAAGTCCATTCTTTATTCAGATTTCCTTAGTTTTTACCTAATGTCTTTTTTTCTGTTTAAGGATACCATCGAGATACCACATTAAATCTAGTCATTATGTCTCCTTAGTCTCTTATATTTCTCTCTCTGTCTAGACAAAGAGCTTCTTAAGAGACCATTTTTACTTTCTATGAATCCCCAGCACCTGGAACAATCACTGGGACATGAAAGGTACTCAAAAATATTTGCAGAATTGTACCGAAATTAAGCAATATTGGAAAATCTACAGAGAACAGCCAATTAAAATGAAAACTGTACTGTATTCATGAGGAAAGAAAAAGAAGAGCTGGTGCTATGTGTATTTAGCCTAAAGAAAATAAATTAATGAGGCATTTACAGTCTTCAAGTAGAATTTATAACAAATTGTAAACAAAAAGATGCTGATCTTGAAGGAGTCATTCTAACATATTTTTACATATGTAAAAATTCACCAAACTGTACACTATTAGGGCACTTGATGTATGCTATCCCTTAATCTGAAAGAACAGTATTAGTGCACTTTGTGTGTGCTATCCTTTAACCTGAAAAAAAAAAAGAAAGAAAGAAAAGAAAAGAGAGAAAAAAGAAAGAAAGAGAAAAATCAAACTATTCTGGGCTACATGCAGACTTCTTCAAAGCATCATTCAATGACAAAATAGTGGTGTGATGGCTACACAATTTTGAGGAAAAGTGTTACACTTCTTGCTGTGTAACGGAGACACAAAAAAGATTATTCAAAGCAACATGAATGCAATGAGAAGCCCGAAGGGCCTGCACCTCAGCAACTCCTCTGTTAGAAGGAGAAACTGGGTACAGCCCCAATTCAAAGTTAGCTTCTGTTTTTATTGTAAAGACGAGGAAGTTTTACAAGAAGGCTTGGTTGATTCAATCATTTCAAAAGGACAAAAAGACACAGGCAACGTGACAAAAAGACACAGGCAATGTTTCTCCTCTGTTAGAAGGAGAAACTGGGTACAGCCCCAATTCAAAGTTAGCTTCTGTTTTTATTGTAAAGACGAGGAAGTTTTACAAGAAGGCTTGGTTGATTCAATCATTTCAAAAGGACAAAAAGACACAGGCAACGTGACAAAAGTTATCTATGGCTAAGTATAGCTTAAACAATAGAAACTAGTAACATCATTTAAATTAACAACATGACATTCCAAAGTACAATTTGTGAAAAGCTAAGTTGATCAAAGTGTGATCATTATCTGATCCAAAATATAAACTCTCCTTAAATTATTTAAGCAAAAGTTACATCTTTATGATTAAATCTAAGTATAACTGTCTCTAAAGTTTCCACCAACAAACAGCTTGCCCTTAGCAAAATTTCTTCACATTTTTCCCTATAGCAATTCTTTCAACATCTTTTTACAGCAATCAGTATGTTAAATAATCAAAGTACATAATCCCATCCCTAAACAGTGATTAGGGTTGATTAGATGGGCTGTTGCCTGCTAGCTGTTGGTGTTTGTCTTCTAGGCGAGGACTTTTGTCCCATACATGCATTACCTATACTAAAAAAACAAACAAACAAACAAAACACAACTCTGTACTAAAAATCAACTGATAATCAACATATACTTGATTAGAATTGATTAGATGGGATTTTGCCCCACTAGCTGTGGGCTCTTGCCACCTAGCTAAGGACTTATGTCCCATAAGTTTTTTAGCTAAAGAGCCCTGGCTAAAAATCAAACAAGAATCAAGATTTTTTTTAACCCTCTACACAAAAGAATGACCCTAAAGTGTGAACATAAATTGTTATGTCCAGTTGAGTTGTCCTTTAACTATAAAAGCCAAAGGCAGACATTCTTAAATATGTAGAAACTCAAGAAACACAATGCCACTGAATCCTCCTGGACAAAATCCAGCCAACCAAGAGCTGAATCGAAATACTCAGAAATTGAGAAGTAGCAGTAAAAGGATGATAGTGAGCACTGAATCTATTTCAATGTAAAATGGAAACTGAACAATTGTGGAGGTCAGAGTAATAGAACAGAATATAAATATTATCAGAATTAAAAAATTAGAAAACCCAGCAAAAGTCTAAAGGTAGGAGAAAGACGGTAAGAAACCATAAAAGTGTGCTAATTTCCTTATCTTCAACAGCAGAGAGCCAATAGATACTGTTTAACGTTGAGATATGTAATTTTAAAATGATTCCAGGAAAAAAAGTTTCTGTCCGTTGTTTCCCTGTCTACCCATAGTATTAAAAAAAGAATGGACTTTGAATGCCATTGAGTTCCATTAGATATTAAGAACTATCTTCCTAAAATCAAAATTGATTTAGGACTATCCTTTCTCTAAAATCAAGATAGGCAACAATCTCCACATTAGAGGTTTTAAAGGTTAGGCAACCATCTGTCTGCAGTTTAGAAATGAGACCAGAGGAACTATAAGGCCCTTTTAAGCTGTAGGTTCTTGGTATGTGTCAGAAAGGAGAAGGGGAATAGCAGAAACCCCAACCCTCTTAGCTCTTCTGCAGCCCACCTCCTAGCCTTAGGCTCTTGTGTTTACCCTGGTATCATCAAGCCACCATTGACTACAAGCTAAAATGGGAGAGAGTAGAACCAGCCAGCCAGCATAGCCCCAGTACTTAGGCAAGGGACTGTAGGAGAAAGCAGGACAATGAGCCCAAACCCACCTCCGGACCCTCAGGGTTAAGATCCTCAGGACTAAGAAAGAGTGAGCAGGGGAGAGAGACTTTGGGGAAAGGGACTGTAGCCTCTACAGATACAGTAGCTCTGCTGGTTGAGGAAAAAGGCACGAAGATTTGGACATAAATTCCTGGGCTTTGTTTCATGTTTTTTTTGTCTGGCAGCAATAAGGACAGTGAACACAACAAAGCAAGAAGAAAATGATAGCACACTCTACTTACATATGCACACACAGTTTCTTTGTACACATGCACACTCTCATACAGATGCCTTGAATATCCCATGCCCTTTGTCTGCACACTCAGAGACCACTTCTTATCTTCTTACCACCTGTCATTTCTTCTTCCCTGTTTGTGGTTCTCTCCATTACTCCATCATCTCTCCTCAGACAAGAGCAAGACCTCTCCCTCTGTCTTTTGGCATCAACAGGCAATCCTTAGCTTTGACAGTACCATGGAAATTTGGGGGCATTGGGGAGGAGGAGGCAGAAAAGGACTCAGCTGGGAAAAGGGTTAAAAGACAGAGAGGGCACAAGACAGGAAAAGAAAGGGAAACTTTCTGGGCATGTTGCTTCAGCTGGAGAATGTATCAGAAAGAGAAGGGAAATCTGATCTTGTCATTGTCATTGCCCTGTCTCCTAGGATGTTGAGTTTAGGCCAAGTCTCTGAGCACTTCACTCAGCATTTTCCCATTCAAACATTAATATGACTGTAGTGAATGGAGCAAAATCTCTACTCAGTGCCCCAGTTTCCTCATTGGTATGAAGGGAATAATCATAGTTGGAAGATATGTGAAATGATAGACAAGAAAGCTTAAAGCATTCTAGAGAGATGCAGGGGACCACAGTATTATATGTGAAGTCCCTTGCCTCTCTGAACAATTGAACAAAATTTTCCTGTGTTATGCCATCCAACTCCTAAGAATATGAAAGAAATGTGAGATTGAGGATGCCTATAGTATGAGTGTAGAAAATGAGGTGGTGTAATAACACCAAGGTTAAGGGACAGGATCCCTGTACTGGGCAGCCACCAAAAAATAAAATAAAATGAGGTAGAAGGCAGAAATTGGGAAAGATGCTTCATGACCTAGATACTTTCTCATGGAATTAAGCTGTTAAATCACTGGGTAGCCTCATTTATTTCCTTTAGAGACATTCCTCATTGTTTGATGTTCAGCGTCTTCAAACCTGTTGTTTCATATATTATTTGTTTGTTTTCGTTTGTCAGGTGGCAAGGTAAATATGGTTACTCTATCTTGGATGGATTGGTTGTTGTCTTAAACTACTAAGTTTTGGGGTAGTTTGTGATATAGCAATAACTAACTGATAACTAAAATTGATAGCTAGATACGATACTTTCGTGCAAAACCAAACAAAAAACCCTACAATAGTAGCACTAGATTTGTAACCAGGTAGCAAGCATAGGCTGTTAATTTTTGCAAGGAAATTAGAAAACTGGCAACTGATATTATGAAGTGGTGAAACTATTTGTAAACCTATCACCTGCAGAAACTTGGCAGAGTGAAAAGTTATTTAATGAACTTTAGCATGTAAGCAATGAGACTTTCAGGAAAAAAATCATACTAGATAAGTATGATAAGAAACTATATTTTCAGCCACAACCCCCTGACATCTGCACCCAGCCCAGCAGTGACCGAGCTACTGCTAGAAGTCCCCTGGTCTCCCCTGCAGGAATGAGGGGGTGTCATGGGCCTCAACCACACCCCTCCTTCTCCCACCCAATTTCCTTCCTCCTTCCCCTCTTTCCCTCCCCCCCACAACTGCTCTACAACATCTTAGAATGTAAAAAAAAAAATTAATAAATAAATAAACTTTTAAAAAAAAGAAAGTACAAGAAAATGATGAGCTAATGAGAGAAAAGGCCAGTTTGCAAGCACAATTTAAGGGGACAATACAGGGGTCAGGACAGGTTTGGAAAACATAACATTAGTCACTTCCATCTACCCACTTGGTAAAAGATTCTCAAAGTCAAAATCTAGATTATTTACATTTAAGGCATTATTAATATAGTCGGATTTAAATCTATCATTTTGCTAGTTATTTTATGATTCCACTTTATCTGCACTAACATCTTATACCTCTTTTTTATTATTATTTCAGTGGTTGCTCTAGGGTTTGCAATGCATGTGCATAATTCACCATAGTCTACCTAAAAATATTATCCTTCTTTACTGACAGTTTAAAAACCTTAACAACTCCATTTCCTTCCTTCAATTTTTTTTGGCTTATTTCTGTCACAAAATTTACTTCTACATATATAATAATCCATATAATACTTTGTTGTTAAGTTTGACAGTCAATTAACTTTTAAATTGATCAAACATAAGAAAAAACTTTTATATTTGCTTTCTTTTTTTATTTTCCTCACTCTTACTTTGTATAGAGTCATTTCTCTCCTGTATCCTATTCCTCTTGTCTGAAGAACATCCTTTAACATTTCTTATAGTTCAGATCTGCTGCCAATGAATATAATCAGCTTTGTTTTTTCTGGAAAAATATTTTGTATTCACTTTCTGAAAGATGCTCTTGCTGTATATGAAATTCTGGGCTGATAATTTTTTTCTTCAGCATTCTAAAGATATCTTTCTGGCAGAGAATCAAATGGCGGAATAGACAGTTCCCAGAGTCACTCTCTCCCACAATCAACAAATTTACAGCTATTAAAAAGCAATGACAGCCAAGTTGGGGCTACTAGAGCTGAGGAGAAGAGGAGAAGAGACCTATAATGTTTGTGAAGGTAGGAGAAGCTATGATGAGAGAAAGAATGGGCCATTCTGACCATTTCGAGCCCCAGCCATTTCAAGGCTGACCCTGGTGAGCACACAGAGCAAGAGCTGGCAAAAGCTGCTGCTGTGCCCTTAGTTGAGGCTGCGGGGGAGAAGAGGGCATTGGTGGACCCCAGGCCAGCAAGACCACTAACGGGGTTTCTGTGGACCCATATAGGAGCAAGGGGCCACAGACAACTGAAAAAATGAGCCACTCAGAGGTTGGTGAGTCATCACAAGGGACCAACACATGGCCATTCCCCTGGGAAATGTTTGGAGTGGGGGGGTAGGGGTGACTGGCTTACTGGGGGAACGTGTGGCACAGCATGGACAGCTGATCTGCCCTCCAATCAGCACAGGCCCACTCAGTGGAGACTGGTCAGGAATACAGAACTGCAGGGGGTGCAATTTGCTGAAAAGACTTAGGTCCAGACCAGAGTTTCCACACAACCCAGGTGTACCAGACCTCACAAGACCCAGAAGTGCTTACAAGGTCAACAATTAAAACCTGAGCTGCACAAAAAACCTTCCCCAGAGAATCAACAGCAAAGCAGCAATCTAGCTCAACCACAGGGCTCAAGTGCTGGTTTCCACAGACAGTTCCCCCATTTTAGAAGTAACCAAACGACAACAAATTAGTTCCAGTGCAGAGTTTAAGTGGTAGGAATAGCAAATAATCCAACACAGAACTGAAAGAAAAAACAAAACACCCACAGATCACAAAGTTCTGATATTAACCAGTAAAGGTCTAACACCACCAAAGAACACCTATAAAACCTAGAAGGACTGGAAACTCCCTAGGCTCCCAAGCCAGGGTGGGGGAAGGGCCCAGGACCTCAGCCATGCCCCCCTGATATCTGCATCCAGCCCAGCAGTGACCACCAGGCCATTGCCAGACAACCACTGAGCCACCTCTGGAAGCTCCCAGGGCTCCCCTGCCAGAATGAGGAGGGTGCCACGGGCCTTGACCATGCCCTCCCTTCCTCCTTCTTCCACCTTCTCCCCCTCACCTTTCCCCTGTCCCCTCTTCACCAACTGCTCAACATCTTAGAATGTAAAAAAATGATAAATAAAATTTTAAAAAATGTATCTTTCCATTTTCTTCTGGTTTGTATGTTTTCTGATGAGAAGTCTACTGAAAATCTTATCTTTGTTCCTTCATATGTAATTTTTCTTTTTTTTCTGCTTTCATGATTTTCTATTTACTTTTTATTTAAAGCAGTATAAACATGATGTATTCAGGCATTTAAAAAATTTTTATATTTTCTATTATTTATCCTGCTTGGGGTTCTTGAGATTCTTGAATATGTGGTTTAATTTTCAGAAATCCTTGGTCATTTTTACTTTACTTATTTCTGCCTCATTTCTCTTTTATTTCTAATTAAAATAGGACTCTAATTACATGCATGTTAAATTATTTGATATTGTCTCACAGCTCTTGGAAGCTCTATTCTTCTTCCCCCACCCCCTTTCATTCTTTTTTGTTTTCTGTTGGTGTTTCTGTTCAGAAAATTCCTATTGATCTATTGTCAAGTTCACTTATTCTTTACTCAATTGTGTCTAGTCTGCCAATAAACTCATCAAAGGAATTCTTAATCTCTGATATTGTGAATTTTACCTATATCATTTCTACTTATCTTTTTCCTATTGTTTCCATCTCTGTGAGATTCCCCATCTTTTCATGCATGTTATCGACTTTTACATTATATCTTTACATTATATCAGTATCAGATTAACATATTAAATCAGTTATTAAGGTCTTTTTTGTGAATTCCAATATCTGAGTCTTCTCTGAATTTTGTTTTTTTGCTTATCTCTTGACAAAAGATTTTTTTTTCCCTATCATTTTTGTGTCTGTATATTTGACTAAATGTCCGACATTATACACAAAACAGAAAAAGACTGAGAAAGACACTACTCATGCCAGTGTGCATATATTATATCAGACAGCTAGTGTTGGATGCTGCATAATAATTAGTTTGGTTTTTGTTCCAGTTGCCTAGGACACAGCTTCTAAACCCTTAAAATTTTCTTTTTTTTTTTTTTTTTTTTTTTTTTTTTTAAAAGATGACCGGTAAGGGGATCTTAACCCTTGACTTGGTGTTGTCAGCACCACGCTCACCCAGTGAGCAAACCGGCCATCCCTATATGGGATCCGAACCCGCGGCCTCGGCGCTCCCAGCGCCACACTCTCCCGAGTGAGCCACGGGCTCGGCCCCTAAACCCTTAAAATTTTCTGATAGAAGCATTTTTGCTTTTCATGATGGGCTCTTGGACCATACCTGAATTTATGCTAAGGAGATGACTCAGGATGGGGGCTGAGTCCTGTCAGAAAGACCAATCATGTGATTATCAGGTTGGAGCTTTGGGCTATGTGATAACAGCCTGACCTCCAAGGAGGGGAGTGGGGTTGACGATTTGAGTTCAATCATATGGCCGATGATTCAATCATACCTCTGTAATGCAACCCCAATAAAATTCTGAACACTAGTGCTCCATTGAGCTTCCTGGTTGGTAAGCACACTGAAATACCAGGAGGGTGATGCATCCTGATTCCACAGGGAGAGGCACAGAACTCCACATTCAGGGCCCTCCCAGAGTTTGCCCTAAATGTTCTTTATACTGCTGGTCCTGATTTGTATCCTTCATAATAAACTGTAGTCATAAGTATAGTGTTTTCCTGAGTTCTATGAGTGGTTCTCATGAATTATCAAACCTGACAGGGTTTTAAGAACTCCCAAATTTGTAACCAGTTGGTCAAAAGGGCAGGATCTCTGATATTACGGCTGGCATTTGAAGTGAGGGCATTTCTGTTGGGAACTATGATCTAAATGTATGGAGTCTGCATTAACTCCAGGTGGATAGCATCAGAATTGCATTGCAGTATTGCAGGGGGGTTGAGTCAAACTAGTTAGTTCAGGTTTGTTTTTTATCTTGGGCATTTCTTTTTACCTTTAGTGTACTATAGGCTTTAAATTCCTTTGTTTTTTCAACTGCTGTTACCTTGTACTTAGAGAGGGGTTTGGGATCTTAAAGGTTTTCTCAGTATTCTTGCCCAACCTTCTACTTTCAACCATCCCTGTATGCCTTTGCCACAGGGGGTGTCTCTCCATGCACTTTCTCCTACCCCAAGGGTAAACTGCTGTTGCTTATTATGTGGTGCTAGGCTAGTTGTTGGACAGGGTGTGTCTGTTGTCCTAATCCAGCCAAAGTCTTAGGCCTGGTCTCTTCTGTCTGGTTGGGAGCAGGGCTTTCTCAGGGCTCCTATTCCTCTACCCCATGGCAGCCAAATTGTCTTGTACGTGTCATTGGTATGGGGCAGGAATCCCACCCCCCCAGCATGAACAGACTTCTCCTTTGTACTGGAAGGACTTTTGTTTCTACCCATCCCTCATTAACACTGGATCTTTGCTTGTGTCTGGGACTAGTGTTTCCTATCCTCTCACATTCCTTCCTTACATGCAATGAAATATTGCCTGAGCCTTAGAGGTAAGAGATCTTGTTGCCTCCGCTCTAGCAGCTTATAGCATTTAAGAGAAGGGCTTGGGAAGGTGGGTGCGGCTTAGGGCATGTCAATAGTAGCCTATCACCTCATGTTTGCCTGCACCACAAAAGGAGTCTCTTCAGGACTGCTGCTTTGCTCCCAAACATTATTGCGAGCATTTGGTAGAGGTCTAAATTTTCCTGCTGTCTGGGGCTTTAGATATTCTAAACCTATGTGTCAGCCCATGCTTGGCCTTTAAGAATTTGTTAAAGCTTCAGTTGATTTCTTCTTACCTAGCTGCCTCTTTCTGCTGTGCTCTACTAAAGATGAAATACTTCATTTCATAGAAACTGAGTCCCATCTCAATTTACTTGGTTGGCTTGAGGCCTCAGCTATCTAATCGGCTCAAGAAAAATTACTGTTGTAGATTATGAGGCATTTTTTGTTAAGGTGGGAACAACATTCTCATGTAGCTTTCTAAATTCTAAGTGGAACTAGAACTCATGTCTGCTTATTTTTACAGGTGAACTTTTTTTTTGTTTGGTGGCTGGCCAGTATGGGGATCCGAACCCTCAGCCTTGGCGTTAGCAGCATCACACGCTAATCAACAGAGCTAACTGGCCATACAGGTGAATTCTATACATTTCTTTTCGAATTACAAATAAAAACTACACTAGGATTTTAACTAGAATTTTACTAAAATTATCTTTGGGATAATGTACAACATTATACCATTTGGCCTTCTCATCTGTAAATACCAGTATTTCCTTTCATTTATACAAAGAGCACCCTCCAGTTTCCTTGTGATATGGGGTCATGACTTGTTAACTAATTTTAACTTGAATTCCATATTGTTAAAAAAAAAAAAATTAAGTTGGCTTCTTGTATTAAAACACAATTAAAGGTAAATAATCAGAAATTATTAGGTTGGAACTAAACAATCATATAGGTACTTAGGATCAAAACAAAAATTAAACATTATATTTAGCTCTGAGATTCCTCGGAGAAAAGACAAAAAGGGAAGCAGTGGGTTATATAGTTCTCATAGTTTAATAGAAAGAATGTAATTTTATCTGGAGAAATTTTTCTTACAATAAATCATAGTTGGCTTTTTGTGTGTAGTTCCTTTTAGAAATAACAAAATAGAAAATGAGTTTAACCATTTTTTATAGAAAATAGTGAAATGTCCTTCAATTGACTGTTTATTTTACTCAACTTAAAGACCAAGAACACAACCACCTATATTAAAAATAGAACTTCTAAGTAATGAATGTGAACAGTTGAAGTAATCCTGCTGAGTTTTTCAGAATTGTTGAAAATATTTATTTAGAAAAAATCTTTAGTTGGATAACAGCAGAAATGAAAGAAGTCTCACATTCCTATAAACAGTAGAATGCCATGCTGAGTTTACTTCTACAATAAAAGCCACACAAATCTGTCTGTATGGCCAATGATAGGGGTGTGAAGAAGAACTGAGAGGTAGGAGATATCTCTTTGCTTACTACCTACAAGTCTTGTTTAGAGAGGAACCTCTGGAAAATCATGAGTTAGGATAGCCCTCATTTACCAGCATGCCAGAGGCAGAACCAATATAATCTCCTGAAATATAAGATTTATATTTCTCAAGGTAACTCCCTAAGGGGGCTTGGTTCCACCAATGAATAAAGTTCCTAATTCTACACTAAGTTCATCCTTTGGAACGTCGATACCATCTCCTGGTTCTTCCCCAAGCTTCTTCCACCAAGGTGCTTGTATGTGCTTCAGGGTGGTGAGATGAGCCTGCTTGGCTTTGGCTGCCACAGGCCTGGATCTACTTAGGAAGAGCTCAGGTTCTTTCCCTTCTGACTCCTTCAGACTTGGTGCCTCTGTAGTAAACAGAAAATAAACAGGTAACTGTTAATAGAGTCCTCTGCCAAGAAAGTAGGAGCATGAAACTACAGAGGTGGAATTCTGCTATTGCAAGCAGGGACAGGATTCTAATTCTGAATCTATTATCACTGCTAACTGTGGATGGTAAGTGACTATTCAAAAGTTGCAGCTGTGGCTGGTAGTAATACCTCCAACCCCTTGGCTACTTCTGTGTTTAGAAGAAAAGAATAAAAAAAGATGGTGCTTTCTGTTAGATGGTTTATTTAAAGAACAGGAACTTTTAAAATATTAGTAGAACCTCATCCTGTAGAGAGGCTCAGTTTCAGCCACTTATCCAATTCAAAAATACAAAATTCATAAGAAATAGCCATTAAATAGAGAAACCTAACCCTTTGCATATTTACTAAAAGAAATCCCAGAGATTAGCTGAAACACTGTGGCTCCATGGATGTGATCTCTCATTAAATGGACCAGTGATTGTGAGGTGCAGATGAGTTAATTTTTGTAAAAGCACTTCATTAAAAATTATAAAATGCTCTACAAGTGAATGACATTTTAACTATCGTCAGCTACTTCTAAAATACGACCAAGAGCTTTTCAGACTACATAGTAGAATCTGGCAAGTAGGACTCAACAACTTTGAAATTAATAACTTTGTCTGAGCTCATACATATGAATGAGAACAAGGCTGGGGGAAGCAGGCAAGAAGGAGGTTACGGAATCTGCATCATTTCAAAATGCTGTGTGCTGATATGGTCTACAAGTAGAAATTCCCTGAGGATAGGAGACGGGCTAAAAGTCCATAAATGGTGTTTTCTTTCTGAAGATTTTTGATGTCACAGATCTTGCACAGGTTCTTCCTTTTAGGCAACAAAAATGGAATGAGAACATACTCATTAACTGTTCAATATTGGTGCTGATCTGAGCCATCAGAGCCTCTCTGTGCTGCTGGGATCTCTCTTCTAGGGCCCTGCTCATAAAGTAGTGTTGAAGTCGTTCTTGAGCTTGGACATGTAGCTCCCTGCTGGCCACATCTGACATCTGAGGGCCCTGGGAACACAGGATAGAAAACTTGTCACAGGAAAGACATATATATCAAAGTATGTTTTACCCAACCACTAAGCAGAGTTTCCAGAATGCTTAGCCATCTCTCATTTTATCAATTGAATCTTACGACTTATATTTACCTTGCAGTATTGTGCAAGTATTAAATAGTCTCACAGCTTTAGATGAAAATGCAGATGGGGAAGTTTCTTTTTAGTATGCTCCCATACCTCACTTCCCCAGAGAGTGGTATTATGGAAAAAGAGAAAAACTACAAATAGTTTGGTAAAGACATTGGGCACGAAAGAGGAGTAGCAAGACCAACCCCTTTGTTCCGGACTCTACCTGAAAGACTATCTTACTTCTTATCCCATCCCCATTCCCAAACTTATGTAAGCCATAATGTTATAACTGCTCTGGTTTTACAAAACAAGGGGGAAAAATCAGCCAAAGGACCATATTCTTTTGGCTAATCAGCTAATTTAAGGGGAGCTAATTAAGTTTGGACTAGGATGAAATAATCTTAACTTCTGACTTGATAAAGCTCTGACGCCACAGCTTTCTCAAATTTTCCAGTTCCTGCATCTTGAATGCAACCATGTTCCTGCTATACGTTACTTTTCAGCCATAGGACCTTAAACACCTGCACTAAAGTATGGCTAAAGCAGCACTTAAAAAAAAACAAAAAAACAGTAGTATGCATCAGAATTACATAGAGTGTGTTAAAAAAAAAAAAGAGAGAGAGAGAGATCAAAGACCTAAACATAAGAGCTAAAATTATAAAACTCTTAGAAGAAAACATAGGCGTTGCATCATGACATTGGTTTTGGCAATGACTTCTTGGATATGATAGGAAAGGAACAGGCAACAAAAAGGAAAAACAGACAAATTGGACTTCATCAATATTAAAAACTTTTGTGCACCAAAGTACACTATCAGCAGAGTAAAAAGGCAGCCCACGGAATGGCATAAAGTATTTGCAAATCATATACATGATAAGGGATTATCATCCAGGATGTATAGAGAACTCCTAAAAC
Organism: Cynocephalus volans; assembly: GCF_027409185.1. NCBI lineage: Eukaryota > Metazoa > Chordata > Mammalia > Dermoptera > Cynocephalidae > Cynocephalus > Cynocephalus volans. The sequence goes on along the minus strand of NC_084460.1, from coordinate 123,680,354 downwards.
TCAACAACAAAAAAATGAGATTCAAAATGGGCAAAAGAGTTGAATAGACATTTCTACAAAGAAGATATACAAAAGGCTAATAAACACACAAAAAGATGCTCAAAATCACTAACCGTTAGGGATATACAAATCCAAAACACAATGAAATACTTCATACCCATTAGCTACTATCAAAAAAACAAATGAAACATACACACAAAAACCAAAAACAGAAAATAACATGTGTTGTTGAGGATGTGGAGAAACTGGAACTCTTGTGCACTGTCGGTGGGAATGTAAAATGCTGCAGCCATTGTGGAAAACAGCATGGCAGTTCCTTAAAATATTTTTAAAATGATCCATATGATCCAGCATTCCATTTCTAGCTATATAACCAAAAGATTTGAAAGTAGAGGACACAAACAGATATTTGTACACCCATGTTCATAGCAATATTATTCACAATAGCCAAAAGGTGGAAGCAATCCAAGTGTCATCAACGGATGAACGGATAAACAAACTGTGGTATATACATACAATGAATACTATTCAGTCTTTTAAAAAAAGGAAATTCTGACAAACGCTATAACATGGGCACAAAAGACAAATCCTGTATGATTCCACTCACATGAGGTTCTTAGTTAAATTCATAGAGACAGAAAGTAGAATGCTGATTGCCAGAAGACAGATGGAGAGGGAATGACAAGTTAATGTTTAATGGACACAAAGTTTCAGTTTTGTAAGATTTAAAAAGTTCTGAAGATAGATGGTGGTTATGGTTGCTCAACAATGTGAATGTACTTAATGCTAATTAAACATGGTTAAAATGGTTAATTTTTATGTTTTGTATACTTTACATTTAAAATAAATAATTTTTAAAAAATATATATACGTGTGGCCACACCAAACTTACAGAATCAGAATTTGTTCAGATATCTGTGGCTTGAGTATGTAATTTTTATAAAGGTGATTAAATTTGTAAATTATTAAAACTGCCAAAAGCATTAGGAAACCATGATCTACTTGTTGGAAAGGAGGCACACTTCTGTCTCTTCATTCTAACTTTGCTCACAGGGAAGAACTTTCAGTAGTGCTTCTGACCCTCTCTCCAATTCAGTTCTGGTTCTTGGTTAAGGGGGGAGTTGCTAATATGATTGATCAAAACCTAAGAGATTCATTGGTCATATTTTATTCATGGCCAAGCTGATCAGCAGAGGTACACATGATTAAAATTAATGGCAGATTGTGAGTTACTTCAAAGGCAGAAAAGGAAGTGACTTTCAAAGACATATAAGACTATAAGGTCAAGAACTCAGTGGGAGAAGTAATTAACACATGATGTACGGTACTGTGATCATAGAAAGTCAAAGATATGAGCATTTCTATTAGGAGAGCGGAGCTAGCAATATTACAGTGATAAATCATATGAGGCAAATAGTCAAATGCTGTATCTTATTGGCTCCTGGAGGCTCATTAACAATCTAGCAAATACAAGTTTTCATATGTGTGTTTGATTGTACATATGCAACAATGAATATTTATTAACAGCTACATAGACTCTTTTTGGAAGGTTCAAAATAGTCAGTTTTACTATATTTTTGAAAAAGAGGCAATGACCAAGTTTTGTTGATGTAGCAAGGGAATTGATTTGATTGTGGTATGTAACTGATTTGAGACAAAGTCACCTTCACCATTAACTACACCTCTATGGCCATATTACTATGAAAAGACTCCAAATCCATTAACCCTATAGTAAACCCACTGTGTTACTTTATATCAACAATAAATGCACATGTCCATATGAGACACTGCTTTGTTGATGAATATCATAAACCAGAATAATATAACATTGATATTATGGCACAGAAGCCTACATACTGAATGTCTTCTGATATAGTCATCCACTTGTTGCTTCAGTTCAACTCTGCGTGCATCAGTGAGTTCTTGGAGTCCTCGCCAAGGTGCAAATAGTTTTTTTTTCTTACGGCACTTTGCTAGGAATTTAAGGGCCTGTGGAAAAAAAAAGGTTTGTGATTTTTCTCCCCTAATAGAACTATTTTCTCCCTACAACACATGGTAGTGATGACATTGCAACGGTGGTTAACTCTAAGTGTATATGTGGAGGGCAACAGAATTGTGATGGAGTGAGGGAGGACACTGACTTTTCAACTATATATTCTTCTATAGTGCTTTAATTTTTTACAAGGACATATTCACGTATTATTTGTTCAGTGAGCAATGAAGAGGAAAAAAAAGGAAATAAGCATTGGGTTCTAGTTTCAATTGTAGTCTCTTATAAACTGACTGTGGGCAAGTCACTTGATCTCTTTAGGGCAGGTTCTACGTCTACTGAAAATAGAGATCCTAATTCTACACAGCCTATGGGATTGTAAATATCAAGAAACAGTATACAAGAAAAAGTTTGGTAAAAGAGAAAATATTATAAAATTGTAAAGTATGGGGCTGCTGACAAAAGCACTTTCTGAATGTTCTTTTTTATGTTCTTCAGAATAAACTCCTGGTAAAATAAGAAATCTTCTAACAGGCATGATTTGGGACAAATTTGAAATTATTCCTCCAAAATTTTTTTCGCTCTTTTGCCTTCTTTGTAGTTTTTATTTTCATTAAAGTTACATATTCATATTGTTTAAAGCAGGGATTGGCAAATCATGGCCCACAGTCCAAATCCAGCCTGCTGCCTGTTTTCTTATGACCTGAGAGCTAAAAATGTTTCTTTTACACTTCATGTGGTTAAAAAATTCAAAAGGAAAAGAATATTCCATGACATGTAAACTTATATGAAATTTAAAATTCAATATCTGCAAATTATGTTTTATTGGAATACAGTTATTTTCTACGGCTGCCTTTGTGTGACAACTGCAGAGTTGAATAGTTGCAACAGACTACATGACCTGCAAAGCCTAAAACATTTTACTATCTTGCCCTTTCCAGAAAAGTTTGCTGATATAATTCTACTTTTTAAAGCATCAGTTTTATAAGAATTATTACCCAAACAACTATAATTCCCTGCCCAATTACCCTGGTCCCCAACCCCAAAGACAACAAATTTAACTCTTTATTTTCTTTTGATACTTAGCTCCATCTACTTTTCTGTGATTTTTTGAGATATATGTATTATCTATTAATTTTCTTCTATGGAAGATAAAGATTTAGCTCTCTTTCACTGCTTGTACTCCCACATCCTTTCTGTATCCTCATCCATTCAATATTACATCATAATTTTAGTTAAATCAGTGTTCAATGTTTATGTAATTATGACTACATAAAGGCTATACACTTCTGAACCATATAGTATACTTGATTACTTTTCCTTCCTTCCATGTTTTTTATTTTCTATGGATTTAATAATTCTTTTTTCCTGTGCTTAGTTTTCTATGTACTTATTACTGGTTATATTTTACAAATGCTAATTGTCAGGATATTAAAATACATCAAGCATACTATCAAATTCAATTTCTTGGACACACATTTTCTAGAGCTTTCTGACCTGCTGCAATCTGAATTGATCACTCTCTATGCCTAGGACATAGCTATCATCCTGTAATCTCCATTTACCATCATTTTGGTGACTCTTTTTCATTTTTCCCTTGTGTTTCTTAGATTCCACGTTGTCTTCTTTCTTGGGGTTCTCCCTTGCTTTAGAGATTTTGTGATGCTTAAAAAATATCTTCAGTCTATCCTTACCTTTAATTGATATTTTGGTTGGGTTTAGAATTCTAGCTGGAAATCATTTTCCCTCAAACACCTGACAGTCTTACTTCAATAATTTTTAGCTTCCAATATTGCTGTTGAAAAGTGCTTTTGTTCCCAGTGTATTTCACAGTAATGTGCAATAAATATGTGTTTCTGTCATTGTATGGAACACTTAGTTGGTCCTGTTAATCATAAACTCATGATTTTCAGTTCTGGGAAATCTGAATTATTTTATATCCTCACCTCTATTTTTTTTGTTTCTTGACTTCAGATGTTTGGACAATTGACTTCCTGGACTGGTGATCTTCTCTTTATAGACCTGCTTTCTAGGAGATTTCCTTTTCTTTTTACTTTTTCCCCTAGCCCTTTTATCATGTCATTCAGTTTTTCTGTAAAATTTTATTCTATTTGGTCCCTTTTATATAGCATCCTGATTTTGTTTCATGTATTATCTTCTCTTCTCTCTCTACGGAAATTAATAATAGATTTAAAAAAATTTTTTTTTCTTATCCCTGCAATATCTCTGTTTCTACTAAGCAGTTTTATTCTGTTTGTTTTTGGCCTTGGCTTTCCTCAGATATTCAGTAATACCTTTCAGCTGATATTTAAGGGTGGGCACTAAAAGCTGTTTGGAAATTCTGAGCTGCTACGTAGGGCTTATCTACTGTGTACTTCAATATAGGGCCACTAAACTGCATTGTTTTGTTGGGATATTCCATTGTAAGTATACTTATGGCTTTTCTCTTGGGCTGTTCATATTTCCCAAAGAAAACGCTGACAGCACTCTGGGAGCTGAGCAGAAAAGAGGGCTGGAGGTCTTGACATTCAGTATATGATGGTACTTCAAAAAGTTCAAAGAAAAATAGAATTAAAAGATTATGCAAATCATTCCAAGAGTTTTTTGAAGTACTCACATATAAAATTTCCCTGATACTCCTGTTTAGAGTATGGCACTTCAGTCTTCGACTGTGCTTGTACTCCCCTGTTGAGAGATCTCTCTTTTCCTGCTATTCTTCCCTTTCCTTGATTTTTCTTTTATGCTTCTTCTTCTATCTCTCTTCCATCCCCTGTTTTTAGTATCACCCTGGGCTTACAATGCAATGCTGGGAATTTCTCTCTGCTTCTAGATCAGAAAAGCCCCTTAACTTTTCTCTCTCTCATCTCTTTTCCTTGTTCTTTTTCATTTCAGGACTCTCTAAAATTGTATTAATCTCCCAATTTGTATTTAATTTCTTAACTGCTAATGGTTTGTTTCACTAAGTGCTTTTGTGGTTGGTCAGTGATGGACACATATAATAGCCTATGTTGTTTTTGTAGTATTATCAAGTAGCATCAATTAGCCATCACTCTGGCTCTAGAGACCAGCAGCCATCCCCTTACTTCTCAGCCTCTTCCTTTCTTTTTAAGAGATGAGAAAGCAAGACAAGAAAATCCTGCAGCATTAAAAAAAGGCAGCTAATTCTTCAAATTTAATTCCAACATTGTACCACTACACAGAACTCTAACTTGTTTATGTAAGCATGTGTAATTTGAAATTGGCAAATTTACACAGAGTTTTTTAAATTTTTAGAGAAACAATCCCTGTTTCTGCAGAAAGTAAGGGAGGGAGAGAAAGTAAATAACCGTTCTGACCTCTCTTTTCCTGCCAAGGACACTAATAACCAGTTCCTCCTGAGGGACACATTCACTGAAAGGATATTACTACTTCTTTCCATTACTTTCAATGAAGCTGATAAATTATTTCCCTTTCTTTCTTACCAAGGTCAATTGCAGTGCTAACAGAAATATAATGCAAGTCACACATGTATTTTTAAATTTTCCAGTAGCCACATTAAAAAAGTAAAAAACAGGTGAAGTAACATTTTGCGTATACTAAATTACGTAAAACATATTATAACTCAAATATACACAAAATATTAGCATTTCAATATGTAATCAATGTAAAAAAGTATTATTGAGAAACTTTACACTTTTTTTTTTCATGCTAAGTTTTCAGAATCTGGTGGGCATTTTACACTTACAGCACATTTCAATTTGGACTAGTTACACGTCAAGTACTCCATAGCCACATGTGCATAATGACTCCTGTACTGGACAGTGCAGATCTATAGTGCATCTTAGAAAAGGATGCTTTAAAAGTATGGCAAAATGTGTCCTTTACTGACCACTGCCCTGTTATAATTTTCTCTACTACTTTCCCATTTTTCCTTCTCTTTTCCCCTCTTTGAAAGTAATCTTATTTGCTTTTCCATTTTGGCTAGCTTTGCTTTGACTTCACTCTTACTTTTAGTAGTGAGATGCAAAGACTATAAACATAAGCTTGACCCAAACCTTTTTTGTTCTAACTTCAACAGAGACTCATATTTCTTTTTTGGGGTGGGACAGATATGAGGTGAACATGACAAATCTTTTTCCTCTTGTGCCAAAGGAAAGTATGAAAGTCAAAACAATCTTGCCTTCATAGCCCTCAGATACTCTCCTATGATCACCCCTGCTTCTCTCTCTAAGGAATGGTAGACAAACTGAAATATCTTACTTTATAGTAGAAGACCTTTTCACAAAAATATTGGGCTCATCTAAAGCAGGCAAGGTAGTTGGTCTACTTAAAGGGGCCCAATTTTGGCAGGCAAGACTTTAAAAAGGAGGTAGCCATAAAGTAAATGTATTAGAAAAGAGCCAAAGGAAGTGTTTCCAACCTTGATATCAATGGGTTAATCCTTATATGGCCTTGTTTAGCAGAGGGCAAATATCAAGCCTGCATGTGATTCAGTGATGGTGCAGAACTGTTTGTTGCCGATATAAGCTAAGATCCTCAGAAGAGCCTGAAGCAGGAGGACACCTCTTCCCATTTCCCTGCTATTTACTCTACGGTGTTTTTTGAATTGGTTTTAAAAAATCTTTGTAAAAAGTTAACCACAAAGACTGTTCAAAATTTATCACCATGAAAAATTAAAACTGACCTAAAAGTTAATGACAAGAATTATTAAGCTAAATGCTATAGAAACTGAAATCCTAATATGAAAGATAACCATGTATAAGAGGATAATAGATAATTAGGAAAACTGGTCATTAAATGGGAAGACAAAAAAAAAAAAAAAGAAAGAAAGAAAGAAACCTGCCATGTGCAGTGCTTTTCTAAGGCAATAATTTACTATGCTCCAGGTCAATCCCAAGAAAATTATCATTTAAGAACACCATTCTATAATTCAGGGTTAAAATGATCTAATTATACCAAATACCTCATCTGTGCATTAAAAAAATCAGATATGCTGCAGTTGCATAGGACTTTGCAATTTACAAAATACATTCCCATAAATTAGGTCATCTGATCTACACAACAATCAAGTGACATAGGGCAAACACCTGCTAAGAGCTGACAATAATAAATAAGACTTAGCTCCTTATCCTTAAAGAACTCAGCACAAGTAAGAAAGAAAACAAATGAACAATAACAACACTGCAGTATTGTAAATGATATACAAGTTTCTACAGCAGTTTTAAGGATTGAGTACCTAAAGTTCGGCCAGAGATAAGGAAGTTCTTATTTTATAAAGGAAGAAACTGCGGCTCAGGAAAGCTAAATGACTTGACCAAGGCTTTACTACAGTTAAATAGCAAAATCAGATCTGAACTTATGCTCTGCCTTCCTAATCCAGAGCTCTTTTTATCACAGACTCACTGCTCTTTGAAGTGTGACAGCTGCTTTATACTCTGTGAGAGATGGCCTCTGTTGGTGAAAATTTTTCCTCTCCCTGTACCCTCTCCAATGTTTCTGGATAACCAGTGCTGATTTCTCTTCCATTTCACGATTATGTTTCTCCACCTGACCTAAAAAGATGACAGACACTATTACAATATACTCACTACTATGCTTTCTCAAGTTCTAAAATCGGACACTGGTAATAATAACAATCTTATAGTCCTTTTATTTTTTTTTTCATTGTTGTTCACTAATTTCCCCAATTCTATTAGTTTACAATGGTTTCAAAATTTTAGAAACTAAGGCTTTCTCACATTATGCAGCTTCTTTAGAGAAGGACTCATAATATTTTTGTGGAAGTACAATGAGAAAAGGGCTGAAAATCCAACAAGAAGACTATTTTTTAAAAAAGAATCACAAAGTCCAAGGCTAGGAAATCATTCAGTACCACCAGAGGAAAAGGGTAAAATGTGTATGTGTTTTCTACTCTGTGTGCTTTCAAATTTCTCTTAAGTCACTCAGTTATACAGATGACTTCCTTTTATTTTCAGGGAATTAGTCAGCATATCACCCAGGGTTCACAGTAGCCAAGTTACAGAATAAGGCAGTAGAAGGTAGCAGCAATGCTAATAAGAAGGGGTGTATTTGAGAGAGAGTATAAAAATTGATAGGATTTAATGACTACTTAGATGTGATAGTGAGATAGGGAAAGAATTCTAGGATGTCTCAGATGAGAAACTGAGTAGATTGTTGGTGCCATTACCTAAGATGGGGAATACAGAAAGGAAATGTGGTGGCAAGATAATGACTTTAGTTTAGGGGCCGGCCCGTGGCTCACTCGGGAGAGTGCGGTGCTGATAATGACTTTAGTTTGGGGGATGCCTGTGGATATCCAAGAAAAGCTATCTGAAAGGCAACTGGCTATAGAGTTCTTCTGTCCAATACAGTAGACACTAGCCACAATTAGCTACTTAGGTTTAAATAAAATAAAATAAAAAATTTAGGTCCTTGAATGCACTAGTCACATTTTAAATACTCAATAGCCACCTGTAGCCACTGCCTACCATGCTAGATAGTGCAGACATAGAACATTTCGTTTTTGTAAAATGTTCTATGGGGCAGTGCTACTCGAGAGCTTAAGAGAGAGGGAGAGAATGGAGACCAGACTTGAGAGTGCTAAGCAGTTAACTGATAGTTAAAGCTATAGTTATAGATAGGACACCACAAGAAGAGCAATATGAGAATGATGGGGTGAGGATGGAATCCTGGGAAATATTCATATTTATGGGAAAGGAAGAAAAATAAGGGGCTATTGAAGGACCCTGGCAATGAACAATAAGGAAAGTAAAAGAACAAGGAAATAATCTTGACCTCTTAGACCTTTCAGACCACACTTTATTATTAATTTCAGCTTAGACTGTCAAAGGTGGCAAGAAGATGTCACAAAGTTTGTAGTAGGGAATGAGTGAAGTTCTGATGGCACAATGTAGCAATATTCTAACTCTTTACTAAGTTCAAGGGGTTTCTTTATGTCTCTGATAGCAATCTTTAAGCATTAATTTTTATGTTTCACTAATTTATCTGAAAGATAAGAAAAGAAACACTGGTAGGGAGATTGCTCACTATCAACTAATAGACCTGAATCTGAAAAAACAACTTTTTTTGGCTCAAGAGATTTAATAAGGTTTATCTAAAATAAGGTGAAATAAGCCAAAAAGAAATCATCGAGAAGCTAGCCAGGAGATCTGGTTTATTAAAAGATACTCTAAACATTCTTACTTACAAAGTTGATACTGCCACCTACCTGGATGAACTATTTCAAGCATACTCAGCCGTAATTCTCTGGAAAGTCTCATGGCTCTCTGTCTTTGAAGCTGCAATCGTAATCTGAGGTCCTCTTCTTCCTTCTTCCTATTTAGCTTTAGCAACATCTTTTTTCGTTTAGATCTGTGATGAAAAAAACAGTGTCTTACACACAATTTTTCTAAATCATATGTCCATTCAAATAATATATGAAAAAGTACCCAACCAAACTGGTAATCAAATAAATGCAGACAGAAAAAAAATTTTTAAGATTAATTCGTAGTGTTGTTAGGGTATGATGAAATTAAGTTGTCATGAGCTCATATTATACAAACTTTCTGGAGAAATAGATGAATATATGCATCAAAAGTTTGGAGAAATATTTGAAGTATATATCAAAAGCCTTAAAAATGTTAACCAACTTATTCCATTTCTAATAATTTTCCCAAGGAAATAACCAGATTTGTATGTAAAGATTTATGTTCAATAATGTTCTCCATAGCATTACAATAGTAAGTTAAAAACAAAGTGTGTGTCCCACAACACAGAGTTGGATAATTAAATTCTGGTTCATTCATCTGATGGGATTCTAAAATCTATAAAAAAAAAATAAAATAAAACTTTCAAAGAACAGTGACATGCAGATATACCCGAAATCTAATATCAGGTCAAAATACAATCAGGATATAGAAGAGTGAGATCCAAATTGTGTTTAAAAAAATTATGTTTACTTACATAGAAAAAGAAGTGATTAAAAAACATTAAAATTTCAATAGCCATTTTTACTGCATGGTGCGATTATAGCTGGTTTTAATTTTTTTCTACGTTTACCTATTTCTCAGTATTGACTAATAAGTATTATTTTATAACTGGTTATGAAAATTTCCATGTGGCCACAATTCATTTAATTATCATTTCTGTATCATTTACTTTTATTAACCAAAATTTCTCCTTAGCCATTTCTTCCCAGTTTTTGTTGCTATGTAAGGAGACCACAAATATTAGTCTATGATAAATATACTCAAAATGCTTTCAGATACCTATAGAAAAAGAAAATAAAGAGGATAAGAAAAGAGAAGCAGAATACACTATTTTACCTCTATAGACTTAATTTGCATGTGTCTCCCTCAAGAACATGTTTTCTTAGATTCTTTTCCTAGAATTAAAATGCCAATAAATGTGGTACCCTGGCTATAGCTTTGTTGTGTTAACAGCTAGACTTCATAATGGTGTAGGCAGAGAGGATTATCATGATTTTCAACTCAATTTTCTTTTGAAAAAACAAAAATAATTAAGTGTAAGACAACTTTAAAAAGAAATCTTTTAAAGTAAAGAATGAAAACTCACAAAATTATTTTGATAAAACTTTATGCATGTGTAGTTGTTTGTTTTCTTACAATATTTTAACTTCGATCAATTACAACTTAAGTTTTCTCTGGCTTTCCAATTAGGCCAGAGTTGAGGGTTTATTTGTTTTGAAATTTCTTTCTTATTCCTATTATCAAAGGGAGAGAAGACCTCAAGTGAATATGTCAAAAGAGGGGGTTTAGAGAGGATGTAGGGCTATTTGATTAGTTTCTAAGTGTCTCTTGCTATTCCTAAAAGTTAGAGATCAAGAAGTAAAAGTCCTCTCTCTTCCCGAAGAATAGCTGATAGAAACTTGCATTTCCTACAGAACTCTATCCTCAAAACTTCAAGGTTTTATGTCATGTAGATAATGCTTTGTCCTTTACCCACTTATGGAGGGTAAAAAGAGAGCAGGTGCTAAGTAGAGTCTTCTTTCAAATTGATTTAAAAACAAACTCACCTCTGTTTCTAAGTTCTAATTGTTACTGATTATAATGTCTAACATAGCCTTATCAATATTTAAAAATACTACTAGTGTGAGAAACATAGTAATAATTAAACTGAATTGCTAGGACATTTAATCTGTCAGGAAACTGGGTTTGAGAAACAACTTAAGCATGAAGGCTCTGAAACATGGCAAAAATGAAGACTGTAGAATATGAAGGTGGAAGTAAAATAAAAACCAGGAAGACAGTAGAAAAGTATGGTTCAGTGACTGAAATACCAACTATAAATCGTAAATATATGTGCTTCTTAAATTCATATTCTGAGTTTAATAAATTAGGAATTGATGAGATTTTTAATGTTATTTCCCCCACTTAGTAACCTTCTAATTAGTTTGAGTTTCTATAACACTCAAAAATTAAAAGATTATTCATCCAACTGGTTTCTTTGTAAGAAATAGTAGGCATGTGACCACTTGGCATGTGCATTGCTCCTCTGAAAAGGAAATGACTGATCAGATATAATATTCTCAAAATAATTTACGTAAGAACATTCCATGACATACATTTAATTAAACTGAATTTTTACCAATAAAGAGGGAGTTGCCTAGGATAAATATGAATCTAGGGGATCCCATATGAATTGATGGTCTTGTTCATTAATTCAACACTCATCTGAGTGATTGCTGCCTGCCTGGTATTGAGCCTAAGAAGACAGAGAAAAGATACCATTCTGCCCAGAAGGAGCTCAGTTTCAAACAAATGTAATTAAAACACCTAAATATCAGCACTATGATAGAGGTAAGTAAATTGTGAGGACTGTCTAAGATAACTGGAGCAGCTGTCAGCTGCTTCAGAAAACCTTGGTGAGAAAAGAGTACTTAACAGAAGAAAAAGTTTTTGACCATGAGAAATGATTAAATAAAATAGAAATCCTATGAAAGTGTTTTAGCAAGGGTGTTGACTATAAAAGAGTGCTTCTTAATGAATCTAAAAAGCACTAATCAATCTGGACCAATAAGTGTGAGTAGTAGGAAGTCCTTCCACAGCAAAAAGCATGAGAGGAGAAAATTATGTTGAGATAATGATCTAACCACAAAGGAGCAGAAATAACCTTTGCAGAAAGCCCAGTTACAAAGGAAGCAAGAGGCATTTGCATAAACTGTAACAACTGATAGATGAGGAAAGGTGCTGAAGCCTGAAGTAAATTTGAAATAAAAAAATTAAATGGAACCCAAAAGTTAAAACTGTATGTGTACTCTAGAACCTCAAACTCAAAATACTGAAAAGGAAACACATAATGTGAGACAAATAATTTTGGCTTTACTGTTTATCTTTTTAGTAGAAACATTTATAACTCATTTGATTTAGTCACATAAAGAAAGCAGTAAAATTTCTATTTTAAAATAGTGGAATATTAATTAGATTTCACAGATATACCTCTAAGTGGATGAAATCTTTAATCCTGGGATACTTATAAATAAAAATTTTAATATTGAAAGAGAAAGTAAACATCAATTTTGCACCTACTATGGGACTAAACATTAAAGGTATAGGGATACCATTAAATGTTAAGAGTACAGATAGCTGAGGGTGATAGCAGGTAGAATCCATAAGTAATAACTCCTCTATCTGAGTTCACCACAGAAAGCAACCAAAAAAATCTCAGACTCCTTGGAATAAAAGACTGACTGTACACTGTGACTCTCAAAGTATTCAGTATTTCCCAAATTTATTTGACCACAGAAATGCTTTTATAAATGTTTTTTAAAGAAACAGCATGTAGGACAGGCAATTAACTTTGATCAATGTTTGATGGATAATATCTGCCTCTCATGAGTATTATTTAACACATCTGTTTTTCTAACTAGATTTGTAAATATTCAAGGGCAGAAAATGTGCCATATGCATTTTTTTTCCTCCTACTATTCTAAGTGCCAGGTAATATGTTACAAAACTTTATATCATTTCAAATTTTATATTATCTCGATCTTGTGAGGTATATAAACTATTATCCCCATTTTATAGATTGGAAATTTGATGCTGAGAGAGGTACAGCAGCTTGTCCAGTCACTCAGCCACTCAGTTGCTGAAGTGGGATAGAAACTAAAATCTGTTAAATTCCATATATGTATATCCATCCATCTCCTGGCATATACTAGGCACTTGATACATGTTTTAAAAAATTAAGTTTTCTTTGCTAACAACAATATTCATGCCCAATATAATATTCATGACCTATTTTTAAGTCTTCTCTGAAGAAAACTTTCATAGGACATCTGCTAAAGGATAAAGTAAGCTGGGGTAACTTCAATGTCTGTGACAATACAGTATTTTGAACCCTGGAGCTATTTTAAAATGTTTCTATAACTGAGAAATGCAGCTGCAGTTATTAAAAGAATAGTTTCAGTTTTCTTTAAAAAATTGATTTCTGTAATATGCCAGTTTCATTTTAGTGAACTAAAACTTGGCTTTAAGTTAGCCTGCATAAAAAAGTCACCTCTGAGATGGCTCTATTTTATCACAATTGACCTAGAGGCCAAATCATTTCTTTTTGTTCTGTCACCTCTTAAGAATCTGGATGGGTTAGTCATATCATAAGGTGGACCATGTCTTCAGTATTTCATTTTCAGTTTACTTGAAATAAATGATAAACGTTATATCTCAATGACCATATCCATCCATGCCATATTTACTAAGGAAAATCAAGTTAACATATTAAACCTTGATATACTCATACATGTATCTATCATAATTATATGTAAATGATTATGAAACTGTTGGTTTTTGAGGGTTTAATAATATCATTGGCTCCCTCTAAAGGCTTGGCCCACAAAAAAATATTAAGTGGATAGGATTGTGTACTTGACACATCAGATTCCTGTCTTATATTATGATGTCCTTTGCTTTGAAAGTGCATCTGGTTACTGGAGTGCTGGTGCTCAGAAATGTATGGAACAAGAATGAAAGCAAAGAAAAACAAACATACCGGGAAATTGAAAGAAAAAAACAAAAACAAAACCCAACACCCTCCATTTCCATTCAACTGTACTCTAATAAGACTCTCATATCATCATTCCCCTCACCCAATTTTTTTTTTACCTGAAACTCCTCTGCAAAGCAATGACAGCAGATGGAAGCTTCTTTAATCTCTTTCTAGTCTGGAAACCCTTCCAATAAGCTTGAATCAAGCAAGCTGCTTGATGTAGTTTCTGAAATTAAACACCAGGAATAATTTAGAGACATCTCTAGGAAAGTCCGTTTTAAAAGTTTACCTCTTAAACTATCAGGCCAGGGAAAGTATTAATCTCCATCTCAAAAACAAGATGGGTAGGAGAGAAACACTAAGTTTGCAGGCCCAGGACAGGGAAGGCCTAGGATTTCTAAACCTCACCTCCCAAAGAATATATGTTGGGCTCACTTAGGCAAGATCTTGAACACATTCAAGATATCGTCTAGTTAGCTCCAAATTCTCCCTGACTAATCTCATTTCCACTTCCTTTTCAAAGGTTTTATAGTTCTACTTAACCTTTCATAATCTATTTTGGGCTAACATGTTAATTTTTTTTTTATTGAATCATAACTGATTATACATATTTTTAGGATTCAGTGTTGACATTTGATTAAATCAATATTACTAGTATGTATATTGTTACAAATTGTATGTATTCTTTATGCCCCTTGTCCAATCTCTCCCTATCCCCCTCCCCCACCCCCCACCACTGATAACCCTAGATTTCTTCTCTCCCTCTGAAAGAGTAATGGTTATTCTGTTGACTTGTTGCCTAGATGATCTTTCCTGTGCTGAAAGGTGTGTTCAGGTCCCTCAATATTATCTTAGAACAGTTGCTTCTTCTGTCACTCTGGAATGGGCTTTGAGGAGAGAGACATCCTATTCTTTTCTTTGGTCTCTGCTGGTGACTCTCCTTGTGTCAATGCATTCCAGTGGCCAGTGGACCACCTGTGTGGTGGTTGTGACCTCTAGCCATTTTCATGGCAGGAGTGGTTACTGTGGAGGCTGTGGTGGGCCACCCACATAGAGGTGATGTTTTTGGCATGCTCCTTGGTGCTGGTGGTATGCCTGGTTGTTGGCAGGTGGTCTGGTCCATGGCTCCATACTATGGGCCCCTGGATGGGGCCCCAAGGCACTGGCGGTGTGCCTGGATGAGGGGGGGGGTATCTGGTCCCTGGCTCCAAGCCTTAGGCCCCTGGGTGGGCCCAAGTGCTGGCAGTGTGTATGGTTGTGGGCATGGGGTCTGGTCCCTGGCTCCATGCTTCAGGTCCCCTGGTAGGCCCCAAGGCACTGGTGGTATGCCTGGGCTAGAACTAATTTTTTTCCTTTGTTTACTTCTAAAATGGGGGAGCTTCCTGTGGGAACCAGAACTTGAGCTGTGGGGTTGAGCTAAATTGCTGCTTTGCTGCTGTCTCCCTAGGGAAGACTTTTTGTGCAGCTCAAGGTTTAATGGTCGACCTTATAGGTACTTCTGACTCTCCAGAAAGCAGGTGCACCAGGGTTGTGTAGAAATTCTGATCTGGGCCTGAATCTTTTCATCAAACTGTACCCCTGCAATTCTGCATTCCCGACCAGTCTCCTCTGAGTGGTCCTGAGCTGACTGGAGGGCAGATCGGCTGTCCTTGCTGTGTCCCAGTGTTCTCCCAGTTGGCCCATCTTCCCCACCGCCTGTGCTCCATACACTTCCCATGGGATGGGCCCTGCACCGGTCCCTTGTGATGACTCACCAGCCTCTGAATGGCTCCCCCCTTTTTCAGCTGTTCTAGCTCCTTGCTCCTGCATGGGTCCACAGGTACCCTATTAGTGGTTTTACTGTCCTGGAGGCCACCAACGTCCTCTTCTCCCCTGCTGCTTACAAGCAACTCCATCCAAAAGGCACAGCTGCAGCTTCTGCTGGCTCTTGCTCCATGCGCTCAGCAGTTCCAGCCTTAAAGCGGCCGTGGCACACAATGCTCCGAGCAGTTTTTTCTTTCTCTCATCATGGCTTCTCCCCCTTGATGAATTCTGTAGGTCTCTCTTCCTCTTCCCCTGAGCTCCAGTGGCCCCAGATTGACTGTTGTTACATTTCTATAGTTGTAAATTGGTTGATTTGTGTGAGAGAGCAATGCTGGGGACCGTCTATTCTGCCATCTTGAACAGAACTCCTAACATTTTAATTAAATAGGCAATCAACCTGGTTAGGTTCAGACTGTAAGCTCTGTTGACCTTCTGTGGTGGCTGTTCAAATCTGTTTAGTTCTATAAACTTTTGGTATGCTGTTTTATGTCTGTCCTGTACATGCATAGTTTTGAGATTAGTCTAAGATTTGTGAAGGTTCATACACAGAAGTAGAGAATTTCCTTCCTTTGCTCTCTTCCTTCCAGGTTCTCCTCCTCATCCTTCTGCCTATCTTGATTTTTTTTCTTGGCTCTGATTGGTTTTGGATTTGGAATATACAATGTACTCATTTCCTTTTAGATTAAAAAATATCTTTAGTTATTTTAGATTTAAGTCTGTTTTCCATATTTATTTTAAATTTTCATCTGGAAATCAGAAAGCTAAATGCCTCTTCCTATTGAAATGGTCTATCTGGAGCCACCATTTTGAGTATACTAGAGGAAGTGTAAAAAAACAATCAATAAGCTGCTGTCTCAAACTTCTAAATAGTTTTTATTAATGCAAGTATTTACATGGAGGCAAAAAGCATTATTGTTATATCTCAAAAAACAAGATGGCTAGCCACAGGTGACCATAATTACAGTTTGCTACAATTTTTTTTGGAAAAAACAATGAAAGAAGTTTAAATTGCTTATAGATAAAAGAAGATCAACACCAGAGATGAGAATTTCATAACAAATTGTGAAAAAAAATTGATGTGGTGGTATCTATAAGTAGATGTAAATGAGAGACTAAGATTATGTTTGTGGGCAGGCTGAATGGTAGACAGACAGAGAATTTTAAAGATATAAGTGCTTTGCTTAAAGTGTTAAGAGAAAGAAAGTGAGAAACATTTAAGGAAAACAGGTTTAACACAGTCAGCATATATCATGCAAATTATTTTTATAATTTAATTAATACCTGCTCTTCTACTTCCTGATAGGTCTTTAGGCTTAAAAGGCCAACAAGCTGTCTAAGTTCTTCACTAAATTCTGTCCCAATTTCCTGTTTATTTAGTAGACTTCTGAGTCCTGAAATAGAATAACAAAGGGTAGAACCATTAATAATAAAACTTTGTTATCTAATCAGTATTAATTTGAGGTTAAAAAGTCTGGTTTAGGAAGAAATGAACACAACAAGATTAATCATGTGATTTCCTTTTCCCTTTTCTCAAAGATTTCTACATTGAGGTCTTTAGGGTATTTCTCTTCAAAGATTTCTAAGTGCCTACTTGTAAGATTTGATGCAAAAGTCTGTCTGAAAAATCTCTTTAATAAAAAAAGGGAGGTGGGATAACTGTGGTTAGTCAAAGAATAGAAAGATGTGTTTCTGTATTTTTCTGTTTAAACATAAATACTTTAAACTAAAACATTTTTTAAAAGATAAATTCTTATGAACATATACTCAGTAACTGCTTACCCTATGGAAGGACTTAAGCAGGTTATTATTATCCATTATTAAGGGAAGTTATTATTAAATAAAAATATATAGTATCATATGTAATTTGGGGCAAATCAATAGATTCCTGAGCAAATATAGAAGTGCTATTAACACTAGGATTCTGCATTTTCATCCCCAAATAATATAAAGTAGTAGTAAAAGGTACAAAGTAAATACTATTTCCAGGGCATGTTGGAATGATGTATTACAATGTCTATTGAATATAAGTACATAACGTGAAATAACCTTGCAGTGTATAACCGGGGAAGCCACTATATGGATCTTTCCATGCCTTATACTCTCTTCACGACCCAAGTTCTCAGAAGTATTAATACCTATAAAATATCTTGAGGAACCTGAGTGAGTTCTGCTTTTGAGATATAAGTCAAAGAAAGGGAGAAGGATTGAGGTAAAATTCTTTATAATGAACTCTGTTGGACATTCACATTTCTGTAGGTATCCAATTATAGAATTGAAAAATGTATATCTGGCAAAATATCAGCTAGAGATTTCTATTAGTGGCATTTTTTCTCTCTATTCCTGCAATACATAATTACAATGTCCACAGTAATGACTGATGCAAAGTAAGTTACTAAAGTGCCTTCCGAATCATTAAGAATGATTAAAAGGCCATTCTAATTGTGGGGGTATTAAATGCATCATGTTATATTCTAATCTTTATGAATTCTCATATAGTATAACCCTATATTAGTAAGTATATTTAATGAACTATAAACTCATTTCCTCACCATGCTGAATAAGCAAATATGTTATAATTAATACATAGTTCTGGTCAGCAAAGAACTTAAACAAAGCTAACATATAACTTTGCTTGGAAATTTTTAAAAAGTACACTATCTGTGTGATTTTGGGTAAATAACCTAATTTTCCATGCCTGTTTCCATCTCTATAAAATGAGGATGAGTACCTATCCCACAAAGTTGTTAGAAAGATTAAATATTTTAATGCGTGTAAAGTATGTAGAACAGTGTTTGACATATAGTAAATGCTTAATTAAATGAAAGCTATTATATGAGAATGGTAATACATTGAGTCCTTTCATCAAAATATCTGACTTTTTGTTCACATATGTGTTTGATTTTGAAGATAAGGCAGATTTGTTTTTGTGGAAAGGCAGTGAAGGAGTCGAAGAGCAATTACTAATTTATATAAAGACCAAAAGAGTTATCAATCTTTCAAACACAGCTCTATTTTCTCCACTAAAGCTGGTCTTGATAAAGTCACCAATCTTTCTGATCATCATTTTACTATGCTATATGATATATGCAACACACAACCTTTTTGTCAGAGAAGGAGTAAATGTTTATTGTAACCTCATCAGCAAGGTATCACATGTCTTTCTGTTGAGACATGAAGATAATGGCTTAATTACATAAAAACTTTTTTCTGACTTGGTATCTATTGTGATAGGGTTTTATCTGAACAGTTCAGTTATTAACTTTTCAAAATATAAGAATTTTGTTTTTCATAAACCATCAATAAAATTTTTCTTTTTGAGAATCCCATGAAAAGCAAGAATGCATGTACTACCTTCACAGCAGGCACTTAGCCTCAGTAAAATCAAAATTTCTGGATGGGATTCGGCCATCAACAGCAGGAGCTTTGTAGCAGTACTTCTTATGACTGGACAAGGAGTTGATAAAAGCTTGAAAACAACTTCATCTAAAATTGAATGTAGGGTTTTTCCTTCTATTCTGAGTAAATCTCCACTAATAGAATAAAATAAAAAATTAGACCATTACTAATTGATACATAGGTATCACCAAATTTAAAACAAAAGATTCAATAACTTGATGCCTGATTGCAGCCTAATCCAAGAAGCTAAACACTTTTTTAAACATGTAGCTTGGTTCCAAGAATATATCATATTAAGTCAATTAATATTTATTGAATTCCTACTGTGTGCAAGATACCATGCTAGGTACAATGAAGAATACAAATTAGCCAAAGGTCCTCTCCTCTGAGAAAACCGCAATCACACTGAGGAGAGAAGAAAAAATAAATAAATAAATAAAAATAAAAATAAAATCAAACTGAAGAGGAAAAATAAACATGTAAAATGTTATGTAACAGGTGATTTAAAAGCTTCAAGACAACAATAAGAGCAAAATCATAAGCTACACAGGTAACAGTTAAATAATATACGAAGACAAAAATGGCATAGGAATTCAATTATCATGTGCTTAATACAGTAGTAACTTTATCTTTCCTTTGGTATTTCCTTCATTACATTAACAACCTTATCTTGCATTAATGATGTCATGAAAAGTTACCTAAAACTTAGAAATAGTCACAAGGGGTTACTGGGTATCTCCCAGTAGACTTCCCCCCTTACACAGTATGTGATTTTCTAGGGGTAGGTACCTTTGTTTGACTATCCACTTACTATTAAGATATTTTACAATTCTGTAAAAATAGAGGTTGGCTGGTAGAAAACAGATAATGCCAATGATTCTTATCTGACAGCAATGCAAATGGACTCATTCAACATCAGTGCAGATGATTCCTGTTCAATAGAGAAGGTAATTCTAAAGGCTACTATACATTTATTGCTTTATAAAACATTAAAGTTTTTTTCTACTAGCAAAATTTTTTCTCTTTCAGCAAATTCATTTCTACATAAATCTCCCTTCCTCGAATTCTCCTTTGGACCTATGTAAACATCTTACTGGTTCCCTTGTTATTTGATAAGTGGAATAAAATTTTTGACCAATTTCATTTTATATGTGCATAAAAGTCATATTTTTAGCTTTTTGAAAATTATACTTTGACAGTGACCAAAATAATTTCATTAAGAGAAAAAGAGATCAGTACACTCTCCTAAATTTTATTTATTTACTTTTTGGCGGCTGGCCAATATGGGGATCTAAACCCTTGACCTTGGTGTTATCAGCACTGCACTCTAACCAACTGAACTGACTAGCCAGCCCTTATCCTAAATTTTAAAGTTTCAGAGTTTAAAGACTTCAAGGGTCATCCAATCAAAATACGTGGGAATGTTTTTGACACCTGTTTCTGTGCCCCCTTGTCTCTTATGCTATTCTCTATGTCTAAGATGCCCTTTCACCATTTGAAACTCAGGTCAAAAGAAAGCCTTCCATAGATATCCCTATCCCAATCTGATCACTTCTTTATTCCATATCCCACAAAGAGTTTACACAACATTGCAATATACTAGTTCAAATGCTTTTAAATGCTCTTTAATTTCCTAATCCTAAAAACACCCTCTCTAGATAAACAAATACCATCTTATCTTTCTGCTTCTATTCTGATCCAAACTTCCATTCACTTCTCAAACCACTCCCATCTGGCTTTCTTCCTCACTGCTTCACTATACCACCTTTGATAAGATCACTTCATCAATATAACTTCCCAAATGCCAGGTCACATTTATAACACTAAGTGCTTATTTTCCTAGACCTGTTTTTACCCAATACTCTCTACCCACCCAGCTTCTGTGATATGATGTTCTGGTCTCCCCTCTGCTCTCCACCCATGTAACTTTCTGATAATTTCTGTCTTTCTGACAATTTCTCAGTCTTCTTCATGGGCTTCCCTTCCTCATTATATTCCTTAAAGATTATTCCCCAAGACTCCATGTTCAATCCATTTCTTTTCTCACTCTACTCATATTTCCTACTGATCTCATCTTTTCGCATGTTTTTAACTACCACTATAAGCTGCTGATTTGTAAATCTGTAACTCTTGTCAGAGCTCTTCCAGAAGTCAGTTTATCTATTTACCCATTGATGAACATTCGAGTCATTTCTAGTTGAGGTCTATTACAAATAAAGCTGCTAAAAACATTTGTTTATATGGACACTTATTTTACTGCCCACTGAAATACCTATGCTCAACATAACCAACACTGAATTCACCATCTGTCTCACAAAATCAGCTCCTTATATGTTCCACTTACCGCAGTCTGTCTTATCACCCAATATAGAAGACTTGGTGTCATAGCTGACTGCACCTTTTATCTTATCCCGTATGAAAACACTCACCAAGTCCTGATGATTTTTATTTTTAATAGCTTTATTAAAGTATAATTGATAGCTGCACATATTTAAAGCATATAATTTGATCAGTCTGACAAGTTTCACCAACACAAAGAAGAAAATTAATATATTCATCACCCCCACCAAAGTTTCCTTGTGTTTGCTTCATTGTAGTTCCTCCCTCCTTTCCCTCTCTATCCCTAGGCAACAACTGATCTGCTTTCTGTCACTATAAATTATTTTACATTTTCTAGAATCTTTATATAAATGAAATCATACAGTATTTATTTTTGTTTTGGTCTGGTTTCTCTCACTCAGCACAATTATTTTTATATTCATCTGTGTTGTTAGGTGTATGAATAGTTCATTCGTGTTTTTTGCTTGGTAGTATTCTATTGTATGGATTTACCACAGTCTAATCACCTGTTTATGATGGACATATGAGTCATTTCTAGTCTTTAGCTATTACAAATAAAGTTGCTATGAATATCTGTATACAAGCCTCTGTATAGATATTTTTATTTCTCTTGGAAAAATACCTAGAAATGAAATGGATGGATAATATGGTAGGTGTACGTTTAGCTTGTTAAGAAATTGCCAAACTACTTTCCAAAGTGTACTATTTTACATTCCCACCAGCAGTATAGAGAGATCTAGTTCCTTCACACCCTTGTCAACGCTTGGGTCAGTGTTTTAAGTTTTAACCATTTAACAGGTGTGTAGTGGTATCTCCCTACTGACTTATGTTGCTGAACATCTTTTCATATGGTTATTTGCCATCCATTTATCTTTTCATAAAGTGTACAAATCTTTTGCCCATTTTTCAAAATTTTTTAATTAAAATTTGAAAACTCTTTATATATTCTAGATACAAGTACTTAATAAGATATATGTTTTGCAAATATTTTATCCCAGTTTATGACTTTTTTTTAATGCATTACAAGTATCTTTTGAAGAACAGACTTAAAATTTTGATAAAGTCTAATTTAAATCTAATTAATTTCTTATTGCATAGATTTTACTTTGGGTATCATATCTAAGAATCTATGAAATCCTTGCTCAACCCAAGAGCACAAGGATTTTCTACTATTTTTCTTCAAGAAGTTTTATACTTTAGGCTTTATATTTAGGTCTAATATCCATTTTGAGTTAATTTTTGTATATAGTGAGAAGTATAGACCAAAAAAATCTTCCTTTGTACATGAATAGCTAATTGTTCCATCATTTTAAAAGACTATCCTTTTCCCACTGAATGACACACCTCTGTTGAAAATCAACTGTCCACATATGTGTGAGTCTATTTCTGATTCTATTTTGTTTCAATGATATACTGTCTTTGTACCAATATCACATTGTTTTAATTACTGTAGCTTTATAAATAAGTCTTAAAATTAGGTATAGTTCTCCAACTTGGTTCATTTTCATTGTTAAGCTATTTTACTTTAAATCTTTTGATTATCATATAAATTGTAGAATCAGCTTGTTAAATTCTTCAAAAAACAGGATTATTTTCCACACATTTCAGAGTTTTTGTTTTTGTTTTTATTAGGAGTTTAGAAGGATTTTCAGGTATCTAGGTATTAATTTCCCAACTTAATTCCATTGAGAACAGAGAACATACTTTGTATGACTTAAAATACTTTTAAGTTTATTGAGACTTGTTTTATGACCCAGAACATGGTCTATCTTTGTAAATGTTCTATTTGCACTCAAAAAGAACGTGCATTCTGCTGTCATTTGGAAGAATGTTCTAAAAATGTCAATCACATCAAGTTCGTAGATACTGTTCAAATCTTCTGCAGTCATACTAATTTTTTGTCTACTTATTCTATTAATTACCAAGAGGTATATTAGCATCTTTCACTTTAAGGATTTATTTCTCCTTGCAGTTCTAACAATTTTTGCTTTTGAATTTCGAAACTCTGCTGTTAGGTCAATAAAAGTGTCCTCCTGATGAACTGACTTCCTTATGACTACAAAATAACCTTCTCTATCACTGGTAAATATACCTTGCTCTGCAACTTACTTTGTCTGATATTAATATAGGTATTTCAGCTTTCTTTTGACTAGTATTAGCATGGTAAATATTTTTTCATCCATTTACTTTTAACCTATTTCTGTCTTTATATTTAAGGTGCATATAGTTGGTTCCTACTTTTTAAAAATACAACCTATCAATCTCTTCCTTCTAATTTGAGTTTTTCAACCATTTACATCTAATATAGATAGATGTAAATCTACCTCTTGGATTTTTCATTGTTTTGTTTGTCCTTTATTCACTTTCTACTTTTCTTACTGCCTTCTTTGGAGTTACATATTTTTTATGATTAGTTTTTATTGACTTTGTTGGCTTATTAGCTATAATTCTTTGTTATTTTACCTGTTGCTTTAAGGTTCACAGTATATATTTCAACTTATCACAGTCTACCTTCAAGTGATATTATACCACTTCATGTATAGTTTATGAGCCTTACATCAGTATACTTTCATTTCTTTCCTCCTAGCCTTTATGCTACTGTTGTAATACATTCTATTTATACATGTTATAAATCTCCCAATACATTGTATCTGTATAGCCAAATATTATAGATATAATAAAAATATCTTACACATTTACCTATGTAATCACCATTTCTGATATGCTTTGTGTACTACCATTCTCCTTCTGGACTTCCTTAAACATTTTTTGTAGTCTGCTGGTAATTTCTGAAAAAGTATTTTGCCTTTGAAATATATTTCCACTGGGTATAAAATTCCAGTTTCAGTTTTTTTTTCTTTTAGTACTTTAAAGATGTTGCTCTTTTTGCTTATGTTTTTTCTAATAAGAAAGTTGCTGTCATCCTTATCTTTATTCCCCTATATAATGTCTTTTTTTCACTCTGGTTGATTTTAAGATTTTCTTTTTATCACTGGTTTGAGCTCTTTGATTATGATGTGTCCTCATGTGGAGTTTTCTTCATATTTATTGTCCTTGGGGTTTGGTGAGCTTTTTGAACCTACAAGTTTATAGTTTTCATCAAATGTGGAAAATTTTCAGCCATTATTTCTTCAAATATTTTTTTCTAACCCTACCACCTCCTTTAGGTACTCCAATTACACCTATATAAGGCTGTTTGTCCCACAGCTCACAAGATGTGTCTGTCTTTCCTTTTTTTCCTAAAATCCTTTTTCTCTGTTTCATTTTACATAGTTTCTACTGATATGCCTTAAAGTTCGCTAATCTCTTGCATGTTAATCTGCTGTTAATCCCATCCAGTGTTTTTCATCTTAGACAATTGTAGTTTTCATCTTTAGAAGATCAGTTTGGGTCTTACGTCATACATGTCTCTATTTAATTTTTTGAATATATGGAATACAGTTATAATAAGTGTCCTTGTCTGTTAATTCTAACATACGTGTCAGTCCTGATCAACTGATTCTTCTCATTATGCATCCTATTTTCCTGTTTATTTGCATGCCTGGTACTTCTTTGCATGAAAGACATTGTGAATTTCATCTTGTTGGGGCTGATCAGAAATAAAGTGTCAGTAACATTCTGTAAAACCAAATCAACTGTTAAGCTGCTCTGTAGCATAGTCATGACTGTAGATTACATCTGAACATCATCAGTATGCAGTAAATACAAGAATTGATCACTTTGTAATACTAAAAGAAGAGGGAAAAAAAAGTGATCAAAGCAAATATTCTATGATGGCACAAATGGGATGTTATCATACTTTTAAAGCCAAGTCAAAGCATGACCATTTCTGCTGAACCTCTGCCTTTGTATACCCAACAACAAAAAAAGACTTTAAGATGTAGGCAGTTTCAGTAACCACATGCAGTTAAGTTACTTGGAAACAATTTGATCCTTTCTAGTTCTCCTTTTATGATTTGTCTGGATGGCCCAGAATAGGTTCAGTCTAGTACTAACTATTCCCCACTAATGAGGTGAAACCTTCCTCAATACTCTACTCAATGACTCATTATTTATGAGGTTTTGCAGTTTGGCTGATGGAAACAGTCACTATTCTTGGTCCTGTGTGAGCTCCTCGCACTGTTCCTTTTAACCCTTTTGGATTATTGTTTTCCCTGACATTGGGTAGTTAGTTACCTCATACATATGTGCTGGTCAGTACTCTCCTGAATACTTCAAGGGAACCCTCTGCAGATCTCTGGGTTTCTCTCTGAGTATAGCTCTCTCTTCTCTGATATTCTGTCTTAAAAACTTTAGCTGTATCGATGTCCCCAGACTCTCAGCTCTATTTCTTCAACTCAAGCTGACTGGGATGTTCCTTCCTATGCTACAGCCTGGAAACTCTCTCAATACTATGAGTTAGGGCAATTGTAAGGTTCATCTTGTTTATTTCATTTTCTCTGGGTTTTCTTTTCACTGACTCATGTCCATGTCCTTGAAAACTGATGTTTCATGTTTTCCTTTCTACTCAGGTGGGAGGTAAATCCATCCCTGCTATTCCATCTTGATAAGAAGTGAAAGTGAAGTCATTGTAATTTTAATTCATTATTTTAAAAAATCCATTCCCCAGGTACCAGTGCCCAAGGCCAAGATTTTATACTTCACTTGGATTACTATGATTGCTTCCTCTAATTATGTCCTCTTCTGAGTTTTGTCCTTCTTAAATCTTTTCTCCACACCAGAATAAGAAATGTAATCTGACTACTTTTCATCTACTTTTAAAAATGGAAATGTAATCTAACAATTTTCATCTACTTTAAAAATCATCAATGGTCTCCATTGCTTATAGGATAAGACTTAGTTTCCTTATACAGTATATAAGTTCTTCGTTACTTAGGTCTCTGAAGAACTTGCTAGCCACCTCCTTATGCCAAACTTTAAATCCTAGCAACAATGAATTGTACCTACTTTTCCTTCTCAGCATGTTACTTTCTTATCTCTGTGCTTTTGCTTATGTTGTTACCTTTGCCTTGAAACACCACTTTCTACTCTTCCTCCCAAACTAATTTATCATCCTTAAAGTTTCATTTTAGGTGTTACCTTCTCCAGAAAGCATCTCCCAGCTCAGTTTGGGTTAGACATTCCTCTAACACTTGTGTATACCTTTAATATTGCAGCTTAATACAATATAATTATGTTTCTGTGTTCTGTCCCTTCTACTCTACTGTAAGTTCTTTGAAGACAAAGTTTATATCTTAACTTTGTAAGTGCAATGATAGATACAGCACTTGGCACATAGTTGCACCTTAATAAATCCATACTGAACTGAAAGAATGGATTATTTCAACTGGGTATACACTGCCTTTCCATTTTAACCTGAGAAATTGAATATTACTTCTTTTATACCCTTTTTTAGCACCTATCACAATACTGAGCTTAATGCTTGTTAAACAAATATGTGATTAAGCATTTTCTATTGTGATCCCAATATTTTTCTTCAGATATCACACTAATTCTCTCTTCTAAGCCTGAGATTTGACCTGAAATCTTCTTAAACTCTGAGATAAGATACTAATTTGATAAAAATTTCCAGTCTTTTATAATATTTTACTTTTTTTGAAGGGTATTAACAGAGCTTAAATGTCATGTACAAATCATATGCAATTGATTTTAGCAAAATGAGAATAATATTGGTAATGCTTCTGATCAAAAATAAAAAATAAGCAATTTTGTAAAACTAAGTCACCTGTTGATCTGTAGTATATTTTGTAGCATAGTCATGACTGTAGATCCTATTTGAACATTGTCAGTTTGCAGTAAGTATAAGAAACGATCACTCTGTAATACTAAAGGAAGAGAAAAAAAAGAAAGATTAAAGCAAAGATTCTATGATAACACAAGTGGGATTTTGCCCTTTTAAAACCAAATCAAAGCATGACCATTTTTGCTAAACTCTCTGGTTTTGTCATTTTTCCCTTTGTCATTGTCACTCTATAATAAAGAAGGTTTTAAGATGAAGACAGTTTTAACTAGCCATAAATAATAGTCATTCCATTTTAATGAAGTTATAGTCACAGCATCCATAAATACCAAGCTAAGAATCTGTTATCTCTCTTTAAATTGAAAATTTAAAAAAAAATAAAATTTCCTAAATCTGAATTTCTTTTTCTAGCAATGAATGTTGGTGAATAAAAATAAATTTTCTGTGAAAAAGACAGAATATAAAGGGATGGAAATGGCACAGATGACTATAATCAGTTGTTCATGTCCTTGAAAATTTAATTTTGTTACAAAACATCTTAAATAATAATGAAAACATTAACTACAAAAACATTTGTTTTTATTGTTTTATAATTTTTAGTCTCTTAGCAGCCAGTTATGAAGAGTTGGCATTGAATGCTTATGCAAATTGCTTAACCTCTGAGAACATGTATTTCTTCATTTGTAAGACTAGAAATAATACCTCTCACGTGGGCTAATGTATAATATCCTAGAACAGGGTATGTTTCCAATAAATGTCAGTTTCTATTCCCTTCTCCACTAACTGAGCAGAATTTTAATTAAAGTGAAATCAGGTATGCTGGCAAGCTGGCTTTGTGGGCACTTATCTTGGCTTCTGCAAAACTTTACTATTTTCTCCTTTTTATTTTCCAAAGGAACTGATTTGATTTCTTTCCCATATTAACTTCTGTTCTTCATTTCTATTTATATAGTCTAATATTTCACTAGACACTGTTTTAAAAAATGTTTAACAGCTTAGAAAAACCATCTCACTACTTTTAAGTATTTCTATGGCTTTTGATTTTCTGTCACTTTAGTAGTAAAAAAAATTCTCTGTAGCTGGAATAAGTATATTTTTCATTTTTGTCTATTTAAAAATGTTTAATAATAACTCTTTAACTTCGAAATCACTGAAATTATATGACATGTAGTGTGTGTATATAAGTTTGTCTTTTTTTCTATATTGGAAAAAATTATGCTAACGTGATTTATTAAATAGTCATTCCATTTTATTTTTTATACTGTTTGTCTTATAATACATTATTATGTAACTCATTTTTGGAGCTCCTATTTTGTTTTTCAACTGTGGCCAGATAACTATTTGATAAAGTAAGTCCTACTTACTACTACCACTCCTCTAAATAAAAACTGACACTTTGCCCATTTATTTATTTAAGTTTTGATAATGGAAGTTTCAAACATACATGAGTAGACAGAAAATAATAAATTCCCATGTACTCAGCCTTAACAACAATCAACTTGTGGCCAGTCTTGACTTACCTACCCTATCCACTCCCATTTTATTTTGAAGCAAATCTAAGATATCAAATTACTTTATCTATAAATATCTCAATATATATTCCCAAAAGATATGAATTGCTAAACAATTTTACATAAAAATGGTCTCAACATAACCATGGTCTTAGCTAATAATTAATGATGATCCTGTAATTTCATTAAATAGCCAGTCATGTGTTCTAATTTCCAATTATTTTGTGAAGTTTAAGTTTGTTTGAATCAAGATCTAAATAAGACCTACATATTGTGACTGGTTGATATCTTTTGAATTTCTTTTAAACTAGGAGTTCTTTGATCTTTTTTTTTTCTTTCAACTTATTTGTTGAAGAAATTGTGCCAATTGTCTTATGAATTTCTCACAGTCTAGTTTTGCTAACTGCATTCCTGGTGTGTAATGTTTCTCTGACCTGTACATTGGTAGTTGGGACAAGTGGATTGAAATGATTCAGGTTTGAATTTTGGGCACATATACTTCATATATGATGTTATGATAAGCTATTAGTAGCACTTAACGTCTGATTGTTTCTCTTTTTGAGATGTTGACAGCCATGGGGATGATCAATTCCTAAATCTGTTAATTTACTAAGAGTTGCATAATGGTGCTATTCTATCATATCTTTTTCACTTATTAGTTAAAATATTCTTATAAAGAAGAATTTCCTCTATTTATAAGAAAAGGCAGGATAAATGCTGGATTCTTCATTTACCAGTTTTTAAAATGAATCATTTCCCTAGCTGAGTCCATTGGTGATTGCTCTTTAGTCTCACTGTATTTAGTATGTTTCAATCCACTGCAGTTATTATATTATCCCCATTACTCTTCAAATTTCCCATATTTGGCTAGTAGAAGCTTCCTTATGTTGGCTCCCAAGTCCTTTTCAAAGAATCCTATTAGACTTTGATTGTTTCCTTTATATCTGGTATTCAAGAAATTTCAGGCTCACCTTGTATAATTTCCACCCCCGGCCTATAGTCAGCCATTTCTCCAAGGAGGTGATTTCTTTTAGAGAAAAAAAGGTTGTTGGAGACCCCATTTTTGATGTACCCTTTTATGTTTTGCATATAAATTTCATAATCATTTAACCTAATTTTAATACCCACTTTAAGGATATTTTACATCTATGGATTAACTCAAGGAACACTATCACTTTTGTTATAGTTATTATTTTCAGAAAAGAACACAGTATGTTTTTAAAATTATTCAAGTATTATCTCTCTTTTTACTAGGTCTTTTACATCCATAGTTCTAAGTACTCTATATTTTTTGTCAAATAGTTCTTTGAATTTATAATATTTGTTCCATAATGGGAAATTAATAGATAATACTTTAAAAAGTGAAAGTATTAGGCATGTTACTTAGCTATATGGATATAACTATCAAAAGTTTTAGTTATACTAATTGAAAGTAGCTGCCTATGGAAAATGGGAAATGGAGTGGGTGTGAAGGCCAGGGATTGTGTTTTTAAAATAATTGGTATAAAACTATTTGAGTCTCTAAATTACACACATGTATAATTCTGAAGAAAAAAAAATTTTTTTTTTTTAAAGATGACTGGTAAGGGGATCTTAGCCCTTGACTCGGTGTGGTCAGCACCACGCTCTCCCAAGTGAGCTAACCAGCCATCCCTATATAGGGATCCAAACCCGTGGCCTTGGTGTTATCAGCACCACACTCTCCCAAGTGAGCCACGGGGCAGCCCTCAGAGATCAGTTTTAAAAGAAAATTAATCAGGTTACAGTTTTCAGCACAAAACACAGAAGCATACCCCTCTGGACTCCACTGCCAGAATGAGGGGCGTGCCAAGGGCCTCAACCATGCCTCCTCCTCCTTCTCCCACCCTATCCTCCTCCCCACTTACTGCTTCACAGCATCTTAGAATGCAAAAAATTAATTAATTAATTAAAAGAAAAAAACCCCATGGTTTCATTTCACTCTGGTTATCTGTATATATAATGATATTTATTTTTAGAAAAAAAGATCAAATTGTTAGCAGCTTAACTACAATGACTATCAGTTACATTCAAATCTTTTCTCTTACCATTCTGTATGAGTTGAACATGGCCTCCCAACAACCAGGAGAGAGAATCAGTCACAATTTGGAAAAAGTGTAGTAATTCGTCTTTTTCTTCACCCTTAACACAAAAGACAAACCCAATTTATTTATGTTTTCTTCATTAAAAAAAAAAAAAAAGACTTCTCTCTGGGGAGTCAGAGGACCCAGTTTCTAGATCTAACTTAGCTATTTATGAGGTACATGATCTTGTAATCTTTAGTTTCTTAATTTGTAAAACTTGTGATTACAGGATAGTAATACCTAGCTGACCTACTAGAAAATGGTTGTTATCCAGAAAAATAAAATTAGTATCAGAACTACAAGTTGATACACTAGGATTTCTCAATACTTGGCTATGCATCACAATCATCTGTGGAGCTTTTTAAATATACCCATGCACAGGCTTCTGAACCTCCAAAGGTAAAGTCACAAAGTTAGGTGAGTGATTTGTTTATAGAGCCAGGGTTGAAAACCACTGCAATATGCAAATGCAGATGTCAGCATGTAAGGCATTATTAATAGTACATTTCAGTTCCAGTTCCTACTCTGTGACTTTATGAGGGCAGAGATCATGTCATTTAGCTCCCCACTATAAACTCAGTGTCTAGAACAGTTCTGAAGCATAGTTAATGTTAAGTCAATATTTACTCAACGAATAAATGACATTTTTTTCTGGTTCTTCTTTTCTGGAATGTAGCCTAAGAAATCATTCTAGATTTGAAATTTCACAATGGGAAATAAGCACAGATTCCATTTACAATTTTCTCATTTACTGGCCACGTAACTTTAGTGGAAAGTTGCATAAAGGCCATCAATCTTATCCATGTCCTGAATGTTTGTACTGCAGCACAAAAGTAATGATGACAACAGTGGAAATGTAATGATTACCATGATTATTCTTTATAATAATGAAAGTATTTTCTTCCTCCTCTAGCTTAGGGCTAGGTAAATGATTAGTAAACAGAAATATGCTGATATATATAACAACAAAAACCCACAAAAAATGTCACATTAGATCAAGAATCCCTTTAGTTTAGTAAACTGATTTTGCCAGTTTCACCCAAAGACCCATCAGAAAGGGCATGGTAATTCTCATTGTTGTCAATCTCAAAGGATAGTGCTACACTCCGAGACTTCCAGCTTTACTTAAAAAGGCCCATTAGATAATGTCACCCATAAATTCATGACCCTTGATACAGGTTAATAAAATTTATCCTTAAATCACTTCAAAATTCTCAAATAGGTGTTGCTGTGGATCAAATGTCACCCCAAAACTCATTGAAGCTTGACCTCCATCATAACAGTATTTAAGAGGGTGGGAAATCCAACTATGGTATCTAAAAGATGGGGCCTTTAAGAGGTGATTAGATCATGAGGGCCATGCTCTTATGAATGGATTAATCTATCCACAGAAAATGAGTTAATGGTTAAGTGGGTTGTCACAGGAGGGGCACTGATGGCTTTATAAGGAAAGCCGTGAGCACATTAGATAGCTCTTGCCATTTTCTCGCCATGTGATATCCTGGTCACCATGGAACCCTGTAGATACCTCTCAGAAGAAGGCCCTCACCAGATGCACTCCCTAGACCATGGACTTCCCAGCCTCCAAAACTGTAAGAAATAAATTTCATTTCCTTATAAATTACCCACTTTCAGGTATTCTATTATAAGCAACAGATAACGGACTAATACAGGTGTTTTTCTCTTGTGACACACACACACACACATAAAACCACTTTGCAGTCTAGGCTAGAACATCATCCTGTGTATGTCCTACCATGTGATCTACTACCTAAACACAATTTAAAAAAATCTGGTTGGGAAGTTCCTAGATAGATAGAACTAAGAAATAAATTCTGGTTTTTGCCATGTCTTTTCTTTACCCTGTTTTAATTTTGCCCTGTGGTCAAGTGGCTGTATTTTTTCTATAGATAATTTACTGTCTTTCTGATGAACTTACTAAAGAATCTTTTATCCCTATACAAATGCAGTAATAAAGAAAAGGAAAATACTATGAAAAGTATTAAAGGACTATATAAATAAAAATAATTAAATAAATATACAGTAGTCTCTCCTTATCTGTGGAAAATGCCTGAAACCACAGATAGTAGCAAACCTGATCACTATCAATCCGAATGCCTTTCAGTTCATGTCTTTTCCATCCTAACTAAGCATTTATCATGCATTGTGGCCATAACTTTTGCAGCTTGAGGAAAAATTTCCTTTTTCCTTTTCACAATTTCATGGAGAGTAAGTAGCAACCTCAGCATATGATTTTTTCTTTGCTTATTAAGTCTAGAACTTTCACTTTTTCTCTTAAAGGAAGAACCTTATGGCTTCTCTTTGGCATATCCAAATCACAAGCATCACTACTCTAACACTTTGGGGCCATTATTAAATAAATTAAAGGTTACTTGAACACAAGCACTGAAATATCGTGACAGTCAAGACAGCTATGTGACTAACAGCAGGCAACATATACAGTGTGGATGCACTGGACAAAGGCATGATTCATATTCTGGTCAAAACAGCAGGAAATTTCATCACACTACTCAGAATAGCACACAATTTAAGACTTATGAATTATTTCTGGAATCTTCCACTTAATATTTTCAGATTGCAGTTGACCGCAGGTAACTAAAACCACAGAAAGCAAAAATATGGATAAGGGAGGGACTATTGTATTTATAATGAAAATAAATAATATATAAATATATAATAATTATATCATGTAACATATAACTATAATATATTAATATACAATAATGTATAAATAAAAAGAAATAATTATTCTATGCCCTTCAAGGGGGAATATTGAATAAAAGTCCTTTGAAGAAAAGATAAAGCTTACATTATGATCTGAGCCATTCATGAGACAGAAATCATTTTACAAATAAGGTACAGTGAAACTAACTCTAAAGGACTTAGAGTTAGTTTGTGGCACAGACAGAAAAAAATATCAAGTCCAACACAATTTCCCATGGTTCACGGTGCTTGAGTCAACCTGAATTAAATAAATTAAATCTAGCAAATATGCAAATCTTTATTTAGTACTAGTGCTCCTCAAAATGCCAGTGAAGATGTCAGAAGTGGAATTTGTGATGGATTACATGGAAAGCACATGTTCTACCACTGAGTTAAATTCTCTATCAACAATATTTCTCACACTTAAACCAGCAATGTTGTCCATTTGTCTACATTGTTGTACCTCTCATTCAATTTCACTCTCATATTTTTTTAGTGTTTTCTTGACTTTAAAATACATCTGTCTTAGGTTTTCTGTAAGAAATAACTAAGATCTTGTCTACTTTATTGGTCTGGGAATTCCTTAAGTACAATACTATGTCTATTCTTTTATACACTCAAAGCACCTCAAAAGGAACTAAAACAGGTTGCGTTATCCCTTGTCCAAAATGCTTGGGACTAGAAGTGTTTCGGATTTTGGATTTTTTTCCCCCAGATTTTGGAATATTTGCAGAATACATAATGGTTGAGGATCCCTAATCAGAAAATCGAAATCTGAAAAGCCTCTATGAGCATTTCCTTTAAGGGTTATGCTGGTGCTCAAAAGGTTCGTATTTTGGAGCATTTGAGATTTTAGATTAGGAATGCTCAACCTGTATAATATGGTAACTGTTATGACTGTTTGTGTCCCCCAAATTCCTATGCTGAACCCCTAACTCCCAATATGATAGCATTTGGAATGTAATTAGATTGGATGAGGTCGTGAGGGTGGTGCCCTTACGACAGGGTTAGTCCCCTTATAAGAACAGCAAGAGACACGAGAGCTCTCTCTCTCTCTCTCAATGCACATGTACATTTATGCACACACACAGAAGTCATGTGTGCACACAGAGAGGGTGGCTGTCTGCAAGCTAGGAAGTGGGCCCCACCAGAAACTGAAACTTCAATTTCATATTTCCAACTTGGACATTTCCACTTGAAAATTCAACTAACTTCAAAGCGATTGCATCATTTGCCCATTCAGTTTCTACTTTTGGCTTTTCACTTAGTTAAACATCTATGAGGCTTTGAAACTTTAGAGTCAGCTTAGACTCACCCTTCAAATGCCATACATTATCTACATAAAACGTACTATCTGATATAACACCTTTTATTTCTTTTAATTTTTTTCTTCAAAGTATCTCATTTGGCCCTCTTTTTCCAAGGTCTTAGTTGAGTAAAGATCATTATCACTCAATTTTAGCTTTCTGCAATAATGTGATCTGGTCTGTTTTTCTACTCTGTCCAGCAGACTCTTATGTCCTCTCAGCACCACGCTCAGCCAGTGAGCAAACCGGCCATCCCTATATAGGATCCGAACCCGTGGCCTTGGTGTTACCAGCACCGCACTCTACCGAGTGAGCCACGGGCCGGCCCTCTTATGTCCTCTCAAAAGCCTCTTCACTATTTGTAGAATCAAGTTCAAACTTTTCTCTCTGAAATTCTATGTCCTTCACAATCTTGCCCAATCTTACTTTATCTTTCAATCTTTTTGAACAAGAATACTATAAGTCTGGTAAGTATCTCCACTGGAATTCAAAGATGCCACATTAACTTATTTCTCTTTCCTGGTCTTGTACATTTCCGCTGCCTGTAATGCCCTCACATTTCCAAATCTCACCCATTGTTTGAAGATAGACAGATGAAGTACCATTGGCTCCATAAAGCTTTTTTTTAAATCACTCTTGCTCATTCCCTCCTCTTCCCCTTTATAGAACTTACTTTTCTATTAGTTATGGACCAGATAATACTTGTATTTTAGGTGTTTTGCATTCTTTAGCATCTACTGAACTCTACGGCTGTAGAATGAAAGTAGCCATGGACAATATATACAAATGGGTACAGCCGTGTTCCCAATAAAACTTAATTTATAAAAACAGGCTAAATTTAGCCCACAAGCCATAGTTTGTTGACCCATGCTTTGCTGATCAAAATTATAAACTCCAGAAAAAATATAAAAAGCAAATTTTCTCAACAAATTAAAAAAAAAAAAAAAAAAGCAATTGTCTGAAGGTCCTAAAGAATAAGCAAAAGCACATAGATATGATCCTGAAAGAAAAATGTACTGGCTGACACACTAATTTATCTTGTGTGATGGCTACATCTATGTTTCAACTTGACTGAGCAATGGGGTGTCCAGATAGTTTGTCAAACATTATTCTGGGTGTTTCTGTGAGGTTGTTTTTGGATAAATTTAACATTAAAATTTTTAGACTGAGTAAAGCAGATTGCTCTCCCTAATGTGTGTGGGCCTCGTTCAATCTGTTAAAGGCCTGAAGAGAACAAAAAGGCTGACCCTTTCCCAGGTAAGAGGAAATTCCTCTTGCCTGACTGCCTTTGAGCTGGGACATCATTTTTTCCTAACTTCAGACCTAAAGTGAAACATCAGCTCTTCCTGAGTCTCAAGCTTATAGGCCTTTAGAATGGCACTATGCCATAAGCTCTCCTGGTTATCAGGCTTTAAGACTCAGACTAGAACTACATCATCAGCTTTCAGCTCTCCAGCTTGCCAACTGCAGATCATGGTATCTGTTAGCCTCCATAACTGCCAATTCCTTATAATTAACCAATCTCTCTCTGTCAATAAATTCTGGAGAATTCTGACTAACACATCTGGTTTTTCCCTTAAGGGTACTCCCCAGTGTGTATGTAACACAGGGAAAGGAGTTCAAACAAAAAGCTATAGTCTATCTAGGCTAAGGAGTCAGAAGTTGGAGTTTGGGACTGCCAGAACAGCTTGGAAAGAAGTGAGCTACAAAGTGGGGAGCTCCAAAATCTATATACAAACTTCCATTAATTTCTTGACTCCTAAATTGTGCATATTTGAGAAGAGGCTTCAAGTAGCCAGAAGAATCTTCAGCTGAAAGAAATTAGTAGCAATTTCATCATCTGCCCAATGCTGGGCATATAGAGTTTGGAGTTCAAGTTCTTCCAAGTTAGAAGGTCTGGGTTACACTAAAACCACAGAAGAATCACACCTTAGGAGTAAAGAATATGAACCAGGATTAAGGGCAATACTCTAACAGCAAAACTGAAGTACACCGACCCTGAGAAAGGCTAAAATCAAACCTCCATAGGATCAATTGATCTTCCAGAATTTAATTGCTCTCAACAGTCTTCAGAAGAAGATAAGAGTTTATATAATGTATCATTCACATTGTCTAGTATACAGAAAAAATTTTTAGACCTGTGAAGAAGCAGAAAAATTTGACCCAGTGTTAAGAGGAAAAAAAGTTAACAGGAACAGACTCTCAAATGATTCAGGTATTAGATTTTTTAAAAAGAACTTAAAAGTAACTATAATAAATATGATTAAGAATGTACAGGAAAAGATGAATATGACAAGTGAATAAACAGAATTTCAGGAGAGTTATGAAAACTCTAAAAGAGAAGTAAATAGAAATCACAGGACTAAACAATATATGAAATAAAAAATTCACTACATGGATTAGCAGATAAGACACTGCAGAAGAAAAGATTAGTGTACTTGAAAACAGGCCAATAGAAATTATACAAACTGGAGTAAATAACAACAACAGCAAAAGGATAAATAGAGTCTCAACGACCTGGAGTCTCAGAGGGAAAAAAGAGAGAATGGTCAGAAAATAATACTTGAAGAAATACTGGCTGAAAATTTTCTTAATATGAATAAATACATTAACTTAGATACATGAAGTTCAGCAAACTCCAAGCAAGAAAAATATAAAGAAATCCATGAAGGTAAAATTGTTGGGCTGGCCAGTTAGCTCAGTTGGTTAGAGCACAGCCCTATAACACCAAGGTCATGGGTATGGATCCCTGTACTGGCCAGCTGCCCACTGCCTCCCCATCCCCCCCAGCCAAAAAGTAAAATTGCTGAAAACCAAAGAAAAAGGGAACCTCTTAAAGGCAGCCAGAGATCAAAAGGCACATTATGTAGAGAGGAATGACAAGAATAAAGGCCAAATTTATATCAGAAACAACAGATGCCAGAAGACAATGGAACAAAATCTTTAAAGTGAAAAAAGGAAAAAACAAAAAACAATAAAAATCTAATAAAAGTAGAATTATGCATACTCGACAAAAATATTTCTTAAAAGTGAAGGCAGCATGAAGACATTTTGAGATAACCAAAAAGCTGTGAGAATTCATTACCAGCAGAACTGTACTGTAAGAAATACTAAAGGAGGTTTTTCAGACTGAAAAGAAATGATGCTAGATGAAAACTCCATATAAGAGAATTGTGTTTACTAGAGGCTGGGGAGGGGAGGGGAGGGATAGGGAAAGATTGGTTAACAGATACAAAATTACAGCTAGACAAGAAAAATAAGTTCTAGTGGTCTATAGTAGTCTAGGCATCTATAATTAATAATAAATTATTGTATGTTTTCAAATGGTGAGAAGAGAGGAGCTCAAATGCTTTCATCACAAAGAAATGATAAATTTTTGCAACAGATATGCTAAATACCCTGATTTGATCACATTGTATAAATGTATTGAAATATAACTCTTTACCTCATAAATATGGACAACTAATACATATCAATTAAAAAGGTAATTAATAAAAAAGTCAATACACTGTTTAAAGTAAAAGTAACAATTACTGTGTATTTTATAATATAAGTAAAAGTAAATTATATAGATGGAAAGTGGTAGCATACAGGTAACAAAAAATTTTCTAAAAAGGCAAAATGGTAGAATTAAACCCAATCATACCAATAATTATACTAAATCAAGTAAATGAAACTCTTTAAGAATAGAACTTCTCAGACTATATGAAAAAGCAAGACCTAACAATATGCTACTTATAAGCGACTCACTTTAAGTATAAGACAGAGGTTAAAAAGTTAGGGCTGGCTCATGTCTTACTTGGGAGAGCGTGGTGCTGATAACACCAAGGCCATGGGTTCAGATCCCTATATAGGGATGGCCGGTTAGCTCACTTGGGAGAGCGTGGTGCTGAGAACACCAAGTCAAGGGTTAAGATCCCCTTACCGGTCATATTTAAAAAAAAAAAAAAAAAAAGGCTGGGAAAAGATACTTCATATAAACACTAATCATAATAAAACTAGAGTAACATCATTAGTAATAGAAAACAAAGTAAACTTCAAGATAAGGTCTATTACCAGAGATAAAGAAGACCATTTCATAACGATAATAGCATTTATTCATCAAGAAGATAATAAAACTGGGGTAGCATCAAGAAGATATAACAATCCTACATTAAAATACATGAAGCAAAAACTGATAGAACTAAAGAGAGAATGATACAAATCTACAGTCATAGTTGAAGATTTCAATATCCTCTCTCACTAAAAACTAGAACATGTAGAGGAAAAAAATCAGTAAGAATTTAGACTTCAACTATTAACCAAGTTGATTTAATTGACATTTATAGAACATTACACAATACAACTGCAGAGTTCACTTGCAAATATGAACAGTCCTTGCTTTTCCATGGTATCATGTTAAATGAAACTTACATATATCAAACTTTTGCATGGTTCTGATATGTTCAAGTTAAGATGGCACTATGCAAAGCAAAGGATGCTTGTAATAAAACATTTACCAAGATGAAACATATGGAGGGCCATAAAACAAGTCTGAAAACATTCCAAAGGATTGAAATGACATAAAGAATGTTATGACTACAATAGAATTAAATTAGAAATTGATAATAAAGTATCTAGAAAATCTTCAAATATCTGCAAATTAAGCAACACCCTTGTAAACCCATGGTTCAAAAAAGAAGAGTATATATAGTATCCAGCACAAAGCATCCAAGAAATATTTATTGAATTAAAAAGATCCTTGTGTTTGAGTTGAAATATTTTGATTAGAGAAGATTTGAAGGATCAAATAGAAAGTTCACCTTTATTCTTCTTCACTATTGGAGCAACTCAGAAAAGTCAAAGGCCTAGAGAACATATTATCTGGTACTGTTAATTTAAGTATAAAGTATGTTTTAGGAAGATGCTATAGAACTAGGTGTCTATGGGTGCTGCCCAAAGTCGAGTAATAAGGCAGATCCTTCAAAAAGTTCATACAGTATGCTTCATCCAGCATTTAAAACTTTTCAAATGTACAGATGACTTTTTTGGTTGTAACTTTAAAAGTGTTTAAATCCAGTACCCTAATTGTACTTTCAGCCAAACACTGCACATTTGAAAAATAAAGTAGGGGCTGGCTGGTTAGCCCAGTCGGTTAGAGTGTGGTGCTGGTAACACCAAGGTCCAAGGTTTGATCCCTGTACTGGACAGCCACCAAAAAGAAAGAAAAGAAAAATAAAGTGGCATATCTTCTCAAAAATTAAACTGATTTGGCTACAAAAGAGAAAACACTACATAAACACATACCTTAGCTGCGTTGATGAAACATGTTTGCAAACGTATCCCCAAAACTAGAAAATTTTCTGCAGCTGATGGAAGTAATTCATTGTAAAATTCCTCTGCATCTTCTCCTGGCTCCAAGCCCACACAGCAATGGCTGAAATCAAAGCACAACTCTGTGTTAATTATAAATTTCAGTTGATTTCATGCTGCTACAGACACTGCGCCTTAATGAGAATTTTTGGTATCCTCCTTTTGCTGCCAAGCCAAATAAATAACTTTTGTTGGAAAACTAGTCTAACAACTTCCTAGAAAAGTAAAGGTGTGGTGGATCTTGCTTGTACTTGGGTCCAGGACTCATATATACTAAAAACCTACATGTCAACCCTTCAAGAAATAAAAGACAGTTGGCTCGCAATAAAGAGAAATGAGCTAAGTTTTGTTTTTTAATCACTCTAAAAGCCATAGGATACCTTGAGAATTTTAATTCATGAATAGCATTTGTGTTAACTGACACGTTTTAGACATCTGATAGCTGAAAAATGCCCATGGTAGGATTAGTTTGCAAGGGACAGATAAGGAAACCAAACACTCCAGTTTTATACCTATTTTACTTTCCAATAGAACTATTTTCCCAAGATCTGCAAAATACCTGCCTGCATATTCCTTATATCAGAAGGGAAAACAGCAAAAACCTAACTCTAATAGAAACACTTTACAAATTACATTATAGGAAAGAAAATAATTTAGAGAAATGGGTTCTCTTGTAACTAAAAATCACTCCCTGGATATGAATTGAATATATTCAGAAGTCTCAATAACAAAAAGTATTTGTGTAGACTAATACTATACTAAACAGCCCCCAACCCAAGAATGTTCTCTATATGTGTACCCTAATGAGTAAATACTCCTGTTTCAGTCTTTCCAACAAAATGTAAAGACACTGATCAGCAACAATCACAACATATTGAGGATGCTAAAAACCGAACTGGCTAATATTAATGTGTATCAAGTTTTACTTTTCTGTTTATTTGCACTTTGATTCCTAAAGTTAATGGGCTAATGCTCATATGTATCAGTTTTTCTTTTCTCTTTAGTTCCTAAAGTTAATTATTTAAGAGTATCTATTTTGACTGAGAGCATTGATAAATAAAGTTATGTTTATTTGTGCATTCACAAACATGGGAACTTCTTAAGTCTTGAATTCCACTCCAGAGAACCTGGCTCAATTAACATTGTCATGAGCTAACATACCTAATCAAAACAAAAACATAAGGCTTTATTTACTTAAGGAAATCATTAATCTTAAAAATTAAAGTATAAAAAAGAATATTACATATATTTGTTAACTGTTCTTTGTAACTGTACACTTTGAATTTGGCCTTTGTCTAGTAACAAAGTAGGAGTAAGCAATTTAAAAAGCTAGGATCCAAGACAGCAAGTGGCTTAGGCACTGAGAACATCTGATTTATTTTATTGCCTCCTTTTAAAAAATGATTTTGATCTCTTTGCTCTTAATTTCTAGCATGGCAGTAAATCTGTAAATTCTGCTTCTAAATTTTATTGACAGGATTCTGATACCTAATGAAATATACAGTTGAGATAGCTAAATCAATATAAAGTGAAATGAGCAGTTGCTATATCTGTTCTCCTATAGTAATTTGCTTACATTAATTTTGTTTGTTTGGCAGCTGGCTGGTACAGGGATCAAACCCTGGACCTTGGTGTTATCAGCATCACACTCTAACCAACCGAGCTAACTGGCGGGTCCTACTTAATTCTACCACCTATTTTCATTCTGCCTTTTATCATATATTTATATGACTGTCACCCAATCTCTATTACAATTTTCTCAAGTATAGAGTCAGTGCTTTCATGTCTTCAAATATTCCTCAGTCAATAAGAAATATATTAGGCACTAGGGATTCAGTGATGAACAAAAGAAATAATCACCATCTTTATGAAGCTTATGGAGGAAAATTTTAGACAATCAAATAACTGCAAATAGAGTTATAAACAATAATATATAGGATGAAGGAAAAGTACAACCAAAACCTATCAGAGGAGGTTGACAAACTTGGTAGGCAGATAAATAAAAAAGCAAATGTTGAAAATCAGAATCCACTACTACATTCATAAAGAATAAGCTAATTTACTTGCTTCATTTTACCTTAATATCTGTGAAAGCTGGGAAATTGTAGTCCAACCACCCTGGATTCGAGAACAATCTTGACTGAGGACCAAGAGGCAATATTGAATGAGGTCATAACAATATATATCTTGTTTGATTTTCTTCAACTCTGAGCTCCCAAAAGGTGTGTTGCTTATTATTTCTAAGGCAAAAGGAAATAAGATACACTTATTTTTGCTCAGTATATCTAAGAGTTATTTGTATTTTCCTAAGTTGAATAACAACTAAAAATACATCTAAAAGGAAAAATCACTTTGTATCATAATGTTAAGATTTCTCTGAACAAATTAGAGACAAATCATATTAATGAAGGAACTGCTTTTTACTTAAACAGTATCATCCAATCACAAAAAGATTTTCTTACCTTTTAACTTCAACAGTATAACAGGGACATTCTGCTCAGGACTTTTTGCAACTTCAGCAGCTAGAGATAAGATCCTTGGGTCTGTACCTGTTGGCTTCATTTCTCATATCACCTATATTTTTAAAAAAATCAGAATATAATTTATTCCCTAAATA
This sequence comes from Cynocephalus volans, assembly GCF_027409185.1. Taxonomy (NCBI): domain Eukaryota; kingdom Metazoa; phylum Chordata; class Mammalia; order Dermoptera; family Cynocephalidae; genus Cynocephalus; species Cynocephalus volans. The sequence goes on along the minus strand of NC_084460.1, from coordinate 123,637,490 downwards.
ATGTTTGAAATATAATTTCAATACAAATGAAAACTCAGCTTTTCTCGCCTTATCTGAGAAGTGAAGGTTAGTTTTTTTGTTTTTTTTTTTTCATTTCCTTATAGGAAACTCTGGTTTTTCTGACCAGTGTAACTCTAAAAGAGCTCTAGATCCCTATACTTCACATGTACTGCTTATTGTGTACTCAGAGTCAAGAACTGTGCCAGGAGCTTCACATTCACTCTCTCTAATCTGCACAATTCTAGGAGAGAAATTAACTTCCTTTTATCATGCAAGAGAAACTGAGTGTGCAGAAAAAGTCTAATAGGGCAGGTTTAAGGCTGCTATCCTTTCAGAGACCTGCTTACAAGGTTGGCCCTTTGCTGGCATCTAGAACTTGGATTTCAGGAGGGTTTCCACCATTCCCTAGTAAGAGTGGCTCACTGTGCCTAAACTGTTTATAAACAATGTCGTTTATACTGAATATCTATTTTCTTTCCATGAGTCTTGGAATTCTGGTATGTACTAGTAGAGAGTACCTATGTGACCATCTTCCAATAAAAATTCTGGTCACCGGGCCGGCCCGTGGCTCACTCGGGAGAGTGTGGTGCTGATAACACCAAGGCCCCGGGTTCGGATCCCATATACGGATGGCCGGTTTGCTCACTGGCTGAGCGTGGTGCTCACAACACCAAGTCAAGGGTTAAGATCCCCTTACCGGTCATCTTTAAAAAAAAAAAAAAAAAAAAATTCTGGTCACTGAATATCTAGTGAGCTTCCCTGGTATACAGTACTTCACAGGTGTTGTCTCACTGATTGCTAAGGGAATTAAGCATATCCTGTGTAACTCTTCTAGGAGAGGACCCTTAAAAGTTTGTACCTGGTTTCCTCTGGATTTCACCCTATGCATTTGTGGGGTTTTTTGGCTGATTTTGCTTTATATCTCTTTTCTGTAATAAAAAATAGTCATGAATATGACTATATTTTGAGTCCTGTGAGTCCTCCTAGTGAATCACTGACCCTGGAGGTAGTCTTAAAGATCCTAAACACACTAAGGCTCAGAAATGTTATGTAATTGTAAGATAACCAGAGATTTTTTTTAATAAATAGTACACTGAATAAAATCAATTCTCCTAAAATAAAAAAGTCCACACCCTAATTCTATTTATTGCTAAAACTTTTCTAATATAAAAAAGTTTTAAAGTATTTGAAGCTCAAAGATATCATCATTTAATAAAAAAGTATATTTCCTTACACATAATTAACAAAAGCTAATATATATTATGTATTTACTATGAGTTAAGCACTGTGCTAAGTGTTTTTACATGCATTATCTTATTTAATCCTCACAACAGGACTATGAGGTAGAGCCTATAATCATATCTCCATTTAACACATGAGAAAAATAAAACTTTAAAAAGTTAAGAAACTTGTCATGGTTCTACCAGCATGTAGTAGCATCAGTCAAATCAGATCAGTATGACTCTAAAGCTTGTGGTATTAATTATAATGTTCATTTTATTCCCTCCCATACCAAACAGTAAAAAACCCAAAACATATTCCCAAATAACCTACTTTTAACTCACTTTTTTAGCTATTATTTTTCAAAACTGGCACCACACACCATTCTTTATATTGAAGAGTTGACCATAATACAGGCATCCAAAAGTCACCCCTTATTATGTAAGATATAAATTATTAAAAGGCAAATTCACTGGAAATATTTTAATGGAAGCCCAGCATAATTTCTGGCACAGTTGGCACAAAACTTTCCAAGAGAGTATATATATAGTTATCTTATTCTTTCCAGTGTTTTATGCTATTCTTCCTTTTTAAGAGTGCATCAAAATGTAAGAGGGTACTTCAAAAAGTTAGTGGAAAAATAGAATTAAAAGATAATATGAATCTTTCCGTCAACTTCTGAAGCACCCTCATATTTAAACTTCCTCTAGACTGGACGTCATTCAAGATGTATGCTATTATAAGCAATACTGCAATAAATATCAATGTCCATCTCTTTATGCACTAATACTAGTTTCTCTGCAGGATGAATTCCTTTCAATGTTGGATGGTTGGGTTGCAGAGCATACATATTCTAAATTTTGATTAGATTATACCTTTTTCTCCAAGGTGAGTGATCCAATTTATACTTCCACCTACAAAGAGGGTGTTCATTTTATTATACTTTCATTAATACATGCAATGGATTGAATGGCCCCCCAAAGTCATTAAAGCTTAGTTCCCATTGTAACTGTTGAGAGTAGGAAATCAGGTGGGCCCTTGAAGAAGTCATTAGATTGTAGGACCATGCCGTAGTGAATGGATTAATAATGGTGGTCAGGGGTGAGGTTCTGAGGGTTTTAAAAGGAGAGCATGTGAGAATCTCTATCTCTGTTCCACCATTTTCTGCCACGTGAAACCCCTGTGTTTCTGTAAAACCATCACCAAAGAAGACCCGCTCCAGATGTGTTCCCTGAACTTTGGACTTCCTAGCTTCCAGAACTATAAGCAATAAATTTCATTTTCTTACAAATCACCCAGTTTCATGTATTTTGTTATAAGCTACATACAGAAAGGGACTAGTACAATACATAACCTTTTACATTTTTGCCAATCTACTATATGAAAAATGGTATAATCTTGTTTTAATATGCATATCTTTGCTTATTAGGGTGGTCAGGCACATTTTATGTTAATTGGTCAATTCTTCTTTAATTTACTTTTTTTCATTTTTTTGGCAGCTGGCCAGTATGGGGATCTGAATCCTTGACCTTAGTATTATAACACTATGCTCTAACCAACTGAGCTAACCAGGCAACCCCACTATTACATATTTTCTATGTATACTCCTTGGCCATTTTTTATTAGCTTGTCCTTGTCTTTTGTAATTTTCATACATAAACATGAGCCTTTTATCTTTTATATCAGATGTAAAATTTTCTCCTTGATTGCCATTTGTTTTTTAAGTTTGATTATAGTGTCTTTACCATAGTTTTACAGTTCTTATGTAGTCAAACACAACAATCTTTTTCTCTATGGCTTCTGCCTTTTGTGTCATGCCTAGAAAGATTCTCCCTACCCAAAGAACTAAAAAACATTCCTCTAATTTTTTTTAGTGTATTTATGGGTTTTTTAAACTTATATTCATATCTTCAAATGTAAGTTATTTTTGTGAATGATGTGAAATAAGAATCTAAATTTTTTTAAGTTAGATGAGGTTATAGACTGGTGAAAAAAGAACAAATGCACATAGCAGTCATAAACTCCTGAGGTAAACTAATCATGAATAGACATGAGAGAAACAACTTGAAATGTCACATTTTCATACACTGAGTACATACACACATACACACATAGGGTATATTTTTGGACTCTCTTTAGTTTCATTAATCTATTTGCTTATTCTTGGCCTAATACAACACAGTTCATTTTAAGGTGTTTGAAGAAAATATGCATCAGAAAGTAAGCTTCATGAGGGCAAACCCATACCATCCCTGGTGACTGCCTTCCTCTCTCTGGTTTACTGCTTTATCCCCAATAGCTAAACTAGTGCCTAGCATGTGGTAGGTCCTTAATAAAGACAAGCTGAAAAATGAATAAATGCAAAAATCTGTGGCATTCTGAGACTCAATTTCTTGACCTACTTTTCTCCTTGTTACAATACGGAAAGCTCAGATTTCTGGTTGTAAGCCCTTTTAAGAAAAGATAGACTTAAAACATTTGTTTTATTTTGAACCACCAAGACAGCTTTATTATTTTCCTTACTGAACAAGGAATGAAGACACAAACCTACTTCTGGGCAAAATTTAATGCGGGTTACACCCACCCCCTCCAGTCTTGTTCACACATTTTTTCTGCACCACATTCACCCCACCACAGGCTCTCTCTGTGCCGTGCACCTCTGGTGCTGTACCAGATGAAAGCTCACACAGAAGGCCTTGCTGCACGCGGTGCAGTGGAAGTGCTTCTCCATGGTGTGGATCCGCTGATGCCAGAAGGAGCCCCACAGAGCCTGGAAGGTGCACCCACAGTCACTGCACTTGTAGGGCTTCTCCCTGATGTGGACCCTCCAGTGCTTGCTAAGGGGCTGCGGCTGAACGCGTGCCCGCAGTCCTGGCAGTCGTAGAGCCTCTTCCCAGTGTGGATTACGTGATGCTGGATGAGGATGGAGCTTTAGCTGAAGGCCTTCCCACATTCTTTACATTTATAGGGATTCTCTCCATGGTGAATTCTCAGGTGCTCAACAATATTTGACTTGTGAATGAAGGTCTTCCCACATCCATTACATTCATAGAGTCTCTCTCCAGTGTGAATTCTCTGATGCTTGATAGCATCTGAACTCTGGCTGAAGGACTTGCCACATTTAGTACATTTGTATGGTTTTTCTCCCATGTGTATTCTCTCATGTTTAATAAGGTTGAAGCTTTGGGTGAAGGCTTTCCTACAGTCCTTACAAAGATAGGGTTTCTCCCCACTGTGGATCCTCTGGTGCCTAACGATATGCAAGCTGTGGATTAAGGCTTTCCCACAATCGCTGCTGGGGCGGCTTCTCTCGGGAACGGATGTTCTGATGTTTCGCTGCATCTGAATAGCACTTGGCAGGCACTGCATTGAAAAGGCTGCCCTTTCCAGTGCCCTCTCTGATATGTTGCGGAGCCTGCATTCACAGCAGTGTCTGACTGAGATGACTGTTCTCATGGCCATTCTGCCCCCCAGTTTTCTAACAGATGACCGTCTCTGAGGCGCCACTCTGGGCCTCTCTCTAGCGCCTCATTTTCACAAAGGTCAAGAGACCCCAGTGCTGGGAAGGCCCCGAGGCCAGCCCAGACCTGGCACAGCCTCTCTATGGCATTCTCCTTCTGCAGACTTCTTGCTTTGGTGTCAATACTGTGCTCTGAGCTGCCTGCTCGAGATGGCTGCCACCTGATGCCTGTGCTAGAGAAGCAACTTTCACAGCTGTGAGAGTTTCCATCAGGGTATCCCTCTCCTTGGCGTCTGAAGTCCCAGGCCAGGGACTCTCCTCCTCACTCCACCTTACAGTGGGAACAATTCGTACAAGCAAGAATTGGGGGTGATGGTGTTTGGATGTGTTGTCTCTGCCAAAACTCATGTGGAAATTTGATCTCCAATGTTGCAGTGTTGGAAACTGATTGAGTCATGGGGTAGATCCCTCATGAATGGATTAATGCTCTCCCTGGGGGAGGAGGAGTAGTGAGTGAGTTCTTGCTCTATGCTCTATTAGTTCCCATGAGAGCTTGTTTATAGGACCCTGGCACCTCCTCTCTCTCTCTCTTGCTTCCTCTTGCCATGTGATCTGCTTGTACCCACCAGCTGCCTGCCGCTTTTCTGCCATGAGTAGAAGCAGCCTGAGGCCCATGCCAGACGCAGCTGTCCCAGAATCATAAGCCAAACAAACCTCTGTTTTTTATAAATCACCCAGTTTCAGGTATTCTGTTATAAGCAACACAAACAGACTAAAACAAGGGGAAACAGGCACTCCCTGAACCGCTGGAAAGAGAATTGATGCCACCGGACTTGCGGCCACACGCCAGGGTGGGGCTGTGCCAGGCAGTGCGCTGCCGCGGTTTCCCATGTGAATGTGGGCCCGGGACCCACCGCCAGCCTTGCAGCTGACCTCTTAAAACATTGTTCTTGCCTCCTGGCTACCATAATAGAACATCACTAAAACATTATCATCATCACCAAACGTGTGTAGAGCAATATGTCATATGCAAGGGTCACAAAGATTTTACATAAGTCAGATTCCCTGATAATGTCTCTGGTTGGGAAAGAAAACTATGTATGTTTACATACACACACACACGTACATATACACAAAATAAAATACTTAAGTATATAAAATATAATATGTTAAGTACTAAGTAGATGATGCAGATAAGAATACAGACCATAAAGTCAGAGGACTGGGCTTCTCTGAACTAGTTTCAGCTGTAAACAAAATAGCAATTCCTATCTCCCTAATAAGTCAATACTTCCTAATAATTCCTAATAATTCAAGATTTAAAAGAAAAGGCAGCCACCAAGGATGATCTCAAAATATAGTATGACAGTAGCACTGGGCCTTAACAATTTGGAGAGTGAGTTACTATTCTAATTGCTTTCATGTATTACCTCATTCAATCGTCGCAACAATGCTAAGGGATAGGTACAGTTATTTTCCCCCAATTTTAACTAAGAGCATATTTTGGAGAGTTTAGTTTGCACAGTCACACGTAAGTATGAAGCTGCGGTTCAAACTGAGAAGTTCTGGCTCTAGAATCTGAGCACTTAACTACCATATAAAACATTGTTAGTGTACCTCAAAAGGGTAGAATTTAGATAAGCAGGTTGAGAGACACACATTCACCTACCCACCTGGAAAAATAAATTGACACATCTGCCTATAGTAGAAGGTAAGTAAAGGTGTACAGTTTAACTGCATAATTATCCTGAAAAACAACCACCTGTTATGGCAACCATTTGTAAACTTTCTCTTGAGTGCTTCTCCTTTAACACACCACTTCTCCCACTTTTACATTAAATTCATGAACTCTGACAAAAAAAAAAAAAAAAATGAGATTTGTCAGTTATTAATGTTACTACCCTGTTGACAGAGCCCTAGCTCCAGCCTCACTCAGCCTTATCCTTTGGGAATCACGCCTCCCTGGCCATGCTCCTTACTGCCTCCGCGGATCACTGTGACAGAAATAAATGAAAGGAGGAAACCCAATACAATCCAGTTACATGTGATCCTAAACGTCAGCAGTTCCTAACTCCGAATCCTCTTTTTTCCCTCCCTACAAGTCCCCTCTTCCAGTCCTAATACCACCGGTAGTTTCCTCTGGTACAGAAAGGTCAGAAAACTACTGTCGGGGTAACGGCGTCGCTTCAGTCAGGTCCAAGGACCGAGGCTCCGGGGTCGCGGTCTCCTTTTCCCCAGATTCTAGACCCCGCTTTGGCTCTACGAGGCCTTAGGCAAGACCCGAGGCCTTGTGCCCAAATACCGCCCCTCCCCGGGCCTCAGTTTCCACGACAGATCTCCACAGAAAGGGCGTGGAGCAGGCCGATTCTCCAGTTAAGAGCTCCTACATGCCGGTTCACTTGGTCCAAAAGCTTGAGGTCCGGGACTCCCTTCACCTCAGGGCCTTCTCCTTCCCCATCCGCCACCTCAGTCCGTTACCTCGCTTAGCGTTTCTCCACCAAACGACCGGATACTCACCACGCACCACTGAGTTACGACTACCAGGGCGGCTGCGTAGCAACGTGGGACCTAGGCGCCTAGACGCTGGACCAGGATCCTCCGAGCCAAGGGGCGGGGCGCTCTTTGCCAGGCAGCCAATTAGAACGCGAGAGGCACCCGGTGGGACGGCGCGCATCGGGCGCGGGGCGGAGTCTGTGGTGGCTGCGCTGGTGGTGGCTAGTGCAATTGCTTCAGGCTGAGGTGGCGGATGGTGGTGAGCACCGGTGGCTGAGGCAAAGTCGGAACCGGAGGAAAATGATGAATGCAGCGGCGGGACTCTCGTACGTTGACCGTCGCGAACGGGTTCTCAAGTTAGGCAAGAGTTTTGAGAAGCATCCACGCTGCGCCTTCCACACTGTGCGCTGTGAGTCAGGACGGCCCCGGGGAAACATGGGGAACCTCCCAGATGGGGGTGTACGGGCACAAACCCCTCCGAGTTCTGTTCCTGGAGTCTCCCCTTACTCTGCAGGAGATGGGGGTGGGGGGCGACCCCCAGCGCGGTGCTCTACCCTGCCTGGGTCCTAAGCGGTTGGTGAAGGAGCAGGTGTGGGTAAACTGGGCAGAGGGATTTAAGACCAGCAGACAAGAAGAGAAACTTCTTGGAGAAGGTGTGCAGCGGTGACTGTGGAGACATACGTGACAGGTGGGTAATGCAGAGTTGGAAAGGAAAATAATGTGACAAACGGACGGGAACAGGACTGAATGCGGAGGAAGGGAATGCCTTGAGATTGGTGAGACAATATTCTCTCCGCTTTTTCTCACCACTGGCTGATGAGGGTTGCTTTTTAGAGTGTTCTTGGGGAGAGGTTCTCAACCATCCCAATAATCTCTATCTCTTTTGGACCCCAGGTTTTATTCAGTCAGTTATCAAATACTGATTATCAAAGTTTTGGAGGTGTGTTATTTATTTGGAAGATATTTACGTCCCTTTGATTTCTACCCGTTGGTTTTTCTTGTGGCCTCTAGAACTTGTTTTAATAAGTTACTCTCTTATATTGTTGAGGTAGAAAAGGGAGCTCTTTTACTTTAACAGTTGAATGGTATAGATGCAGAAGGGAAAATATAGCCTTTATGATTTCGTATGTAAAACATTCATTCTTTGCATAATAGCCCGCATAGAAATCTAGCGCTGGAAGGAAACTTTGAGATCATCGAATCATAACCTTTCATATTTCTGTGGCAAATCTGTATTTTTTTCACTTCCTTTATCCAGCCCTGCCCTTTCGTATTGTCTCATCAATCATTCTGTCCTCAGACTGTCCAGAGACCTTTATGGTTATTACTCTGAATTGTTCCATGGTACAATCAAAACACCCAACTAAAACTCACATTCTCCAAAAGTTTGCTTAAGTTGTAGACAGTCTAGTTACAGTAATTCAGAGTAAAGAGATGACAAACCAGTGGTCTTAATATAAGAGTTTTATTAAGCAAAATTAATATCCAGTTGATAGAATAAATGGGGGAGATATTTGTGAACAGATTTTCAACAGTGTCCCTGATTTATTCCTTATCATACTCTGTCATCCAAAGCTTCCATCCATACTCTGTCACAGTGAGACAGCTAGTGCTGTGCTGGCTCTGCAGTTTCTCTCTTCAGTTCCATTTCCCAAAAGTATGACATGGTTCTTACCTGGTTTCTCCATGCTTTTTTCTCAAATAGTATCTCCTCTCTCCTTTCTTCTTTCTTCTTATGTATGTAGTAGCCTTAGTATCAAGTTACAAGTTTTAAGATTATAAAAATTTGCTTAAGAATGTATTTTTAGGGCTAGCCAGTTAGCTCAGTTGGTTAGAGCTTAGTGTTATAACACCAAGGTCAAGGGTTCGGATTCCCATACCTGCCAGCTGCCCCCCCCCCAAAAAATTTATTTTTATATAACTTGGGTATATAGTCTCTTTTTAAGAGAGTGAACCTCAAATTAAGTGAATGAAAAAATAGCCTTTGAAAAGCACCTTGAAGGTGCTTTTTACTTATATTTTCAAAGCCTTTCATTTATAAAGGTTCTTAAAACTGGAATTATATGTTCAAAGTCAAAGAACAAATGATCTGAGTATAAGAATGAGAATAAACAAACAAAAAACAATAACAATAATAACTACAATAATAAATAAACCCAGATGTTTCAATATGCACTCAGTTCTGTGGAAGACATTAGAAAGGTTTTCAGCTCTTATTTTTTTTCTTGTTGAAGCAGGCATAGTAATGGCACAGAATCATTTTAGATTTATTTCAATAAAACCAGTCTATCCTTGGAAGACAGTTTTATTTCTAATGTGGTCCTCACTCTTAAGAACTCAAAGTGAGGGATGGTAACTGCAGAATAGTGGATCTGACGTTCATACGGGGCAGGTGGACCTAATTTATAATAAACACTCAAGCGACTGTAGTCTGGGAGAAAGTAATATTCTGTGTTTATGTACAGGGGCAATTATGCTTGTCTGATATGCTAAGTCTTTAGACAAACATGGATGTGAATCCTAGCTTTCACTATCTATATATGTAATGGGACTTTGAGAACATTCTCTAAGTTCTCATTCTCTATTTTCTTTTGTGTAAAATGATAATAATAATATCTACATTTGGGAGTCTTTTGTAAGGATTAAATAAGGTAGCATAAGCACCTTATTACAGTATTTGGCACATGGTAGAGAATAAATAGAAGTCATTGTTATTTTTGAAGAGTTATATTCACATGTGTATGAGGAGTGCCAGTGAATGTAATTTACTTAGACTTTGAAAGAGTATTTATCAGGGCTTGGCAATGAAACCTATCAAAAAGATAGTCTGGCATGTGGTAGGGAGGGCATGGGTGTTCTATCAATGATAAGTTTAACATTAAACGCTTCATTGGGTAGAAGAGTTTGAAAAACAGGACCCACTAGAATCGATTTTGGATTTGGGCTAGTACTAGTTTTACAATTTATATCCAGATAAGGGAATAAACAGTGAAATTCCTAAGCTTGTAAATGACACCACATTTTGGTGTCATGAAATGATGAGCTGATGAGCAGTGACTATGGAAAAATTGTCTGAGGCTTTAAGTGAACTCACCTCCCCAAAAAGAGTAGTTAAGCTTTGGTGTAAGCAAATATCAGAAAGTTCACTAATGAAAAATAGAATTAAAATTATATTTACAGTTAAGGTTCTTTGATCAGTGTGGTATATTGGAAAGAGTGTGGGTTTTGGAGTTAGTTGATTCATTCAAATCCCAGGAAATAAATTTATGATAGTAATTGTAGATCCTTTTATGAAGATACATTTTGATATTTTGTTATGCTACAGCCAAAATAATAAAAAGTGGTAAACATTGACCAAAAAAATATTAAATACAAAGTAGAAAATGTTTTTTTACTCTTCGTGCAATCTATATAACTATATTGTAAACCTGAAAAAGATAACATAGATGAAGGAAATCCACAGAGAATAAATAAATAGTAAAATTGGTGGTGGGATTTCCAAACCAAGGAGAACTGAAAAATAAACGTTTTGGTATGCAATCATAGCAACGTAGAAGAGAATACATTTTTTTTTTGATTTATCAGTATACAATGTAGTTGATTTTCGTGTCCCTTTACCAATTCCTCCTTATCCTCCCTCCCTCTCCCCACTCCCGCTCCCCTTTCCCCCCCATCAACATCATATCTGTTCACTTGTCTTAACGAGTTAAAAGAATTGTGATTATTATCTTCTTTTTTCCCCCAGAAGAGAATACATTTCACATTTGAAAGCATATGGAAAGCATGAACATGATATTGTTTGACAAATTCTATAATTTTAGAACTATATTTGACCCCCCTTGAAACTTACAAGTTGTATACTTAAAAAAGGTTATTTGAAGACAAAAGACAACACTACTTGATGTAACAAGTAATAAAAAGTAGAATTTATTAATCCTAATAGTAGAATAATTAGAAATGTAAATAGGTTTAGAATAGTCTTGTTGGATTTGTTCATACTTATCATTAAGTAAAGCAACAGATGTTTTGAGTACATTTCTGTCTCTTGCAATTAATATTATGTACTACAGGCATCTATATAGGCTTCAAGGACCTGTGAACCCCTTTAAATTTCACAGTGTTTGATATGTTCAGATATGCATTTTTCTGTAGAGAGGATTTATAATTGGTCTATAATTTTCATTGCGTTTTCATAGAGATTTGTGACTGTTCCTCATGTCCTAATACTGCTCCCTACAAACATACGCAAAAGTTAAGAACCATGGATATAGGGCTGGCTGATTAGCTCACTTGGGAGAGTGTGGTGCTGGTAACAAGGTCAAGGGTTCAGACTCCTGTACCTGACAGCCACCAAAAAAAAAAAAAAAAAAGATAGATATAAGACAAAGAGCTGTATAATATGAGTATAATATGAGTGGATAGAGTATATGGCTTGAGTTCCTGACTTCATCATTTGTTGATTTCATTACTTTAGAAGAGTTCCCCTTTAGTAAAATGTGGGTACAAATATTAAACTCAAAGTTTTGTTGTGAATATCAAAAGTGGAAATATAAAGAAAAAAATCACTTTGTAAATAATAAAACAGAGGTTATACATTAACTGCCTGTGGGGTGAGTTTGACTCTAGAGACTTTGATGCACACAGTTGTTATTTCTTCTTGAATTAGTTGCAAATGCCTAAAAATCAAGATTTTTTTTAAATATAAAAAGCTGGATTTCCAGCTTCTCTTTAAAAATCAGAAGGTAACCTGGCAATACCCAACTCATATCTCCTTTTGACAGAAGTTGGCTGGAACAGAGTTGTAGTTGCCTTCCTGAGATTGGGTTTATTCATTCCTTAAGTCACTATGGTTCCCACTAGTCTTCTTTACCATTTAGGTTGCTGGCTAGCCTCTCCTCTAAACCATCATTTAGCTGTAATTAAATGACAACCATACCTCCCAGTATTGCTCTTTGTGCTACTCTCAGAAAAATAATGGAAGTCAGAGGGCCATGGTTTTACTCTAGCATGTAATTTCTAATGTTTTACGTATTTATCATAGAGAATTTTTTATTGTCCAATATTAAGTAACAGGTGTGCTCTGTGAGAGCAGAAGTGTGTTAATGAAAAATACAAAAGGCATATGGCATTATCTACCCTAAAGGGATTGAGAGTCTTGAAGCAGAGATTAATCTGATCCACAGGAAATAGTTAGAAATAAGCATTTTACACATAATTTAGCACCCTTTATAAACTTAAAATAAGTTTGGAAGTGTTTCAGAGAAGAGTGAACAATATGAACCCATGTCAACTACAAAGATCTTTTATGTGAATATATCCATTATGTTAAAGGCACTGTGCTAAAGCTACAGTTCTGGCAAAATTAAAGTATGAGGCACTGTGCTTTAGAAAATTACAGTTCAGTAGGACATATCCACAAGGAGGTAAATAATATCAGGTAGTTTATGTTAGGTTTTGATGAATGGTATAGTAAGTGCTACAGGAGTGAAGAAGTTTTTGAGATTCTGGAGAGTAGGGAAAGGGCTGTGCCCTGAAATGGCATCAAGGAAGAAGGGACTTTGAAATAAGATTCAAGTTCTAAGAGAGCAAAAGGACAGAAAAGAGGAGAAAGGTGAGCTATAGGAATTCTAATAGCCTTTAGTTGATTGAAAACTAGATTGTCCTCAGAAAGAGTGGAAGGGGATGGCTCTGAAGGATAGGAAAGTAGATAGAGTGACTAGATATGAGCTATGAAGGAGAAAGAGGAGTATTTAGAAGAATACTTCGATTGATGAGCAGAAACTTGAAGGACAGTTAAAATTAGAAAGTTGAGGACCAACAAAGTCCATTACTGTGGGCACCCACATAGGGCATGATCATGTGATAACATTAATAGTGGAAGATTTTAAGTTGTAATTATTTCATTTCTACCTTATATACATTCTTATAAAGTGACTTTGGTTCTCCTTTTAAGTTCACAAATGATATTTGCTTGCTCAAACTGGAGTTTTCTTCTCTCCCTGATGATGTTGATATATTTTGGCCAACTTCTTATCTCTTTATTCTAACTGGGGTTTGTGGTTCCTTATTCTAGCTTTAGCAAATATTAGTTGCATAATCTTGGGCAAGGAACTCAATTTCTTCCATCTTTACTTCGTATCTGTATTATAGGGATATTCGCTACTTTACAGGATTCTTGTGAGGCTTTGAGATAGGAGTGATTAGAAAAACTTTACAAATTGATTAACACATAAGTAATAGCTGTTATTATTGTAGTTTTGTTTTATATCTGTGTTCATTCTCCTAGATTTTTCTGGCTTCTCTTTTGCTTTCTACTTTCTCTTTATCTCTTTGATACTCAAGCTCAGTTCTTATTTTTTCCTTCAATATCGTTGTCTTTTCATCAGTTGGCCATTAATTAACACTTATTTCCCTCAGTTCACTTCCTCATTCTAGCATCTAAAACTTAACACCTTAATTACATCTTTCACCTTTGCCCCTTACCTTGCTTGCTACTACTAACAAACTCCCCAATTTATTTTCAGTCCAATCTGTATCTTTTGATTCCTCAGTTGTGCTTCCTAGGGACACATTGTGAATCAAAACTCTTATTTTTTTGTATTGCTTATGTTATTTTCATATCCAGGAATAAACATTGAGATTTTAAGAGAAGTTATTGCTTGTATTCAGTTTTGAATCAAAGCAGCATGAAGAATAAACTACATTATAAAGAATACTTTGTATGAATTGTTTATATTCATTTGCATTTATATTTGTTTAAGGAATAGAGGAATGAAATTCATTTCTTTTCATAGAGTTGTTATGGGAATTAAATATGAAGACTTAAGCATGGTACCTGGCATGTAGTAAGCATTCCACTGATATTGGCTATTATAATTGTCGTTGTGAAGCAGAGCCAGCCTTTGTTTATTGACAGAGTGATGATTTGATAAGCATTGGAAGATTCTCTTTTCCCAAGAATCTGTCCATTATAATTTTCTAAATTCCATTAATAAATATTCATTACTTTGGATTTAGACTTTTGCCTTTCTTGCTTTTTTGTTAATGTAAGGATAAATCTCTTGGAACAGGGGTGATAATTGGGAGGGACCTATTGGGCGCTGGTAATGTTCTATTTCTTGGTCTGAGTTGCTGGTTATACACAAGTTATTTGTGAAAGTTCATCAACCTTATAATTTATGTTATATTTTGCATGTATGATGTATTTTAATAAAGATTTAACTTTAAACATAACATAAAGAATTATACATGAGAATTATTATCATTCATTGATGTATATTGACATGGATTGTTTTTAAATGGCTTTCATATTTTAGATGTTTTTAAGCTTATTTAGCATGTGAAATATCTCAGTGCCCTAAATTCCTTCTAGGTGATTTTTTTTTTCTTTTTTTCTTTTTTTTTTTGGTGGCTGGCGGTATGAGGATCCAAACTCTTGACCTTGGTGTTAAAATACTGCAACTCTAAACAAACTGAGCTAACCAGCCAGTCCTAGGTGATAGATTTTAATGGTATCATTTGAGCTATGATTTAACTCAAAATTAAAATTTATTTTAGTTCTTCTAAAGTGGCAGATTTGGTTAAATTTACACATCCTTTAGTGTATATATCTATGAAAAACTCAAACTGTTAAATGAAAAAGATTTCTTTTTATTGAGTTTCCTCATTAATTTGTATTTGGTGTATATTCATTCATTTTGTTCTGCTAGAATGGCAGACAGGTAGTACTTATAGTAGGCACCAAAGGTGATTTAAGAAAAATTTATGGGAGAAAAAGACTGAGAATTAAATATTCTACCTATGTCAGTTTTTTCAAAAGTTGTGAAAACATGGACATTATTTAGTTTTTAGCAGTAGAACATCTTAGTCTAGTTCATCTTGGTCTAAACAGGATTCTAAGGGAGCTTGGTTTAAGAATAATGTTTCAGAGTATAGCTATTTCTTTTTTCTCAGAATTATGCATACAGAAATAAACTGGATTGAATTTTGTTTGTTCATTTATAATGTGAAGACTATTATAAACCATTTTAATTACTGGCTTTTGAAAAATGACTTACCATTCTGAAACATGTTTATATTTTTGATGTTCAGGTATTGTTCCTTCCTACAAAAATTGGTATTTGTATCTGTTTTTAGATGACTTTAAACCTGCTTCTATTGACACTTCTTGTGAAGGAGAGCTTGAGATCGGCAAAGGTGAACAGGTGACAATAACTCTTCCAAATATAGAAGTGAGTAATTGTATATATTTAGACTAAAGTAATCTTTTTTGCAGGATTTCCACTAAATTTAAATGGAAATATTGTGCAATGTATGTAGCGATGGTTGGTTAAGTTAATTAATAAGCGCAGCAAAACAAAAAACCATATTTTAAACTATTTTAGGTAAAACAATATTAAAATACTTTAATTCATTTAGTAGTTTTTTTTTTTTTTTTTGTCTTTTTCGTGACCGGTACTCAGCCAGTGAGTGCACCGGCCATTCCTATATAGGATCCGAACCCGGCGGCGGGAGCGTCGCAGCGCTCCCAGCGCCGCACTCTACCAAGTGCGCCACGGGCTTGGCCCTCATTTAGTAGTTTTGATGCAAGAGGAATAGTCTGGGGAGGCTCATTAGCCAGCCTAAACGCACACCATCTTCTTACCAGGTTCTTGACCCCACCAGAGGAAAGAATTCAAGAGCAGATCACAGTAGAAAGTGAGAACAGATTTAATGTAACAAATAAGAGATGCAGATTTCATAGAGAGAGTGCTGCATAGCTCCAGAGACTGAGCAGGGCCCACACCAAGTTTAACACAAAAGTGAGAAATACACACTTTAAGTTTAGTATAAAGTGCTGGCTGGCTCAAGAGAGTGAGCAGCTACCTGCTAAAAGTAAGCTTACCACAAAAGTAAAGCATACAGGGGCCGGCCTGTGGCTCACTTGGGAGAGTGTGGTGCTGACAACACCAAGGCCACGGGTTCGGATCCCATATAGGGATGGCTGGTTAGCTCACTGGGTAAGCATGGTGCTGAGAACACCAAGTCAAGGGTTAAGATCCCCTTACCGGTCATCTTTTTTTTTAAAAAAAGTAAAGCATACACACCTCAGTCAGCAAAGTACAGGTTGGCCCAGGAAAGTGAGCAACAACCTCACCTTCTGCCAAGATTCGGCTTTTATAGTTTTGCTCTGTAATATATATTCATGCTATCTAATTAGGGCACGGTTCCCTGTTATGTAACATAGTTTTGCACATGCTCAGTTGGTCTCTTTTTGGAGCATGTTCATTTGTCAAATCCTATCACATGCACTGAAAATATTAAAGAATAGTCTGTGCTCTTTAGCACCCCTAGTGGAAGGTCATTCAAAGGATAAACTCCCTTCTGTAGTGAATGCTCAGTCACTGGGGTCATTTAAGCCTGTATAAATTCCTTTTACTGAGCATGCTCAGCTACTGGATTTGCATGTCTGTCCCTTATGATCTTAATCTCCTTGTGTTGGTGCAGAAAATAGGTCCAACAAGCAACAGTAACTTTCCTCCAGGGGAGGGCCTAGAGAATGGCCTTGGGGAACAGCTTGAAACCTGAACCCATGGACACCAAGCACCTCCTATCTCAGTTTCAAGAACTATTATAGAAAATGATTTGAAAAAAATTGGAGGTCTAAACAAATATCTATTAAATTCCTATTATGAGCCAGATTTTGTACTCTAAACAAGGGATAGTAACATATCTCTTGCCTTCTAGCCCTAATCTGTTATAGCCGACAGACACATGAACATCTAGTGTTATAACTTAGAGCATATGCTAAATTCTGTGCAAGCACATAAATGGAAATAAATACCCTGCCTGATAGAATCTTTAAAGGCTTCTCAAAGTAAGCAGTTGTATCAAGTAGACAGGGAGTAGAATACTCTAGGCAAACAGAACATATGAAATATGTTCTGAAAGGCACTATTGAAATATGTATATGAAAGGCATTAATGCTGAAAGAACAAAGAATTTGTGAAATAAATGACTTTACATTGTAAATTACAATATGATGAAAAATGATTGACAGGAATAGAGACTGGAAAGGTAGGTTGGGATCAGATTGTAAAGGATCTTTTATGTTGTAATATAGAATTTGAACTTTATCCAATAAGCATTACATTTGTGGTTTTTAAACAGACAAGTAACATGGTTAGATTTATGTTTTTGGTGATATTTCAGCGGTAGTGTGGGGAATGGGTTGAAAAGAAAGAGACTAAATGGGGGAGGCCTTAACCAAAAGTTTTGTCCTTTTTTTTAGATTTCCAAATGTATCGAAGAAACACTACCAAGTACTATATGCATAAAAATACAAGTTCTTTGTTGTATGCTCTAGTTTTCTCAGTCCTTGAGTTAGAAATATCTTAATATTCAGCTTAAATTTCTTTTTCTTTTCTTTTATACTGACTTCATCTATTCTCAAGACTGTGGCTTTATACTTTAATATATAAAGAAAACCCTGAACTTTTTTAGATTTTTTTGTTTTAGTTTTTATAATAGTGGTTTTGTGCTGATCCACATTCTTTTTTACACGTTAATGAGATGTCTTATCGTGGTTACAGGTATAGCAAGTAAACTCTCTATCCTCTAGCCTGCTATCTTTTTCTTATTTTTATCAGTTGACACCAGTTATTGAGACCCCACTATTATGTCAGATTTATCAGTTGCTGCCTCTGAAGGTTTTCCTAAGGCTAATTAAATTTGTAGGCACTTTTGATTGCATAGTTCTCATTTGCTCCCTTAGGAACTGAGGAAATGAAAAATCAATTTAGTATGAGATGATGTGGATAAGTTAACCTTTGTATTACTCTGTTATGAAAAATTGTTCAGATTCTGGTGTCTCTAAAATAGTTTGGAAATTTAGTCTTCAATAACCTAAGGCATCTTTGCTTTGTGATGTATATTAAAGAAAAACCTAAACCAACCACTTAATTTTTTTTTTTTTTTTTAATTTTATTTTGTCGATATACATTGTAGCTGATTAATGCTCCCCATCACCAAAACCTCCCTCCCTTCTCCCTCCCCCCCTCCCCCCCAACCATTTCCTTTCTGTTTGTTTGTTGTATCAACCACTTAATTTTAAAAGTTATTGAAAAGCCTTAAATTGATAACAGGAACCACTAGCCTGTTGTTTTAGGCTATAGTATTACTGATCAGTGATGATTGGTTTGCAAAAAAAACTTTAGTTGGATTCTTTTCTGCCATGTAGAATATTATTTTCTCAAATCGCAATCCTCCCATCCTCATCCCTTTGCATTGCTCTTTTACCCCAACAAAATGGGGATTCTTACATTTATTAACAAACCTTTTTCATTCACTCATATCGTGCTTTAAATAAGAGTTACCATCTACCAGGCTGGCCAGTTAGCTCAGTTGGGAGGATTCAATCTCCAGCCAGCCACCAATAAGATAAAATGAATTTTTAAAAAACGAGTTACCATATACCATGTGTTTGATTATGGTCTCAATTGAAATACCTCTTAGAAGAATGGTGATCTTAGGAGACTATATTTTTAAGCCTGCAAATTGTACATTTCTGAAATAGCAAAGAAATCACTTGGGGAAAAGTAACCACCCCCAGCCCACCAAAGATACATCCAAAAAAGAATATGCTTCAGTAATTGTGTGTGTGTGTGTGTGTGTGTGTGTGTGTGTGTGTGTGTGTGTGTGTGTAGACACAAGAAAGAGAAAGACTAGCCATATGAGTATGTACATGTACTTTTTGTGTGTTAACTCCTATACTAGGTAGCTACTGAAAATAAACACAGAGGTAGACAGGGCATGGTCAGGGTCTTAAAAAAATTACCATTTAATGGGAGAGACAGGAAATAACTGATTAAAATACAGAAATGTAAGGACTGTCATAAAGGTACACATAGAAAATTATAGGAGCACAAAAGAGAGATAACCCAGGCAGGGGAAGGGGAGGAGGAGGAGACATCAGGATACACTGAGTCTTGAAGATGTTCTGAAGTTACCCAGCTGAAGGAGAGAAGGAAGGACATTTTAGTCAAAGAAAAGAAAAAGACATGGACCAAGATGCAGCAATGAAGGAAAGTCTGTTACATTTGAAGAATTACATATATGCCACTATGACTAGGTCAGAAGGGGTACATATGGGGACACACAGGGTAGAAGATGGAAAGATATTTAGGAGTCAGATTAATAAAAGGCCTAATATGTAATATAAATTAATTTGAATTTTATTCTATATCTCATTTAGATATCTGTAATGAAAGAGAAAATTATTCAAATTATCACCTGTAAAGAGCAAATATTTTTTCTGCTGAGCATGTAGTCCTTTAACAGTTGTGAATAAGAGTGGAAATTACATTCTTGCGTAAACTTTGTGGGAGTTTTTACCCCTTCATTTAAAGAACTTCTTTAAAAAATGGGGAAAAAAATTTTCTTCAGGGTCCTTAATTTTGTGGGTATTCTATGGAAATGTAATGATGATTAATTTGAGGCATTTAGATTCTCCTATTTTCTTTAGGTACCTGCTTTCATCTTCCTGGTAAAAATGCCTAGAAAGCTTTGAGTTATCCCATAAAATAAGGGTTTTATTATGTTATAATTTTAAGAGTGCCTTCAGATTCTAGTGTTTTTTTGATAGAGTAGATTTTCTAATTCTATTCTTCTTGGGTTTATTTGGTGTTACCAAATAGAAGAAACTAATAAAAATGAAGATTTTAAGGCTGGTTAAATACTGGGCATTTACAAATCTCTCTTTCTTACAAACACTTCTCTATGGTTGACTGCTATAATATTTAAAAACGCTGAATTTTGAAAGGAAAAATTTTAGTTAACTTGTCTTATGATTTGTCATTGGTGCTGTCTGAAATTGGCATAGTTTTAGTGCTGACTTTTTATCTCGAGGGGTACTTCTGTGGGCTTCTCTGAAATACCCTTCTCTGGAAGCTTCCAACTACCCTTCCTGTTATGTAAGCAACACATTTCTGGTGTTTGCTTATAACTTTAACCCTCAAACCGTTGACTTACGAGGTTTCTATATGTATGATGGGCTACTATGCCACTCTAGATGACCTTCTTGGGCAAAGTCCCTTCCAAGATGAACCTGGCCCACCACATTCTTGGAAACTCAGCCTATTTTAGGACCAGAATCCTCTTTTAACATCCTGTTACAAGTATTTTTTTAAATGAGTTATGTCTTTCATCATTGTGTAACAACATTTTTGTCCTGTTTTGTGGTTTTAAGCTTAAATACTGTATTAGTCAGGGTTCTCCAGAGAGACAGAATCAATAGGATGTGTTATAATTATATGAGAGGGATTTATTAGGGGAATTAGCTCATGTGGCTATGAAGAAAAGTCCCACGATAGGCCTTTTGCAAACTGGATGTTGATAGCGTAGCTCAGTCCAAGTTCAAAGGCCTCAAAACCAGGGAAGCTGATGGTGTCCGTGGTGTAAGTCCGGGAACCCCAAAAGCTGAAGAGTCTCATAGCTCATGTGACTATGAAGAGAAGTCCCACGATAGGCCATCTGCAAACTGGATGTTGATAGCATGGCTCAGTCCAAGTTCAAAGGCCTCAAAACCAGGGAAACTGATGGTGTCCTTGGTGTAAGTTCTGGAACCCAAAAGCTGAAGAGTCTCGAGCTCTGATGTTCACGGACAGGAGAGAAGAGTGTATCCCAGCTCCAGCGGATAGAGAGAGAGAGAGCTTCACCTCTTTCCTCTGTCTTTTGTTCTCTCCAGACCCCCAGCGGATCAGATGGTTCCCACCCACATTGAGGGTGGGTCCTTCCCACCCAGGCCACTCAGACTCTCATATTAATCTCTGTGAAAACACCATCACGGACACACCTGGAAAGATAGCTTCACCAGGTTTCTCAGCATTCCTTCATCTAACCCAGTTGACATCTAGAATTAACCTTCACAAATACCAAGTTATCTGATATGTATATGGCCACCTTTGCATTCTTTTTGTTAGCACATTCATAGAATCTTAGTGTCTCTTCCTTTTATTTAGCTGACATTTTGTTGTAAGTAAATCTCTTGTTAACAAAATATGTTGTGTTTCATTTTAAAATCCAGTTTGATACTTTCTATTTTTATGAGAACTCTATTACCATTTAGTTCAAAGTCGATATACTTGATTTTTATTTCTATCATTTTATAGTATGTTTATTAGTTATTTTATTGTTTCTTTTTTATTCTTTTCTTTATTAGTTTAACCAAGCAATATCTTTTTACTTTCTTTCTTCATTTTTTTCTTCTTTTGTTACTTTGTGAGTACGATTGTACTTTTTCTATTCCATTAGTGATTACTTTACTTTCCTGGTGTTCCTAATGAGGCATATAATTCTGTTTTTATATGAAAGTCAGTTCCTCCACTGTTTCCCTTTCCCCATCAAATAAGATTTTCAGAATACTTTTGTTGTTCCTTAATAGTTAAGATTTTTTTCTACTCTCTTCCATTTCCCTTTCCTTCCACCTCAGCCAAACACCTAAGTTTTGCCAAGATATTGTATCACATCATAGGATATCTTCATGTCAAGAGTACTTATTTAGCTCTTAACATTATACATTCTCAGACATTTTATCCTTTTGCATTTAAAGTTAAGTATATATAAATAGCCAGGTTCCTCTGCTCACTACTATTTCCTCTTCATTCCCCTACATTGAGGTTTTTGTTCTGATTCATTTGGTGTATGTTTAAAAATCCTTTCTTAATTTTTTTCTCCTCACATTTATTTTGTAGTGTGTCTTTTTGTTGACTGCTCTAAGTCAGTCATTCATACAAACCAACTATTAATTATTCTGTGTGGTTTGTGAAGAGCGGCAGGTTGAGAATGTTGGAGAGAGATAAGATTGTGGAGGGCCCCGTGTACAGGTTTATACAATATGGCTTTTATTCTGAATACATAAAGGTTTTTAAATGCCTTAAAGATTTGTAAGCATGTGAATAATATGATTAGATTTGCCTTTCAAGGGGAACAAAACTGGAAAGAGAGTAGGGAGGAGGATAACAGTAAGCTAGGTGAGATGATGGCTGGGTTCTGAAGATGCGTAATAGCAGTGAACATGGAGATGATAGGAGGTATTCAGTAGTTATTTAGATGCAAAGATAGTTCATGTGCTTAGTAGTTGTCTGGTACTTTAATAGTTGCCTTTCTTGGGGTATGCAATAGGGGATGGGAGATTAAAGTTTAAAAGTTAGGAATGGTGCTAAATTTAATGAAGAAAAAAGTTCAAATTTATAAAACTTGTTCAAAGTATAGAAGGCAGGTATAGAGATTATGAAAACCTTATTTAACTTGTTATCTATGGTTGGAAATTGCTCATATTGTTCATGTTCAACATTCATTGTATATTTGTAAAGGTTTTGGTAGTACTTTAGGTGCTGGGAGCAATTTATGACATTTGGTTTTTTAGGGTTTTTTGCTTTGTTTTGTTTTTCGGCAGCTGGCCAGTATGGGAATCCGAACCCCCGTGACCTTGGTGTTATAACACTGTGCTCTAACCAAGTGAGCTAACTATAACTAGCAAGCCCCTGCTGGGAGCAATTTTTGAAAAATTAATGATCCTTTTTTTATTCTTCAGGAGTTCACAGTACACATCATAATTTTAAGATGTATTCCATTCCAAGTAAGAATACAAATATCTTTAAGAATATATTGTACAAATCTCTTATCAACTGTAACTTGGAGTCCTTAGGTTACTATTTTGGGGTATCTTACTTGTTTTCAGCTAAGATATCTGAAAAATTTACTTACCAGCCAGGTAGACCCAGTTTGTTTTATCAAAATCATGCTCCTGGCTCTCTAGCTTACTAGGTTTTCAGCTAAGTATTTCACATCTAACCCTTCTATAGCCAGCCCAGACATGCCCACATCTCTGTGCTATGCATTCTTGATTTCCTATAGATCACGTTAGTTCTAGGAGAGAGGTAAAACACCTGTTCCTTTCTTTTACTTGCATCTTTTTCTCTCAATACCTCTCAGAAGTCTCTAACATACCCCCCTTTTATGGCATTCTCAGTCACAAAATTTATCTCATACTCCTCCTAGTGGTCATTTATTAAATTTCTAATGATTGTTAACTTCTTTAATGTGATATGCCCCTTAAAATCTTTTTAGAAGTCACCCTTTTCTGACCTGATCTGATATTATTATTGCATTTGAAAACAAATTATAATAAATGCTTTAAAATTTTAGTACACTTATAAAGTTCAAAAAAAGTGAACATAAATGATATAATGTTTAGGGATATATGTGATATAAAGCAAGAGAATGATAAACATAAAATTCCCTCAGGTTTGAGGGTGGCAGAGGCAAAGGATGTGGAGGAGCATGTAGTTAGACGTAGGTTAGTATTAAAAGTCTAGGTTTCTTTAGCTTTTTTATTATGGAAAATAGAATAGTATAATGAACTCCACGTACCCATCACTGAGCTTCAATAATTATGAACATTTTGCTAACTTTTTAAATCTATTCCCCTATTACTTTTTTTTCCTGGCAGATTTTAAAGCAAATCTAAGACATTATGTAATTTCATAAATGCTTATTATCATCTCTAACTGATAAAGATATTTTTATTTTTACCTAATGTATTAGTCCATTTCTGTTGCTTATAACAAAATATCTGAAACTGGGTAATTTATAGAAAAAAACCAAAATTTATTGCTTTCATTTCTGAGGCTATGAAGTCCATAGTCCAAGGAACACATCTGTTGGTGGCAACAGTGACCCAGGCATCTCACATTGCAAGATGGCGGAAGCAGAGAGCAGAGCAGAGCAAGAGAGAGACTCTTCATGCTCCCCTTTTACAGCCCTCCAAATCATACCCATGACCACCGTTTTTAATTCATTCACTATGGCATGCATGGTCCTATAATCTAATCACCTCTTCAAGGCCCCACCTTTCAATTATCATTATAGGATTTCCTACCCTCCTAACAGTCACAGTGGAAGCTAAATTTCTAATACATAAGACTTAGGGGATATACTTCAAGCTTCGGTGAGTTTTGGGGGACATAATTTAATCCACTACATTCTGCCCCTGGCCCCCCAAAACTTATGTCTTTTCACATGCAAATACATTCATTTCATCCCCAGTGTCTTAACTTGTTTCAACTCAAAAGTCCAAAGTTCAAAGTCCCATCTATGAATTCAAAATAAGTTATTTACTGCCAAGATAAAATGGTGGGACAAGCACAGGGTACATATTCCCATTCCAAAAGGAGGAAGTAGTTCAGAAGAAAAGTGTAATAGGTCCCAAACAAGTCCAAAACCCAGCAGGGCAGGCATTAAATCTCAAAGCTGGTGAATTAGTCCATGTTCCATGTCCTCTGCACTCTGGTGTGGGGGTTGGTCCCCAAGTCCTCAGGCAGCTTTGCTACTATGGCTTTCTGGTCTCAGTTGATGCTTCAGCTCTCCCAGACTTGCGTTCCACTCTGGTAGCTCCACAAGTCTGGGGTCTCTGTGGTGGTCCTGCTCTCATGGCTCCACTAGGCTTGGCACTGTTGGGGTTTCTCTGTGGCAACTCTGACCCCACATTTCTGCTCGGCATTACTCTAGCAAAGGCTGTCTGCAGTGACTACACCCCACGGCAGATCTCTTCCTGGACCCCCAGACATTTCCATACATCTTTTGAAGTCAGGGTGGAGGCTCCTAAGCCTTCCCAGCTCTGGTGTTCTGTGAGCCTACAGACCTAACACATGTGGACGCCACCAAGACTTCAGTTTGTATTTTCCAAAGCTGCGGGTCCAGCCACACCTGGGGCTGATTTAGCCACAGTTGCAGCAGCCAAAGCAGCTGGGGTGCTTTTGTGGGGAGCAGCATCCCAGGGTGGCCCTGGGCAGTGAGCCCATGGAGAGTGCCTTAGGCCTGTTCCTTAAGATCATTTTGTTTCCCTAGGTGTTCAGGCCTGAAATGGAAGGGTTGGCCCCAGAGGCTTCTGCAGTGCCTTCAGGGCCTTTTTCTCCTTCTCGTGATATTCCCTTTCTTTTACACTAATCTTCTTAATTAATCATACCTGGGCTGCACCATTGCATGCTCTCTGCTTCTTTACCACTTGCTAGGCTACAAGTTTTCTAAATTTTTACACTCTGCTTCCCTTTTAAATTCTGGCTTTACATTATACCTTTGCCACCATAACTTGGTGTAGGGTGCTGCAAGTAGCCATTCAGCTTCCTGAATGTTTTGCTGCTTAGAAATTTCTTCCGCCAAATGCTCTCATTCAGAACTCTTAAGTTCCAACTTCCACAAAGACGTAGGGCATGGACACAATGCAGCCAAGTTCTTTGCCAGTTCATAGCAAGGGTGATTTTTCCACCAGTTTACAAAAACCTCCTTCTTATTTCTATCTGAGATCTCCTTAGAATGATCTTTATAGTCCATATTCCTATCAGCATTCTGGTCGACACCATTTAATCTGCCTCTAAGAAGTTCCAAATCTTCCCTGGTTTTCTTGTCTTCTAAACTTTCACCAGCATCTAGGCTTTTCCTAGCCTGTACCTCCAAATTCTTCTAGCCTCGCCTCAGCATCCACTTCCAAAGCTACTTCCACATTTTCAAGTATTTGTTATATGCAACACCCACTTCTCTGGTAACAATTTTCTATATTAGTCAGTTTCTGTTGCTTATAACAAAATACACAGAACTGGGTGATTTATAAGAAAACAAAATTCATTGCTTATAATTTCTGGATGCTAGAAAGTCCAAAATCCAGGAAACACATCTGATGAAGGCTTTCTTTGGTGGTAATGTCAGTAACAGCAGGGTATCACATTGTGAAAATGGCAGTGAAGTAGAGCTCCCCACACTCTCATAACGTACGCTGCCTCTGTAGAATTGCTTGCTTAACCTAAATAACTCCGTTTTACCCCCTGTCTGACCTGCAGACTACCCGTCCCCTTCTGCATGAGAAACCATTGACCTTCTCATAGAAACAAAAGCCATTGCATAGAAACAGGAGCCATACACAGTAAACTATTACATGGGAACAGGAACCATACATAGTGAACTATTACATGGGAACATACACAGTGAAAAGTTGTATGCTTGATTGTTTTAACAGCTTATTCTTGGCTTCTGTGACCTAGCTCCCTAGCTTGCTTTGTGCACCTGGACAAACCAATGTGCCAACGGGATGTAGTTTTTGCCTTTAGAAACCCCACAAGACCAAGGCCCAAGGCCGCTCTTCCTTGGTTGCTCCTTGGGAGATGGACGCTGGCCAGCTGGAGTGAATAAACTGCCCTTTTCTGCACAAGTGGCATATAAATGCATTTCTTATGGGACGGTGCCTCACAACAGCAGAGCAGAGCAAGAGAGACAGACTCTTTGTGCTCCCCTTTTAAAGCCCTCCATGCCACACCCATGACCACCATTTTTAATCTATTCAGTATGTTGTGGTCCTATAATATAATCACCTCTTCAAGTCCCCATCTTTCAATTACCATAATAGGACTTCCCACCCTCCTAACAGTCACAGTGGGGGCTAAGTTTCTAATACATAAAACTTGGGGGACACAGTTCATGCTCCATTGAGTTTGGGGGACATAATTCAATCCACTACACCTAAGTACCATGCTATCATCACACCTAACAGAATTAATACTACTTGGTCCATAGTCACATTTTTGATATGGCCTCAAAAATGTCTTTTTGCAGACATTTGTCTGTATAATGTCCTAACCAGAATCCAAATAAGATTTCTACATTGTATGTGGATATTATATTTCTTGTCTCTTTTATTCTATAAAACTACCTTACATATTTTATGCCATTGATTTGTCGGAGAAATTAGGTTATCCTAGAGAATTACCCACATTCTAGATTTCAGATTACCTCTATCTGGTATCATTTAGTGTGTTCCTCTAGTCCCCATATTTCCTATAAACTGGCAATTATATATCTGAAGGCTTGAAGAGAGAGAGCTATATTCTTTAGGGTTTTTGTTTTTTAATAAGAGTACTTTATCGGTAATGCTGTGTACTTTTCTTTTATCACATCATTAAGCACATAATGTATGGTTGTCTCACTTAATAATATTAAAATTAATCAGGCTTAGTGTAACAGGTGTTCCTCAAGAACATTCATTTTCCTTAATCTGAATAGGGAGGTATCACTTTAAGAAAATACCAGATTTAAAAAATTAACTTATGAAGCAATAAGGAAGAAGAAGCGGGGTAGGAAATATGATTCAAGGCTTTGGTTTTCTTAAACACAGAATATATTGGTTGTATTAAAATTGAATCTCTTGCACGAGTCAGCCACTTAAATAAATGAATGGATGAATGAATAAATAAATAAATAAATAAATTGAATCCTAATTACCTATTATAGACCAATGAAACAAATATTTACTGGCTCAGGGTAAGCACCTCCTCTCTTCTCTTTCCTCAGTGATAGCAGCTTTGAGATCTCAGCTTCTTCAACTCTCTCTCTTTTTTTTTTTTTTTTGGCCACATTTGGCTTAATTTATGTAGTTTATAGTTGACTTGAAGTATAACATGTATTGAGAAACATAATACCAGAAGATCTCAAAGGGCCTCCCAAATGAATTTCTATGATAAATTTTTTTCAAGTAATGATAATTAACCTTTTAAACAGGGTTCAACGTCACCAGTAACTGTTTTCAAAGGTTCAAAGAAACCTTACTTAAAAGAATGCATTTTGATTATTAACCATGATACTGGCGAATGTCAACTAGAAAAACTCAGCAGCAACATCACTGTAAAAAGAACAAGGTATGTGGTTTAATGAAATTATTTTTATCAACAGTTAAACTTCTAAGGAAATGTCAGGAAAAAAAGTTACTGGGTTAAGTTACATTATTATATAAGGGTTATTTCTGTTTGGTACAAAAATGCTTTGATTTTTTCCTAAGTTTAAATTTGGTGGAGATCCTTAGCCGAAAGCTATTACCATTGCCACATCAGTCTGTGATATAAAAAAGTTTGTTTTGCTCTGAATGCTTTCTGTAGGTATAAGTATACCTTTTATTCTATTGTGGATGCTTTCATAGATCTCAACTGAAAGAAGCCATTATACACTCTTTAAAATAATTTCATCTTTATTAGTAAAAATTTATTGAGCAGCTAGACTATGTAAAGCACTAGGAAAAGGAAAGTTTGCTATACAAACACTAACCTCAAAACTTCTGCATTTTAATCAGATTAACAGACCATTCCATTAAAAAAAATCAGTAGGAGAATATAGCCATCTCAAATCCTTTTCAGAAAATAGGTGGTGCATTACTTATCAAGTAATGTAAGGGCACTTGATCTGAAAGCCATACAAGTAATACAGACAAAAGTTGCTCTAGGAATTAAGGGAAGGAAGAGGTTGTGGCTGATTGGAACATTCAGAGAAGCCTTATTGATGTACCTAGAGACGAGGTTAAGATCATAAGAATTACCTTGGGTGCTTGTTAAAAATGTGATTTCTCACATCCAACCTCAGATCAGGAAAGCAGCCTGAGAAGCTGTATTTTTAAATATCCCCTCACTACCACCCCTTTATCCCCGATGATTCTTACTAATAGGAAAGTTTGGTAAATATTGATTTAATTGATCAGAGAGCAAGGATATAAGCAAGGCTTGAAGGTAGGAATATATCTAACTTATTCAGGACCAATGTTTGAACAGAGCAGGGACTTGTCTTTTTATCTGTGAATAAGTTTTGGAAAGTGGGTGGTGGGTTAGAGGTAAAGTTGTAAATATAGTTCGAGGTTAATGCCTTCAGTTTTAACTAAGAAATTAGGACATTATCTTGCTGGCAGTGGTTACATATTAAAGTCTTTTCAGTCAGGAATTGGCATGTTTACAGTTTTGTTTTGAAACATTAATCTAGCAGAGAAACTGAGTGAAATGAAACAATGTGGGAAACATATACAAACCAGGATTTTTGAAAGCAGGAATGAAGAGAAAAGTGAGGTTCTAAATACTTTTCGAAGGAAGAACAGACAGGATTTGGTGAATGGAAATGGGACAGACAGAAGTCAATCATAATTTTGTTATATACTTATTTCTTAAAGATGTTGAAAGAAAAGAATATGAATCTCCTTTATTAATATGTTATGAATGGAAAATATGGAAGCGATTTAGTTTTAACGGAAATCATAATTTTAGGGAATACAGTGTACCTGTTATACCACTTATGTTTTCCCTTTTATTTTAGTCATTTATGAATGTTCAGTTTGAATAGTAGAGGTTTTTTTTGTTCACTTTTGTATCCCTCAACAGACCTTTGTGCATGCTATGCATATAGTGGGCACTAGAGAAATTCTTGTTAAATAATGGGCACTAGATAAATACTTGTTAAGTAATAAATTAAATTGTTTTAATTCTTGAATATCATTTTAAAGATCTCTAGGGAAAAGAATAAGTGGTCAATTTTAGTAACCTTGTAAATTGAAATTGTCGTTACATTGCTGTTACACCTGTTTAAATCTTTGATGTTCGTAACTGCAGAGTCGAAGGAAGCAGTAAAATACAGTATCATATAGAGCAACAGCAGCAACAAATGTGGAATTCAACTAGGACACCCAATCTTGTAAAACATTCTCCATCCGAAGACAAGATGTCCCGAGCATCTCCAATGGATGATATTGAAAGAGGTAAAATCTAAGCGTATATAATGTCCCTTTACAAGAGATAATTAAGAAATCTAAAGTGAAATTTTTTACTTTAGCAGTGAGACTAACTATAAACTTTTAATGAGAGTATAATACTTTTTGTAATTATGCACATTTTGGGGGCAAGCCTGTATCAAGGTAATTTAGGGTATTATGTAAGAAAGAAAATATGAAAGACAATATGTCACCAAACCTATAGGAAAGTGAGGAGATGAAGTAAGCAGAAACAGCAGACAAAATCTTCTGAATTGCTGCTTACTTCTCAACAGGAAGGCATTTATAGAAAGGAAGGCATTTCCTTTTGAAAGTAAGAAAATTTAACTCTCCATTTTTTTCCTAGCCATAGTTTGATTGTTGATGTAGTAATTGTGGCAGCAGTGAGACCCTAGTCACCAGAGTATATTTGCTTCTACACTTTGCCTTCATAGTTTGCACATAGCTGTCCGATTTCACTTGCCTCCTTCTAGGCCCAATACAGTATTCATTCCCTAATGAATTAGTACTCCCTATACAAACAGTAAGAAAAACATAAGCCCAGAACCCTTGTTGGAACAAAACATCTCAAATTTTATTTATGCATGTCTCCTTCCAAAATGAATTTCAATTGTGATGTCATTATATACATGTATACAATAAAATTCTGGAACAGAAAATCAAGATACTAAAGGGGAGGAGAAAATAAATTTGCTAATTATTAAAACATTAAATTTAACTCTGAGCTTCCTAGTCATGAAGACAAAAATGAAGATACAGTGTGTTATGTAATAGACAAGTTCCAAAGAATCAGACTCTTTCCTGCTACTAAACTGTAAGAAGAATTCATTATATGGAACCTGTCCTAGGGAGCATTAAACTATATAGTGTCCTCAATAATAATTTTACAGTGCAAGTAGAAGTTCCTGTGTGTGACAATTTTTTAGCAAAGACCTTAATAAAAGCATTGTACTGGAGCATAACTCAGGGGAAAGTGAGTTTATATTGGATAAGTTAACGTAATCCAAGCCTAAAGCTTTCTTGTTCTACTTTGTATGACCATGGAACTTCATCTCCCTTGACATGTTTGTATAGCATGTTCCTTAGACTGTATTCTACAAAATATATTCTGACCCTACTGTGCCACTGACTACTGCTATGACAGTTGAATCATCTTTTCAAATTTATATCTGGCAATTGTACTAGTATTTTTGTAGCTTAGTTATTACATTTATATCTTTGAGCTATGTGGAATTTGAGTTTGAGAAATAACATAGAGCCTAAGATCTCCCTCCCTCACCCAGAGACAGCATGCTGCTGGGAGTAGCAACAAAGGGGATCATGTCACAATGAGTGGTTGCAGTGCTAGAAGTGCTCTCCTTCTATGCCAGGCATGAGACTTCCCTCCCCTATCAGAGATTCTGCTTGACCAGAAGGCACCTGCAAGTGGGAATCCCACCATGACAAGCACTCAGCCTGGGAAGACTGTTCATCCTCCCCTACCTCCTAGACCCCCTCCTCATCCTACCACCCTAAGATTCCTCTCTCCCATCTCAAAACATCGTGAGACTAGGTGGCACTGACAAAGGAGAATCTCACCATAATAAGCACTTCGCTGGGAAGCACTTTTCATTTCCCCATGTATGTCTCCCTCCCCTCCCCCACAAAGCAGAGAAGCCAGCCACAAAAAATTGCCCAGCCCAGGAAGCACTCTTCATCCTATTGAGCCAGAGACTCCGTTTCCCCACCTTTAGGCACCAGACTTCCCTGCCTAGTGAAGTTTTTTCTTTCCTTCAGATGGCACCAACAGGGACCAGTGGGGATCCTCATTGCTGGAGATTTATTGAGAAGACCAAGACAGTACTGCAAAAGCACTGAAAATTAGATTGCTGTTTGAACCATGGCCCTCAAAAATAGGCAAAGATCTGCATACTAAACCTAAATGGGGTTACTGGCTACTAAAATAAACAAATTAAATAGGATACAGATCTCCCCTAGCTTGAAAACCAAAATGTCCAGGGTATAATAGAAAATTACTTATCATACTGTAAATCAAGAAAATTACAACTTGAATGAGAAAAGAATCAATTGACACCAATACCAAGATGAATCAGGTGTTAGAATCATCTGATGATGACTTTAAAACAACTATCACAAATATGATTTAATTACAAATTTTCTTGAAACAAATGAAAAAATTGAAAATGACATCAAAGTAATAGAAGTTTTAAACAAGAATCAAATGGAAATTATAGAACTGGCAAGTACAACCATAACAATAACAACAAAAAACTCACTGGTTGGGCTCAATGCTGGAGAGTAGATAGATCAATGAACTTGAGGATTTAAAGAATTCACCTTATCTGAAAACAGAAAATAGACTGAAACAAAATGAACAGAGCCCCAGGGATCTGTGGAAGAATGATAGAAGATCCAACATTTGTATCATTGGAGTCTCAGAGGAGAGGGAGAGTAAAGCTAAAACAGTATTTAAAGAAATAATGCCTGAAAACTTCCGAAGTTTCATGAAAGACCCATAGATTCAAGAAGCTGAGCAACCCCCAAATATTACAAACCCAAAGAAATCCACACCAAGATACATCATAATTAAACTTCAGAAAACTAAAAGCAAAAAGAAAAAAAAAAAGTTGAAAATAAGAGAGAAATGACACATTACTTGTAGAAGAACACCATTTAAATAACATCAGATTTCTCATCTGAAGCCATGGAGGCCAGAAGGAAGAAGTGCTAAAAGAAATGTCAGTCTATATCTGCCAAAATTCTTTATCTGCCAAAATGATTCTTCAGTAATAAGGAGGAAATAGCCTTCCTCAGAAAGGAAAACTGAAATAATTTGTTGCTAGAACATTACCCTTAAATATTGGCTGTAGAAAGTTATTCAAACAGAAAAGAAATGATAAAAGAAGGAATCTTGGGGCATCAGGAAGGGAGGAAAGAACAGAAGAAAGAGCAGACATATCAATAATATAATGGATTATGGTTTTCCTCATGACTTTTCTACATCACATGTGTTAATTGAAACAAAAATTATAAAACCTTCTGATACTCAAGACAATGATATTTTAAAGTGGAGGGGGAAAAAAGAGACCTATACGAAAGTGACTTTTTCACACCTTATTCAAATAAAGCATTGACAAATCATGGGTGAATATTAAAATCAATGAAGTTGAAAGCCAGTAGAGAAAATCAATGAAACAAAAATGGAGTTCATCAAAAAATTAATACTGTTGATAAACGTCTAGTAAGACTAACAACAACAACAAAAAACCCCAGAAGATACAAATCACTAATATCAGGAGTATAATGTGCACTCTGTAATCTAATCAGGAGAGTAATGAGTTTACTACAGAGTCAGTAGCAGTAAAAGAATTATAAAGGACAATTACAACTTTATGCTCATAAATTTGACAATTTAGAAGAAATGGACAAATTCTTCCAAATCTAAAGACTACCAAAACTCAACCAAGACGAAGTAAACAATCTGAATAGTCCTATAAACATTAAAGACATTGAACTGGTAATTTAAAAGTGCCCAAAAAAGAAATAGCCAGGCCCAGATTGTTTCACTGGTGAAGTCTGCCAAACGTTTAAAGAGATTTAATACCAATTTTAACATCTCTTCCAGAAAACAGAAAAGGAGGGAACATTTCTAAGTTCATTTCATGAGGCTAATATTACCCCAATGCAAAAGCAGATAAAGACAGTACAAGAAAAAACTGTAGACCAATATTTCTCATAAACTTAAACTCAAAAATCCTCACAGAAATATTAACAAATTGAATCCAACATTGTGTGAAAAGAATTATACAACATAACCAAGACAACATTACTGTTTTCATGTTGCTTATATTTGGGAGTGTGGATGAGGGTGGGGAGAGACAAGGAGTAAACAAGGAAGTAAATATCAAAATGAAATTCAGAAATAAGTGTCTTGAAGAAAATAAAACAAGGAAATGGGGGTTAGAAAGGAAGGAACCCTTTTAGGTTACATTTAAACTGATATGAGAAGGAGCCAGCCTTCTAGAGATCTCAAATCTCCTGAAAAGACACTATTAATACAGTGAAAAGGCAGCAAAGGAAATAATCAACAGAGTGATAAGACAACCTACAGAATGGGACAAAATATTTGTGAACTATGCATCTGACAAGAGATTCATATCCAGAATATACAAGGAACTCAAATCACTTAGTAATAAAACAAATAATCCAATTAAAAATGGACAAAGGAACTGAATAGACATTTTTCAGAAGAAGATACAAATGGCCAACAGGTACATGAAAAAATGCTAACCATCGTTAAGCATCAGGGAAATGCAAATCAAAACCACACTGAGATATTATCTCACCCCAGATAGACTGGCTATAATAAAAAAGAGAGAGAATAACAAATGCTGGCGAGGATGTGGAGAAAGGGGAACCCTTCTACGCTGTTGGTAGGACTGTAAGTTAGGACAGACATTATGGAAAACAGTACTGAGGTTTCTCCAACAACTACAGATAGAACTACCATATGATTCAGCAATTCCACTTCCAGGTATATACTCAAAGGAATGGAAATCATCGTGTTGAAGGTATACCTTTACTCCCGTGTTTATTGCAGCTCTATTTACAATAGCCAACTTATGGAATGAACCTAAATGTCCATTGATAGAAGACTGGATAAGGAAAATGTGGTGTGTATACACAATGGGGTACTAACTCAGCCATAAAAAAGAATGAAACTGCCATTCATAGCAACATGGATGAATCTGGAAAAAATTATGTTAAGTGAAATAAGCCAGGCACAGAAAGAGAAATTCCATTTGTCTTCACTTATAAGTGGGAGTCAAGTAAGGGAGGGAGGGAGGGAGGAAGGAAGGAAGAAAGGAACGAAGGACAATTACAATAATACATTGAACTTTCAGAAGGAAAGAACAGAACTGTGGTTACTAGAGATGGGAAAGGGAGGAGGAGGGGGAGCGAGAATTTGGTTAATATACACACAGAATGATTACATATTGTAATGATGAATATGCTAATTATCCTGATTTGATCATCACATATAATACAAAAATATTGATAGTTAACTCTGTACCCCACAAATATAGATTATCAAATAGGTTTTAATAAAATAATTTTGAACTGGGAAAAGCTAAAAAGAGTAAAATAGCTTTATCGAGGTATAATTGACATACGATAAACTATACATATTTAAAGTGTAAAAAATAAAAATAAAAAATAAAGTGGAAAGATTAGCTACAGATTTGGCGGGACTTGGAGGAAATATTTACAATTCATATATCTAACAAAGGACTTATAGCCAGAAGAACTAGCTATGAAGAACCCTTACAAATCAATAAAAAAAGACAACCAAATTCAAAAAGAGAGAAAAGATTTGGACAGGCATTTCACAAAAGAAGATATCTAAATGGTCAATCAGCATATGAAAAACTGCTTCATATCATCACTTATCAGAGAAGTGAAAATTACAGCTACAATGAGGTACTGTTGTGTACTGTATTAGTCTGTTTCTGTTGCTTATAACAGAAATTACCCTGAAACTGGGTAATTTATAAAGGAATGAAATTTATTTCTTACAGTTTTGGAGGCTGGGAAGTCCAGAGTGCAGGGAACACATCTGGTGAGGGTCTTCTAGGTGGTGACTCTCTATAGCAACTGAGGATGTTACATCATGAGAGAAATGGCATGAGAAAGAGTGCTAACATTCTCACTTGCTCTTCTTGTAAAGCCATCAGAACCACACCCGTGATAACTCATTACTTCATGAATGGATTAATCACCTCTCAAAAGCCCCACCTTTTAGTTACCATAGTCAGATTTCCCACCTTCTTAACACTGTTACAGTGGGGATCAAGCTTCAGTGAGTTTGGGGGTGGGGGGACATTCAATCCACAGCATGCATCCATCACTGTAGGTAAAACTCAGATGACTTATATACCAAGTGAGTGTGCGCCAAGGTTGGGGAAGATATGAAGCATCTGTGACTCTCCTATATTGCTGGTAGGAATGTAAAACCACTTTGAAAACTGGCGGTTTTTAATGAAGTTGAACTTAGCCCTATCTAACGAGTCAGTGGTTTCCCTCCTAACGTTCTACCCAAGAGAAATGTGTGCATATATACAGAAAAAGACATGCAGAAGAATTTTCATAACAGCTTTATTCATAATATCCCAAAACTGAAAACCTAAATATCCATAAACAGAAAGTGGTTAATCAACTTGTGGTTTATTTATTCAATGGACTATCATAGCACTAGAGAAGAATGAACTACAGGTTCATTTAATAGCATGAAAGAATATCAAAAACATGTTGATGAAAGTAGGTGGATACAAAAAAGTACATGCTGAGTGAATCCATTTATGTGAAGTTCAAGAACAGACAAAAATCTTTGGCAGTAGAAGTCAAAATGGTGGGTATTGATTGGAAAAGAACACAGGAGAACATTTATGGGGATGGAAATGTTATATATTTTTATCTCAGTGGTGAATACACAGGTTATATACATGCTGAAATTTATCTAGCTGTGCATTTTTCTATATGTAAATTATGTATTAAACCAAGAAAGATCTGGGTGAAGAAAATACCAGAGGAAACAGCTAGTGCAAAGAACTTAGGATGAAAATGGATTTGATGTGGTCAAATAATAGAAAGCAAGCCAGTGTGTCTGTAATAGGGAGAATGAGGGAGTAGGCTAGAAATTATCAGTTATCTTAATATAGCAGTGCACTAAGATGATATTAAATGGAAATGTGTATTAACTGGGTATATTATTCACTTAGGTGAACAAAATGTTTTAATTCAAAAAATTCTATTTGACATTTGTATTAAGTACTAGAAAAATATTGACGTTGGCTCTGCCATTAAATAGCTGATAACTTTTGGCCTTTCTGGACCTTTGTTTCCTCGTTTGTTAAATTATGAAGTTTATCTAAATGGTAGCTAAAGACCTTTCCAACCATAAATTTTGTGTCTTAAAAAGAATTTGAAAAACACTAAACCAAAGAAGATATCAACGTTATTGCTCTTCTTATCTGCAAAAGCATTTACAACCAAAGTTATAATGGGAACTGGATTTCCAAAAATACTTCAAATATTTAAAATCTCCTTTTAGAGAGCAGGGGAGAAACCTAAATAAAGATGTTTCATCAAAATGTTCTCTAGGAGAACCAGGAAAAGAATGAAATTTATTTATATTTATCACATTCCATTATATGTATTAAGGGAATAAGAAGAATTGGAAAACAGTGTCTGCTGAAACAGATTTTAATTTTTACAGTTTTGATTTTTCACATTATGTATATAATTTGAGTTACATGTACATTTAAGTACAGTGGTATAAATAAATGTGGAGTTTAGATTTAGGCATTGCCTGTGTCTTGATTTTCTTAATCACTTTGAAGTCTGGCTTGGTAGAGCAGTTTTTTAAGTAAAATTCTTTAAATGATGTAAATGTATGTTTGGTTTTATTTATTCCTCATCAACAGTTTCTTAGAAATTAATACATCCAGATTTTATCTCTCTTTGTTTTTGTTTTTTGTTTGCTTTATGTTTTGGCGGCTGGCCAGTACAGGGATCCAAACCCTTCACCTTGGTGTTATAACACCATTCTTTACCCAACTGAGCTAACCAGCCAGTCCCAAAGTTTATTAAATTTATTTAATATTATTTATTTAACCTATCTCTTCATTTCTGTTTTATTTTCAGAACTGAAGGCAGAAGCTAGTCTAATGGACCAGATGAGTAGTTGTGATAGTTCTTCAGATTCCAAAAGTTCATCATCTTCAAGTAGTGAGGATAGTTCTAGTGACTCAGAAGATGAAGAGTGCAGATCCTCTCCTTCTGATCCAGGGAATTGTGTCTCAGGACATCCTACCATGTCCTCCATGCCACAATACAGGATTCCTGATACAGGGGTTGGTCATTATAGATTTCAGGACAACAGTGGCCTTCTGATGAATACTTTAAGTAAGTATATATGAACATGAGTCATTGGAAAAGTAAGAATCTACAATGGAGCCATATTGATTATGATTTAAAATTTGGGTAAAGAGAAAGACTCCTATTTTTATGTATTTGACACTATTCATCATTACCTTTTTATTGAATTATTCATATTCTTTCGACATAATGCTTTCTTGGTTTTTGACACTCTGACATAGTGCCTTCTTGGTTTTTCTCTTATATCTCTAGATACTCTTCTCTCTCTTTCCTTTGCAGCTTAATAATCATCTGTTCAGTTAATAGAGTTGGAGTTCCTCAAGACATATTCCTGGGTCTTTTATTCTCTTTATTCTCTACATTTTCTCTCGATAATCTCCTGCATGTTTCTGTTGCAGTCAATACTTATGCATAGATAACTTGCAGATTTATATTTCTGATTCAGACCTCTAACCCAGACCTCTCAGCTCTAGACACATATTGTTCAACATCATCTCCTAGTAAAAGGCACTTCAAATTCACTTTGTCCAAAACCAACTTATAATCTTTGGTTCACTGTTTTTCCTCTTACTGAAAGGCAGCATTCATCTAATTGTGCAAACCAGAAGCCTAATTGCATTCATTGGTTGAGTTCCTCTCCCTCTTCACAGTGTAGCCAATCCTTCACCAAGTCCTGTTGATTTTTGCTTCTGAATATTTCTCAAATTCATCTACTTCTCTGCATCTCCACCACTATCATCCTAGCTCAACTTACAGTTATTTATTGCTTTAACTCTTCCAGTGACCTGACTTTTTCACTCCTTATCTATTCAAGCCCTTTTTTGATCCATTATGTGCATTGTAGTCATATTGATTTTTTTCATAATTTAAATATAATTTGTCACCTCTCCTGCTTTAAACTTTTCAATAGCTTGTAATTTCTTTCAGGATAGAGATGAAATAACTTAATATAATGGTCTTGCTCTTTTCTTTTTTAGGAACACTTGCCTTCTTTTTGCCACTATACTCAAATACTTTTCATCTACCTCATGGCTCTTATACATGCTATGCTTTTAGCCAGGAACACTTTCTTATTTCCAGGTATTTAATTTTTCTCCTTTAGATTGCAGTTCAAAGTTTACTTTCTCATGGAAGCCTTTCTTCACCTTCCTGACAAAGTCATATTCTCCTTTTTGTAGACCCTTAGAGTATCAGATATATCTTCTTTATATTAATTGTGATAATTGTAAATTTACATTTATTTCTGTGGTTTGCTTTTTTTTATTCTAGAGTATAAGCTCCATGAGGACAGGGGATCTTTTTTATTTTGTTTATCATTGAATACTAGCATGTAGTGAAGTACCAGATGCATAGTAGATGCTCGATAAGTATTTTTTAGTAAAGGCATGCAGATTGATACTCCCTGGGGAAAATGGGATTTTCTGTATGTATAAAACTAATCTCACTGTGTTAATTAGTCAGTAAGCATCTAGGAAAGATTGACTAGCTCCAGCCTAATAACAGGACTAAATTCAGATGGGAGGAGACAAGATTGAATAGCAGAGAATTAGAGTAAAACTACAAGGAATGACGTTTTGAACTTCCAGCTATTTAGTGTTGTTATTCCTGACTTGGGCAGTAAAATTGGAACAGCTGATTTCTTGAATGGCCAGGGGAACATGGAGAAAACTCAGTTTGATTGGATTGAATGAGATGCTGAGTAAAAGGAACATTTTGTCAGAAAATACTGAGTTGTATAGTAAATTGAGCACATGACTAGGAATCAGAATATCTATATTATATGTCTGACTTCCTTATTAGTTATGTAATCAATAACAATTCACTTAACTTTCCTGGAGCTTCAGTTTCCTCATTGAAAGTGGAGGTCATATTGCCTTGCAGAATTTTGAAGAAGTTCTGGTGATTTTATGTTTCAGAATTTCCTAAACTCTAAGAGTAGTTTTCTGGTACAGTAGGCACAGTGAATTTATGTTTTAAAAACTTCCTCTATGCCAAACACATAGTAACAATGGATGAAGTATAAAAAGATAAAAAACAGACATGGCCAAGATCAAATATAAGATAAATATCTCCATAGACAAGAACTGGAACACAAACACAAAACAGTGAACTTAGTGGAGCTGAAGCCATTGGCTCTGAGTTCAAAAGGAGGTGGTAGTGGTAAGAAGCTTAATACTTTCAGGAAAAGGTAGCTTACAGGTGTTTGATACAATTCTGGGAACCCGAGTCATGCCTTCTATTTGAAGCCAGAGAATGTAGATTGGGGGAAAGGAGAAGGATTCGGAAGGATTGGTGGAGGTGAAGATATTCTTCAGTTAATAAAAGGAGACTCTGGGGGCTGGCTGGTTAGCTCACTTGGTTACAGTGTGGTGCTAATAACAACAAGGTCAAGGGTTCAGATCTCCATAACAGCCGGCTTCCAAAAAATAAGAATAAAAAAAAAAATTAAAGGAGACTGGAAAAAATGGCTGTTTACATACTGACTGAGGCTATTATTTTTTAGAAGCTATAGGTACAGGGTCTGTAGAGCCTTGCTACCCATTGGCTCCTTGAAGGGATCAGCCATATCTTTAATATACCCAGAGGGTAGCAATCTCTAAATGTGATTATGAAACTTGTTTCTGATAAGGGGCTCAAAGGACTACACTAGGTAAAGGGAACCAAAAAGCCCTGTCAGAGTGGTGTGAAGGTAGAGAAAAATAGAAACTTCCCACTCAAAATAAGCAAACAGTACTGGCCAGTTAGTTCATGTGGTTAGAGCCTCATAACACCAAGGTCATGGGCTCAGATCCCCAAACCAGCCAGCTGACAAAAATAAAAATAAAACAAATAATAAGGAAACATAATTCTAAAACATCAGAATAAAGTCTAAAGCTATGAATGTCAGCCAGCAAAATTAACAGTTGGAACAGGGATTCTTTCCAAATGAAAATCTTTTTTACAGAACAGCTTAAGACAAAGACATTTAAAGAAGTATGCTGAAAATCTTCAAAGAGATAAATGAAGAAATAACTTTAAAAATAATTATAAAACAAAGCCAAGCAGAAATGGAACAAAATCTAATAGATTTTTAAAAATTATCAGTTAGAAAGCCTGGTCATTGAATTGCTTTTAAAAAAATCAATAAATGGGAAACACTATAGACTGGACACAGCTAAAGAATGAATTAATGAAATGAAAGATAATACTGAGGAACTATCCCAGAACACAACACAAGAGACAGAAAAATAAAATGAGAGAGCAATTCGTGGATAAGGATAGGTAGAGAAGATTAAACATTGTGCAATAGGAATTCCAGGAAAGAATGGAAGGGATAGTATGAAAACTCAATTCTGAGAGTGTTCCGGAAATGAGGAAAGCTATGAATCTTTACTCCAGCTAATAAGCAGGATAAGTGAAAATAAATCTAGACCTCAACACACAATAGTGAAACTACAGAACATCAAGGATGAAATGACAACCTTAAAAACTACAGAGAAAAAGAGTACCTACAAAGGAAGAACAGACTGACAGCAGACACTCCTTAGCTAAATGGATACACCCGAAGATGGGGGAGAAATATCTTCAAAGTGTGGAAGGAAAGTAATTCTAGCTAGAGTTTTATACCTAACTACAGTGTCATTCAAGGGTAAAATGCTTTTCAAGCACACAAACAAAGAGAATTTACTGTCTATAGAACTTAGTAAATGTGCTTTTAAAGGGTATTCTTCAGCAGAGAGAAAAGTGAAAATAGAAGCAAAGTGTGGGATATGAGAAACAGTAGAGAACAAAGAAATAGATAAAATGTCAGGAAATCTGACTAACCTTTGACCATAAAGCTAACAAGTCAGTTTTGGAATTTGGGCATTTGAAAATTTTTAAGGAGATTAAGGCTAAAACTCCAAATAAATAGTTGCTGAGTGAGAGAGAGAGTATTGAAATGGGTAATTTAAGTGTGCCAAAAACCATGTGATATATAGGAGAATAGAAACATTGAATAGTTATCATCTTTGTTAGATAACTTTGTAGTTAATTATATATCCTAAAATTTTAAGAGTACCATTTAATGAATAAAAACATAATCCACAGCTTCCACATCATCAGTGGGAAAAATAGGGAATATAGAAAACTTTATCTAATGGAAAGCAAAGAAGGAGAAATGAAAGAAGCAACGAGACTGATAAACAAAGTAGTAAATATGAAGTAGAAATAAATTCTGATATATCAGCAAACACAAATGCAAAAGGATTAAATCTACCTACTAAAAAACAATTATCAGATTGGATATTTTTAAAAAAGCTATATGCTAATTATAACAAACGTGTCTAAAATAAAACCATATAGATGGAAGATAAAAGGATGGAATAGGAGATGCTAGATAGATGCTAGAGAAGTATGAATCAAAACAAAATCTGATATATCAGAAATAATAGACTTTAAGGAAAAATGTATTCCTAGAGATAGAGGGTTGCTAAATAATGACAGAAGTTTCAGTTCATCAGGAGGATAAACAATTCTGAATTTGTATGCGTGTAATAGCATATCTTCACCATGTATGCATGTATGTATGGATATACATATGAAAATATGTAGTTATATATGTGTATGTGTATACAACAAAATTTGATAAAAGTAGGAGAAATCAGCAAGTTTCTATCATAGTGGGCAATTTAATGCATCAGTAATCAAGCAGACAAAATTTAGTAAGGGTGTAATGTCTTTGAATACATAATTAACATACCTGTTCTGATAGTAAATACATAGATTCCTACAACCCAAAAATGCAAGACAAGCATTCTTTTAAGGTGCATATGAAACATTACAGAACTTTACCTCCTACTAGGACAAAAGAAATAAAAAATTTCAAGGAATTCATATTTTACTGACCATATTATGACTACAATACAATGAAAACATAAATAATAAAAAACTGGTTTAAAATATGTAAGTGTTTTTGTTTTTGGTATCTGGCTGGTACAGGGATCAAACCCTGGGCCTTGGTGTTATCAGCACCGTGCTGTAACCAACTCAACTAATCTGCTGGCCCCATAATTTTAGAAATTGCACAGCACATGCCTAATAACCGATATGTTATAAGGAAACTACA
This sequence comes from Cynocephalus volans, assembly GCF_027409185.1. Lineage (NCBI taxonomy): Eukaryota > Metazoa > Chordata > Mammalia > Dermoptera > Cynocephalidae > Cynocephalus > Cynocephalus volans. Next base: position 123,594,689 of record NC_084460.1, on the reverse strand, counting down.
GTGAAACTACAAAATTTTTGTAATTGAACAATATAAAAAACTATATCACACCAATTTTGGGATGCAGTCAAAATGGTACATATAGGGAAATTTATAGCCTCAAAATGTTATTTAAAAAAAAAAAAAGAAAAGAAATGAGTGAAAGCTCATCTAGAGAAACTAGAAGAACAGTAACATCTTAAACTTAAAGCAGAAAGAAGAAATTAATAAAGATAAGAGTAGAAATTAATGTAGATTACAAAGAAACATTAAATTAACAAAACTAAAAATTGTTTCTTTGAAAACTAATAAAACAGACCAACCTTTAACAAGGGCTGATGAAGAAAAAAAAAGGCACAAATAAACAAAATTAGGAATGAAAACGAGGTTAAAATTATAGCAAAAATATAGTTTTTATTGAGTTATTAGAATTTTACAAAAATTTTATTTTCATTACAAATTTCAGTAAATTTGGCATAGAAATGGATGATTTTTTTGGAGAAAGTATAATTTACCAAATCTGACTCAAAGAGTAAATAAATAGGAAAGCCTGAATAAACCATTAACAATTAAATAATATTTTGTTATTCTTTTATCAGTCTAAACAGAATTTTATTTATCTGTAAAATTTTATCATTACACAATGTAAACATTTTTTGTGGCCCTTTACCAATTTCTCCCTAACCTCCCCTCCCTCTCCCCTTTTCCCACCTCTGGTGGCATCAGTTCCATTCTCTCCTTAAAAAATTTAAGGAATTAACAATTAAATAATTGAAACCAATCAACATCTCCTCTTCCTCCACTCTCCTATCCCCAAGATATAGAAAAATGAAGATAGTTTTGCAGATGAATTTTAACAAATCTTCAAGGAACAAATAATTCTTATCATCTATAAAGTGTTTCAGAGAACTGTTTAATTCTTTCATAATTCTAGGATAACCTCAGTAAAAACTAAACAAGAATAAGAGAAAAAACATTGTAGACCAATTTCACTTAAGAATATGAATGCAGGCTGGCCAGTTAATTCAATTGGTTAGAATATGGTATTATACCACCAAGGTCAAGGGTTCGGAACCCCATACCAGCCAGCTGCCCCTGCCAAAAAAGAATACGAATGCAAAATTCCTAAATAAGATATTAACAAATTGAATAACTAGTATACTTGAAACAAGTAAGCTAAATCATGACCAAATAAGGATCATTACCGAAATATAGGAAATGTTCATTGAGGCTGGCCAGACAGCTCAGTTGGTGAGAGCATGGTGTTATAACACCGAGGTCAAGGGTTCTGATCCCCACACTGGCCAGCTGCCAAAAACAAAAACAAAGCAAAACAAAAAACCCAGAAATGTTCATCATATGAAGTGGCATCAATGTAATTCACCACATTAACAGATTATAGGAGTAAAACCATATGACCGTTTCAACAAATTAAGAACAATTATTTGATAAAATTCAGTATTTATTAATTAAACACTTTTATCAAAGATTGAATATAAGAGGATTTTCTTAACTTCCTAAAAGTTAATAACAAAAAGAATTGTGGCAATCACTAATAGAGACTTTAGAAGCATTCCGCATTAAAGTCAGGGGAACAGGACAAAGGTGACTAATATCATGACTTCTGTTCAGCACTCTGCTGAAGTTTCTAGCAAAAACAATAAAACAAGTAAAGAAATATGACATAAGAGTTAGAAAGAAGAAATAAAATACTCCTTAGCTGTAGATAATTGTCTACATAGAAAATCTAAGAGGGCTGGCCCATTAGTTCAGTTGGTTAGAGTGTGATGTTACAAAACCTGGGACAAGGATTTGGATCCTCATACTGGCCATTACATTTCAAACAAAATCCAGTTTATACCATGACCTTCTGGATATCTTTGTGCCCTTTCCAGCCATTCTCTTCCTTATTTATTGTGCTCCAGCCATAGTGGCCCTCTTGCAAGTCAGAGAACACAACAAGCATGCTCCTGCCTTGGGACATTTGCACTTGTTTCTTTAGCTTGGACGCTTCCCCCCAATACACTCCATTTTTCATGATATTATCTCTACATTTGGATCTCTGTTCATATGTCACCCCTCAAGAAGGCCTTCCCAACTACCATACCTAAAACAGTACCTTACACCACTCTCTCCATGCCTACATCTTCATTTTTTCATAGCACTTATCCATACCATGCCTACATCTTCATTTTTTCATAGCACTTATCCATACTTGGCATTATATTATCTATTTGTTTATTTGTTTACTGTCTGTCTCCCCAACTGGGATGTAAGCTCCATGACTGTGAACACATGGATGAATTACAAAAGGAATCAATGATATTACTCTTGACATGTATTACTTAATGATTTTGACTGCATTTTAAATAAAAAATTATATAGCATTTTTTTCACTCTTCGGAATGATACAGTCTGATATCCTAAACCACACTTTCTTTCATTTCCTGATGTAATAAATAAGTGGTGTTAAAAAGAAGTGTGATGTTGGTATGTAAAAGAAGACTAAAATAGATGTCAGGTAATACTAAAACTATGTTGAAGTTTGATGGTATATTTTTTCTTTGCAGGCAGTATCAATTATTTGCATTACTAATTATGTGACTGAATTACAAGATAAGCAATCCAGTTACTAATTACAAAATGTTACCTAAACAGAATCACTTTTGGGGTTATATTTTGCATAATATTTATGTTATGCAAAAATAAATATATTAAATATTTAATTAATACAGTTTTGTTACTTCTTTTTTATTTTAGGAAATGATTTGCAGCTGAGTGAATCAGGAAGTGACAGTGATGACTGAAGAAATATTTAGCTATAAACATAAAATTTACAAGGCATGTGTTAATTTATTTTGTATTAAGAATAAAATTCCTAAGACTGAGGAAAATGTGTCTTAACTTTTGATGATAATAGAAAGTAAATTTTTATTCATAATTTTCAATTGATGATATATTTCTAACCTTTTATTACCAGCATTTTCATGTGTTATCTTCATTTAATCTTAAAACCTTTATGAAACTTGATAAATGAGGAAACAGACTCAGAGGTTAGGTAACTTGCCCCATGTATTGCTAGTTAACAAATGGCATATCAGGTGTTCTAGAGTCTAAGTTCAGTGCTCTGTTTTACCACACTGCTGTATCCAGTTGTGAAATGTCAAAACTATTGATTTATAATAAATGTCCATGGTTTTAATTATATCTGTGAGTCTTTTCTATCTAATATTCCTTAAATTATGGTTTAAAAATATTTTAATTCTTCACACAATTAAGCTATGATTTAGCATAAAGGTGAAGTTAAATAATTATTTTAATGAAACAACTTATCTCTTGCAATATTTTTCATGCATCTATTTTGCTTTTGATAGAAAAATATGCAGTTAAGTGCTAAGGAGATAAATAATCTTTATATTCATAGTATCTTTGAGTTTGGGAACAATGATAAATATTAGATTATAGTTGAAAGCCACTGACCAGCAAGTTCCTTTCTTTAATAAACTATTTTTTAGAGCAGCTTTAGGTTCACTGCAAAATTGAGCAGAAAGCCCAGAGAGTTCCTATGTCTTCTGTCCCCATTATCAATAGTCCACACCAGAGTGGAATATTTGTTAGAATCGATGAACCTACATTGACAAATCTTTATCAACCAGAGTCCATAGTTTATATTTGGATTTACTCTTGATGTGTGTTCTGTGAGGTTTTGTTTTTGTTTTTGCTTTTTTAGCAGCTGGCTGGTACAGGGATCTGAACCCTTGACCTTGGTGTTTCCAACACCACACTCTAACCAAGTAAGCTAACCAGCCAGCCCTAGGGTTTTTGACAAATGTATAATAGCATTTATCCATCATTGTAGTAACATACAGAATAGTTTCACTGCCCTAAAAATCCTGTGCTCTGCCTATTCATCCCTTCCTCCTTTCTAACCTCTGGGAACCACCAACTTTTTTACTATCTCCATAGTTTTGCTTTTTCCTGAATGCCATATAGTTGCAATCATACAGTACGTAGCCTTTTTAGATTGGCTTCTTTCACTTAATAATATGTATTTGTTTTCCTCCATGTCTTTCATGGCTTGGTAGCTCATTTCTTTTTAAGATATTATTCCATTGTTTGGATGTACCACAGTTTATTTATCCACTTACCTACTGAAGGACATCTTGGTTACTTCCAAATTTTGGCAATTACGAAAAATGTTTTTATTCAATTTCACCTCTTACCATTGGAATTTTCATAGTTACGTTTTTTAAAAAATTCATTAGGTTTTGGTTTTAATCTCCTGATTTCTTTCTCTCTTCTTTTCCCTCTCTAGCTAGCCTACCTTCAGTTAATCTGTTTTCATTTTATTTATATTTTATTCATCAGTACTTAGCTGAGAACTGCAACTATGTTATTTGTTACTTAACGAAAGCAAGTTTATACATTTAAAGTAGCTAGTAAAACATGCATGTCATTTTAACATAATAATATACATTATAATGGCTTTTACTGAAAGTTGTTATGCTGAAATTTCTTTTATTAGTGTTGACTACTAGAAATGAGTACATGGTGATATGAGCTGGTCATCTGGCTACATAACATGCATTGCGTTCCCAAACTTCCCTTCCTGCAAACCAACAGCTTATCTTTTCCCCTCCTCATTATTTCCCCCATAAACGACACATTCTTAAAGACCTTTTTTATGGACGGAAAACCTTGCCTATCATTCTCTATATACCCCTCAAGGTTTTATATAAGTAGCTTAGAGAGGAATGAAATATCTTCTCTGCTTCTGTTTCTCCTTATTTGGTGCATTGTCAGAGACCAAAATGCCAGGAGCTTGCAGATTAGACAAGTTCTCAGATATGAGGATCTCTGCCAGAAACATCTGATGATTCTGACATGATTCTAAGTACATACCCTTTTAGTTTGATCTATTCTGAATGGTTTGATTAAATTGATGATAATAGCATGCAACCAGGAAAAATTAGTTGGCTACAAAGGAACAAAAATCGAAGGGCTTTGAACTATTTCACAACACTAAAACTCTAGAGGTAATAAAGCTGTTTCTGTACAAGAATATGAGTGTGACCTACGAATTATGTATTCATCAAATGTCATCCATAGTTTGGTCAGAAGGTATTCTTAGGTCAGAATTCTGGAATTATATCATTCATATACCATTCCTATAGTAATTATGTTAGTAACTTTCAATTTAACGGATGAATCAAAATTAGAAACTCATGAATGAAAAAATATATTATAAAAATATATGACAAAAAGATTGATAACTATCCAATTTTTGAGGACTGGCCCCTTTTCTGTCCTCTGAAGGAAACTCACTCAATGTGAAGGAGTAGGTGACACTCATGCCCAGAAACATTTTAAGTGGAAGTGACTTTGATGCTGGCCAGAGTGGGAAGGCCAAAAGCTTAGTCCTACTAGCCTGAGGTTGCAGTCCTAGTTAGGGCAGTCATATATTGGGCTGAGGCTATGTACATGTCCAGCAGAGACCAGAGATGCCCCAAGATATTCACATACTCCTGACCAACCCTGAGGCTACGTGCATGTGCATAGGACACTCAAAAGGGCCTGATGAAAAAAACCTGGGAAGATTTGAAAACGGCCTGAACTTTGAATGTGCTCCCCTGTATGTACAGATTCATCAGCAAAGGACAAAGTGTTATTGGCTCAAGGTGTTTGAGTGCAACCTTTATCCAGTCTGACTGACCACTCTGTAACACCTGCTGCTTCACTTCTACTTCCCAAATCTCACGCAAGTTCTTCTGGCCTAGAACCACGCAGTGAGGGTGATTTGGGGAAGAAGTTTTCAGCTTTTTATCAGTTTTAAAATCAGTTTTTTTTTTTTTTTTTGACATTAAAAAAATTTATTAAATAAACTTTAGTATTAATATTATTAGTTTGTCCTCCACAATTAAGTTAACAATTTTAAGAAAATATTGTTTAATGCTTAGTTATATCCTTTATAGGTGATCAAATAGGGTATTCATAGTAATTTTATTTATTTATTTATTTTATTTATTTATTTATTTTTTCAATTTTATTTTGTCAATATGCATTGTGGCTGATTATTGCTCCCCATCACCAAAACCTCCCTCCCTTCTCCCTCCCCCCTCCCCCCCAACAATGTCCTTTCTGTTTGCTTGTCGTATCAACTTCAAATAATTGTGTTTGTTATATCTTCTTCCCCCCCCCCGGTTTGTGTGTGTGTGTGAATTTATATATTAATTTTTAGCTCCCACCAATAAGTGAGAACATGTGGTATTTCTCTTTCTGTGCCTGACTTGTTTCACTTAATATAATTCTCTCAAGGTCCATCCATGTTGTTGCAAATGGCAGTATTTCATTCATTTTTATAGCTGAGTAGTATTCCATTGTGTAGATGTACCACATTTTCCGTATCCACTCATCCGATGATGGGCATTTGGGCTGGTTCCAACTCTTGGCTATTGTAAAGAGTGCTGCGATAAACATTGGGAAACAGGTATACCTTCGACTTGATGATTTCCATTCCTCTGGGTATATTCCCAACAGTGGGATAGCTGGGTCGTATGGTAGATCTATCTGCAATTGTTTGAGGAACCTCCATACCATTTTCCATAGAGGCTGCACCATTTTGCAGTCCCACCCACAATGTATGAGAGTTCCTTTTTCTCCGCAGCCTCGCCAGCATTTATCGTTCATAGTCTTTTGGATTTTAGCCATCCTAACTGGGGTTAGACAGTATCTCAATGTGGTTTTGATTTGCATTTCCCGGATGCTGAGTGATGTTGAGCATTTTTTCATATGTCTGTTGGCCATTTGTATATCTTCCTTAGAGAAATGCCTACTTAGCTCTTTTGCCCATTTTTTAATCGGGTTGCTTGTTTTCTTCTTGTACACTTGTTTGAGTTCCTTATATATTCTGGATATTAATCCTTTGTCAGATATATATTTTGCAAATATTTTCTCCCACTCTGTTGGTTGTCTTTTAACTCTTTTAATTGTTTCTTTTGCTGTGCAGAAGCTTTTTAGTTTGATATAATCCCATTTGTTTATTTTTCCTTTGGTTGCCCGTGCTTTTGGGGTCGTATTCATGAAGTCTGTGCCCAGTCCTATTTCCTGAAGTGTTTCTCCTATGTTTTCTTTAAGAAGTTTTATTGTTTCAGGGTGTATATTTAAATCCTTAATCCATTTTGAGTTGATTTTAGTATACGGTGAGAGGTATGGGTCTAGTTTCATTCTCCTGCATATGGATATCCAGTTATCCCAGCACCATTTGCTGAAGAGGCAGTCCCTTCGCCACTGAATAGGCTTGGTGCCTTTGTCAAAGATCAGCTGACAGTAAGTGTGTGGGTTGATTTCTGGATTCTCTATTCTATTCCATTGGTCAGTGTGTCTGTTTTTATGCCAGTACCATACTGTTTTGGTTATTATAGCTTTGTAGTATAGCTTAAAGCCAGGTAGTGTTATGCCTCCAGCTTTATTTTTTTTGCTCAGCATTGCTTTGGCTATGCGTGATCTTTTATTGTTCCATATAAATGTCTGGATAGTTTTTTCCATTTCTGAGAAAAATGTCTTTGGAATTTTGATGGGGATTGCATTGAATTTGTATATCACTTTGGGTAGTATGGACATTTTCACTATGTTGATTCTTCCAATCCAAGAGCATGGGATATCTTTCCATCTTCTTGTATCCTCTCTAATTTCTCTCAGCAGTGGTTTGTAGTTCTCATTATAGAGATTTTTCACCTCCTTGGTTAACTCAATTCCTAAGTATTTTATTTTTTTGGTGGCTATTGTAAATGGGCAGGCTTTCTTGATTTCTCGTTCTGCATGTTCACTATTGGAGAAAAGAAATGCTACTGATTTTTGTCTGTTGATTTTGTATCCTGCTACTGTGCTGAAATCATTTATCAATTCCAGCAGTTTTTTTGTAGAGGTTTTAGGCTGTTCGATATATAGGATCATGTCATCTGCAAACAGGGACAGTTTGACTTCATCTTTTCCAATCTGAATGCGCTTTATTTCCTTCTCTTCTCTGATTGCTCTGGCTAGTACTTCCAACACTATGTTGAATAGGAGTGGTGAGAGTGGGCATCCTTGTCTGGTTCCTGTTCTTAAAGGAAAAGCTTTCAGCTTTTCCCCATTCGGGATGATATTGGCTGTGGGTTTGGCATATATGGCTTTAATTATGTTGAGATACTTTCCCTCTATACCTAACTTATAGAGGGTCTTTGTCATGAATGAGTGCTGAACTTTATCAAATGCTTTTTCAGCATCTATAGAGATGATCATATGGTCCTTGTGTTTGAGTTTATTAATATGGTGTATCACATTTATTGATTTGCGTATGTTGAACCAACCTTGCATCCCTGGGATGAATCCCACTTGATCGTGATGAATAATTTTACGTATGTGTTGCTGTATTCTGTTTGCTAGTAATTTAGTGAGGATTTTTGCATCTATATTCATCAAGGATATTGGCCTGTAGTTTTCTTTTTTGGTTATATCTTTACCTGGTTTTGGTATCAGGATGATGTTTGCTTCATAGAATGAGTTTGGGAGATTTGCGTCCGTTTCAATCTTTTGGAATAGTTTGTAAAGAATCGGTGTCAATTCCTCTTTGAATGTTTGGTAAAATTCTGCTGTGAATCCATCTGGTCCTGGGCTTTTCTTTGTTGGGAGCCTTCTGATAACAGCTTCAATCTCCTTTATTGTTATTGGTCTGTTCAAATTTTCTACGTCTTCACGGTTCAGTTTTGGGAGCTTGTGTGTGTCCAGAAATTGATCCATTTCCTCCAGATTTTCAAATTTGTTGGCGTATAGTTGTTTATAGTAGTCTCGAATGATTCCTTGTATTTCAGATGAATCAGTTGTAATATCGCCTTTTTCATTTCTAATTTTGGTTATTTGAGTCTTCTCTCTTCTTTTTTTTGTTAGCCATGCTAATGGTTTGTCAATTTTATTTATCTTTTCAAAAAACCAACTTTTTGATTCGTTGATCTTTTGAATTGTTTTTTGGTTTTCAATTTCATTCAGTTCTGCTCTGATCTTAATGATTTCTTTCCTTCTGCTAACTTTAGGTTTGGATTGTTCTTGTTTTTCTAGTTCTTTAAGGTGAAGTGTTAGGTTGTTCACTTGCCATCTTTCTATTCTTCTGAAGTGAGCGTTTAATGCAATAAATTTTCCCCTCAATACTGCTTTTGCAGTATCCCACAGGTTTTGGTATGATGTATCATTGTTTTCATTAGTTTCAATAAATTTTTTGATTTCCTGCTTGATTTCTTCTTGGACCCATATGTCATTAAGTAGAATGCTGTTTAATTTCCATGTGTTTGTATAGTTTCCAGAGTTTTGTTTGTTATTAATTTCTAGTTTTAATCCATTGTGGTCTGAGAAGATACATGGGATAATTGCAATTTTTTTGTATTTATTGAGACTTGATTTGTGACCTAATATGTGATCTATCCTGGAGAATGATCCATGTGCTGCTGAGAAGAATGAATATTCTGAGGTTGTTGGGTGGAATGTTCTGTAGATATCTGCCAATTCCAATTGGTCTAGAGTCTTGTTTAGATCTTGTGTTTCTCTACTGATTCTTTGCCTAGATGATCTGTCTAATATTGACAGTGGGGTGTTCAGGTCCCCTGCTATTATGGTATTAGTGTCTATTTCCTTCTTTAGGTCTAAAAGAGTTTGTTTTATGAATCTGGCTGCTCCAAAATTGGGTGCATACATATTTATGATTGTTATGTCTTCTTGATGGATCAGTCCTTTTATCATTAAGTAGTGTCCCTCATTGTCTCTTTTTATGGTTTTTAGTTTAAAGTCTATTTTGTCAGATATAAGAATAGCTACTCCAGCTCGTTTTTCTTTTCTGTTTGCATGGTAAATCTTTTTCCATCCTTTCACTCTTAGTCTGTGTGAATCTTTATGGGTGAGGTGGGTCTCTTGTAGGCAGCATATAGTTGGGTCCTGCTTTTTGATCCAGTCAGCCAGTCTGTGTCTTTTAATTGGGGAATTTAAGCCTTTTACATTAAGAGTTGTTATTGAAAGGTGTTGATTTATTCCTAGCATTTTATTGCTTGTTTGGTTGTCTTAGGTGTCTTTTGTTCCTTGCTTTCTGATTTACTGTTTGGTTTCTGTGTTTGTTGGTTCCTTAGGTTGTAGATAGTGTTTTTGTTAGCTTGTTTTCTCTTCATGAATGCCATTTTTATTATACTAGCGGGTTTAGATTTTTCTTGGGTCTTTATGGCAGTGGTAGTTATTTTTCAGGAACCAAACCCAGTACTCCCTTGAGGATTTCTTGTAAGGGTGGTCTTGTGGTAGTGAACTCCCGCAGTTTTTGTTTGTCTGAGAAATATACTATTTGCCCCTCATTTCGGAAGGATAGCCTTGCAGGGTAAAGTATTCTTGGCTGGCAATCTTTGTCTTTTAGTATTTTGAAAATATCATCCCATTCCTTTCTAGCTTTTAGGGTTTGTGATGAAAAGTCTGATGTTAACCTGATTGGGGCTCCCTTATAGGTGATTTGACGCTTCTCTCTTGCAGTTTTTAAGATTCTCTCTTAATCTCTGAGTTTTGCCAATTTGACTATGACATGTCTTGGAGAAGGTCTTTTTGGGTTGAATACATTTGGAGATCATTGAGCTTCCTGGATCTGAAGATCTGTGATTTTTCCTATACCTGGGAAGTTTTCTGCCACTATTTTGTTGAATATGTTTTCAATGGAATCTCCATTTTCCTCCCCTTCTGGAATACCCATGACTCGGATATTTGATCGCTTATGGTTGTCTGATATCTCTCTCAGATTTTCTTCAATGTCCTTGATTCTTTTTTCTTTCTTTTTGTCTGCTTGTGTTATTTCAAACAGCCCATCTTCAAGTTCAGAGGTTCTCTCTTCAACTTCGACAAGCCTGCTGGTTAAACTCTCCGTTGTGTTTTTTATTTCGTTGAATAACTTCTTCAGTTCAGCAAGTTCTGCTACATTTTTTTTCAGGACATTGATTTCCTTGTACATTTCCTCTTTCAGATCCTGTATACTTTTCCTCATTTCATCATGATGTCTAGCTGAGTTTTCTTGTATCTCATTCAGTTTCCTTAGAATTATCACTCGAAATTCCTTGTCAGTCATTTCAAGGGCTTCTTGTTCTATAGGATCTAGAGTTGGAGATTTATTAACTTTTGGTGGTGTACTTTCTTGATTTTTTGTATTTCTGGTATCTTTTTTTTTTGGTGTTTATTCATTGTGGCCGGGGGTTTCACAGTTCACCGGTTTGAGACTAATGACTAACTAGGATGTTGCTGTGGTTCCCAATTTGGTATGGCTCCCTCCGTGACTGCTCAGTTGGCCTCTAGTGCCTTGTGTGTGTGGTTGCCTCGGGTCTTGGGCTTCTCTGGGGAGCCACCTTTCTGGTCAGCTTGGACTCTTCTGGGCTGGTGGATCACGTACCACAGGGTGTGTGATCTCTGTTGAGCTTTCACTTCCTGTGCAGGACTTCTCCCTGTTCCGTGTGCTCTGGCCCAGGCTGTTAGATCGTGCAGTGGCGACCCCACCGGGTGTGTGGTTTCTGTCGAGTCTCCGCCTCCCTGGCCGCACGTCTCCCCACTCTGTGTGCACTGTGCTGGGCTGGGGCGTGTCTTCTGCACCCCTCGTCTATCAGCTGGGCCTTCAAGACCCTGCTCGGCACCGCCTCGCCCAGGAAGTCTACCAGGTTTCTGCTGGGCACAGACGACCGGTCTCTCTGGGTGCCTTTGTAGCACTATGTAGATCTTTCTCGGGTCTTGTTCACCTTTGTATCCCCCCAGTATAAACCGAGTCTAGCGCCCACCTGCAGCCTGGTCTCCGGCAGGTTCAAGCGGACCTGGGAACTCTCCTACCACACTATTCCCAACCAGAAATTCGTTAGGCTTTTTTCCAAACTGGTGGCCTCAGAGATGGTATCTGCCTCCCAGTAACAGGGAGTTTACCTGGGGCCGGAGTCCAGGGTATGGTGGAGTGACAGTTGGCCCGCCCGTACTTCCTTGCCCTCCCGACACTGGCCCGGGACACCCCCCGCCACCAGCCCCACCAGAGAACCGCGGAGGGAGTGGAAGCGGAGGCCGGTCCACAGGCTCCGGAAAGCCCGGCGCCAGGCCAAGCAAGTGGGAGGGCTCAGTGATGGCCGAGCAGGGCGGAGCTGCCTGCACCTGGGAAAATGGAGGCAGCACCAGGCGGTGAGTGGCCTGGTGGTGCAGGCGGGAGCTGCGTGGGCATCCACCCCCCGAACAGAGCTGTGCCAGGGATCACTCACAGTGCTGTGCCAGATCGGGTGCTCGCTCTCTGTCTCTGGTTTGCCGCCTTTCCCAGTTCTCAGACGCTGCCGCCTCGGGCTGTTCAGTCGCGGCGCGGCTCGGGCGCTCCCAGGAATCTTCTTTAATGCCGGCCTGAAACCTCGAATCCTGAATAGGGCAGCTGGCCGCCTTCAGCGCGGCCCCGGCCTCCGGGATCCTGGCTGCATCCGCAGCAGCCCTGGCGCCGTGTTCCCTGTTTCGAGACTCGCTTTTGCAGCTAAGAAACAGTTCTTTTCCTGCTCCACACTTCAAAGCTGTTGCCTGTAAATGAGGCAGCCTCTCCTGCCGGGGGCAAAGTGGCGGTCACCCCCCACGACCGGTCAGCAGCAGCAGTCCTCCCTTAAGAGATGGCGAGAGGAAGGTCCACAAGTTTCCCGGCTGCCTGAGGCCCAGTGGCCGCCTTTTCCACCTCAGCTACTCCGCGCCAGCCGCCGCAGCCGCCGCCATCTTGAAACCCGGTTCCCATAGTAATTCTAAAATCAGTTTTTTAATTTGTGCTCAAGGCATTGTATTCTTAACTATCTGTATGCATTTGCAAAGATAATCTTTCTTAAACATAGATTTCCATATAAATTCTCTAGTATTGTCTTATCCCATCCTGTGATTTTTTTTTCTCACTTCCCTGTGCTCTACCTTTTACACAATCATTTTTGAACTAGTACACTAACCCTTTCTTTTCCTATAACCTCCTGCTTTACTGTGTGTCAAACAGCTACTGAAGCCAACACCCACAGAGTTAAACCCTATTTAGGGTTGATAATAGCCAGCCTAAAACTGGAAATAACCCAAGTATCTATCAAAAGAAGAATGGGTAGGTAATTTCTGGCATATTTGTATAGTGAATTCTACCAAACAGTAGGAGAAAAAAATCTCATTGCAGAGATGGATAAGTCTCACAGACATAGTGTTAAGTAATAGAAACCAAACACAAGTAATACAAACAGCATTATTCCATTTGTATGAAGTTCAGAACAGGCAAAACAATTATATGGTGATAGAATAGTGATTACCATGGGGGAGGAGGGATTGACTGGAAACAGAAGGGTTGTAGCAGGTGTTATCTCTGAAGGACTTCCAGCAGTGAGGTGATAGGAAATTTTTTTTTTTATCTTATCTGGGTAGTGGTTTTGTGAGTTACAGATATATAAAAATTAATGGAGGTGTGCACATAAGATTTGTGCACTTCACTGCAGGTATATTTAAATTTAAAAGCCCATAAACAAAATTAATAGGTAAAATATTTGCAGTATAAAGGATGTCAGAGTATTAATATAAAAAATATGCACATAGATCTTACAAATTTACAAGAAAGAGACAAACAACTGAGTAGAAAAATGGACAAAGAAAATGACTAGGTTCCCAGAATGATAAAAACACATACTTTTGGCTCAGCAGTCTCACTTCTGGAAATATATTCTGCAGATATATTTAACTTATATGCAATTATTATTATTATTAAGTTATTATTGCAGTATTATTTACAACAGTTAACTTGACTAGTAACTTCTGACTGTTCATGTATTTTGCATCCAGAATCATTAACCAAACTAGAACAGAAAAGGCAGTACTTCTGAAAGAATAACTACAGCTTAATCATTAATGCCACAGAAATGAAGCTGGATTCTTCTTTGGGTAAAGGCTGGTGGGAGAGAGGGGAAATGAGGAGTGTAATAGAAGCTGAGAAGACATGGTCAAAGTCTGAGTTAAAGTTTAGGGAGAAAAGGGTAGAGTTTATCCTAGCTTTGTTTGTCAGTAAATTATTCAGATAGGTAATGTAAGAATTTTGCAAGGGATAGAGCCATAGGTTTTTTCTCTTGTACTCTTAAATAAAATAATTCATTTTGGTGCTGCCTGACCTTTCATTGGTTTAGTCCTCATCTTTCTTATTTCTTTTATAACTCTGGCCATTCTGTCTCCTCTTTTCTTTTGACTGACAACTAGAGGGGCACAATGCTTTTTTTGTTGTTGTTGTTCTTCTTCTTTTACCTCTTTGACCTAGCAAAACTAATACAGTATAAAATGCATCTAATCATCATCATGTTTGTTTTTGTTCCTCTTCTGATAAAGACTAAAAATACTATATTCTGAAATCATTAAGGAGTCCATCCACTGAAAATGAAGGAAAATAATGTTTGCAACAGTACCTAGAAAGTAAATGGTTCACAATTTTTGCTCAAATTAAATTTTATTTAAATGAAAGGATGAATTTATCTTGAAGTGAGAGAATTAAAACAAAAGGAATGACTTTAGCAAAGGAGAAGAATAATTCCCAAATGTGCATCACCAACTCTTATTTTCTTTAGCTCCACTTCTTTATTGCTTATAGTGTTGACCTAAAAAGAAACTGAGGCCAAATACATATAGCAAGGATTTTATTGAGCCAGTATGATGATAGCAACTGGGGAGACACATGGGTCTCCCTGAGAAATGTGTTCTGAAGAGGGTCAGCAGAGCTTTGCATTTTATAATCACTAGAAGGGGGAAGGATCAATGGAGAGAGAGAGAGAGACAGCCTCACCTAATTACCTCATGACATCTACATGACCTATGGATTTGGGATTGTTACTAGGTTACATCCTACATATAAGAATCTAAGGTAGAGGTAACAAGCATTCTAGGTTATTTTATGGCTTTTTGGTGCCATTAAGTCAGCTTCTAAGTAAAAATGGTCTTATGAGAATGTTTTTTGTAACAGGTGGACGTGATGACTGACTTATCCCAGATCTTCCAGGGCATTATAATTTAGCTGACCCGGTCAGAGCAGTTTTTTGGTTATCAGTAGGACATTTCTAGCTGAACTTTATGATGCTGAAAACCAAAATCAACATCTTTCCTATCTCTCAAATTAAGTTTTGTGATGACTTTCTCTTCAATGCATTTCAATTTCCCTACATTTCTACATTTCCATTTCCATAGCCTCCAATACCTGAATAATGGCCAAAGTCACTACTGATACTAATCTCTGTCATGGCATAATGAAAATCCAGATCTGCCACTTATTGGCCATGTGACTTTGGACAGATTACCTAACCTGTTGAAACATTAGTTTCCATAAAATGGAGACAGGAGTAAGAATTAGAATAAATAATGTTATATATATGTACATGTAATACATATGTAATTCAAATATATATGTTAATCTTGCACATAATAGGTGTTCAATATATGGTAGCTATTGCTACCCTGAAATCAGTTTTTTAATCTATGCTTGAGGCATTGAATTCTTATTATTTTTTACTCATTTGCAAAGATAATCTTTCTTGAATATGGATTTCCTCATCAGTCCTGTAGCATTGTCTCATACCATCTTGTGACCTCTACCTTTTACAAAATCATTCTTTTGACCTAGGACACCAACGCTTTCCTGCTTTGCTCTGTGTCAGGCAGCTACTGAAGCTGACACCCAGAGGGTTAAATCCAGTTGCAGAAGCTACTGCCCGCCCCCCGCCCAGTCCCCCTTTTCACAGTAGTCTGGCAGCTGTCCTAACTGCCTACTGAAGCCAAATGCTTGAGGAGAGAGAAAGGAACCAGCCATGAATCCCTTCCAGAAAAATGAGCCCAGGGAAATTCTTTTTTCACCTGTCTCTACTGAAGGGGTACCACCTCGAAACCCCAGCCCTCCAAAGAAGCCACCTCCGGTAAGTACCCAGATTCAGTTCTGCCTCTGACGGGAATAGCTTCGCTCTTTTGACTCTCTTCTTTGGCTTTGGAGCTTCAGGATGAGCTGTATTAGGATATAAAAACTATTCTGTCTTGCAGTTACAATTCACCTGAAAACCAAATCCAAACAGAAGCTGCTCTTACTTAGGAAAGGAAGCAGTAGGAAGAGGTAGTCAGAGTTCTTCAGCTGGGATCCACGGCTTTGCCGTATTTTCATTACATATTCTGAGTTTCCCTGGGGGGAAAAAGAAGTAATTTGAATGTCCAGGAAACTTGGCAAGCATTTCTGTGTGGAGAACTGTGTGTGATTGTTCTTTCTTTAACAGTATAAAAACTCAGCCCTTAGTTTCCCCTGTGCAGAGAGCCTTATGTTGGATACCAATGGAAATTTTAGAATAGATCCAATCTCCGTTACTATGTGTTCCCAGTTTACAGTGGGAGATAGGACAGAGAAACAAAGAAATAATAATATTTTACATTATATATTTGTTAAAGCACTTCCAAATTCATTATCTCATTCAATCTTTGTATCAAAATCCTATATGAACAGGATATAGTAATAATACCCAATATTTACTGAGTTCTTACTATGGACCAAGAGGTGGTAATATTCTCATTTCTTTGGAATAACAGAACTAAGGTGTAGTGACAGGTGTAGTGACATGGCCAGTATCAGTATGTTAACACAGCCAGTGACAGTGTTACATATATGACAATATATTAACTCCAGGTTGCATAATTCTCAGGCTGTGAGCTAGGACAATAAGAAGCCCAGTTCATTGCGTCTTTCAAGGAAGTTATTATCATACATTAACATACATTAATATTTAAGAGGGCCATTTATGTATATCCATATGGGTAAAAGAATGAGTACATTAATTTATTATTTTATCTATTTATCTAGTTAGTTATATCTCTTCTGTTCCCAAAGAATTTAAGGCTGCTTACAAAGATTATATATCTTATGTAATAAGAGGCAATATAAATCCCATGATAAGATTTGACTGTCCCAGGGTCTGGCTGGTTAGCTCAGTTGGTTAGAGCACAGCCTTATAACATCAAGGTCATGTTTTCAATTCCCTGTACCAGCCAGCCACCAAAAAAAAAAAAAAAAAGATTTGAGTCCCAAAGACAAGTATCTTCATCTCCCTCTCATGTTAGTTGAGCAATTGTAATGGGTAGGCACTTGAAATAAATCATGACATTCCTTATATTCTAACTAATATAGTATATGAAATAGCATACAGTTCTTTTAATGTCCAGTATCATTATCATGAAACTGTTATACAATCTCTTTAGTGAGAAGAGTAGATATTTAATTTTATAGGATTTAAGAACTCTCTGCCCAAGGTCAAGGTTACCTTTAGTAGTCTCTGCCCTCCATGTTGGGCTCTGTGTCTGGCTCCAGCAGCCTCTGAAGAGGAAGCCATCATATTCCCAGCATAGCAAACAGGGCAGATAGGGACAAGAGGGATCAGCCCCCACGGTAGAGCTAAACAGGATACTGACATCTGAATCTAACTGCTTGGATATCAGGTACTCCATATCAAGTACCTCTTCATTCTGTTCCTAGAAGTAAGTATGATTATTCTCTGCCCAGAGCTCCAGGCTTTTCACCTAGAAGTTGTGGGAAGATGGGCAAGTCCTGGGGTCTAGGATCAAGGAATGTGTGAACAGTTCCATGTTAAATAAATGAGGAATAAAGTAATATTCAGATTAGATTCTATTACTCCTAAATCTGCAATGTAATCACTTTTAGTGTGATAGCAGTTATTTTATGAAGAGTAGAAACCATTGCTCCCATAACCCACTGTGGCAATTTTAAATGAATGAATTTTTCAGTTATGGAGCAACATAGTGGTTGAAATAGAGAAAAATAGCTCATGCTTGAACCATTGCCATTTTGTTGCATAGAAAATCTGTGGCTCCAACTATCCACTGAGCATTGCCTTCATCGTGGTGAATGAATTCTGCGAGCGCTTTTCTTATTATGGCATGAAAGGTAATTTTGAGTCCCAGAGTCCTACTCATCACTCACCCTTACCCCATGTTTGTAAGAGCCTGATCTCCTTGTATATACTTATTTCCCTTATCTACTCTTTCTGCCTTCATCCAAATTGGTCCTTTCCTTTGGCCAAGACTTCCAATAAATACCTCATGAGATTTCACCTGATGACTCATACAGGCCAAGATCAGAAAGTCCTGACAGAAACCAGAGCACAGCCTGTGAGAATATAAGTGGGAAAGCTCTCATCATCTCAGTTCCATTCTTCATACCTGTTCCTCAGGTCTTTGAACTGTATTGTTGCTGGGAAGGAGAAAGAAAGGATATTGGAAGGACCATGTTATCTTCAGCGTTGGCCTAAATGATGCTATGAGTGCCCATAGATTAAAGGGAGAGTATTGTATTTGTACATTCATTCCACAACTCCCGTGGTCTGTGCATCTACTGCCTGGCAGTCATGCCTCAGTTACTTCACTGGTAGGAGTTCTGAAGGCCAAGATCACCTTCAATAGACCAGAGATTAAATATGCTTCTTTGTAAGTCACTTTAATACATTTATCTTGTTTTTTCTCCCCCCCCCCCCCCCCGCCCTTTTGTTGTCTCAGCTGTGCTTACCCTGTATTTCCTGTATTTCCTGCACTGGAATGAAGACACCTCTACATCAGTATACCATGCCTTCAGCAGCCTCTGTTATTTCACTCCTATCCTGGGAGCAGCTATTGCTGACTCATTGTTGGGAAAATTCAAGTAAGGAAAATAAGTTTCACAGATTAATTGTGCAAAATGTTGTCACTGCTAGCCTCTTGCCTCCAAGCAAGAACATACTTATGTCATCCATGACAAATAAGAATCTCTGTGTAGGGCCAAAGGAAGAACTTCCTCTTCACCCCTGAAGATTCACTTAAAAAATCAACTTTCAATATTCAATTAATATGGGCTGGCCGGTTAGCTCAGTTGGTTAGAGCATGGTGTTATAACACCAAGGTCAAGGGTAAGAGCCCCTACTGGCCAGCCTCCAAACAAACAAACAAAATATTAAATTAATATGAAGAAAAGGCATAACAAATTTTATTATTTTAGTGTGCTGTGAGGGGGCAATGCATGGGGGAATTGCAAGAGAGTAATTTCTCCAAAATCCCAATAAGCCACTGGGGTACAAAGTTTATATCCTAGTGTTATAAGAGAGAGAGAAGGTGGGGGAGGTACAAGTCCCAGAACAATGGCTTGTGACCAGGTTTCTCCCAAGCTTTGGGCAGGTGGCCTCACAGGTGGAAGAAGGAAGGCAGAATTTAAACTTAGGCAGAGACTATCTTGTTATGTAGATAAAAATATTTCAGGTAAACTAACAGCTGCCATTAGAAAGAATGGATAGTAGCTAAAGGAGCCGCCTCAGAGGAAGCCTGGCTGTTCGCATTACAAATGTAAACTTCTTTACACACACGCACACGCACACCAGCCTTCTAGCTAATCTTGTTTTTCCAGTCTCCCTGAGTTAGCCATCTTGAAATATGTCAAAGAAATATATTTGGGGCTGAAATATTTTGCTTTCCCATAACTGACAACACTGAAAGGCTATTTCTTTTCATTATTAGTTTTTCCACTGTTTTCACATCTTTTTCAGCAAAGAGGCTTTTTTTCCCCTTAAATCTAATTTTAATCTTTTGTTCTATAGTCTAAGACCAAATCTTGTTCTGATTTTAGTGGGGATAGAGACTGCTACCCACCAGCAAATCTATAATTTGAGACCTTAATGTAGTTGATACTTTCTCCATCTCTTCTCCAGATGCAGTCATTCCAACTTCTTTAGTATCTTCTCATGTGTCCCTCTTTTCAGCTCTTTTAAGCCATTTTTGTTTCTCATTTCTAACCTCTTTCTGTAGTTTTCTTCATGAGAATATAATAAATATTTTCATGAGTATCAAATGGTCCATTCAGTTCAATATCTTTTAAGTCCTTGAAAATAGCACCAAGACATACATTACAGTATGTTATCGTTGTCCCCTATAATATTATCCTATTATAGGCTAGAGATGGATCTTCAGTATCCATTGCCCAGTTATTTTCTGTGGACTTGTTATTCATGGATTTGTCTAAATTAGCATTTCTTAAGGTGCATTCTATTGAAAATTGATTGTATAGGATATAATGAGTTATGTGGGAAATTAAAGCTCTTATGTTCAAATCAGTTTGGAAAATGCTAGGCTGAACAAAATGTTTCCTTACTGCATGACTTATAGCCTTTAACATCCTAATATACACTATGAAATCTCCAAGAGAAGGTTATAGTATGTAGAGTTTCCCAAACTAGTTTGCAAATAGAATATTTTTTCAAAAAGTATTTTGTGGACTTAGTGTTCCAAGGAATCCTCTTCAGTAAACACTAGTTTATATCTTACTTTGGCCTGTATATATACTCATTGTTCTAAAAGCATTTGATCAGCACCTGGTATATATCTATAGACACAATACAGTTAACACAGTTTCCTGACTTGGGAGAGGAATGGTGAGTAGGTGACTGAGATCTATCCATCGACATATGAAGTAGTAGTCACCAAGTTCATCCAGATAGGGGGTTGGCACTATGTGCAGAATAAAAAGTACAAGCCATGGTCTATTTATTCAGTTGTAGAATAAAGACTCACATACATGGCGCAGCACTTTTATTTATGTTAAAAATAACTTCCTTTAGATTGAAGAAATCGTTTCAGGATTTGGTGAATAATAGCTTCCTGCCTATTTCAGAAGAAATTTAACAACTTCCAGTTGTGCCCTCAATTCAATCCTTCTTGAGGTATTTTTTAATTTTTTTTAAATTTATTTTTACTGAGGTATAACTTATGTAAAGTACACAAATCCAAAAGTCTTAAGAGTACAGCTTGATGAATTTTTACATGTTTCACTATCACCCAGATCACTCTAAGATCTTTGTACCCTCAATATTCCCCTCTCTTACCTTCAAATTCTCCCTCTGAGAAGCAGATGCAAATCTCTAATAGCTTTAAACAAATGAAATTCTTCTTGACCCTTCCTTACCTATCTTCTTTCTCTTCTCACCATTACCCCCAATTTTAAAAAGAACCATCTGTCTGTGCTGCTTTTCTTTCTCACTCTTCATTATCACTTTTTATGGTAGAGGAATATAATGCAACGCAATAGACTCTAATTACATTCAATTTAATGTGATCTAGTTTAATTCAGTAAATGTTTATTGAACACCTTTCATCTGTCCAAAGAACCATAGGGAATAAAGAGATGAATTACACATATTACATGCTCCACATTGCTCATGTTCAAATAGCATTAATACAGAACAGATTGTGGTAAGTAAAATAAGGTGTAGTACAAATTATCTTTTTTTCCTACTGAAATGACTCTGTAAGACCACTAATAATGATTTCTTTGTTAACAAATTCCAGTGGTCTTTTCTAAATTCTTATTCATTTTGAACTTAACATTTCGGTCTGTTTATCACTCTTTGTTCTTGAAACTTCTGAGCGTTCTTTAACACTGTATTTTCTCACTCTCCGCATTTTTGGATTCTTTTTTATCTGGCTTCTCTTTTGCCCCCTGCTTACTCCACTCTTTCCTAAATGTAAGCATTTCCTCCAGGTTATAACTTTCACCCTTTTCTCTTTCTTTGGACTCTCCCCTAGCAAATCCTGTGGTGTGCATCAATATTAGCTACATGCAGAAAGCTCTTCAAAATATTATAACCTCTCACTCCCACTCCAGCATGCATTATAACAGCATATTGGCATTCACCTCCTAGATGTTCCACCTTGTCCGCACTCCCCCAATCTGTTCTTTCTCCTGGCTTCCCTACATCCCACACCCAATCAGTTATCAAATTCCACCAATTCTATTTCTACAATGTTTCTCACACATATCCTTCTTCAACACTAAATCCAACTGCCATTATTTACCACTACCTTAATTTTGGTCTTCATTGCCTCTAAATTGGAATAGCGAAGTGGACAGCTAAAATGTTTTTACTGCTTCCCATATCTTTTTCCTACAATCGAGCCTATATACTACTGCCAAATTAATCTTTGGAAGAAATCTCTGATCTCATTAATACTCTGCTCAAAAATTTCTGGTGTCTGAATCATTTTCTGTTACTTTTCTGTGCTTATTGTCACACTCCCTTCTAAGAATGGCAACTAGAGAAAAGTTGAATACTAATATTTACCTAACAATATCCAGTGGAATATCTTTTCCATATTTGTTTGCTCTATTTCTACTTTGTGGAATCCCCCTCCCTGTCTTCCCAGGTTCAAACCCTTTAAGGCTCAGTTGAAATACTGCCTATGCTATGGAGTATTCTCTGCCCCTTTACCTTTCACTACTAGCCAGAAGTAATCTAATCTTCTCCAATCTGTTTATTCTTTACCCTTGTTGAAACTGAGAAAGTGATACCCCGAAGTGAAGGCCTCAGAAACAGCCTCAAAAGCAAAGTTTTCCTCTGACCTTCTTCCACCCTCCTGTTTCTTAGCCTCATTCTCCCCTGCGGCAAGCCATAGAAACTAGAATCCCTCTTCCCCAAGGCGGGTCATAGATGTACTCTAATCTTCTCCCCTGCCTTTCTGTCTTGGAGCTGGCCATAAAGAAATTCTCTGAACTACCTTGTTTGATTGTAGGTCATAAGACCCCCATTCCAGAAAGCATCCTGCCCCATTGTCCTGGAGGAGTGAATGCTGTACAGAGAGGCCAAGAAGAATCTCAACAAACAGGCCTTGCTGTGTTTCCCCACTCAGTCTATTAGATCAGCATTAGATCATACTTTTCCTGTCCAATCACTTTTCTACATGGCTGTGCCTGCTTCATAGAACCTAAGTGTAGATATGGACAATTTTCCCTTTATCTTTGGGTCTTCATTCTGAAGGTTCCTGTGTCATATAAAACTATGATATAATACAATTTGTTATGTCTTTTCTCCATATTAATCTGTGCTTATCAGGTGATTTTTTAAGAGAAAATTCAGAGGGTTGAAGGTGATGTCTACCCTTAGCCCCTACACCCTCATAAGAGATTCACAAAATTCTATCATATAATTATTTGTATATAAATCTGATATCTCCTTCCAAACACTTAGAAGGCAAAGTTATTTATATTTTTATCCACAGCACCGAGAACAGTGCCTGGTACATAGCAGGCCCACAATAAATGTTTGAATTAATAAATTTATTCACCCTTAGACCCTCAAATATAGACACAAGACTGAGAATAGGTATGGACAGGCATGAAGATGACTTTTATTTTCTTGTTAGTATCGTAGTTACTTTTTAAATAACAAAACTCTTTTGCGGGTGTTTTTGGCATCTCTTTCAGAAAGGAAGTGATTTAAAAACATAGGTAGCTTGTTCTCCTACAGGCATGTGTGTCTGAGAGTCCACATGTACAAATAGAATGTGAAAGAAAGTGAGCCGAGATGCCAGGTACCATTCAAGCTTTATTAAAGGAAGAAAATCTGCTGGGCTGTGCTCAAAGTAGCAGGCATCCCAGGGCTGCTCTAGAAAGGGGACAGCACAGCACCAGGTGTGGGGGTGGTAGAGCTTATATTGGTATGTTGGCAGCCAAGAGCTGGGTGATACCATCAAGGAGGGTCATTATGCTAATGTGATTGGGGTGGAGAACTGCGTCCTTGCTGAAGCAAAAGGGGTTTCTGTTTAAGTCAGGAGGCTTCTCCTAGAGGGAAGGGGGGAGGGGAGGAGAGGAAGTGGGCGGTGCCATTTTGTACTTGGGTTTGTCTAAAGTGAGGCTGGTTGTGTTGCAGATCTATTAGAATGATAATAGCAACCCAAAGAAATAAGCACTTAAACCACCGCCCCCCCCCCCATACTTTACTCCTGATTACCTTAGGTTAAGAAGTCAGGAAAAGAGCACGCTCCTCCTTCACCCGTTTCTCTAATTTGAACTTGCAGTCTTCTTTTCTTCATTGGTTAGAGGAAAATGAGATAGACTTATGTGTTTCAAACTGTAAGTTCTCCACCTCTCATGTGCTCCTCTGCTAGAGTGTGTGTGTGTGTGTGTGTGTGTGTGTGTGTGTGCGCGCGCGCGCGCGCGCGCGTGTGTATGTGTACTTTTCTTCAGATATTATCTTGGGATGAAAAATCTTCTATAACATTAGAAAGATTGTTCAAACCTTTAAGGGACAATTTTCTGAATTTCTATTAATGATCCTTTTTTTTAAATTAAAAAATCCTTTATCTAGGAAAAAAAATCCTTCCTCTGTTTGCTATCTCAGAATCAGCTTTGTTAAGAGGAAATGGGCATTCAGGGTCCCTGACTCCTGTATAAGGAATTCCCTATGCCAGGAGAGAAGTTAGACTTCATGGCTACACATAGGAAAGACTAGCTAATAGGTACACCGCGGAAAACAAAAATTATTAAACAGGCATATCATTCTCATGATTTCTACAAACATTTACTGAGAGGGTTAACTACATGCTAGGATGCTTTTTTTTAAAAAAAATTTTTTATTGACAAGTTGCTTTTAAGAGAGAAAAACTTTTAGTCATAGTTTCTAGTATTTATATCCTGTGACCCATGCCTATCGGTCTGGGCTCTTGATCTCGGCAATCACTTAGAACCACTCTCTTAAATGGGTTTATTTTAATTTTGGATATCCTCTTTACACTTCTTTCTCTTTCTCTGAGTAGATCTATAACATGTCCTTTCTGTCTCCTATCTTTTTTGTCTGTTCAGAGCTGACCTCTTCTCTTCATGCTAGGTTTTTTCCTCGGCCATCTGTACACATACTCCTTAGTCTCTGCATATACTCCTCAGTTTCTAAGCTCTTATTAAAAATGGCTCTGGCTTTTGAAATTCTTATGGTGAAATAAAATTTATAAGTTTTTCCTCGTCTCTTTCTCTTTTCCACATGAACTAGTTTGTGATAAAACTGAAGGAATGTTGGGCTATGAGTTAGAAAGTAGAAGTTCTGGATCTAATCCTAATTAAAATGTCACTTTAGGAATGTCATTTGACCTCTCTGGATTTCAGTTTTCTGGTTTGTAAAATTGGGGGATTGGTCAAGTCTACCTAAAATAGTTCTATGTCCTGTGGTGGAGATTACAATGGTCCTTCTGACATCATTTCAAATGAAGAATTTTCAAGTCTCTCTTGACTTCTTTCTCTGTTAAAGTTTCTTGCTTCCTCTCATATTTATCTCTTATCTCTTGTATCTTTCATAGCTAAACTATTTCCTATGGGTTTTTCATCTAGAAAGTTGCCTATTTTCCTCCCAAACTACCTATTCTTCACTCATTCATTCAGTCCAACAATTGTATACTGATCTAATCTTCCTACCCAGACTTACCACTCCAGCTCAGACTCCTTTTGTTTTCTTTTTTTCTCTCTGATAATCTAGCATAGATCATCTCTTTTGTATTCATGATAGCTAGCCTTTTTTCAGTTCCTTCTTATTCCCTTTCTTTCTATTTTTTTTATTCTCACACACACAAAAAAAACTTTTATCCAGAAGATATTACAAGGTCTTTTGGGAAAGCCTGCCCCCTCCACTGATGTTAATTAATTAGCCCTGGATTAGTCACATAACTACTTATCCCCCACCTGCCATTATGTACCCTTTAAAGTCCCTTCCCTAGAAAGCCATCCTAGAAAGATTAGGCATTTACAGTGGGAAATCCATATCCTGAGATTTCTGGCATCTTCAGCTTCTCTTTGCTACCTTCATTTCATTTCATTCTTTGTATTCCACATTAGCATGTAACACTATAAAATCACAGATATAAACCACATATTTCCAAGGTTTGCTATACTGCTAACATTCTACTTATACTTCAAGAGAATGCTGGTGTGGTAATATACATAAGGAGTCTATGTGGTAGTGTACTGTATTTGAATGTGTATATCTCTATATATGTTCCTATTTGGAACACTTTACTCTTCTACTTCCTATTTGCTGTTCAATTTTGTTTTGAGAAAACAACACAACAGGAAGTTCCTACCAACTGCATGACTTTTATCCTTGGACATTCTATTTTAAGACCTACGTTCCTTTCTTACCCTTGGTAACTTGTCCCTGAGGAAATTGTAGTGTGGATTATAATTCATCCAAGTGTCTATGTTACCCAGGCTGAACCTGAGAACTCTTTACCTCTCTATATATCCCAGTGCTTAGGTTTGGAGAAAGTCCTTTGTGTCAGTCATTTCTGTTTATTCGGAGTTCAACCTTGACTCCTCTTGATTTCTAGAGCAAAAGACATACTTGAGAAAAACATCTCAGGTCAAAGTTCTACTGGTTCTCCTAATTTAAAATATTATCACTCTTGCTACATATCCACCCTGTTCTTGTCATATCTGTACAAAAGTATAGGGGTGCTCTGTGTATGTGTGGAGTGAGTGGGTAGTGGGGAGAAGGGAGGGCAGGTATGAGGAAGGTTGAAGGAAATGCCTATTACCTCTAACACCACGGGGTGAAGAATTACACTCCTTTTTTCCAGTCTGTTTACTTCATTCACTATTATTGTTTCTATTTGCATTTCTCAGATACTTCTTTCCTCCTCCACCCCTTCCTCCTCTTTCTCTGTTTATCTCCATGTTGAGAACAGTGTGAACTCTGAGTCTGTATTACTCAAGTGTCTGAATTCTGTTTTTAGACTGACTGACTGCACTCTTTCAACAGGACAATCATTTATCTCTCCTTGGTGTATGTGCTTGGCCATGTGATCAAGTCCTTGGGTGCCTTACCAATACTGGGGGGACAAGTGATACACACGTGAGTAAAATCATGGGGTCAGCTGGACCACTTTTCTTCCATTAGACAGGTATATGTCTCAGGCATTCATTACAGATTATTTTCTATTTTCTTACCAGAGATGTTCCTTTATTTTCCAATCTATGGTTTTATTACCAAATTGGTTAAGAAAAAAAAAAAAAAAAAAAAAATGAGCAGTTGAACTCTTTCCTACTTTATCTGAGCTCATTTGTTTTTATTTAGCATTTGGGGACTTGTAGAATGCCTGGTTAGTACCTTCTTGATAAAAACTCTTTATATGTTTGAAAACAATTAAAACCTTCATGCCCTCCATATTCCCTCACTTATTTATCCATCCATGCATCTGTACTTCACCAGGGTTTTAAAAATCTGTCATTTTTTTATAATACATTATAGAAGTCATATTCAAAGCTTAGAATATTTCCATTTATGTTTAGTCCCATATACTCCAGTTACTCTATCCATCTTTACTTAAGCTATTGATGTTTATGGGACTAGAGGCATTTGGTAAATTCTGGTGTCTGTTGGTTCAGTCAGTAGAGAGGATTACAGTAGTTCAGGGAGTAGGTCATATGTGTTCATGTCATAATGTGCTTATACATGTGTTTATCCTATGGGTTAGGAATTTTGTTTGAAATTTTAAAAATATTAGATACTTCTTATTTGTGTCACATCAAAAATCATTGACACAGCTCCTATTAATTGTGATGAATTTTAACCTTTTATTTTGTGGTTAGGAAGGGTATGTGGGATCAGGGTCTTCTGTAAGGTCTCTTTATTGAAGTGTCCCTTTGACTAAAACAAGATTGAGAACAAGCAAGTTAGCTTTGGAGTCCCTTCAGTTTCTGCTTCTGTCTGATGCACACAAGGGGCAAATTAAACTACCAGGAACAAAATCTTCCCATGCGATGCATGCTGTTCAGCAGAGGGGTCAAGAGTCATAAAGATGGTAAGAGCCCATGAGTACCTCCTAGGAGTGAAGGCAATGGAACGTGCCCACAGGGTAGAATTGTGAAGGGAATCTTTGTCATTGAATACATTCTTTCCTGCCACAGCTCTATAGTCCATCTCTACAGTTGTGTTTAGTATCAATATGTTTAGCATCCTCACCTCTCCATTTCAGAGTCCTGTCATTGGTCGGCCTAAGTCTGATAGCTTTGGGGACAGGAGGTATCAAACCCTGTGTGGCAGCTTTTGGTGGAGACCAATTTGAAGAAAAACATGTAAGAGTCCTGTTATTTCTGTATTTTCATGAATGTAGCCATTTGCCAATTTTGAAGTCATCCATTGGTCAGATCCTATCTGAGAAGTTGTATTCAATGCTGGATGGTGATCATTAATAGACAGAAAAACTGAAACACATTCAGAGGATAGTGCCCAGGGTGGCAGATGGAGTAAAAGAGATGTCTTATGAGTAAAGGTTCAAGAAAATGGGGATATTTAGCCTGGATAAGATAAGAATGAGGTTGAGCATCACATATTGCACACAGGTATTGATGTTCAATGCTGTACCCCACAGATATATATAACCAATTAAGTTTCAATAAAAAAATAAACATTTTTTTTAAATCAAGGGGAATATTATAGTAGTTTATAGATACTAGAAGGATGTCAGTGGTTAAACCTGAAACCAATGAGTGAAAGCTAAGGAAGTCAGTTGTTTGGTTGACAGAAGGAAAAACTTCAAATAGTCAGATGTGGAAATAGAGCATTTACCCGCTCTCAAAGTATGTAAGAAGAAAGGTGGTAAGCACTTTGGGAATGGGAGGTGATGGGTAGTGTAGAGATAATTTAAGCATATCTAGCTTTGAGATTCTATGAAAGGGAAAATGAATCAGTTGGAATGAAACAGAATGAGTGTCTGCAGATGAATTTGCCTGGTTGATCATCCCCTTTTCCTGAATACTTTCCATTGTTATGGGGGGGTGGGAAGCAATGTGAGTAAGGTAAAAATGGGCCTGTGTGAGGAAGCAGTGACCAATGGGTAAGGGAATAGTCTATTCTTAGTTCAGCCAATATTTCTGGCTTCCTCTCTTTTGCTCTCAGTTTTCCTTTTTCTCTATTTCCATGTATCTATTCCCTCTTCTATAGCTATTTATCATGCTTCTGGATTCTCTCTCTGTCCTTCTGTCTTCCCCCCTACCCCCTTCTCTGTCTCTGTCTGTCAGTCTGTCTGTCTGTCTCTCTCTCCCCCAGCTCCTTCCCTCCCCTTCCTTCTTTCTGACATGGTGCCTACTATCTCCCCTCTGTTCTGTCCTGTCTTCCTGTGTTTCTCTTACCTTTCAGACTATTTGGGTTATTTTATACTCTTTAACTGTCCAAAGGTCCATAGATCATAATTGCTTGCTGACTTTGGAAAAACAGCCTATCTTTAGCAACTGGGATTCTATGTATAGCAAACAGCACAATTTAGATAAGTGGAATAAAGTTTAAGTGGAAACCAGAAGAGGAAGCAAAACACACTATAAAAAGAAAATGGGGGACTGGCTGGTTAGCTCAGTTGGTTACAGTGTGGTATTATAACACTGAGGTCAAGGGTTTGGAACCCTTACTGGCCAGTTGCCACCTTGCCACCACCCCCCCCCAAAAAAAAGGAAAAGAGAAAATGGGGAAGGACTGATGGTTTTAATCAAGAAAATAATCTGGGGTGCCTATATGAAACATGGCAGTACATAATGAATGAAGCATCAGAAACTTTATCTGAAAGTTGTTTCATTTGGTAACTGCTCCACAAAGATATTTCAATTAATAAGATAAACCCACCTTTAAGTTTCGGCCAGCCACTTCCAAGCCCACTGATTTCCTTTTATATTCTGGCAGATCTCCCTTAAGCACTTAAGCACTAGGTGAAATATTCTGCTTGATCAACAGTTTATACCACTGTCCTGTGTTCTGGTGCTATTCCTACCACAGACTCCATAAAACTGATTATTTGACTCAAGTAGTCATTCACTTAATTAATATAGTCAGTGACAAACAACTACAGATAGAACTACCATATGATCCAGCAAACCCACTTCTGGGTATAAACCCAAAAGAATGGAAATCATCATGCTGAAGGGATACCTGCACTTCCATGTTCATCGCAGCTCTATTTACAATAGCCAAGATATGGAACCAACCTAAATGTCCATCAATAGATGACTGGATAAGGAAAATGTGTGTGTGTGTATGTGTGTGTGTGTGTGTACATACATACACACAATGGAATACTACTCAGCCATAAAAAATAATGAAATTCTGCCACTTGCAGCAACATGGACGAGCTTGGAGAAAATTATGTTAAGTGAAATAAGCCAGGCACAGAAAGAGAAATACAATGTGTCCTTACTCATATGTGGAAGAAAGGAAGAAAGAAAAAGAGAAAGAAGGGAGGGAGGGAGGGAGGGAGGGAGGAAGACAGACCACAATAAAACGTTGAACTTTCAGAAGGAGAGAACAGACCTATAGTTGCTAGAGGTGGGAAAGGGGGATGAGAAGAGGGGTTAGGGAGTAATTGGGTAAGGGACATAAAGAGTAACTATGATTTATAATGATGAACATGATAATAATATTGATTTGATCATCACATACTGCACACAAATACTGATAGTCAACTCTGTGCCACATAAATATGTATAATTGAAATAAATAAATAAAATTTTTAGGAAAAATCATATATATAGTCAATGAACATTTATTGAGTTTCTAATATATGTCAGGTGCCATGCTTGGTACTGGGGATTATAGAAATGAGTAAGATACAATTTCTGTTCTAAAGGAATTTACAACTTACTGAAAGAAACAGATATTTAATGCAAATAAATTAATGTTAGAATAGATATATACATCAGTAGTGGCACTGAGGACAGGATGATCATTTTTGCCCTGGAAAAAGGGGTAAAAGAATGTTAAAGCTGCTTGAACTGGAGTTTGAAAGATGAGTAGATGTTTGTCTGAGGTCCATAAGCCATGTTTTTAAATATCTAATGTGTCTAGAAACCACCGAGGCAGTAGCTGAATCTGCCCCTTTGTATGTACCTCCATCTGTGAATCTGCACACGGAGTGGGGATGGAGCTATGAGGCACATTGCACTAATGATTTATCCTGTTTGTTTTCAGGCAGAGGAACGGACTAGATACTTCTCAGTCTTCTACCTCGCCATCAATGCAGGGAGCTTGATTTCTACATTTATCACACCCATGCTGAGAGGTTAGGATCGTTTTCGAGGGCCCTTGTTTGTATAAGGCTTTACTCTGGTCAGCCAAAAAGCTTCCTGCTATCCATCTTCTCCTTTTATAAGGGCTTGAAAATCTGTGAGAAATTATTTTAGTCTTTATTTACCTGGCCCAAAAGAAGGATTATGAATTAGGTAATGGGAGGAAAGAGGATGGCTATGTCTATGATCTCAAGAACCTGAGCTTGTAGAATAAGCATCAAAGATTCAAGATTCAAGTTTGCTCTCCTTCCCTCATTTTCTTTAGGAGATGTTCAGTGTTTTGGGGAAGACTGCTATGCATTGGCTTTTGGCGTTCCAGGATTGCTAATGGTGATAGCACTTGGTAAGTGCAGTGGGGAAAGAAAACTAATAGTCACTGATGCTTGCCACATGTAAAGCATTGTGAGGGCACTTTACACAAACTATTTCATTCAATCCTCACATTAACCCTATCTGGCGTTATTGTAGTGGTTTGACTTTGGAGATAAATTCTGGAAAGTTTTTTGTTTGTTTGTTTGTTTGGTGGCTGGCTGGTATGGGGATCCAAACCCTTGACCTTGGCATTACAACACCACACTCTAACCAACTGAGCCAACTGCCCAGCCTGGAAAAAATTCTGAATGAAGTCAGAAACCTTATATAAAACAGTGCCCAAGGTTACTCAACTAATAAGTTGCCTGGGGAGCCTTTAAGAAGACCAATCTCTGGACCCCACTTATGACCAATCAGGGGGCTGGGTGTCTATAATTTTTTAAGTATCTCATGTGATTCTAATACATATGGTTGAGATCCACTGCTTTACACTACAATGTGTAAGGAAGCAAGAGAGAGAATTAATCCTTTCTCTCAAACTAGCTTACTTCATCTGATACGTATTTATCTGGTAATTGGAAGATATTGTCAATTCTCTGGGCCTTTTAAAGCAGTTTCTGGGTTTAGCTCTTTCTGCACTGCTCTGCAATGCTCCCAGGGAGTCTGCTCTTGAGTAAAGAGATTAAGAGGAGTTGAATAAGTAGGCGGAAACTAATTCAACTTAGATCAAATGGCATTCTCTTTACCACTGAGAACCCAGTCCTGGAAAAGAAGGTGGATTGTGGTGTGCCTTAGTTTAGGCAGCCTAAGGGGAAATTTGGCCATGATTGTTTCTAATCATTGACCTGGAAACCTGTTCTCACTCTGAGCCTCAGGGTGACGCCCCCTGGAAGATATCCAGTCCAAACACATAAAGAGCTCAATAGAGGAAAAAGAACCAAGAGACTCAATGTTCAGTCTGATTATTTTCTACTAGGGGCAGATATTACTATTCAGTTTCCAATACCAAGGAAATTTATTCCAGGAGAGCTGTGATAATATATTCCTTGCAAAGCCAAACATTTTCTCAAATATTTTGCTGGTTTTCCACTGATTAGTACTGTGTCTCCTTCTCTGAATCATTTCATAATAGTCATTTTTACATATCAGAGTAGTTATGAAGATCAAAAGAGATGCTGTAAGTGAAATGTTTAAAAATTATAAAATATTAGAAACAAATGTTAGCTGTCATTATTAGTCAGCTACTTCAGTTTTCTGGGTGCTAATAAATAATTCTATGGCCTTTCACTGTAATTTAATTTATTCTTTTATTTATTTTTCCATTTATTCAACAAATATTTATTTAATGAACCTATCATGTGCCAAATTCTGTGCTGAGTATTGGGGTCATATTGGTGAATCAGACAGCTGCAGGGTTCATTCTCTCAAACAACATATATAGTTCTTTAGGAAGAAGAAGACAGACAAATAGGAATTTACCAAATAGTATGATCAATGTCACAATTGCTGAAGTACAGAGAGAGCTATGGGAATACATAGAAACAATGTCTGATTAAGACTTTGAGAGTCGTAAAAGGATTGCCTAAAGAAATGGCATCTAAGGTGAGAATAGCAAGAGGAGAATGTAAGTGATTCAGAAAGAGGACATGGTATCTGTACAACAAGGAGGTGGGAGACAGTATGACACATTCAAAGGCCTTAAAGGAAATCAAATAACCTGGAGCACATAGGTCAAAGATTAAAAAGGAGGAGTTGAGAGAAACCAAAGAATGAAGGGCCCTTTAAACCTTTAAGGAATTAGAACTTTATCATGAGGACAGTGGGGAACTACAAAAAGATTTTGAACAGAGGAATGATTGTTAGATTTTTATTTTTCAATGGTGTTTGTAAAATGTGCAGAAAAGATTGTGTTAAGGGTGAGGCAAGAATAATATTTGTCTTGATTGCTGAATTTTTTGGCACTCCCTTAGATTTTGTTCTCAAGATGAGTGCTTCACTCAGTTCACCCTAGTCCTGGCCCTAGTAGAATTAACAAACCTTGATATGATTAGATATGTGAAGTGAGGGAAAAGTAGATCAAGGTTGAGTGTAGGATTCTGCCTTGAGCAACTGGGTAAATAGTGGGGTCATTAACTAAGATAGTAAGGGAAAACAGATTTGGGGCAATGTTGATGAATTTAGTTTTGGACATGTTGCATTTTAGATGTTTGGGCTGTAGATATAGATGTGGAATCATTAGTATATGAGTAGCAATTAAACCTTGAAAATAGATAACTAAGAGCTG
Organism: Cynocephalus volans; assembly: GCF_027409185.1. NCBI lineage: Eukaryota > Metazoa > Chordata > Mammalia > Dermoptera > Cynocephalidae > Cynocephalus > Cynocephalus volans. The sequence goes on along the minus strand of NC_084460.1, from coordinate 123,561,192 downwards.
ATAAGTGTAAGGTAAAGAGAGGACAAAGGACCACGCTCCATGGAACATTGACATTTAAAAGAAAGGCAGAGAGGGCTGTCTGGTTAGTTCAGTTAGTTAGAGCATGGTGCTGATAACACCAAGGTTAGTGTTCGATTCCTGTACTGACCAGCCACCAAAAATAAAATAAAGGCAAAGAGGAAAAGCCCACAGATAAGATTAAGAAGGAATGGCCAAAGTGTTATTGGGGCTATCTTGGATACCAAGAAAATTTTTAAGAAGAAACTTGTTGAGAGTGATAAATGTTACTGAGTGAGAAGTTGAGATAAGAATGAAAAAATGTCCATTAAATATAGCAACAAGGAAGTCATTGATATGATAATACCAGTTATGATATATTGGTGGAGGCTGAAGATTGATTAGAATAGATTGGAAAGTGAATAAGAGGTAAGAAAGTAAAACAGTAAGTTTTTATAGCTGGAAGGTGACATGGATTTAAGAGAGGATATTGAGCATGCTTGAATATTATTAGTAGGAATCCAGTAGAGAAAGAGGTTGAAGATGCAATATAAAGACAGTTTAATCAATATGAAAACACATGGAAGAATTAGCTATGGACAAGAGGTGGAATATCACCTTCACTTTACTGGAGGGAGGAGAGGATGGTTGTGGATACAGGAATTAATAGATTTGGTGGCAGGAAGTTGAGGGAATTTCCACTTGAAGGCTTTTATTTTGTTTGTGAAGTAAGAGGCAGCATCATCTACTAGAGGGAGAAGATAGTAGGGAAACTCAAGTTCCTGTTCATCTTCTTTAGCTAGGTGGTCTTGAAATTGTAGTTGATTACATAGCCTTTCTTTTACCACTCTACTTTCACTATTGCAACCAGCATTCCTGAGGTGTCCAGCCACTTATTTCTAGAATCATTCTTAGTTTCTTTTTTGTTGGTGGTGGTGGTTTTTTTTTTTTTTTTTTTTTTTTTTTTTTTTTTTTTTTTTGGTGACCGGTAAGGGGATCGGAACCCTTGGCTTGGTGTCGCCCACACCAGGCTCAGCCAGTGAGTGCACCAGCCATCCCCATATAGGATCCGAACCCACGACGGGATCTCCGCTGTGCTCCCAGCGCCCCACTCTCCCGAGTGAGCCACGGGGTCGGCCGAATCATTTTTAGTGTCAGGAGCAGTTTATTTCCCATCTAAAACCTTCCTCTTATCTAGATAACTCCTTATCTGCCCACTTGACTCCCAGGATTAACATTCTTTTTCTGAACTATTATTTTTATCAACAGTGAGAGGGTTGTTGTAGGTAAAGGGTGCTGTTTGGAGAAGCTTTGGGCAAACTAGGAGGATGAATAAAGAAAAAGTGGTGGAGTGAGTCTGAGAGTAATGGATCCATTAGAAACTTAAGGGAAAGAAGAGTAAGGTGATTCATGCATTCTTGTGTGTATGGATGGATACTGGAAAATTCTACTGGTCAGTTTCAAGGGCAACTTTAGCTGAGAATCTACTAGAGGAGCATCTTGCTGGAACTGGGAAATCTATTAAGGAGGAAAGTACATCTGGGAGGGTACCAACATGGAGTCATTCTGTTGATTTTAATTAAACTTTAAAAACTTGAAAAAACATAACACTATTCTATATTTATAAAAGTAATACCAGCTTATTGCTAGTAATTTGGAAAAAATAAGAAAATAAAATTCACCTATAATTACCTGTAGAGATGTGGTTAAAGGATAAAGATCTGGGTTAAGGGAAACAGAAAGCTCAAGAACAGAAATAGTACAGAATAGAATTTTTTGTAGGAATGAGGCACAGTGGTTAGGGCATATCTAACAAAGAGTAATTAAATATACAACGGGAAACGGTAGTTTGAGGTGAGCTCCTTTAAGGACAGGGACTTTGTCTTTTTCACCTGTATTTCCAATAGCATCTAGTATAGTGTGTGATGCAAGAATTAGTGAATGAGATGCTTGATAGTGGTTAAGAGCATGGATTTTTTGGGTCAGATAGGCCTAAGGTCAAAAATGCAGTTTCTGGTACTTTATAGCTGTGTAACCTTTTACAAGTTGCTTAAGTCTTTTAATCTTCAATTTCCTTATGGGTAAAATGGAGATAGTACATATTTTGTCAGGCTAAATCAGTTAACATATTGGTTAGAGCACAGCCTTATAACACCAGTGTCATATGTTCGGATCCCTGTACTGGCTAGCCACAAAAAACAAAACAAAACAAAACAAAACAAAATAAAAATAAATCAGTTAATGTATGTGAAATGCTTAGCCTTTAATATAATAAATTAAATCTTCAGTAGATGGTAGTGATAACAATAACCATCAGGATAATGAATTTAAGAAGACCTTTCATGCCAGGTGTTTGGACTTATTAAGTAGATCCTGGAAAGAAAAATTTGGCATCAGATTAGAGAAGGAAGAGACTAAAGAATGAGAAAGTAGTTGGTGGCTATTTTGGTAATCCAGAATAGGAGTTGTGAACTCCTGAAGAAGAGTGGTGGCAGTGATAATGTAAAGAGGGGGCAGATGGGCAATACACTGAAGAAAAAGGATCTATGAAAGTTGGTAACATATCAGATATGGAGATGAAGAAAGAAGAGTGAGAAGTCAAAGATGACTTCTTTTTCTGTGATTATGTGAAATTCTCAACAGATATCTCTCTTAACTGTTGGCTATTTTATCTTCTCTTGGCTCGAGTAATTTTTATAACTCCAGAGTCAGGAAATGTAAGTCCATTTCCTCCTTATGAGATTTGCCAGTAACTCCCACAGTTCAGCAGTCTGCCCTTAGCACTGACATATTGAATGTGCTAAACGAGAAGCTAAGAACTTTGTTTGTGTATCAACTGCAGTTGTGTTTGCAATGGGAAGCAAAATGTACAAAAAAACACCTCCTCAAGGAAACATAGTGGCTCAAGTTGTCAGATGTATCTGGGTAAGTCCGTGAATTGTTTACCTGCCTTATTCAATGAAAAGGAAAGAGATGCTATGCTAAGAATAAGGGCCTTTGAACATGGGTATACATTTTTCTACATGACCTCTGTTCTACTTCCATGCCTTTTCACAAGCTCACATTAATCGGTCTTCCTCTGTGCCTTTACTTAACCATTAGGTTTTTAAAAATGTAACCATTTTTAGGAATTGGCAAAAAAATCTTCTGAAGTATAGTTATATATGATGCCAACAGGAAATAAGGATAGATAAAATTGTATCTGAAATATTCTGAAATTCAACTTCTGATGAGATCAAAGAGATGGAGTAACTCACTAAAAGTATGTGTGTTTAAAGGAAGGGATAATGAATTGGAAAAGGCAGGGAATGGTTGCTCTTTCTCTCCTGATATCTATGTTCTGCCCTAGTTTGCTATTTTCAACCGTTTTAAGAACCGTTCTTCAGACATTCCAAAGCGACAGCACTGGCTCGACTGGGCAGCTGAGAGATACCCAGTAAGTTGGAACTGCAGAAACATTTTGTGATCCCCTGGAATCTTTCCTAATGTTCAAACTGATTTGTACCTGCTGCATTTGACCTCTCCTCTTACTGTCTTGGGCACTCCTACTCTAAGCAAGAAAGCCATGTGTGCAACTTCTGGCAACTCTGCCTGTTCTTTCTTCCTCCTTCTTGCAGAAGCAGCTCATTATGGATGTGAAGGCACTGACCAGGGTACTGTTCCTTTATATCCCATTACCCATGTTCTGGGCTCTTATGGATCAGCAGGTAAGAATAGTTCTTTGGAAAGCTATCCTTTCTTCTAGACACTTCCTTCTCGCAGGAAGGGGATTTCTCATAATACCATCCATTTGCCCTAGGGCTCACGGTGGACTTTGCAGGCCACCAGGATGAATGGGAATTTGGTGAGTAGAAGATTTTCCAGAGAAGTCCATTCTCTTCTTCATCCATATTGAGGAAAAATTAATTTTTTTTTTCTGTTTTGGTGGCTGGCTGGTATAGGTATTGAACCCTGGACCATGGGACTATCAGCACCATGCTCTAACCAACTGAGCTAACTGGCCAGCCCTGGAAAAATTAATTTCTTTGTGTTTTTGCCTGACTTAAGATTATTAGAGAGGTGCTTTTAGCTTTAAGGTACTGAGTAGGCAAAGATAAAGAAAGGTAGTCTGGAAATAAAAACCAGAATCTTATCTTTGGAAAACAGGAACATAGGTATGGGAAAGGTTTAAATGTATACAAATAAGTGTTGAGAGGATAGCAAATGAGGCGATACAGACCTGGGATAGTGATTTTCTTCTATCTAAGCTCATCCTCAGGCACAGCAGGGATAGGTTGAATTGGTGGTACTACACAACTGGTCCCGTATCTCAGGCAGGGATCACAGTAGGGAACCTGTGGGAAATGGAATAGTTTGTTCATGGATATGGAAAGAATGGGAAGGTTGTATACATTATTTTCTCTTTTCCAATCTCCATTAATTAGTCCGCTCAAATAAGGTACCATTACTGCTCTCAATTGTTCCACAACCTAGATTATTGTACTATTTTTCTACCTTCTCAGTTCTGAAGAAGACAGGGTGGAACAATACCAGGGTCATATTATTCTGCCTATTTGAAGCCTGCCAAATATAATTTTACCTTCTCCCTTCCTCTGGTTGTCCAGGGTTTACCATGGTGATCCTCTTATTGACCCTTTGGAGAACAACTTTGGAAGTAATATGTGTCAGTGAGAGTCTACCCTAACCACAATGTCTTGTCCTTCATGTTATTACCACCTACAACTGCAGTTGCTGAGATTAATAAAATTACACTAGACTTAGGGAAAGCATAGTACACAGAAAAGAATATTTTCCCTTAGGCCCATCTGCCTTCGGCAGGCAGACCAAGAAGCTATCCCCCTCTGTCCCCACCCCAAATACCCTCACAGGCAAGATAGGGGCCCTGAACCAAAGACCTGATGAATTTTCTCTTTATATGCTTCTTACCTGCTAATTAGCAAGATTGTACATCTATGCTTTTCTTGTCTTCAGCCACCATCTAAATATAATTTGTTATAATGTTTCAGGGTTTTTTTGTGCTTCAGCCCGACCAGATGCAGGTAGGAGACTTCTCTATAGACATGGAGACCTTTCTTTTCTCATCTATACCACTACCTGAAGTATTACAATTAACAACCATAATTTGATGGGTTTTTTTTCCTTGTATGCTGAGGAGAGCCAAGCATAGAGATGAAAACATCTCTTTAAGCTCCACACTTCTCATTCACTTTCCCTATTAAATAAGCAGCTCTTCTCCAACACCAGGGAGAGGGAATTTGAGCCAATAAGTAAAGCATAAGCATTGGATTTTTTTTCCATGTCAAGGTAGTGTAATTGGAAATATTGTCAAAGAAAGTATAAGGCCTTGTTGTATGAGCAATGAGGTCAGAATCTCTGTTTATTGTACACTCACAGTTCTTTTTTAACCCCTTGTTCAACAATTCCCAGTTCTTCCTTCTCTCCTTCCTTCTACCCTGGCCATGACATTTTCTCCTTGGGCTGTGGAGCTGGGGAAGATATGTGAAAATGGGAGGCAAGAGCTCCTGATATGATTGGCAGAGAAACAGGCTCAGAGTGAAACTGGTCTCTTGGGATATTTGGAAGCTAAGGTGCTATGCAGGGGAAATAGAGTCCTGGATGTAAAGGGACTGAGAAATGTGGAATCAATTTTGTGTCCACTACGATGAAAGTGTGTAGATGTGAGAGAGTGCACACAAGCAAATGAAAACACATGCTTACACTCATGATAGAAAAACATTTGTAGCTAATCTTTTTTTGCCATGGTGTTACAGGTAATAAATCCCTTTCTGGTACTTATCTTCATCCCGTTGTTTGACCTTGTTATTTATCGTCTGGTCTCCAAGTGTGGAATTAACTTCTCGTAAGTGCTCACAATGCCTGTATTACTCCAAACTCAGTCTTTGTCCAGTTCAATAAAGATTCAATGTCAGTATTTTTCTACTTAATGATAATTCATTTTGATTTTTCATTTATCTGCTTCTATTTTTCCATGTTAGACTAAGTGCCTATTGATATTGGAAAAGTGAATTAGATCTAACTAATGCGCGTTCAAACCATTACTGTGGACTTGACCTGTGATGTTGAAGGGGTAGGTCTAGGCTTCATGGAAAGTCAAAAGTATGTGAGATTAGGCTTGTAAACCAGCTTGCTGCTTTGTTCTTGAATATTGCCTCTTCAGAGAAGTCCAGAGCCTTTTATGAGAACTAATTCCTTTATATCTCCTGTTGTTCCTATGAAAGAAATGGGGGCCCTGGTAGGTTTGGGGGTAGAATTGTTCCTAATTACTACTTTTCTCCTATTCTAATAGAGGTGTTATTCTTTGTAAAATTTGGTAAAGAAGGTTTTCAATCCTCCTTTCATTTTTGACTTAATAGCAATTTTGTTTTGATGACTATTATATTCAAATGGCCTTTTGTCATTTACTCATTCATTGAGATGATATTAGGGAGTTCAGGACCAATGCCATGCAAATGTAAATCAAGCACAAATCTTTCCCTCAAGGAGTTTACTGTTTAGTAAGGAGCTAGAGCATATGCAAGGATAACTATTACACAGATAAAATATGTTAAGTGCCCTAGGATGGAAAAATTGAAATGCCAAGGAAATGTATAGAAGGTAGAGAGTCTTTCCTGCTGCCAGGGTGAACAAAGACTTCTGAAGAGAAAATGAGGTAAAAATATGTACGGTGCCTGGCATATGGTAAATGTTTAATTAACCTGGTTGTATTACTATTATTTTTTAGACCTTTTTTTTTTGGTGGCTGGCCGGTATGGGGATCCAAATGCTGTTGTTTTTCACATTATGACATAGTTGATAGAAAAACCATCGTAAGTAAAGGTAGAAGTGGGAAAATATGGTGCATTACAGAGAAGAGCAGTTCAATGTGATTCAAGTAAAAGGAGAAAGAAGGATGTGTGAAGGGGAGTTCTAGGAAATACTTTCAAAAGTAGTTGGGACCAAATCAAGAAAGGTCTTGATAGTAGGCTAAGAAGTTTGGATTTTATCTTTAGAGCCTAAAATTTAGATATATGAGTAATTGTCTCTTCCTTTCCTCTGCAGCTCACTTAGGAAAATGGCTGTTGGTATGATCCTAGCATGCCTGGCATTTGCAGCTGCGGCAGCCGTAGAGATAAAAATAAATGTGAGTTCAATAAATCTTAAGCTCCACGAGGGCAGGACCATATCTGTCTTGTTCACTCTTCTGATTTGTTCAAACTTGATTCCCTGCAACCTGCACAGTACCTGTTTTACAGGAGATGCATAATAAGTTACTTGTGATAAATGAGTAGATACAGGGGTAAACCAACAATGTGAAGTGAGGCCCACCTCCCACTTGAGTGATTCAAAGTGTATTTTCGGGGAGTTCCCAAACACTAATATGCAAGATATCTAGCTGTCTCTTTAGGGAACACAGGTTTATATGATGCCATTCTAGATACTCAAACAAATACCTTTGGCAGATTGAATAGCCATTATCAGGAATTAAGTATGAGGCCACAGCTGAATCAAAAACACACACTGGTGCTTGCCGCATTGAGTTGGTGTTTCCCCCTCCAAACTGCCTTCAGTGTTTTCTATGCCAAATATTCTTCAGAGGAAGTAAACTGTGTCCTCTTGGCTAGATAAGCCAGGCTGTCAGAGACAGGACTGAGAAATGTGTTCTCATTGTATCTGAAGGGGTATTTGTTGGTGATTTTGATGTGTGTTCTCTGTCCTAAGGGTATGGCCCCACCCCAGCCAGGTCCCCAAGAGGTTTTTCTGCAAGTCTTGAATCTGGCAGATGATGAGGTGAAGGTGATAGTGCTGGGAAATGAAAACAATTCTCTGCTGGTAGAGTCCATTAAATCCTTTCAGGTGAGGTATGGGCCTGAATGAATTATAAACTCTATATGCTGTATTGACCTTGATATTTTCTTAACATTAATTATATCATAAACATCTTCCCATGTCCTTAGATAATCTTTTAGAACATGGTTTTAATGGGTACAAATATTCCATCCTATAGATACATCATAGTTTATTTGAACATTTCCTTATAGGAATTTAAGTTTTTAATTAGCATACATAATCCCATAATCAATATCCTTACTCATAAATCTTTATGCATGCCTGTAATTATTTCCTATGGTAGATTCCTTGAAGTGGAATTACTAGGTTAAAGAAAGGAATTGCTGGTTGAAAGTATCTGATGAGGTCACTCGCCCTTAGATGCTATGAGATTGTGATGTCCGAGATGGGGTAGAAGGTGATTGGACTTGTCTTCATCCTACAGAAAACTCCACACTATTCCAAACTGCACTTGAAAACAAAAAGCCAGGATTTACACTTCCACCTGAAATATCAAAATTTGTCTGTCTACACTGAGCATTCTGTGGAGGAGAAGAACTGGTACAGTCTGATCATTCGTGAGGATGGAAAGAGTATCTCCAGCATAATGGTAAGTTGACCATTCCAAGTTGTCATCTCAAAATAAGATGACCGGCTCATCAATGTCTTACCAAGGATCTGCCTGATGGTCAAATTTTCTGATTATAGGTTCCCTTTTGTCAGCTGTTACTGATTTTTACTTTCCTCTCTTGTAGGTAAAGGATGTAGAAAACAGAACAACCAATGGGATGACAACCATAAGGTTTGGATGTCAAGGAGACCCCAGGCCACTTTGTTCTCTTGAATCTTGGATCTCTTCTGATCTTTGGGGCCTCAAATGAAGAAGCCTCCTATTCTACTTGTTCTGGACAGGAATTCTCTCTCCTAGAATATCAGGGCATTGGAGTCATAAGGCATTTTCCAGGACAGTGAAAGGCAGATAGGCTTGCTTTCTCATGTGGGATTCAAAGACGACCCTGTATCCATGTATGCCCCCTGTGCTGTACTGCATAAATTCCTTGGGCTAAATTTTATTCATTTATCTTGCTCTCAGGAAAATAACTGAGTACATTCCTCTCTGTGATCACCAGAGGGAAATAATCCTCCCTTTGTTGTTGGTAATTGGTTATTTATCTTTTAAAGTACAGTTTTTATTAAAAACCTATAGAAGCATCATTGTGTAGTAGACATTTGGAGTCAAAAGATTTGGTTTTGGATACAATAAGGCTGAAGGTCTTGTTAGACCACGAGGGTAGTTACAGAATTGGAGCACCAAAGAGGTCACCAGCTCTTTGTGGCAGGAATTAGACATGAAATAGACAGATACACCTTCCTATGGCCACCACAATCAGGTGGTTGCTATTGAGAAAGCATTTTAGAGAAGAACTTTTAATGAAAAGTCTGAATTTCACTGAAAGGTAGAACAGTCATAATAACTTGCCTTTGAATATACTTTAGAAAGAGCAAACAGCTCAAAATAAATGACAACAGTTACACCAGAGAGCCATAGGCCTCTAGAAGGTCAGTGCAGGATGACCTAAAGTCCAGGAATCAACATTCAGAACTCTAGAGGTAACTGCCTTTCTTGTCCCTTGGGCCAGAGACCAAGGCAAAAGCTATCAAAATAGAAATGTACCAAAAACCCATCCTGAGGGGACAGTCTAGGGGCCCAGGTTCAGAAGACTAGAAAGATGATTCTGGAAGGGTCCAAGATTCCTGCAGTCCCCAAAACAATGATAACAGACTACTATGGGTTGGGAATCTGAGTTTTGCATAAGTCAAATCAGACTTCATTTATAAGAGGATATCAGTTTTATGTAGATACCATTATATCTTTATATATACATAATTATCTTATTTTTCTTAGTAAAGTCTCAGTTTGAGGGAAAGAAATTAGATTCACCTGAGCTGGATTAGTGAACAAACTCTGATTACCATAGGTGATCATGATAGTGTTCACCCCACTGGAGATCTGGTGAGGATGTGATGGATAAAAAGGTAATACTTCAGGAAGAAGAAAGTTGGGGACAGCCAAGACAATTGATTACATCTTACGTGTGAGTTCATTCATTTGTCCAGTTAACAATATATATCAAATGTACCTTTTATGTGCCAGCCACTATTCTAGGCACTGGGGATATAGCAAATAAACAAAACAGAAAAGGCTCCTACCCTCTTTTATCAGGTGTCCCTATTTGGATGTGTTTGTCTGATATGTAAATAATTTCTCTATTCTCAGGTTTATTAACACTTTGCATAAAGGTGTGAACATCTCTCTGGGTACAGATATCTCCTTCAATGTTGGTGAAGACTATGTTGTGTCTGCTTACAGAACTGTGCAAAGAGGAGAGTAAGAGTGTTGCCCTGTGGACATTTTACTTTTATCAAGAATTTTTTATTTAAATGTTATTGTTGTGTATAAGTGGGGACCTCAGGTACATCTGGGCTAATTTTGAGGATAGACAGACTTTTTTCATTTTCTTTTTTTTTTTTTTTTTGTCTTTTTCGTGACTGGCACTCAGCCAGTGAGTGCACCAGCCATTCCCATATAGGATCCGAACCTGCGGCGGGAGCGTCACCGCGCTCTCAGCGCCGCACTCTCCTGAGTGCGCCACGGGCTCGGCCCGAGGACAGACAGACTTGCTTTTTTCCAACTCTTTCTTCTTCCCTCAGTCTCATATTTTTCGGCACATGTATATTGAGATCATGATTCCTGTGATGGTCGTACTGTGTAGTTAACATGGCCCATCTCTGTGAGGTTCACAAACTTTATTGTTGGTTCCTGCTACTACCCTTTGGCACCTTCCCTTGGCACCTCATTACTTAGAGTTTATCCTCTCAGTTTCACTGTTTTATGCTGTTCCACAAAGTCATAAGATTTGCGTGACAAAAATTCACCTGGGCCTGGAGTACACCAACGATTTGTGCCTTCATTATTCAGGTTTAAGATTTAAAAACAAAAACAAAAACAAACCTGACAGGCAATAAAGAGCTCCGATTAGGGGAAGAAACCTAGCATTAAATTAATTCACTCCTAGCATTAAATTAATTCACTCCTAGCATTGTCTCTCTGCAAAGAGAAATGGTTGTTTCATTGCTTTCCTCACCATCAGCAGAGAGACAAGATTATTTTTTTTCCTGGAGATGGGAGTGCTTTTCTAAACTGTGGCATTTATTCTAACCTAAACTCATTCTGTTCCAGATACCCTGCAGTGCATTGTAGAACAGAAGATGAAGACTTTTTTCTGAATTTGGGTCTACTAGACTTCGGTGCAGCATATCTGTTCATTATTACTAAGGTACGTAGCTCACGGCCATATCCTCCCCACCCTCTACACATATATGTATATACATCCTGAGATCCTCTTGGCAGGCACAAAGGACAAAAGAGATCCTGTGGCAAGACAGGATCACATACTTATTCCTCTTGTGAGGTGACAAACTCTACAGTGATTTTAGAAAGCCCACTGTCACCACAGGTATATTAAAAGAGACAACATCAGCAGCAGGCAATGGGTCTTGGGGAATGGGAAACGTAATTTATCTTGAGTCCTCACTATGAGATGGCACAGTCTGCTCCAATCTCATTATGGCCTCAAGAAAACAAAGGTTATTTATGCAAAACTATTTATGTCTTCTTGTTTGACTCTATATGCGAATCTCCCAGCTCCCCGGAAATTCGATCTACCAGCATGTCACAGTCTGAAATACCCAGACTGGTAGTAAATTGGTAGTAAATGTCAATCTCTACACAAAGTTTTGGGGTCCAAACTGTGGTCCATCAAAAGCAATTGTCTCAGTAATCAGAGTTTATGCTCTCAGTTTCACTGGTACCTCTGAATTTTAATTTTGGTGTCAATCTTGCCTTTAATTTTATTTCATTGCTTTTGACACTGTACTAAAGATAAAAATGTAGTGAATACAAAAAAGAGTGAACTTTTCTATTGGTGTGGTAAGATCCCAATCTATTAAATTTTATTTACTTTACTAATTAATTAATTTGTTTAACTTGCTCCTTTTGGTGTGCCATTTTTATAACAGCTTTATTGAGACATAATTCATATACCATACAATTTAAACCATTTAAAGTATTAATGGTTTTTAATATACCAGTATTACTATATTGAATATATTGTTATGTACTAAATATATATAGAGAAAGAATATATATTCAATAATATGTATTCAATGGTTTTTTGTTTGTTTGTTTTGGCAGCTGGCCAGTATGGGGATCCGAAACCATGACCTTGGTGTTATTAGCACTGTGCTCTCCCAAGGGAGCTAACTGGCCAGCTTCAGTGATTTTAGTATAGTCACAGAATTGTGTAATTTTGGAACATTTTTCATCATCCAAACAAGAAATTCCATACCCATTAGCAGTCACTCCCCATTTCCTCCCAAGCCAATACTCCTAGGCAACTGCTAGTCTACTTTCTGCTTATAAATTATTCTATTCTTTTCTATTCAGGATATTTCATATAAATGGAATCATACAATATGTGGCCTTTTGTGTCTGGCTTCTTTCACTCAGCATGTTCTTCAAGGCTCATCCTTGTATTAGCACTTCATTTCTTTCTATTGCCAAGTCATATTTCATTGTATGAATAAAATACATTTTATTTATTTATTCATCAGTTGATATACATTTGGGTTGTTTCCACATTTTGACTATTATAAATAATGCTGCTATAAACATTCATATACAAGTTTTTATATGAATAGATGTCTTTATTTCTTTTGGGTATATACATAGGACCGGAGTTGCTGGGTTACATGGTAACTATGTTTAAACATTTGTAGAACTGCCAAACTTATCCAAAACAACTGCACCATTTTACATTTCCTCTAATAGGGTTGCAATTTCTCTACAACATCACCAATACTTGTTGTTTTCTGTCTTTTTGATTATAGCCATTCTGGTGGGTATGAAACAGTATCTTCATTGTGTTTTTTATTTGCATGTCCCTGATGGCTAATGATGTTGAGCATCTTTTCATGCACTTATCGACCATTTGTGTATCTTTGGAGAAGTATCTATTTCAATCCTTTACCCAGTTTCCAATTGGATTACTTGTCTGTTTATTATTGAGTTGTAAATATTCCATGTATATTTTAGAAATGTCTGTTATCAGATATACAATTTGCAAATTCTCCCATTCAGTAGATTGTCTTTTAACGTTCTTGTTGGTGTCTGTTGAAGCACAAAAGTTTTCAATTTTGATGAAGTTCAATTTATCTATTTTTTTTTTTTTTTGGTTGATTGTGCTTTTGGTGTCATATCTAAGAAACCATTGCCTAATCCAAGGTCACAAGGATTTATGCTTATGTTTTCTTCTAAGAGTTTTATAGTGTTAGCTCTTACATTTAGGTCTTTAATCCATTTTGAGTTATTTTTTGTATATGGTGTGAGTTAGGGAGTTCAACTTCATTCTTTTGTATGTGTATATCCAGTTGTCCCAGCACAATTCGTTGAAAAGGCTATTCTTTCCCCCATTAAACAGTCTTGGAACTCTTGTCAAAAATCAATTGACCATAAATAAATGTGATGGCTTATTTCTGGACTTTTAATTCTATTCCATTGATCTGTATGGCTGTCATTGTGCCAGTACCACAGTCTTGATTATTGTTCTTGGTGGTAAATTTTGAGTTCAGAAAGTGTGAGTCTCCAACCTTATTTTTCTTTTTCAAGATTGATTTGGCTATTCTGGTTCCCATGAATTTCTATATGAATTTTTGGATCAGCTTAGGATAAGAAGCCAGCTGGGATTTTGATAAGGATTGCATTAAATCTGAAGATCATTTGGGGGAGTATTGCCATATTAACAATATTAAGTTTGATCAGTGAACACGAGCTGTCATTCTATTTATTTAAGTCTTTAATTTTTTTCAACAATGTTTTGTAGTTTTCAGAGTATACGTTTTACATTCATTTTGTTAAATTTATTCTTAAGTATTTTTTGAAGCTGTTTTTAATGGAATCATGTTCTTAATTTTATTTTCAGATTACTAATTGTAAGTTATAGAAATACAATTGATTTTTGTATATTGATCTTGTATGCTGCAGCCTTATTGAACTCATTTATTGGTTCTAATAATAAATTATAATAAAAATAATTTATTAGTTTTTTAGTGGATTCCTTAAACTTTCTACATACAAGATCATGCCATCTGCAAATAGAGATTGCTTTATTTCTTCCTTTTCAATCTGGATGCCTTTTGTTTTTTTTTCCTTGCCTAATTGCTCTGGCTCGGAGCTCTAGTACAATGTTGAATATAAGTGGTGAGAGCAGATATCCTCTGGAGGGGAGCATTCAGTCTTTTCTCATCAAGCAGATTACCTGTCGGTTTTTCATAGATACCCTTTATCAGATTGAAGAAGTTTCCTTCTATTCTAGTTTGTTGAGGTATTTTTTGTTTGTTTTACCATAGCAGAAGTTGAATTTTGCCAAATGCTTTTTCTGTGTTTATTGAGATAATGTGGGTTTTGTCCTTCATTCTATTGATATGGTATATTACATTAATAGATTTTCAGATATTAAACCAGCCTAGCCCTATTGATATTTTAGGGCTGCTGTAACAAAGTACCACAGGCTAAGTGGCTTATAAAACAGATATTTATTGTCTCACAGTTATGGAGGCTAGGAGTCTGAGATCAAGGCATTGGTAGGGTTGGTTCCTTCTTAAGGATTGTGAGGAAGAATCCGTTCCTTGCCTCTCCCATAGTTCCTCGTGGTTTGCTGGAATATTTGGTATTCCTTGGTGAGTAGAAGAATCACCTCAATGACTGCCCTCATCTTCACGTTCCTGTCTGTGTCCAAATGTCCCCCTTTTTAAAATAAGGATACCTGTCATATTGGATTAGGCCAACCCTAATAACTTCATTTTACCTTGCCTAATTACATCTACAACAACCCTATTTTCAAATAAGTTCATATTTTGAGGTACTGGTGTTAGGACTTTGGCATATGAGTTCTGGGGTACACAATTCAACCACAACACTTGCATTCCATTTTTTTTGTTCTGTCTCTCATGCTGCTGAAGACAAAGATCATATATATTGTTTCTGAATACTAGGATCTAATAATCTGCTAGAGTAAAGGTCATAAATTTGGGGTCTGGAGACCCAGTTCCTTCCATAGTCCTGTCTTGTTTGGCCTGCCTAGTGTTGAAAAAAATAATGGAATAATAAATTGCCAATATTTAAATTATAGAGATTTCACTTAAGAAGTTGGATTACTAACATTTCTTGGAAAAAAATCAGAATTCCATAACAGGTATTACTGTGTCATTTAGCTTGAGCTGTAGTGGCTGTGCCCTTTTGATGGGACCTATGCTGTCTAGACCATAGTCCTCATCTTTCCCATTCAGCCTGTTTTATTTATTTAATTACCTGCCTGTGGCATTTAAGAATCTGATCTTGATTTAGGAACTCTGGTCATGGTCTTCTCTGATACTGAGGGATCATAAACAGATACCCAGGTATTGTTCACACTGTCAACTAAAGCAAAGCAGGACTCCTTTACCTTACTATTTTGAATCCAATGGCCTTTTGACTCAGGGAATCAAGAGCATTCGGACATCAAAGACTTTTGATTTCAAGGACTTTTGACCTCGATGTTTTACCTTTGCTATTTTTATTTCATTTTTATCCAGATATTTCTCCTACTACCTAATCATAGTTTGTTGTGTTTTTTTTGTAACTGGTAAGGGGATCATAACCCTTGGCTTGGTGTCGCCCGCACCGCGCTCAGCCAGTGAGTGCACCGGCCATCCCTATATAGGATCCGAACCCGCGGCCTCGGCGCTCCCAGCACCACTGCACTCCCAGTGCCGCACTCTCCCGAGTGAGCCACAGGGTCGGCTCCCTAATCATAGTTTTACTTCAAGAAATATGTATAATTTTTACAATGTTATTCCATTCATAATAAAAGATATTAGTAGACATAATCTACATAAAACCAGACATAGCTAAAAATGTGCATATGATAAAAGCACTTTTTGACAAAAACATCCTGTTTGTAGAATCACATATATTTAGTCATATTAATAACAAAAAATTGACCCTGAAAAAAAATTCTTGTTGACCAAAATTGTACAGAAAAATTACCTCTTTTTGACAAAATTTGGATGTGTAAAATGTGTGTTCAAAAATAATGACCAGTTAATAGAATTCAAAATAATAGGTGGTATTTGATATGGATTTTTTAAAAATTGATCAATAAAATCTTCAATGTAAGAGTTACCAAGAAAATAACTCATTTTGATAATAGTAACTTTATTAAAATAAAGATTAAAATAGAAAATGTTAGGGGCTGGCCAGTTAGCTCAGTTGGCTAAGAGTGTGGTGTTATAACACCAAAGTCAAGGGTTCGGATCCCCATATTGGCCAGCCACCAAAAAAAAAAAAAAAAAAAAATAGAAAATGTTAAAAAACAGTTTAATTTTACTCAAATAGAAAATGGATCAAGGAACTAAACTTTTCTCAAGAAGATGCTTTCTGAAAATTTATTTTGTCTTTGTAATTCAGATGCCATTTTATATTTAAAATGTCCAGGATCCAAATGTCCAATAGATCAAAATGGTGGAAATCAATATTGCAATATCAAAATATTCTGCCATTTAAGTTCTGTGTCAGTAATAATATCTGATTGACTGAAGCTAGGCAAGTGAATGTAGTGATATCAAAAGAAATCTTTAAAAGCTGGAATTGTGTAGAAATGCTCAATCTCTTGAAGGTAGTAGAAGGATGAAATACAAAGAGGGCATGGATATAAGATTATAGGATGTCATAGTTAGGAGTTTTACTTGAGACTATTGACAAGCCAATTTTCTCTTTCTCCTACTAAGAACTCCAATCAAAGTCTTCAGGCCTGGAAGATGGAAGACATTCCAGCAAACAAAATGTCCATTGCATGGCAGCTACCACAATATGTCCTGATTACAGCTGGGGAGGTCATGTTCTCTGTCACAGGACTTGAGTTTTCTTATTCTCAGGTAAGTTTTCGCAAGTGGAAAGTGGAAGTGGAGACACTGCTTGAAGAGTGGTGAATTTTAATTCTGGCACAGCCTTAAATAAGTATGTGATCCTGACCGAGACCTCCTTCTTTTTTGGCTTGAATTCCTTATATATGACCCTGCACTGTCATCTTGACTCCCAGGATCGTGACAGTGCAGCATAGGAATCTGTACTGTTTGGGATGTAGGAAAGAATACTTAAAGATTAAGACTAAGGGCTGTGGAGTCAGACTGCCCATGTTCAATTTTGGCTGCATGACCTATTGTATAATCTTGAGCAACTGAATTATCTCTCTAATGTTTTTCTTTATGTATAAAATAAGAATACTAATATAACTTATCTCTTAAGGTTGTAATGATGATTATATGATATAATTAATTAAAATATCCAATTAAGGGCTCCTTTTTATTCTTGCTGTTAACATTATTACCACCCCCTGAATCAATGTGATAGCTGAACTTAGTGGGGGAAGTTTGAATCTGGAAGCTTTTATGGGAAAAGTTTCCTAGATAGATGCATGGGGCATGAGAGCAGCGTAGGGAGTTTGTTTACTTTCACACTTGTATTCTCCCTAGGCTCCCTCTAGCATGAAATCTGTACTCCAGGCAGCCTGGTTATTGACAGTTGCAGTTGGCAATATCATCGTGCTTGTTGTGGCGCAGTTCAGTGGCCTGGTACAGGTATGGATCTGAGGGAAGCAGGAAAACCCCAAGTTTTCCCTCCAATTTCTCTCTTTTTCCTCATCTCTCTGCCTCTCTCATACTCCATTCAGTTCTGGGAAATAAGACGGGTTAGATATATAGACTTTGCCAGAAAAATAGACATACTACATAAGTAGCAATAATAACCACCATATGTCTGTGTGTGGAGAGGCCAGTGAACCCAGTCTTCTTCCAGCAAGTCTGCCTAAACCAGTGATCTCAGGTCAGTCTGCTCCCCAATCCTCATTCTGTCAAGATCCCTTTAGTTTCAGCTTTCTCCATATTCTTCTCTTATATTTATTTCTCCCTGCAGTGGGCTGAATTCATTTTGTTTTCCTGCGTCCTGCTGGTGGTCTGCCTGATCTTTTCCATCATGGGCTACTACTATGTTCCTGTAAGGCCGGAAGATATTCAGGGGCCAGAAGATAAGCAGATTCTCCATATCCAAGGGAACATGATCAACCTAGAGACCAAGAAGACAAAGTTGTAATGACTCCCTGGACTTTGCCATGATCATAATTCCTGGCCCTGATCTCAGCCATTACCTATCTTCAACCATTTTTTTCTCCTATAAGGTTAAGTGAGAGAGGTAGCATCATATATGAGCTGATTTCCTCCAGCTTTCTCCCATGATAGAGTCAATTCTAGGACTGGGCTTTCCGGTACATCTTTAAACAAGGCTCCTGAAACTCTGTCTTCCCACCTATCAGTGAATGCAGTAAATGTAGTATAGCGTTGCTAAAACTGGCCTGGTGTCTCCAAGTAGCCATGAAAATACAAATGTATAATAGAGTTCAGTCTCTGGGTTTGCAGAGTTATATGGGAATTCCTTTACAGGTTCCTGCTATTTAGAACTGTTGACTCTACTTTTCGAGGTGCTGAATTAGAGGCAAAATCACAGAATTACACAGAAGTGGTATTTCAAGTTTCTTTTTTGTTTGCTTTTTGGGGTTTTTTGTTTGTTTTTGTTTTGTTTTGTTTTGCTTTTGGCAGCTGGCCAGTAAGGCTATCAGAATCAAGTTTCTTTATAAGCAATGTAATTGTGCTATTCACAAGGACCTCAAGAACTGGTATGTATGGTGTGGTCTGGTTTAGGTGCTGGCCTGTCAGCTATCCAGGTTTGATAAGACATCGGTACATTTTTCAATACAGGTGTTAGGAGACAGAATACCATTTTATTAACACACAGGAGAAGATATATCTTTCTGATTATTACAGTATTTTATCTCCTCATCCAAATATTCCTTTGTCAGTACTGATAGATCCTGGAAACCAGATTAAAGATAGTAGACATTAGTAAATATGCTGCTGGAGGAACAGGTATAAATTGTAGAAATACTGATGAGCTATTCATTCTTCTATGGTACACATTCCTTTCAGGAACTATGAAGTTGTGGCCCTGGACTATGCCGTCTGTGGACAGTTGTGTAGACACTAGTTACAACTTGCTTTCTCTTATTATTACATCTTGTCTTGCTTATTGCAGCAAACCTTCCATAATAACAATGTTTTTATAAATTCAACTTCCTTTTTTAATTATCCCATTTAGCCTCAAAATAGTGATTCTGTTTTGGTGATTTTTCCTGGCTTACTTTTGCCATAATTTTTAAATGCCATTTCTTCCTTTAAGCCTGGAAATTCCCTGTTTATTTGTACTCTAGGTTTGAAGTTCTAAAATGGCGATACTCAAATACAGGGGCATGGTCCCGCATGACAATCCTATCAAAATCCGTGTGTGGTGGGGGGATGGTAGAGCATGAGTGGTGTGTGTGTGTGTGTTAATGAAAAAAGTTGAAAAGTATCACCTTGCTCACAATGAATGAGTCAAGAGAGACACATGGGAATATCATGACTGTGAAGTGTGTTGCTAGGGGGGAAAAAGTTCAGAATCACTCTACTAGAGGGCCTCCTTTCTACTGGTTTTACTCCATTATTTTCATCTAGAACAGTGTTGAGTCTCATTGTCAGTGTAGCAAGTAAAAGAATTCTCTCCAGTTACTTACACTTTGTATACTTTAGTTTTAATGATCAAGGTTTCAGAAATAGAGAAATGGCAACAAAACCACCCAGATGTGAACCTGACCCTACTTCTTTAGAAGACAGCATGTTCATTTTTAAGTAGATTTAACCCAAACTGTTCTATGAGTATTGTTTCAAGAGATGTTAACTTTGATCTGTGAATAAAAGTGTCTTATAGACAAATAAGTTTGGGAAATGAGGCATACTGTATCCTCTTCTTAACATTTGCATATTAAAGACTCTAAGATATCCTACAGTAAAGACACAAGACACTTCGTGTATCCTAACATGGTATAGTGTTCTGCAGAACACTGGTTTTGGTCAAGTTGAATTACGAGGATGAAAAAAAACCAAAAAACAAAAAAAGCCACTGGTTTGGGAAAAACTGTTAGGCAATTCTTCCTTATGCTGAAATAAGAGCTTCCTCTCTGAAACCTCCTACCATTGTTTCTTTCTCCTGTAGCTAACAAGAATAAGTATAAGCCCCTTTTTCATATGGTAAACTTTTAGCTATTTGGGGAGAGCTTTTATGGCTCTTCCTCAGTCATCAAGAATTCATTAAGCTAAAGATTCTCAGTTCCTGTAATCGTTCCTCAAAAGGCATAGTTCTGTCCTTTCACCATCCTGATTTCTTGCTTATGAAAAATATCTTTTACCTGAAATACAGCAATCAAGATTAAGATATTTTAATATGTCATATCTGGGGACAAATACAACACTCCAGAAGTGGTCTGACCAGAAGAACTAGCACCTGCCTTTCTCTAAACAATGCACTTCTGTTAATGCAGCTTAAGATAACATTAGATGTTTTGGAAACTACATCACAATATAGGCTTATATTCTAACTGCATGGTTAGCTAAAACCTCAAAGTTTTTGAAGAAAGCTATTGTTTATCCACATACATCTTCGAGTTCTACTATATGCCATTCATTGAGTCAGTTGTTAGAGAAAGAAAGATAAATAATACACTCTACCTGTCCTCAAGGTTATCTCGCTTGTCTTGACTGACTGTCAAGATCCTGGAAAGTACAAAGACCTTGAGGAAGTGATGGTGTAATGAAGAAGAGCAAGAGGGACAGTATGACAAGAGTAAGTAAGGTACGAAGAGGTAGAAAATACATTCAGAACAAGCTAGGAATTAGATCATGGGCCTTGTGACTATGGTAAAAATCTTTGATGTCATTCGAAGTGAGATGTTAAACTGTTGGAAGTTTAGAACATTGGAATGACATGACTTGATTTTCTGTTTAAGATCACTCTGGCTGCTGAGTGGAGAACTGTCTATAGGTAGGAATGAATAGAAGCACGGAGTCCAGTTAGGAGGCTTTTGCAATAGTCCAGGCAATGTGGACAAGGTGGTAGCAGTGGAGGTGGAAAGAAATGGTTTAATTTGGAATTAAACTTTAAGGTAGAACTGACATGATTTGAGTGTGATTTAGATATGTGGTTTGAAAGAAAGAAATCAATGCTGACTTACAGATTTGGGTCTGATTAGTGAAAATGAATCACGGTGCAATTTTCTAGAAGTAGAAAAGACTAGGGCAAGAATAGGTTTGGGGTATAAAGTAACTATTAATTTCATTTGGAGCGTGTTGAGCTTCAGATGCCAATTGGTATCCAATTAGAGACATTAACCTGGCTGTTTCATGTATGTGTCTGAAGTTCAGGTAAAAGGTTGGGGCTAGACATATAAACTTGAGAATCATCAGCATATAAATGGTATTTAAAGCCATAAAACTGAATTAGATTTCCTAGCAAGTGAATGTATATAGAGAAATCATTCAAGAACTGAGCCCTAGGGTCCTCCAACATTAGAGGTCTAGGAGATGAGGAGGTTGCAGCAAAGGCAATGACATGGGTGACCTATGAAATAAGAGGAAACTCAAGAGAATGTGATTTAATATATGACACATTCTTTATTATAATTAGATTAAAAAAACAACAATCTTTGACTGACCTAAAGGAAGTACTTGTTCCTGTAGGCAAATCTGGGTTCTGCTAATTTCTATGTAAGTTTGCCCAAATCCTCTTTCCTCTGTGATTTAATGGCTTGCCTTTCTTTCTTCCTTCTTTCCTTCCCTCCCTCCTTCTTTCCCTCCCTCCCTCCTTCCTTCCTTCCTTTCTTTCCTTCCTTTTTTCCTTCCTTCCCCTCCTCCTTCCTTCTTTCCCCTCTCTCCCTAACTTTTTTTCTTCTTTCTTTCTTCCTGCAGGGCATTGTGTCAGGAACTGTGAGAAAAATAAATGGGTGTAAAGAACCCTTGCTCTTAAGGAGTTTCTTTTCTTTCTTTCTTTCTTTCTTTTTTTTTTTTTTTTTTTTTTTTGCGGCTGGTCAGTATGGGCATCTGAACCCTTGACCTTGGTGTTATAACACCACATTCTAACCAAGTGAACTAACCAGCCAAGCTCTCAAGAATTTTCTAGTCTGCATAAGAAATATGACATGTACATAAATATAATCTACATAAATAGTAATATAATAATTTTCATTTGTTTAGTATCTTCCTTTTCTCATATGTTATCTCAATTCTGTTTAATGAAGATAGAACATGACCTGTACAAAAGACTTTACAAAATGTTGTGGAATTTCATGGAAAGGAGAGATTACTTCTGACTATGGGAATTAGGGTAGAATTCATGGAGCAGGCATGAAGTAGATAGCATTTTAGTCTTGACTTTGAAGGTGACTAGAATTTGGACATGAGGCAAGGGACAAAAGAATACTCCAAGTAGAGAGTCCATCACAAACAAAGATGAAGAGACAGACAGGCAAACATGAGTATGACTAAAGAAATGATAAGTAGTCTGATTTGTGTAGAGTAAAGAATGTGTGCAGAGTAATGGTGGGAGATAAGGCTGGAGGAGAACATGAAGGATACTGATATGTTAATGCAACAGATCCTCATAAACAGATCCAATTTGACCAATTCCTTAACTACTGCCCTCCATGGCTTCTCATCCTTCCTGGAATAAACTACTTAACCTGATCTATAAAGCCCCATGTGATCTTCCTTTGTCTCACCTCATCTTTATCATTCTCTGTTCCTTTGATCACTATGCTACAACTACACTGGCCATCTTTGCTTCTCAACCATGCCAAGCTTGTCCCTGATGGGATCTTTGCACCACCTGGAATGTTCTTCCCCTGATATTCTTCATTGGCTCTTTTTGTCACTCAGTTCTCAGGTTACCTCTCCATCATTAATCTTTCAATTTGAAATAACCATCTTGCATTGCATGTATAAATATGGATTTCTGAGAAAAGAAAAGGCCAATGGACTTAGTTCAATCAGGAAATATTTATTGAGCTCTTGCTATGTTCCAGATGTGCTAATGAGAATTTTTTTAAAAGGTGTTGTGTTTTCACTAATAACCAATAACAAATTTGGTCAATTCTGTGACCAAATGTGTGTAGATTTCTCCGCTTCAGCAAGCAAGCAAGCAATTCTGTGGCAGATAACAGCTGGGTGTCCTCTAATTAAATTTTGACACTATGTGCCTCCCCTTCAGTTCATTCACATTAATATAGGATAAGGTTATATAGGTGCAGAACTGGCAGGCCATTTTTACCACCAGGCAATAGATCTGCATTCATTGTTAACCCAAATTTTGCCAGATGGGGTGAAAACAGAACCTACCCCTATCAGGCCCTTAGGAATTTTGACATCAGGTTTAAAAACATTGTTACAGTTCCTTGCTTAGGAATCATCCCTACTTTCAGCACTTGTACTTTCTACTAGAACCACTGCATGGGAAGAGGAAGGGGGGGAATTGAGGTGGTATGGGGAAGAAAGAAAAAACAATAGTTGTTATACCAGTGTAATCCTCCCTTGGCAAGAATTGCATAGTCATACCAGCATTCTTCCCCACCCTCTCTTCCCCAGATCCACCAGAAATACAGAGAAATCTAGTGGGGTCACTCCTTTAGTCCTACTCATGTTAGGAATTTGAGCACACACTCATGAAGGCATGGAAGACGGCCCCTTATGCTTTTATCTCTCCCTGAGACAACCAGTGTTTCAATTGCCATTCCATCTTTCTATCAGATTATTACTATGAGGAGGATATTTCTCTCCCATTGCTGGACATTATGGGCTATTTAAGTGTGTTCCTTGGTTTGAAGAAATGATGGATGGCCATTCAAATCCTTGCAATGTCTTCTGTTCTGGTTTTTTAAATAGCACTCTGAGCATTTGTATCTTCTACCAGGTAAGCAAAGTTTAGTACAGAGACTGTCTATTCCTGTCAAGACCCACTTGTAGCCCTCCAGGGCTACGAGTATCAGTCTCACTTACCAGCTGTATTCAGGGCCTTCCCACCAGGGAGTCTGCCCCATAGCAATCAGCAGTCTCTCTCTCTTCTGCTGGCAGACAGTAAGAGTCCTTACTGGCACTATGTGCCTGAGAGGGTACAAAAAGAATATGTCCAGATTCATCCCATCTCTGCACTGCTGTAGTACCCCCATATCCACTCATTTCATGGACCCAGGTGGCCACCCTAAGTGAGCACATGGGGATATCTGCTTGTCAATTCCAGTCAACTTTTGAACTTGAAAGGGGGCTCTTCTGATAGGCATCAACGTTATCTACTTTAATGTAACCCTCAAATTTCCATAGGGCTGTGCCTCGTATGGACATCTCTTTAACAGGCTAGGTTTTCATTACCTTCCTGCCTGAATATATGGCCAAGCCATAGGCCACTGTGCATGAGTCAGTAAAAACCCAAGCACAGGGTCTTATTACCACTGTTCAATTCTTCCATTGCTGCTAGGAAATTCAGCCCACCGAGGTGAGTTGTTTTTACCTTCTTTGGTCAGAGTGGCATCCTTCCAAATAGGATGTTGTCCATTCATCTTGAAACTGCCATCCACAAACCAAGCAGCACTCTGTAGGTCAGTTGAGGGCTGTTTATAGGGCACTGTCCAAGTGACAATAGAATCCAGCAGCTCCTCATGCAATTCCAGAGTCAGTCCTAGGGGAGGGAAAAGAGCCTCCCTGCTTGTGAGCATCTCCTCCTTGCAATCCCCAGGTAGCATGATCGTGTATAAACCATTTCCATTTTATTATGAAACTCTTCTGGGCACTGTCATCTCTATTAGAGCGTTTCTCTGACATCATCCAAGACATCATGGGTATTTCAGGCTTCAAGATTATTTTATGTCCTTCAGTCATAGAGGTAGCTTCAATTAATACCCTATAGCAAGGTAGGAAATGCCCCCGAAGGGGAATTTCTCTAGTCCAAAGTCCCAGTAAGTCATCGCTGGGAGGCATTCCCAGACTTTTGCAATAAGCCCCAGTAAACGGTCCACAAAGGGAAATTTAATGGAGAATTTATCCATATTAGCACTCCGGGTTTTTTTGTTTGTTTGTTTGTTTTTTAAAGATGACCGGTAAGGGGATCTTAACCCTTGACTTGGTGTTGTCAGCACCACGCTCTCCCAAGTGAGCCACGGGCCGGCCCTAGCACTCCAGATTCTATTCCATATTGTGTGGGCTTGGGTAATCTTACAGGTTCCTATTCAGTATGTCCAGTTAATATTGCTAGAAGGGTGGATTTACATACCTTCTCTTTTATAGTACTAGGTAGAAGAAATATTCCCCAGTGAGATACAGTCTCCATAAAACAATAAGGTAAAAGAGTCACAACCACTTCACATGAACCATGTTCAAATATACCAATTTTCCTATGAAGTTTTCTCTTAATTTCATCATCCCTTAATTTCCTAACTGTAGGCTCCATTAGGACCTTAAACACAGTGCTCTGGGCTTTTGTGTCAAGTAGCTCCAGAAAAGTTTCTTCTCTACTCCCTGACCATTTTACCCTCTCATACAAAAGGCCTTGGATCCCCTGCAGGGGTTTGAGCCAAGGGACACTGGCCCTTTCTTCCATCTTTATCTTGATTAAACTGCCTCAGTATTGCCCAGGCAATTGTTAGTCAGCTTTCTCATTGTAATCTCTCCCTTCTGGCTTTTTAAACTTCTCCAAACTGGGGTAAATACAGCAAACTTGTTTGAAACTCTTTAAAATTAGGGGACCAGCAGGGGCTCCCTTTGGTCCGCCCAACCTTTTATAGTGTTGTATTAAGACTTTTGTTTTAAGCCCATCAATTTCCATTTCATTCTTCCCGTTTCTTGATAACCACCTAAAGATTTCCACCCTTCTGAAACAAGTCCTGTGACTTTCCTGTTTTTTTCTTTAGTTTCACATTTATAAATGTTTTCTCTATTCAACATATTTCTTAATAATTATTTAAAATTTTCCACCTTCCTGGGATGTGTCTTTTGACTCTCCCCTATGCCTTTCCTCATTCTTTTGATAATTAATCTAATGTTTTTATTAGTATCTATAAGACCCATGAGGGGAAGCTGAAACAGCAAATTAGTTAGGCTTCTTGAATTGTTTGGTTTTGCAACAGTAAAATCACATGGGATGCCCATGTAGAAGGAGCCCCCTTAATCACAGCATTTACCATAACCTGGGTAATGGGCATATTCAGCAGGTGTGTATCCTGGTCATCATAAAGCCAGTCCCACATGGCTTGCATACAAAGCATATTAGCTGCTTCATCTGGGGTGCTCCACTTAGCATTTATTGGGGGAATTGGGCAGTCCCCTATCTGAGGATAAACACATTTTACAGTGGCTTTTATCCAGTCCTTCAGTCTGGCTGTTCCCTCTGGAATAACCTCCTGTGTGTCTAGATAATGTATAGCCATCTGTGATTGTTCAATAGTTAGCTATGGATCATGCATTAACCTGAACATACTCTTCCACTCTGCAGTATTTAAAACCAAAGACCCTGCTCCTAAATTAGTTACTCTCACAGCCCATTTTAATAAAGGTTCTGAGGGAGCTGATGATAACTGGTCTACAGAATGAAACAATTCCTTCACTATATACCCTCTGGTTTCAGTAGTTTCTTGGTTTTGCCCTCCCCCCCCCAACCTTTGACTACCTTCTTGGTAACCACAAGTCTTAGAGGTTGTTGTCCCTGCATAATTTTTCCTTTTGTGGCTGGCTTTGAGGCTAGTGGCCTGAGCTCAGACGGACTGACATCTGAGTTTGATCTAGCCTCAAAGCCTGACCCAGCACTGTCTCTTTTGTGGATAATTTTTCCTTTTGTGGCTGGCTTTGAGGCTAGTGGCCTGAGCTCAGACGGACTGACATCTGAGTTTGATCTAGCCTCAAAGCCTGACCCAGCACTGTCTCTTACTTTCATTTTAGCTATTAGCCATAGCAATAACCAAGGGATAAAATGCTTTGCTTTTTTCCTATAAGTTAGTATTTCCTCATGCATCCAGTGAACCAACTCCCTAGGAGTTTGATCCATCTCTGAATTCCACTGGTAATGTTTACCTTTAGTTAACTGTAGCACAGCTGTGGCTCCATACCGTGGGTGACAATGTGGTATGACACCAAATGAATGAGGGAAAAACACGAACAAACCTAGAGCAAACAAGACAAAGATAAGTGAAATAAACTTCTTGCCATCAGTGAGCTCAAAACTAAATTTTCAAAATTTTTCTTCACAAAACTTGTGTTTTCCTAACTGTAGTATCTGACTCTCAATCTTTTCCTGTCTTATCTCTGCAATCACTTTTGGAGGCTTCTGAACTCATAGACAAAAAATGTTAGCACCCAGAGCTCACCAATTATTTGGCCCCATTTTTTTTATGGTGGGGCCAGTATGAGGATCAGAACCCATGACTTTGGTGTTATAAGGCTGCAGTCTAACCGACTGAGCTAACCAGCCAGCCCTGACCCCTTTTTAAATTCCAATGACTTATTTTACCTAGGGTAACTCAGTCATTCTCAGACTAAACTTTATCTCAAACTCCAATGTTTTTTGGAAGATCTCTGTTTTTGAAATTGTCTTTCATCTTAAACTTCTGTAGTTTTACAATTTTCCTCCCCTTCTCCATTGAACATGCTGTTCATCTTCATTGTAATCTCCTGTAGATCAACATCTCTGTTCTCTCAGATTAAATTCTAGTCTGACTTCATTTACCTTGAAACTAGCTTGGGCCCATCGTCAATTATTTTAGCTATTCATTTGCTACCATATCAGAATTTTTGGCCTTCTTGACCTTCCACCATTTCTGCTAATCTCTACCACTGCACAAATCTGTACATTCTCCTCTTCCTGTTTTGGGGCTTCCTGGAAATGCAGGAGAAAGTCATAAGACTATGATTATATGATTCAAAATTCAACACCAGCTACCTATTTTCCAAATTAGGAACACAGACATTATCCATGACTCCTTCCTCTGCCACATTGCACATATTCAGTCTATCCATTTACTAAAGATTCTATTTACTAAATAGGTTTCAAATTTGTCCACTTCTTTCCTTTCCCATTGCCAGTACACCATCACGTGTATAGATTATTACAACAGCCATTATGCTTAATCTGTTTTGTTCCATATACTGCTGGCAATATGATCTCAAAAATGCAAACCATATTGCTTTTCTGCTTAAAAATTCTTTATCGCTCCCTATTTACTCTAAGGGATAAACTTCTAACTCCTTAACAAGGTCGACAATGCCCTATCTGCTCTGGCCCCTACCTACCCATCTAGTCTTATTCCTTCTACTGGCCCTCGTCAAGTTGCACACCCACACATGCTCACATACACACACAGATCTGTTGAGATCTCAGTCAGAATTGCAATGCATCTATAGATCAATTTGGGAACATTTGGCATCTTTTCCAATATTGAGTCTTCCATATCTCGAATATCTTTTTCATTTCCTCCTTCTACTTCCTTTGGGTTTAATTTTCTTTTCTCTTTCTAATTTACTGAGATGTTTACTTAGGTGATCGATTCTCAGCCATTATTCTTTTTATAATGTATTTATTTAGGCTATTATTTATAATATTTTAATTAATTTTCCTCTAATCATAACTTGAGCTGCAACCTTTTGGATTTTTTTTTTCTTATCGCTGTCCTATAAATCTGCATTTCCATCATGTTTTTCCTTTAAAATCTTTTAAAATATCACCACCTTTATGAGGCCTTCATGATCCACCTCTGGGATACACATGATTGCTCCCATCTCTCAACCTCAGTAGTGCTCAATTTGTTATTTGGTGAAGACATTCATCATTTTCTACCTTGTAGCACAGGTAGGTCACATTGTTTTATTTCCTCTGCTCAAATGCAGGATCCTATTAGTTTTGATATGTTGTGTTTTCATTATAATCCAATTTTAAATCCTTTCTAATTTCTTTTGTGATTTCTTCTTTTACCAATGGGTTATTTAGAGCTCCCTGCTTAATGTTACGGATTAATTTGTGTCCCCCAAAGTCCATGTATCAGAAACTTAACTCCCACTATGACAGTGTTAAGAGGGAGGGAAATCCTATTACGGTAATTGAAAGGTGGGGCCTTGAAGAGGAGATTAGATTGTAGGACCATGCCATAGTGATTGGACTAATCCATTGATGGTTTAATGGTGGTCATAGTTGTGGTTCTGATGGCTTTAAAAGGAGAGCCAGTGAGGAGTTAGCTTCCTCTGCTCTGCCATTCTTGCCATGTGACACCCTGCATTGCTGTAGAGTCACCTCGTCAGATGTGTTCCCTGGACTTTGGACTTCCCAGCCTCTGAAATTGTAAGCAATAAATATTGTTTCTTTATAAATTACCCAGTTTCAGGTATTTCTGTTATAAGAATCAGAAACAGACTAATACACTTAATTTCCAAGCATTCGGAGATATTCCACAGGATCCTTTTGTTATTGATGTCTACCTTAATTCTACTGTAGTCAGAAAATATGTTCTGAAGGAAATAAAATCCTGTGAAATTTGTTGAGGCTTGTTTTATGATCCAGTATTTGATCCAGGTAAATTTCTGTAAACATTGCACGTATGCTTGAAAAAAACAATATGTATTCTGTCATTGTTGGGTGCCATGTTCTATATATATGTCTATTAGAGCAAATATCTCCTGATATGTTTTTAAATCTATTTCTGTCAAATTTGCTTTATGTATTTTGAAGCTATATTATGGTACAAATGTATTTTAAAGTATCATATAATTTATTGTAAATTAATCCTTTATCATTATATCATGTTCATCTTTATCTCTACAAAGCTTCTTACCTAAAATTTACTTTTTCTAATGTGAATATAGATAAGCCAGTTTTCTTTTGGTTATGTTTTTATGAGATATCTTTTTCCATCTTTTTACTTTTCATTTCTCTGTGGTTTTATATTTAATGTGTGTTTCTTGTAGGCATAATGTATATGGTTTTTTAAGACCGTCTAACTATCTTAGTCTTCTACTTAGAATATTTCATCTATTTACATTTAATACAATTATTGATATATTTAAGTTTTACCTATTATCTTATATTTGCTTTCCACTTAACTAACCTCTTTTATATTCATTTTTCTTTCCTTTCTTTCCTGCCTTCTTTTTTGATTAATCAGATATTTTTGTTCCATCTCACTATTAATTTTTTCTGTTATACATTCTTTTAATGTTTCATTTAGTGATTACCCTTGGGATTATTACATACATCCTGGACTTCTCATAGTATATATACATGATTAATTTAACCACTCCCCTGGGAGTTCGTGGATTTTAAAATGTAATTCCATTTACCCTCTCCTACCTTTTGTGTTATTGTTTTCATGAGTTTTAATTCTACACCCTGAAAGATAATATATTATTGTCATATACACTCAATATTCTTTTTTTAAGGTTTTTTTATTGTTGTTGTTGATTTATTTTGTTTTTGTTGTTTATTTGTTTTTGTTTTTTGGTGTCTGTTTGGTAAGGAGATCCAACCTCTTGACCTTGGTGTTATCTGCACCCTGCTCTAACCAAGTGAGCAAACTGGCCAGCCCTCAATATTCATTTAGATTTATCCATATAATTACTCTTTCTGTTGACTTTCATTCCTTCCTGCATTTCCAAGATTTTATCTGAAATTATTTCCTTCCTGTCTGAAGAACTCTCTTTAGTAGTTCTTTAGTACAGTTCTGCTTGGGATGTGTTCTCAGTTTTTGATAGTCTGACAAAATCATTTCTCCATTTTTGCAGGATATTTTTGCTGTGTGTATTTTGTGGGTCTGTAATTCTAGATTAGCAGTTACTTTCTTCCACTACTTATATTCTGGCTTCCATCATTCTATTAAAAAGTCAGCACCCAATCAATTAAAAATAGAAGGTAATATTTTCCCCCCTCAAGCTGCTATAAAATTTCTTCTTTGACCTTGGTTTTTATTAGTGTTATTATGAGGTGCCAAGATGTGATTTCTTTATATTCATCCTGCTTGGGGTTTGCAGGGATTCATGAATCAGTGACTTAATGCCTTTCATCAGTTTTGGGAAAATTTTAGCCATCATTGCTTAAAAAATTATCTCTTCCCTGTTCTCTCTCTCTGATCTCCTTCTGGAACTCCAGTTACATGTAAATTAGAATCGTTCATGCTATTCTTTATGTTTCTTATGTTCTTTTTGATATTTTCCATATTTTATCTCTCTGAGTGTCAGCTCAGTGGCAAGTTAGTCTTGAGGGCTTGCTGCTGCTGGAAGGAACTAACCTGACTCAGAGAACCTTAGAAAAGCTCTATCTCTGGGTGTTTTTGAAAAGAATATCAATCAAAAGCAATTTGGTCAGAGTCAGCATTGCAACTAACTGCCTTGGACTGTGATATAGGTGGTGGCAGCAAGAGACCAGCAAAAATTTTAGAAGGATAACTGAGGAACAAGAGAGCCATACAAGGTATGATATGATAAGCTCGATAATATTCCTGGGGATTTGGAAGGCTATGAGTATGTTCAGAGCTACATGCAGATTCAGGAAACACTGACAGGAGCCCCAGTTATTTATACATCCCTGACTGACCTTGGTCCCCAGTGCAAGCAGGAAGTGTAGACTAAGGCAGACTTGTAAACTGCATAAACTTTGAAGGCACGTGCAAACCCACAAACAGATCCCCTCAGCAGAGTACAGAAGATTTACTTACTCAAGTCATTTAAGAAAATCTTCTAACCAATCATTGTCTGACCACTGAGCTGTGCAGACACAGGGGCAACCCCTGGGAAGTTAGGCTTAAAAATATAAACAATAATTTTAAAACAACAGGCAGAGATTTCAGTGGCAACATTCTGCAGGGAATGCAGACTCTATAGAACTAGCCTAGGAAAGCCCCTAAACAAACAACCACAGACCCTGGTGTGGGTGCGGTGATGCAATTTTAGAGTTGTTAAAATATATTATCTAAAAGGTATAGTTTTCAACAAAAAGGTATGAGACATGCAAGGAAACAGGAGAGTATGGCCCATCCTGTCTAAGGGACCCAGATATTGAACTTCTTAGGCAAAATCTTTATATCTGCTATTACAAATATGTTTGAATAATTAAAGGAAATAATTTTTATTTTTATTTTATTGTTAATTTTTATTGAATCATAATTGATCATACATATTTTGGGGGTTCAATGTTGACATGTGTTGATCAAATCAATATTATTAGCATATATATGATTACAAGTCGTATTTATTCTTTATGCCCCTTATCCAATCTCTCCCTATGTCCCCCTCCCTCCTTCCTCCCATTTCTGATAACCCTAGATTTCTTCTCTCCTTCTGAAAGAGTAACTGTTACTCTGTTGATTTGTTTCCTAGATGATCTGTCCAGTGCTGAGAGATGTGTTTAGGTCCCCCACTATTATCATAGAGTAGATGCTTCTTCTGTCACTCTGGAATGAGCTCTGTGGAGAGAGGCATCCCCTTCTTTTCTTTGGTCTCTGCTAGTGACTCTCCTTGTATCAATGCATTCGAGCTGCTGGCAGGACCTCTGCATGGTGGTTGTAGCACCTAGCCAATTTTGCAGCAGCCATGCTATTGTGGTGGCTGTGGTCACATGGAAGTGGTGTTTTTGGCATATTCCTTGCCTTGTTGCAGGAAGAGGGGTCAGTCCCCTACTCCATGCCTCAGGACTCCAGGTGGGCCCTATGGCAGCAGCTGCATGCCTGGTTGCAGGAGGAGGGGTCGGTCCCCGGCTCCATACCTAGGGGCCCTGGTGGGCCCCATGGCAGTGGCAGCATGATTGGTTGCATGAGGAGGGGTCGGTCCCTGGCTCCATCTGTTTTTATATTCTAAGATGTTCTTGTGGAGCAGTTGGGTATGAGGGGGAAAGGGAAAGGGTAGGAGAAGGAGGAAGGAGTGGGGCCATGGTTGAGGCCCATGGCACCCCCCTCATTCCTGCAGGAGAGACTAGGGGGCTTCCAGTGGTGGCTTGGCCATTGCTGGGCTGAATGCAGATGTCAGGGGTGTGTGGCTGAAGCCCTCGACCCCCCACTGCCCTGGTTCAGGAGCCCAGGGTGTTTCCTGCAGTGATTTGGTGGTTGTCGCTGGGCTGGTTACAGGTGTAGGGGGGTGTGGCTGAGGCCCTGAGCCCCCCACTGTCCTGGTTTGGGGCCTGAGGCACTTCCCAAAGTGGCTTGATGGTCATTGCTGGGCTGGTTGTGGGTATTGGGGGGCATGGCTGAAGCCCCCAGCCATCCCTCCTGCCTTGAGCACCCAGGGGGCTTCTGGTCCTCCTAGGTTTTATAGGTGTTCTTTTGTGAAGTGAGACCTTTACTAGTTAATTTCAAACTTTTTCTCTGATCTGTGGGTATTTTGTTCTTCTTTCAATTCTGTGTTGGATTATTCACTGTTTCCACTACTTAAACTCTGCACTGGAACTAATTTCTTGTCCTTTGCTTATGTCTAAAATGGGGGAACTTCCTGTGAGGACCAGCACTTGAGTCCTGTAGCTGAGCTAAATTGGTGCTTTGCTGCTGATTCCCTGGGGAAGACTTTTTGTGCAGCTCAGGTTTTATTGGTTGACTTTGGAGGTACTTCCAGGTCTCATGAGATCCAGAACACCTGGGTTGTGTAGAAACTCTGGTCTAGACCTCAGTCTTTTCAGCAAAATCCTCCTCCTGCAGTTCTATATTCCTGACCAGTCTCTACTGAGTGGTCCTGTGCTGATTGGTGGGTGGATCAGCTGTCCATGCTGTGACCCAATGTTCCCCTGGAGGGCCCATCTCCCCCACTCCCTGCATTCCAAACACTTCCCATGGGATGGGCCATGCACTGGTGCCTTGCAATGACTCACCGGCCTCTGAGTGGCTCCTTTTTTTCAGTTGTTGTGGCTCCTCCCTCCCTATGTGGGTCCACAGGAACCCTGTTAGTGGTCTTCCTGGCCTGAGGGCCACCAAGGCCCTCTTCTCCCTTGCTGCCTCCAAGCAACTTCATGTGAAGGGCACAGCTACAGCTTTTGCCAGCTCTAGTTCTGTGTGCTCACCAGCTCCAGCCTTGAAGCAGCTAGGATTCAAAATAGTAGTAGTGATCTTTTCTTTCTCTCATTTTGGCTTCTCCTGCCTTCATGCACTCTGTAGGTCTCTCCTCCTTTTCCCCTCAGCTCTAGTGGTCCCAGCTTGGCTGTCATTGCCTTTTAATAGTTGTAAATTGGTTGATTTGTGGGAGAGAGTGATACTACGGGCTGTCTATTCCACCATCTTGACCAGAAGCTGGAAATAATTTTTAAAGAATTAAAGAAGAATATGAAAACAATGCCTCACCAGATAGACAATATCAATAGAGAGATAGAAATTGCAGAAGAGAACCAAATAGAAACTCTGGAATTGAAAAGTACAATAACAAATAAAACATGTAATAAAGGGGCTCAACAGCAAACCTGGGCTGAAAGAAGGAATGTGAACTTGAAGATAGGTCAATAGAGATTACGCAGTCTAAGGAACCAAAAGAGAAAGGAACTTAAAAAACAAACAGAGCCCCAGAGACCTATGGGAAACAATTAATTTACCAACATATGCAAAATGAGTTTCTAAAGGAGAGAAGGGAAAAAGGGAAAGAAAAGACTATTGAAGATATAGTGGCTGAAAATGTCCCAAATTTTCTGGAAAACTTTAATCTATACATCCAAAAATTTCAAAGAACTCCAAGTAGGATAAATATAAAGAGATCCACACCTAGATGTATCATAGTCAAATTGTCAAAAGCCTAAGAAAAAAAGTCTTGAAAGCAGCAAGAAAAAAAAAAAAAAAGATTCATCACATACAATGGATACTCAGTAAGATTAACAGCTTACTTCTTATCAGAAATAATGAAGGTAAGAGTGAGGGGGCTGACACATTCAAAATGTTGAAAGAAAAAAGAAACTGCCAATCAAAAATTATATATGCAGAAAAACTATCTTTTAAAAATAAAGGCAAAATGAAGACATTACCAGATAAACAAAGACTAAGAG
Source organism: Cynocephalus volans (assembly GCF_027409185.1). Classification (NCBI taxonomy): domain Eukaryota; kingdom Metazoa; phylum Chordata; class Mammalia; order Dermoptera; family Cynocephalidae; genus Cynocephalus; species Cynocephalus volans. The sequence continues at coordinate 123,526,325 of NC_084460.1, read as the reverse complement.
AATCTGTCACTAGCATGCCTACCTTACAAGAAATTCTAAAGAAAGTCTTTTAGCCTGAAAAGAAATGACTCTAGATGATTACAATTTCTATCCTATGAAGAAATGGCATCAATAAAGGTAATCATGTAGGTGAATATAAGAGATAGTATAAGTATATGCTGTGGATTGATTGAATTATGTCCCCAAAGTTCATATATGAAGAGCTTAGTTCCCACTGTAACTGGTGAGGATGGGAAATCCTATTATGGTAATTGAAAGGTAGGGTCTTGAGGTGTTTAGATTGTAGGACCATGCTGTTCTGAATGAATTAAAAATGGTGATCATGGGCATGGTTCTGAGGGCTTAAGTAGAGCACATAAGAAGTTAGTCTCTCTGCTCCGCCATTTCTGCTATGTGAGACCCTTGGGTCACTCACTGTTGCCACCACCAAGACCCTCACCAGATGTGCTTCTTGGACTTTGGAGTTCCCAGCCTCCAAAACTGTAAGCAATAACTTCCGTGTTCTTAAAAATCACCCAGTTCCAAGTATTTTGTTATAAGCAACAGAAATGGATGAATACAGTATACTTTTTACACTTCTCTAAATGAACTAAAAGACAACTGCATAAAATGATAATCAAAAAACTCTATTTTAGGGCTGGCCCATGGCTCACTTGGGAGAGTGCAGTGCTGATAACACCAAGGCTGCGGGTTCGGATCCCTATATAGGGATGGCCAGTTAGCTCACTGGTTGAGTGTAGTGCTGACAACACCAAGTCAAGGGTTAAGATCCCCTTACCGGTCATCTTTAAAAAAACCAAAAATACAAAAACCCTTTATTTTAAATGTAATTTATGCATTTTTATATGTTATAAATACAAAGGGGAGAGAAAAAGAAGCTATATTGAAGCAAATTGTTATATTCTATTAAAATTATGTTAGCATTAATTGGAACTAGATTGTTTTAAATTAACATGTATATTACAATCCCCAGAGCAAACACTAAGAAAATTACTCAGAAAAGGTAGGACTAAAACACCAACAAAGGAAGTAAAATGGTATGCTATAAAATATATATTTAATACAAAAGAAGGCAGAAAGAACAACCAAAAACATGAGACATATAGAAAGCTAGTAGCAAAATGACAGATGTAAATCCAATCCTTAACAATTATGTGAAATATAAATGAATTAAACCCTTTAATCAAATGGCAAAGATTATCAGTCTGGATGAAGAAATGGGATCCAACTATATGCTATCTACTTCTTCTCATCAGCAGGATGAGAAGAGAGCCCTAGTAGAGAGTCCTAGTTTACCTAAAATTTCCTTTATGTTCTAGAGTTCCTTAATTCTATTGAAAACAGTGATTTCCTTTCTTTTTTTTTTCTTTTTAATTTTAAAAAGATGACTGGTAAGAGGATCTTAACCCTTGATTTGGTGTTGTCGGCACCACGCTCTCCCAAGTGAGCCACAGGCCGACCCTCAGTGATTTCCTTTCTAAAACAGAAGATAAGTCAACATTACACCCTAAGTGTAGATCTAAAAGGAATCAAGAAAATACAATCATGTATCAGAGATACAAAAATCTAATTTTAGGAAAAAAAAAAAGGATGGAGTTTGATAATTAATTAAAACATTTATTCTATGAAAAACTAACACAATATACTTTAACCCTCTTAATGCATAATTTGGCTTCAGTAAGCAGAGAATGCCCTAAATAAGTAAGGATTGCTGTTTTTTATCCAAGGTGTTCTCATTTCTCTTCAAAATTCAAAATCAACAAATTAAATAAGCTTTGGTGGTCTGTGATTCACTGGCAGTCAGTCCAATCATTTGTTTTGTGAATCCCAAAGAAAAGCCAGTGACATACAGACCTTGATCCCTTGAGTGCATTAATCTTTAGATGACCCCAGCTATTAGTATTTACTACCTTTAAAGGTGCATCTGTTTAGTTCCATAGTTCTCCAAACTGTACCAAGGCACAATGGGGCATTGCAACAAGTTCACAGGTGTCAGGCACATTTCAAATTTTCAAAAGAAACACAGCAACATCTCTTGGACATTGTGTGAACTACTATCTCAAGGTAGTTCACAGTTTCAACATTAGGTCATGTTACATTCCTTTCAGTGACCTATCTTTGCAGAGTTGGGTTTTTAGTAGTTGCTATGATAAAGAGTAAGTACCACCCCAAATCATGGGGAACAGAAAATAAGGTAGCATTATCCAACCTGATTCCAGGGTTGGGGAAATTGTGCAGTGCCCAACAGGTACACACATCCATTATTTATTTAAGCATAAGATAAAAATATTATTTTGCTTTTCAATTTGTGTGTATTTTTTTTCAAATGGCTACTAGGTTGTCAGCACATTTAGTAGTTGTTTGGGCTTACCTACTTAATAAATAGAAGAGTTGAGTATTTCTTTTGGCCTAAACCATAAAATAGTTACTGAGACACCAAGAAACATAAGAAAGTTGGGGGACCTTGAGTTTAGTCTCATGAGTGGCCAAAAGTTTAGATAGAAAAGAAGCTTTTCATTCAACACTATAGGCTAGTTATTTGTTTTTGGATAGTGCTATAGAGTGGAAGAATAAGAACAAGAAGGAGGAAGGAAGAGAGAGGAAGGAGGAGGAAAAGGGGAGGAAGGGGGAGAGGGAAGAAGGGAGAGGAGGAAAGAGAAGTAGTAGTAATAATAATGGCCATTAATTGAGCACTTACTAAGTGCCAGGCTTTGTGCTAAACACTTTACCTACGGTAATGTTTTTCAGTTCTAGCGCCTGTACCATCATGTATGCTCTGGTATGTATTGGATTTTCTCTGTTCTGGTTAGTAAACAGCCATCACCCAAAGCCCTAAGTGCTCCTTTACTACCCTGGCCGCCCTCTTACTCCTCCCGCCTGGCTCCCTCCAGACTTTCCCACAAAACAGCAACTTAAGGGGCCAAGCAGGTGTCCTCCAGGACCTTGCTCCAGCACCATGGCTGGTGTTTCTTATGCTTGATCATTGCCTGGCCTTCCTAATGTTACATATTTAGCATTCCATACTTGTTCAATCTTAATAGCACCTCCTTCGGGAGGTTGATTCCAATGGCCTAAAATGCCTTGACCTTGCAGTCAGTTCACACTTCTCTTGATTTGAAGAACAATCTTAAATATGAGGAGATCTTCCCACTGAAGTTTGATCAGTTGACATCAATTTCCCAATCTTTAAGAGCACTATCTAATATTTATTAGAATTTTAAAAATCAACAAATATTATATATTCTGCATAAGGCAGATCACAGTGTGTGTGTAATGCAATACCTATAGCAACCACCAAAAAAGCTATACAAAGAGGTATATTCAAAAACACTATAGATAAATCAAAATGAAATTCTAAAAAATGTTCAAGTAACCCACAAGAAGGCAGGAAAAAAAAAAAAAACACAGGAAAAAAAAAAGATAAAATGGCAGACAAAGACAGGTCAGAATTACATTAAAAGTCAATGGATTTTTGGATCCCCATACAGGCCAGCTGCCAAAAAAAAAAAAAAAAAAAAAAGGTCAGTGGGTTAAGGCTGGCAGGTTAGTTCAGTTGGTTAGAGCATGGTGCTAATACCAAGGTCCCAGGTTTGATCTCTGTACCCGCCAGCCACACGCACGTAAAAAAAAGTCACTGTTGGGACTCAGAAAGCAACACCCCAAAGTGAAGACCTCAAAAGCAGTCTCAAAAGCAATGTTTTCCTGACTTTCTCCTTCCCTCCTGTCTCTTGGCCTCATTCTCCCCTGAAGCAAGTCATAGAAACTATAATTCCCCTTCCCCAAGGCGGGCCATAGATCTACTCTAATCCTCCCCCTGCCTTTCTGTCTTGGAGCTGGCCATAAAGAAATTCTCTGACACATCTCTGATTGTAGGTCATAAGACCCCCATTCCAGAAACGGTCCTACCCCAGACCCTGGAGGAAGGAATGTTACACAGAAAGGCCAAGAAGAAACTAAACAAACAGGCCTTGCTGGGTTTCCCCACTCAGTCTATTAGCATTACCTTTCCCGTCCAGTTTCTACATGGCTGTGCCTGCTTCATAGAACCTAAGCATAGATAAGGACAATTATCCCTTTATCTTTGGGTCTTCATTCTGAAGGCTCCTGTCTCATATAAAACTATGATATAATACAATTTGTTATGCCTCTTCTCCATATTAATATGTGTTACAGAGAACCTTCAGGGAGTTGCAAGGGATGTCTTCCTTTGGCCCCTACAGTACCATGTTAACAGGCTAAAGAAGAAAAATTACATGATCATGTCAATCAATATAGAAAAATCATTTCACAAAATTCAATACCCATTCATGATAAAAACTCTCAGGAAAATAGGAATAGAAGAGAACTTCCTCAAATTGATAAAAAGCATCTACAAAAACCCTACAGCTAACAATAAATTTAATCTTGAAAGACTAACTGCTTTTTCCCTCAGATGTGGAACAAGGATGTCCACTCCACCAGCAAATTTTGACATAGTGCAGCAAATTCTAGCAAGTATGACAAAGACTCTTTTCTTGAGCAATCTTTAGACAAGCTCCTGAACCTTCTTTTTGACTAGGCCTCATCCAGTTTTAGCAATAATCTTACTAAATCAGTTTAGAGAGAATCTCCCACCCTTGATCACCTGGCCTGCCTTCAGGAAGAATTCTAAGTCAGTTTAGCAAGAATTCCCCATACTGTTCATGTCTCCTCTTAGTCATATTTTATCTACTGAACACCCCTGCCAACTCTGCTTGTCAGCTAAAAATGCCCAACTATCTTTGTTTTACTCAAAGTTGAGCCTTATGTCTCTCTATTGCAATAGTCTTGACCCCTATCACAATAATCCTGAGTAAAGTCATTCTTACTGTTTTAACAAGTGTTAAAATATTTTTTTTTCTTTACCAAGTGCAATAAGGCAAGAATAGGCAGTAAAAGGCATATGGATTGGAAAGGAACAAGTTAAACTGCCTCTGTTTGCAAATGACATGATTGTCTATGTAGAAAATCCCCAGAAATCTACAAAAATAAACTAATACAACTATTCAGTGAATTCAGCAAGGTGTTAGGATACAAGGTAAACATACAAAATTCAATTGTATTTCTATGTACTAGCAATGCAATTAAAATTTACAACTAAAATTACAAAACCATTTATAATCCCTCAAGGAAAAATGAAGAAACAGGTGTAAATCTAATAAACATGTACAAGACTTGCATGTTGAAAACTATAAAATGTCAATGAAAGAAATAAAAGAAGATCTAAATAAATGGAGAAACATACTGTGTTCATGGATTGGAAGATTCAGCATAATAAATTGATATACAGGCTTAATGCAATTCCTGTCAAAATCCCAGCAGATTTTATAGACAGACAAGGTTATTCTAAAATTGTGAGAAGGCAAAGGAAAAATAGCTAAAACAATCTTTTAAAAAGAATGAAGTGAGAAATCAGTCTACCTGACTTCAAGACTTATGGTATAGTAATAGTAATCATACTATGTGGTTTTGGCAGAGGGATGATCAATGGAACAGAAAAGATAACCCTGAGGATGGTGCAGGACAGAGTGGCCAACAGCCTACAGAGCAACATGCCCAAGTTTTATTGTGACTACTGCAGTACGTACCTCACCTGTGACTCTCCATCTGTGAAAAAGACATACTGCAGTGGTAGGAAACACAGAGAATGTGAAAGACTACTATCAGAAATGGATGGAAGAGCAGGCTCAGAGCCTGACTGACAAATGGATGCATTTCAACACAGAAAGTTACCTCCTACTCTATTCTCTGCTCCTACTCCTGGAGGGGCAATGATCCCACCTCCCCCAGGTCTCCCGGGTCCTCTTTACCTTGGTATGATGCCAGGACCCCATATGGGGGCCCTACCATAAGGCAAATTATGGGCCCTCTGCCTGGGGTGATGCCAATGGGACCTTCTCCTGGAATGAGGCCACACATGGGAGGCCACATGCCAATGATGCCTGGTCCCCCAATGACAAGACCTCTCACCTGTCCCATGATAGTGCCCACTTGGCCAGGAATTACACAACTGGACAGATAAGAATGGAGGGGAGGCCTCTTTATATCAGTTTTATATACTGGTTCTACGTCACCAGGAGACAAGGTGCCATGACTTTGGGTGTTTTCTAACAGCGTGACAAGGAAGACTTGCTCCCCCTTCTTGTTAAAGACAGAATAGTTTTGGAGGGAAGTGGGAAAAAACAATGCAGTTTTCATTTGTATTGTGAAATGTGAAAATAAAATTGTCAACACTTAAAAAAAAAAGAAGACTCCAAAATAGTTACATATAAATACACCCAACCGATTTTTTTTTTTTTTTTTTGCAGCTGGACAGTAGGGGGATCTGAACCCTTGCCCTTGTTATTACAACACCGTTGTCCAACCAACTGAGCTAACCGGTCAGCCCCTTCAACTGAGTTTTTCTTTAATAGACTTTATTATTTTTTAGAGGAGTTTTAGCTTTATAGAAAAATGGCACAGAATGTAGAATTCCCATAAGCCCTCTATTCCCTCCCTTCTCCACCCCCAATTTCTCCTATTATTAACATCTCGCCTTAGTGTTATACCTTTGTTACAATTAATGAACCAATATTGACACATAAACTAAAATTCACAGTTTATAGTAGGGTTCACTCTTTGTGCTGTACAATTCTATGGGCTTTGACAAATGTGTAATGTCATGTAGCCACTGTTACAATATCATACAGAAGAGTTTTACTGCCCTAAAAATGCCCTGTGCTCCAGCTACTCAACCCTTCCCCTATCCTAAAATCTTGGCAACCACTGATATTTTTATAGTCTCTATAGTTTGGTTTTCCAAGAATATCATATAATTGGGATCATATAGTATGTAGTTTTTTCAGACTGGCATTTTTCACTTAGCAATATGCATTTACAATTCCTTCAGGTCTTTTCATAGTTTGATATCTCATTTTATCACTGAAAAATACTCCATTATCTTTTGATTGGTGTATTTAGATCATTTACATGTAAGGTAATTATTGATATGTTAGTACTTTAGTCTGTTATTATTTACTTTCTATTTGTTTCCTCTGGTTCTCATTCCTCTTTTTTTTTTTTTTCTTTCTTGCCTTTCTTCAGCTGACGTGAACATATTTTAGAATTCCATCTTTATTTATGGTACTTTTGAGTTTGTCTCTGTATAGTTTTCTTAGTGGTTCCTCTGGTTGTTAACACATGCTACTTACAACAATGTACTGGTGTCAACATTTACCACTTCTAGTGAGGTGTGTAAACCACTTGGGCCCCTTTGGCTTCCCCAACTTTAAATATTATAGAGTATCAGAGAGTGTTATAATTTTTGTTTTAATCATCAAATATGACTTATAGAATTCATAAGGAAAAGAACTGTCTATTGTGTAGTCCTGTATTTCTGCTCTTTGTGTTGTTCCTTCTTCTTTCCTGATGGTCTAAGTTTCCTTTTTTTTATCATTTCCTTTCTGTTTGATAAACTGCTATTAGCCAGTCTTTTGAGGGTAAGTCTTCTGGTCACAAAATCTTTTAGTTTTTATTCATTTGTGAATGCTTTTATCTTTCCTTCGTTTCTGAAAAGACAGTTTTGCCAGATATGGAATTACGGGTTGACAGTTTTCTTTCAGCACTTAAAAAATACTTGTCCACTTCCTAATTTGTGGTTTTAGGTAAGAAATCCATTCAAATTTGTGTTCCCCTACAAGTAATTCACTCTCTCTCTCTGGCTGCTTTCGGGACTTTTTCTTCGTCTTAACTTTTCAAAAGTGTAATTATGATGAGTCTTGGCATTGATTTCTTTAAGTTTTTCCTGTTTGGGAATCATTCAGCTTCTTGGATCTCTAGGTTGGTGTCTTTCATTAAATTTGGGACATTTTCAGCCATTATTTCTTCAAATACTCATTCATCTCCATTCTCTTTCTCCTCTATTTTCTGTAACTCCAATGATACTGTTGGATATTTTGTTATTGTCCCACAGGTCCCTGAGTCTCTGTTCATTTTTTCCAGTCTATTTTCTCTACATTGCCCAGATTGGGTGAATTCTATTGTTCTGTCTTTAAGTTCATGGATTCTATCTCCATCTCTCTGGTATACTGTTGAGCCTATCCAGTGAGTTTTAAATTTATTGTATTTTTCTTTTTTTTTTCCTATGAAGAACAGAGGTTTATTTGGCTCATGATTCTGGGAGAGCTGCGTCTGGCACAGGCCTCAGGCTGCTTCTACTCATGGTGGAAAGTGGCAAGCAGCTGGAGGGGACAAGCAGATCACATGGCGAGAGGAAGCAAGAGAGGAAATTTATTGTATTTTTCAATTGTATAATTTCCATCTCTTTTTTTATACAACTTCTATTATTTTCTATTTTTTCATTTGTTTCAAGAAAATATGTAATTGTAGCATTTTTGTAATGTCTGCTTTAACATTATCAGATAATTCCAACATCTGATTCATCTCAGTGTTGGCATCAGTTGATTTTTTCACTCAAGTTATGATTTTCTGGTTCTTGGTTTATATTCTGGACATTTATCTATTATGTTAGGAGACTCTGAGACCTATTCAAATATTCTATTTTACAGGAAGTCTCTCTGTACAGGTTTAGCATACAGGTCTTAGCCTACTTTAGTGGGCTGCGATTCCAATGGTAATTTAATTTTCAGAGCCCTTGTAGTGTTATTTTGGTCTGCTTGGTTTATCTGGCGGTGCTGGGGCTCCCACTGGTCTTTATTGGTCCTGCCTGAGAGGGTAGGAGGAACTTTCTCTGGCTGGGCTGCCACATATCGCTTGTTGAGGGAGGGATGTGAGGAATCCTCCTGTTGGTGCCCCTCAGCTACCCAGGTATCCCTGGGCCCTGGAGGAAAGTCTCAGTTCCACTGAGACAAAGTGGTTTCCTGGCTACATTATCTGTTAAAAATCTTTTTTTCTATTTTGCTAATATAGGCCCAGTTACATATGGATATCAAAAGTCACAAAGAAACCTTTGCCTAATACAGGCATTTAACCTATTTTCTCCACATGTAATTAAATTAATGAGTAGGGAAAAAATTAATGTCAATACAACAGGATCTAAATTGAGCTTAAAGTCATATACATATGGATACTATTGAGGAACACACACACACCTCTGCTTAGGCCATTTCCTTCCAATCTGCTCAGGGAAGGTTTCTATATCAAGTACCATTGGATTTATGAAGCCACCAAAGGGGCTGGGGAAAATGGAAGGGGGTGGAAGAGGGCAAAGCCCTTTTCTCCTAGGGCTCTCTGAGTGGCAATACCTGCATGGATGCTTCTGCTTGGAAATCTCAACTCTGAAAGGCTGAGTAGTGCCAGGAGAATGGTAGCTCGAGGACTACCTAAAAAGCCTTGGTTCTTCTCTGAGCTCTGGTGGGGTAGGAGGCTTAATTCAATCAAATGCACCAAAGTAGAAAGATGTGTTTATTTGGGGGCAGAACCTTCAGCCCTATATGTTTTCTTTTTTATTTATATACTGTGTTTGCTGTAGACTGAATGTACCCCCAAGACTCATTAAAACTCATTCCCCCTTTAAGAGGGTGGGAAGTCCTATTACTGTATTTGAAAGATGGGGCCTTGAAGAGGTGATTGGATTGTGAGCACTATGTCCTTGTGAATGGATTGACCCATTCATGAAGTAATGGGTATAGTTCCAATGGATTTAAAAGGAGAGCAAGTGAGGAGTTACTTTATCTCTTGCTCAGCCATCCACCATGTGACACTGTGCATCGCTGTAGAGTCACCACCACCACCAAGGCCCTCACCATATGTATTTCCTGGACTTTGGACTTCCAAGCCTCCAAACCTGTATGAAAAAAATTATATTTCTTTATAAATTACCCAGTTTCAGGTATTCTGTTATAAGCAACAGAAACGGACTAATATGGTATTGTTCCCAAGAAGCATGTAAAGTGATTTTAATGGATACATAATATATAAGAAAATATAAATTAGGTGTAGGGGGAAAAAGAGCAAGAGGAAAACAAGGGACAGGAATAACGTTGGTGCATAACTGCTTTCCTGTGATTTTCTACATGTACAATAAATAGCCCGTGAGAAGGCACACGGCTGGAGTATTTCCTGTGCCATCTTTGACTGGAACCTTAGGAGTGAACAAGACTGGGCAGGGGGGCACAAGGGTGGACTCTTAATATGGAAGGACCCTCAAGATATGTGACAGAGGGAGACAAGTTCCCATCGGAATTTCCTTGTAATACTCCATAGATTTCCTTTTCCAGAAACATGTTTGATTTCTTCTTAAAGATTCCTGAGTTCTCACTTTGAGAATGGCCATAGTCCTGAGCAGTGTAATCTTGTTGGAGACTCAGGCTATTAAGTTCCTAAGGGATCACATCTCAGTTGGGGTCCATTACAAGTCAGAGACTATGTAAATATGCAGAGTGTGTGAGCCAAGGCTAAAACTAGTCATTAATTCCTCAAACCCTTGTTTTTAAAATTCTTCTATCTAAGCCAAAACTGTTAGATACAGACTTGCAGAGTCCCTCCCCAGTCAGCTGGGAATCTAGGTGATGCTGATGACACGCAGGAGCCGAGAAGTAGCCACGAAAGTAGTGCTGTGCCTGGTGACTAAATGATGACACTCCTTCCACTATGGGAGCTCCCTCTCTCCTGGGGAACAGAAGAAAGACAACAACAACAACAACAACCAGTTAGTCAGAATCTACCGTCTATGCATACATACAACATACAAGGTGTGCCTGACTCTGTCTAAATCCTGACTGAGTGGTAGCTGCCAGGACAGCAGATCTGAACCTAAAAAATAATTCTTGACCCTTCGTGAAGTCAGTCTCTTCCCCCAGGTTTATGTTTCTCTTCTTTCCTATCTCTCTGGAACCTCTCTCATACATTTAATTTCTAAAAATTTTTCAGTCTTATTTACTCTGCCTCTTCATCTGTTTTTTAACATCTTCAGGTCTCCCTTAGACTGAAAAAAGGGTACCCTATTCCATTCATCAGTCCATCTCTACCATTCATTCACGAAGACATGGCCCAGTTCTCCTTTTATTTATAATCTCCTGAACCGTTCCTTCCCAGCCTCTTTCTAAAAAGTTTAGCTTCACACCTTAATATTTCTCTGAAGTAATTTGTCAAAGATCACTAATTACCTCTTCCTGACAAAATTCAGTGGCTCTTCTTTAGAAGTTATTCCACTTGGTCTCTGGGCTTTTTCCACTTACTTGATGAGGGTCAGAACTACAATTTATGTTTCTCATATTTCTCTAACTACATATTATAGGAGATCATTTTAAGTTTTGAATATCTACAGTTGTAGTTCATGAAATGAGACCTTCCTCGTCTTATTTGAAATAGGAAGATAATGTACCTGTCCTAAGATATACTGTTTAAAAGGCATCATATATGTATGTACATTCATATTGCTATTAAAAACAAAACCGAAAAAAATAACCTGTTTCCTTGGGCGGACCAGTTTGCCCAGTTGGTTATAGCATAGTGCCGATAACACCAAGGTCCAGGGTTTGATCCCTGTACCAGGAAGCTGCCCACCCAAAAAAAAAAAAAAAAAAAAAAAGTTTCCAATTTATTAGGAAAGTAAATTTTAGGGGGCATGGTTTCTAATCAAAATGCATGCTGTGGAACAAATAGTCTTTGACACAAAGGAAAACAATAAAATGGGGCAAAAGGAACTTGTCCAGAACTTGCTAAAGGAAAACCTAGGTATGATTAAGGAGTAGACATTTTATTGAAAGTAGATTAAGAATCCTGATAAAAAAATTTTTTTTATCAAATAGAAAAGTGAAGAAAAAAAGATAAAAGCTGAAATTGTCTACAGAAAATTTGAATTTAGCTTGGAGAGGAAAGAACATAGCGGTTTTCTCGTGTATCAGAAGAGCTGTATACAGGCCAAGGTTGGAAAAAGCCAGAAATGCCTTGGGTAGCCCCTTCCTTTAGGTCAAGATTGGAAAGAAAGATAATTGAATTGAAAGAGGCCAGGAACACAGGGGCCGCTCAGTCTGTAACCACTGGAGTTAAAAGCTTGAAATTTATGCTTCTTATATTTCTGAGGTTGTAGTTTTGGTGGAGTGAAAAGACCTGTATTGAGAAGATCTCAATGGGAGTCCTGGTTCTGGAGTTGTGTGGAAGATCCCTCAAAATAACTTCCATTTTCTCATGGGCCCTGTGCAGAAAATAGTTCTTACCTATTTCGGGTTCCCATGAAATCATCTACATGAAGCCCTTGCACATCAGTATCTATTTTTTTATTTTGGTAAAATGTATATAAGGATTGCCATTTTAAGCACTCTTAAACAGACAATGGCATGGAATTAATTACATTTACAACGCTGTAAGCACTACGTCTATTTCCAAAACTTTTTCATCATCCTAAACATAAACTCTGTACCTATTGAGCAGTAACTTCTCATTACTCCTTCCCCTCAGTTTCTGGTAACCTCTACTCTACTTTTGTCTCTGAAATTTTTTTTCCCTTTTAATTTCTTTTCTCATTGACCCATGACAATTGTATATATTTATGGAGTATAATGTGATATTTGTGTACATTTATACCGTGTGCAATGATCATATAATATCTATTTGCTAAACATTACTCTCGAGATAAAAGGTTTCATGTGAGCCAAAAAATTTTTTGTTTTATATTTCTCTGAATACTCAGTATTTTGTAAAAAAAATAAAATAAAAATAAAAATGTGGTGAAGCTATTACTGCTAAAAACCTGATTTAACAAACTAGGGATGCTATCAACTGAAGGAGTAAACAGAAACTTCAAGTGATTATGATCAAAGATCACCATCTAGTGGCCCAATTGTATTATTCAACGTCTGAACTTAGCTGCAAGATCCAATGACTTGAGAAGCTAGGAGGGGAGTAACCTGTGTGAAAAACATCCAGCCCCACAAAGGAGAGGAGGAAAGAGCAAGACTTTGGCCCTGGAGACTTTTTGCCTCATTAAAGATTCAAAAATTCAAATTACAAACAAAATACCGCACCCTTCAAACTAACCAATCTGCCAAATCAAGCTTTGGTCTTGGGCCTCTGGTCACTGTCAGAATACAAGTGGAAAGTTCAATGTGATAAAGTGATAACTCTTTGGGAGATAATCTCAAAGAGACCTAAAACGATGGAGGCTCTTAAAATTAAGTTGAACAAAATCTGCCTCTCAGGAGTGACTACAATTTAAAATTTGGTTTGTTTGTGGTAGAATTGTTGCATATATATTGTCTATAAAAAAAGCTGAAATACTTTCAGAAAGTGAGGAAGAAATAAAGTCACCAGAAAATATTACTGACCCCCAATAATGATAATCTTCTAAGAAGGCATCATGAGTGATTGAAAAAGGCATAGGCTTGGAGTCTGAGGTCCATGTTCAATCTTTGGTTTCACTTCCTATTGGCTGGGTGGCTCTGGGCATGTTACTCAACCTCTCTGAGCCTCACATGGTTATTGTGAGGATTAAATGAAATAAGGCTTGGAAAGGGCTCACCCCAGTGTCTGGAACATAATTGGTGTTCCTCCTATCCTCCTGTCATCTACAAGAATCCATGTGATTTAACTTAAAGAAAATAAGGAAAAGAAAAAAATCTAACTTAGAAGAAAATAGATTTAGATTTTAGGTCCACATGAAGAGACATGGTTTTAGTCACTATGAGTAAAGTAACTGTAGTTGTCCCAGCTTTGATTCTGTGTTTTCTTTCAGGATATAATTTTCTTACTGGTAACATGGAAGAAATAGTTGTATCACCTGTAAATGTGGCTAACAGTACAAACCTCACAGGGTTGTCGTGAGGATTAAATGAGATATTGAGTAAGACGTCCATAACTCAGTACCATGTGGCAAGGGATAGCTATTTTCATTATTGCTGATCTTTATCTCTCATGGGACATCTATGAGAATATGGCATAGCTGCCATTGATTATTTCAGAAATGCCTGGTGGCTTTTGCTACCTTCCTCACAAATTGCTCTCTCAACAAGGTTCTGCTCTACAAAAAGCAGCTCTGTGGCTTTCCTCAGGGGCCTGCTCCTATGCACACACCATACATGTGACTGATTTTTTAAAAAATCACAATCAGAACATGCATTTCCAAATGAGAGTTGTATCCTCCAATGCCCCTGAGAGACTATAACTCTTCTTTTGATAGTATTCCTCTACTCTGGAAACTTTGCTCAAAGCCTACTGCATATCATGGGTAACTTGTAAGTTGGCTCTGAGGCAGTTCATTGATGTTTTTGAGCAACAGCAGCATACTGTTTGTAAAGTGGCAACATTAAAGAAACACTATCATTTGAGTATATTAATTGTAAAAATAAAGTTATATCTTAAAAAAAAAAAAGAAAGAAAAGAAAAGGTCTATATCCAGAGGCCCAAAAGGCCTACATCCTACTGTGTTCCCTTTTAGACTGGTAAGCTATGTCTGGCATCCATTGGCACTTGCCTGTTCACAGAATCCTAAAGTTTTGATTCATATTTAGGATATCGGGGTTTTTCTGTTTTGTTTTTTATCAGTTTAAGGATCCTCTCCAGGGGGTGTCTCAGAGGGCCTCATCCTCACATATATGCAGGGTATCCAAAAAGTTCATGGAACGATTCATATTATCTTCTAATTCTATTTTTACATTAACTTTTTGAAGTACCCTCCTACAACAGGGCCTTGCACGCTGACTTGACGAATAGGCCACGTGTCTTAATTTGGGGTATGAAAATATGGTTGCTAAGAATAAAGCAAGGCAGCTGTGAAAGGAAACAAAGCCTTAGCCATGAAGGCCTGCATTCAAGTCCTAGCTCCGCTGCTCACAAGGTGCTTAATCATTCTGAGCCTCATTTCCTCATCTGTAAAACGGGGGGACCCTGCTTGACCTGCCTCAAGGGACTGTGTGAGAGCTAAAGTGACACTGAGGATGAGAAGGCCCTTTGTAAGCACCAAGCCCCTGCCCTACACTCTGCACTGACTAGCACTCTATACTCACTAAGTCCCTTTAGCTCTAACAAGAGGTAGCTCCCCCAGTCCACAAGGTAATTTGTGCAAAATAGGGAGGAGGTGCCCTCAGTGATGGCATGTTAGGCAGCCTGTGTCAGCTGTGGCCACGCCTGGTGGGAAGGGTCTTCTCTGCCCACACCCGACCCTCAGCAGGATGCCCCAGGCTCACCGAGCGCCTCTCCACACTCCCTTTTTTCCTGCCATTCTTGACTGGAATGACATCCAGTGAGCGGTAGCTGGGTGGCTTCTCCTCGGGCCAGTTTGGGGAACGTGAGCGGTGGCGGTAGACCCAACTCTGGGGCTGCCTCTCCTTCTCCTCCTCAGAGCTCCAAGAACTGAGGCCAGAGGGCAGGGGAGGGGAGTAGCTGCGGTGCCTGCGTCTCCCGTGCCTCTGGGTGCTCTCCCGGTGGCTGGGCCTGCGGGGCCTCTCCCTACAGTGGTTTCTGAGAGGAGGTCGGCTGGGCCGCCAGTGTGCCTCACTGGACAAGGGGCCATCGCTGAGGCTGTCCCTGTCTGAACAGGGTATGGGTGACCTGTTCAGCCTGGGGCCATGGTGCCTTCCACTCCCTGGGTAGTTCAGCTCCCTTCTCTCTAATGCCCAGGGCTTTGGCACCTGGTCCTGGAGCTCGTGGTAGAAATCAGAGTAATGGTGTTGCCTTCTCCCCTCCCTCAGATCCCATGGTCTGGTTGGAATTGGTGTGAGCCACTGCTGGCGTGAGGAGTCACTGGTCCTCCGTGAGGATGGCAGGTCTCTGATCAGTGGGGGCAGGTGGATGATCCTGCGTTCCACGACCTCGGAGCCCAGGGAGGACAGCATGCTGCAGGGGTGGCCAGATCTGGCTTTGAGGTCAGGGGGCAGAGGCTGGGCCAGGTTGAGGTTCCGCAGTTCTTTCTCCAAATACTCCAGGACACCATTGGTGATGGGAGGGTGAACAGCGGTGTGGGTCATTGGCATCTGTGGAAGGCTGGACTGTCGGGACAAATCTGAATGGAAACAAGGACAGCATATGCAAAACTATTGGCCCAGAGCATGCTCCTCAGAATCAGGACATCAAAATGTCAGGCTATTTAGCTTGACTCCACTCCCTCCCATCCTCAATCATGAAGACACCCACCATATTGGTTATGGAGGCCCCAATGCAGCCCATGCGCCTACCCTTGCCCTCTGCCTTCCCCCACCCCAAATCTCTGGCAAGGTTTACCTCGCTGCAGCAGTGGGTTCATTGGGTAAGATGAGACCTGGGAGCTCCTGTCCACCCCCCAGTACAGGGGTTTTTCCATCATGTGAGGACCTAGGGCCTGAGCCTGCTTCATGTAGCGGTGGTGGGCCAGGGCTGCAGGGGAAGAAGGAGAAATGCAGACCCTCAGCCAGGGCAAGCCTCACCCCTCCCACTTCACTTCTCTCCATTTAGTGGTCTTGCCAGGAGGCCAGCTTCTCTCCTCCAAGTCCATTCGCACCTATCTTTCATGGGAGTAAGAGTTAAGGGAGTAGCGAATCAACAGCCTCTCTGGCAAGGAGCTAGGAGTAAACTTCCTATAGACAAGACTACAAGTCCTACATCTCAGAAAAGTATATTCTTGAAACTTGATTTCCTAGCCTCAGAAACATCTCATCATCTCACCCACTCCCCAGGTCACCGCATAGGTAGCTAGATGGACACTAGCAGAGAATGAGCCATAGGACAACAAAACCAGAAGCCACAGGCCAGAAACAGAAGGTACTGATGCAAAGTGCTCAGAGGAGGCTGTGAGACAGTGGCTGGGGGCTCTTGGATCCTGCCAGGCAAGCTCAAAGCCAACTGCTCGTGTGTGTTGGGGGCCACAGCAAGAGAGAAGTTTGAATGTTTGATGAGGCACATAGGATTTGGAATTTATCCCACACGTCCTGGGAACCACTGATAGGTTTTACAAGGATTGGTAATTATGGACCTTGGTGACAAGTGTGAAAAAAAAGGGAGGAGGTGATGCTGAAAACTGTTTCCAACTGGTACACCAGCCCTTGGTCGAAGAAAACCTGTGAGAGGAAGGCAAGGGAATGCAAAAAGCTGAAGTGAATCTCAGCTTTTTCTACACTTCTCTTGACCTTGTTAAGTGTTGGGGTTTTCGCTAAGTAGGGGGAATCTCTAAGGTGTGGTGTGGGGGCTGGGAAGGGGGAAGGGAAATACTATTTCCTTTAGGGCAAAGAAAATAGTATAAAAAGCAGCGCAAGGAGTCCACAGAAATGTGACTCTAGTTCCCTAGGTGCAGCTGGTCTTGAGCATACAACCTACAGTGAATGCAAATTAAAAGCAAAAGTATTTAGTTGTTTTTGTTCACGAATTTATATTTTGAGGTAATTGTAGCTGAGTGCCACATGTCTGCTAAAGTTTCTGTCTATCCACGCATGTAGAAAATACACTTGCAGTCCAAGTGCAGGAAATGCCTGCTTTGGGCTGTGAATGGTGACAGGTCCCCAGCCTAGTACTTTGCCTCCTTCTCAGTTCTCCAGGCCTCATGGCCACCTCTAAAATGGAGCTGCGTGAAGCCTTCCCCTCACACAGTAGGAGGGGGCAGAAAGACAAGCAATCTGGACCCAGCTACACAGTGTAGGGGATTTGATGAGGCCAGCAGCAAAAAGTCCATCCAGAGTGCTACCCAGTGGCTCCAGTGTGAAACAAACTTCCAGCACAACAGGGAGTGGTTGCAGCAGAGCCCCAAGAAGTGCCCAGAGCTCCATCCCTGATGGTGAGTCACAGCACAACCTGGAGGAAATCAGATGCAAACCTGCAGCTGCTCACCCAGCTGCCAAACCTTCATGCCAACTGATAGCCCTCCCGCCTCCCTGAACACACACCCAGAGCCCCAGCACTTTCCTCTCCCGCTTGTTAATAGATGCCTTTCCCTAGATCCCTGTACTGGCTGCCATAAGCACACATAATACTTTGTCTAATACACACTGCCAGTCATTTTACATAAGCTAACTCATCCTCTGAAAAATCTGTTAATGTAGGAAGCTGGGCTCAGAGAGCCCAAGGTCCAAGGTCCCACAGCTAGCAACAAGCAGAGCCAGGTGTGAACCTGTGTCTCTGACGCCAAGCCTAAGCTCTTCTTGCCATGCCACTGAGTCCCCAGACTCTTTTATTTTTTGTGATTAAGCCAAAAAACCTTCCCTGGGGGTACTTCCTCAGTTTACTTCTCCCCAACTCAGCTCCATACCTCTCAAAACCCACTCCAGACTGATTTCTGTCTCCAAGGCCTGGGGATCTCTGATTCCATTGAGAAAAACCCTAGCTACTGCCACCCCTTTAACTGAATCCTGGCTTCTTCCAGATAGTACCATTACCTTGTTTGGCCACTTCCTTCTCCTAGTCCCCTAATTCAGTAGGGAAGAAAGAGTTGGTCTCACTCTGTAGAGGGCTAACATCTTGTGATATGTTCTGCTAAGAGGACAGCCATGACTTCTGGCCACAGCCAGAAGAGACACGTGGCATCAAGTACCCATGCGGGACGTGCTGCATACAGTGTTTCTCAAGATGATAACACTGGCTGTGGGAGACTGCTGCATCCTTGAACTCAAGGAAGTATGTAGTATAGTCCATTCAAATAAAATTTCAGGAGGTTCCACCCCGGGGCTCCCTCTCCTTTATCCCTGTCTGCTTACTTTTCTCACAACTTTCATAATAAGTATCTGTTGGACTTTGACTCTAGGCCTTAACTTGCTTCACTCCTAGTCCCTTGGTTGCAACTGCCATTGTCTCCGAGTAGTTCATTGCTGTCTCTGCTTCAATCTTCGTCACATTTTGGTGACCCTGATGTGATTCTTTCTACAGGCTATTCCACGGAATGGTAAGAAACCTCCCTAGGCCTTCTCAGGATAAGAGATGCGTCCTCCCATATTATGGGGCATTGAGAATTTTAATTGACTTCCTTCGGTAAGGTTTAACACATTCTTTTTCAGACTAAGTGCTTCTTTTACTTGCTTAAGCTGCACTGACTTTCTCCTTTCTTATGGGAGTTAGCTTGGTGTAATCCCTCTGGGCCTCTCATTGCTTTCAAGTATTTGGGCTTTGAGTAATCCTTGCATCTCCGTCACTGAGAGGATAGTGACATCACTCCTTGCTCCCCACATGATTCTTTTCATTAATAGGACTCCCTACACAAATAACTCCCTAATGACCCTTCCAAATTCTCCATTAGCTTTTCTGTCATTTCCCAGAATTTTTTCACATACTCCAGACATTAACCCACCTGCTCCCTTCTTAGCTGACACAAACTTTTGTCCAGGGTTCGCCCCCGCCTTGTTGCACTAGAATTGATGAGACAGGATGGAAGACACAGCCTTCCTGTGTCTTCTCCCATGCCTGCCCTGTCCCTGGAAACAGCCACACAGGCATGTCTAGACTATCAGGGGTATCTGTTGAACACCTAATGGGGAATCAGACAGGCAATAAAAATAAGAAACGTAGAGAAAGCAATGAAGCTTCAAAAGACTCCCAATAAGTTATCTCTGAACCTCAGTGGACTAAAGTCTGCCTTAGTCACCTTTAATGAGTGTGTTAAAAATACAGATCCTTGGGTACCAGTCCCAGAGACTCTCCTTCAGTTGGCCCTAATGCAAGGCAAGAAAATTTGTGTTTTCAACAAGCTCCCAGGTTCTAATGCAAGGAGTAAACTTGGAGCTGACTTGAGGATTCTCAACACTTTAAGAAATATGGTCTTCAGGGAAAGGTTTCCTTAAATACGAACTTTGAAGGTCAGATGGACTTCAGCTTGCATACTAGCTATGTGATCTTGAGTGAGTTTCCAGGGTCTCTGAAGCCAGTCTCCTCATCTGTGAGTTGGGATAATAATAGCCCTTTCACAAGGCTGTTGATGTTTAATGAGGTAACACACATGAAATGCATAATATATGAAAGTCAACAGACAGTGGCTGTCATTGTTATAATAATGGTAATAATAAATTGTTTTTCCTTAGGTACCACAGGAGACAAACGCATACATTTGGAGACTAAAATGCCAAAGTCATATTAATGTTCATCTCTGAGGAAAACCCAGGCCATATTCTCTAAGACACCTCCTTCGTGGCAGAAATGAAACTCAACACCTCACCCTCCTCCAAATACCTGCACCTCTCTCCCCTGCAGCCAGCTTCATGTGTGTGCATCACCACATAGAACTGGTTCCCCTGAAGAACTCTAACTCCACTTGCCTGTAACTAGCTACCATTCCCTACCATCCCCTCTCCACTCTTCCAGAACCCATTCTTTGCCCTCCTTTTAACCCATGGTCACTCAGTCCAGTTCCCCCTGACCTGATTGGCTGGTCATTCCAGTTCCATCCTCAGGAGCTTCCCAGAATTTCATGTCCCTTGGGACTCTTGCCATTTTAGTTTTAGGGAACCACCAGCATGCTTCCTGGCCTGAGTCAGGCAACTGGCCTCAAACAGCCCTCCTCCCAATAGGGCTTTCCTCGATTGATCTATCAAATATGCATTTCCTTCTCAATAGCAGCAGTTTATTATTTTTATTTATTTTTTTGAGGGGGGGTGGCTGGCCAGTATGGGGATCTGAACTCTTGACCTTAGTGTTACGAGATGGCACTCTAATCAACTGAGCTAAACAGCCAGCCCTATAGCAGCAGTTTAAATGTTCCCTACTTCTCAGGTCTTTCCCTCCCCATGAACTTTCAGCTGATGACATCATCTTTGTTGAGGAAGAAGAACCAGCCCTAGATACAGAGTCAAGAGACCTAGGTCTAGTCCAGGGCCCCCCACTAACAAGCTGTGTGTGACTGTGGAAGTCTCCCTAGGCCTTTACTTCCGTCAGCCTTGTGGGGCATGGGGACGGGACAGGGTAGATCAGAGATTCGCACCACTGCGGGGTGTTCCTAGAGGTTCTCTGGGGAGGAGGGCCAGTAACAGATGGAGGGATGAAAGCTGACTCTCTAGTTCTCACAGAAAATATAAGGTTCAATTTCAAAAACATTCAGGACTTTTTACTAGTACTAAGTAAACTAACAAGGGTTATTAAAATTTCATGTCATTTTAATTTTTCTCTTCTCTAGTCCTCTTTTAACTCTCACTGTAAAGTGGGAGCAGGTTGGGAAGGTGGGCCGTGGTCAGAGAAGTTGAAGAATCACTGACGGCTTTCTTGAAGCTCCCTTCTGTGTGTAGAATTTTGATTTGCTGAAATCAAGACAGGCTGATGTGAGCTCCCTTCACTTTCTCCTTTATACCTCGGTCATCCTCCACATTTTAATGACTTGCCTTCTCTCTTCAGAGGCCAGGCTGCCTTCCCTTCCCGAGGCTGGTTCTCTCACACGAGGCCCGACGCTGCTCCCACCAACTCCGCCGCTCTTCAGTGGGCACCTCGCGTCTTCGTGCTTCACTTCACTCACTTTCTACCGACCTGGGTTCTTTGCTCATGAACTTGCTTACAGTTGTCTTATTTTAAAAAGAACACAAAACCACCCCTTCCTCCTCCAGTCAAAGAGCTTTTCTGTCATTTCCTTAACAACTGCTGCCCTCCATGCAGTTCCTCTTGTCACCAGACTTCTCAGGACAGTCTGCCCTAGTGACTCACTGTGAAAGTAACCTCATCTGTTCAAGCACTTTTATTTGTGGCCTGTTTTTCTTTATTTTACCCATTCTTTTAAACAAACTTTAACCACTTAGGAGAAACCATTCTCCCTCAGACCCTCTGTTAATGACTTACTGACAGTGCATGTGTGTATCACTTGTGCTAGCTTTGTCCCAAATCCTGCCTGGTTTTAGTGCCTCATAGACCTAGGGATTCTAAGAAGGTTTTAATCATCTCATCCTGTGTATTACTACTCCAGCAACCGTGACTTCTCCATGGCCTCTCTCCTTGAGCCTCTGAAAGGTAGGGAGCCTGATGGCCCGATACTGAGTCCCCTACTATTTTTCCCCTCTGTAGGGAGTTCATGATATCTCAGCCAACCCCACAGTCATCTACTCACAGAGGCAGTGGCAGGCCCTGTTGTGGGAAATGCAGACACTCACAAGCCAGGTAAACATGAATTCAACACTGCACTGCTGCTGCCACTTAGTAGCTCTGTGATTTCTTCAGTCTTCTCCTCTGTTAAATCTGGATATCTGCCTTCTAGGGTTGTTGTGAGGATTTGATGAGGAAAAACATGCAAAGGGCCTATACAGAGTAGACACCCAGTGAAAGTTAGTTCTCTTTTCCTGTAAGACAGCAGCCTCAGAACACATGCCTGAAACCAGACACAGATTGTTGTCCTTGACGTAAGGTTTTGTTTCTATCTTAATGGATAATTCCTTATTTTTCCTTTTAGAAATTTCCTTTCAAATGAACCAAAGTGATAAGAGTGGTTATCTCTGGGTGCTCAGACAGTCTTTTCATTTTCCTGAATTTGTCAAATTTTCTACAGTGTAGTACTTTATTTATAGTCATCAGGAAAAGAAAAGGTTATTTAAAATAAAAACAAACAAAAAGTTCCATTTAAAGCACTTGATTCTAGTCCAGCTATTTACTAAGAAAAGATCTTCATAGAATAATTTTTTATTTTTTTGCCTTCACCATGCATTCTGCAGCCAAATTTTTAAGGACATGTCATAATTCTGTTTTAAAGAATCAAATTTTATCCCAAAGAAAGATCACATTAGGAGCAAGATCTTCTGCTTCCTCTTTCCTTCCTCTAACACATGGGTTCTCAAAGGTATGCCCCCAGACCAGCAGCATCACATCACCTGGGAACTTGTGAGAAATACAAATTCTTAGGCCCCACCCCAGACCAACTGAGTCAGAAACTCTGGATGTGGGGCCAGCAATTAAGTTTTGTTTTGGTTTTTGGTTTTTGGCAGTTGACTGGTATAGGGATCTGAACCTTTGACCTTGGTGTTCTCAACACCAAACTCTGACCTAATATAAATGCCAGCCCAGCAATTAAGTTTTAAAATGCTGTCCAGGTGACTGTAATGTGAGCTTCAGTTTGAGAACCATTGATATAACAGGAGAAAGGTGTTCCTCTGCTCTGTTCCTTTCAAGTCATCTCTAATACTGTGATTTAATAAGAAATACGTAATTGGTCTCTGCCCCTAGTTCCTGGAGCATAGCTCCTAAAACTCTTGGAATCTCTAGAGCGATGAGGGTCTTTTGTATGCTAATTGGATGACTGGTAGCCGAGAGCTCCTACTTACCTAGGATAGGATGGTCACCAGAAAGACCACCTGATTAAGAGGGTTGGGACTTTCAGCCTCACCCCCTAACCTCTGGGGAGGGAAGAGGGGCTGAAAGTTGGGTTGATCACCAACAACCAATCATACCTACATAATGAAGGCTCCATAAAAACCCCAAAGTCCTGGGTTTGGAGAGCTTCTGAATAGCCAAACACATGGGGGTGCCTAGGTGGTGGCACACTGTGCCTCTTCCCCCATACCTTGCCCTAGGTAGCTCTTTATCTGGCTGCTCATCTGTATTCTTTAAAAGATCCTTTGTAATAAATGGATAGATGTAAGTAAAGTGTTTCCCTGAGTTCTGTGAGACGCTCTTGTAAATTAATTGAACCCAAAGAGGGGGTTGTGGGAGACCTCGATTTATAGCCAGTTGGTGAGTATAGGTGACAACCTACTACTTGCAATTGGCATCTGAAGTGGGAGGCAGTCTTGTGTGACTGAGCCCTTAACCTGTGGGATCCAATGCTAACTCCAGGTAGTGTCACTATCTCTAGATAGTGTTAGAATTGAGTTAAATTTTAGGACACCCAGTTGGTGTCTGCTAAAGTATCGCTTGGTATGTGGGGAAAACCCGCACACATCTGGTGTGAGAAGCACTGTGCTGAGTGGTGTGTGAGAACAGGAAAAAACACTTTGTTTTTTCTTTACAAGTGGCCTTCTCTCTCACTGCTTCATTCAAACTACTACCTGCAGCCACCTCATGTCCAAACAAGGTCAACACTAGAAGCATAGCCTGAAGCACAGGCCTAGCGGGTGCACTAAAGAAATGCCATCAGTAGGCAGAGCTACTGGAAAGAGCCTTTAGAAAGCCTAGGAGATGGACAGGCAGAAGTCCTCAAACCAGCCACGTTCCATGTAGCTCTCTATACTCCCAAGCATCATTTTCAGGGCAGAGGCTAATGTCTTCTCTGCCTGTGATGGGAGAAGGGCATGGAGGAAACCCTGGAAGAAACTTTGACCTGGGCATGTGAAGCCAATCTGCTTGGGGTACTGGGCCTTAGTACTACCCCATCCCACAGCTTGTCTGTCCCCTCTCACCTTCCTCCGGGCAGCAGCAACGGGTGGGACAGCAGGGGCAGCGGATGTAGCAGCAGCAATACTGAGGACAGCACTGGCACCAGCATACTCCAATCAACAGAAGGAGGAGGAAGGCTCCCAGGATGATGAAGATCACTGTCAGCCAGTCTGCAGGGGAGAAGCCAAGCAGGGGCTGAACTAAGTATTCAGGTGGAATGCTTCTAGTTCTAATACCCTAGAGGTCAAGTAAATACAGCTCTTCACCTGTAGATTAAAGTTGAGCAACGGGTTGACAAAAAAAAAAAAAAAAAAAAATGAAGGCTGGAACTGCTGAGCACATGGAACAGGAGCCAGCAGAAGCCACAGCTGTGCCCTTCAGATGGAGTTACTTGGAGGCAGCAGGAGAGAAGAGGACCTTGGTGGCCCCCAGGGCAATAAGACCTTATAGGGTTCCTGTGGACTGATGAAGGAGTGAGGAGCGAGAACAGCTGAAAAAGGGGAGCCACTCAGAGGCCAGTGAGTCATCGCAAGGGACTGGTGCATGGCCCGTCCCATGGGAAGTGTTTGGAGCATGGGCAGTGGGGGAGACAGGCCCACAGAGAGAACACTGGGACACAGCAAGGACAGCTGATCTGCCCCCCAATCAGCACAGGACCACTCAGATGAGACTGGTCAGGAATGCAGAATTGCATGGGGTGCAGTTTGATGAAAAAACTCAGGCCCAGTTCAGAGTTTCTATACAACCCAGGTACACCAGGTCTCTGGAGAGCAAGAAGTACCTATAAGGTCAACCATTAAACCCTGAGCTGCACAAAAAGCCTTGCCTAGGGAAACAGCAGCAAAGAAGCAATTTAGCTCAACCACACAGCTCAAGTACTGGTTCCCACAGGAAGTTCCCCCATTTTAGAAGTAAGCAAAGAACAAAAAATTATTTCCAGCCCAAGCACACCACCAGTGCCTTGGGGCCCACCAGGGGACATGAGGCTTGGAGCTGGGGACCGGACCCCCCCCCCACAACCAGGCACACTGCACCAGTGCCTTGGGGCCTGCCTGGGGACCAGAGGCATAGAGGAGGGGACTGGACTCCCATCCCACAACCAGGCACACCACACCAGCACCTTGGGGCCCACCCAGGATATGGAGCCGGGGACCAGACCCCCCTCCCACAACGAGGCACACTGCGCCAGCACCTCGGGGCACGCCTGGGGACCCAAGGTATGGAGACAGGGACCAGATATTCCCACAACCAGGAACACCACCAGGGCCAAGGAGCATGCCAAAAACATCACCTCCATGTGAGTGGACCACCACAGCCACAATAACCATGGCTGCTGTGAAAGCAGCTAGACGCCACAACCACCACACAGATGGTCTGCCAGCCACTGGAGTGCACTGACATGGGGAGAGTCACCAGCAGAGATAAAGAAAAGAAGAGGATGTCTTTCTCCACAAAGCCCATTTCAAAGTGACAGAAGAAGCATTTGCTCTATGATAATATTGAGGGACCTGATCACACCTCTCAGTATTTGACAGATCATCTAGGCAACAAATCAACAGAGTAACCATTATTCTTTCAGAAGGAGAGAAGAAATCTAGGGTAATTAGATGGAGGAGGGGGGAGGGAGAGGGAGACAGGGAGAGATTGGACAAGGGGCATAAAGAATAATTACGATTTGTAACAATATATATGTTAATAATATTGATTTGATCAACATATCTGAATGTTGAACCCCAAAAATATGTATAATCAATTTTGATTCAATAAAAATTTTAAAAATTTGAAAAATTAAAAATAAACCACTGCATGAGCAGTAGCATGTATTGCACAGGCACATGAATAAATCAACCCCACTCACTCAAAAAGAAAAAAGAAAAAGTTTAGCTTTGATGAGTGAACTTGAGAGGCTGACAATCCAATGAAAACAACCTAGGCTTTTTATTTCTGTTTTTGATTTTTTTCCTGTACATAAGATTGCTACAGTGGTGAGGCAGCCAAAGAGAAAGCTCCAGCGGCACTTACGCAGGACAATGAGCTTCACCTCCTTATCTGGGTCTCCTGATGTGTCCCCCGGAGCCTCAATGGTACAATAATATACTCCATGATCCCACCACATCACTTCATTGATCACAAGATCTGCTCCTACAAAGGAAGGAGGGAGAAAGTGCCAGTGGTCAGAGGAGAGGACACTGGTTTCCGACTCATGGTTGCTTCAAGACCCCAGCATTATCCTTCTGCATCCTAAGAGGGCTCCTGGTAGTTCAGAGAAAGATCTCAGTTCCTTCCTTTGAGACCTTCCTCTTTCTCCAAACAGTACGACGATGTTAGAACTGACTATTCATTGAGCCCCACTAGGTACTTTGTAAGGATTTTGGATACATTGCCTCATTTAATTACCACCACGACCCTATGAATGGGTGAGGTACACAAATCACAAGCTGTCTCCCGGTGAATATTCTCCCCTTCTCCTATGGCCATAGAATTTTTGACCATCTACATGGCTGCTATGGTTTGAATGTTTATCTCCTCCAAAACTCATTTTGAAACGTAAGTGCCATTGTAACATTACTGAGAGGTGAGACCTTTAAAAGATGACTGGGCCATGATGGCTCCCCCTTCATGGGTGGGATTGGTGCCATTACAAAACGGCAGGTTTGGCCCCTTTGCTGTCCACCGTGTGATGATGCTAAAAGAAGACACTCGCCAGATGCTGGCACTTTGACATTTATTGGCTCACCTTAGAACGGTGAGCCAATAAATGTCTGTTTATTATAAATTACCCAGTCTTGGGTGTTCTGGCATAGCAGCACAAAGCAGACTAAGACAGCGGCCATCCAGAATAAAGTCAGTATCTCCCATCCTGTTACAGATGGACATGGACAAGTGACTCAAACCTGGCCAATAGAATATAAGCAGAAATGTCACATAATGGCTTCCAGAACTTTCTTAAAAACAGCTTATAAACACCTTTGCTCTCTTTATTCTTCATCTCTTCTTCTACCCTGTTACCTGGAAAGCAAATGTAACAGCTGCCATCTTGGACGATGAGAAAGAAGATGACATTCTTAGCAAGCTGGAAGGGGCTTGGGTCCCTGAGAACTTAATGAAACAGAACCACCACACTAAGTCTGGACTGTATACCTCTGATTTTATACATGAGAGAGAAATAAACTTCACTGTTTAAGTCACTAATGGGCTTTTGCTTACTTGCAATCAAACCTAATCCTAACTGATACAGTGGGTATAATTATTTAGCTGCATTGCAGATGAAGAAAATCAAGACTCAGACTAAAGAACTGGCCTAGTAATAGAGGTAGGTTCAAACCCATTTCTCTCTGCCTCAAAATCGGTACTCTTAACCACAAAACTCTACTGTTGTCTCCAAACTGGGTGGAAACTCCATAGCCTGGATCCCTTACCAGCTTAAAGTGAGCAGATACCTCTGTGTTGCTTTGCTTCCCACGGATTTGTCACCTCTCTTCCCCTGGGTGACGGAGCTGCAAAGGATTACTCAAAGCCCATCTCTTCTGAGCAGTGAGAAGCCCCAAAGGGGTCAATCTCCCAGAACCCTCAAGAGAGAGGCATTCCTTCCATTTGGGAAATTAACCACGAATTGGGGTTCTTTTCCTGCATTTATTCTCCAGACCAGAAAGTTACAGGAAGAGAAAGGAGGTGGGGTTATAGTTTAACAATATAGGCTGGTAACATTCAGTAAAACAAGCAAGGTGACATTTCATAATGCAATTTACAAAAGATTAAGTTGATCCACCAACAAAAGCTTGATCTTAGCAAAAATTCTCTCTCCTTACAGCAATTTCCCAGTATCTTTACATATCCATCAGTAACCTGTCTGTCTTTGAGCCAGTAACCTTGCTGTGTTACAATTCTTTATCTTACAACAGAGACTATAGCCTGGGGAAAATTTCCTGTCTTTTGCAAGGTCAACATTTTATATGTACTTTTAAGAAGTTAGGCTAAACCTGAAACTGCAAGGCTTTGGAAAACCAGGACCTGTGAAATACATTTGCTTTATGTGTACTCCACACCTCTGGATGTTAAAGGGACAGGTTATGAAATCAACTTGAACAAGTAAGAATGAAATGCCAATATTTTAAGAGTAAATGTAATCCCAGAAAATAATTTGAGTTCTCATGAGCACTGAGTGCTGCGCTACCACATTAAGATAGATGAGTGGTTAACATAGATGTTGAAGTTTAGCAAATTCAACAAATATTGACTAAAGACCTTTTATGGGTCCAGCACTGTCGGGCACTGTGGGAGATCTGAAAAGAAACAAGACCCTTCTCTGTCCTGAAAGAGTTTAAAATCCAGTCAGAGGCATTGGGGCAGGCTCCACGTCTCAGAGCAATGGTAGTCCCTGCTATCTTACCCATAGTAAGCACCAGGGGACATCTCCAGATTCTTAAAGACCTTAGCATTACAGACTTGCTCCTGCTTAGGTGGTGGACATATCAACAATTATTTAGTATCTATGTGTCAAAAAATATTTTTTGAGGAAATGAAACAAAAATGCAAGGTCATGCAACATTGGAGCTAACGTTGACTTCTGTTTCCTTCTCTTTCTACGTCAATCCCTATGATTTTTTTCCTAACCACTATTTTCCAAACCCTCTACCTTTCCCAGAAACAAGCTTACCCTAGACTTGGAAGAATGGTCAAAGTGCTATGGAGAAAATTCCCACTCAAAGCTTGATGTATATTGTAAATCTGCTCCAATTTTTATTGGAGACATAAAGAGTACTTTAGGGATGTCAGGGTAAAGAGGGTATTCAGATATGTTAATATTTTAAATGATCCAAGAACTGATTTGATAGGGTTACCTCAAATCATGCAAACACAAGCATAAAAGTGTCAGAAAACAAGGGTTCTGGGAAGTGGTGACAAGCCTGGAGGTAGAAATAAGAACTGAGGGGAAATACTGCTTCCCTGTGGGGGTAAAAAAGATGCAGGGTTTGATCCAAAGGTTGTTGGGAATGGAAATAGTAAATGTATTACTGAAAATTAGAAAAGAAAAGAAAAAAACAGAAGAGCAGGGACTAGCACCTATGGGGACTTTTATCCTACAGAAACTGTAAAGGAGACTTGCTAAAGAGGTTTTAAACTCTGGGGTCAGATCAGAATTAATTCTGGCTCTGGAAAAAGTAGAACCACATTAAATCTTTGAAGATGTACCCGAGACTGGAAAAGAAAAACAGATGTTCCGTAAGGCCAAGGGTTCGAGAGCTAGCTTGGGGAAATCAGAGGTTGAATGTAAAAGGATCAGACTTAAGGGTTAGAAAGTTGGAAGCAGTTATTAAACTGGCTCCCTTTAAGTGATCTACCTTTAAACAATCATAGTATATTCACTGATTTCCTCAGATTGTAGCTATGGGCACCATGAATAGCCTGCTGGGTGTATTCTCCCATTTTTTCCCTTTTAACCAGAAAATATTTATTTAACACAGAATATAAAGCACCTTGAAACAGGCTCTGAATTCTGTGTTGATAACCCACTGCAGCAACCCAGGATTACAGGATAGGAATGTGGGGAGATAACCCATTTATCCAAAAGTGTACTGAATGATAATTAACATTCACAACACACTTACAGTTTGCCAAGTGTTTTATATACATTATCTCAGTCCTCACAACTCTCCATGAGATAGGTACTATGGCAAGTCCCATTTTACAAAAATTGAGGCTGAAAAAATTGAAGGGGCTTGCCCACGTTCACATACCCTGTAAGTGCAGAATGGAGATGCATCAGTCTGACTTCAGAGCCAAGGCCCTAACCACAGCTCCCTGCACCAGGCACCAAGAACAGACGTGCTCTAGACACACCCCTCAGACACCACATTTAATAAACACTTCAGTGTGAGGAGACAGATGCCATCATGCCCATCTTTCAGAGGAGGAAACAAGAGAAAATAGCCTATCTGTCACTGGTCACTGAGCTAGTGCATGCAAGCACCAGGGCTCTCACCCAGGGCTTTTTATTCTAAGCCCTATGCTCTTTCCTCTGTCAGTGGAGGGCAGTGGTCTCAAGTTGTCATCTACACAAAGCCCCTATTTCCTTCCATATGGGCAATAGGAATGGTGGCCAGAGGGGAACTCAGGGACCTGGGGTTTGAGTAGGCCCTGAGAGCCATTTGTACAAGGGATCAAAGGAAACTGATCTACACCTTAGCCCTGAATCTCAGGAAAGCAAAAGAAGCCACCCACATCCAGACCTCCAGCCAAAGCTGTAGGACATCCTCTGGCCCAGAAACCAACTTCCAGGGTAGTAACTTCAGATGTGCTTGCTGCACATTCTTTGAATCTGGCATTTTTCTCAAACAGTGACAGTGACCAAGTAGATCATAAGGCAGCAGAAAAAAAAGGGAAATCCCATGCTGACTCAGCCTGCTGGGCCTGTAACTGCACCCCCTCCACCCCAGTTCCCCTGCCGCCTCCCCCGCACTCACGGTTCTGGATGGTGATCTTGCGCTGCCGGTAATCCACCCCCAGCACCGGTTCATTCTGCCCCCGCCGCTGGGCCACGATGCGAACTTCCCGCTGGTTGTCATTGCAGTCATTGGATGGGTCCTGACCCAGGGATAAAGCTGCCTGGTATGCTGAGGAGAGAGGACACACCCGAGTCACATAGCAAAGTGGGATCCCCACGAAGAAGGTGCCCTTCCTTCTCCTTGGAGCGCTGCATTGTCTCAGTTTTTCCCAAGCCTATGTATCCCCTGGGAATCTTGTTAAACATGAAGATTCTGATTCTGCAGGTCTGGAGTGGGATCTCAGATTCTGATTTCTAATAAGCTCCCAGGTGATGGCAGGAACCATACTTTGAGCAGCAAGACACCATCCCAATTTGCCTCAGCTCATTTTCAAAGACAGCCCAGCCTCTGTTCCCATGGGGTTGGTGCTCTATCTGCCATTACAATGTAAGTTTTGAGAACTGTTAATCTTCCCATGGCAAATGCCTACTATTCCAGTCTCTTCTCCCTTCCCACTTCACCCAGACATTTTAAGAGTAATCCCCAGGAAACAATGCTTCAATTTAGAGAGGATTCTTTTGGGGACAGTGTCAGGCTCAGTGATGGCTCAGCCAGCCAGCTTTTGTGGTTCTACACAAATCAGACTGTGAGACATTACCCCCAGGGCTAAAAAAGGTAAAGCTGAGGCCTTCTTCTCCCTTTGTCTCATCTCAGGAAGCTCATTTCCTTCCTATGATCAGGGTCTCTACTTCTATTCTCAAAATTCCTAAAAGGTTAATTGTTTTGGGCTGACAGTGGGCTACTGGGTTCCTTCATTCCTTGAGAGAGGGCAGAGGCGTGCAGCTTTGGGAAGAACTCTGGTTCCAGACAGCAGAACTGATGTGAGTGGGGCACTTGTCACTGAGAGGCCAGACTTGGCGAAATGTAAGGGAGAGCTGTACAGCACTAAAAGATGTCCCGTAACAGATGGGTTGCATGGTGGCAGTGAGCTCTCCCTCATGGAAAGTGTTTAGTCAGCAGATGAAAGGCCATCTACCAGGAAAGCTGTCTGGTAGAAGGGAATGTGGCAGTGGGCAGGAGTCTCCACACATGACCACTAGGTCCCATGCATCCTGGGGAGTGTGGGAGTCATCTCGTCTGCATGCTAAGGCGGTGGGGCTGATGGTGGGGCTGCGCCACCAGCTCTGTGTGCTGGTATGGAACTAGGAGTGGACTAAGAGGCGGGACTTGCTCTGCCTTTTACTTAATGTCTCAGCTGCCTTAAATCATTTTAGAACAAAGTGGGGCAAAAAAAATTTAACATAAAAATTTAACATATAGTAGTAGTATAAATAAACTAAATAGTTTATTTAACATAAACTAGTATTGAACACATTATTTCACCTGCCTGGGCTCACTTTGTTCATCTATAAAATGAGGGAACCTGCATTAGGTAATCTTTGTGGCTTCTTTTCACTATAAGGCTTTGTGACCCTAAATAATTCCTGAACCCTACCTGCAGTACATTATAGAGGTGCCTAGGACCTAGAGAGAGCAAGAAGCAGGAGGGCACTCACACGCAGAGTAGTAGTCAAAGATGGGGTCCTTGCAGAAGGACTTGAAGCGCCACGTCACCACCACGTCTTGCAGCTGGGCAGAAGTGGTGTAGTCACATTTGAGGACAACGGAGGCAAACAGGGTGACATAGCGTTCTGTGTGCTGGACCGTCACCAGCAAGGACAGGCACCCTGCAGCCAAGAGCAGGAGACAATGCTGAAGGTGGCCTACCTCTGTGCACAGGATAATAAAAAGCAATGCAAATGAGCTAGACACACTGCCTGCCCTCCTACCTGCCTCTGGTTGGAGCTGGCAGGGCCTGAGCTCTTACTCGGCCTGGGCAGGGCATGGAAGGGAGAATGCACTCGGCATTAAAGGGGAGGGATAGAAAGAAAGGAGAAAGGACAACTCCCAAGAACTTATAGACCATTAACAGTGATAACACACCCAACAACAATAAAAGAATTGTATTAAAACAAGGTCATATTTGTACTGGAGTGAAATTACTAATACATTTTTTTTCCCACATTACTTCTCTTTTTAAAATATTTTCCCATGTCCCTAAGGAAAAAGTTCAAACCCTGTAACCAGGCCTGTGAGGCACATGGGGTCTACCTCCTGTCTTTCTCTGCTGCCTTATTTGCCTTCACGCCCCACCGCACCCTCAAGGCTGTAGCCATTCAGAACTCGCTTCAGTCCTTCCCACATGGGGACCATTCTTTTTTCCAGGTGGTGTTCTCCAGGTCTTCCCACAGTCGGGTCTTTCAGCCTGGAGCACTCTTCCCATCACCCACAACACTCCACTGTCTTCCCTGGGCTAACCACTATCCACTCCTCAGGTCCTCAGCTGAACTCTCCGCCTCAAGCAGCTTCCTGACTGCAAGTCTGGGAGAGGGCTCCCACAGTACCTCGTCCTACCCCCCGGCCGTGCTTTTGAAGCCCTGCTTACTGCAGGGTCTCAGAAGGCCAACCAGGTGATCTCTAACTCACTGTTCAAACACCAGCACTTCGTACTGTGCCTGTTGCCTATTTGCACCCAACAAATGTTTGTTGAATAAGTGATGGAATGAATGACCAAGAATACATTAACTAGTGGAAATTTGGCAGTATGGGCAGTCAACATAAGCATAGGGCAAATAAAACAAAATGGTCAGATTGTGATAAACTGTGTCAAGAAAAACTTGAAGAAATTAGGTTTTTCTTTTTTAAATTCCCTCCCACTATCCTCAAAACCTACAGGCACACTTAAAGCCCTACTTGTACCTTGCTAAGGAACCAGGTAGCAAAGAAATGTCAGATGGGACTTTTAGCATGGCCAAGATACATAACCAGCACCTTGGAATGTTCCTATGCTAGTATGGTTTATAGACTGAGTTATAAGGGATCCTCTTGTGAGAGGTTTGGTGTAGAGCAATAGTACTCAAACTTGAGTGTGCATCACCAGAAAGACTTATGACAGCCCAGATTGCTGGACCCTATGCCAGGAGTTTCTGACTCAGTAAGACTTGGGTGAGGTCCAAGGACTTACATTTCTAACAAATTTCCAGGAGATGCTGATGTTACTGCTCATAGGACCGAACTTTGAGAACCACTGATGTAGATAGATTTTGGCCTCAGATACAAACTGGTTTCAAATCACCCTTACTTGGACACCTTCTGCTTTCTTAGCTATGAATGGAGACAATGGTAGTACTAACCTCATCAGGACTTTGCAAGAATGCAATGAGATAATCCACTTCCAGTTCCTGGCACAGTGCCTGGCACATATGCTGCTGTGTTAGTTAGTGTCTGAGTCTTTGCCTCTTTTTCCTTATTACAAGGGCCGAGGAGAAGAGGGTTCCAGCTGGGGTCTTTTCTAATAGAGTTCTTGGGTGGAGTTGCCTTCATTTTGACTGAGTTACTCCCACAAACAAAACAAATTCGTCACCCCTTACAGAACAGTTATATGGGCCTGACTTGATGGCTATAGCCACATGATTCTGGGGCCTGCCTGATTTTCTAGACACAGTCCTCTGAAGCTTATGATGGACACCCACTTTTCTCATGTCTATGGAGAAAGAGCAGAATGCTGCTCAGAACAAGCTCTGGCTCCCCAGAAACAAACAAACCTGCCCATCTCTAGGACTGGTCTGTGATGAAGATGTCCCCATGACAGATGTGCTGGAGAGAGGCTCCGCAGCAGTGCAGGGGGAACTTGTGCATGGGGAAGACGTCACAGAAGGAAGAGATGTAAGCAAGACCCTAAGGCTCAAGTGGGATTATGATTACACATGAGAAGTAGGGAGAGGGTGGAGAAACTCATTTCAGGAAAGAAGAGAAGAAGGAGCAAAGGCCCTTATCAGGAAGGAACAGTCACTTGGGGAACCTGGAAGAAACCAATCTAGCTGGCGTCTCTGGCTTTAGAGGAGACAGAGGGGTAAATAAGGAGGGCTGGTGGTGGTGAGCGGGAGGTGTGGAGATGGGGTGGATTCTAAATCGCAATCCAGTGTCAATTTCTAGTTATAGATCATCACTGAAGGCTTTTATGAAGAAGAGTAATAGGGTGAAAGTGGTGTTTTTAGGAAGATGAATGACTTCCTCTTTCCTATGAGTAGAAAAAGAGCCTCATTTTGAGAATAAACTTTGAGGAGTTTGGGAGACTACAATCTATAGGAGCCCGGAAACCAGGTCAATCAGAATGGAATGAGTGACCAGCATCTCAGCTCTAAGATGGATTATTTCACAATCTGATTTTTTTATTCTTGCCTTTCCACCCTCACCACCCCTTTGTGTTTTTTCCAGAACTGACCTGAAATAGACTTCGGTGCTTTTGCCCACCACAGCTTTAACTGAACCGTAGAAGCAGCTACAGATAAGATTTTGACAATGAATGGAGTACCATTGTCAGCACTGGCTTATTTTGCTCAGTAACACATACGGTACTGATTGGAATAGAAAGGAAAACACTGATTTGTGGTCCAAAATATTAGGTTCACATAGCACCTTCAAATATTTTCTTTTACACACTAAATGTGATCCCTGTGAGGAGATAAGCTGTTGTTTATAAACAACAAATCTGAGGCTTGGGACAGTTAAGTGCCTTGTCTGTGGTCGTTCTTTTTCTAAGGGGGTCGAAGTCAAGATTCTGTCCCTGAGCAGTGCTCTTGCTACTTTGGCTATTCTTTAAATATAGGAAGATGATTGGTATTCATAAATTTGCAAATACTTGGAGCTTGGGGCCAGGCTATGAGAGCAATAATTAAAACACAACTGGCAGCAGTCACTCCGACATAGCGATTAATAACCTACATGTTCTTTATTTGGTTGAGAAGCAATTCGACATAAACGGCAGTTTAGTCAAAGACTCTAATCAACATTACTTGTACAGAGGTAGAACATTTGGGAGGAGGGAAGGCAGGTTTGCTAGGGGTCAGAAAAGGGAATTTGGTTGGAGCCAGAAGTTGCTCTAGGGTGGCTTTGAAGATTACTGAATCTGACACCCTCGAGAGAGAAGAAAGGGAACCCGGGTGATCACTCAGCTCCCCTTACATGAATGCCCTTATTATGGGCAAACCACACCTGGGGTCACACCACTCACCTCTGCCAACGTCAGCACTAGCTGTGCTGCTTGGATACTCTTTTATCCTCTCTTATATTTCATCCTTTACGTGAATTTCAAGCCTTGAAAGATGCCAGGCTCCCACATGCTCTGAGCATATTGAGCTCACTCACACTCTCTGCAGGGGTCTGCCAACCCTCCCACATCCTGCACAGATCTCCTGCCTTCACCCCTACCCTCCCTCCCACACACAAGGAGAGTGGGGAAGAGTCCCAGGAGAAGGCTACTGAACAGCCCAGCAAACTCCTCTCCCTTCTCCTCAGTTGTTGCCCCCAGCAGCAATGCACATTCGTTGTCTCTAATCCACACAAAGCCCCCTAGAGTGGGTATCAGCCCTGCTCACATATGTGGGCAAAAGCTCAGAGAGTATAAGCCAAACCACCATGTGTCTAACATCACAAACCTAATATTATCAGTCAGGATTTCAACTCAAATCTTGCTGACACCAAAACCCAATTTTTCCCAAGTGGGCAAGCTTGGAAAGTTCTGGAAACTTTTGGTTTTCCAAAGTGGAAGTCAGGCTCTCCACTCTCAAAAAGTAGTAGGAATTTCCAGATTGAGAGGGAGAGAAAGAAAATATCTAGACAGCCTATCTCAAAGGCAAAAATCTTCCATCTTTCCTTTAGCTTCTAACCTTTCTGTAAAACTAACCACCCTGGGCATGCACAGTCCTAAGCAGGTAGTGTTTTCAAGAAGAGACCAAAAGCAGCAGAATCTGGCTGAAAATAGGAACAGGTTCAAAAAGGTAAATGTCCAGATTACAGATGTCCTGGTTGCATCTTGGCTCTTTCAAACTAAATATTACAAGTTTCCAAATTCTTAAATTTTCTTTCTATTCTTAAATTTCCATCATCCTATGGCATTTCTTTCTCCCCAGTTCACTGCCACCTACTTTCCTAGCTACCTCTATCATTTTCTCTTGAAAACTTTAATTCTGGAGCCTGACTCCTTGAGTCAGATTCTGCCTGTACTCCCCACCAGCTAAAGACATAGCACGTTACTTCCAAACTAGTTTTTCTTTATATGCAAAATTGGGATGATGATAATACTTGCCTCAGAGGTTGTGGTGAGGATAAGAAATGTTTCCCTCTTAACATACAGCCTGGCACACAGCAGACACTCGGTAAACACTAGCTATGAATTTGTATCATTTGTACTTATCTTGCCTACCTTAGGAGAATTGAGATCAACTGAAACCAGCATGTAAAGCATTTTGAAAGAATTAAAATGATACAAATGTAAACTACCATTACTGTCATCTCTTTGCAAAATGAGGTAGTACATTAAAAGCTTTGTCACTTTGTACTCTGGCAAACCCATTCACAGTTTGCTGCCTCTGGGAAAGAGGAAGGGAGAGAGACCTATCTTTTAAGGGAAGAAAGGAAAGTTCAGATGAGATATTAGAGCCCACGGGAAGGAGGAAAAGGGAAGAGAATGCTCTGTTTCCTGCTGATGTACTACGTGGGGACAACCATCCTACATTAAAGTAGAAGGAAAACATACCAATGAAAGCAGAGTATTTTTACACTTGAATGCCATATGTTCCTAAAGACTGCACATTTTTCTACATTTTTCTTCAGTCTGTCTTCCCTGTCTAGTATCAGATCAGGTAGGATGTTTTAGTTTGTAGAAAATAGTCACACAGCATAGGAACATATGTGCAAAACTTTTTTTTTTCTCTCTTTTTTTTTTTAATTAAGACTGGTTTTGGAGGTCTAGATTGTACTTCCACTCCTTCCCACATGAAGGGTCCTACTTGGAAAGGGGTGGTAGGCAGGGAGGTTGAGCAGAGTCTTTGCTGGCGGGGGCAGCAACCTGGCGCTGACACTGATGGGGGGGCTCGATTCCTGAGTGTTTCGCAGGTACATAGGCACCTGGGCTCCACTCAGCAGGTTAACAAAAAGTACACAGGTTCAATCCTATCAGAGTTTATGTCTGAACAGGCTATCTCCCCAGGTATATTTGCCATCAGTACTTGTTACATTTCCTTAGATAACAGTGCAAATATAAGAGGCATCGAGAAGAAGGACCGTGGCTGCCTTGAGGAGGAAACTGATGTGTACTGAGCACTGACTATGTTGTTGGACATGGTACTTCAGTATACATTATCTCATTTAAACTTTGCAAACAACCCATGAGATAAGGTTTATTTTATCAAATTCATTGATGAGGAAAATCCTCAAAGAGATTAAGTAACTTGTTTAAGGCTACACAGCTAGTAAGTAGCACAGCTGGATCTAAATTCAGACCTCCTAAATTCCAAAGCTTCTGAATAAACTTTCTAAATGGTTGAGATTTAACCCTTTGAGGATTATTCACAAATTTACGGGACATTCAAAATTTACTTTAGCCATTTTGTATAGAAGCCCTTTGTTTCCCCTTCTTTGTTTGTTAATACAAAATAAGAAACTTCAAATGATAGAGAAGAACATAAAGTAAAAAGTTCCTACTTACTCCCATGAATTCCACTCTCCAGAAGTACCACTGTTGATAATTTGGTGTACATCCCTTCACACCTTTCCCTATGCTGTTGGTTTTTTTTTTTTAATTAATCACATTGTGTACATGGATTTGCAACTTTGTTTTTTCTTCAAACTAATGGCATGCTGTATTATATATCAATATACAGATCTAGGTTTTTAATGGCTGTATGAAAATTTACTCCAGGGATGAACCATAATTTACTTACATATTTTCCTAATGATGGGCATTTAGTTTGTTTCTAAGTTTTCACTATTATAAACAATGCTGACATGAATTGCTGAAATGAATATCTTTATACAAGCACCTCTTCACAAGCAAACTTTATTCCAGTAGGATATATTTCTCAAAGTAAGCTTGCTGGGTCAAAGGGAATAAGCTTTTTATATTCAAACTGATACTTCAGGCAAGAAATTTATATTCCCATGAACAGTGAGTGACAATTTCATGTTTCACCACAACCTTTCCAAAGGAGGAAAATACCAATCTTTTAAAATTTTTTGATAAACTAGGTGAAAAAAATAGTTTGTCAGGTGTTTTGAACTGAACATTTCTTTGGTTACTAGGTGGAAAAGACAAGACCTGGCTGAGGGGCAGATGCTTGGGGTTTCCCAAAGTCACTCACCCAGGTTAGTGACTCATGTCCCCGCACACTAATCTCAGAGCACATGCAAATTTGGGCCCCACCAGAAAGCACACGTGCATTCATTATTGAGTATCTACTCTGAGCTGGGTGCTGTTGCAGATGATAGGGGCAGAGTAGCAAATCAGACAGACAAGACTGTACTCTTGGAACTTATAGTCTTTGTGGAAGAGTCAACAATAAACAAGTAAACACACAGACAAAGTACTTCCTGTCATGGACAAGTTTTATAGGATTGCTCAGAAACTATTCGAGTTTTGAATATTAAATCCTACTACTGTACAATAAGGGACTGGATAGACACATGTATCCAAATGCTCCTGATAGCTCTTTTTAGTTGTTTCAAATTCTAAATCAAGTCTAAAGTCTAAATTATCATCCTTCCATACAAACCTGGGCCTCTCCCATGTTCCCCATCTCAGGGAATGAGCAAGACCAAAAACTAGGAATCATCCTTGATATCCCCTTCTCCCTTACTCTCCATATAACAATGCATCATCAAATTGGGTTTATTTATCTTCTAAATATTTCTGGAATTTTTCTCTCCCTCTCTCTCTCTCTCCACTACCATCCTAGCATGCATGAGCTACCACTGCTTCCAGCCTGCATGCTGCTTCAGCTTAACTCATACCTGCTGTATTAGTCCATTTTGTGTTGCTATAACAGAAATACCTGAGACTGGGTAATTTATAAAGGGAAGAGGTTTATTTGGCTTACGATTCTGGGACAGCTGCATCTGGCACGGGCCTCAGGCTGCTTCTACTCATGGTGGAAAGTGGCAGGCAGCCAGCGGGTACAAGCAGATCACATGGCGAGGGGAGGCAAGAGAGAGAGAGAAGGTGCCAGGGTCTTTTTAAGCAATGAGCTCTCGCAGGAACTAATAGAGCAAGAACTCATTCATTAACACCTCCCCCCCCCCCCCCCCGAGCGTTAATCCATTCATAAGGGATCCATCCCTATGACTCAATCAGTTTCCAACACTGCCACATTGGACATCAAATTTCCACATGAGGTTTGGAGGGGACAACACAGCCAAACTCCATCACCTGCACACTCTGGTTTCCTCCAGGTGGATTTCACACTGCTGTTAGTCTCCCAACTCCTCCTCCTTAAAAGCCTCCAAGAGCTGACCATTGCTCTTAAGATAAACACAAAACCTCCTCCCATGACCCCTCAAGCCATGAATATCTGGTCCTCTCCTGCCCTCACTGCCACCACAGTCCCTGTGGCTTCCTCCACTCTGTCACACTGACATTGCTCCCATCTTTCATACTCACTGAGCTCCTGTACATCAGTCTTTCACATGCCATTCTTTTGGTTTAGAATGATCATTCTTCAGCTCTCAATTCAAGCATCAACTCTTCAGGGAGGTCCTCCGGAATTGAGCAAAATCCATCCATTATGTGCTCTTGAGGTACCTTATATCTCTTTCATGGCTCCTGTCCCAGCTGTATTCCTGCATTTGCTTGTATCACTTTTAGACCATAAGCACCACGGGTGCCAGAGCCACAGCTGCTTTTGTTTGCCAGCATAATGCCTTGCACATAATGTGCATTAAACATTTGCTGAATGAAAGAACAAATACATTTACGTAAGACAGGCTAAATTGCTTGGAACAAATTTTAAGTGTCCTGAATGTTCAGAAAATAAATGGTTAAAGTTAACCATCTGTAGTATGGCCAGACAAAAAGCAAGGAAGGGTGCGTGTTGAGGGGGTAGGGGGTACAATAAGACCATGCCCAAATCAATGGGGACAAGGATGCCCAAGTTAGTGAGCCAAGAATTAGTCTTGAATTAAAACAAAGAGCTTTAGCCCACTCTGATAAGCTATGGGGATCTAGTGGAGGCTGTTGAATGGAGGATTAAAGTGAAGATCGTAAAGTTTAACTCAGGTAGGTTAACCTATCATCTGGGTAGAAAACAGTTAGATGTAGACAGAAGTAGCAGGCCTAGAGGCAAGGAGATGGCTAAGATGCTTAAAGTAGGCTAGTACAAGTACTGTCACCTAGAATAGAAAAAAAGGGGCAGATCCTGGCACTAAGCAATAGGACTCACTGATTGACTGGGTATAGGAAATAAAGTGTCAAATCTGCTTTCCTCTGACCCCACCTTACCCAAAGATTTTTAGATTGGAAGATCCAGAAATAAGGACTGCAGAAAGATAAGACACGGTCAAAGTCTTCCCAATTCTTGAAATGCAATTTTATTTGCCCTTAAAGGACTTCAAATAATGAAATAAATTATTATGCAAAAAGAAACCCAGGTAGACTATACAAGGGGTCTTCAAAAAGTTTATGGAAAATGTGTATTATTAAAAAAAACCGATGCATGGATTGTAAAAAAATTTTTGCACCAAAATAAAGTCTTACTAACTTGTTATAATTTGTCTGGACAGGATTTAGTTTGAGGCAGTAAGAAGGATAAGACATCAGTTTGAAAAGAGCCCCTATCAGAGCATCATGAATTGTTAAAAGTAAAGCAAGAACAACCATCAAACTGATGGTGAAGCTTGGGGAAATCACAGATGCTTTACAAAGTTTTTGGGGACATTGCCCCAAAGAAATTAGGAGTTTACAAGTAGATAACTCATTTTAAGAAGGGATGAGACAATATTGAAGATGAAACCCTTACCAGCAGACCATCCACATCAACTGCGAAGAAAAAAATTAATCTTCTTTGTTCCCTAATTGAAGAGGACTGACAATTAACAGCAGAAACAATAGCCAACACCACAGACATTTCAACTGGTTCAACTTACAAAATTCTGACTGAAACATTACAGTCGAGCAAACTTTCCGCTCAATGGGTACCAAAACTGTTGCACCCAGGTCAGCTTCAGACAAGAGCAGAGCTCTCAATGGAAATTTTAAACAAGTGGAATCAAGATCCTGAAGCACTTCTTCGAAGAACTGCAACGAGATGAAACTTGGCTTTACCAGGGCAATCCTGAAGACAAAGCACAATCAAAGCCATGGCTACCAAGAGGTGGAAGTGGTCCAGTCAAAGCAAAAGCAGACCGGTCAAGAGCAAAGGTCATGGCAATAGTTTTTTGAGATACTCAAGGCATTTTGCTTGTTGACTTTCTGGAATACCAAAGAACAGTAAAATCTGCTTATTATGAGAGCGTTTTGAAAAAGTTAGCCCAAGTTTTAGCAGAAAAACACCCGAGAAGTTTCACCAGACAGTTCTTTACTATGACAATGCTCCTGCTCATTCCTCTCATTAAACAAGGGCAATTTTGCAAAAGTTTCAATGGGAAATCATCCGGCATCCACCATACGGTCCTGATTTGGCTCCTGACTTCTCTGTTTCTAAATCTTAAAAAAAATCCTTAAAGAGCACCCATTTTTTCTTCAGTTTAATAACGTAAAAAAGGCTGCATTGACAGGGTTAAATTCCCAGGACCCTTGGTTCTTTAGACTTAAATGTCGTGTATCATCACTTACAAAAGTGTCTTGAACTTAAGGGAGCTTATGTTGAGAAATAAGGCTGATGTTTTTTATTTTTGTCTTTTAATTCCATTTTCCCATGAACTTTTTGACATCCCTCATACATTAATTACCCAACATCTCATTTCACTGAATTGTTGTTGGGGTAAGATGTTTAATCATTAGCATTTAGACATCCAGGAGGCAGTTGCCTATTCGTATTTCTATATACTGGGTTTCAACTAAACAAAACAAACCTGCTCTACACTATGAAATAGAGGAAAGAGCAATGGACAAAGGGTCAAGACACCAGGATTCTGGTTGTCACTCTCAAACTAACTCCACTGTGTTAACCTCATACACATGACTTCCCCAGACTCAGATTTCCTTACCTGTAAAACTGTCAGGGGAAGACAGGGGACTGGCAGTGATTTCTACCCATGTTCAACAGAGCATTGGGATGCTGGGGAGGTACTTCAGGGGTCCACATGTGGGTGAGGGAGAAGCTGAGTGGGCAGTCTCCCATCCCACTACCCTTACCCCTCTCACCCTGAGAAGCTCCACTTTACTATCAACCATATCAGGGGACTTTATAAAATTCCATTAGATCTACAGTATAATCCACACCTCTCCCACCATCACCCAGAGAAAATTACTGGTCTAGATGTTCTGTCTCTATGGCTCTTGTCCCTGAGGGGTCAGTTGTCTGATTTCCCAAAGAATGATAATACAAGTTGATAGCTGTGAGGATCTGTAAGTTAACACCACTCTATGATGTTAAAGAAAAATTGCACAAATGACACACAACCTTTTAGAATCTGGAGGGAAAACAACTTTCATTCCAAGAATATACTTTGAGGTTGGCTGAGGGCAACCAGAGCTACTAGCCAATAATGCAAAGAGCTTCAGGTACTTACTTTAGCCTTATGTTTTCCTTTAAGTAGCAAGTATTTCCTTCTAAAGAAAAAAACTTCAGAAAATTACCCCCCCAAAAACAAAACAAATAAACAAAAAAACCCACCTCTGACAACTGATCTCTACATAGCTCAGAGCACAGGGACTGTGGTAACATCCAAAGACTCCCTGTTCATCAGGAGCCCCAAGCCACACCGACCAGCGAGAATGTAAACTGGCACAATTTCACTACTGACCTACACTTTGCAATTGTGGGACCCTGGATACTAATCAGAGAATTAGGTTGACTCTTTAAAAACAGAAGAGAACAAGGTAATGGACCAAAGTGAACACACCCTAGTACAGGGTTTTCCAAAGTGTGTATCATAGCCCACAGTGGGTATTGAGAAAATCAACTTACTGAATTATTCTACTTAATATTGTTAATGTGGGGATTATTTCTTATGAACTTAAATATCAATAAGATAATATTTGATGTCAATTGTTATTATTTTATCTGACATAATTGAGATTTTTTTTTTTTTTTTAAGATGACTGGTAAGGGGATCTTAACCCGTGACTTGGTGTTATCAGCACCACACTCTCCCAAGTGAGCCATGGGCCGGCCAACATAGCGAGATTTTTGGTGAACCTTTTGTTTCTATTTTATAAACTGTATATGTGTGTGTACATGTCACAATGTAAACTATGTTTCTTGCTGTGAAAAAAAATTTTTTGAAAAGCACTGCTTTGGTAGATACTGAAAGCAAGAGAGGAAGCTTGATCTTCAGAGACGTCTTGGGAAGTTTGGCTTAAAAATAAAGAAAAAGGTGGATCAGTGGGGAGTATTTCCAGGATGATGACCACGTCACAGACACTGTGCTTGATCTTAACCAACCCGACAAGAATGGGCCTTGGGGTGGGTGTGGGGGGCACGGGAGAGGCTTGGCAGGAATTTCGTTCGTTTTCTAAGTGAAGGGAGTTTAAGCAATTCATCCAAAGTCATAGCTAGTAAGAGGCAGATTCCCAATCCCAACCCGACAGTCATCTCCTAGGTCACAGTTCATAGCCACAGGGGAAGGAGGAGTATGGAAACCTAATTTCTTTCTTTAAAATTAGCTATAGACAATCCTACTTGGTTCTAAATCATGACCACCACTATCACCATGGCCAATATTTATTAAGCCCTCCTTCCCTTTGTTCAGGCACTGTATCAAGTACTTCAAAACTTTCATTTCATTTAATCTTCACAAAAACCTCATGAGATACATACTAC
Organism: Cynocephalus volans; assembly: GCF_027409185.1. NCBI lineage: Eukaryota > Metazoa > Chordata > Mammalia > Dermoptera > Cynocephalidae > Cynocephalus > Cynocephalus volans. The sequence continues at coordinate 123,481,801 of NC_084460.1, read as the reverse complement.
AATCATTCCTGTTTCCTGAAAGCTTTGAACAGTTTGGTCACCTGCCCAGAATCACACAAACATTGTAGATGCAAACACACAAGAAATAGCTGAATGCAGTTTTATTTACCTTCCTACAAATACTCAGGGAAAATATCTGCTAAAATAGCTATTTCCCCCCAAAGTGTTGGGTCAAACTGTTGAAATCTCAATTTCTCATTTATGAAATGAAAGTGAGTTTAGATGTTCATTTAGGACATTTTTGCTTTCAGCACTCTCTGGTTCCAAAACATGTCACACAGGTAGACTTCCATTTAAAGAATCCCAGGCAAACACTACGGTGTGCATAATTGTACCACTTCAGTGTCCTGGCTATTCACACTGTGTGGCTCATTCATAAAGACTTGGAGCTGTGCTTTCTGAAGTCCCTATCTATTTAGCCATGTGCTTACTATAACAGTATACTCTTTGCTGATAATCACTGTATTTGAAAAATTCCAGTGTTCAATATTCTTCATAAAAGTTGGATGCTTTTAAAACATTATGCTGGTGATTTGAGGATTAGGTTTTACGCCCTAATGGGACTTTTGTTTGTAAAGCATCCTTTCTTATTCTATCAACCTGGATGGCTACTGTCTATGAAGTCCTAAGTCTGGGGATGGGGTACCCAGGGACACAGGTGGGAGCAAACTTCTATTTTCCTGAAGAGGCAGCTCAAGCAGCTTCAGAAATCCCCAGCTGCTGTGGAGTTTGAGATGAACATGTGAGGCTCAGGAAAGAAGACTGCAAATTTGTAGGATACTTATGAATTTGCATTCACAATCTAAACTGATGACTGCACTGGTAGAATTTTGGGCACTTAAAATTTAGTTGTGATTTAGTCCATTTCCTTGTGCACTGTAGGTGTCCAACATCGAGTCTTGTCAGCTTCAGACAATTTATAGGACCTATATCTTGCAGAAAACCTTGTCCGCCAGAGGGCCTTGGGGAACCAATTTTCTAGTTTTCCTACCCTTTTGCAATCCCCCCTCTCTTTTATTCTCAGCATTTAGTTTAGTTACTGTAGAGTCCTGTTGGAATGAGATTTGGTTACACCTGAGCAATTTGCATGTCCTATCAAGCTTGTAAAAAGGAAATTTTGCCTACACCTTCATATTACGTCATTCCCTCAAAAACACAAAACAAAACAAAAACAAACAAAAAATTCACACAAGACTCAAATTGGTCTGTAAGTAAACTCTGAGATGACCTACTACTGACAATCTAGAGATAAGAGGGCTATTCCTAAAAGACAGGAGAAAAAAGGGTAAAATGAAAGAAAACAAGGTGGAACTTAGAAGGGAACTTACAATTTCTTGTTTGCAAAGTCACACCAACATCCTAATTTGAAAAGGGCTAAAAGAGACTGAGCATTCAGTCACTCGGCTATTGTTTCCTACCTGGTTTCATGTATGCAGATACACCCTTCTGTGGTATTTCCAAGAGACACTCGGAGATACACAAAACCATGCTTTCCAAAGAAGATTGGTGCGGAGGTTAAAAGGGTGAAGCTGAGAGGGTAGGTGTCTGGGCACCTGATGTGGAGATAAAGAGCAAGGGGTAAATTTAGGGACGTGGGTGAATACAAAGAAAGTAGAAAAGTGACATTGAACATGGTTGGCCGAGAGGCACATGTTGCCGTCCTGTAAAATAGATTCGGAATCAGGCCTAACGTTCCTTTATATACTGAGGACACACTATAACCTCCCAGGAATGAAATAAATGTTCTTCTAGGCCGATATGGTTGTCACCATATCTAAAACCTAAGCAAGTATCAGAGAAAAGGAAAAATTAGGAATTTTAAGAATGGTACTTTTGCCCCTCATCAATTCAGCGTCAGAGGTCAAGAAGTGCCTAATGACCGCAGGAGGAGAAGCCCCACGGCTCTAGGTTTCTTTCTTAGTTGCACCTGTTTCCGAAGGGCCTGGGCTCTTAAAAGAGGAAAACAACAGGTTCCCACAGACAGAAACTCGATCCAGTCCCCGCACCTCCTGGCGCCCGTGCCAAGCGCCACCGGAGCTCGGCCCTGCCTGCGGCCAGCTCTGCAAAGGCCAGGCAACAATGGCTTCCTGTCTCCTTGGGCCCAGGGTGGGTCCCATTTTCCACGGCTCACCTGCTGGGAGCCAGGTGAAGAGCAGCAGCCAAAGTGTGGGCAGCTCGGGGCCCATGCCGGCCCCTCTCTGGCCCCTTGCAGCTCAGGGGCTTCGAGGCACCGAGCCTTTCTTCATCAGCTGCCACCCCAGGACACTCCGCTTCTCCGAGGAGTCCCCCGGACTTCCCCTCCCTCGGCGCTGGTCCGGGGCAGGTCCCGCCCGGCTCATCCCCACCTGTGGCGCTGCCCGCGGCTCCGCCCCGCCCGGCGCGGCCGCCGTTTCCTGCTCCGCCCCCGCGCCTGGGAGGAGCGCGGCCACCTGCACCGCCGCCGCCCCTCCGCGGGCTGCAGGGTGACTCCGCTCCTCACCGGGACGCTGCTGCCGCCTTCTTCCAGAAGGTCCCGGGAGTCCTCACCCTTGGCGGATCTCTCCCCCACTCTTTCTAGAATTACGAGGCTATAACTTCCTAGGGCGTATTCCCTGTCTTATATCTCCATTCCCTGACATGTGCTTAGAAAACTTTTTACCCCCACTAATGAAGTTTACACGCAATGTCTGTTCAGGTTTTCTAGGTTAGTTTCTAGAAAGTAGGTTATGAACTAGAGAAATAGACTTAATTTTTCACAATTATCAAAGTAACCAATGCTTATTAGAGAAAAAATATAAAATAATGGAAATAAGGGAAAAAAATCTCTCTTCCAGCATCCATAGGCATTGTTAGTGTTGGTATACTCATATCATTTTTTTTCGATCCTGCATCGCCACTGAGCAGCCCTTCACAGACGTCAGTCCTCCCCAGGTCAAGGTTTTGACCTTTGACCTTGCAAAGACACTCTAGGTCTCTTTGCACAGGCCACCTAAGAGGCAGTCCCAATCTCTCCTTCTTCCCTGGCAGGAACCCACAGGGAGGGCTAAAGCAAAACAGGGGAGGAAGTCACACTTGTCCTCAGGAACCAACCAACCAAAGCCATTCACTTGGAAAGTCACATAAACACCAGCCAATGTAAATAGATAGCAAGACATTGCATACACCTATCCCTTAGCACAGATCTTTCATTAACAGCTCCTCCTTCTGTAACAAACGCTATCCTCTCCCCCACCCCTGCCCCCGCACCCAGCCTAAGCCATCACCTTTTGCTTCAAGAAAAGAATTAAAAGGATGTGTTAAACATGGTTTCAGGAGGCTCCCACTGTGGTCACTGACCTTAAATGTCAATGTTATTTCTCCTATGTGCATCTCCTGCCCTGCTCTGCAGTGAAGGATCCTCATCCCTGCTGCTGGTGCCCTTCGTCTCACCTCCACCCAGAGGAGCATTCTTGACCTGGATCTGACTTTGTTGGAGTGAGCAAGACTGAAGCCATGTTGATACGTAAAACCGCATGGGCTCTAAAAGATTTTGAAAGGACATAGTTTTTTATGTTAGCATGCATTTCTCTGAATTCCGTCTTTTCCTGTGGTTATTTCATATTTTGTACCTTGGTTATGGGGCAAGATGATATTATTTACATAAATGTAAAGTTGTTTTCCAGTCAGCCTGGAGCTACAGACTTGCTACAAGACATGTACGATACAGACCTTGAGAAACCAAGGAAGACATCAATAAAGTTACACTGACTCCACCTTGAAGCAAATCAAAATCCTGCAGGACTCTGAGATAACAGTAAGGATGGGAACAGAAATCCAGTGGGACCTTGGTAAGACCTTGCACCTGGCTCCTTGCATTGAACCTCCACAGCTCACGTGCCCCTCCCTCCTCCTTTTCATTTCCCATGTTCCATTCTCTCAACCCCTCTTTAAAAACCCCTTAGTAAATCTGAGTCTTTGAGGTGGTTTTAGTCTGACTATTCTCCTTCAGGTTTACTGGACAGATGGGTTAGCCTAATGTGTCTCCTCAGGTCACCCGTATGCCTGAATAAAAGCTGACTTCCAATTCCACCACCATTTGACTTTTGAGTGGTTTACTTTTGAACGGGGGCAGGCAGCAGGACTTGAGTTCAATAACAAGATTTGGCAAGCCTAAGCCAGTCCTAAGCCAGGAACTGGATGACCTGGGGTAACAGATCTTGGCAAGGCAAGCCAGGGTTTTTATTTGGGGCAGACGGTCAGACTTGGGCCTGGTAACAATTTGAGGTGTCAACCCAGTCTCTCTTCCCCTCGCCCTTCCTCCCCTTCCACTCCTGGTTCTGGTCTCTGGTTTCCCCCGGTGGGCCTCTTCACTTTTTTTCTTGTAGCTTCTTCTCTTCCAGAAAGAAGGAAGTAAATTCAGGAAGTGTGTTGCCAAAGGCAGATGGTAAAATATGTTTAGGAGCCTTTAGATTCTAGGGAGTGGGACCCTAGCATGGCAGCAGCAGGAGGTAGTGTGAGTGAGGGGGGGCTCCCCCAGCCTCCTCCAGAGACTCTGCACACGCTCCCAGGAACATTGTGCGTGTCTGTGTGTCTGTGACCCTGAGAGATTTTTATGGTTTCTAGCTTTGTGAATTGCCCTCAGCAAATTTTCAATCGCAGTCTATAAAACATGTGAGCTCTTTCCTTCCCACACCTAGTTCTCATACCCCTCAGCCCTTGCTTTGGTATAAAGATAATTTTAATATTTATCTAAGCCAACATTTGTCCATGTTTGTCCCATGGAACAGTAGTTTCATGGAATGTTAGCAAACAGTATATGAAAAAAGGGCCCTATGATCAAATAAATTTGAAGAATGCTGGATTAAACTAAAAGAAACACTTTTTCAGGACTTATAAAACCTTTAGGGTGTTATTGTACATTTGAATCTCCAAAGGAATAGGTCATGCAGCATTACCTAAAGTTACTCAACCATAAAATTCTTTTTGTCACACCTATTTTAAGGCAGATGTTCTATGGAACATATTTTGGGAAATCCTGTTGGTCTAAACTACACATAATTGGAGTAATGAGTTAGAGAGTTCTATAGAAACAAACAAACAAAAATGCCTTTAATAAAGGTCATCTCAAGTGCAGTAGAATTAGAATTTTCCTTATTTTCTCTTGGGAATCACTCATTCGGTTGAATATCTACCTCCATTGCTTCTCTTGGAGTAAACACTCAGGTTAATTTTATTTCTATCTGTTTTTCTGTTTACTACATGCATATTTTTTCTTCAACATTTATTAGGCATCATGTACCAAGCAATGTTCTTAGTGCTTCACATGCATTATCTCATTAAACTCCCACAATAACTGTATGAAATAGAGATTGTTATGATCGATCCGATTTTATAGATGTGGAGGCTGAGGTACGAAGAGATAACTTATCTAAGTTCACAAAGCTAGTAAGTGGTAGAGCTATGAGTCTAAGTGACTTATTGTGATTCCAGAGCTTGTGCTCTTAACTGTTACACCACAGACCCTCACTTAGCCATGTGTCAATCTATTCACAGCTAGCTGACTCTCAGTGTGTGCTAATGCAGTTTCTTTCAACTTATGGCACTTAGCTTACATGAAGAAAAACTCAATTCTGCAGCCCTGGGCTCTTCTTGGGCCTGTCGTTCTTCCAACATGTGCCATTGGTTCAATAAAGATTAGATAGGAGTGTATAAATTTGGCTCAGAACAACAAACAGTTCTTTTATTGCTAGATATAGAAGTAAAAGTCACTTGACCTACTGATAGTGACTGAGACAACTGCCTCATATACAAAGTAATAATAGTTAACATTTATTAAACATTGTGCTAAGCACTATTCTGAGCACTTTTTGTATTAACTTCAACAATTTTCTTAACATCACTGTGTGGCAGGGACTATCATTGTCCTCATTTTACAGATGAGGAACTTGGGGCACAAATTCAGTAACTTACCTAAGGTCACCCAGCAGAGGGTAAGGTGCAGAGCTGAGATGCAAACTCAGGCAATTTGCCTGCAGAGCACATACCCTTCTTAATCACTGCTCTAGCCATACTACGCTGCTTCTATGTGTTGATTGAGCCAGGATCTGACCACGAAGTACTGAACTTGTGATCTCATCATTCATAATCACACTTTCTAGTTGAAATTGTGTCCATGAATGTTTCTGAATACTATGTTTTCTGAATACTGTTCGTGTTCATCTGTATGTGAGAAAAATGTAATATTTGTACAGCTATATGTGTGTTTATTAAGAATGGGGATTTTTTTGGACCCACAGGAAAGAAAGTGATGATCATGTAAGTGTAAATCATGCACCAGGCATTTAGAGTTAAAGGGAGGCAAGAAATGAAAGTAGTTAACTGATGCTAGAAGATTTGGACTATGCCGTATTCATTTTTGTATGCCCAACATCTAGAATAGTAACGGACATGTACATAGTACTCAATAAATATTTGTTGAGCTCTTTACCAATGGTTCCTGGAGGGAATGACATCTGATCTGGGTTTGAAGATGAATAAGATTTTGTCAGAGCGATCCAAGCACAGAGGCCGGGATGTGCAAAAAATCATGGCACAGGAAACAGAATAGCTGAACTACCACTTCAGTTTTGTTAGATTAATATGTTAGCCAGGATAAATAAAGAGCCTTGTATGGCCAGTTGGAGAATTAAGACTTCCTACAGTAGGCCATGGGGAGCCAGCGAAGTGTTGTAATCTGAGTGAGGCATGACCAGAATTGCATTTTCAAAAGAAAAACCAGGCAGCTGTGAGAAGAATGGTAGGTGTGAACTGAGGCAAAAGACGAGGAGACCAGTTAGGAAACTGTCACTATAGTTAGAGTAGTGGATCATCCAAATGAAATTCATATGGATGGTTGGATACCTTCATTAAGTACAATTGGCTGGATGAGATTGGTAGGAGCTGCATACCTGTACAGGGAGGTCTGGGTCAGTAGGGGTTAGAGACCTGCTTCTTGGTTAGGGGCATAAAACAAAACCATTCATGTTAGAGTAAGGCTAAAAGACAGGAGGTGATAAAATCTAGTGAAAGGAGTTTGGGAACAAGTGTGTTCATTACCACCACTCCTATTTAACATTACACTGGATATTCTAACAAGCATGATAAGAAAAAAATAAAAGGCTAAAAATGAAGAATAAAGGTGTCATTCACAATATTATGATTAACTACCCAGAATATTAAAAAGAGTGGATATATTATATATAAAGACTAACAAGAGAGGTTGCTAGAAACAAGATCCATATATTAACATCATTGACATTTGTATATATTTTTGTATGCTAATGAGATGACTGGTTGCTGGGGGATCCTGGATAGTTTTGGGGTGGGACTAGTTGCCAGGGGAACCAACCATGTGATCAGAGAATTAAAATTTTAAACTCCACTCCCTGATCTCCCAGGAGTGTGAGGGGCTAGAGGTTGAGTTCAATCGCCAATGGTTTAATAAATAATGCCTATGTAATGAAACCTCCACAAATCACCTAAAGGATGGGGATTGGAGAGCTTCCAGGTTGCCAAGTGTATTAGTTCATTTTCTGTTGCTTAAAACAGAACACCTGAAACTGGGTAATTTATAAAGAGACAGAATCTATTACTTACAATTTCAGAAGTCCATCGTCCAGGGGGTGCATCTGGTAAGGACTTTCTTCTGGGTGGTGATGCAGGGTATCACATGGCAAGGATGGCATGAGCAAGTGAACTAACCTTCTCACTTGCTCTTTTTATAAAGCCATCAGAACTGCGTCCGTGACAACCCATTAAACCATCAACTCATTACTCCATGAATGGATCAATCAGTCCATTCACAAGGGCACAGTCCTTGCGATCCATTCACCTCTTATAGGCCCCAACTTCCACCACTGCATTGGGGATTAAATTCCAACATGAGCTTGGGCAGACATTCAAATCACAGCACTGAGCACGTGGAGGTGCTGAGAGGGTCACACACCTGGAGAGGGCATGGATGCTTTGTGCCCCTTCCTCCATACTCTGCCTTGTGCGCCTCTCCCACCTGAGTTGTATCCTTTATAATAAACTAGTAATATAGTAAGTAAACTGTTTTCCTGAGTTCTGTGGGCCATTCCAGCAAATTATTGAACCCAAGGAGAGGGTTATGGGAACCTTCGATTTATAGCCAGATGGTCAGAAGCACAGGTGACAACTTCAACTCGCAACTGGCACCTGAAGTTGGCAGTAGTGCGGGGGTGGGGCGGGCAGTCTTGTGGGACTGAGCAATTAACATGTAAGGTCTGACACTATCTCCAGGTAGATAGTGTCAGAATTTAGTTAAATTGTAGAAAGTTTAGTGGGTGTCCTTTGAGAAATGGAGAATTGCTTTGTATGGGGAGAAAACCTCCACACAATTGGTGTCAGAAGTGAAATATTGTGTGAGAATATAGAGAGGGAAAAAGATTGCTTTTTTCAATTCAACTACACTACATTTAAAATATCTATAAACAAAAGCCAACAAAATGAAAAAACAAGCCAAAAACTAGGAAAAGATATTGGCTGTACATTAAAAAAGCAAAAAATTAAAAAACCCCTTAAAAAGCAGTAGGAGACAGGTTACCCAAAGGTAAGGCAGATGAACTGGCAATTCACACAGAGGCAATCTGATTCACTGTTAAACATATTAAAAGATGCTCGACTTGGACGAGTAATCAGGATGATGGAAACTAAAACAATAAATTTTATTTCACATCCATCAAATTGGTTAAAATATAAAAGTCTGAGCCAATCAAGTGTTGGTAAAGATGTGAAAAGTGTAAACTGATTCAACCATTTTGCAAAACAATTTGGCAATACCTTGTAAAACTGAAGTTGTACACATCCTAGGACATTGTGACTTCCTTTCTAGGTCTCCACTCTAGTAACCCTCACTCTTGTGCACATAGATACACGTGCAAGGATGTTCACTGCAAAGCGATTTGTGCAAAACTTGGAAACAACTTTCCGTTGTAGGGGTAATAAATAGGTTGGTGTTTATTCACTGAATGAGATAACATGTAGCTGTTGATCCCTCCCCTCCCCCTCTTTTTGTAGGCAGCCAGTGTGGGGATCTGAACTCTTGACCTCGGTGTTATAACAACATCCAGCTGTTGAAATGAATTACCTAGATCTCCAACATGGATGAATATAAAAAATATGTCACATGAATAAAGAAGCTGCACAAGCTACTGTATTATGTTAAATGTTAAGACACAAAAGAATATCATACAGTATTCTAGAAGATACAGGCATACTGCATTTTATTGAGCTTTGCTTTATTGTGCTACAAAGTTACTGCATTATTTACAAATTGAAGGTTTGTGACAGCTCTGTGTCAGACAAGTCTATCAGTGCCATTTTTCCAACAGCATGTGCTCACTTTGTGTCTCTGTCACTTTTTGGTAATTCTCACAATATTTCAAACTTTTTCATTACTATAATATCTGTTATGGTGCTTGGTGATCAGTGATCTTTGATGCTACTATTCTAATTGTTTGGGGGCACCATGAACTGGACCCATATAAGATGGCAAACCTAATCAATAAATGTTGTGTGTATTCTGACTGCTCCACCGACCAGCAGTTCCCCCATCTCTCTTCCTCTCCTCAGGCCTCCCTATTCCCTGAGACACAACAATAGTGAAATTAGTCCAATTAATAACCCTACAGTGGCCTGCCTCTTCAGTGGTCAAGTGAAAGAGAGATTCACACTTATCTCACTTCAAATTTAAAGCTAGAAATGAGTAAGCTTGGTGAATAGGCTCAAAGCTAGGCCTCTTGTGCCAAACAGGCAACCAAGTTGCGAATGCAAAAGAAAAGTTCTTGAAGGAAATTAAAAGTGCTGCTCCGGTGAACACATGAATAAGAGAGCAAAAAGCCTTGTTGCTGATGTGAAGAAAGTTTTAGTGGTCTGGGTAGAAGATCATATCAGCCACAAGATTCCTTGAAGCCAAAGCCTAATCTGGAGCAAGGCCCTAACTCTCTTTAATTGTATGAAGGCTGAGAGAGGTGAGGAAGCTGTGGAGGAAAAGTGTTCAGCTAGCAGAGAGGTTGGTTCATGAACTTTAAGGAAAGAAGCCGTCTCCATAACAAAGAATTGCAAGGGGCAGCAGCAGGTGCTGATGCAGAATCTGCAGCAAGTTATCTAGAAGGTCTAGCTGAGATCATAGATGAAGGTGGGTACCCTAAACAACAGACTTTCAATGTAGGTGAAACAACCTTCTTTTAGAAGAAGATGCCTTCTAGGACTTTTATAGCTGGAGAGAAGTCAATGCCGGGCTTCAAAGCTTCAAAGGACAGACTGCCTTTCTTAGGGGCTAGTGCAGCTGGTGACTTTAAGTTGAAACCAATGCTCATTTAGCATTCTGAAAATCCAAGAGCCCTTAAGAATTATGCTAAATCTACTCTGCTTGTGCTCTATAAATGGTACAATGAAGCCTGGATGACAGCGCATCTTTTTACCACATGGTTTACTGAATACTATAAGTCTGCCGTTGAGACCTACTGCTCAGAAAAAAAAGATTCCTTTAAAAATATTACTGCTCATTGACAATGCACCTGGTCACCCAACAAGATTAATGTTGTTTTCATGACAACTAATACAACATCCGTTCTGCAGCCCATGGATCAAGCAGTAATTTTTACTTTCAAGTCTTATTATTTAAGAAATAAAAGACAACCAACAGAGTGGGAGAAAATATTTGCAAAATATACATCTGACAAAGGATTAATATCCAGAATATACAAGGAACTGAAACAACTTTACAACAAAAAAACAAGCAACCCAATTAAAAAATGGGCAGAAGAGCTAAATAGGAATTTCTCAAAGGAAGATATACGAATGGCCAACAGACACATGAAAAAATGCTCAACATCACTCAGCATCCGGGAAATGTAAATCAAAACCACACTGAGATACCATCTCACCCCAGTTAGGATGGCTAGTATCCAAAAGACTGTGAACGATAAATGCTGGCGAGGTTGCGGAGGAAAAGGAACTCTCATACATTGTTGGTGGGACTGCAAAACGGTGCAGCCTCTGTGGAAAATGGTATGGAGGTTCCTCAAACAATTGCAGATAGATCTGCCATATGACCCAGCTATCCCACTGCTGGGAATATACCCAGAGGAATGGAAATCATCAAGTCGAAGGTATACCTGTTCCCCAGTGTTCATTGCAGCACTCTTTACAATAGCCAAGAGTTGGAACTAGCCCAAATGTCCATCATCAGATGAGTGGATATGGAAAATGTGGTATATCTACACAATGGAATACTACTCAGCTATAAAAACGAATGAAATACTGCCACTTGCAATGACATGGATGGACCTAGAGAGAATTATATTAAGTAAAACTAGTCAAGCACAGAAAGAGAAATATCACATGTTCTCACTTATTTGTGGGAGCTAAAAATAAATAAATAAATACACAAACAACCTGGGGCGGGGGGAGGGAAAAAGACACAACAATTGCAATTCCTTGAAGTTGATACGACAAGTGAACAGAAAGGACATTGTTGGGGGGGGAGAGGGGGGAGGGAGGGATGTTTCGGTAATTGGCCACAATAATCAACCACACTGTATACTGACAAAATAAAATAAAATTTGGAAGAAAAAAATAATAATAATAAATAAAAAGAAAAGAAATACATTGCCTAAGACCATAGCTGTCACAGTGATTCCTCTAATGGATTTGGGCAAAGTAAACTGAAGACCTTCTCTAAAGGATTCACTGTTCTAGATGCCATTAAAAACATTCATGATTCATGGGAGGAGGTCAAAGCATCAACATTATCAGGAGTTTGGAAGAAGTTTATTCCAACCCTCATAAATGACTTTGTGGGGTCCAGGACTTCAGTGGAGGAAGTAACTGCAAATGTGGTGGAAATAGCAAGAGAACCAAAATTACAAGTGCCTGAAGATGTGACTGAATTGCTGCAATCTCATAATAAAACTCTAATGAATGAGGAGTTGCTTTTTATGGATGAGCGAAGAAAGTGATTTCTTCACATGAAGTCTTCTCCTAATGCAGATGCTGTGAACATCATTGAAATGACAACAAAGGATTTATAATATTACATAAACAGTTGATAAAGCAGAGGCAGGGTTTGAGAGAACTGACTACAACTTTGAAAGAAGTTCTACTGTGAGTAAAATACTATCAAACAGCATCACGTGCTACAGAGAAATCTTTTGTGAAAGGAAGAGTCAATCGATGTGGCAAATTTCACTGTTGCCTTATTTTAAGAAATTGCCACAGCCACCCCAGCCTTCAGTAACCACCACTCTTAGCAGTCAGCAGCCATCAACATCACAGCAAGACCCTCTACCAGCAAAAAGATGACAACTCACTGAAGGCTCAAATGATTGCCAGCATTTTTTAGCAACAGAGTATTCTTTAAGAAAGGTATGCACATTTTTTTAGACATAATGCTATTGCACACCCAATAGACTACAGCATAATGTAAACATAAGTTTTATATGCACTAGGAAAAAAAAATTGTGGCTCACTTTATTGTGACATTTGCTTTATTGCTGGGGTCTGGGACCAGACCTGCAATATCTCCAAGGTATGTCTGTACATATATATGCAGACAAGGTATAAAAACATTCAGGGGAATGGGACTCACCAGTGGTACAGTGTTGTTTCTCTTGATGAGGGAGGGAGAAGAGGGATGGGGAGACGGAAGACTTTAGCTGAATCTTTAACATTTTATTTTTTAAAAAATAAATGAAACAAATATGCTAACCATGTAAAATCAGTTAAATTTAAGTGACATGAGATAGATGGTGTTATTTTATACACTTGTGAATCTTTGGCATATTTTGTTATTAAAAATACTTTTAAGACAAAAAAGAGAGCACTGGGTATAGAATCAGACTAAGTATGTTTGTACGATGACATTTCCACTGACATACTGTGTCACTTTGCATTAGTCAATTTTGTCCAAGAATGTTTTATCTATAAAATGGAGAACTGGATGAGATAACCTCTTTGGTCCTTTTCACCTCTGACATTCTACAGTTCAAAGGGGAGAAGGACCCAGGCTAGGAAGATGTCAGGCTCCTTTGGCTGAACAGAGGAATGCAGATCTAAGGCATCTCTACAGTGACCTCTCTCAGAGAAGGTTCTTGGTGTGATCCACACATTCTAAGCAGAGGTGTACACTCCATGCTCTGACAAAGGTCACCCATGAAACCAAGGAACTTTACACTGGCCATGCAAGGCCTAAGAATCTGATTCTCTTGACATTATCCTATAAGGAGAGAAGCCAGGGGGACAAGTGGGGGGCTTCATTCCTAGGGCTGGAGCCACAGAGAAGTCTAAGTCCCTCAGGTCATAGCAACAAAGGTACAGAACCTGGAACTTGCCACCATCACCTTTGACAACATGAAGCGCATGAGAGAAAGAGAGACAGAGGGAGGGAAGGAGAGACGGGAAGAGAGAGAGAAAGAGAGAAGGGAGAAAGAGGAAATTGATAATACAGTGGGGAAACAGAAACAATACCACTCAGCCAAGTGCTTCTCTCCTTCCCTGCCATTGCCAGTTGCCACCCCCTCCCCCAGGTCTTTGTGTCCTCTTACTGACCAAAATACACGAGGCTGTGATTGGTGGGTATGAACTCCTTCTGTTGCATCATGCCACCACTCCCTGATGCCAACCATGTATGGGTTGGTCACGGCGGTTTCCCTTCCACTATCTCTGTGAGCTCAGCCCCAAAACAAGAAGGCAAGGGGGATTTTCTTTTTCTCTAGTGTTTCTTACTTTTGTGGCAAGGCCCAGTTTGCTGTTCAGACTTAGAGCTCCCCTGATCTGATGAGCTCAGTTCATGAACAATTTCAGTAAAGGTCCTTAAGGGTCAGAACATCCTGTTCTTTCCAGCCCACTCTGGAGAGTCTGATTCAGTTAGTCTATGGGGAGGCCCAGGAAGCAGTACTTTTTTAAAAAAAAAGTTCCCAGGTGGTTCTAAGGTGCAGCCAGAGTTGAAAAGCCAGCTAAAGGGAGAGTTGAATGAGAGAATGTCCCTCATCTTTGTGACCAAATAGGGCATTCCCCAGGACAGTCCCTACATGGAACACTTTCCAACACATATCCTACCCCAGCTTCTTTTTGGTAACTGTTTTGACACCACCTAGAGTGGCAGACTGGGAAAGTTTCTACTCCCTAAGATCATTGCCCTGAGATATGTAAATTTTTCCTTTTCTGGAAATTTACCACAACAGCATAACATATTCCTGGTACATTCAGATGGGAGTTACTCTCAAGACATTATCATCAAGTAGCTGTGTAACTCTAAACAAGTAACAGTGTCTCTAAACTTCAGTTTCCTTATTTGTAACACCAGGGAGTTAGCTAGATCAGTGGGTTTCATACTGTCTTCCGAGAAGTTCTTTTTTTTTTTTTTTTTAATTTATTCTTGGATTTTGGGGGGAAAAGGTTTTCCCTATAGGTTGGTTTATTTAATTAAAATTTTTTGTTTCTTGATTCTGTTACACATAAATTATATATGGAGAAAACATAAAAAAAGGGTGCTAGGATTTGAGTATAAGATGAGGGTTTATAGAAAAAGCTAATATTTTATGTTAATTTTTGGATTACCCTGAATCCAATGAAAGTATTACATTTCTTCAGTAGTTCTAAATTTCATGAGGAATTTCAGTATTTCTGTGTCTATTTATTTAAGCTATATGCTTTGCATTTTTCTTTTATTTTTTAATTATACAAGAAGTACATGCTGATTGTACAAAATTCTTGTAATCTATAAGTAAAACATATAGGTACAATCTTTTACCCCAATCATGCTCACCTCTCCAAAAGAGCTACTTTAGTATTTTAGTATATATTTTCTCCTAAAGAGTTATATGCATTTTGAGCAAAGATCTCTGATATGATCTATGAACAATTGAAAAAATTAGTCCATCATATTTTCGGGCTTTAGCATAATTTTCAATTGCTCAAAAACTCAAAAACATGTGGATGTTATTCTATTGTATTTACATATCACTTACTTTTCTGTAAGTACACATAAATTTTCGAAAAGGTTTTCAATTCCCCAACTTTAATGTCATTCTTCAAAAGCATCAGCCTTCTCAAGACAATGAATATTGCGTGTTGTACTGAATAACCTTTTAATTTCAGCATCTGGAACATGAAATGGTGGGCCCTCGTGTTTAACTGGATCATAAGGAAGAACAGACAGGAGATAGTGAAAACCTTTCCTCAGCAGAGGCAACATCATATCTGCATAGTGTTCCCGATCATCTGGATTGATAGCCACTAATGCATCTCTATCCCAAATCCTATCAAATTTGCCAATATTTGTTCTGGGAAGATCAAAAATGCTGCAACAGTACAACAAAATATTCCCCGAAGAACTCTTAAATACTTTGGCTCCAGGAACTTCGGGATTGGGTCTTCTGAGTAAGAAAGACTCTGCTCCTTTAAAATATTCCCATATCCCAAGTTCACGGATTTTCACACCAACTACATTATGTTCCTGGTGTGCAAACCATTTTATCTCAACTACTTTTCTGAAAAGAGGAAAAAGTACCCTAGTCCATTCTCACCTTTAAAAGAGTATCCAAGTGCTTCTTTAATGGCTGATGTTCTTGGTGAAATGCAGTTTTTGGTTCACCCACTTGTCTTGCCATTCTCCCAGAGTTAGTCCTCGGTTTTTCTATACCTCATTATTGGAGTACTCTTTATTCAATGTAAGGCTCTGTGCATCCATAGTTTTGTAGACACCTTTGTTTCATAAGAAGATGTCTCTAAAGAGATTCTGGGGCAGCTGTGTCTGGTGTGGGCCTCAGGTTTCTTCCACTCATGGCAGAAGGTGGAAGGGAAGCTAGTGCGTAAGAAGATCACATAGTGAAAGAGGGAGAGAGGGAGGGAGGAAGGGAGGGGAGAGAGAGAGAGAGAGAATGCTTCTGAGAGGTTCTAAGCTCCTGAGAAAGGGTTGCCTTTGCCAGGAAGGCTGGTTTGAAAAATCACCGTACCAAACGACCCAGATCTTTTCCAGAACCATTCTACAGTTCTAAATTTTACGAGGGTAAAATTGATACTACCACCAAAGTCTACCATAACTCATATGCTTTGAGACCTGCCAAAGATTGTATTTACCAACCACTACAGACTGAATGTTTATGTCCTCCCAAAATTCGTACATTGAATCCGAATCCCCAATGTGATGATAATTGAAGATGGGGTCTTTGGGAGGTGATTAGATCATGAGGATAAAGCCTTCAAGAATGAGATTAGTGTCTTTATAAGAGAGACTGCAAAGGGCTCATATGTCCTTTCTGCCATGTGAGGACTCAGTGAGAAGATGGCCATCTATGAACCAGACAACCTGCCTGCAGTGGGTTGAATGGCCCCCCAAAATAATTGAAGCTTCATCCCCACTGTAACTCTTTAGGGTGGGAAATCCTATTACGGTAATTGAAAGGTGGGGCCTTGAAGAGGTGATTAAATTCTGAGGACCATGGCCTAGTGAATGGATTAATAATAATGGTGGTCATGGGCGTGGTTCTGAGGGCTTTAAAAGTAGAACATGTGAGAGTCTCTCTCTCTCTCTGCACCACCATTTCTGTACCTCTGGGTCACTGTCACCACTCACGAGGCCTTCACCAGATGTGTTCCCTGGACTTTGGACTTCTTAGCCTCTGAAACTGTAAGCAATAAATTTTGTTTTCTTACAAATCACCCAGTTACAGGTATTTTGTTATAAGCAACAGAAATGGACTAATACAGAAAATTGGTACCAGAAGTAGGGTGTTGTTTATAACAAATACTTGAAAATGTGGAAGTGGCTTTGGAACTGGGTGTTGAGGAGAGGCTGGAAGAACTTGAAGGAGCAGGCTAGAAAAAGCCTAGCTGCTGGTGGGAGTCTAGAAGACAAGAAAACCAGGGCAAGTTTGGAACTTCTTACAGACTGTTTAAATGGTGGTGACCAGAGTACTGATAGAAATATGGACAGTAAAGGCCATACTGAGGTGATATTAGATGTAAGTAAGAACGAGCTTTTTGAAAACTGGAGCAAAGATCACTCTTGCTGTATTAGTCCATTTCTGTTGCTATAAGAGAAATACCTGAGACTGGGTAATTTATAAAGGAAAGAGGTTTATCTGGCTTACAGTTCTGGGACAGCTGCATCTGGTGCGGGCCTCAGGCTGCTTCTACTCATGGCAGAAAATGGCAGGCAGCTGGTGGGTACGAGCAGGTCACATGGCTACAGGAAGAGAGAGAGAGAGAGAGAGAGAGAGAGAGAGAGAGAAGGTGCCAGGGTCCTTTAAACAATCAGCTCTCCAGAGAACTAATAGAGCAAGAACTCACTCACTGCCCCTTTTCCCCCAGGAAGAGCATTAATCCATTCATGAGGGATCTGGCCCCATGACTCAAACAGCTTCCAGCACTGTCACACTGGGGATCAGATTTCCACATGAGTTTTGGGGGGACAACACATCCAAACTCTATCACTTGCTATGAACTAGCAAGGAATTTGGTTGCATTCTGTTCACGACCAAAAGTTTTATGGAATGTGGAACTTCAAGGTGCTGAAATTTCTAAGCAGCAAAGTATTAAGGAAGCTGCATGGCTACTTGCAACAGCGTATGTTGAATTATGACAGAAAAGACTTGAGGTAAAGCCAGAATTTATAATTCAAAAGAGAGCAGAGGGCAAAAAATTGGAAAACTTTCAGCTTGGCCACAAATGCAAGAGTGTAGCCATCTGACTCATTGCTAAGGAGATTAATACAGAAGAAAGGGATTATGATGAAAAGGGAAAAAAGACCTTGAAGGTATTTCAGAGACTGCCTCTTCCATTACAGGCCCAGAGGCCTAGGGAGACAGAATGGTCTCAGAGAACAGGCCTGAGGTGCCCTCCGCAGCCTTGCTGCCCAGGGCCACCTTGGGAAGGTGCTTCAAGCACCAGCATCTCAGCTGCTTTGGCTGCTCCAGCTATGGTTAAATTGGCCCCAGGTGTGGCTGGACACACAGCTTCAGAAAACACAATCGGGAAGCCTTGGTGGTATTTATGTGGTGTTAAGTCTGCAGGCTCATAGAATGCCAGAGATGTGAAGGCATGGGAGCCCCCACCCAATTATAAAGGATATATGGAAAAGCCTGGGAACCCATGAAGAGACCTGTCACAGGGGTATAGTCACCCAAGACAGCCTTCACTGGAGTAATGCCTAGCAGGTTGGAGTTGCAGCAGAGAAACCCCATCAGCACCATGTCTAGTGGAGCCATGAAAGCGGGACCACCATGGCGAGCCCAAAACTGTGGAGCTACCAGAGTGGAACACCAGCTTGGGAGAGCTGAAGTGTGGCCTGGGGCCAGGAAAGCCACAAGAGAGGAGCTGCACAAGGACCTGGGGACCCAACACTTACACCAGTGTGCAGAAGAGGTCAAACGTTAAGGCACGGTACATGATTCACCAGCTTTGGGATTTAATGCCTGCTCTACTGGGTTTCAGACTTGCTTAGAATCTGTTGCCACTTTCTTTTGGCCTGTTTCTCCCTTTTGAATGAGAATATGTATCCTATGCTTGTCTCACTCTTGTGTCTCAGAAGTAGATAACTTGTTTTGATCTCACTGATGGGGCTTGGGACTTCTGAGTTCAAACAAGTTAAGATTTGGGGGATGGAATGAATGTATTTACCTGTGAGAAGGACATAAACTTTGGGGTCCAGGGTTGGAATGATATGGATTGAATTCTGTCCCCCAAGTTTTATATATTGAACTTTAATCCTCATTGTGACTGTTGAGGGTGAGAAATCCTATTATGGCCCTGAAGAGGTCGTTAGATACTGAGGACCATGCCTTAATGAGTTAATCCTAATGAATGGATTAATAATGGTGGTAATGGGCATGGTTCCGAGGGCTTTAAAAGGAGAGTCTCTCTCTGCTTCTGCCATCTCACAATGTGATACCCCATGTTGCTGAAGCCACCACCAAGGAAGACCTTTACTAGATGTGTTCCCTGTGCTTTGGATTTCCCAGCCTCCAAAACTGTAAGCAATAAATTTTGTTTTCTTACCAATTATCCAGTTCCAGGTATTTTTCTATAAGCAACAGAAATATATTAATACACCGCCCTCACCAGACATTGAATCTGCTGGCATCTTGATCTTGACCTTCCCAGTCTTCAGAACTGTGAGAAATAAAGTCTGTGTGTATAAGCCACCCTATGTATACTAGTTTCTTATAGCAGCCTGAAAGAACTAAGACACCAACCCTGCTATATTAGTCCGTTTTCTGTTGCTTATAACAAAATACCTGAAACTGGGTAATTTGTGAAGAAACAATGTTTATTTCTCACAGTTTTAGAGACTGGGAAGTCCAAAGTCCAGGGAACACATCTGGTAAGGACCTTGTTGTTGGGTGGTGACTCTTCACAGCAATGCAGGATGTCACAAGGCAGATGGCTTGAGCAAGAAAGCTAAGTTTCTCAGTTGCTCTCCTTTTAAAGTTATCAGAACCACATTCCTCACAGTCTAATCACCTCTTTAAAGACCCCCTTTTGATGACTATAATAGGATTTCCTACCCTCTTAACAGTTACAGTGGGGGTTAAGCTTCAATGAGTTTGGAGGGACATTCAATCCACAGCACCTGGTCTAAAGCAAAGGTTATATATTGCTTCTTGCAAGCCAAATCCAGCACATAGATCTGTTTTGTTTTTTGTCAAAAGTGTCTTTTTCTTTCCTTTATATCTTTAAAAAACTTTTAAAAATTGAAGTTTAAGATTATTTTGAAATATGCACAAATCTGTATGACTCAATGTACTATCACAAAGTACACCTTTGCACCCACCACTGTGGGCAAGACATAGAACAGTATCACCATCCCAGAAGCTCCTCTTTGTGGTCACTTTTAATCCTCTCTTCCTTTCTCCTTCCCATAGGTAACCACCATCTTGACTTCCTTCTTACATTATAGATTGGCTTTGCCTCCTTATATCATTTATCTAAAAGAAATAATGTAGTACACATTTTGGGGGTTTGTCCCTTTTGCTCAAAATATGTTAGCGGGATTCAAATATGTTTTTGCATGCATCAGTAGCTTATTTTCATTTCTGAGTTGTATTTCATTGTATTAGAATATACAACAATCTGTTTATCCATTCTGTTATTGTTAGACATTTTGTTTCTACTATTTGGCTATTATGAATAATGATACTATAAACATTCGCATGTACAGGTTTTTATAACTACACATCCACTGATTTTTGCTTCTATAACTCAGGGTGAAATTATTTGGTCATAGGGTGTGTGTGGTGATTTTAAGACATGTTCATATCTTCTTCAATTCTCCTCCTTCAAAAGGGGGAGACTAAATCCATGACCCTTAGGTGTGGGCTGAGCTTAACGACGTACTCCCAATGAATAGAATAGCAGAAGTGACAGCGTATTATCTCTAAGACTAGGTCATTATATTAATCCATTTCTGTTGTTTAAAACAAAATACCTGGAACTGGTAGTTTGTATGTAAACAAAACTTACTGCTTACAGTTTCAGAGGCTGAGAAGTCCAAAATTCAGGGAACACATCTGGTGAGGGTCTTTCTTAGTGGTGGCTTACAGCAATGTAGGGGTCTCACATGGCAGAAAATGGCAGGGCAGAGCAGAGACAGAGAGAGACTAACCTCTTCATTCATTCTCATTTTAAAGCTCTCAGAACCACACACATGACCACCATCTTAATCCATTCTCTAGGCATGGTCCTCAGAATATAACCACCTCTTCAAGGCCCTGCCTTTCAATTACTATTATAGGATTTCCCACCCTCTTTACACTGTCACAGTAGGGACTATATTTGGGGGAACATCAATCCACAGCAGTCATAAAAGACAATATACCTTCTTCCTTGCCCACTCGGGAGAAAAAGTTGCCATGTCATGAGAACACTCAAGCAGTCCTACGGAGAGGTCCACATGGTAAGGAACTAAGGCCTCCTGCCAATAGCCATCTTGAAAGAAAAATTTCCAGCTGCAGTCAAGTCTTCGGAAGAGCTGACATTTCTCACAGAAGGGTTGAGAGACCCTAAGCCAAAAACCATACAGCTAAGTTGCTGTCAAATACCTGACATATAGAAACAGTGAGAGAATATACATTTATTGTTCTGTATCATTAAGTATTGGGACAATTTGCTATGCAGCAATAGGTAACCAGTACAGTATGGATATGTTCGACCTTAATAGAAAATACCAAAGATTTTTCCAAATTTACCTGCACACCAGCAGTGTTTGAGATTTTTTGTTATTCTACATACTTAGCAACATTTGGAACCGACAATCTTTTTAACTATAGCTCTGTTGGTGGGTGTGTACTGGTATTGTACTGCAGATTAATTTGCATTTCTCTGATGACTAATGGAATTGAGAACTCTTTTTATATGTTGACTGGACTTTTGAACTTTTGGATGTCCTTTTTTGGGACTCGGTGGAGTCTGTTTATTTTTCTATTTGATTTCCTTTTTCTTATCGAAGTTTGTAGGAGTTTGTTATGCATCCTGGTTATAGCCCTTTTTGTGGTCATATAAGTTCAAAACGTCACCTCCTAATTTGCTTTTTTGCTCTCTAATGATATTGAAGATGAACATATATCTTAATTATTTATTTTAAGGAAGTTTAATTTACCAATCTTTTTCTTTAAAGTTAAGATTTTTGTGTCTTCTATAAGAAATAATGTCTTTCTCAGAATTATAGATACTCTCCTCTATTTTCTCCTAATAGTATTATATTTCCCTTTTTACATTTAGATCTACAATCCACATGGAACTGAGGTGTGAGGTAGGGGGTTAAGTTTAAGTTTTTCTCTTATGAATATACAATTTACTAAGCACATTTTTACTGAAAATTGAATTCTTTCCCTACTGCTCAGCAGTGTCAACTTTACCCAAAGTCAAGTGTCCATACATGTGTGAATATGATTCTGGATTCTCTTCCATTGGTCTATTTGCCTATCCTTGTGCCAATACCATACTCTTTTAATCATTATAGTTTTAAAATATTAGTTCTCATGGGAACTAATAGAGTGAGAACTCACTCACTACCCCTCCTCCCCCAGGGAGAGCATTAATCCATTCATGAGGGATCCACCCCCATGACTCAATCAGTTTCCAACACTGCCACATTGGAGATCAAATTTACACATGAGTTTTGGAGGGGACAACACATCCAAACTCCATCACCTGTCTTTGTGTTGTCAGCATATTTCTTCTTCTTGATCAACTCTGCTGCTGAATGCCTCTAGAGAAGTTTTCTGTTTAGGTATTGCATTCTTCAGCTCAAAATTTTTGTCTTGTTCTTTTTAATATTTCTTATTTTTGTTGAAATTCTCATTTGGTTAATGCATCACTTTCCTGAACTCATTGATCTTGAATTTGATGGTTATCTTGAATTCTTTACCATGTAAATGCATATACCTTCATTTCTTTAGGGTCCGTTTCTGGAGGTTTATTTTGTTCCTTTGATTTGACCATTTTTCCCTGTTTCTTCATGTTCCCTATAGCTGTGTTGGTATCTGCACATTTGAAAAACAGCCACTTCCTCCACTCTTTACCAACCGGCTTTGTACTGGGAAAGACATTCACCTATCAGCCTGGCTAAAGATTTGGGGACTTTTCAAACATTTTCTGTGGAAGTGTTTTCTCTGGACTTGTGCATGTGGCTTCCTAATTAGAGGAATTTACTACATTCTGTTTTTCAGGAGTTCATAATCTCTTGTTCTCTCTGGTATCTATCTGCTATTCCATGTTGTCCTCTGAAGTAGCAGCATGCCATCTAGCTCTTTTTTGTTCTTGGCAGCCCTCAGTCATCTAGAGTATGTTAGGCCTTGTCAGCACCCCAAGTTGGGCTACACAAAAAACAATCCCTCAGGCAGTCCCCTGAAAAGCCAGAATGTTGGACACATGCTCTACTCTTCTCTGGCCCTGCTGAAGAAGTGAGCACCAAGGTGTGTTGGCCTCTGCTGTACTACATGTCCTCTGGAGTAGTAGCACGTCACCCAGTTCTTCTTTCTTTCCAGGGGCCCCCAGACTTCTAGAGTATGCCAGCAATTCTAGACAGGCAAGAAAGAAACCAATCCCTTGGGCATCCCCTCATCCCCCTGAAAAGCTGTAATGTTGGATGCACACTCTACTTTTTTCCATCCCCCTGAGGGAGAGGCTGCTGAGCTATATTGGCCTGTGTCTGCTGTACCAAGGGCCCTATAGAGCAGCAGCACATCCCTCAGCTCTTTTTTTGCTCTCAGTATCCCCCAGGCATCTAGAGTATGCTGGGTCCCTCAGCTCTCTGGGACAGGTGAGATAGAATCCAGTCTCTCAGGCAGCCCCCCTCTTCCTTTCCTCAAGAAGAAGTCAGGAACTGGGAATTTCCTCCTGATCATGTGGCACTGTGCTGAGGAGAGGGACTATGGTGAGAGGGTGCCACAAACTTTCCTACTGGCTTTGTTACAGCTGGTTTTGTGCTCACCTAATGTGATGCAGACTCTTAACTGTCTTCTGGACTTCTCACAAAGCGAATTGCTCTGTGTATTGCTGCTGAAACAGTACCTCAACATGAGCAAAAAGAGTCTGAGGTTTTCTCTTCTGCCATCTTGCTGATGTTCACTGTGGTTTTGATTTGCATTTCCCTAATGACTAGTGGTTTTGAGCATCTTTTCATGTGCCATTCGTATATTTTCTTTGGAGAAATTTCTATACAAATCCTTAGCCTATTTTTAAATAGGTTTTGTTGTTGTTATTGTTGCGTTGTAGGAGTTTTTTTATATATTTTGGATATCAATCCCTAAACATTTGTTGTTTTGAGCAACTAAGTTTTGGGATAACTTGTTATGCAACAACGGATAACTAATGAATACTAAAAACTCATGTTACAAATATATTAATTACAAGATTGTAATATAAAAATAATAAAAATGATATAGTGTCTGACATTATGAAGATACTTTTATTATTATATATTTACTTGAGGTACTATGAATGGACAATTTAATGTTTAATAAAAAGTTTGTAATAACATGAAGAAATGTTTATGCTTTCTTAAGTGAAAAGTAGAGTATACATTGATTCCAAGAAACTGAAAAATGACATTCCATACCTTCGATATTTATAACAAATGGGGTTTACATAAATTTATTCTTGTTTTTTATCTCATTTAATGTCTAATGTGTCATTTAGTCATAAATACTATTTTATTTCCATTCCTGCTCTGCAGTAATTTGGAAGTAGATAATGTTTTTAATTATATTATTGCTGTCTTTATTTTTTTTAAATTCTCAAGTCTAGATAAAATTATCAAAGTTCACAAAAAAATTGCTCCATATTTTTATTTGAAGATTAACAATTTGTTGATTTTGCTTCCTTTTTCAGATAGCAGTGACATCATGGTATTTTTAAACTTCCTTAAAAATAATATACGTAATCTACTTCTAATAACTTTTTCTTACTTAGCATTCTGGTCAAAACTCAGCAGAGATGTTTGTCAGCCACAGCTTCTCCACTCTTAGACTTTGAATTTTAATTCATTTCTTATTATTCTGGATCACATCTGTAAGCAATTTATTTAGGAAGGATATCTGTCT
Source organism: Cynocephalus volans (assembly GCF_027409185.1). NCBI lineage: Eukaryota > Metazoa > Chordata > Mammalia > Dermoptera > Cynocephalidae > Cynocephalus > Cynocephalus volans. The sequence goes on along the minus strand of NC_084460.1, from coordinate 123,457,235 downwards.
TGGTGGTGGTAACTTTGTTGTTGTTTTCTTGTCTGCTTGATGATATATTTCTATTGACTTCACACTTAACTGGCATCTTATCTAGGTAAAGAATGCTAACTCAAAACTCTGTAGATTTTGTTCTGCTGTTTTCTGCCATTTGGAGTTGAGTAAGAGGCCAAGCTGGCTTTTGTTTCTCTGCAGTCGTCCTACTTTTTTGTCTTCTCTTTAGCTTTATTTGTCTTTGGAATTTTCTTGATGATTTGTTTGGATGAAAATCCATCTTCATAAATGTTGCTTTGATATATGGAAACTTTTGAGTTTCTAAATGATGCCGTTTTTAGTTCATATGAGGAATTTCTTCAACTATAATTTCTCCTTGATGAATTTTATGTTTCTCTCAGGTACATCTATTGATTTTGTAATGCTGCTTCTATTTTTAGACTTCTGTTTCAGAATATTCTCTCTCACCAATTTAATCTTAGGCCATAGTAGGAATGAAATAATAAGAGCAATAATTTGTGTTTGCCTGCTCAGCTCTGCAGCCCTCATAGGAGAACACCTCTCCCCTATCCAGAAGCTCAGCAAAATTTTCCATCATCGTGGTGGTGGAAATTGGCAGGGAGAGGTTACTCACTCCCAATCCACATCCATAATAAATCTCACTTTTTATGGTCTTACCAAAATCTGTAGAATGTCTTTTTAGTCTATTTTGTAGGTGCAGAGATTTTTTTTTTTTTCTTTTCACTTATTTTATTTTCTAGGTGTCATGAGGGAATTTCAAGAGGGGGGATTTTTAATCAGCCTCACCTTAACATCATGCCTGTAGCTCAAACCACTGAATTATTTTTTAAAAATATATTTAGACCTGGGTCAAATGAGTTGAAAATGCAAGGAAAGGGTTAAATCTTCTCCTCAAGTGTGGGCAAAATCTGTAGAGAAAAGAGGAACAACTTCTATTAAAGTTTACTGGGCATGCAGTCATTGTCGAGGAAGGCTTGCCTGGGCGTGGAAGGGCTGCTCTTCTCCTGTAACACAGACTAATAGACCGACGACTGGGCTCATTTCCAACCATCAGGCCATGGCGGGAGCTGCCAAGATGGGTCCCAGATGGTGAGTGATCGTTCTTATTCTTACTCTTTGAAAGGCTGTTATGAGTTGTGATCTCAGCGGGAGGCTGTAGTTGAGGATGGTGCTCTGACGTCTGTCCTTCCTGCCTGAGAATGCTCATGTGTTCAGAGCATGTCTGCTCATGTCTACCCTGCACTTGGGAGAGAAAGGGATCTGTGCTGTCAAAGGTTAGCTAAAGCCCGAAGCCATTCTCCCCTTCTCGGAGCATCCATCCTAGCTAGGTTCATGGCTCCTAGGTGCGGAAGCCTCTTTCCCTCCAAAGATCTTTCCCACATGAAGGTGAGACTTATTTGAGGAGCCAAGTGCAGTTTTTCGGTGATGGTTTCTTCTTTCTTTCTTTTTCTTTTTCTTTTTTTTTTTTTTTAAGTGATTCATTTCGGTTTTGCCAATTTGTTTTTCAAATAGTGAATGTTAGTCATTGGTTTTAAGTTAAGAATCAGGAAATTTTCGAATGTCTGCATAAGGATGACAAATGATAGGGAGTAAGATTTTTGTATATCGGGGTCAGTTTGTCCTAAGCGTGGGGAACGAGGTAGAGAAGGGAGAGCAGAGAGGCCAAGGAAAAGAAAGAGGAAGGAGAGGTACAAGGAGAGAATGCAACACGCAGATAATAAGTCACAAATAGGCCGTGGGAGATTCTGGGAAGGGTGTGGTAGTGGAAAGAGGCGATGCAATGAGCTGTTTTGTATTGAACACACAAGATGTGCTGTGTACATTGCTCGTGTTATTTCACTATCTTTGCAATGAATTACGGACAGATATTATCATCTTTCTGTTTTACACATGAGGTAGCTGTGGTTTAAGGAGGATAAGTAACTTGCCCAAGGCCACACTGCTCATAAGTGGTAGAGCGAAAATCTTGCCTGCTTTGCTGTATACCACAAAGTTTCTCCATGCCAGGTCAGGTCCCCATGACAGGGACTTCCTGGAAGGAATCACACCCGCCCTTCTCTTGGATGGTGGCAGCTGGGGTCAGTCATTACTGGTTATTATTGTTCTTTGAAAATGTGAGTAACTTTTAGCTACTCAGGGCCTAATAGTTTGGGAAATAGCTTTGCTGCTTTTATTTTAGAAGATTTGAATTTAATTTCCAAATAAAGATTCCTTTGTTCTGAAATAAGAATTTCAGAATTTATAATTTTTGTGGAACTTTAGGGGTGATACTACTTAATGATGCTAGCACTGCCTGCAGAGGTCTATGGAACCACAGGCCACTGTCTGTATTGTTCTTGTTAAGATTCTCTTTGTCACCACTCCCCTCCCCCCACTTCTGGTGGCCTCACTTCTGTTCTCTCCTTTTGAAAGTTCAGTAAATTATTATGATTGTTGTATATTTCTTTCTTTCTTTTTTTATTTATTTGTTTCTTTTTTTAGCTCTCACTTATGAGTGAGGACATATGGTATTTCTCTTTCCGTGCTGTTTTATTTCAATTAACATAATTTTCTCTAAGTTCATCCATGTTGCTGTGAATGGCAGAATTTGTAAAGGGTCACAAAAAAATGATTACATTGTGTAATGTCGAATATACTAATTATCCTGATTTGAGCATCATGTATTGCACACAGGTATTGAAATTCAATGCGGCACCCCACAGATATGTACAATTAATTCTGTTTCAATAACTAAATTTTTTAAAATTTTAAAAGAGATTCTTTTTGTTTCACAGTGCATGAAAATTGGTCGTGAGCCAATGAATAGCCAATATGCAATGTTTAGTTTCTTCAGAAGCAAAATAAATGCAAATTAAAACAGTGAAGTATCATTTTTCCTCTATCAAAGTGGCAAATATTGTTTTTTAAAAAGCAAGCAAGCAAAAATCCTCTATATTGCTCAGGAGGGAAGAATATACCCTTATCATTTGCTGATGGTAATATAATATTTCTAGACAATAATTTGGTGGTATATGTCAAAAGCCTTTAAAATACATATACACTTTAGCCAGGTAGCTCACCTTTTAGGTATTTATTCTAAGGATATAATCATATATGTTTGTAAAGTTTTAGTGACGTGGATTTTTTTTTGCCATTGTTTCTAATAGGAAAAATCTTAGAAACAACTTAATGTGCAAAAATAAGTAATTGGTTAATTATGAAACATCCATAATGGGATACCATAAGGTAATTAAAAATTGTATTATAGAACAATTCATAATGCGTTTAGCTTAAAGGTAAAAAAGCAGAAAGTACAGTGCTACCACTTTTATACATGGCACATGTAAATACACAATGTTAATCAGAAGTATAGGTAATTTTTATTTTCTACTGTGTGCTTTTAAACTTGAATCATAGCTACAGTTCAGAAAAATAAAACTAGATATTTAGGAAAAAGAAAACAATGGCTGGCTTTTCTCAGAAAAGCAGACAACTGTCTAGTAGTATGTAATCAATCATAATTTATGGTATTCCACTATTAGGGGTTCCACTATCAGCACCTAGAATTTAACTTTTTTCATCTCTTGACTCCTCTTCAAAATACACTCACTTTACCCATAACTCATTAGATCCTAATAAGTCTGTTTTGATAGAATATTACATTTGGAAGAGGCAAGAGCACTCATTTTCTTATTTTACACCTGGGATTGCACGGCTCTAGAGTGATTTGCCGATTGAGAGGGAAGACAGTGCAGTGTGGCCATGCTTTAGAACCAGACTGCTGGGGTTTGAACACCAGCTCCCCCACTTTTTAGCTGTGTGACCTTGGACAAACTGCTTAATCACTGTAATTCTTAGTATCTTGTCTGTATAATGGGGATTATATAATCATCATAATACTTAGTTTCTTGTCTGTAAAATGGGGATTATAGTGAGATGCCATAAGGTCAGTGTGAGATTTTAATGAAATAATCCATATAAAGTTCTTAGAACTTTGTTCTCATAAGTACTCAGTAATTATTAGTAGTAGTTGTTTTTATTACTATTACTGTTAGGATTCAGAAATGAAGGGCAAGTGATTTGTTCAAGATTATACAACTACTTATTGGCATTGCTAAGACTAGAATGCAGGAAGGTTTTTTTTTTTTTTTTTTTTTTCCTAGTGTTCAGTACCCTCTGAGTCTGCCAGGACAACCCAGGCTAGGCTCCTAGGGGGACTGACCTGAAACAGAAAGTGCCCAAGGACAAGAGCAGCTCCAGGGAGTGACTCTAATCACAATGGGAAGCCAAATGCTGGAAAGGGTGAAGCTAGGGAAGCTGAGAGCCAAGTTAGGTACAGAGATGACGCCTGGATCAAAGAGCTAGTGCCAGAGAGAAGAGACAACTCAGAGACCCTGCAGCAGTGGGGTGGGGTGGGGCGGGGCAGATGTTTTATACAGTACCAGCTGTGGGCTTCCTGGGAGGTCAGTGTGGTTTAAAGACCCAAGTTCTGGGTAATTAAATAGACAAATGGGGAAATTTCAGGTATAGCTTTGAGAAAATGCCCAAAAGGTAGTAATAACAAAAGATGAAGTAGAATAGTATTATTACAGGTAATAATAATAGAGGATAAAGCTGGGCAGGGCCAGAACAAGGAGCCCAGAATCCAGGCAGCCAGTCATGATTATCCCGAAGGCACAGCCTAAGTTTGAAGGATCATAAACAAGCAGAGACAGGATAAAATTTCCTTTAAAGAATTCCCCTGACAGCAGAGGGCAGAACAGATTTAGGGTAACAAGGAGATCCTTTAGGAAACTATTGAAATAATCCAAGAAGTGATGAGGACATGAAACCAGGGTAGTTATGGTGGATTGGAGAGGAGAGGTGTGCATTTAAGAGATGTTTAAGCAATAGATCTGACAGGAGTCAGTTTTTGACAGATGTGGAGGCTGGAGGAGAAGGAGAGATCTAAGTGCACGTAGCGTCCTTCACAAAATGGGGTTTATAAGAAGTGGAGTGGGTTGGGGCCAGGGAGAGATAGAGGACAGATGGTGAGTTTATTTTCTAACATGTTGAATTTGAGATGTCTGTGGAGCAGCTGGATGGGATGTACAAGTAGGCAAGTAGATATTGAGGTGCAAAGCTCAAGAGAGAGATCAGGGCTGGAGTGGACATTGAGAGTCTTCAGCATAACAACAGTAGACAGGTGAAATTCTCATTGTGGGCGAGTTCTCTAGAGACAGGAAACAGTGGGTTGAGAGGAAGCCGAGGATGGAATCTGGAAAGCCTTGACATTTAATGAGCGAGAGGAAGAAGAAGAGTCTACGATAGACACCAAGGAGGGGCTAGAGAGATTGGAGAAAACCAGGAGAAAAGTGGAGTCATAGAAACTAAGGGAGAAGAGAAATTCAAGAAAGGGGAAGACGTGTCCATGAAAAGACAAGGCATATTTACCAAACATATTTTTCTTTATTTTTATAGCAGTTTTAGTTTTGCACAGAAATTGAGTGGAAAGTACAGACAGTTCCCATACCCTTCCCCCACTCACATACACAGTTTCTCCTATTATTGACATGTCACATTAGAGTGCATATTTACCATACTTCTACAGTGAGCATGATATGTGACTCTAGTGACTGAGCGTCAAGGGTTGAATTGTGCCCCCCCAAAATTCACGTGTCATAGTACTTCTAGATATGACCATATTTGGATGTAAGATCTTTACAGAAATAATCAAGTTAAAATGAGGTTGTTGGGGTGGGCCCTCATCCAAGATGACTGGTGTGCTTATAGAAGAGGAAGTTTTGACAAAGAAACACGCACAGAGGAAGATGGCCATCCAGAAGCGGAGGAGAGAGGCCTGGACCACATTCTTCCCTCACAGTCCTCAAAGAAACCAACCCTGCCAAAACCTTCATTGTGGACTTCTGACCTCCAGAAAAAAAAATGTCTGTTGTATAAGCCACTGTAGTTATGGTACTTTGTTACCACAGCCCTAGCAAATGAACACACTTGGTGAGAGTGCATACAGCCAGAGAAAGAAACTGTGAATAAGCATGTCAGAGGGGTGAGAGGGAAACCAAAAAAGACTTAGGTCACCTATGATAAGAGGAGAAAAATATTTCACAAAGCAGAGGGTAGTCACAGTGTCAAATTCTGCAGAAAGGTGAAGTAGGAGGATGACTGGAAATGTCAGTCCAGAGGCCCCCAGTGATCTCTGCAGAGCACTCCCAGTCGAGTAGAGGGAGTGGATGAGCTTTGGAGAGCCGAGAGCATGGAGGCAGCACAGATGGACCACTGCTGCTGGAGGTTTGGTGATAAAACGGGACCTCTTCACTGGAGCAAACTCACCTCTGCCGTCCATAAAGAGCCACATGGAAATAAGCTAGAGTCAAGTCAGCCAGAGCTGGAGGCTTCTCTCCTCTACTCTAAAAGCTAAATAAAGGAGAAAGAAGTAAATACTTCTTTTTCCACCCAAAACTGATTTGGGAAGGATTTCTGAAAGAAAAGGACTTTTGCAGCTGTGATTTTACATGTTGTATTTTGGGTACTGACACAGATTCCATTTTGTATTGTTAAGTCACAAGAAAGTTTGAGGCTTCTTAGAGATCAAGCCTCTTGTGAATTTGGTGATATAAAGAAGAAAACAAGCCCAACTAGAATTTCAGGGATCATTTATAATTTACATCAATAAGCAGGAAAAAAAAAAAAGTAGAATTGGAATAGAGAAGTATTAAAACATTTTTTTAGAAAGCTTTGAGTCAAAATGAACGTAAAATTTGTTATCTGCGGTGTTAGGGATACAATAAATCAAACAACCCAAATGTCACAGTTCTATATTACTGAGGATCAATTAATCAGATTTGACTACACTAAAAGATCAGGTAAAAATAAAATGAAACAGACATTTAGTTAAGTAAACAATGAGTTAATACTAGCAAGAAACTGGTAACACTGGGTAAACCTAAAATACACAACTACCCAAAAGATAAACCTGCATCATCACCGCAATCTTATAACTATTTTCAAGCAACTGAACAATAAATCTTTACCAAGAACCTGGTTGTTTTAAGGCACTGTGGAGAATACAAATGAAATAGCTGATTTTTTATAGCATCAACAATCATGGAAATAACAACAATCATGAAATGGCAAAAGCAATTCAATGCAGCTGATAGTCCAGTGACTTTTAAAAAAGAAATACAAATGATGAAAAGTTCATTCTCACTAAATATTAAAGAAATGCCAATTCAAAAATCAATGAGATATTTTTATTTATCAGATTAAACAGTAAAACAAACAATCCAATTAGAAAAATGGGCAGCCTCCATACTGTTTTCATCCCCACTAAAAGTCCAAAGGAAAGGAAATCGGTATGTCAAAGGGGTACCTGAACTCCCGTGTTTATTGCAGCTCTACTCACAATAGCCAAGAAATGTAATCAACCTAAGTCTCCATCAATTGATGACTGGATAAAAAAATGTGTGCATATACACCATGGAATACTGTCCAGCCATAAAAGAGAATGAAATCCTGTCATTTGTGGCAACAGGGATGAGCCTGAAGGACATTATGTTAAGCAAAACAAGCCAGGTGCAGATGGATAAATACCTCACGTTCTCACTCATATGTGGAAGCTAAAAAAGCTGGTCTCCTGGAAGGAGAGAGTAGAATAGTGGTTACTAGAGGCTGGGAAGAGTACTGGGTAGAAGAGGTAGGGAGAGGTTGGTCAATGGATATGAAATTACAGCTAGATAAGAGGAACAAGTTCTAGTGTACTATAGCACTGTAGGGTGACTACAGTTAACAACAATTTATTGTATAATTTAAAATGGCTAGAAGAGAGGATTTGGAATGTTCCCAACACAAACACATGACAAATGTTTGAGTTGATGGATATGCAAATTACCTTGATTTGATCATTACACCTTGTACGAGGGTACTTCAAAAACTTTGTGGCAAGATGCATATTTTAATTCTATTTTCCACAAACATTTTGAAGTACCCTTGTATGCATGTATCCAAATATCACAGTGTACCCACATATATGTACTAATATTATGTGTCAATTAAAAATAATAATCATTAAAAAATGGGCAAAGCTATAAAAAGACATTTCCCCACAGAGGATATACAGATGGCAAACAATCACATGAAAAGATGGTCAACATCACTAGCCATGGAAATGAAAATTAAAACCACAGTGAGATATCACTTTTTACCTATCAGAATGGCCAAAATAATTAAAAAATTGTGATAACAGAAAATGCTGGCAGGATGCAGAGAAACTGGATCACACACACATTGCTGTTGGGAATGTAAAATGGTACAGCCACTCTGGAAAAACAGTTTGGCAGTTTCTTAGAAAACTAAACATGTACTCACTGTATGACCCAGCAATTGCATTCTTGGGCATTTATCCCAGAAAAATGAAAACCTATGTTCACACAAAAACCAGGACATGAATATTCATACCGGCTTATTCATAATAATCAAAAGCTGGAGAAAAATGCCCTTCAGTAGGTGAACAAACAAACTGTGGTACATACATACACCATGGAATAATGCTCAGCAATAAAAAGGAAAGAATCACAGCCAGGTACAGTATAGTGACATTTCAGGCAGCAATGGATCGCATATACAATGGTGGTCTCATAAGATTACAGTGGAGCTGAAAAATTCCTATTGCCTAGTGACACAGCCATCATAGCATCATAGTGCAACCCATACCTCAGGTGTTTGTGGTGATGCTGGTGTAAACAAACCTGCTGTGCTGCCAGTCGTACAAAAGTATAGCAATACATTTACTGTATGTACAGTACATCACACTTGATAATGATAATAATAGACGAGGTCACTGCTTTATGTATTTACTGTACTATACTATTTATCATTATTTTAGAGTGTACTCTTCCTACTTATAAAAAACAAGTTTACTGTAAGACAGTGGCTGTTACTCCAGCAGCAGCCTCAGACATCTCAGGTTCACGGCCCGTCTCTTGATTGCATCATATCTCTTGTGCATGATTTAAGCTCACGTTCTTTTGTTCATCATGGCCCCTAAGCATACAAAATCCACTGCCAATGTTGCCAGTCAGGGCCACGTTGAGGGACTGAGCGGTAGGCTATACCATCTGGGTTTGCGTAAGTACATTGTACGATGCTCATACAACAACAAAATCGTCTAATGAGGTATTTCTCAGAACATATCCCCATTGTTAAGCAACATATGTCTGTACTTATACACATAAAAATTTCAATGATTCTTCAGGGAATTATGTTCAGTGAGAATACCAATCCCGAAAGGTTACATATTATCTGATTCTATTTCTACGACATTCTTGAAATAACTGAGTCATAGAGACAGGGAACAGACTGGTAGTTGTCATGGTTAGGGGTGGTGGAGAAGTGAGGAGATATGTGGCTACAAAGAGACAGCACAGACGAGGCTTGTGGTGATGGAACAGTTCTGTATCTTGATAGTGGAAATCATTACACGAATCTACACGTGACAAAATTGCAGGGAACTACACGCATACACAAAACTAAAACTGGTGAAATCTGAATAAACACTGTGGATTGTATCAATGCCAATTTCCTGGTTATGATATTGTATGACAATTATGCAAGATGTTACCACTGGAGGATACTGAATGAAGGGTACATAGGACTTTCCTGAATCTGTAATTATTTTTTTTAAAAAAGTTAAAAAAGTAATTTATAAATAAAATGTTTATCTCTACTAAATATTAAAGAATTGCCAATTCAAACATCAACAAGATATTTTCATTTATCAAATTAGCAATTTATGGTTTTGGGGGGATGGGTAGGGGCAATAATGCTAATAAGTGTACAATAAGAGGTATTTTCATATACTACTGATTGTGGGAACATGAATGGGCATAACCCTTCTGAAAAGCAATTTGTTAACGCATATCAGGTCTTAAAAATGCTTATATAAGCAGAAACCCACTGTGGGAACTTTCTGTTTCTCTCTGGTCTTAGTCATTTTTTCAGTTCATTCAGCACCTTTGTTCCAGGCACAGTGTTACACATTAGAAACACACCAGAGGTGAGTAACCATGATATCTGTCTGTGAGAAGCTCAGTTTCCTGGTAAATATATCAGATGATTTTTTTATAACAGCGAAGTGTGTGAGGTTCTACAGGAGCTGTTTTTCATTTGTAGGCAGTATCATGTCTTAGATCACTGCCAGGGTTTTCAGACAGTTGGGCTGGCATTAAATAATAAGTAGTTAATAAACAGTTCTTGGCCATGAGTCAAGTGAGTTGGAGTGGGGGTGTAGGAGTAGCAGAGGTGAAATCAGACAGCTGGAGGATATAAAAAAAGAAAACACAGTTCTCTACTTATTAGCTATATCAACTTGGGGAAGCTACGTAGCTCCCTGAACTTCAGTGTTCTCCTCTGTAAAATGAGGCTCCCAGTACTCACCAACACCGAGAAGATTATAAGAACTTATAATAGATGTGAAGTCCCATAGAAATAAAATATTTCAAGACTCACATCCTTTTCTTTAAAATGTATAAGTTCCTATATTTTAAATTGTCTTAGATTTCTTTAGCTCTGCCTTTTTTGATTGAGTTCTGGCAAACGGAATCTTACCTGTAATGCAGAAGTTGCTATAGTAGACTTCCTAATTACAGATAAGAGAAGGGCAGGCCAAACGCAGATGAATAAGGTAAAAGCCAAACAACAAAGCCACCTAAAATGTGTTTTTATGTAAGGTAGGATGTCAAAAACATTAAAATAAAATCATATGTTTGGTAACTATGTGAATGTCTTTATGAAGTTGTCTATGAAAACCTGCTTTTCAGCCTTCTAGACTTTAAATATATTGTTTGCTTTTAATTTATAAAGACTTCTTTGCTTATTAGTAATCATGGGTAACTGTACTCAAATTTGTTCTTCCTAATTCTAGAAAATACGTAAACTACCATTTTTCTTTATCATAATATATTCCTTGCTCTAATAATTTCACCTCTAGGGAAAGAGAAATGGAAGCATATTTGTGCACAAAAATGTGTATTACAGCATTATTTACTATAGTGAAAAATAAGAATCAACCTAAGTTTTTAATAGTAGATGAATGGTAACATAAATTAAAAATGAAGTTGATAATGACTTTTTAATGATAGAAACAACATAAGGCTACAGAATTATTTTAAGAAGTGCATAGAAAAAAGATACTAAGCAAATATGTCGAAATAGTCATAGTGGTTATCTCTAGATTGCTGGGATTCGGAAATAGGATTCTTTCTTTGACTAAAATTGCCAGATCTTCAGTGAACTTATCTTGCTCTGCTAAGCAGGATGTGATCAAGTTGAAAAGTAACCAAGTGGCCAGGCACAGCCTCTAGGCCAGAAGTGGCGCTATAGATCCTCAGATGACGGAAGTGAGTAACGCAGGCTTGTGGTTTACGCACGGCCTCATCACATATGAATGGTGGAAGCTCTGTTACTGGTCACCACTCTGCTGTCCTGCGTGTGGGGGTGTGGTCCAGGATAGCCTAGTCTTATTTTTCAAGAAAATTCAGAAAGGCAAACTTGGTGAAATCTGATTTTTACATAATGGCTCAATGTCTGGAGGGGCTGGTTTGGCCTAGATCACCAATTTTACCACTGATCTCTGGTAGTGCAACAGAGGTTCAGCGGACAGTGAGATAATTGTGGATGGAGTGGTTTGGGAATATATTATACTGGGGCTGAGGTTGCAGTCACAGCTAGAAAAGAGGGGGCTGGGAGTATTTGTTTATGAATTTATTCAGTAAAGTCTTACTTAATGTTGGGAAAATGAAGATGAATCCAATAGAGATCCTCTTTAGAAGCTACTATGGAAGGAGGTATCACCATAGTTAACATTTCTTCATCTGGCAGGAATTATGGTATACTATATTACATCATATATTATTTTATTTAATCCTCACAACTGCTGGAGGTAGGTACTCTTATCCTCTATTTTCCACAAGTGAAAACTCAATCTTTCCCAGTCACAAAGCTGGTAACAGAGCCAGGATTCCACATACCAATCTGATTCTAGACCCAAACTCTGAATAACCATGCCATATGTAGTTGGAGATCAGTAATCTCTCCCTCGAGAGATTACTTCCAGCAGCAAGAAACATTTGTGGATGGAAAAACTTGAGCTTGGAGAGTGCTGTGTTGGGTTAGGTCCAAAACAATCCCTGGCAACCAATTGATAAAGGTAAGAGCCACCAGGGTTGTCTTAGTCAGTTTTCTATTGCTATAACAGAATACCATAGACTGGGTTATTTATAAGGAAAAGAAGTTTAACTGGTTCACTGCTGTGGAGGCTGGGAAGTCCAAGATTGGGCGACTGCATTTGGTCCACTTCTGGTGAGGGCCTTGTGCTGCCTCATAACATGGCAGAGAAGCAGAAGGGAAAGTGGGAGCATGGGAAAGGGGCAAAACATGAGGGGCAGCGTCACTTTATAACAACCTGCTGTCATGGTAACTAATCCAGTCCCACTAAAGTGAGAACTTACTCACTCCAATGAGAATTAACCCAGCCTCACAAGCGTGGCATTAATCCCTCTAAAGGATCTAATCACTTCTTAAAGACCCCAACCACCAAGATCACCACAATGGCAACCAAATTTTCAACACATGAACCCTGGAGGACACATTCAAACCATTGCAGGTTCTTTCCCTGAATCATTACAATAACCACATAAGTTAGATATTATTTTCCCCATTGAACAAAATGAGGAAATTGAAGTTCAGAAAGATTTAGTAATTTACTCAAGTTTGCACAACTAGTAAGGGGCAGAGTGGAGAGACTTACTTGAAAAGTGCCAAACCACTGAGCACTCATGTCAAAAAAAAGTACACTAACATCTATCTGACATTCTAATGATAGTCACATAGCATTATCAACTAGAAATTAAAATAGATTTAATTCTATATCCCACTGAAAACTTGAGGTCACTAGATGTGTGACCCTGGGCAGGTGGCCTAACCTCTCTGAAACTCAGTTTCCTTGTCTGTAAAACATTTTGCACTTACTGTGACGATTAAATTAAGCGATGCATTTGAAACACTTAGAGTGCCTTAAGGTACTAGCAGAGTGCCTGGCAGTCAGTTAACAGTTATTAACTTTAATAGACATTTACTAAGCCCCACTCTGGGCCTGTTACTATGCTAAGTACCAAGAATGCAAAGGGGAATGAAACACATTTCCCACCCCTGGGGAACTCAGGGCAGAACAGCCATATCAGCAGTGAAATTTCAACACAATGAGGAAACTGTGATAATGCAAAAATACATAGTGTGGTTTGGGAGTGAGGAAGATACAGATATGGTGAAAAGAGGAGGGAAAGTTGCAGGGAAGGCGTCAGCCATGGAGTGATCAGGATCTCGAAGGAAGAATTTTGCAGTAGGGAAGTCAGGAGAGGCATTCCAGGCAGAAGGAACAGCTTGAGCAAAGGTAAAGAAGGCAAAAAGTCTTCAAAAGGATGTGGAGAAGAGGGGGGCAGGGTCAGGGAACAGTGAACAGTTCAACTGTGAGCAGTGTGTAAGTTGTATAGCTTGGGTGATAAAGACAGAAGAGAAAAATTAAATTCAGGCTGTGAAGGGCCTTGTGTTTCTTGCTAAGAAGTATGACCACTAGTTTGTGAGGAACAAGGAACAGATTTTTAAAGGGAGGAAGTTTCATAATCAGATTTCATTTTGATGAAAGACAATGAAGGGAACCAGCCAGAAGACTTGCAATAGTCCAGACGAGAGGTGATGAAGACTCCAACACTGGCCACCAGTGAATAGGAAGTGGATGGTAAGACGAAAGGGGGGGCGAAGGGTGACTTCCACACACTGTGTGAAATGCAAGGTGTGAGAATGGACTGGTCCCTCTTCCTTACCGCAGTCATCCCAAGGGGCCAAAACAAAAACACAGAATGCCTCCTTTAAAAATAATCTCTTTTGTTTGTATGCAAATAGGCCATGCATAGTGAAAACACAACTCAAATGCAATATTTTGTCTCCAGTCCATCCATGAAACGCTAAAATCAAATTGTTTTTTAAATGCTGTCCTTCTCAAAAATTCCAATTCCTCACATTAAAACTGTAGCCAACCAGTGCCAGGCTTAGGTGAGATTGTTTTCAGTCTTAAATTTTGATTTAAGTAAAGCTCAAATTAAGGCACTTTTCAAAAGAGGCCGTCCTTATATCCTTACTTACATCACTGCAGGGTGGAGAGAGTGACATCTGGTTTCACTGGAAAATTTCTTTCAAATAGCAACACCTCTGTGCTGGTGGATCTTCAGAATTTTCTTCATAAAGGCATGTAAAGGTAGTTGTAGGGTACTGCAAAAATTGCACCTCTATGGTCTAGACCACCAACTTGGGAACTACAAATCCAGGTTGATAAACGCACGTTTTAAGGGTTCACAGAAGTCTTATACACATTGTTTTGGTTACAAAGATGCCACAGGGAAGTGAGTCTTTGAGTGTGCAATGCCCATCCCCCACCCCTGTTGAGAAATGGAAGCTTTGAAAAATCCACTGGCTTTTTTTTTTTTTTAAAACAAGCTTAGTCATATTGGCCATGTTCTATATGCCCCAGCCTATTTTACTTTACTTTGTAATGCATTTTATTTATGCTTTATATAAATATTTTGCATAAAAAGGTGCTTTCACAGATCTTCATGCTTCCCTAAATTTGAAATATGCAGCCAGTTTTAAAAATGTGTTAGTTTTGTTATGTAGTATATCCCTTCCTCTGCACACATAGAGGGGGGAGGCCTATCGACTTAACTCTTTAAACAACCTTTACATTTAGGATATTACCTCATCTTATTTCTTCTAACTGAGGTTATGAAGGAAATGACAAATGTCAGAAGCTTTGTAGAAGAAATGACTGTTTAAGTGCATAGCCTTAAAATTCAGAGGCACAGATTGGGGGGAGAAAAAATAATAAATTCAGAAACATTTGAATTTGGTTTTGATCATCCCAGGTAACACTGAAGATTGAAAGGATTGTACATTTGAAATCAATTATCTGAGTTCTGAAAAGTGACATCACAGACATTGGTAGTTTAATGGTATCAATTTTTAAACTTGCTGCTGTATATATTTCATTTATCTTGGAAAGGTTTTACATAGTTCTGATATTTTTCAAATAATAGACCAACTTTTGTGTAAACTATTAGAAGGAGTCCTAAGATTGTAAGATTGTACTGTAAACCCTATTGAGGAGCTAGAATATAGAATCATTAAACTGGAAGAGAAGTTAAGAATCATTTAGTCCACCCTCCCCCCAGTAGTTTCTCTCTACCGTGCTATCCATGACTAATGATTATGCAGACACTATGACCATTCAAAATACAAAGTGAAGGGGAACCAATATCTCCTGGAGAAGCCTATTTCTGAGACAGAGGGCCTGCGGAAATTTTTCTTAGTTGTGCCCTACACAACCTAGTTAGAATCTAGCTCACACTTTATGATGATATTTAATCATGATGACATCATACACAATAGAAGATGTGTATGTTGAAAACCATCTGGTGGCAAGTACCTTCACCTTATTACATCTGCATAGGTCTCCTTCACTCAGCTACAGGCTCTAGAAGGGCAGGGGCGACTCTTGTTTAGCTAACCTTGGATTGCAGGACCAGTCCAGGGCCAGTTGGGGCTGGCCAAGGATTTGTTGAATAAATGAAGGCAAATTAAAAAGTAGAAATTCCAAATGGTGCAATTACATCAGTGGATTTTGAGGAATTATTGGAGAATGGGAAATATTACTGAGATACAAAAATGGGTAGAAATAAAGATAAAGCATAAAAATGTGTCTTTATGTGTCAGTAGTCTATAAATTCTGCTGGTTCCCATGCAGCCCTGGCAACACCCCTGAAGCCTTGGCCAGCTCCTTCCACAAAATGTTTGGACATGCAGCAGGCAGGCCAGGCAGGAGGGGTGCTCTGGATGTGGCCCTACTGCTATATCCTGGTCTCTAGTGTCCACGGGGTGAGTCTTGAGCCCCTCTGTTCCTCACACAGCCGTCCTTCCCTGACCTAGCCTCACTTCCCTGACCTGTGGCCTGCCCCCAGTGATGGACCTTGTTCCACACATTTCCCAGAAACTCCTGATTCTGGGCGAGCCCTAGCACACCCCCACTCCACTCTGCCATGTCTCCACCAGACCGCATTCCTCGCTCAGATCCTAGGTATGGGATTGCTGGCTCCCCACCTGCTGTGGTGGTTGTTCTTAGCCTGATTTCTACCCAGTCCCAGCTTTCTCATCTTACATCTAAAGGCCACATCCATTCTTGAGACAACAGGACTTTTTCTAAAATGCATGCAATCTGAAGCTTATCCATTTGACATTTTTTTCCTTAACCCACATTTTAATATAAGCAAATGCAATCTTCAATCCAAATAAATGTGTTTTGCTGCTGAAGTTCAGGTACGTTTTGTGTTTTAAGCTCTATGTGATTTTGAGAGAAAGTGCATACAGAGTCTTTTACATTTACTTGATAGAATCCTATAAATACCTTTGGTGTCCCTTGCTCTTCTGACTTCTCCCTTGAGGACAACTAGGCAAAAGTGTGTCATTGGGTCTTAGTTTCTGTGTTTAGAAATTGATCAAGTACAAGTTAAGAAACAATACACATTACCCTTTTCTTAACACGCATGAATGATGGGTGTGAATTTGCATCACGAGAAAGTGATAAAACAAGATACCCAGGGCAGCAAGGGAGACAGAAAAAGCCAGTCTAGGACAAGAGTGGAGTGTGCCTTAGAGGTTGTAAGAGTGAGGTTCCCCCCACCTCAGTAATTCACTGTGTGATATAAATACCAAGGCTGCAAAATTCTGGTTCAGACAAAGAAAAAGACTCAACCTGTAATACTTCACTATATAAAATTTGTTTGTAAGTTTGGTTAAGATTGTATCCACTTCAAAGAAAAAAGAAACACACTACATTTCTAAGAATGTTCCTCCATTCTTGGAACTGAACACTATTTTTTAATTGAACTGGTCCTTCAAAAACAGTGGGACTTTTTTCTTTAATTTACCTAAGGAATTGACATAAAAATCTGTGGTTCTGCACCAGAAAGATGCCGAAAATGTCAATCTAGAGAGCAGAAATACAAAACTGGATTTTTTTCACAACCACGTTGCTTGTATAGCGTTTAATTACAAGTGTGCATCATGGGGAAGTGAACCTTTGGACTGTGAAAATAATGCTAATTTTCTTTCCCACTAGTCTGAAAGCCCTCCAAAATGTCACATCATTAATTTAGTTGCTTTACCAGGAATCAGTGCATGTGGTTAGTGTGTGGGTGTTTTTTTTTTTTTTATTTAAATTATTAGACTTTATTTTTAGAACAGTTTTAGATTTACAAAAAATTGAGTAGATAGTACAGAGAATTCCCAACTAACCCCTACCTGGCACACAGTTTTCACTATTATCAACATCTTGCATTAGTGTGGTATATTTTTTACTATTAATGAACCAATATTGATACATTATTCTTAACTAAAGTCCATAATCTACATTAAGCTTCGCTCTTTGTGTTGTACAGTCCTATGGGTTTTGACAAATGCATAATGTCATATATCCTGCAGTATCATACAGAACAGTTTCCCCGCCCTAAGAATCCCGGTGCTCCACCTTTTTAACTCTCCTCACACCACCCCACCCTTAGCCCCCGGCAACCACTGATCTTTTTACTGTCTCTGCCTTTTCCAGAATGTCATGTCATTGGAATCATACAGTATGTAGCCTTTTCAGATTGGCATCTGTCGTTAAGCAATATGCATTTAAGGTTCCTCTATGCCTTTTCATGTCTTGGTAGCTGATTTCCTTTCATTACTGAATAATATTCTATTGTCTGGATGTACCATGGTTTGCTTGTCCATTCATCTATTGAAGGGCATCTCTGTTGCTTCCAGTTTTGACAATTATGAATAAAACTGCTGTAAATATTCATGTACAGGTTTTGGTGTGGACATAAGTTTTTAACTCAATTGAGTAATTACACCTATAAGTGTGATTGCTGGATCGTATGGTAAGAGTATGTTTAGTTTTGTAAGAAACTGCTGAACTGTTTTCCAGAGTGGTTTTATTATTTTGCATTCTTATCAGTAATGTATGTGCGTTCCTTTTGCTTCACATCCTGGACAGTATTTGGTATGGTCAGATTTTTGGATTTTAGCTATTCTACTAGATGTGTAGTGGTGTCTCATTAATTTGCAATTCTCTAATGACATGTGATGCTGACCATCTTTTAATATGCTTATTAGCCATCTGTCTACCTTCTTTAGTGAGGTTTACATTCAGATCTTCCAGGCCTTTTTAATTATTTTTTTTTATCTTTGAGTTTTGAGGGTTCTTTGCATATTTTGGATACCAGTTCTTTTTCAGGTATATCTTTTACAAATATTTTCTCCCAGTCTGTGGCTTGTCTTTTCATTCAGTGTGTGTTTATGCTTTTAGGAGGAAAAAATACAATTTTTCCAGAATACAATTTTACGGCAGCAGTAAAAAAAAAATTCATCATAAATGTCTTATGCTCTCTCTCAGGTGTTGTCAGGGAACTGTGGACCCAGCAGGGTTTTGTTGAAAGGGGAGAGTCAAGTCCTCGAGGCTGTGGTTGACTACCCTGCTTTATTAGCAATTGTGCAGCGGGGCTGGGAGTGAGAAGACAACCCAGCCCTGAGCTGTATCACTGCTAAATTTTAAAAAATTCAAGAACCGTGTTTACAGTGAAATCCTGGTCCCACTCCCATTGATTATACTATGCATAGGGTATGAATTTCTGTCCATGAATCCAAGTGCATAAGAAATAATCACTCTCTTTATTTTCTTTAACTCAACCTAACCCCATCTCTGAGCATCCATTCTGCCAGTTGGACAAGAGACACCGTCTTGGTCATGCAGGAATCCTCTTCCTCTCCTGCAGCTCAGTCAGAATTCAGGAAGTTCACCTGGTGCCTGGAAAATGATGGAACCTTCCTCAAGTCCCTAGGCTGTTCTAGGTGCCATTGGCACCTTCACTATCTGAGCCCACAGCGGTCTGTGAAGTCTGGCAGCTCCCTGCCCCCATGCCACAGTGGAGAATGAGAATATCTACTGAGGCTGGGCCCTCTGAGCCAAGGGCACTGCCTTTCTACTCATGAGCCATCAGCCCTGAGGTTATCACCCCCTCAGAAGCACTGAGGGAGGGGTGCTGGGTTCTCACTGCTCCTTGGGCCCCCCTTCCTGTAGCATCTCAAAAACATTCTCTCGCTCTTCTCTCACCCTCTACGATACTGGTAATCATCCCTTCCACAGGCTTTCACAAAAGTCTGGCAGAGCCTTCGACTTTGGATCTCTTCTACTTTTCCCCTGCACAAATCTGTGTGTCAAGAAAGCTCAGAAAACACACACTAATTTACATTTCAATAAATAATGCTGCTATAATTATTTGTGGAAACTATCTTATATTGGAACCACCACCACCACTACTTAGAATACATTCAATTCATACAGCCCCTTGGCCACTGGCCACAGGAGGCCATTCTATATAGCAACAAACATGTAGCTGAAATTGGAAAACTCAGCTAAGTAGTTGGATGTTTCTAAGTGCCCACAGGTTTCTGGCTTTGGCACACAGAGTAGATCCTGACTATGTGGTCCCCAGGGGAATGGTCTTGGGCAAAGTTGGATGAGGGCATCAGGGAGGTATCTGTCACCCCAGGCCCCCGACCAGCTGCATCTGTAGCCACTTCCCTCCTGCTGCTTTTCCTCGCAACCCTGGCCTCCTTGGACCCGAGAACATCTGGGAGTGAGGCAATGGAGGAAGCAGCCCCACGCAGAAAGCAGCTTTCTGAGGTTACCAGCAACTTCCTCCTCACCAAACACAGGGAACTGCTCTTCTTCATTCTGCTCAACCTCCTTTCAGCATTTGCTACTGTCCACCACCATCACTGTTGGACCCTCTCCACCTCTGGCTCTGATGACACATATGGGAGTCAGAGTATTTCTGACTGGCTGAATGCCAGCCCTAAACACTGACACAGACAAGATGGGCAGGAAGTGGCAATGTGACTTGACACATGGAAAAGAATTCATGGTCAGCCAATCTCCTGCAGCTGTTTAAAGGCTAGTTTGATCTCTGACTTATTAACGAAAGTGATCTGGTCACTGCCTGTTCCGTCCTGCCAGCGCTCTCTGCTAGGAAGTGTGTTGACCAACACAGGGAGAAGGCGCTAATAAGAGAGACACCGAGTTGATTAGCATCCTAGAGACCATGTCACATGAGGAGCAGTTGAGGACACTGGTAATATTTAGCTGAGAGGAGAGACTGTTCAGGAAATTTATAATATCCACTTTCAACTATTTGAAGTGTTTTCTATAAAATATTCTATATAGAATATATTCTAGTAGTTATATGTTCTATATTCTATATTCTACTGGAATATATTCTAGTACAATATGGAATACATTCTAGTATATTCTAGTAGAATATCTATAAGATATTCTAGTAGTTCTAGAAAACAGGACAGGGACCACTAGATGGAACTTACGGATCTGAGGAATGAAGGGTGGTAGATTTGGGATTTTTATAAAAAAGACATTTTTCTTATATCTCTCTTTTTGGTTAGTGAGTTTCCCAACATGATGAAAAGGCAAGCAAAGGCTAGACGTGCATCTGTCAGAGATGACATTGAGCAGGGCCTTGCTTGAGCGCGAGACTAGAATGATGACCTCTGAGGTCCCATACAGCCTTGCAACTGTCACTAAGTCAGAACAAGAGAAAGCCAGGACACCAACTTGTCCCTTATTTCTGCTGCCTGCCTCACCATTCACCTTCCTTTACTCCCTTAACAAGCTTCCAGGTTATGCATTGGAGAAGCCTGTCTATATGCCAGGATCTGTGCTGGGCACCTGTATATGTCATCCTATTTAATCCTCAGGACAAGTCTATGAGATTTTTAGTATTACTTCTATGAAGAAACCAAGGCTAAGAGAAGTTAAGTAACTTCCCCAAGAACACACAGGTACTAAGTAGTGGAGCCAGGGTTTGAACACAGATCTCTGTGATTCCAAAGCCCAGTGTGATATGTTATCTTTACTCTTGTATTTATGGCAAATGATAGTGCTTTCCAAAATTTTTAGTATTGACATAAAGACTCCTTTTAAAATAAATTTATCTAAATAAAGTAAGTTAAGAGAAAAATAACATATAAATAACAGTACACATTTTACATGAATACGAAGTGGTACTAGCAGCTAAAATGAAAGAAGTTTGGGAAATATGCTCCAAATATTTTGATAGCAGGACTTTCAATTTAGCCTATTTTATATTTTGACTGCTGAGTACAAGAAAAAGAAGAAAACTTGATAATTAACTGGAATATGAATTAATTCTGTGTGCTCTGATAGGTGGTAGTTTCATGCGTTACAATAAGGAAACCAAATGGACGCTTGCGAATTAAAAAAAAAAAAAAAAGATGCAATAGTAAAATCCAGAGGAAAACCCCAGGTGGGGCCAATCGTATAAAGGATGAAGTTTCCAAGGTACACACATAGAAGGGCTGAGAGGAAGTGAGGACCCTGTGAGTCAGGGCCCAGGACGCAGGCAGGATTCTTGTGGGTTAGAGAGGCCCCGGACAGAAGGTGAAGGGGTTTACAGACCCGTTTGGGAAGGACAGTCATCTCTTTAGCGTCAGAAGAAAGATCTTTGTGGAAAGGTCAAAGTAAGAATCAGGAAAGTCTGAGAAGAAAACAGGAAAGCAATAACAAAGACTGCATAGCTATATGGCATACTCTGTGCCAGGTGATTACAGGCAAGATCTCATTTGGTTTTCACAGTGCAGCAAAGAAGCTACCACTAGTCACATTATTTCATAGGTGAGAAGACTGAGATTCGGAGAGGTTCAATAACTGGCCCTGGGTCCCGTGATCAGGCTTCAACCTCGGACCACCAGTTTCAAACCCACGCTCCTTCCCCAGCACCACCTGCTTTGTTTAGATGAGCCTCATCAACCTTGTCACCAACAGACAACTTTCACTTTGTCACTTTGAATCTCTCCAGCCCAGCAGGACACAGCTAGCCTCTAAGAGAGCAGAGGGGGCTGCCTCTTGACTTCTGAGCTCAAATGCTGCAGCCCTCAGAGGCACATGAATGCCCCCCACATTGGGTCAGATGAAGGAGCCGAGCACCAGGGGCAGAACCATGTATATGTGAAGCCTGCCCCGCATGAAGCACTAGGTTTGGAGAAATCTACTCGGCATTCACACACCTTTCTCTCTTCTGCTTGTGACTTGTCCCCCAAATCAAGAGTACCACCCACTTCGTGGGCCAAGGTAATAGAACCATTCTGGATTCATACAGTTAAGATTAGATTAGGGTCATCTGAAAATGGAGGCTATGTAAGTTAATTGCCTGCTAGCAGGATCCATGGAGAGGTACCTAATAAATGATTTGTAGGGTGGACAAAAGCCCCTACCTGCTCTGTCTGGTTGAGGAATGTCTTCTGCAGCCCCGTGGAGCCAGACTCAGTGCTTGGCACATGGCTGCCCAGTAAAGTGTTTTTTGTACTGAGCTGCATCTTTACCTATGGGCTTCAAAGGCTGTTCTCCTAGGTCTCCACCAGTCTGCCAGCGAAGGTGTCTTTGTCATGTTTGTGGATAGGGCCATCTTTGGGGGTTTCCTCAGGGCTTCACACTCACTCTCCGAGGGTACATTTGTAGTCATTCTCATCAGTGGAAACCTGCCAGCAGGTTATTTGGAATCAAATAAGAACACTGCCCCTGTCTGTGGTGTTGTTTCTCTCTATTCAGTTCCCCTTTCTGTATTTGAGCTCTAGCCTCAGTCCTGACATTATTTCTCTCTACAAGGAGGTATGGGGAGCTGGCAAAGGCTCCTTTTAGTTTATTCTTAATACTTGCATCTGTGTTCCTTGGGAATGCTGCTGTGCTTATGCACCCGGTCTCTGGGAGCTGCGGTGGATTGGCATTTGTGAAAGGTATGTTCTCACGAAGCGTGTATGCCCGGGAAGTGTGGTGTGAGGTAAAGCTGCATCTGGGGCAGAAGCACAGAGTGGGGGTTGGTGGCCAGCAAGGGTCAGAGAGACTGCAGAGTATGTGCTTAAAACCTTTGACCATCAGGCTTAATTCTCACACTGGCTGCATATCAGGTGGGACATTACCAAAATGTGCCTCTTCCAGCCAGATCCTTTCATCTGCTTTAGTGAGCTAAGAGACAGGACAGACAGGAAATAGAAGGCGCCACTTACCCAATAACTGGCAGCTGCTCTTGGCCTTGGGGTGCTAGGGGCTCCAAGCAGCTATGCTCTAGGAGAAGCTGTCCAAGAATGCTGGCCAGCCCTGCCTGAGCCCTTCGTGCCCTGGGAAATCCAGAGGAGAGGGCAAACCCACAGCCTCTCTACAGTGGCCTCTACTTTCCTGTTTGGCCTTTCTCTTCTCTAGTCCAGAAACCGTTCCCCATTATTTCTTCCCACCCAAGTGCCCCATCCCAAGATTAGCCCCTCTTGGCACCAGCAACCAAGAGCTCATTTGGAAAGAAATACTCTTAGGTCAAAAAAAGAGTGGCCGTGGTTTAACATGTTCCGCATACTGTGAATGTATTTGCATTTGCAAATAGGCTTAAAATATCACCTCCATTAATAGAAATTTAAGGTTCTGGAGAGACAGGTGAAAATAATTTTTGGCCAAGGGAACTTCCCCACTCCTCTCAAATTGTGATCACTAAGGAGATGGCCTTACATTTGAGATGGTTACATTTTACATGTAACCACAATCTTGGGACAAAGGCTATTGATATGTTCAGATTCACAGTTCTATATTATATCTGCTGTCTGCTGCTGCAGATACCATTAATCCATTAATAATGTTGTTTGTGTGATCTATGCTGTGTATATTGGAAGTTTTTATGAATTTCTGTTTATTCATGTATTCTGAATATATTTATCAAGTGCCTACTATGTCCCAGGCACTGGGTTTTTAACAGGGAGCATAAAACTCATAAAGGGAAGTTGTATTCTCAAAGTTTCTAGCCTAGAGGAAAAAAAGTACTGGTGAAATAATCACACTAAACACAACTGTATATCAACAGTGCTTTGAAGGGAAAGAAAAGGTTCTACGTGACTGTGCTACCTGGTTAGTTACGATGTCTTTGTGTTCGGTATTTTGGTTACCTGGATTTTGGGTGTCCCTTCCTGGGTGGAGATGAGTATTGAATTTTATGGAGTTGAGGCTAGGGTGGGAGGGGAGAAAACAGGAAAAGGTGAGCCAAGTCAGATTCTTTAGGAGAAAAACCAAGGTTCAAATACTATGTTTCAAAAATTAGATAGAGGTGGGAGTTGAAGTTAGGGGTGTCTGGGCCAGGGGATTGGAGCTGTGAGGGGACAGAACTAGAGCAGAAACACATCTGAAACAAGCCAGAGGGTGAAGGGAAGGTTTCTGGGCAGTTTTCCAGAGTCCAGGTAAGTGCTGGCAATCCACCTTCCATGGCCAGGCAGATAGGAATATTTGGGGAGTGGGAGGAAGAACAGGGCCATAGGCTTGGCACTCGACCCTTTATTGGACCCTTAATCACTTCCCGAATCTCCTCTAGAGAGTTGTTTCTGAGCTATACATTGGAATACACTCAGGCTGGGGAAGCACGCCATTTTGAATACGTGGAGAGGAAGACAAGCATCTTCAGAACTTTCCACCTCCCCGTCAAGGGCCTGCCACCCTAATACGAGCAAGCAGCCCATTCTCTATTCGTGCTTCTCCATTCCTAGATGAGTTTCCTTTCTGTGTTCCATTTCCTATTTAGATAAATTAACTTGATCTTAACTCCTAATGGCTGAAAAAACAAGAAACATTTTTCCCTTTCAGCTAGCGTTTGCATTTTAATAGGGGCTTTCAAAAAAATGCCTTAACCAAAGGAATGAGTAATGTGGGAATTCCAAGCACTGGGGCAGGGCTGGTGCACGGAATTGGGAGAGGGGACGTCCCTCAAATTGTGCCCTTGAAACACTGGCTCTTCTCTCTTTGACCATGATTCTGGTTCTGAGAGAACATGAAAGGGGCTCCTTCAGGGGCCAGGATGGGCATGGCTGCCTTTTAGTGAGTTCCCCGGGCCTCATTCCTGGCGGGCAGAGCCCTTGACCAGATGCACATGGACTTGGAGAGGCACCCGTAAAATTTGCACAATGGTTACCTGTAGGCGCTTTTTGGCAAAAAAGGAAAAAAATTATTTCCAAAATCACCAGTAATTTGAAAACAGGGTGCTCCTTGACTCATAAAGGTCCAATTCTAAATACAACTAGGAAGACTGGGTACCTGTCTTGTACACACACATGTTCGTGGGGGACTTGACAAGCTAAATGCTGTCACCACACTATGCTCCTTCTTCCCAGCCAGTGAGGGGAATGAACTCTGAATTTTAATACTTTAGTTACCTATGATATGGGACAGTGAATAAAAGCATCCCTCTGCTCCTTGTGAATCTGCACAGACATTTCTTATTTGTACCTCTGCATCTTTGATGCTGCTCTCCTCATATCTGTGTGGAAACACTGTGCTCCCAAATGGGTGAGGATAGAACAGCTAATGAAAGGAAATCCAGAAGATTTTCCACAAATGGGGGCCCAGGGCAACTTGCCCCAAGGAGAGATTGTAAACCAAGTCAGACATGGGATCCAGCCTGAGCTAGAAGGTGACATGGCTGGAGAGACAGCGGCGCTCAGGATGGGTGACACATGGCCATGGCTTGGCATCTCCTGTGTCCACCAGACCAGGAAGTGTTCGTGTTTTCATCAAAGCATCGTCCCGCGTACCTCTTCCTTGTCGTGCCCGCTGCTCCTGCGCTGGTTCAGCCTCTTCATCTCAGATCTACAAGCCTTTAAGATTTGCTTTCTTTATCACCCCGTGCCAGCCCTCACCTCCTTCCTCAGGCCACTGACAGGCTTACTTTCTTTAAACTTGCATTACATCATTTTTCTGCTTTCAAACTACTAGCCCCAAACTTGCAATTTTCTATCAAATCAAATATTGCCTCTTTATCTGACTTTCCAGGCCCTGTTAAGATATCCTGCTCCACTTACAGAAACTAATTACCCATTATTTGTCCAAAGTCAATCTCTCCTCCAGTCCAGTCAGCTTTTCTTATTGTCCTATAAAAAAGACCGTGATCATTCCCCCATTTCCAGATGTCCTTAAAAATCATTATATTCAATGTGTCTCAAAGTTGCCTAAGAATATTATACTAATAAAAAACACTGAACACAGGGTTGTGCCTGATGTTCTTCACATGTGTGAGCACATATGCGTGTATAAAGAACATGGCTGAAGTATTTATTCAGTTAAACTCAATCAACATTTTAAACTGGTTCCTCAGGAGGCAGTAGCTCTTTGAGACCACTAAGCAGATACCTAGGATGCAGGGCTGTGCATGATCAGGAATCTGTGCTATGGGCTGTTTGGGGAAGAATTGTTGGAAGCTTGCAAAGCCTGTCAAGGGCAGAGGCAGATGGCCAGCACATTGAGATCTAGGAAATCAACAACTGCTATTGTTAAAGAAAGGCGGAGATTCTCAGAAGAAAACTGTTAAACAGTGCAGTGGCCCAGGATGACAACCCTCATGAGTAGGAGTATCAGAATGAGTGGACTGAATTGCAGCCGATACTGGGTAGAGCCTCACCTGCTCTAACAGAAATTGACTCCTGCAAGCACTGACATGTCTAGCTCACTTTGTTCCTGCCACAAGGGTACAGCTCTCTCTCTCTCTCTCTTTTCTTTTTTTTTTTTTGGATGAGGGGAGGGCAGGAGTGGTACTAGTTCTGAGATCAAGTCTGACCCACTTGTCAGGGTGCAGTTTAGATACCACTACCTTCACCTCACCCTGCTGGGCTGTAGGAGTGCTTGCTATGCACCTTGTCTTTCTAAAGCCCTGGATCACTTGTGATCAGCTCAGCAGACTCTCTCCAAACAGAGGGATCCTTTAAATGCACCATACTGTATACTATGTTTAAAATTAGAGGAATGGACTCAGGGAGGGGGACAGAGAGAGAGGGAGTATCCACATGTCCTCCTTTATTTTTCCTCCTTCCTAAGAATGTAGTGAGAATCTTAGAAGTGAACTTAAAAGTTATGGAGTTCAACCACCCACCCAATTCAAGAATCCCTCCCACAATATCTCCTCTGTGTTATTACCCCACTTTTGCTCGAGCAGTTCTGGTGATGAGGAGCTCATTGCCTCACAAGAAAGTCCAGTCCTTTGCTGTAGCTCTCTATTAAAAGTTCTTCATCATCTCCAGCTGAATTCTGGCTCCCTATAGCTTCCAGTTATTGAAACTACTTGCCTTTCAGCAGTAGTGTATGTGTCCTCCCATGGGAGGACCCTCGTGCAGATGGCCATCGTGTACTTGCAGTTTTCTCTTCTTCAGGTTCATTACCCCAGTCCTTTTAATTGTCGCTCATTTGAAAGAATTTTATCATTTGCTAGTGAACCATGCTGCCCTTTCTCTTGATAAATTCTAATTTGTCAGTCAGTCAAGTATAACTGAACTCACTGAATGTGATACCACAAGCGATGTGGTCTGATTCGCAGAGTACAGTGAATGAATTCTACACTTAGATTGAGTTAAATTTTGGTTAGCCATGCCACCCTAACATTTCTGTGATTTTTGTATTTACTATTGATAAGCTGTTTCTCTGATGCCCACCTATTCCACTTACACAGTTATTTTAAAACTTACAAATCTTTACACTTATTCTTATGAGATTCATCGTGTTAGTTTCTCTTTTCAGGCTTTATCAGTATTAATTCAGCTGGTCAACTTTTGAGCTATCTGATTCATCTTTGTGTCATCTGCCCATCTGAAAACAGACGTCTGTTGCTTTCAATCATAGTTTTACTAAATATGTGAAAATGAAAAAAATGAAAAACAGAGTCTTGCAGCACCATTGTGGTATCAGTCTGTTAAACAGGAATGAATCTTGACACTCACTTGTTGAATGAATGAATGAATCGGTCAGTCAATACTTTGTCCTCCTCCCCAATATTTAATCCATTCATATTCTATGATTATAATCCTAAACATTTCGTGATCTATCCACTTCTCTCCACTTCTGCTGCTACCATTCAAGACCAAACAGCCATCTTCTCTCGCTCAAACAGCTGCAGTAGCCAACTGATTGGTCTTCCTGAGTCTGTTCTGGCTTCCCTTCTATCCACTTCTTACATTGTAACCAGAGTCATGTTTTCAAAAGGCAAACCTGATTATGTCACTCCTCTGCTTGAATTTCTTTACTGGTTGACATTGCTCTCAGAATAAAGACCAAAATATTTAACAGACCCCTAAGACCAGCATGGTCCAGGCCCCTGCTAACCTCTTCAGCCTTGTCTCCCACCTCTCTCTTCATTTTAGCCACATCAAACTTCTCATACCTTTTCTCATGTGCCCTCCTGCCCCAGTGCCTTTGCATATGCTCTTCCCTTCGCCTAGAATCCTTCCTATCACCCCTCAGCCCTTCACCTACATAGCACCTATTCAATCTGTTCTATTTACCTATTGGTACATTACAAACTTCCCCCGAATAAATATTTTACTCACTCTCTCAAATTCCTTTGTGTCAGGAATGTGACCAGGCCTCTGGTGATTCTTCTGTTCCTCATGGTATCAGCTGAGTCAGTTGATGGTATTAAGCTGATGGATGGGCTGGTCTAGAGCTACACTGTCCAGTGCAGTAGCCACTAGCCACATGTGGCTATTGATCACTTGAAATCGTGTCTAGTCCTAATTTAGATGTGCAGTAAGAGTAAAATACCTACAGGTTTTGGAAAATTTAGTGCAAAAAAAAAATTAAAATATCCACTAATAATTTTTATATCAATGATGTGTTGAGGTTATTATATTTCAGATATATCGTATTAAATAAAATATATTATTAAAATTAATGTCACCTATTTCTTGTTAACTTTTCAATGTGACTACTAGAAAATTTTAAATTACATTTGTGGCTTGCATTATATTCTTATTAGACAGTGCTGATCTAAAGCAGGAGTCAAGCAGCTTTTTTCCATAAAAGGCCAGATAGAAAATAGTTTCAGCTTTGAAACTAGGCCACATGGTCTCTATCTCAGCTATTCAACTCTGCCACTATAGTGTGAAAGCAGCAATAGACAGTAATTAAGTAAATGGCTACTGCTGTATTCCAATAAAATTTTATGAGGGGTCTTCAAAAGGTTCATGGAAAGATTTGTATTATCTTTCAATTCCATTTTTCCACAAAGTTTTTGAAATACCCTCATATTTATAAAAATAGGTGGTAGCCAGATTTGGTCTGCAGGCAGTAGTTTGCTGACTGTTGTCTAGAGGATCCAAGCTTTTATTCATACATCTGGTGGCTTAGCAGAGATGGCCGGAAGGCTGCCCTCAGTTGGGAATGTTGACCTAAACACTTACGCATGGCCTCTCTGGCGTAGTAGTCTTGGGTTAGTGAGACATCTTACATGGTGGCTCAGTACCCCAGAAAACATGTTCCAAGAGAGAAAAGTAGAAGCTGCAAGGTTTCTTATGACCTAGCATCAGAAGTCCCAAAACATCCTTCTACAGCATTCTCTTGGCCAAACAAGTCACTAAGGCCAGCCCAGATTCAAGGGGAAGAGATTAAACTACACCTCTTCATGGGAGGAGTAGCAAAGAATATGTGTTCATCTTTAATCTATCACATTATTCTTCAAGTGTCAGTTTAGTCCTATCATAGGCTCTCGAAGTGTCATGAACCTCTCTTTTGTAGTACATATCATAGTTGTAATTTTTCATTTATGTGTCTGATGATTTGATCATCTTCTTGCTCCTCTACTAAACTGTAAGCAACCATGTGGAGAGGAGCTGTTTCTGGTTGTATTCATCATTATATTCTCAGCACCTAACAAAACATCTGGAACAATAAATATTTGTTGAATGAACAAATGATTAGTAACTGTGCTAGTAGTGATTCCACATTTCTCCATATTGCTCTCAAGAATATCATGAGACACTCTGTCAGAAGTCTTGTTAAAATTCAGAGGATTTCGATTCCCAGCAAACTTTTAATTTTGCGGTTCAGAACTTTATTAAAAAGTAAATAAGCCTACCCTATTCCTCCTGGTATCTCAAAGGTAGTAATAGCTGCTCTAAACATATGGCTTCAGGTTCTGGTGCTCTGAGAAATGATTCTATGCAGCATGTCACACCCAGAGGCAAGCCAAGGCCCCAGGCACCTAGTGTTCCTCCTGAACTCCACTCTCTGATCACCCGGCTGATGTGCCAGTCCAGCAAGCCCAGCTTGTCCAGCCACAAGGATGAACTGGCAGAAGGCAATGGGCAGGGCCCTGAGTGCTGCTGGGCTGAGGAAGACCTAGTCCTTCCTCCATGGAGGTTGCTGTATCTTCTGCTTTGCTTGGAGCAAGGACTCCTATATGCACCAGCAGGAGCTAAGTGTTGCTGCCTTCGGCACTGGCCCTAAAGCTTGAATTGCAGTTATTTGTGGACACTCTATCTTTCTTTTTAGTACTGGGTGAGTGACCAAGGTCTACACGTTTATATCCCCCACAACCTCTAGAACAAATGCGACACTGAGTAAACTCAATAAATTTCAGTTTGCCTGAAGTCCGTTTCAACGAATAACTTTCCTGAGATACCAGCAAACTTACCAGCATCTTTCCTGGTACCCTGATGACAACTAGTATTCTAGGCAAAGTTGTGAACTAGGAAATCTATTTCTTTGTTGCTCTCCATCTTCTACCTTGGAAGCCTGCCCTCCCATCCTGTCCTCTTTCATCATATTCACACACCCTGTCCACCCCTGCTCTGGCCACCCCCCCATCCTCTAATACTGTCTCCTGCCTAAACTGGATTCCACATGTTCCTTCAGACCTGAGGCACAAAAGATACCCCTCCTTTTCTGCCCAAATACTCATATTTCCCCAGAGCTCTTTTAGGTGTGTCTTAGACGGAACACAGTAGTGTGTGCCTAAAGCCAAACCCATGCCAGGACACTGATTACCTGTCCAGGGTTGGGGTGCAGAAGAGCTCTCTCTGCCTGGCACATAGTTTGTGCTCAAGCAATATTTGTGAAATGAATGGCAGCTCAGAACAGAAACTCTCCTGATACGAAGGGACACTTTTGACCCCCTCTACCCTCATGCCAGCCTATATCTCTGAGTGCCCCACTGTGGTTGCAGGAGTCACCACCACTCCTGGCCCTGGGGGTGTGCTGCCCTGTTACCCTGAAAGTGGGCAGGATCAGAATCCCTTCTGCTTGTTCCCACAGCACAGATAAAGCTGGTTGGCATTTTTAAAGGAGCTACACCAGCGTTAAAGAGAACACAGTGAGGCTGCATGGGTTTAAATCTCAACTCTACCATTTGCTAGCTGGGCGGACTAAGGCAAGTGCCTCAACCTCTCTGAGACTTTATTTCTTCATCTATAATATGTAGCCGAATAATCTCACCTTGTTTGAGGAATAAATTAATCATTCACTTGACTCCTCCTCCTGTTCTGTGATGGGCCAGGCACATAAGTAAGTGAAAGTGGCATACGGCAGGTGCTCTTTGCTTTCTGGAGTGAACCTTCAGGAGCCTTTCGGAGGCTACTCTTTCTAGGTTTTTGACCAGTTCCTCCACCTCACGGACCTTATTCTGCTCACAGCCGACAGAAATCGCCTCTCAGAGAATCCCCCCGTGAGTTCTTAGGTTCTTTCCTCTCCTGTTTCTCTTTTTGCTCTCTACCTCCAAAAGCAAGAGTTTCCACTTCACAGGCCCTCTGGAGAAAGCCATGAGCCATGATTGTGGTTAGGGGTTCATTCCAGGGAAGCAGTGACATTTTTGCTCAGAGCCAACAGCATTGCAGAAACTGGCTTCCTAACCCAGCCCCACCCTCTCACACACACTCCATGGCTAGAGTTGACAAAAATTCACATGGGGCTTTTATACTTTATGAAAGAGGATCATGTCGATCTCAGGTATTTTAGTACCATAATTTAATATGGTCACTGACAAACTAAGTGCCCAAAGTGTTTTCCAGGATGGGGTGCAGTCTCCAAATTAATGTTAGTGAAGTTCACTGCAAGGTCTGTCGCTGCTGGGTTAGGCCAGGATTTTGAGGAGGGATGTGATTGTTGTCCTTAAATCCTTAAAGGGCTTTGGCAGAAGAGTGTTAGGCTTATTCTGGGTAGTTTCAGAGGACAAAAACAGTATCAATGAGAGGAAGTAAGGCAAAGCAGCTTCTAACCCAGGGGAAGAGAGAGTTTCCAGATAGAGAAGTCAAAGATGGTATTGACTTCCTTATCAAAGCCAGTGCTCATCCCCGCTGTGTGAATTACAGGGGCTATTTGTCCAAGGTTATTCAGGGCCATACTGATTTCATGTAATCAGTTGAATTAAAGGTGATATGCTACATTTATTGCAAAATATAATTTGATTTTTTGTCGCTGTTTGACAAGTCACCCCAGGAAAAAAAAACTATCTTTCGTTAGGTCAAGCACACTGACTTTTGGTTTGCAAACAATGAGAGATTAGGTGGGAGTTCAGATTCAGGGTGTCCCCAGCCCTCAGATTCTACGATAAATATAATACTATTGGTGATTTAGTGTGAAGATGTGCACAGGAATCAAATGAAGAACTCTGTTTCCAGGCTCTAACCTTGAGTGTTGTCAGCTATGGCCCAACAGATGATGCTTTAATTCTGCACCTTATTAAAATCACTGGAAGGGAGGGAAAGAGCAATCGGGAGCCAGCCGTTCAGTTCATATATTGAATACCTACTGTGTACTTCAGCAAATGAATATATTTGCAACTCATTGTTACAAAGTGCTAATTTTCTCTATATAACAGCTCCTACAAATCAATATGAAAAATAAGAAAAAGGCCACAGGCCCAAATTAAAAGCGGGAAAAAGAAATGTACAGACAGTACATTGAACAGGAAATACTATCTCATCCATTTGAAAAGATGGCTCATTTTATAATAAGAGAAATTCATTTTAAAATTACAGTGAGAATCACCTCACACTCATTAGGGTGGCTAATTAAAAACAAAAAACAAAAAATAACAAGCATTGGCAAAGAGGTGGAAAAATTAGAACTCTTGCGGCTGTTGATAGAATATAAAATGATGTAGCTGCCATGGAAAACAGTGTAGCAGTTCCTCAGAAACTTAAAAGTAGAATTTCCATATGATTCAGCAATTCCACCTCTGCGTATATACCCAAAAGAAGTGAAAGCAGAATCTTGCAGAGATATTTATACACCCGTGTCCAGCATTATTCACAGCAGACAAAAGGGGGAAGCAACCCAACCGATGAATGGATAGCAGCATGTGGTATATATATGCCACGGAATAGTATTTAATATTAAAAAGGAAGGAGATTCTGACCCACACTACAAGGTGAACACACCTTGAGTACATCATGCTAAGTGAAGTAAGCCAGTCACAGCAAGACAAATGCTGTATGATCCCATTTATACCTAGAGGTTTATATCCCATTTATACCAGATTTGTGGAGACCAAGGTGGCATGGTGGTGGCCAGGGTTTGGGGGGAGGGGAGAATGGGGGGTTATTGTTCAACGGGTACAGAGTTTCAGTTTTGCAAGATGAAAAGAGTTCTGGAGGTGAATGTGGTGATGGTAGCACAACAATGTGAATGTACTTAATATCACTATACACTTAAAAATGATTAAGACGATAAATTTTATCGCAACTAAAAATAATTTTGAAAAATTATGAGGTGCCATTTTAACCTTTCTTATTGGCAAAAGTTGTGTGAAAATAAACACGCTCACGTTTTTTGGATGGGAGTATAAACAGATAAACTTAGAGGAGAACACTTTTTCAGTGTCTGTGAAAACTGAGGTTGCACTCACCCCTTGACCCTTTCTCTCATATAGCAGTTCTACTCGTAGGAACGTAGCCTGCTCACACATGTGCGATGTGGCACACAACCGAGGGTTTTCATTGCAACAAGCAAAGGGAACCAATCTAAAGATCCATCAGTAGGGGCTGGTAAAATAAATTATTGCCATCCAACAGAATACAGTACCATAATATGCAACTTTTAGAATGAAGATACTCATTATGTGCTGATACAGAACAATCTCCAAGGTGATGGTAAGTGTTCAAAACTGCATAGTGTATGCTGCCATTTGTGTTCAAAAATAAAACGGAATATTGATCTATGTTTTCATTTTGATTTGTTTAGCCTAAAATAACTCCAAATAGAGGCAAAAAATTGATAACAGTTTATCAATTTCTAGTTACATCTATGGAAGAAAACTAGATAGCTGGGGACGGGTTGGGAGAGAGACTTGCTTTCTTCTACTTATCGCCTTTACCTTTTAAATTTAGTACCATGCACTGGTATGATCTATTAAAAATTAATTTTAAAAATTTAGGTTATAGTGTAGAAGGGAAGAAACATAACAGATACTTTTAGCCCAATACTCTGTGTTGGATGCTACAGCAGCAGAGAGGAAAAGTGTCTAGCATAGCCCAAAGGGATCGGAAATAGTTTCTAGACAAACTGCACTCCAAGGGGGGCATTTCTGATATTAGATCAAGAGTAGTTGTACATCTTTCCTTGAGCATTGGTTTGTTTTTATCAACAGACCTGTGAATTAGTGGACAGACCTGTGATTTAATGCACTGATTAGGTTTTCCTTTTCATGTTGGATGTTAAAAAGCTACAAAGCCAAACTTGTGCCCCTGCCCCCACCCCCCCATGCAAGGCGAGCTGGTTTCTATGGCAAGCATTTAGCACTGGCCTTGTCCCTGGCTCTGTTTTAGAATCCTGTAGTTGATTTGCCTTTTCACCTTTTTCTAATGTTGGTCAACTTTCCTTATTTTATGCTTCCCTGGAAGCCGCTCTATAGCCTTTTTGCTCTAAGCTGGGGTAAGTGGATGGGTGGAAGAGGGAGCAAGGGAAAAGAAGAAAGAGAGGGTAGAGGTTATAAGGCAATGCATGTCGTTAAGTGAATAGTGTGGCGGTTCTCAAGGTGTGGTCATCATCACCTGTGAGTTTGGCAGGCATGAAAATTCATGGGTTTCATTCCAACTGACTAAATCAGATTCTCTACGGACAAGGCCCAAGAAACTATTTTACATGCTCTCCAGGTGATTTTTGCACACTTGAAAGTTTGAGAATCACAGGGAAACCAAAGGAAGGTTGATTTCTAAACATAAATACTCTTCATTTGCCCCATGTGCAGCAATTGTGTTGATCAAGATATATAATGCTAGCTAGTGTCATAAACAATCCCCCAAATCTCATTAGATTAACACAAGAAAAGCTTTTTTTGTTGTTTTGTTTTGTTTTGTTTTTGGCAAATGTCGCAATCCAATGTGGATCAGTTGTGGGGGAGGGGTGGAGAGAGCTATTTTACTAATTTATTCAGCAAAGGACGTCCTTTTCATTGTGAGGCTTTGCCATCTTTTATTCCCTTGACTTTTCCTCTGGATCCCCTGCATCTAAGAAGGCAAGAGAGAGAGGAAAGAGAGAGGAGGCTTGAGTGGCCAGGTCTGGAAGTAACATCCTTCTTTTCTGCTCACATTTCATTGGTTAGACTCAGGCACGTAGCCCATCTAACCACCAGGGAGGCTGGGAAACAGTCTTATCCGTGGAGCGCAGAGGGAAAGGAAGTGGCTCTGGTGAACACATAACATTGTCTCTGCCACACTCAGGAACCCAAGTGAATCCCAACTCTACTTCCAGGTCATGTTATTGTGAACACTGGTTTTCAGTTTCCTTTTCTAATCAAGTTTTATCTTTTCTTTTTTAACTCTAGCACTATGGGACTGAGTAACTCTCTCTTCGTGATGGCCCTCCTGCTCTCTGGTAAGAACATTTTAACTTCATAAACTCCTAGAATCCTTCCACTGTCTCGCACTCAATAAGTCTAACCTCTGCAAGCTTGAGACCTGGTGGGTTTTCCTCACTTTCTGCTCCGTGTTGTACAATGCCACATGCAAAAAGACTTTCCTGGAGAAGAAGGAAGTGTCACAATTGAGACCAGGTATTTCAGCAGATGGCAGGCAGGCCCAGCCCGGGAGGGAGCTGTCCCCTGTATGCACCCTCCTCCTCTGCTGTCTCACACCATGGGCCTGGATGCACAGGGGAGGGCAGACTGGCCTGTCCGGTGGTGCCCAGGTAGCTGGGGAAGGCCGTTGCATGGAGGCCTCTGATACTTGAGTCTTTTGCTTCACACATACCCTCTTGTGGTCTTCTCTGACCACGTTTCTGGAAGGAAACAGCTGATGGGCTTCCAAAAATCTCCTCCATTACAGGGCAGTGGTTTCTACATTCCCTGCCTTCCTGCTCCCCATCTCACTCCCTTCCCCACCAGCTCATGTCCACAGTTCACAGTTGTCACTGCTTACTGGCAACCATGGACCTTTAGCTAACTGCATCAGCTGATTTACCGTGAAGCTTCAAGGTGCCACCCTGTCCCAGCACAAGCCCTTTCCAAATCCCCCTCAGGACCCCATGAGGGGCCCCAGCAATATGGTCACGTCTTATGCTTTGGTAAAATTTGGATAAGTAAGATATTTTAGCCACAGAAAGTTAAGACCACTTTCTCTTTCCACTGTGACTTTTCCCTGCCTCACATTCTCCTGTTGGGTGGCCATGGGCATTTTGTATTTTAATTCTGCATTCTTTTTTGTAATGATACCCCCACCCCCAAATTTTTAGAAACATCAGGCCTCACAAAACTTGTCTTCCCTTCTGGCTGCTGTGCTCTGAGTTTCAGTTTCTTCATCTGTAAACGGATTGGCTGAAGTCCCTGCCGCACGTCCTTGTGACTCAGTGCCTTCTAGTTTCTCGCAGCCCGCCCCTTCCTGCTGGCTCATCTTCCCCACCCATGGCCCAGAGAGGGAAGCCATCCCAGTTGTGCTGAGGGGCCGACAGCCAGGCGAGCAGCACCGCAGGCCACCCCGACCCGGCCACGAGTTCTCCTCCAGATCCCCACACGCTAGGCCCTTGGCCATTGTCCCTGTGCATGCTGTTGTCCCCATGTGGGTGATGAGGAGTCAGGGAACCAGGGAGAAATGCTCCCACAGATCGACGCTGGCTGGGATAGGCCTTTTGTAACTTCTGTTTTCTGCTTAGCACCTTGGAGCTTGTTGAGTTCATGCGTGTGAGGTCTGTAGATGTGCTAACTGATCACTGCCCTGACTAGATAATAACGGCAGCTTACGCCTCCCAGGGCCAATGACCTGCTACCTTAGCTCTTGTGTGTGTGCATGTGGGGCGGGGTGGGGGAGAGACAGACAGGAGAACATTATCCTGCAGAATTCCCTTCTCATTCACTTCTTATTAATTTGACAGATACATATATATATGAGTGTGTATGTATATCACTTACCTTGTGCCAGGTGCTTTTCTAAGCATTTTATAAATATTATCTCATTTAAGCATCACAATAACTTTCTGCTTTAGGTCTTGTTATTATTCCCCATTTTAAGATGTAGACACTAAAGCTAGAGAAGTTAAGTAACTGATCCCAAGATAGCTACTAAGTGGCAGAGCTTAGATTCACACCAAGCAGTATAGATTCAGCATCTGTTCACTTAACGGTGACATTACACTGCCTCTCTTAACCCTTGCTAGTGAAGCACCCATAAGTGGTAAGATTTCTTCCTTGGGGGCCGGAACAGCTTTGGTGGATAGTATCAATTCTGCCTCATCCGTGTTCATAGCCCCCAGCCTTCCCTGCAGCCCACACCTCAGCTGTCCCTAAAGCTTGGGCCCCAGCTTCTCTGGTCACAGTGACCAGCCCAGCTCTCGTGAACTGGGAGAGGAGGAAAAAATGCCCCAGAAACATTTTCAGAAAAAGCCAGACTGGGACACCATTTTCCCCCAGACTTTCTGACTCTGCACACTGAAAATGAGAAAGTAAAGTTGAGAAACCCCATCAAAACCAAGTCCAGGTGTCACTTTTGCCGTTGCCTTTTGAAACGGCTTGGAAACATCTTAGCTCCTGAAAGAGAGTTATCAACCTTACAACCTTAAAAATAACTCCCCAAAAGATAACTGTTTAAGTTTTATGGTGGTGAGAGAATAAAGGATTATAGTTTTGTCTGTACAAATTTAAAGTGGGATAGAAAACCAGTGACACCCGATTAGAAAATAACATTGGCAGTACTTCACATACTATTAATAGCAACCATAAAAGAGATTCCATTCTTTTTTAAAGAATGAAAAGAATCCATTTGGATTGTATCTGTCTGTCTTCCCGGGGCACACCTTTGCTTACTGGGTTGTGAGTAGGGACCGAGCCATAGGGCAGGCATCCAGAGGGAGAAGAGTGATGCAATTGGCCAGATAATCCACAGCAAAAATTTAGGGCTGAATAATGCACTTAATGGCAGAGATAAAACAGTAGAGTGAAATAATTCATACTTTCGCATGCCCATTTTTTCTTTTTTTTTAATTGATGTATAATAATTGTATAAATTTATGGAGTACCTGTGATAATTATATACATGTGTACAATATGTAATGATCAAATTAGGGTAATTGGGATATCTGTCACCTCATACATTTGTCTTTCTTTGTGCTAGGAATATTACAAACATTCTCTTCTAGCGATTTTGAAATATACAATAAATGGTTGTTAACTATAGTCACCCTACTGTGCTCTCAAACACTAGAATTTATTCCTTCTATCTAACTGTGTTTTTGTACCTTTCTTTATTCCCCTCCTTCCATACCCACCCCCTCCCACCCCCCAGTCTCTGGTAACCCACTATTTTACTCTCAACCTCCATGAGATCAACTTTTTTTTAGCTCCCACGCATGAGTGAGAACGTGATATTTCTCTTACTGTGCCTGGCTTATTTCACTTTACATAATGACCTCCAGGCTCATCCATGTTGTTATAAATGACAGAATTTCATTCTTTTTTATGGTTGAATAATATTCCATTGTGTCTATGTTCTATGTACCACATTTTCTTTATCCATTCATCCACTGATGGATGCTTAGGTTGATTCCGCATCTTTGCTATTGTGAATAGTGCTGCAATAAACATGGAGATGTAGATGTCTCTTTGATATACTGATTCCATTTCCTTTGGATAAACACCAGGCAGTGGGATTGCTAAATCATATGGTAGTTCTATTTTTAGTTTTTTGAGGAAGCTCCATGTTTTCCATAATGGCTGTAGTAGTTTACATTCCCACCAACAGTATACAAGAGTTCCCCTTTCTCCACATCCTCACCAGTATTTGCCACTTTTTTGTTTTTTATATACTAGTCATTGTAACTGGGGCGAGATGATACATCTCATTGTTGTTTTGATTTGCATTTCCCTGATGATTAGTGATGTTGAACATTTTTTCATACACCTGTTGGCCATTTGTATGTCTTCTTTTGAGAAATGGCATTCAGATCACTTACCCACTTTTTAATTGGATTTTTTTTTTTTCTCTTGAGTTGCTTGAGTTTTTTATACATTCTGGTTATTAATCCCTTGTCAGATGCATAGTTTACAAATATTTTGTCCCATTCCATAGGTCATCTCTTCACTTTGTCTATTGTTTCCTTTTCTGTGCAGAAGTTTTTCGATTTAATCCCATTTGTCTATTTTTGCTTTTGTTGCCTGTGCTTTTGAGGTCTTACTCAAAAAATCTTTGCTCAGGCCTATATCCTATAGCATTTCCCCAATGTTTTCTTCTAGTAGATTCAGGTCTTACATTTAAGTCTTTAATCCATTTTGAGTTGATTTTTGTCTACGCCACTCTTGCTCTTGAGGCTGGAATTGGATGAGAATTTAAGACTGAAAATGGGCTGGGGGTGGGGGCAGTGGTGGCCTTGCAGAACTGGGTTACAAATTGTGCTTTGTATTTATAAAGCTAAAGGAATTTCTAAATGCCACTTGCAGAGGCACTCCTGTCAAGCTCTGTTTGCAACTATTCGGACACTTCCATAACACTTTTAGGCTGTAGCCTGAGTATTTTTTGGAAAATGAGTAGCTCCCATATTAGAAGGAGGTATCTTTCCAGTTCGACTTTTGGTAATTGCTCTCTTTTTGTCTGAGGGTTCTCTGGATCCTAGGGCTTCTCCTTTCTCTTGAAGAATACCTCTGATACAATTAATGTGCCAATGGTAGTTGGCATCTTTCTTCACTTTAATATTTGCATTAAATTGATTTAAACCCTCATTCCACATCTTGTGGAAAGGTCCACTGGTTTTTCCCAGATTTTTGCAGGTTTCTGCTTGGATGGTTGCACAAAGATAATGTTTATATAGTTACTTTTGACTCATTTTCTGCTGCTGTTGATAGTGGTCACTAAACCTACCACCTGGGGTGAATAAACAGTTCAGACCTATGATTCCCAAAGAATTGTCATAAAGCCTAATAGATCATTGGAGTCACTCCTTTGTGTTAGTCACTGCTTCAGGGTCTTTTGAAATACATGTATGTTACCCAGTAGGGAGTATCTTATCCCCCAGTGAGCTGATCATTTTAGTAGAGTGTTTAGTAAGTTCAAGAGAAAATGGGCTGTCAGACAAGTTAACTCAGTGGAAGACGGTCACTGAATAGCATGCATATAGGGTTGTTTGCGAGCAAGAGTGGTATAGGGAAGAGAGGCTCCAATGGCAGGCAGACTCCTTTGGGAAGGAACAAAGAGTTTGAGATACTATGGCTTATTTTTCCTTTGTGAGAGGGGGAATCTTCATACCCTTTCCATAATATGTAACCTGGGACTTTTGGCCCCGTCAGTACTATTGAGATTTATGGAAACAAAAACACTTGTTGTCCTTTTATAGCCAAGATTTCACCCCTAGACCTGATCTATTACACAGAGGTGATCCCTTTTATACTGCCAAGCCATGGGGCCAGGTTGCATGACACTTTTAACACCCTCTAAGAATACTTGCCCATTCTTGGTTTTATTTTCTTACTTTCATTCTGTATCTCTAGATAGGTAGATGTCTCTGTTAAAAATATTCAATTTCTCCCACTATTTAAAGTCACTTTTCTAGTTCTTTCTACAAAGAAAGAGAGTAAAAATAGTTATATATTATTGTGATCACTATATATGCAAATATCTGAATATGTTTTATTCAATATTGTTTTATATATACTTGAGTTTCTAAATGCTTTATATTTTTATAATTTTTGAAATTCCATAGTCCTTTGAATCAAAATGTTATATTTTGATTTTTTTTCTTTTTTGTGTTTTATTCATTTGAATATTATTTCCCTATTGTCTTTGATTTATGGTTGCTAAGGAGTTTTTCAGTCTATCGGTTGTTGTTTTATAAGTATTATCTATTCATTCCTTAAAGAATGAAAAGAGTCAATTTGATTCTTTTTAAGTTTGAAAAAAAATTGTACTTTATGTTCAGCAGCTTCACAACAATGTTTCTAGGTATTAATTTATTTTCATTTATCTTGCTTAGTATTTAAAATGTACTTTTGATTTGAGGACTCACGTCTTTCAGTTTTGTATATTCACAACTTGTATCTCTTCAAATATTGCTTATCTATCATTCCGTTCAATTTCTTCTGCTAGAAACTATTACAGCTTCTCATACTAATTATTCATAACTCTTCATCTGTTCTTCCATTTTTATCTATCTTCCAATTCATAATTCTCTCTTTAATGTAGACTTTATTCCACCTATTTGGTTTTTTTTCTTAATCTCTACTTTTAATTTCAAAAATTGCTAACACATCCATAAACACATTATTGTTGCATTTCTGATACTTTCATGTTTTATAATTTTTGGTACTTTTTAATGAGTTACTTCTTCACATATCTTTTTGAGGATCCTAAGTATTATTTTAAAATCTTTTTTTTCAGAGTAAGTTTATCTATAAATTATTGATTTTCTGTCCATAGACATTGTTCTGTCATTAATAATAATACTAAAAATAAATGAAAAACTAAACAAAGGAACTCTTAATATATGCTTATTATGGACCAGTATTAACTCAAATATTAACTTATTTAATCCTCACAACAACCCTATGATGTAGATACCATTATTCTTGTTTTTCACAAGAGGAAACTGAGACACAGAGGAGTTAAGTAATTTGCTCAAGGTAACACAGGTAGTGAGTAGCTGAGCTGAGACTGAACTCATTCTGTCCAGAATTCATACTCTTAACTACAATGGAATACTGCTCTATGGCATTCTGTTTCATAGATGTATTATTATTCCTTAAACCGTTTAACTTATTTTCAATGTGTTGTTCTTATGAATAATGAATATCTGTGTACATCCAATTTTGTGAACATGTATTTTTTTGTAGAATAAATTTCCAGGAATTGTATTGCTAAGTCAAAGCTTAAGCCCATAATTCTCTTTATTACGTATTACCATTGTCCTCCAAAAACTTGTACCAATTTAGAATTTTACCAACAGTGCAGAAAAGGACCCATTTCCCCACACTGTCACAGACACAGTGTATCACCAGTAGTTTTTAATATTTGCCAGTCAGATAGGCAAAAAGAATGGTGCCTCGTTGAGGTTTAATTATATTTCCCTGACTATTACTGAGATTCTTTCATTCATTTCTCCCATGAGTATTTACTGAGTTCTTAATATTTGTAAGAAACAGTTGTGGGTACTGGAAATACCACAGTGAAGAAAAGAGACAAAGCCCCTGTGGTCATGGAACTTATTCTAATGGGAGATGTCAGATGCTCACCTGAGCTGGGAGACAGAAAGCTGAGCTTTCTGGTATCAGAGTAGCCACTTATAGAAACAAGACAAAAACGAAAGAGTTAAGCTTTTAATCTCTTACTGTGATGGTATAACCAAGAAGCTAAAATGGGAGGAAGGGCTGACTCCCCTTGTTCCATTTTCCCCCATAGAATGGTGCATGCACCAGTGAAAGGTCAGGTGGATCAGTGCAGATGTAGAGGTCATCTCACAGTTGAGGGAGCCCCAAACAAAAGACTCTGGCAGTTTATGGACCTAGGGGCAAGGGGACCCAGGGGTGGAGAGAACAAAAGGAGAAAGACCAGGGGAAAGGGTCAGCAGTGGAAAAGTACTGGGTGATGAGTCAGAGTGGAGAAAAGTGTCTTCAAGGTTCCCCTTCCTCTCCACCATAAGGAGGCCTCGGCAGAAGCACCTGAAGAAGATCTCTCTGCCCAGGGCCTCGAGTAAAGAGACCTCAGAATGAAGGTATCTTGGCTGGGCATGTAAATATGTGAAAGAGCATGACCAGCCGGGGGGTATGAGAACTTGAGCACAACTCCCCTAAGGGCTGCAGCACCCTGGCTGTGCACCAGGTCTGGTGTGGGGAGGGCAGCCTTCCCCCGTGAGGCCCGTCAGGCCAAGCCTTTGTAACTGCCTATGGTCAGACCTGAAAAATCACTCACATAGGTTTTTAACCAGGAGCTGGACTCCTCAAGAGAGACAGACAGTAACCAAACATACCATATCATGTCATATCATGATAAGGGCCATGATAAAAAATAAGTCGGCCTAAGGGATGGACAATGACAAGGTTGCTGTCTTCAGTAGGTTGGTCAGAGAAATCTCCCTGGGAGGCAGCGTTTGATGCGAGACCTACATGAAATGGAGGAATAACCGTGAGACTGTCTGCAGGAAGAGACTTCCAGACAGAGGGAACAGTATGAGGGGAGGACTTGAGATAGCGTGCACCTGGCCTTTTGGAGGAGTGGCAAGGAAGCCAGTGTGACTGGGGCAGAGTAAGGAAGGAATAGAGGTCGGAAAGGTACCGGAGACCAGATTACAGGAGGCTTTGCTGACCGTGGGAAAACCTTTGGAATACTGTAGTTCCCAGTGTGACAGGAAGGGATTTGGATGTAATTTTCAGTGTGGTGAGAATTCATCAGAAGCTTTTGAACAGGGGATTGTGTAATCAGAGATATGTTTCTAAAGGATCATTTTGGCTTGAGGAACTAGACCTGGGGGCAAGGATGGAAGCAGGGAGATGAGTTAGGAGGCAATCAAGAGGTAATGAGGGCTTGGCCTGGGGTAGGATCTGCAGATGTGGTGAGAAATGTTCTGATTCATAATCAGTGAGGAGAGATGGGAGAATTGATGGAGTGATGGTAGAAGGAATGAAATGAAAAGACAGGAGGCAGTATTCACAAGGTGAGATGTTTGAAAGTGAGACTTTTGAGGGTTTGCAGTGGTAACAACAGCATCTGGGGTCTGGCCCAGGGAGGAGACGGCTGGGGTAGAGGAGATGACAGAACATTGGAGAGGAGGAGGGTGAGAAGGTGAGAGGCCAGAGTACTGTGTGCACGAGCCTGAGTCATGACAGCGGCAGTGGTGGAGAAGATGACAACTTCAAGCCAGCTGCTCTGATCTCCAGGGATCAAGGGGGCACCGAGGAGGAAGATGGATAACTACAGCAGTGCAAGACAGCAGGTGGTACAGTCCGATGGCAAGTGCTTCATAGGAGCTGGGTTTGTAAACATGTAATGTTGTG
Source organism: Cynocephalus volans (assembly GCF_027409185.1). Taxonomy (NCBI): domain Eukaryota; kingdom Metazoa; phylum Chordata; class Mammalia; order Dermoptera; family Cynocephalidae; genus Cynocephalus; species Cynocephalus volans. The sequence goes on along the minus strand of NC_084460.1, from coordinate 123,412,836 downwards.
TTTTGCTTTTGTATTGCTTCATATGCTTTAGTAGATCATATTTCACATAAAATAGCATATGTTACACATTTTATAAAATATATACAGATATTCTATATCTATAATATATAAACATACATCATTATGCATTTATTTATCTGTAAAATAGAACACATGCTGAGCATGAAATCAAAGCAAAGCTAGCCTTGGAAATATTATCCAAGCCATGAAAACTCCTAGAGAACCATCCCTGCCCTATAACAGAGACTCTCTTTCATAACCTAAAAGATAATGTCCCCCAAATCTCTGGATAAATACAGCGTTCTTTTTCTCTAGTTGCCCCTTCCATTTGCTTCATACTGCCCCCTGCCCCCCTTTCCTTAACACATTAGCGTTCAGCTCCGGCTCTAGTAGTTCTACATTGCCTCGACCACACCTGTGCATACCCTTTCTTGGGTGTTCTTCAGATGATTATGGACAGCATGAGGTGAGGGAAACATTTACTAAGAGAGGGGAAGCAGCTTTGAAGAGGAGCAAGGGAGTGTCTGTTGCTGTCTAGATGGAGACCTCCAGCAGGCAGTTGGGAATGGGTATCTGGAACTTTAGTGAAAGTTACGGGCTGGTGATAAGCGTCTGTGAATGAAGCTTATACTTGACAGTTGAATCCAGGGGATAGAGGAGAAAAACCAGGGAGAATATGAAGAGTAAGGAAACCAAGAAAGAGCAGGCGCTCGAGATCATCAGCATTTAAAAAAGGAACAGAAAAGAGTAACCAGGAGGTCAGAAATTGGGGAAGAATAAAGCATTTCAAGGAGAGCTGCCAACAGTGTTCCATTCAACAGAGTGCTCAAATGAGATCGGGTCAGAAAAGAGCCCTGGGCTTGGCAATGGTGGGAAGTCACTGACAACCTCGGAAATGTCCGAAAACATCATCACAAAGAGTTCTTTTGGAAAACACCACTCTATGGGGTCTAGACTGGATGAAGCCAAGGTCTCGATGAAGGTGAAGAAAAGACGTGGAGGGAGTAAGCAGCTCCAGCAGAGGTGGGGGTGGGAGGCTGGGAGTGAGGGCAGCAGCCCTCTTGTTCTTTCAGGGAGTCTGACTGACTGTTAGGGAAAGAGAAACTAAAAGCAGTAGCAGAGAGCACGTGTTTAAGTAACTGCTCTGAGGAAGGGGCAGGGTGCTGAGCAGGGGCAGCAGCCCAGAGGCCACGTTAAGTGAGACTAGACACTACAGATTTGTAATGTCACCCGTCTGCACGACTGGTAGTTTCCTGCAGTAGTGCTGCACCACTCAGCTGTAAGAACAGTGTGTAGACCTAAGGTACAGTGTCCTCAGGATGAATTCTGCAGAGACGGAGGGGCACATTTATCAAAGTTGCTAGCAAGCAATTGTTAAAAAGACATACTGTTGCTGTGTTGTCCAATATGATAGATAGCCCGTATGTGATTACTTAAATTTCAGTAAAATAAAATTAAAAATTCAGTTTCTCCGTCACATTAGCTACTGTAACTTGTTGCTACCATGTTGTTCAGCACAGAGACAGAACTTTCGAGCATCACTGCAAAGAATTCTTTTGGAAAACACTGCTGCACTATAGCATCTATAAAGCATGTAAAGCATACATAGCATAGATAAAGCTGAGGTCTTGATGAAGAAAAGATGCAGAGGGAGTAAACAAGAGCAAAACCAGGAGGAATAGAAGGTTGTGGACAGAGATGAATGTATTGAGGTTAAGATTCTAGAGATTGAGCTGTTCCAGGTAATAAGGTTCAGGGTTATGTCATGAGAGGGGGGCGGCTGAAATAGTCTAGGGATGAACGTCTTTGGGGTTGACAAGGTCAAAGAATTTGTGTTCACACACACACACACACACACACACACACACACACACACACGTATAGGAGCTACAAAGGATAAATTGTAAAATACTTTCAGTTCCACTCCAAATGGGCTTCAGAGTGACTTCTACTCATGGGGAAGAGAGAGGGTTTGGGGAGGGGTGGATGGAAACAAATTTTCCTGTCGTCTTCTCTGATCCACTCTGGGGACAGTAGCAGAGATCCTCTAGGCAGCGTCTCAAACTGGAGCTCTTGTTAAAATGCAGATTCTGACTCAGTAGGTCTTGGGTGGAGCCAGTCTGCATTTCTGACAAAGTAATTTCCAGAAAGCACAATTGACACTGAGTAATAACAAATATCGACCATTAATTGGCAGAATTTTCAACTGTATATTTAGTTTCTCCATTAGGTCATCTCCCTTATGCAATATGGCAAATTAGATCAAAACCAGAATGTATTCCCCCAGAGACAGCGCTAGAAGTTCTTACAGCAGGTGGCACTCTGGCATTATCATTACAAGCTTAGCAAAGGAGCAGCAGAAGCCTCAGCTTTGCCCTGTAAGGTAATTACCCAATACAGTAAATCTTCCTTAGGTCTCCCTTTCATTGTTCGGGGTACCCATGTAGATTTCCCCTCCTTCCTCCTATACAGGCATGCATCCTGTACAGATGGTGCATTTTATACTTCAAGTGTTTCAGAATTCCAGTGAGTGTATGTAATACCATAAGCAGCCATTCCAATTGGTGCCAAGTCTCAGTGATCCCTGGAGGCTGCTTCCCTCAGAGTTCAAGACCAACACCAACCCTCACTGGGCCAGTCTGCACACAGTTCAGCTTTGCCAAGTGCATGTCATGATTTGTCCTTCTATTCCCTCTTTGAAGAGAAACCATTGATCAGATCAATTTAATTTTTACCCCACCAAGAACACTTCAAATGAAACTTCTCTCATCTCTCCCTCCAACCCACCCCCTCCTTTTCCTCCTTAATGTTAGCATCCTTTCCCTGAAATCTTGAACAATGATACTTTATTTAGAACCTACTCTAACTTCCTCCTCAAGGCGCCATTTAACTTCATAACAACTAAAAAAACAGCATCTCCTCTCCACCCTGCACTTCTTACCCACCACTACTTACTTTCTTTGCCAAGTCTCAAGTCCTACAGAAACCCTGTAATCAATCACATTGAAGGAGTTAGCTGGCCCAAATCCCTCCCACAAACCACAATATGCCTTTGGGGACCAAAGCCTTTCTCTGACCTCTTCCAACATGTTCTCTGTGGGTTGTAAAAATCTCCAGGGGCAGCACATACTGGGAGCAGCAAGTTTGTGGTGCCTGGGGTTTCCCCAGAACTCCCAAAGCACATCCTCACCTTCCTGTCTGTGATTCACTTCATTTCATTCATGTGCCTTAAACGATCTCTGACCACCACATCCCAAAACAACCATCACATTTGCCCAGTTCTCTTTCTCATCCCTGAAAGAGCTTAGAGAGGTCACCAAGAATAGAGACCTAGGTTGACTGAGTCATTTCCAAACCATTTTATATCCTTGGGAGAGCTGGCCATGGGAGCAGCAGCCATGGGGGAAGTTCTATAAAAGGAACTATTTGAATTTCAAAAATATTACTAAATGTGACCCCCAACTAATGAGGCATAATAAAAGGGGGAATGTCAAATTTATTACCATTATCAGCAATCTTTTCGCCACAGCCGACCAAGGAATAGGGGATAGAGAGAGAAGGGAGAGCTTTTGGTGAAGATGTCGTAAAGCCTGGAACAAGCTGCAGTGATGAGAATCAGCATTTAGGCTATAGAAGGTAACAGGTGGGAGAATGAGTTGTCTAACTCTGCTGGTATTCCCTGTCCTGGGACTTAAATTCACGGACCCATAGTACTAGAAAGACCCTTAGAACATTTAGTTCACCCCTTCATTAAACAGGTAAGGAAACTGAAGCTTATAAAAGTTGCAGTTTGCACAAGGCCATACGTTTCGTTAGCGGTGATGCAAGGACAGAAGTCCTGCTCTCCAGAGGCCCAGCATGTATGCACAGTTCCAGAGCTTAATATCTAGTTCTTCAGTATCGTTTCTGACAACATAGCATCTGGGTATTGCATAAAGAGAAATGGAGTTTGTTTTGTTTGTTTGTTTTTCTTCCCTCTTGTTTCTCCTTCCCTAATCCCTACGTTTCCTTTTTTAGGTGTTGCTTCCCTGAAGATTCAGGCTTATTTCAATGAGACCGCAGACCTGCCATGCCAATTTACAAACCCTCAAAATATAAGCCCAAGTGAGCTGGTAGTATTTTGGCAGAACCAAGAAAGGCTGGTTCTTTATGAGCTGTACTTAGGCAAAGAGAAACCTGACAATGTTGATCCCAAGTATATGAGCCGCACAAGCTTTGACCAGGACAATTGGATCCTGCGACTTCACCACGTTCACATCAAGGACAAGGGCTTATATCAATGTTTCATCCATCACAAAAGGCCCAAAGAACTTGTTCACCTCTACCAGATGAATTCTTACCTATCAGTGCTTGGTATGTAGTCAATGGTGTGTTCAGATCCTTGGCCTTCTCCGATGAGACTGCAAATGAGTAGAGACACTTGGGGGGTGTGGTATTGGAGGGGGCTGGGGAAAGGAGCCCTGTAGAGAGAGGGCAGAGGACAGGCATTTCTGGGAAGTCCATTTAAAGGGTGTGCAGAGTCTGGGAGTAGAGAACTGAAAGCCCTTTGTACTTTTTATGGTTTACTTCTGAAGGATCAGTAAGAATCTGCTTTGGGGACAAAATAGAGCTAGTTGAACAAAGGTAATGTGGCTAAGGTGAAACCATGGGTAATTTGGCCATTACTAAGTTTATGTAACCATATAGGCCTCAAATCTTTTGCATACATTTTCTCCTTTGGTCCAGTATTTCTCACCCACTACATCATTGCCTGGAGCTCCTAGCAAAGGGGACGGCTGAGTGATTTGGGTTTTCCCTTCAGCCTCCTGTAGGTTGCTTATGAGTTGTTTGCTGCCCCAAGCATGAGCCTGGTAGACAGAGGGAAATAATCCAGCAAACATGACCACAAACTAACAAGCCAGCTCCTCTGCTTCACCAGGCCTTGAAAAGCCTAAATGTCACTACAGTTTTTTTGTTTTTAAATTATCATACAGTAGAATTAACTTTTTGTTTTGGTGTAGAGTTCTATTAATTTTGTAGATTGTGTGTAGATTTATGTAATCACCACTGGAAGTAAGCTACAGAACATTCCTATCACCCTGAAATATCCCCTCATGCTATCCCTTTACAGAGTCATACCTTCTTTGTACCCATAACTCTCATTTTGCATGCTATAGTTTTACCTTTTGAGAATGGCACATAAATGGATCCATACAGCATGTAACCTTTTAAGACTGGCTTCTTTTATTCAGCATAATGCTTTTGAGATTCATCCATGGTGTTGTGTGTATCAAAAGTTTGATCTTTTTATTGTTGAGTCATATTCTATTGTTTATCCATTCAACCCACTGAAAGACACTGGGTTGTTTCCAGTTTGGGGCTATTATGAATACAGCTGCTGTAAACATTCACGTACAGGTTTTTGTGTGGACATACATTCTCATTTCTCCCAGGTAGATACCCAGGTGTGGTATTACTGGATCCAGATTGATTTTTGGTGAAACTGGAAAAGGCAGATAACACCTTTTCTGAAACCACAGATTAAAACAGAGGCAAAAGTAGAGATGAATGCGGAGCTGCTCCCTTTGAGCCCTGTGTGATTCAAACGAGGCTGCAGGGCTTTCAGAACATTTTACCAAGTGCTAAATCAGTGTTTTCAAAGTGGGGTCAGGCACCATTGGGAACATGCTGTGTTTTAGGTAGGACACAGACAAGCATTTTTTTTTTTTTAACAGACTTGTATTTATGTTACTGTATGTTAGAAAAACTATAACTAACTTATCCAACTGGTGATTTCACAGATATTGCTAATAAGGCTAAATAAGATCTGGCAAGCCACCTTCCACAGACCACATAAAGTACAAGCAGAGTGCTCAAGTGGTAGGTTGATATAGCAGAACCACTGGCATGCGAGTGGTGACATGTTAGAAACAATATACTAAACTATACCTTAGTACGTAGAACCTGCAAACTACCTGGTAACTATAAAAGAAGAGCAAGGGATTGAGTGGGCAGAAGGTACATGGGACAGGTCTAGGGATTGGGTGCTAGGAATCCTCAACAGCCATAAAAATATGAATGGCAAGAGAAGCACCATGTTTGTCAAGATCACATATTTTCCCTAAAATGACTGGATTTGGCCTTGATCTTATAGTATGCTATGAAGACATCTTGACAGTCATGACAAAAGTCGGTATTCTGAATTTCTACGTCCACAATTTCCACCCACTCATTGACCACCATCCTGCTTGGGTTTCTGAAAGCTAAGACCCAGAGCATGCCTGCACCATGAACTCTTACTTTCTAGTGGGACTTTAGCTCAATCCCTTTCTGCTCTCTTCGTCTGGAGAGCTGAAATGTACCCATGAGACCCTTGGGTCCTGGAGTCAGACCATTCCTCCTTCTGAAGACTCCACTTTCTGGAATAATGGCTTCATTGTAAATCTTTGGTGACTCAGTTTCAGCCCTCCTGTTGCTCTGAGATCACCCCCTTGATTTGGATAAGTAGACAGTAAGCATGGCTTGAAACTCCATTCTCAAAAAATAAATGCGGGGCTATTATATGACTGTCACCATAGGCCGAGGCCCACTTTAGACTCCCAGGTGTGTCCCAATGAGCCTCCATGTCAGGTATCTAATTATTTGTTGTTCTCTTCTATACATCTAAACTTAGACTGATTTTTTTTTTTTGTATTTCTATTCTGCTTTCAGCTAACTTCAGTCAACCTGAAATAATACCAATTTCTAATATAACAGAAAATTCTGACACAAATTTGACCTGCTTATCTATACATGGTTACCCAGAACCCAAGAAGATGTATTTTGTGCTAAAAACTGAGAATTCATCTACTGAGCATGATGGTATAATGCAGAAATCTCAAGATAATGTCACAGAACTGTACAACGTTTCCATCAGCTTGTCTGTTTCATCTCTTGATGTTACAAGCAATATGTCCATATTCTGCATCCTTCAAACTGAGCAAATGGAGACACAGCTCATCTCCCTACCCTTCTATATAGGTAAAGCTGCTTCCCAAGACTGTATCTTTCATCAGATATTATACACAAATGCTTAAGGCAGATGACCCCTGCTTGCTAGGCAACCTCTAACTGGGCCATTTTATGATGCCATCGGGAAGGACCCAGGTGGAGGGTTACTGCTTCCTCTGAGTTATACAGGATCCAGGAGGTGATACACCTGTGCTGAATTTGAAGAAACACATTCTTAGCCCTGAAACTGACCTGGTCTTTTGGGCTACCTTTGAACAGAGGATTCTGAAGTTTTGGTCAGAAAAGGCAGTATTCCTCTAGGCTAAAATTCTCACTTTGATTAAAATGCACACACACACACACACACACACACACGGCATGCATACATACAGTACTTATAATAAGTACAGAATCATTCTAGACTTTGTTAGTTGCATGAGTGAAAGCTAAAAGGTACAAGAAGACATCCTCTCTGCCCTTGAGGTCCTTCCAATAGAATCAGAACTCCATGATGTGCACACCTGGAAGACTAGATTTTTAAAAGGTTAAGTTATAATCTAAATTATCTTACATGGAAATACATGACTAAATTTAAAACAAAAAAGTGACTGATAATCAGTTTTATGGGCACTGAGAGGCAGGCAAGATCCTTGAGGGTCAGGGAAGGCTTGCTAAAGGAAGTGGGATGTTATAACAACATAAAATAAATTATTGGGCTTAATAAATGTGGTGAGGAAAGGGGAGGGCATTCTACATGTTCTCAAACAGGCAGTGACTTCTCAAACAGAAATATTCTGAGACACATCTGGGCTCAGCAGGTGAGAGGACCATGGTGGATTAGCCGTATTTGACAAGCACAGGAGGTATGTCAAAGAAAGACTCAAGCGGAAATGCTTCTGACATGTTCATAATGTGTTGTGGGGACCAGCCCAGCTGGAGGAAAAGGGTGAAGTTGACCACTGTCCACTAATAGGAGCCTGACATTTAAAAATCCCAGCTTTGCCCCGGAGGGCATGTATCCATATTTGAGACTCCATTTTTGAGGAGTAGCAACTACGAGATTCCCTCCTAAAATAAAGGTACCCTCTACACACGTTGCCCCCATCACTGCTTCTTCTCATCCTGGCCCTCTCCCACCCATCTGCCTTCTGCTTGCCTCGGCCCCTTCTCCAGCTCTGGCCCCTTGGTTTGCCCCCTCCTGCAACATTCAATCCACCCCTTGCTCCATCCCTTGGCTTTGCTGCCTCCTCTCTCCTAGTGTCTCATTGTTCAGGCATAACTTGGCCTATGGACATACTCTTATGAACAGCCCCTGGGGCTAGTCCCCACAGTCAACTTTACAACTGGGCCAGTCCCCTCTCCTGGTACTGATTTCCTTCCACTCAGACACCTCAGCCTCTGAGAGTCCAGTAAATGGTGGGGCCACCCAGCCTGTCCCAGTTGCTTCTTGGCCTGCAGTCTCTCTTGGCCTGATAGAAGCTTCTCTAAGCTATGCCACCAGTATCACCGCACATGACATGCCCTGGGGCCCTCAGCTATGGCTCCTAAAGTCTACAAATGAAGGGGACTTGTCACCACTGAAGCCTCAGCATGACTCACCTTTCTGCTGATTCTTAACTACTGCCAAAACCTCCCCAGGTACCACCATCTTCAGAAATGTTTCAGCTCTAGCTGCTCAGGAAGATGGGGCTTGCCTCTCTATGTCCTATTCAGTGGCTTGATCAGAGATAGGTTAGACACTGAGTAAAGAAACCTTTTAGGGTGTCAAAAGGTAGCAGTCTCCATGTTAACATGTATAACCCTGCTTTACTACAATGCCAAACAGGCTCAAGTGGGATAAACTGGGACAGACTCAAAAGTATTGAATATGGCCTGCAATGCCAACAACTCCTTTTTTTAATGTCCCAAGAACAGGGCATGTGTCCACAAATTGTAGCTAAGTTAACGGGAAATCAGCTGGTCCTATTTTTCCTGAAAATGGGGATTAACTACCAGAACTATTCCCAAAAATGTCTATAAAGTAGGCCACTCCATTGTAAGTTTTCCCCACAAACCTGTTTTTCTTTTCTTTTTTTTTTTTTGATGCCAATTACTCAAAAAAAACTTTTTCACATTTTAAAAATCAGTCATAATTCATTATATAATCAAACATTAAACATGTTTAAATTTCTCCAATTCTCTCCCCCTCCCTCTTTCTTTCTTACAAATTGATTTGTTGACATCAGGATTCAAAAAGTTCTGCTTATTGCATTGGTTGTTATGTCAGCTGTCTCTTAAGTTTATTTTAATCTACAGGTTCCCCTTCATCTGATATTTCTCCTTGACCCCACCGAGTTTCTCAAGGTCTGGTTTCACTGGCTCCATCCCAGTAGTGTCATTTAACATGTTCCACCATCCCCTGCATTTCCTGATGAGTGGTTGCTGGATCCTGAGGCTTGGGCTCACTCGGGTTACATTTGGCTTCAGAGGTGTTGTTCTTACTGCAGGAGGCTCATTATGTCGGATCATCTCTCTGTGACATTAGTACTCATTGGTGATCATTTGCTAGATCCATTATTTCAATAGGGATGTGCAAAATGCCATATTCTAATTATTTTATTCCCTTTTTAATTACTAGCTGGGATACCTCACTAGACAGAAATGTTTCTTCCTCAGCTATTTATGGCTACCCTGAGGAACAATTCATATAGGAAAGACCAGATAAATGCTTGACTCTTCTCTTTTTCTTACTAGTTTTAGAAAAATAAATTGTTTCCCTATCATCTTACAAAGAGACTGAGAGTTTGTTCACTTTTGTTTCATTGTCATTATGGTTTTTCGTGGTGGTGAGATTTAGTTTCTTTCTCTTTTTCATACGCATTTTTGTTCTACCAGTGGGTTTTGTTCTTTCTTGTGTATTTGTGGTAGTGATTATTGTTTTTTCAGAGTCCTGATGCAGGACTCCCTTGAGGATTTCTTGCAGGGCTGCTTGTGTGGTAGTGAACTCTTGCAGTTTTTGTTTCTCTGGAAAATACACTATTTCCCCCTCATTTCTGAAGGAAAGCCTTGCTGGGCATAGTATTCTTTGCTGGCAATTTTTTTCTTTTAGTATTTTGAATATATCATCTCAGTTTCTTCTGGCCCATAGAGTTTCTGTTGAGAAGTCTGCTGTTACTCTGATAGGGGCTCCCTTATAGGTGACTTGATGGTTTTCTCTTGCTTCTTTTAAGATTCTCTATTTGTCTTTCAGCTTTGCCAGTTTGACTATAATGTGACCTGGAGAAGATTTTTTGGGGTTGAAACTGTTTGGGGATCTTTGAGCCTCCTGGATCTGAAGGTTCGTGTCTCTTCCTATACCTAGGATGTTTTCCATTATTTTTTCATTGAGTAGGTTTTCCATGTCTTTTCCTTTCTCCTCCCCTTCTGGAACACCCATGATTGGAATGTTCGTGCACTTAAGGTTGTCTGCTAGCTCTCTTAGATTTTCTTCATTTTTTCACGTTCTTTTTTCCTTTTTTTTTTTTTTTTTGCCTGTCCATGTTATTTCAAAAAGACTGTCTTCGAGATCAGAAATTCTTTCTTCTGCTTGTTCTAGCCTGCTGCTTAAGCTCTCAGTTGTGTTTTTATTTCTTTGAGTTAATCTTTCAGTTCCATGATTTCTGCTACATTCTTTTTTAAGATATTGATCTCTTTGTAAATTTCCTCCTTCATATCCTGGAATTTTTTTTTCTCATTTCATTATGTTGTCTTATGAGTCTTCTCTTATTTCAGTAGATTTCCTTAAGAAATTGAGAAATTCCTTAAGGATTCCTTGCTCGGAATTCCTTTTCAGTCATTTCAAGGGTTTACTGCTCTATAAGGTCTGGTGTTTGAGAGTTACTGTATTTTTTTGGTGATCATAGTCTCTTGGATTTTCATATTTCTATTATCTCTACATTGATGTCTGGTCCTCTGGCAGAGCAGTTGCTTCTTCTATTACTCTGGAGTGGACTTTGAGGAGAGAGACGTTCTCTTCTTTTTCCAGTCTCCTCTGGTGACTCTCCCTGTGTCAATGCAGTCAAGTGTCTGGTGGGCCACCTACACAGAGGCTGTGGCTACTGCTGTGGCATTGAGCTGCTTTTGTAGCAGCTGTGGCTGTGGTGGTGGCTGTGGTGGGCCACCCAAACAGAACTGGTGTTTTTGGTGTGTTCCTTGCCTGTTTCCGGGCAGGGATTGCTGCCCTCGGCTCTGGCCTTGGACCCCAGGGCATGCTCTGCTCCTTGCCTGCTTCCAGGCAGCAAAGCCTGTTTTTCAGCTTCCCAGAAACTTAGGAGTTCCCTAACTTCCAGGAAGCTGATTTTGACCCTAATTCTTGGGGCATGAAGAAATATCAAAGGTTTTCAAGTAGCCAAGACATGCTGAAAGCCATGCTGAGGAAGCCTGCTGTGACCTCAGAGGGAAAAAACCAACCAACCCAGCAAACAAACTAAAACTAGAGTTGGGGCCTGTGAGGAGGCTGTTCCATTTGTCTAAGTGAGAGGTGTCTGGAGCCCGACCTACAGATGGTGGTGGACAGAGGCATCACTACAAGAGAAACTTCAGGACCTGGGAACTGGCTGCATATGGGGCTGGGATAGCAGGGCATCACACAGGTGACTATACATTCAGAGCCTTAGCATGGATACCTTACACAGATCCCAGAATCTTGGGCCAGGCTGACCATCTTTTATATCATGGTTGGTGTCCTCCCCACCTCTGGGAAGAGAAGGCAGCTCAGCCCAGGCATTTGGCCAGAGGCACTGGCTTGGTTCTTTGTTAGCTTCTGAAGCCCAGAGACTGGTCTTCCATGGTCTCATATTGTGGATTTTAAACTCTTCCAGTCCTAGAGACTGGGGAGATGCTGGCAAGTAAATAGAGAACAGCAGCAAATATAAACCTTTTATAAATGACCTTCCTGGCTGATTGAAAACTTGTGATCATTTCCAGCTCCTAAAATCCCACAGCCCAAAGACTACAACCCCTGGATTGGAGCTGTGCTTCCACCATCAATCATAGTATGTGGGCTGCTGTTCATTCTAATAGGATGGAAGAGGAAGAAGAAGAAGCAGCCTGGTGTCTCTCATGAGTGTGGTGAGTCAGTCCTTGTCCCTCTGCAAATTGCCACTTTGCAATTACCATCCAGTAAGTTGCCTTTTGGAGCTCCTTGGCTGAGCCCAGGTTAGTGAATGCCAGCAAGTTGTTGGAGGAAAAGTTTTTCCCTGAGGGTTTGGAGCCTGTATATACTAGAGTCAGCAGCTGATAATGTTGCTCTGGACTTCTAAGAAAGGCAGCATTTCTAACCTAAGGTTTACAGCTGTACTTCTGGTTTCCAGGCAAACCTGATTATTACTTGCTTTATCTACCTCACTTCGTGAGGTTATTGTGACAATTCAATAAAGTAAAATAGTGAAAACATTTCTAATTGTTAAAGACTATGGACCTGGTGGTGTTCAAGCAGAGATGTTTGCTAGATAACCAGAAGATTCACTTTCTCATCTCTGAAAGTCTAGGTTTCCTGTGAAATAAGTTAGATAAATTGATATTACAATAAATGATATTAGTTTTTACTGATTACCATTAATACATACCCATTATTAAGTATACTGGAAATAAAAATGACCTATAATTTCACTAGTAAGAAAAAAATGACTATGCAGATGACATTTTGGTGTAGATCTTCCAGATTTTTCTTTATATAAATCTATGTTTTTTTCATAATTGGGATAATATTATAAGGGCTACTTTTCACAGTTAGGATAATATCATATATACAGTTTTCTAACTTTGTTATGCTAAATGTTGCAAGACAATTTTCAATGTCATAAACATTCTATAAAATCATTTAATTTAATTTAATTATTTATTTATTGGTGGCTGGCCAGTATGGGCATCTGAACCCTTGACCTTGGTGCTATAACATTGCATTCTAACCAACTGTGCTAACCAGCCAGCCCATACGACATCATTTTCAGTGGCTGCAAGATATTCCATTGTGTGGATATACCTTAACTTATTTATTTAATCAACCCCATTTGTTGGACACTTGGGTTGTTCTGGTAGTTTTGCTATTGTAACCATCACTGCATTGAGCAGCTTTCCCACTGACTTCTATTGTAAGAATGTTTAATGGGAGCAGAATAGTCCCTGTCTTTATAATAATCTCATGCCTATTTGTGGTTTGGGCTGGTTTGGGCAAGGATATAAGATTGGACTTTATCGCAGTAACTGCCTGCAGTAACTGCCTGCAGTAAGTAGCAGTTAGTTTGGTTGGTGCTAATAATTAAGGTAACCTTCTCACTCATTTATGGTAGAAAGCACAAGATGAGTAATGTTTCTCTGGCCAGCATCTTATTAAAGATTTCAGCATACTGATTTTAAGATCTGTTTGGAAAATAGATGGATGACATTAGTAGTCATTCATTTCATCTTGCTATATTTTAAAAACAGGAAATCAGGAAATAATCATCAAATCTCAATAAATTATCATTTAGAATTAGCCGCTATGCAGAAGGAACTTCCAGCTTGGGAATAAATTGTTTCCTTAGTTTGCTTTCACATTGTAATGATCAGTTTACAAATGAAACAAAGAAGAAAAGATGGAATGGAAAAAAGAGAATAAAAATGTTTCTTCCCCCACCTCCCCATGAGTCAATCATAAAAATTTAGGAGCCTAGATAAGGGGGTTAAACAGGATATGTGTACACATGAGAGAAGTTAGGAGGGGGTAAAAAAGCTGTGTTTGTGCACATGAGATGCTCACATTGAGCTATGAGTGGTAAAAGGAAAAAAACAATCAAGCAGTATAGCACATATATGACCCCCAAGAATGTGAAAAAGAAAATTGGCAGGAAAATGTTTGGTCGGACAGTCATCTGTGCCAGTGAGTTTAGTCAAAGAGAGGAGCCTTGATATCACTGGAGGGAAGGAGATGTACCATGCATAACCACACCATTGCAGGGGCCAAGGAAAAACATCCTCTTCTTCCCTGATGCCTCACTAAAAATTATTACAAGTTCAGATTAATATGGAGAAAAGGCATAACAAATTTTATATTAACATGTATAGCACAGGGGAATTGCAGAATGAATGCCCAATAACCCAGTGGGATACAGATGCTTACACATCCCTCTTCAGAGGGAAAGGGAAGATGGGGGTGTAGGAGTAAATGATTCTTAGGGGGGACTCAATGGGCCTGGAGAATATACAGTGACCTAGGACAAAGTCTATTTGGCCCAGAGCAGACAATGACTGATAAAAGATTCTCTTTCAAAATACTAAATGGGAGCAAAGTAGAAGACCATGGTCTATGACAAAAGTCTGTCTAGGTGAAGTGACCGACTTCAGTTTTCCTTCCTGTGATATGAGTTAAGTTAATGAAAATTCAGGAAAAGGATCAGAAATAATTTCATCTCTTTTGGTGGGTCTGGACTTTAGGCTGGTGAGGGAACAGCTTCAATCCTGTGCTTTGGAGAGTGACAGAGGATTGAGACAGGAGAGGTAGGGAAGGTCAAAAAGACCTTGATGTCAAAGCACCATATTTTGGGGTAACAGCCTCTGAGCCCCAACACAATATAGATATGAGATGTTTGTAAATTTGGGTTCTGTAACTTCAACAGTATCTATTCTATCCTTGCTTTGTGGAGACTTCTGGTATTGCCTATGTGATAGGCAGAAAAAGATGTTCATCTCCTATATGCCAAAACCTATAGTATATTATCTTACGTGGCAAAAGAGACTTTACATAGGTGATTAAGGTACCAACCTTGAGATGGTGCAATTAGCTAGGATTATCCAGGTATGCCCAATCTAATCACATGAATCAGAGAACCTTTCCCACCTGGATTAGAGAGAGAAACTGGAAGAAGGAGAGATCTGAAGCTTGAGAGAGGCTAAATCCACCATTGTTGGCTTTGAAGATGGAGGAAGGGGTCCAGGAGCTGAGAAATGTGGGTGGCTTCTAGAAGCTGGTAATGTCCCTCAGTTGACATCCAGCCAGCAAGGACAAGGGGATCTCAGTTCTACAGCTTCAAGGAACTGAATTCTGCCAACAAAGAGGCATGTATGTCATCATGATCCATCCACAGATACAAGTTTACTGATAACCAGCAGGAATTTCTCCAAAAATGGAGCTTCCTCCTCCTCCAACATTAATCCTTTTCTCGGAGGAGACAGCCCTCAAACTAACTAACCTGGCAATAAAAGTCTTGTCCAGCATTTTGTTCATTAATTATAGTTTTTCTGTGCCTCGGCTATACATATTTACCCTGTCTAGGCTGTTTAAATGAATAAAAGGGAAATGCCATGATTATTCTAGCAGATTCTAATCTCTCTCCTCTTTTTTTGTTTTTCCAAGTAGAGCAGCTAAGGCATGAGAGATTGTAACTATGAATTACTGTCTTTTCCCAATCAGAAGTGACCCTATCAGTTTACCCATTGGAGAGAAGGACTAAAACTCCTGAAATTCTGCTTCCTCATTTGGGTCTCGTGTGATGAAATCTGTATTAACTGTATTAACTGTGCTTCAGCAACCAGCTCCCTTAATAAACCTAGAAGAGTCTCGGCTCTTTCAGGAATGATTTCTTTAAGGCCAAGTGTCTATTCCAAAATAAATCATTTTTAACCAAAATTTAAACAGAAACCTTCATAGGGCTTAAAAACTGAAAGTTGTGATATCTCATATTTGCCCTTCAAGATGCTAAATTTGTAATCAAATCCAGATGTTTTAAATCTGCCTTTTTATTGTCCGCTTTCAAATAGAGGCTTTTTTTCTTTAATATGGTGATAATTTTGTCATGGGTATGAAAGGATAATTTAATTACTCTGTGTTACTCTACAAACATCTGAAATACTGTATTCAGCTATAACCACCATTATTTTTTTAAAAAGCTTTGACAAAAATAAAACCTAACCAGATTTAGAAAGTGTCTGGGAGCTCAGTCAAATAAAAAATAGCACAAGTAATTGAGGATGCTTAACCTGGGGAAAAAAAAAAAGCCTGGGGAGTGCAGAAGTGCTGCCTTCAAATATCTAAAGAGTTGCTATAGGGTAAAAAGATTGTACTTAACTTTGTGGCTCCAAAAGGCATCTCAATGGATTAAGCAACAAAATCAACACACAAAAATCAATAGCATTTCTATTCTCCAATAGTAAACACGCAGAAAGAGAAATCAAGAAAGCTTGCCCATTTACAACAGCTACCCAAAAAATTAAATACTTACGAATAGAGTTAACCAAGGATGTGAAAAATCTCTATAATGAGAACTACAAACCACTGCTGAGAGAAATTAGAGAGGACACAAGAAGATAGAAAGATATCCCATGCTCTTGGGTTGGAAGAATCAACATTGTGAAAATGTCCATACTACCCAAAGTGATATACAAATTCAATGCAATCCCCATCAAAATTCCAAGGATGTTTTTTCAGAAATGGAAAAAACTATCCAGACTTTTATATGGAATAACCAAAGACCACACATAACCAAAACAATTCTGAGCAAAAAAAATAAAGCTGGAGGCATAACACCACCTGACTTTAAACTATACTACAAAGCTATAATAACCAAAACAGCATGGTACTGGCATAAAAACAGACACACTGATCAATGGAATAGAATAGAGAATCCAGAAATCAACCCACGCACCTACAGCCATCTGATCTTTGACAAAGGCACCAAGCCTATACACTGGGGAAGAGACTGCCACTTTAGCAAATGGTGCTGGATATCCCTATGCAGGAGAATGAAACTAGACCCACACCTCTCACCACATACTAAAATCAACTCAAAATGGATTAAGGAATTAAATATATACCCTGAAACAATAAAACTTCTTAAAGAAAACATAGGAGAAACACTTTGGGAAGTAGGACTGGACACAGACTTCATGAATATGACCCCAAAAGCATGGGCAACCAAAGGAAAACTAAATAAATGGGATTATTATCAAATTAAAAAGCTTCTGCACAGCAAGAGAAACAATTAACAGAGTTAAAAGACAACCAACAGAAAGGGAGAAAATATTTGTAAGATATACTTCTGACAAAGAATTAATATCCAGAATATACAAGGAACTGAAACAACTTTACAACAACAAAAAAGTAACCCAATTAAAAAATGGGCAAAAGAGCTAAGTAGGCATTTCTCAAAGGAAGATATACAAATGGCCAACAGACACATGAAAAATGCTCAACATCACTCAGCATCCAGGAAATGCAAATCAAAACCACACTGAGATACCATCTAACCCCAGTTAGGATGGCTAAAATCCAAAAGACTCTGAATGATAAATGCTAGCGAGGTTGCGGAGAAAAAGGAACTCTCATACATTGTTGGTGGGACTGCAAAATGGTGCAGCCTCTATGGAAAATGGTCTGGAGGTTCCTCAAACAATTGCAGATAGATCTACCATATGACTCAGCTATCCCACTGCAGGGAATATACCCAGAGGAATGGAAATCATCAAGTCGAAGGTATACCTGTTCCCCAATGTTCATCGCAGCACTCTTTACAATAGCTAAGAGTTGGAACCAGCCCAAATGTCCATCATCAGATGAGCAGATACAGAAAATGTGGCATATCTACACAATGGAATACTACTCTGCTATAAAAAAGAATGAAATAGTGCCATTTGCAACAACATGGATGGACCTAGAGAGAATTATATTTAGTGAAACGAGTCAGGCACAGAAAGAGAAATATCACATGTTCTCACTTATTTGTGGGAGCTAAAAATAAATAAATAAATACAAAAATAACATGGTGGGGGGAGGGAATAAGACACAACAATTACAATTCTTGAAGCTGATACAACAATCAAACAGATATGAGGTTGTTGCGAGGGAGAGGGGAGAGGGAGGTTTTGGTAATGGGCCACAATAATCAATCACATTGTATATTGACAAGATAAAATTTTTAAAAAAATAAAAATTTTTGCCCTTTGACTTTGTCAAGAAAATTAAAAGTCAAGCCACATACTTGGAGACAATGTTTGCAAAAATATATCTGATAATGGACTTAGATCTGGAATATATAATTACATATTACTACTCATTAATAAGAAGACAGTCCATTTTTTAAAAGACAGGAAGCAAAAAACTTGAATAGATACTTCACAGAAGAAGATATACAAATGGCCAATAAATACAGTCACACAGTCACAACAACATTAGTCATTAGGGAAATACAAATTAAAACTATAATGAAATACTTCTACATACCCACTAGAATGGCTCAAATTAAAAGGATTGATAAGTATTAAGTGCTGGAGAGGATATGAAGTAACTGAAACCCTCAGGTACCACTATACAACCCAGCAATCCTAGACATTTACCCAAGAGAAATAAAAACATATGTCTACGTAAAGACTCACACATAAACATCCATGGCAACTTTCTTCATAATACCAAAAACCTGGCATCCTAAATTTTCATCAGTTGGTGAATGGATAAACAGTGGTATATTCATACAATGAAATACTACTAAGCTGTAGAAAGGAATGAACTACTGGTAATATATGACAACATAGATGAATTTCAAAAGCATTATACTAAGTGAAAGAAGCCAGGTACAAGAATAAACTGTGGTTATCAGGGAATGGGCTGGGGGAAAGGGATTGATTGAAAGGGAACAGGAGGGAATTGGGGGGGCTTATAAACATTCTCTCTCTTTTTTTTTTTTTTTCACTTACACAACAGAAGTTTATTTCCTCATAGTTCTGGAGGTTAGAAGTCCAAGCTCAAGGGGTTGGCTAGGTTGGTTTCATCCTGGGGCCTCTCTCCTTAATTTATACATGGCCATCTTCTCCATTTGTCTTCACATGGCCTTTCCTCCAAATATATGTGTCCTAATACCCTCTTCTTATAAGAACAACAGTCATATTGGATTAGGGCCCATCCTAGTGACCTCATCTTAACTAATTACACCTGCAATGACCCTATTTTCTAACAATGTCACATTGTGAGGTACTGTGTGTTAGAATTTCAACATATGAATTTTGGGGAAAATACAATTTAGTCCATAACATACTTGTTTTTACTATAAGTCAAACCCAAGTAAAAATAGGATGTAAAACCATGTCTATTAAGTTCAAAGAATTGGAGATTTGGATGTGCAGAAGACCACAGATGGCTAATCTATTAATTTAGAGCTCCAGGGAATTATTGATGAGACCTGTGAATCCTATACTTCTTTTTTTCTGGTTTAGAACTTTTGAAAAATAATTTTAATTTACGTATAATAATTGTACATATTTACAGGGTACGATGTGATATTTTGATACACATATACAAAGTGCAATGGTGAAATCAGGTTAATCAACATGTCCATCATCTCAAACATTTATCATTTTTGTGTGTTGGGAATAAATGTTCTCTCTCTTGATTGTAGTGGTGGTTACATGACTGTATACATTTGTTAAACTCACCAAACTTTATACCATCTGACAGTACCATCTGGTTGACTCATCTAGATATCAGCATTTTCAAAATTTCCTTTCCTCCTCCTTCTAAATTTTGCTTTCAGAAAAGGATTGGAAACTCTTTTCTAGTCATTAAATGATTGCTGAAACTAAATGTATTACCCCTCCCAGTGGTATTTTTATTTTAGTAAAGATAGAGCTGTAAGTGAAAAACCTATTTCCAACATAAAGGACTTAGGGCACGGTGACCAAGGGAAGGCATTTACTTTTTGTTTTTGTTTTTTTTTTTTCTTTTATTTATTTTTTTTTTAAATTTTATTTTGTCGATATACATTGTGGCTGATTATTGCTCCCCATCACCAAAACCTCCCTCCCTTCTCCCTCCCCCCTTCCCCCCCAACAATGTCCTTTCTGTTTGCTTGTCGTATCAACTTCAAATAATTGTGGTTGTTATATCTTCTTCCCCCACCCCCGTTTGTGTGTGTGTGTGTGTGTCTGTGTGTGTGTGTGTGTGTGTGTGTGTGTGTGTGTGAATTTATATATTAATTTTTAGCTCCCACCAATAAGTGAGAACATGTGGCATTTACTTTTTGAATACAAGAACGCCTTCCAGTCCCCCTGATATCGCATCATTTAAGTAACCATCTCTTCTATATAGAAGGTCACAACAATTTCTCTCTGAGTCCCAGGACTTTGGACACTCTTCAAACTTTCCCTCTTTTAGTATCCATGGGGAATACATTTTCTAACGTTGTCTTTGGTCTCTTTCAGAAACCATCAAAGAGGAGAGGGAAGAGAATGAACAGACCGAGGAAAGGTGAGTCCTGACCCTGTAGCATTGTTGAAGGAGGCGTGACCCCTGGAGTGTCTGTAACTTGAATAGGCTTGAGCCTGAGGCATGCTGAGAACTCAGCAGACATGAGCTAATGGGGAGAGAGAGGAAAGTAAGGCTAGTTAGGACCTAGGAGGAAATGACCTGTCTGTAAACGGGTGGTGGGGCATCCAATGCACGGTGCCCCGAGGGTATGGCAAGCTCAGTCACGGTCAAGTAAAAAGCAGTCCCGAAGGGTTCCGATGTGGCTAGTGCAGTCTGCATCTTACTATAGTAACCCCAGTGCCTGGACTAGCAGGTGTCCTACCTGTATGGAATGAATACATGAAGAAGTGAGGAGGGATAGCATGTTTCCTTCAGCCTCGGCGTCTTTGTGTCTGCTGTGCCCTCTGCTTGGAATGTTCTTCTGCCATTTCTTAACCTCATTCTTCAGATCTTATCTCAAGCAGCACTTTCTTAAAAACCCTTCCCAAAACGAGATCATGTCTACCTGTTACAGTGTCATGTGGTTACCTGTTTTTCTTTGTAACATCAGATATACTTAATATTTATATAATTATCTTATTAAACTGTATACACTAGACTAAACTAAACTATGGAGGACAGAGACCATATCAGTTCAGCTCACCATTGTATGGCCAGCACTTAGCACCGTGCCTGGCATATAGCGGGTGCTCAATAAATACTTGTTCAGAGAATGAATGTATGCGTGAAAAAACACATGGAAGTTCCTGGTGATCGGTCCTTTCATAATGTGATGTGATAGATTTTCTGTACCTACATCCCTTCTGAGGAAGTAGGCTCTCAAGAATATCAAGGCTCTGACCACATGGTCATGGGGTCAAAGCAACCCTCAGTCAAAAGCCTGGCCACAGAGACAGGGTCATGACCTGAGGGTGCAGAAGCCACCAGAGTGCCCAGCACTTATTCAGATATACCAGCCACTGTGGTTGTAGCAGCAACGCTAGATCATCCTGGGTGGTGAGGCAGGTGCTGAGATCCTGCCTGCCCTGTCAGACTCAGTTCAGAAATGGTCTGGAAGAGCCTGCAGAGGGAAAGCAGCAGGGAATCAGCCTAGGGCAGGGGCAGGGCCAGACAAAACTGAAGGGGAGTTGTTGAAGGAAGTGTAGAGGTCAGTGTAGACCAGGGTTCTTTTCTCCTGCTTTCTCCACTTCTCTTTCCAACAGTTTGCTCTGCTCGTTGCTATTGTAATGGCCTCCTATATTACCGCCTGTCACTCAGATCTAGAAAAAGAAAGCGGCTCTAGTATGAAATCTTACCCAATCCTTTTTTTTTCTGTTGTTTTGTTTTGTTTATTTCAGAGTAAAATTCCATGTACCGGGAAGATCTGCTGAGGAAGCCCAGTGTGCTGTTAAGAGTTCAAAGACACCCTTAGGCGACAAAAGTGCTACACATTTTTAATTAAAGATTAAAGACCATATGAGTATCCATTTTTTTTATACCCTTTCCTTTGCAAGTTTTTGGGTAACCTTTTTGATTTCTTTCAGAAGGCAAGAAAATATTGCTGTTAGTAATAATGGGGTTCCCACATGCCCGCTCAGTGAAATAACCTCCAACCTGCTATCATGCCAACTCTGCTCCCTGTGCTAGGAGCCGACTTTAATTCTCTAACTGCTTCTTTTCATTCAGAGCACAGTGAATGGTTCCAGGCCTGGGAATAATGTGTAGTAACAATGCCTCCTGCTTCCGATCTTGTTTTTTTGTATAAAATTCCCAGTTACTGGAATACTTTCATCTCCCCCACTTCCTAAGGTGGGGCCTCACTTCATCTTGTGTACCTGTGGCTGAACAACCACCTCTTCAGTCTGGGTGGGATTTATGTATTTTTTGACTTTATAGAGTTAATATTAATATTTTAAAATATAAAAATGTACTATAATAATGTAATTACTATGCTCTACAAAAAAAGTCTACCCCTGCTAAAGAGTGCTTGTCCCTCTGTCAGGGCCAGTGAGGAAAACAGTGTCCTAGTGTACAGGCAACAATGAGCAGACCAACCTAAGCTTGGGAAAATTGGCAGAGAGAGATGGAGTCAGCTCTGGATCCTGGAGCCACTTCCATCAGGGCTGCTGCTAATATTAGGACGGTCCACCTGCCCAAGATGCTATGAATAAGCCTTAGTGGAGAGAACTGGATAAATAGGAAAGTGTTGTGTCTTGTCACAGCCCTATTTCTCTTCTTGAAAACATGACTGAGGCGATGGCCTGGGACAGCTGTGCAAGGACCAACAGAGAGATCATAGAACTCAAAAGAGTGAAAAATGAAAGCTCTCAACCAACAGAGATACACATGAAATATCTGGTCTCGCCAGTTCTTTGACAAGTCTTGGAACAGGCAACGGATGGAAAGTCTGTCCAGATGGACTTAAGACAGACAGCGGTTTCCCTGGTGGTCCATGAGGGGTTTTGATAACACTCAACTTATTGTGCTGCTTCGTCTGGCTGGAAGCAGGGCTGGGGTGGCAGAGCTGTCACTGATAATGGGTGACTGGAAGGAGACTGAGGGCTCTTAACTCACGGCTGAGGAGGAGCAGCTGCGGTGGAGTTGGGAAGACCAGGACACAGACCACCCAGAGGTTACTTCACCTGCAGATGTCCTGAGCGGATAGGTGCTGGCCCAGCAGGGCTGGCGAACTTGAGTCTGAGGACTGCTTATGCTCAAGGCAATGACAGAAAAACTGGGTACAGGAGAGAGACATACTAGCCCAGCAGAAATGAATTAGGAAACCTGGCTCTAAGGTGGTATCAGTAGGGGATGCAGCAACCTCGGCCCAGGCCTAAAGAGAACTTTGGGAGGCCCCAGCTACAAGAATAGTTTTTTGTATTTTACATAAAGGATCCTAGAGGTTTGTAGACTGCTGTGCTAGTCATGCTCATCCTTGTAATATTGCCGTGTGTGCGCCCTGACCCTGCCTTCATTAGACTCTTAGCACCCAGCTGGTTTCTAACATGTTTTGTACAAATCGGTTCTCAGTAAATTTCTATTAAACTTGTTTAGAAGTTTACATTTTGTGCTTCTACTTCAACAGTACTACTCAACCCTTGTAGTCTGATGTTCTCCTTCTGTCCTCTGAATGTACTTCCTTTCTCTTGACATCTATACAGCTAGATGCCTCTGACTCATCCCATATGTCCTCCTCCCTTTCCTCTAACCATTGTATAAGAAAGGGGGCCTTACATGCTTCTATATTTTGTCTTAGCAATGAGACATAAAAAAGTCAAGTAACAGTGGTTGTTTCTGAGGACAATTAAGAAATTCAGAATAAGGAAGGGATACCTGCTTTTCAGTTTGTAACCTTTTGTACTGTGTAATTTTTAAACTACGTGCTTCTGCGAGATGTAGGACTGGGCAAAGACTTTATGAATAAGACTTTAAAAGCATAGGCAACAAAAGAAAAAATAAACAGATGGGATTATTTCAAACTAAGAAACTTCTGCACAGCAAAGGAAATAATCAACAGAGTGAAAAGACAACCTACAGAATGGGAGAAAATATTTGCAAACTATGCATCAGACAAGGGGTTAATATCCAGAGTATACAAGGAAGTCAAACAACTCAGCAGTAAAAAAAAAAAAAAAAAAAGCAATAATCCTATTTAAAAATGGGCAAAGGAGCTGAATAGACATTTCTCAAAGGAAGACATACAAAGGCTGATAGGAACATGAAAAACTGCTCAACATCACCAATCATCAGGGAAATGCAAATCAAAACCATATTGAGATATTATTTCATGCCAGTTAGACTGGCTATTATCAAAAAGAAAATAACAAATGCTGGTGAGGATGTGGAGAAAGGTGAGCCCTCCTACATTGTTGGTGGCACTATAAATTGGTGCAGCCATTATGGAAAATATCATAGCAGTTTCTCAAACAACTGCAGATAGAACTGCCATATGATCCAGCAATCCCACTACCAGATATATACCCAAGTGAATGGAAGTCATAATGTTGAAGGGATACCTGCACCCTCATGTTTATTACAGCTCTATGTACAATAGCCAAGATATGGAACCAACCTAAATGCCTATCAGCAGACAAGTGGATAAGGAAAATGTGGTATATTTACACAATGGAATACTACTTGCCATAAAAAAGAATGAAATTCTGCCATTCACAGCAACATGGATGAACTTAGAGAAAATCATGTTAAGTGTAATAAGCCAGGCACAGAAAGGGAAATACCACATGTCCTCACTCATAAGTGGGAGCTAAAAAATAAAGAAAGAAAGAAAAAAAAAAGGAACAATCACAATAATACATTGAACTTTCAAAAGGAGAGAACAGATCTGTGGTTATTAGAGGTGGGAAAGGGGTAGGGGGATAGTGAGAAATTGGTTAAGGGCCACAAAGAATGGTCATATTTTCTAATGATGAATATACCAATTATCCTGATTTGATAATTACATATTGTACACAGGTACTGATATTCAACTCTGTACCCCAGAGATATGTATAATCAATTATGTTTCAATAAAAAAGTATGTACATTAAACAAAAACTTAATGTAAAAATATTCCTTGAACATACCCTTTATTATAAAGTAAATGCATACACGCATATGTACATACAGCATGTAAGAAGAGCCATAAAAATTCTGGAAAAAAAATTAGTCTCTGTGAAGGCAGAGATGTGTCTAATTTCTTCACCAATGAATC
The DNA here is from genome assembly GCF_027409185.1 of Cynocephalus volans. Lineage (NCBI taxonomy): Eukaryota > Metazoa > Chordata > Mammalia > Dermoptera > Cynocephalidae > Cynocephalus > Cynocephalus volans. The sequence goes on along the minus strand of NC_084460.1, from coordinate 123,387,949 downwards.
CCAGGCACCTAAGGTAGTGCCTCAAAACATACTTGCACTTGTTTAAAGATTGAATGAAATATTAACATGCCCTCTGGTGAAAACATTCCTCCTTTGTATATTAAATTGTCTGAACTGCTGTGTTTCAAGTCTGGCAGAAAGAAAGTTAAAAAAAGGTTGAAAGAGGTCATGAGGTATAGTTCTAGCTAACATTACTGCTCTTTTATCATGTACCAGGCACTCTTCTAAACCTTTAAACTCATTATCCTATTTAACCTTCACAATGACCCTGTGATGTAGGTAACAGGATATTATGCTCATTTTGCTGATGAGGAAATCTAAGCACAATGATGTGTCAAACTAATTTACCCAATGTTGTTAACTTTGTAAGCAGGAGAGATGGGGAGAATTTTTCAAAGCGTCTCCTCTCCGCTCCGGTATTTCCCAGCCTTTCCAGCTGTAGAGCAGACAGCATTTGGGCTGGGTGCAGGTTGGGTGCCTGCTCCGCACTCTGCACTGGAGTGCACCTTGCATTCCCTCAGCACCCTGAGGTGGTGACACCAGAGGACCCATCACTGAGTTTTCCATGGCCATTTCATTATCTTATAAGGCCACAAGGTGTGGATAAAGCACATGGTAAGACCAGTGAAAATAAGATTTGGGTCAGAGGGAAACTGAACTGAATTTGCTGCTTACAACTCCCCCCCTCTGCTCTGCCACTTATTATTCTTTTGCAATCTGACCTTCTCCCTCTGCCATTGTCAAGCCGGTTTCACCCATGGAGTATCCTCACATTTGTTAACCCAGGCTTGAAAGCAAAGAGTCATCCCTGATGACTGCCCTCTGACCTCTCCCTCAGCACCCACTATCCATCCCCGCCCTGCTTCCACATTTGGTCATCACCAGGCCAGGCAAGTATTCCTCCAGCTCCAGCAGCCACACCTTTCTCACTCAGGCCATTATTTATCATTCCAAGAACGTGACAGTCACCACCCAACTGATCTAAGTCTCCTGGCTCTCTCACCCTGCATCCTATCCAAAACCAAAAGGAGCAAGGAGGTAAATAGTGAAAAGAAGGTCGCCCTCACATTCCTTTTCCCTGGCCACACAACTCTGATCACCAGCTACTTATGTAGCTTTCCTTAGACACATATGGATACACACACATATATGTGTGCATGTATACACGCACTGAGGAATAGGTGTAATGTATCTAAGGAAAGATACATAAGACACACACACATGTACATATATATATATTTCCTTTATTAGGGCAGATTTGGTTTTATTTTGTATCACAATGTAAGGAAATCAGAAGGCTCTTGCTAGGATGATTGAGAGATATCAGTCTTCAGTGTACCCCTTCATATTAAAAATGTATGTCTCTATCGTGTCAGTTTTCAGTCTCACCCATATGGTAGCATTGTGGATCTTATAATAAAAGTGAGATTCCATTGGCTTTTGCTATGTCTACCTGTTTACTCCGGAAGGAAAGATACAGATATACAGAGTCCTGCACTGTCCTTAGACACAAATTTTCAAACCTGCTCCAATCTGAGCAAGTTCCACCCTAGGTTTGGTGAGCCACAGTCACCTTGAGCCGGATCTCCTGTTTCCTGTGTTCCATATATTTGTCTGCCTTGATTTGCTCCCTCACTCCAGTCACTTTCTGAGAAAGGACAGACAGGGGGTAAATTTAATGAGATTTTGTGTATCTGAAAATGTCTTTATCCTACTTTCCCACGTAATAATTTGGCTCGGTATAGAGTTTTGTGTTAGAAATTATTTCCATTGTCTATAGTTTCCAGTGCTGCTGTTGAGAAATCTACAAATATTCTGACTCCTTATCCTTTTATGTGGAAGTTTTTAGGATCTTCTCTCCGTTGTTCTGAAATGTTGTCATGAAACAGCTATTCATCCATTGTGATTAACCCTCAGGTGGCTTTTCTACTTGGAAACACATGTCCTTCCCTCTGGGAACAGTTTCCTGAATTATTTCATTGACTATTTTCTCCCTTTTATTTCTGTAATCCCTCATTTTAAGCTTTTGGATCTCCTGGTCTGATCCTCCTATTTTCTTATCTTTCTCTCCTGTTGTCCATTTTTTTGCCTTCTGTTACATTTCTTAAAGATTTCCCCAACTTTATCTTCTAAACTTTCTGTTGTGTTTTTTATTTCTGCTATCATGTTTTATTTCCAGGGCTTTTTTTGGTTCTCCAAATATTTCTTTTTGCAAGGAACCTGTTTTTAATGGTTGCAATATCACCTCTTAACTCTCTGAGGATATTAATGATAGATTGGTTGTTTCTAAGTTTTCTCTTCCAAGTTGTTTCTTCCTGTTTGTTTGCTTTGGTCTGTATCATCCATGTTGGAGGATTCTTCAAATATCTGATGATCATTGATTGTGTTTTTATGATTAAGAGTGAGAAACTTAAAATTTGGGAGGACGATCTCAGTTTATAGATGGGCCTGTCAATTTTAGCTTTACCAGAAAGGGATCTGGGAAACAATCTTTGTTGGGAAACAATCTTTAGGTCTTTCCTCTTGAGCTGGCAGTTTTCTACTATCTTGCTTGGAAAGTATGACTGCCAGTATTTTGGGAGCCAAGTGAGAGAAGAGGGGTGTATGGGGACGGGGGTCGGGGTAGGTAGGGAAAAAGGTGGGATCTCTGCAGTCTTTATTCAGTATGCATATATTTACTTAGTCTGTGTGTTTTCATTACGGTAAGCCCCTCCTCAAATGTGTTAGATGTCTTTCAATTCAAACTCTCTGCTTTATCCTTTCCAGAGAACAAGATTCCAGACTTCTGCCAGGATGAGAGAGGGACATTGCCTAGTGGTGTGGGGTGGGAAAGGAGAGCTCAGCTCTAACTGCTGCTCAAACAAGTTTCACCTAACCATCCTTATTTGGTCTTCATTGATCCCTCAACCTTCACCCTTAATTGGTTACCAGTCCTGTGGCTTTTGAGAATTCTGGACTGGGGTTTCCCCACTGGCAGATAAGATTCGGCTGTCCTTGCTTACTAGGTCAGTTACCACTCATCCATCTACTTTTCACATTCCCAACTGTTGTTGCTGTTGCCTCCTTTTCTATTCTCGTACTTGTTAATTTTTGCCATTTAAATTAAAAAATAATTTTTCTTTCATTTTAGTGGAATTTAGGAAGGTAATGGAATTAGATGTATATTTCATCAGCCATCATACCTGGAACTTCACTATTTAAAGTTTTCAAGGATTCCACCATTGACTGCTTTCAGCCTAAAATCCAAAGTCATCAACAGTGTGACTCCAAACTTACTCCCCTGGGGGGTAGCAAGAAATTGGTAAAGGGCCACAAAAAAACGATTACATTGTGTAATGTTGAATATACTAATTATCCTGATTTGAGCATCACATACTGTACACAGGTGTTGATATTCAAAGCTGTGCCCCATAGATATGTACAATCAATTATGTTTCAATAAAAAAATTTAAAAACTCAACTATTTGCCAACCTTATTTTCCCCTCTTGCTATATTGAAAAATCATGATCCTGCTAGGTTTAACTAGTAACGATTCCCCAAATATATTATCCGGGTTGTCTCACTTATGCTGTTCGTATCTCTGGAATATTTCTCCCCATTTCTCTCTGTTCTATGGAATCTTGATCACTTTACAGCCCAGCTTAAGGACAACTACCTTTGTCAGGCCACATATCTAACTACTATCCAGACTGCATACAATTGACATCGTATCCTTGGATCACAGAATACCCTTTCCAGCATTAATTAGTTTCTGTCCCAACACTCTCCTTCCCCAACTAGCACCATGACCCTGGCTACTGGCCAATATAGAGAGGAGCTCCAGGATTCCCTGGGGGATCTTGAAGCCATTGAATAAGGAAGTGTCCTCATGTTGTGCACAGACTTACTCCTAAACCTCTTGGTCTGGACAGCTTCATACTCTAGATGCTGCCTTCTCCCCAGCCTGGCTTCTGACCACCCAGTTGCCTCCTGTCCTTGCTGTACCACTTAGACCTGACAATCAGCTCCTCCTCCCAGGTTAGGACCTTGGTTTCTCACCCTAAGTATGGCTTAGATTTACTCTCCTAAAAAGTTGCCTCTGGCCACCCAGGATGACACCCCCACCCCCCCACCCATCTCAGTCTCCAGGACCCATTATTTCAGAGCTCTCACACCAGAGTAGCTTTTACCAGCCAACAGGAAGTAGGCTTTCTATACAGGAGGTAAAGGTGTGCCCTGTATCTACCCCTCAATTTTAGCAGACTCCCTTATTAACAAAAGCAAAACTTTTCATTTCATGAAATCATATACTTTTAGAACTTAAAAGAGATCAAACAGTCCTTGGCCCTGCTGGGACATGGGGGCTGGGTACCACAGGAATTGGGAAACAGGATCTGAAGAGATGGGAAACAGAAAACACACTCAGAGATGGGCATGCATAAGGACGGATGGAGTGTTGGCAAGGTTGGAGTTGAAAAAAAATGAAAAATGCCTGTTTACATCAAAATTTCTGAAACTTGCTACACTTGGTTTGCCAGCATGTAATAAAATGCTTTTCATTATGTAGGTAGTTATCTCTGTCTGTTCCTTCTATATTCCTTAAGAAAATATTTTCCTGCAAACAGCGTATTAACAAACATTAAGGATAAATGGCACGGGTCATGAAGGAAACAGAAAAGAGATCAGAATCAGTAGTTTTCACATTTTATGAAGAAACACATAAGATTTCCCACTCCTCAAATTATTTCCTATTAATCTACGCTTTCAATTTCAGTGATTAACAGATTCTCCTTAGTGGATGGGGAAAGGGGAACACATCTCAGTACTGGTAGGGCCCTACACATGTAGGGTCTAAATCAGAATCACAAGGTTGGGGGAATCATTGACACTGTGTCTGCTAATGTTTCCAAAGAAAATTACCCTAGCCTTCCTCATCCTGGCACCATGTATGTTGTTTCCTATTCAAGTACACACAAGCACAATGAAGTCATTTTTGTAAACAAGTGTAACTTGACAAGGATCAGATTGCTCAGTACCTTTTTAATGTTTTTATTGTGAAAAGATGTCTTTCAAACATATACATGAATTTATTTCAAAAAGTGACCATCTACCCTAGCAGTAGTGCCAGCTCAGCACTACTCAAAGCTGTAGCAAAGTGGTTTCTCTTTCCCTGATCTAATTGCATATCAATGCTTCTGAGAGGAAACACTGCAAACTCACGGGTTTCCTAAATATACAGATCACAGAGTAAAAAAGTGACTAAGTTGTCGTAACGGTGGGTTAGAAATGGAAGAAATGTAGAAAGCACCCAAGAAAGCCTTCCTGTTTTATGTGGCAGATGAGGGCAGAGAGGTGAACCCAAATGTCAAAGAGAACAGTACCAGAGCTCAGGTGCCTGCCTGTCAGTCCAGGGCACTTTCCACCTCACCATGCCCCTGCCCTTCCTGTTAGCTGGAAGGGCTGGAAAACGGGCATCAAAGCATCAGAGCATAATGCAGCAAGAGCATGACCTCTGGGTCAGATAGGCCTGACCCTGCTATACTTGACCGTGTGACCTCGGGCAAATTACTTAATCTCTCTGATTCCTCGTTTGTAATAATAATAAAAAAAAGGGTTAATAATACCTACTCCAGTGTCTGGCGGACCATCTGCGTGGTGGTTGTGACATTTAGCCACTTTCGTGGCAGCCGTGGTTATTGTGGTGGCTGTGGTGGGCCACTCACATGGAGGTGATGTTTTGGCATGCTCCTTGGCACTGGTGGTGTGCCTGGTTGTGTGGGGGGGGTGTTCAGTCCCCGGATCCTTATCTCAGGACCCCGGGCAGGCCCCAGTGTGCCACTGGAGTGCATTGACACAAGGAGAGTCACCAGCAGAGACCAAAGAAAAGAAGAGGATGTCTCTCTCCCCAAAGCCCATTCCAGAGTGACAGAAGAAGCAGCTGCTCCTTGGTAGTGTTGGGAGACCTGAGCACACCTCTGAGCTTTGGACAGATCATCTAGGCAACAAATCAACAGAGTAACCATTACTCTTTCAGAAGGAGAGAAGAAATCTAGGGTTATCAGAGGTGGGAGGGGAGGGGGGAGAATAGGGAGAGATTGGACAAGGGGCATAAAGAATAAGTATGATTTGTAATAACATATATGCTAGTAATATTGATTTGATCAACATATGCCAACATTGAACCCCCAAAATATGTATCATCAGTTATGATTCAATAAAAATTTTTAAAAATAATAATAATACCTACTCACACGATCAAGGGCAATCCAAAAAATATGAGGATTATACAGTTAAAGAAAAGGAAAGAGCCCCAGCAAACAAGCAATTGGGTAGCTTGTTTCAGCAGGGTGGGATTGGGGGTGGTGATTGTGCTTTCATAGTGGGAGAACAGCAACAGGAAGCCACCGTGGAGTAATGGGGGTGGGTGTGGATTCTTACATATAACACAGCCCAGAGGTCCTTCCACACCCTGCTGAAAACCAGAAATGCTCCTATGACTTCTCCTGCATCAGCCTCACATGAAGTCCCTCCCTCAGCATCTCAACCCAGGGACTGAGGTGATTCATGCACTCATGTTAGGTACATAGGCCTTTTCCATCCTACTGTCTGAGGCCAAAGCCATCTTCCAAGGGCCGCCTTTGTTATCCTTTGTCAAGATTATTTCCAGACATTCAGTAGAATCTGCTTCTCTATCAAAGTGGTAGGAAGCTTTGTGTTTACTAAATTTAACATAAAATTCTAAGCAGTTAGGCTGGGAGAAAAGGGCATCTCTCAAGGGCCAGGCACTCCCAGCCCAGAGTTTAGAAGAGCGTTGTCTTGAGGGCAGCCACACAGAGGATGGTTTGGGGGTAGGGACTGTATAGATTGGAGGCAGGAAAATCAGGACACTGGCACAATTAGTCCCAATAAGTTTGGCATTTCTAAGGAGCTGATCTAGGAGAACTGTCCTGATCCTTCCTGATTGGAATCCTGATAGCCAAGCTCATCAGACCAGGGGAAGGGCTGACCAAGGTCAACTCCACTACAGAAGCAGACCCAAATCACAGGGAAATGGAGACTTACGAGAGCTTCTGTAGGAGAGGACCACAGGAGCTTTCTGCACTCGATCGGAATGGAAAGAAAGAAACCTAAGATACGGTATTGGAAAGTCTGGATAATCCAGGCACAACTAGCAGACTGGAAATAGTATTAGAAAGCAATGTTTGATTTAGTCACCAAGGTGAAAAGATCCCTTTCTCTATCTCAGATCCAAGGTTAGGGCAGGGGTTAATTTCAGACATGAAGGACCCGAAGCACAGAGCACAGAGCGGGACGCAGGGGCTGATTGCTTCCAGATAATTTGCTGCCAAAGAATTTATACTCTCTCTTAAATTCATGTTTGCAACACAGAGCATATACCTGAAGCTTATTATTAGAACCTGTTGGGGTATAGGTATGGTGCCCACTGGTAACACAAACTAGTTACATGCTGTATTTACCAGTCCACCTGCCACTTTTTAAATGCACACATCAAGTATTTGCCCTCAGGCTTTAGGACTCAGCCTCTGTAAGAACAGTCAAGCTGTGACCACTTGATGGGAAAACATCAAGTCCAAGTCCATTTCACTTTAAAAAAAAAAAAAAAAAGTCAACCCAAACAGTCAAACCAGTTCTTTCACACTTTAAAAAAAAATGATTTACTAATTTTCCCTTCAATTTTCAATGTCTTTGCTGAACTCTCTCGGAATCACAGTCTTAGAGTTATATTTGAGACTCCTGGTATCAATTTTAAAAGAATAGGGGGAAAGGAATTATTTTTTAATATTGAAAATAAATCCTGTTCCTGTGTCTAAACCAGCCGTGCATATTAACATGTGCGAATGTCTAAAGAGTCCTGGCTGGAAAAAATATACAGTAAAAAGACTTAAAGAAACAAGATGGCAGGACTATGAGAATTTTAAGAATTTTCTTTCTCCTTGATTGCTCATATGCATAACTCACTAGAAATGGCTTATTTGCAGCAGGAAATGTAGGTAAGATATAAGAAAAATCTTGATTGTCAGGGTGTTAAGCACTGTAAACAATTGTCATATCGTCCTAGACCTATGTAAGGGACTGGCGGTGCATCACTGTTACCGTCATCATCATCATCACCCTTTACTGAGCACACACTTACCAGGCACTGTTAAGCAACTTACATACATTATCTTGGGAAGAAAGTCTGCTTCATCTTGCAGAAGTTTAAGAAGCTGTTTTAAGAAGAGAAGGGGGAACCAAAAGAAAGTAAGTGAAATAAGATATTATGAGAATTTAGAGAAGAAAAAAATATGAGAGCAGAACCGTGAGCTAGCGTTTCGTTGTGTCAGGGCAGGATAGGAATGTGCAATTCAAGCCCAACTTGTCCTACATTAGGACTCAGGGAAAAGTGATTGTGAAGAGAGAACAGGTGTCAGAAAAAGTGGGGGTGGGGGGTTATTAGGAAATAATTCATCCTAAAGAAAGAGGGATCCAGGCATGGATGTTTAATTCAGGAATCAGGAAACTATTGTCAAAAGAGGGTGAGTGGACCTTGAGGAAAGCAGAGTATCTGTTACTCAGCTTATTGTTTGATTCATGAAGCCAGTCCTAAGACAGGAGATCCAAGAGACAGACCATGGTGATGTCGTTCTCTCTTGCTCTACCTCTCCTTCTCTCCTCCCACCCCCTTTCTATTCCTCAAGATGGTTTATTCCTTAAGGTCAGGCTTTCTGTTCCATACAACAAAAATATTCCTAATTGATACATCATGGAATGGAAAAGCCTTGGCCCAGTTGAGTCCAAAAGCATAGTCAATATTTCCAGGCCACTCTCTTTCTCTCTAGCTTTGTTCTTGGTTCAGATTTTCCTCACATGTGCACCTCCTTCCCTCCCATGCGGATTCCTGCATGCAGCTCGGAAAGAGGGCCACAGAGAGTGCCAGCATGTACTGTCCAGAGCATCTTTCCTGTTAGCTCCAGCAGAAATATCCTTGAGAGGATGCTCATTGGGCTTGCTCGGGTCACAAGTTCAGCTCTGAAGCAATCGTCACGGCCGGGAATTTTTCATCTTATTAAACAGGCCCAAGTATTGTTCTCCTCTGCTGCATCCCCAAATCTGAGGGGAATGGAGTCAACCCAAACTTAAATACAAGGAATAGGGTAAAGGTGGTATGATGGATGCTGTTGGTTCCCCACCCAGGTCTGAAGTCCCCGTCCCTTAGATGCTGTGAGTGTCGACTGATAACTGTCCTTTCTCTGACACTTGTCCTTGTCCAAGCCTCCTCCCCTAATTCTAACTTTATGTAAAATTTGATTTTGTTCATCATGAATTTTGGATTAATTTAATTTATTCAAATTATTGCATTAAAATAGTATTTATCTTGATTATTGAGTGTTTTGGCACCCTCTCAAATTTTACCCTGCTCATCTCACCCTAGTCCTGGCCCTGACTCAGAAGCTACACTCCAGCCCTTTGCCACCCCTCTGGGGGCAGACATCAGCTAATGATTAACTAATGTAGGGGTACGGAAGGTCACCCCCTTGCCTCAAGGTAGAGCGAACTCTGTGGTAGAATTCGTGCTCTAGAGCTCCCCACAGGATCAGGCTCTAAAGCTAGTCCCAGCTAGGACCACATTCTTGCTGGTTTTCATCACTCTTTTTTCCTGAGAGCATTCTGCACACATCACTTGGCTGAGATTCCTTGTCTTAAGCTCTGCTTCTAAGGTCTACCTAAGAGAATTGATACCAGTAAGGGTCCTAGGGAGTAGACGCTAAGAGTGGGATTTTGTAGTTGGACTATTCACCAGCTGGATGACAATAGGGCCAGGTGTTGATACTGCCTGCATGCTGTATGCTGTGGTATGAATATATGTGCCCCTCCAGAATTTGTATGTTGAAACCTAATACCAATGTGACAGTGTTAAGAGGTGGGGCCTTTGGGGAAGTTATTAAGTCATAAGCTCTCTGCCCTCAAGAATAGTTTTATTGATATTACAAAAGAGATTGAAGGGAGTGGCCTAGTCCCTTTTGTCCTTACACCCTCTGCCATGTGAGGACAGAGTCATAAGGCACCATCTTGGAAGCAAAGAGCGAGACTTCACCAGATTCTGAATCTCTTGGCACCTTGATCTTGGACGTCCCATCCTCCAGAACTGTGAGAAATACGTTTTAGTTGCTTACAAATTTCCTAGTCTAAAGCATTTTGTTGTGGCAGCAGGAATGGACTAAGCCACTGTGGTAGTGGATTACTAAGACTTTTACCAGCAATGAGCTATAGTAGATGCAGGTGTAAGGGGATGCACTAACCGGTACAATAGCCTTTGCCAGTGGACTGCCCATTAAAGTCACCCAGGAATCTCTTAACAATTCCTAAGCCCAGACCACCTAAGACTAATTACATCACAGTCTCTCAGTGTAGGACATAGACATCAGCATATTTACAAGCTCACAGGTGATTCCCATGTGATGAAAAGTTTAAGAACTACTGTCTTAGGCAGTTGAGGTGTACGGAGGTAATAGCAACTATGAGGAGTCTTCAAAAAGTTTATAGAAGAGTGTATTATCTTTTAAATCTTTTTTCCACAAACGTTTTGAAGTACCCTCGCATAAGGAAGGATTGTGGAATTGGGTAGCTGTTGGCAATTGCTATTGATCCTTTGCAGAGAGAAAAATTACAGGTTTGGGTTTATTAATCAACAACTTTAAGCAAAGTGTGGGAGTCAGAGTACCTCCTTAACAGCATTTAAAGACACTCATTTCCTGCAACAGGAGATCAGGTATGGCTGAAATTCAGGCTGAGGATTTAATGAGAATTTTGTATTGCCTGAACCTCTGGCTCTGCAGAAGTGACCAACTCTCCCTTGGAAGATAGAGCCCTTCTGTTACTTGAAGGCTAAAAAGAGGTATCGAATGAGGCAGTGCTTTGCAAATATGGTTGCCAGATAAAATGCAGGATGCCCAGTTACATTTTAATTTTGGATAAACAATTCATACAATGGAATAATATGAGCAATGGAAAATAAAGGTGCCATGGGCATATGCAATAATGTGTATAAGTCTCACAAACATAATTCTTAGTGAAGGAAATTAGTTACAAAAGGAAACATATAGCATGACTCCATTTATACAAATTTTGGAAACGGGTAAATTAAACTATATGGTTCAGGGCACATACGTGGGCTATAAAACAATAAATCAAACAAGAAAAGATTGTCAAAAGGCAGAATAAAGATTACTTCTGAGAGGAATGGTGTGCTTGTTATCTCAGTTCTCTTCTCATCCATTCTTGAGCCCTTTTGATTATACATATAGTAAGCAAGACCCTGATGGCTGCCCAACTCCTTGCCTCGGGAATACCATGTTCTGTGAGTCATTTCTGTGGATCACTGTGAGTTAGGCCCCTTGGCTGCAGTTCCAAACTTGCTGCCCATCACATTATGCCCAACATCTGCCCTCTCCGCCCATCTGGCCACCAGATGCATAGTTAGCATCTAGTCTCAGCACAACCTGATTGGGGAAGTACTGGGCTTGCTGAGGGAAGATAGGAACTACACCCACTCGATGAGTTTTAACATATTTATACATCCAGGAAGCCACTGCCAAAACCAAGATTCAGAACATTTCTTCATCCCCCAAAATTCTTAACTTCCTTTGCAGTCTATCCCTCCCTTCATCCCTGGCCCCCAGATAACCACTGATCTGCTTTTTGTCATCACAGATTAGCTTATAGATAGATTAATTTTCAAGAATTGTATACAAATGAGATAGTACAGTTTATATTCTTTTGTAACTGGCTTCTTTCACTCAGCACAACTTTCAGAATCTACTTGTTTTTGGTGGACAGTTGAATTTTTTTTCTAGTTAGAGCTGTTATGAAGAATACTTTTGTTAACATTCTTATACACATGTCCTGGTACACTCATGCACAAATGTCTCTAGGGTTCATACATACGAGTAGAATTGCTGGGTCATGGGATATGCTTAGCTTTTGTTTTATTAGATAACACCAAACTATTTTCCAAAGTGGTTGCTTCAATTTAAGTTCCCACCACCACGCAGGACAGTTTTCACTGTGCCATATCCTTGTCAACTCTTGGTATTATCAGACTTAATTTTGCCAATCTGGTGGATGTGTAATGGTGTTTCACTTGTGGTTCTACTTTGCATTTCCGTGATTACATATTTTCATTTTCTTATTGGCTAATTAGATTTCCTCTATTACGAAGTGCCTGTTAAGTCTTTGCCTAGTTTCCAGACTGGACTACCTCTTTTTCTTTTTGACTCATAGAAGTTCTTTACATGTTCAGATTACTAATTTTTTGGCCAGATATATAAGTTATAAATATCCTCTCCTACTCTATATTTTGTCTTCCCATTCCTTGTGATGTATTATCCAATTCACAGAAATTATTTTAAAGTAGACAAAGGTATCAATCTTTTCCTTTATGATTAGTGCTTTTTATGTCTTGCTTAAGAAATCAGTCCCTATATTCAAAGTCATGAACATATTCTCCCATATTATCCTCTAAAATATTTTTGGTTTTTCCTTTCACAAAACTACTTAGAATGTATTTTTATGTATAGTATAAAGTAGATGTCCCAGACAGTTTTTTTCAATATGGATACCCAATTTTCCAAGCACCATTTCCTAAAAAGTTTACCCTTTCCACACTGCGCTGATATGCTACCTCTGTCATAAGTCACATGTCCATAGGTCTATGGATCTATTTTGAGGCTCTCTGTTTTGTCCATTTTTCTATTTTCTATTCTTATACCAATTCCACTTTGTCTGTTTAGGGCTTATTAAAAAGTCTTAAATTCTTGTTAAGTGAGTCCTCCCACTTTGTATCTTAACTGTTCTCAGCCATTAGCACTTTCTTTTATATTTTAGAATTAGCTTGACAGATTCCACAAATAGATCTTTTTTCAATTTTGGCAGCTAATTAATTTTAAAGAATGGGCATGTTTACAGTATCATGTCTTCCATCCTATGAATATGGTAAAACTCTTCAATCACTTATGTCTTCCTTAATGTCTTTCAATGAAGTGCTTAAAGTTTCTTCATGGTGGCCATGCTCACCTGCTCATCTTTTGGTAGATTTAGTCCTTGGCATTTGATGTGATATTTTTAGTTTTATTTTATGTGTAATGAGATGTTACTGTTATCTAGAGCTACAGTTTATTTTTGTACATGGATTTGTGTTTAGCAAAATCTTAAACTCTCTTGTTAATTCTACTAACACAATCATGTCACGTGAGAATAGTGATAGTTTTATTTCTTCTTTTCCAATTCTTATGCCATTTATTTCTTTTCCTTGCCTTACTACATTCACTAGGACTTTCAGTACAATGTTATTAGAAATGACAGCAGACATTGTCTTATTCTTGATCTCAAAGGGAATGCTTTTCAGTGTTTAACCATTATGTACGATGTTTGCAGTAAGATTTTTTTTTTGACTAAATAAGTTTCTTTATTAGAGCAAATAAGTTTCTTTCTAGTCTTAGTTTAAGAGGTTTTTGATATTATTATAAATGGATGTCAAATGTTATCAAATGGTTTTCTGTATTTTGGGGGATAATATGTGATTTTTTTTTTTACATTATTCCATGAATGTAGTAAATTATATTGTTTCTGTAGTTATCCAGTTTTATATGTCTGGCATAAGGTCAAGCTGGTCCTAATCCTTTTTTTACATAGCTGGATTTGGTTTCAGATTTTTGCATCCATGTTCATAAGTTGGGTTGTCTGGTAATTTTCTTTTCTTGTACTATTCTAGTCCACTTTTTGTATCAAAAGTATATTAGCTTCTGTTAAAGAAGTGGGAGCATTGCCACTCCGTTTCTATCTTCTGAAAGAGTTTGTGCCATACTGGAATTATTTCTGTATTGAATGTTTGCTAGATCTTGCTGGTAAAGCCACCTGTGGCTAGCATTTTTCTGTAAGGAGATTCTTGACTATTCGATTTCTTTAATAGCATAAGATAATTCAAATTTATCTTTTCTCTTTGAATCAGTTTCGGTTGTTACATTTTTCCAGGAATTTGTTCATTGTATCTAAATTTTCAAATTTATTAAGATAAAGTCATGTATAAAATCTTCTTGGTGTCATGTTAGTGTGTGTAAGATCTGTAGTAATGGCTCCTTTTTCATTCCTGACATCAGTTACTTGCAGCTTTCTCTTCCCTCACTTTCCTCTCCCCCGTGCCTATTACTCATGTGTGCCACCAGTCTCATCAGAGCCTTGTCAATTGTATTAGTCTTTTTGAAGAACTACTTTTGGTTTTGTTAATCCTCCCTATTATGCGTTTATTTCCTACCTCATTAATTTCTGCTCTTGTATTTATTATTTCTTTCATTTTGCTTTCTTTTGATACATTTTGTTATTCTTTTTCTAACTTCTGAAGATAGATGAATTCATTTATCATCAGGCATTCTTTTCTGATCTACTTAAGGCCTTAACTTTTTCTCTAAAAACTGCTTTAACTACATCCCAAAAGTATATGATGCAGTATTTTTATTATTATTCACTTCAAAATATTTTCCACAAAGCTTGTGCTCAGTCGGAGAGGATGACCTTTCTCGCTAGAACAGAGGACTGTTCTTCGGTCAAGCGTATACAAGTAGCTGTGTTCTCCTTTCTAGAACCTCCACACAAGCTCTCAAAATATTTTCTAAATTCCATTTTGATTTCTTACATGACCCATGGGTTACTTATAAATGTTTTACATATTATCTAAACATTTCAAGATTTTCTAGTTGTTGTTTTGTTTTACCAATGTCTAGCTTAACTACACTGTGGTCCGAGAAGATGATCTGCACGATTTCTATCCTTTGGTTTTGTGGTGACTTCTTTATGGCTCAATATATGATTGAATTTTTGTATATGTTCCTTATGGGCTTGAACAGAGAGTACTTTCTGTAGTTATTGGGTGTAGTGTTCTACATGTGTCCATCATGTCAAGTCTGTTAATGATGTTAGTTAAATTATTTATATCCTTTTTTTTTTTTTTTTTGCATTGCTACTCTATCAATTACTGAGATAAATTTTTAAAAATCTACCACTATGGCAGTGAATCTTTTATTTCTCCATGTAAATCTGTTATTTTTGCTTCATATATTTTGAGGCTATGTCATTAGGCACATTATAAATTTTATTTTATATTATTTTATTCGAGTGGGGAGCTCAGGAAAGACGATTCTGTTATCCTTGTCTGCTTTTCACTGTTTTCATCCACTCAAAGATGTCAAAGTCATTTCTCAAAGCAAGTGGGAACAAAACATAATCTCTTAAAATATTTTTAATAAGACATGTAGGCTTGGTCTTTGTAAAAATATGTCAACAAAATGTGCTAACCACATTTTGTTTAAAAGTTGTCAAAAAAGCCAAAGGGATAAATTAAATGGAAGGGTGTTTCAAACAGGGAGCAATCTAGAGAGAAGCACAGCTAATGTCCTCTTGGCTGAGATTTATTCTATAAATTTTAAATTATAACATCTTACTGGTGAATTAAGCCTTTAATGCTATAGCATGATCCTCACTACGTATAGTAATTCTTTTGCCTTTAAGTCTATTTTGTGTGATGTTAATTAACCATACCAGCATTTGTTGAACTAAAGACCTAAATTAAAGCTCAAACTATAAAACTTCTCAAAGAAAACAGAGGAAAGCTTCATGACATTCACTTTCCAACATTTCTTGGATAGGAAACCAAATGCCCAGGTTTGCCTGTCTCCTGGTTCATAGATGTCACCTTCTTGCTGTGTCCTTGCATGGTAGAAGGGGTGAGGGGGCTCTCTGAGGTCCCTTTTATAAGGGCATTAATACCATTCATGAGGGATCTTCCCTCATGACCTAATCACTTCCCAAAGGCCCCATTTCTAATTACTATCACATTGGAGATTATGTTTCAACATATAAATTTGAGGGGACCCAAACATTTAGTCTATATCAAGATCTTTTCAAGCAAGTCTTTTTTTTTTTAAACATAGTAAGCATACTTGTTTTATAGACTGTGACAGACAATGCCAATATCCAAAATCTTTACGTACTTGTTTCTGTATACCTTGTTTCCTTTTTTGTTGTTGTTTGTTTTGAAATTTTATTTTATTTTACTTCTCAATATACATTGTAGTTGATTTTCATGGCCCTTTACCCATTCCTCTCCACCCCCCCATCTCTCCCAACACATCATATCTGTTCACTTGACTTAAATAGTTCAAGGAATTTTTGTGGTTATTCTGTCTTCTTCCCCACCCCACCCTTGATTTGTTTGTGTGTTTATTTATTTATTTATTTTTAGGCCCCACAAATAAGTGAGAACATGTGGTATTTCACTTTCTGTGCCTGACTTATTTCACTTAATATAATTTTCTCTAAGTCCATCCATGTAGCTGCGAATGGTAGTATTTCGTTCTTTTTTATAGCAGAGTAGTATTCCATTGTGTAGATGTAGCACAGTTTCCTCATCCACTCATCCGATGATGGACATTTGTGCTGGTTCCAGCTCTTGGCTATTGTATATAGGGCTGCAATAAACATTGGAGTACAGGTATCCCTTTGGCATGATGATTTCCATTCCTCTGGGTATATTCCCAGCAGTGGGATAGCTGGGTCATATCGTAGATCTGTCTGTAATTGTTTGAGGAACCTCCATACCATTTTCCATAAAGCCGGCACCATTTTGCAGCCCCACCAATAGTGTATGAGAGTTCCTTTTTCTCCACAACCTCGTCAGCTCTTTTCATTCTCAGTCTTTTGGATGTTAGCCATCTTAACTGGAGTGAGATGGTATCTCAAAGTGGTCTTTATTTGTATTTCCCAGACACTGAGTGAGGTTGAGCATTTTTTCATATGTCTATTGGCCATTTGTATATCTTCCTTTGAGAAACGCCTATTCAGTTCCTTTGCCCATTTTTTAATTGGGTTATTTGTTTTTTTGCTGTAAAGTTTTTTGAGTTCCTTATATATTCTGGACATTAATCCTTTGTCAGATGTATGTTTTGCAAATGTTTTCTCCCACTCTGTTGGTTGTCTTTTTACTCTGTTGATTGTTTCTTTTGCTGTGCAGAAGCTTTTTAGTTTGACATAATTTGATTTGTTTATTACTCCTATAGTTGCCTGTGCTTTTGGGGTCCTATTCATGAAGTCTGTACCCACTACTACTTCCTGAAGTGTTTCCCCTGTTTTCCTTGAGGAGTTTTATTGTTTCAGGATGTATATTTAATTCTTTAATCCATTTTGAGTTGTTCTTGGTATACAGTGAAAGATACAGGTCTAGTTTCATTCTCCTAAATATGAGAATCCAATTTTCCCAGCACCAATTGTTGAAAAGGCAGTCTCTTCCCCTGTATGTAGATTTGCTGCCTTTGTCAAAGATCAGATGGTGGTAGGTGTATGGATTGATTTCTGGGTTCTCTACTCTATTCCATTGATCCATGTGTCTTTTATGCCAGTACCATGCTGTTTTGGTTATTATAGCTTTATAATATAGTTTAAAGTCAGGTAGTGTTATGCCTCCAGCTTTATTTTTTTTTGCTCAGGATTGCTTTGGCTATGCATGATCTTTTGTTGTTCCATATAAATGTCTGGATAGCTTTTTCCATCTCAGAGCAAAACGTCATTGGAATTTTTATGGGGATTGCATTGAATCTGTGGATGACTTTGGATAATATGAACATTTTCACAGTGTTAATTCTTCCAATCCAAGAGCAAGGGATATCTTTCCATCTTCTTGTGTCTTCTTTAATTTCTCTCAACAGTGGTTTATAGTTCTCTTTGTAGAGATTTTTCACATCCTTGGTCAGCTTTATTCCTAAGTATTTTATTTTTTTAGTGGCTATTGTAAATGGGCTAGCTTTCTGGATTTATTTTTCTGCATGTTCACTGTTGGAGTATAGAAATGCTACTGATTTGGGGCCGGCCCGTGGCTCACTCGGGAGAGTGCAGTGCTGATAACACCAAGGCCACGGGTTCAGATCCTATATAGGAATGGCTGGTTGGCTCACTGGCTGAGCGCAGTGCTGACAACACCAAGCCAAGGGTTGAGATCCCCTTACTGGTCATCTTTATAAAAACAGAAAAGAAAGAAAAAGAAATGCTACTGATTTTTCTTTGTTGGTTTTGTATCCTGCAACTTTGCTGAAATCATTTATCAACTCTAGGGGTTATTTTATAGAGGCTTTAGGCTGTTCAATATATAGGATCATATCATCCACAAACAGGGACAGCTTGACTTCATCCTTTCCAATCTGTATGCACTTTATTTCCTTTTCTCTGATTGCTCTGGCCAGTACTTCCAACACTATGTTGAATAAGAGTGGTGAGAGAGGGCATCCTTGTTTAGTTCCTATTTTTAAGAGAAAAGTTTTGAGCTTTTCCCTGTTCAGGATGATATTGGCAGTGGGCTTATTGTACATGGCTTTAATTATGTTAAGATACTTTCCATCTATGCCTTACTTGTAGAGAGTCTTTATCATGAAAGAATGTTGAATTTTGTCAAATGCTTTTTCAGCATCTGTAGAGATGATCATATGGTTTTGTCTTTGCTTTTATTGATGTGGTGTATCACATTTATTGATTTGCATATGTTGAACCAACTTTGCATCCCTGGGATGAATCCCACTTGATCATGATGTCTAATTTTTTGTATGTGTTGCTGTATTCTGTTAGCTAGTATTTTATTGAGGATTTTTGCATCTTTATTCATCAAGGATATTGGCCTGTAGGTTTCTATTTTTGATGCATCTTTGTCTGGTTTGGGTATCAGGTGATGTTTGCTTCATAGAATGAATTTGGGAGAATGGCCTCTGTTTCAATCTTTT
Source organism: Cynocephalus volans (assembly GCF_027409185.1). Taxonomy (NCBI): domain Eukaryota; kingdom Metazoa; phylum Chordata; class Mammalia; order Dermoptera; family Cynocephalidae; genus Cynocephalus; species Cynocephalus volans. The sequence continues at coordinate 123,369,154 of NC_084460.1, read as the reverse complement.
GGAACAGTTTGTAGAGAATTGGTATCAGTTCCTCTTTGAGGGTTTGGTAGAACTCTGCAGTGAACCTGTCTGGTCCTGGGCTTTTCTTTGTTGGGAACCTTCTGATAACAGCTTCAATCTCTTTTATTGTTATTGGTCTGTTCAGATTTTCTATATCTTGTTGGCTCAGTTTCGGTAGTTTGTATGCAACCAGAAATTTATCCATTTCCTCCAGATTTTCAAATTTGTTGACATATAGTTGTTTATAGTAGTCTCTAATAATTTCTTGTATTTCTGACATGTCGGTTGTAATATCACCTTTTTCATTTCTAATTTTTGTTATTTGGATCTTCTCTCTTCTTTTCTTAGTTAATCTTGCTAAAGGTTTGTCGATTTTATTTATCTCTTGAAAAAACCAACTTTTTGTTTCACTGATCTTTTGTAATGTTTTTCGGGTTTCTGTCTCATTTAATTCTGCTCTGATCTTAATTATTTCTTTCCATCTACTAACTTTAGGTTTGGATTGTTCTTGTTTTTCTAGATATTTAAGGTGAAGTGTTAGGTTATTTATTTGCCATCTTTCCATTTTTCTGAAGTAAGCATTTAACGCAATGCATTTCTCCCTTAACACTGCTTTTGCAGTATCCCACAGGTTTTGTTATGATGTGTCATGATTTTCATTAGTTTCAAGAAATTTTTTGATTTCCTGTTTGATTTCTTCTTGGACCCATATGTCATTAAGTAGAATGCTGTTTAATTTCCATGTGTTTGTATAGTTTCCAGAATTTCATTTGTTATTGATTTCTAATTTTAATCCATTGTGATTGGAAAAAATACATGGAATAATTCCAATTTTTTCGTATTTGTTGAGACTTGCTTTGTGACCTAACATGTGGTCTATCCTGGAGAATGTTCCATGGGCTGATGAGAAGAATGAATATTCTGAGGTTGTTGGATGGAATGTTCTGTAGATATCTGCCAAGTCCAATTGGTCTAAAGTATTTTTTAGATCTTCTGTTTCTCTATTGATTTTTTGCCTAGATGATCTGTCCAATGATGAGAGTGGGGTGGTCATGTCACCCACTATTATGATGTCAGTATCTATCTCTTTCTCTAGATCTAATAGTGTTTGCTATGTAAATCTGGCTGATTCAACATTGGGTGCATATATATTTATGATTGTTATGTCTTCTTGATGTATAGATCCTTTCATCATTATATAGTGGCCTTCTTCATCTCTTTTTATGGTTTTTGCTTTAAAGTCTATTTTATCTGATATAAGAATAGCTACTGCAGCTCATTTTTCATTTCTATTTGCATGATGTATCTTTTTCCTTCCTTTCACTCTTAGTCTATGTGTGTCTTTATGGATCAAGTGAGTCTCTTGAAGACAGCATATTGTTGGGTCCATCTTTTTGATCCAGTCAGTCAGTCTGTGTCTTTTGAATGGGGAAATTAATCCCTTTACATTTAGAGTTATTATTGAAAGGTGTTGATTTACTCCTAGCAGTTTACTGATTTTTGTTTAGATGTCTTAAGTACCTTTTGTTCCTTTCTTTCTAATTTTCTTTTTGTCTTCTGTATTTGTTGGTTTCTTGGGGTGATAAACTATTTTTTTTCTAGCATTTTTGTTTTGCTTTTATGTATTGTTCTTTCTTGAGTATTCATGGCAGTGATGGTTGTTTTTGTGGTGTAAACCCAGTACTTCCTTGAGAATTTCTTGTACAGCTGGTCATGTGGTAGTGAACTCCCACAGTTTTTCTTTGTCAGAGAAATATACTATTTTTCCTTCATTTTGGAAGGATAGCCTTGCTGGGTAAAGTATTCTTGACTGGCAATTTTTGTCCTTTAGTGTTTTGAATATTTCATCTCATCCTTTTCTGGCTTTTAGGGTTTCTGATGAAATGTCTGATGTTATTCTGATTGGTGACTTGCCTCTTCTCTCTTGCAGCTTTTAAGATTCTCTCTTTGTCTTTGAGTTTTGCCAGTTTGATTATCACATGTCTTGGAGAGGATCTTTTGGGGTTGAATGTGTTTGGGGATCTTTGGGCTTCCTGAATCTGGAGATCTGTGACTTTCCCTATACCTGGGAAGTTTTCTGCTATTATTTCACTGAATATGTTTTCAATGCCATTTCCTTTTCTTCCCCTTCTGGAATACCCATGGTATGTATATTTGAGAGCTTAAGGTTGTCTGTAGTCTGTCTTAGATTTTCTTCAATTTTTTTTATTCTTTTTTCTTTTTCTGGTCTGCCTGTGTAATTCAAACAGCCTGTCTTCAAGGTCAGAAATTCTCTCTTCTGCTGGTTAAACTCTCTGTTGTGTTTTTATTTCATTGAATGAATCCTTCAGCTCCACAAACTCAGCTACATTCTTTTTCAAGGCATTGATTTCTTTGTCCATTTCTTCTTTCAGATCCACTATATTTTTTCTCATTTCATTGTGTTGTCTAACTGAGTTTTCTTGTATCTCATTTGGTCTCCGTAGAATTGTTACCCTAAATTCCTTGTCTGTCATTTCAAAGACTTCCTGTTCTACAGGATCTAGTGTTTGAGAGTTATTATTTTCCTTTGGTGGTGTCGTACTTTCTTGATTTTTCATATTTTGGGTATCTTTTCTTTGGTGTTTTGTCATTGTCGCTAGGGGTATCACAGTCCACTCATTCCACCCTGATGTCTAGCTTGGATCCTGAAGGGACTGCCCCTTCTGGGCAGCTGGAACTAGCCTGGACTGGGATTCCCACTGCCTCTGTCTGGTCTGGGGCAGCTGGATCAGGTTGTGAGGGCCCAAGGCTCTTCAGTCTCTCTCAGGAGTGGGGATCGGCCTGGGCTGGAAGTCCCACCCTGCCTGCCTTCTCCAGCCCAGCAGGCAAGGGGCGTGTGGGCCCAGAAGGTCTAAAGTCTCTCTACACAGTGGGGAGCAACCTGAACTGGAGTCCTGTGGTGCACGGTTCCTCCTTATTCCAGTGCAGATCTTGGGTCTTCTGTCGTTGCTCCTTAATAGTTGCAAATTGGTCCTTCTGTGGGATGGAGTGACACCAGGAACCGACAACTCTGCTATCTTGACCAGAACCACATTTGTTTCCTTTTTTGAACATGATTTTGTTTGACTTTGTGTTGCTCATTGTCTTTGAATTTGTAGAAACACTTATGGCCTAGAATGAAAATACCTTCCTCTAGAGAGAATTTTTACTAAGAATATCTTAAACCAAGTTCATGGCCAAAGGTCCCCGGAATACCCAAGGGACAAGAACTCAAACTGCAAATCCATTTGGAATAGATTACTTCTGATTCTCCTTTTCTTTAAAAGTATAGCCCTCAAAATCTTCAACTACATATGTTGATTGTTATTGTTTGTATTTCTATTTATATTTGTTAGCACTTAAGTAACCTGAACAAGCCATGTATTCTTATTCATGAACCTATTTATCTCTCAAAGAGCAAAGGTTTCTGTGACAGTTTTTGATAGGGTATATAACATCTGAGGACATAAAACCCAATATTATCTTTGGCTTCCAGAGTAACTTCCTAAAAGCTTCATTTCACTTCTTCATACATGCAAGTAAAAATCTTCAGGACTCTAGGGAAACAGCAAATCAGCCCATGTTAAGGTTATGTCTTTATTTAAATCTGAAAAGTAAGTTTATCCTTGTAGTATACAGAAATGCCACATTTTCCTTATCACCCATTATATTAGTTTCCTAGGGTTGCTATAACAAATTTCCATGAAGTTGGTGTTTTAAACAAAAGAAATTTATTCTGACACAGTTCTGGAGGCCAGAAGTTTGAATCAAGTTGGGCCGTACTCCCCCAAAAGGCTCTGGGGGAGAATCCTTTCTTGCCCCTTCTAGCATTTGGTGGCTCCAGACATTCCTTGGCTCGTGGCTGAATAGCTCCAGTCTCTCCCTCCATCTTCACATGACCTTTTGCTCTCTGTATCTTCTTCCCTTTTGTCATTTACAAGGACACTTGTCATTAGAGTTAAGGCCCACCCAGATAATCCAGAATGATCTCTTCTCCTAATGATTTTATCTCTTAATTACATCTGCAAAGACTCTGTTTCCAAACAAGGTCACCTTTGCAAGTTCGGGGGTTAGGATTTGAGCATATCTTTTTGGAGGCCACTATTCAACCCACTACACTCAACCATCTTTCTTCTGCAGTGATTTGTCTCCTTTTTTGCTTGAAGCCTGTTTTTGAAGAACATCTATTGAATTTGAGCTATTTCTAATAGAAGCCAAGACCCATACTCAGTATATGTGGGTGAAAACACAATTGTGAGATCTGTGATATTTTATCATATCAGTTTTTATTCACATTGTTCACTTCTCTAACAGCAACATGCCAATTTTCTAGATTATTTTTATTGTTCCAATAGAAGAGACAGATTTTATTTTATTTGTTTTCATGCTTCTGCTTACTCTTAAAAACACAAAAAGATTTAAAGTGGCTTATAAAAATGCATTTTTTAAATATTTTACAAAATCTTGAACTGTAAGCAAGGAAATTAGAATAAAAGGAACATCAAGGCAGGCAAAATAAAAAGAAATAAAAGAGGAAAAGAATTTACAAAATGCATGCAAATGGGAATTGATTTGAGTACTAGAGAAAGGCTATAATTTGAATCTGAGCTTCATACCTGGTAAAACAAAGTAAAAAACACATCAGGTAAAGGATTTACAGTGTCCATGAGGTACCAATAAACTATTCTTGGGGAGCATAATTTGGTTTTAGTACTGAGACAAAAAGAATTTCCCCAACATTTTAAAAAGGAAATATAATGAGGTGCATTGAATAGTACCCTCAATAACCTCCCAGTAGTAAATATAATCATGAATTCCGTGACCTCAATAGAGACCGATGACAGAAACTAAAGCAATTTTACATAAGAAAAAACAACGTGATCCAGGAGTTAAGTGCTCTGATGGTCAAACTAGAACTAAGGATAAAATATAAGCCATCTGAACAGTGGATGGCTGGCATATCTTCTATGCAATGTTCTATGAATATTATCTCTCAAAATTAAACTTTCAGTAAGAATTGGCCAGTGGAGAACTCAAGGTTCTATTCTCTCACAAGAACCTGGAATGTATTTTGATGTTCAACCAAACAAAGGAGGTAAGGTTGCCACGCTCTTAAAAATTTGAGGACTCTGCTCAAAACCCTTGCCTTAATAAAAAGATATCCCATCTCCACATAGACATGGACTGATGGAATGCTTTTGGCAGAGAAGTATTTAAAAAAAAAAAAATCCCTTAATATCATAAGTAATGCATGAAAGTTTTCTTGAAAAAAGCTGAAACATCATAAATAGATCAAAAATTAGCTCTAACTACCATCCTCAATCTTAGTCCTCTCCTCCTCTCTGGACATGATCACAGTTAGCAATTTAGTGTATTCTTGCATTACTTTGCATTTGTATGTATGCATGTAAAGTATATAGCATATAACATGTATGTAGTACTGTTTTGTACAAATGGGGTTTTTTTACATAAAAATTGCACAATGTTTCTTTTTTTTTTTTTTTGTGACCAGTAAGGGGATCGTAACCCTTGGGTTGGTGTCGCCCTCACCATGCTTAACCAGTGAGCACACCGGCCACCCCTATATAGGATCCAAACCCACAGCCTAGGCACTCCCAGTGCCGCACTCTCCCGAGTGAGCCATGGGGCCAGCCCAAAATTGCACAATGTTTCTATTTGCCACTTCCCCCCCCCACCCCCGGCTCAACAGTGTATTTTGTACCTTTAAATCCATTTCATTCTACTTCATTCCCCCACTGAAGAACATGTAGGTTGTTTACTAACCTAAACATTGTTAATAACTATCCTTGTCTATGCCTCCATGGCACATGAGCAAGTGCTTCTCGATTGTAAGCTTTTGAGAAGTGAAATTACTAGATGGAACTTTTAATTTTTTAATGCATACTGCCTAATCGCCTTCCAAAATCGTCGTACCAATTTACACTTCTCCAAGCAGTATATGATAAGTACCTGTTTCCTCAGGCTCTCAGCAATGGCAGACATTATCAATCTCCTAACATTTTTTTTTTTATTATTCAAAGGATGAAATGGTATCTCATTGTTTGAATTTGCAATTCCCTGGTTATTAGTGAAATGGAATTTGTTTTTTCATTTTCAGTGACCACTGATGTTACCTCTCCCACCCATTTTTTCTAGCAGTTGTTTGTCTTTTACTTACTAACTTGTAAAAATTATTTTTATACAGACGAGGGTACTTCAAAAAGCTCATGATGGCTGGCCTGTGGCTCACTTGGGAGAGTGTGGTGCTGATAACACCAAGGCCACGGGTTCAGATCCCTATATAGGGATGGCCGGTTTGCTCACTTGGGAGAGCGTGGTGCTGACAACACCAAGTCAAGGGTTAAGATCCCCTTACCAGTCATCTGTTAAAAAAAAAAAAGAAAAAAAAAAAAAAAAAAGTTCATGGAAAGATTCATACTATCTTTTAATTCAATTTTTCCATGAACTTTTTGAAGTATCCAGGAGTTTATAATAGAAATAATTTGCCTATTCTAGGTGTCGTAATTGTTGTCTTCCAATTTGTTGTGCCTTTTTACTTTGTTTATGGCATCATGTAATATACTGTTTCTCATTCCAATGTAGTCAGAATTATCAATCTTTTCCTTTACTTCATTTTAGTGTCTTATTGGAAAAAAGCTTTCTCTACTCATATTACATAGAAATCGGAAGCCACCTGCAACTTCCTTGGCCTATAAATCCCTTTCTGATTCTCTCTTCCCTCCTCATCACCATCCATGCTACAATGTTGGGCACATCTCCTGTGAGATGCAATTCCCTGGTGCTTCACGGAATGAAACAGTTGTCTTTCACTCATTCAATTAATACTTACCGAGTACTTACCATGTACCAGGCACAGTGCTAGGCCTTGAATGTATATATGGTGGTGAATAAACAGACAAGCTCCCTGGCCTCGTGGAGCTCGCAGTCTAAAGGAAAGAACGTACATTAAACAGGTAATTAAACACGCATACTCATTGTGTATTGTAGTGAGCATGATGCGAGAAGAACAGGGTGCTGTGAGAGAGAATGGGTGTTGGAACTTCCACTGAACCTCACTTACCCCACAGCAGCTCCATCAAGCTATATTCTAATGGTCTAATCCCTGTGGCTTTTGTACCTTGACCACTAACATGTTGTTTGACACCCTTCCTCTCAGAGACATCATCTGTCACAGGGGCAGGCTCCAGGCTTGACCACGCTCCCTCTCTCCGGGCTGCTCTGCTGAGTTAGCATGGCATGAGTCACTCTTGCTCTGAGAAACATCATTTTGAGAAAACTGAGCCAACAAACAGATGACAGAAAAATAAAACTCCTAGCGTAAGGGATTCAGAGCATGTAGGGGTGGAAAAATCACTCTGGAGTTAGCAGATGAACCTGATCCAGATAAAATACTCTGCTTAGATGAATAAACAGATATAAAGTAAATAAAAGTACATTTTGAGTAGTTTGAGACAGTGACATGTAATCGCCTCCTGCACCTTGAGAAAGGCCCTCACAGTAATTACAGAGATCCTGTCACAAAACCAAACACATATATTTGAACTATAAGAAAAATAGAAGATAGATCATGGAGTCAATGAATCCACATTTTCCTTATCACCATCGCCTGGAAAATAAACCATTATACCTTCAGGGTTTCAGGACCTTACAAGAAGCTTTAAAACAGCAAGAAAGTGCCTCCCAGCGTCTTCCTTGCCCTAGGCTCTTGGCATCTACAGTCACATCTCTGCTCCACCAGCTGCATAATCTTGGGCAGGTTGCTTAACTTCATTCACTCTGCCTCAGTTTCCTCATGTGTAAAATGTGGATAATAATGGGCCTCCTAGAGTCTTTTTGAATGCTAATACATAATAAGCATTATAATTTTATAATTTATCATTCTTTTCAACACCAGCTCAGTGCTTTGCACAAAAGTAGGTATATAACAAATGTTTCATCATTTGATTAGCTGTGCTTTTACTATTGGGTTCTCCCTCAAATAGTGAGGATGCAACTCCAAGAGAAACAGGTGGGTGGTTTCTAATGCCCCACAGAGTCTCTCAGAGGTGATATGTTCTGCAATTAGCGACACAGGACTTAGAGGCGTTCCAAGACAGCCGAGCCCAGCGAAGGCCTCCAAGCATGGAAAGGAAGGGTTCTTCCATTTACCTGGCCCAAGTTCCTTGCTGGACCTATTTATCTTTCACCTTCCTAGGTAGAAAGCAATTGGATAGTCTTTATTAAAATAAATAAATAAATAAGTACCAGGTAATGCTCAAGAACATTCCTTAGTCAAGCTTAGCTAAAAGGAAAACTCAAGCTGGTTATAGAAGCTTCACCAATCTACTGCTCAATACATAAGGTTGCCCGGCATTAACTCTACCTGGCAGGACACTGACCTGGTGCCAGGTCCCACACCCTCATCCGGAGCTCTCTTTCCTGATCAGAACTCTATCCCACACCCTGGTGGTCTTGACTCTCTCCATGAAGCAGCAGAAACTATCTCCTCTATTCTGTCATCTGCTTCACCTCCTGCAGCTACAAAATGCAAGATCATGAACTGTCATACGATGTGGTGGGCCTTCCTGCAGGGCCCCCACCGCTGGCTACTTCCCTGAGCATTTAATGGTAACTTTAGCTCTGCAGGCGACCTCTGCTCAAGGCCCTGGCATCTGGGGCAGAAGGGGCCTCACTCTGAGCTGCACTCAGTCCCAAACCTGTCTGTGACATGGAATAAGAAGGGATTCTCAGGGAAGGAGAGAGAGATTCTGCAGCTTTCTCTACCTGAAAGGGTAAGGTTTGTCCTAGAAAAGAATGAAAAATTGGATGGACTCCATCAATAGAGCATCTAAAATCCCAGAAGATTTGCTTTCTACCCCCCAAAAAACTAAGGCCAGAGTTTTTTTTTCTTAGAAGTGCCTGAGCCACTATCTGGTTTTTTAAAAATTGTTTTATTTATTATTAGCATATTCGTCTTTACAAATCGTGATATTTCTTTATGCCCTTTGCCCGACCCACCACTTCCCAAACCCCTGAGCCACTATTTGGAAAGGAAGTCTGATGTTTATAAAATGGTCTTCTTAGTAATCAGTTAGCAACAACCTTAAAAATCAAGAATTGAGGCAGAAATAAACACTGAGATATGAGCTTGATACATCACAGTTAAGGTCAATACCATGACAGTGAAATGGTTAATCCTGGGTTCATGAGTGTGGGTTAACACAGACAAAAATAGTTTATTTCCTGAAAGCTAAAGACTAGGCTCTCTGTCTAATCCCAGACCGAATTATCCTGATAAATAAGGAAGTTGTGCTTATTAACAGGAGCTTAATAAGATTGCAGCCCCCTTTAAATATCCTGTAGACACTGGCCCCTCTCCTCTCCAGCAGCAAACTGAGGTGAGCAGCTCAGGGTCATTTCCTGCCCTGACTATCTTTTCCTGACTATCGACTGCAGCCTGTGGACATGGCTGACCAGGGCACATAGCCACATGACTCATCTTTTTCCAGCCCATGGATATGAGGGCAGCAGCATTTCTCGGGAAAGCACAATTTTGTTTTATTTTGTCTAATGTGGTTCTGAGAGAAGCACAAGCTGTCTCCATTCTGAGGTTGGAGAATTTGATTTCTTCTCTTGCCTGTAGAAATGGGCTCAGCACGTAGCCCTATTTAATCACGGAACGTTAACACTAGCCTGACTGAGACGGCTGACTCAAGGCCTTCCCTCGCCACAGCAGACAGAGCCAACCCTTCTTGCCCAACCTGGGCCCAACCTCAGAACAGAGCTCTTGGCAGCCCCACCAACCACAGTGGGCATGAGTGCATAATACCACCGTGTACGAGTATTTCCTCAGTCCACAGATGCAAATGACTTTTTCACTGGGAGGGGAAAACACATTACTGTTTTGACAATTGGCACCAGGATCCCCCTGAGGGAAGAGAATGAGTTCTAGCAACAGTAACGTACGCTCATTCTGATGCTCTTCTCGGTGCTGTGTTCACCCTCCTCCTCATTATCCTCAAATGCTTAGGGAGAGTCTAGTACATGCAACAACCTTGTCTTCCAGCAGCCTCGGGGACTGAAGGAAGAAGGGGGTGCCTTGTGGAGTGAGGCACGGGGGAGACAGGAGAGCAGGTGCAGAGGCTGAATGAAATGGTAGTGCCAGGAAACCGGACAGGTGGGGGCACGTGGGCAAACTCAGATGCGAACACAAGAGAAGCCCTCTCGGCCAGGGGCAGGGAACGGGGAAACAGGAGGATGGGTAGATGGCCTCGGTGCTGTTTATATGGAAAGGGGCCTTCCCAGCAGTAGACGTTTGAGGTCAATGTGTATTTGCTCCACGCAACTGCAATGATAATTCATGTATAATATAGGACCCTGACTTTTTCTCAAAATATCATCTCAGAAGCACTTTCTACGTTAATAATGCATTATCTTCATAAATATCATTTTCAGTGGTGTCATAGCAGTCTATTGAGGAGACTTACCATGCTTTATTTAACATTTCCCTTTTTTGGACTGTCAAATAAATTCAAAATTTTAGTTATTAAGGATAATGATGTTATGAACATCTTTAGTCAGAAAGCTTTTATAACAGGATAATTTCCTCATGGTAAGTTACCAGCAATAGAATTTACAGGGTCAGATGGTATGAAATTTTTGAACTGTTGATAAATCTTCATAAAGCTGTTTCAGCTTCCTTCAATCTTGATGGTAATTCCACCTTCGCTGTACAAGGAAACTCTCCATTAAGTACCACTTATAATCTGGAAGGACGTGTTCTTAAGACTGACTGGTATTTTTAGAGGCTAAATTCCTAGAGGTAAAATTGCTAAGTCAAAAAGTATGCACATTTGAACTTTTGGTAGATAATGTCAAATTGCCCACCAAATAGGCAATACCAATTAAACTCCCATCAACCTATATGAAAACATTTATTTCTCCACACTGTCTCCAACCATGGGTATTATCAAACTTAAAAGAACAATATTTTTTGGTCAAGCTGATACCAAAAATATCTTATTATTAATTTAATTTACATTTCCACAATTGCTAGAGAGGCTAAGTGTCTTTTCATATTATTAGCCACCTGTATTTTTTCATCTGTGAATTGCCTATTTATATACCTTGCCCGTTATTTTCTTGTTCATATTTTACTTATTGATTTGTAGAGGTCCTAATTATTACCAAAATACATTGCCTAGTGTATATATGGCAAGTATTTCCTCCCTGTCTTCTTTGTTTACTATCCCTCTGATTTTACAGAACATTTTAATTTGTACATAGTTAGATCCATCTGTTGTTCCCTATTGGCAACTGTGTCTTCTACCTAGCTTAGGGAGGTCTTACCAATACCAAGATTTTTAAAATATTCTCTGAAGTTTTGTTCTAATACAGGCATTCCTTGATTTTTTGTGCTTCACTTTATTGTGCTTTACAGATACTGTGTTTTTTACAAATTGAAGGTTTGTGGCAACTCTGTGTTGAGAAAGTCTATGGCATCATTTTTCAACTGCTCTGTGTACTCACTCTGTGTCTCTCTGTCACATTTTGGTAATTCTAGCAATACTTCAAACTTTTTTATTATTATATCTGTTACGGTTTCTGTGATTAGCGATCTTTGATGTTACTATTGTAATTGTTTTGGGGTGCTGCAAACTGTACCCATATAAGATGACTAAGTTCATCAATAAATGTTGTGTAATCAATAAATGTTGTTTGTGTTCTGACTGCTCCACTAACCAGCCATTCCCACAGGTCTCTCCCTCTGCTTGGGCCTTCCTATTCTCTGATACACAACAGTATTGAAATTAGGTGTATCAGTAACCCTACAAACGGCCTCTAAGTGATCAAGTGAAAGGAAGAATCTCACATCGTTCACTTTAAATCAAAAGCTAGAAATGATTCATTTCTTTTCTTGGTGAGGAAGCCATGTCCAAACCAAGAGAGGTCAAAAGCTAGGCCTCTTGCACCAGATGGCCAAGTTGTTAATACAAAGGAAAAGTTCTTGAAGGAAATTAAAAGTGCTGCTCCAATGAACACACAAATGATAAGAAAGCAAAACAGGCTTATTGCTGATATGGACAGTTTTAGTGGTCTGGATAGATGATCAAACTGGACACAATTTTCCCTTAAGCCAAAGCCTAATCCAGAGCAAGGTTCTAACTGTTTTCAATTCTGTGAAGGCTGAGAGAAGTGAGAAAGCTGCGGAGGAAAAGTGTGAAGGTAGCAGAGGTTGGTTCATGAGGTTTAAGGAAAGAAGCTGTCTCCATACCTTAGAAGTGCAAGGGGCAGCAGCAGGTGCTGATGCAGAAGCTGCAGCAAGTTATCCAGAAGGTCTAGCTGAGATCACCGATGAAGGTGGGTACCCTAAACAACAGACTTTCGTTGTAGATGAAACAACCTACTTTTGAAAGTAAATGTTATATACAAATTTTATACCTAGAGAAGAGAAGTCAATGCCTGGCTTCAAAACTTCAAAGAACAGGCTGACTCTCGTTAGGGGCTAATGCAGCTGGTGACTTTAAGCTAAAGCCAATGCTCATTTACTATTCTGAATGTTCTGAAGTCTTTAAGATTTAGAGATGGGAAGAGGGGAATAAGAGTTAGGGAGCAATTGGGTAAGGGACACAAAGAGTAATTACAAGTTGGAATGATGAACATGCTAATAGTATTGATTTGATCATCACATAGCATACACAAATACTGATAGTCAACTCTGTACCCCATAAACATGGATAATCAAAACTAAATAAATAAATACATTTTTCAGGGAAAAAAAAGAATTATGCTAAATCTACTCTGCCTGTGATCTATAAATGGAACAACAGCACATCTGTTTACGACATGGTTGACTGAATATTTTAAGTCCACGGTTGAGACCTACTGCCCAGAAAAAAAGATTCCTTTCAATGTATAGTATACTGCTCATTGAAAATGCACCTGCCACCCAAGAGTGCTGATGGAGATGTACGAGATCAATTTGTTTTCATGCCTGTTAACACAGCACCCATTCTGCAGCCCATAGATCAAGGAGTAATTTTGACTTTCAAGTCTTATTACTTAAGAAATACATTTTGTAAGACTATAGCTGCCATAGATAGTGATTCCTCTGATGGATCTGGGCAAAGTCATTTAAAGACCTTCTGGAAAGGACTCACTATTCTAGATGCCATTAAGAACATTCGTGATTCATGAGAGGAGGTCAAAATATCAACATTAACAGGAGTTTGAAAGAAGTTGATTTCAATCCTGATGGATGAGTTTGAGGGGTTCAAGTCTTCAGTGGAGGAAATAAGCAGATGTGGTGGTAACAGCAAGAGAACTAAAATTAGAAGTGAAGTCTGTAGATGTGACTGAACTGCTACAATCTCATGATAAAACTCTGATGAATGAGGAGTTGCTTCTTAAGTATGAGCAAAGAAAGTGGTTTCTTGAGGTGGAATATATTCCTGGTGAAGATGCTGTGAACATTGTTGAAATGACAACAAAGGATTTAGAATGTTACATAAACTTAGTTGAGAAAGCAATGGCCGGGTTTGAGAGAATTGACTAATTCTGAAAGAAATTTTACTGTGGGTTAAATGCTGTCAAACAGCATGACAGAAACAGCTACAGAGAAATCTTTTGTGAAAGAGTCTATCACTGCTGCAAACTTTGTTGTTGTCTCATTTTAGGAAATTGCCACAGCTACCCCAACTTTCAGCAACCACTACCCTGATCAGACAGCAGTTATCAACATCAAGGCAAGACCCTCCACCAGCAAAAAGATTACAACACACTGTAGGCTCAATAATTTTTAGCATTTTTTAGCATCAAAGTATTTTTTAACTAAGGTATGTACATTGTTTTTTAGACATAATGATATTGCACACTTAATAACCTACATCATACTGTAAACATAACTATTATATGCATGGGAAACCAAAAAAATTGTGTGACTTGCTTTACTGCAATATTTGCTGCATTGCCATGATCTGGACCTAAATCTGCAATATTTTTGAGGTATGCCTGTAGCTTTGTATTTTACATTTAGTTGTATAATCTGTATGGAATTTCACTTCGTATATGTTGTGAAGTGTCTTTTTTAAAAAAAAGATTAACAATTGTCCATTTATTATGAAATAATGTATAGTCTTCTCGGATCTAGTTTTCTCTCTAATTATTAACTTCATAATAGGTTTTGTTCTGGTGAAGCAAGTCACTCCTCATTATTTTTCTTTCTTTAAAATTGTATTGGTTATTCTTGTGCATTTACTTTTCCAGGTAAACTTAGAATCACCTTGAAGAGGATTATTTTTTAAGGCAATTAATTTTTCATTGAGAATACACCGAATTTATATATTAATTTGGGGACAATATAATATTAGATATTTATAATAATATTAGATATTTGCAATAATATTAGATATTTGCAGAAAACGGAATGCCATTTTCTCTCCATTTACTTATTGATTGGAATACTTTTCTATTTATTCGCTTTTTATTGGTATCTTCACATTTTTCACCTTATCGTGGTTAAATTTTTAATAATAGCTTTGTTGAGATACAATTCACACACCATAAAGTTCACCCTTTTAAAGCATATAATTCAGTAGTGTTAAGTATATTCACAGAGTCGTTCATTGGTCACCATTACCTAATTCTAGAAGATTTTCATCACCCCAAATGAAAACCCGATACCCACTAGCAGCCATTCCTCATTCACTCCTCCTGCTAGCCCCTGGCAACTACTAATTTATTTTCTGTCTCTATGGGTTTGCTTATCCTGGACATTTCATATAAATGGAACCATACAATATAACACCATTCATGTCTGGCTTTTTCACCTAGCATAACTATTTCAATGTTCATCTATGTTGTAGAATGTTATTAGAATTTCACACCTTTTCATAGCTAAATAATATTGTTATCATATTTTGTTTATCCATTCTTCAGTTGATGATAGACATTGGGGTTGTGTCCATTTTGGACTATTATGAATAATGCTGCTATGAATATTTGCGTACAAGTTTTTGGTAAACACATTTTCAATTCTCTTGAGAATATACATAAGATACAAACGTATATACTTATACTTATTCCTACATATAGCTGGAATTATTGGGTCACATGATAACTCTATTAATAACACTACCAAGGTATTTTCCCAAGTGGCTACACCATTTTACATTCCAACAGCACTTTATGAGGATCCTGATTTCTTCACATTATCACCAACACTTGTTATTGTTTCGATAATAGCTATTTTAGTAGATATGAAGTTGTGTCTTGCTGTGGTTTTTATTTGCATTTTCCAAATGACTAATGATGTTGAACATCTTTTCAGGTGCCTGTTGATCATTTACTCTTAAGTTTTCTTCTAAGAGCTTTATAGTTTTACCTCTTATATTTATGTCTATGATCTATACTAATTTTTGTATACGGTGTGAGGTAGGGCTCCACCTTTATTATTTTACATGTTACTATCCTGTTTGCCCAGCATCGTTTATTGAAAAGACAATCTTTCCCCCAATGAATGGTCTTGGTACTCTTGTCAAAAATCAGTTGATCATAAGTACATAGTTTATTTCTAGACTCTTCATTCTATTCCATTGATCTGTATGTCTATCCTTATGCCAGTACTACATAACCTTGATGACTGGAGATTTGTAGTAAGTTTCAAAATCAAGAGCTGTGGGTCCTCAACTTCGTTCCTCTTTTTCAAGATTGTTTTTACTATTCTTGAACCTTGCAACTCCATATAAATTTTGGAATCAGCTCATCAATTTCTACAAAGAAGTCAGTTGAGATTGTGACAGGGTTGCAATGAATCTGTAGACCAATTTGGAAAGTATTTCCATTTTAATATTAACTCTTCTGATTCATGAACTGAAAATGTCTTTCCACTTTATTAGGTTTTATTTAATTTCTTTCAACTATGTTTTGCCATTTTCAGGTACAAGCCTTGCATTTGTTTTGTTAAATTTATTATTAAGTAATTATTTTTTGATAGTCTTGGAAATGGAATTTTTTCAGATTATTTGTAATGTATAGAAATACACTCGATTTTTTTCTATTGATTTTGTTTTCTGCAACCTTGCTCAACTCATTTATTTGTTCTAATGATTTTTTTGTGGATTTATTAGGATTTTCTATATACAAGACCATGTCATGAAGATTGTTTTACTTCTTTTTTCCAATCTGCATACTTTTTATTTTTTTTATTTTTTTATTTTTTGACCTAGCTGCTCTTTTTAGAATCTTCAGAACAATATTAAAGAGAAGTGGTGAAAGCAGACTTACTTGTCTTTTTAAACCAACCTTGCATTCTTGGGAGAAATCCCACTTTTTTGTGGTATATAATCCTTTCTATATGTTGCCAGATTTAGTTTTGTTGAGAATTTTTGTTTCTCAGTTAATAGGAGATATTGGTCTGTAGTTATCTTATAATGTCTTTTAATGGTTTGAGTATTAGAGTAATATTGGGTCAGGGGATCCTAAGATGGCGGTGGCTGTGGCGGTTGGCGTGGAGTAGCTGAGGTGGAAAAGGCGGCCACCAGGCCTTAGGCAGCCGGGAACCTTGTGGACCTTCCTCTTGCCGTCTCTTAAGGGAAGACCACGGCTGGTGGCCGGTCGTGGGGGCTGACCACCACTTTGCCCTTGGCAGGAGAGGCTGCCTCATTTACAGGCAACAGCTTTGAAGTATGGAGCAGAAAAAGAACTGTTTCTTAGCTGCAAAAGCGAGTCTCTAAACAGGGAACACAGCGCCGGGGCTGCTGTTGACGCTGCCAGGATCCCGGAGGCTGGGGCCGTGCTGAAGGCGGTCAGCTGCCCTATTCAGGATTCGAGGTTTCAGGCCGGCATAAAAGAAGATTCCTGGGAGTGCCCAAGCTGCGCCGCGGGACCAACTGAGCAGCCAGAGGTGGCAGCGGCTGGCCAAGAACAGGGACGGCGACAAAGCAGAGGCAGAGAGGGAGCCAACCTACCCAGCACAGCCCTGTGAGTGACCCTCTGCCCCACCGGGCCACTCACCAGCTCCAGGGCTGCCTCCATTTTCTCAGGTGGTGGCAGCTCTGGCCCGGCTCAGCCAAACCTGTCCTCCTCGCCTGGCTCGGCTCCTCACTGAGCCTTCCCACTTGCTTGCCCCGGTGCAGGGCTTCCCGGGGCCTGCAGGCTGGCCTCCCCTCCCACTCCCTCCGCGGTTCTCTGGTGGGGCTGGTGGTGTGGGGCATCCCCGGCCAGCGTCGGGAGGGCAAGGAAGTACGGGCTGGGCTGACTGTCACTCCACCGCACCCTGGGCTCTGGCGCCCGGTAAACTTCCTGTTACCAGGAGGCAGATACCATCTCTGCGGCCACCAGTTCGGAAAAACACCTAACCGATTTCTGGTTAGGAATAGTGTGGTCAGAGAGTTCCCGAGTTCACTTGAACCTGCCGGAGAGCTGACTGCAGGCGGGCACCAGACTCAGTCTGTGCCAGGGGGATTCAAAGGTGAACCGCGTGCTGCAGGCTCCTCCCCTGAGGAGCTCACGCTCTGGTGTGGGAGATAAGACAAGTACACAAATAACCGTGATACCAGGAGGAGGTGATAAGTCCCGAGAAAGATCTACACAGTGCTACAAAGGCACCCAGAATGACCGGTCGTATGCACCTAGCAGAAACCAGGTAGACTTCCCGGGTAAGGCGGTGCCGAGCAGGGTCTTGAAGGCCGAACTGATAGACGAGGGCTGCAGAAGACACGTCCCAGCCCAGCCCAGTGCGCACAGAGGGGGAGACATCCGGCTAGGGAGGCTGAGACTCGACAGAAACCACACACCCTGTGGGGTCGCCACTGCATGATCCAACAGCCAGGGCCAGAGTGCACGGAACAGGGAGAAGTCCTGCATGGGAAGTGGAAGCTCAGCAGAGACCACACACCCTGTGGTACCGCCCCGTGATCCAGCAGCCTAGCAGAGTCCAAGCTGACCAGAGAGGTGGCTCCCCGGAGAGGCCCAAGACCTGAGGCAACCACACACACAAGGCACTAGAGGCCAACTGAGCAGTCACGGCGGGAGCCATACCAAATTGGCAACCACAGCAACATCCTAGTTAGTCATTAGTCTCAAACCAGTGGACTGTGAAACCCCCTGCCACAATGAATAAACATCAAAGAAAAGATACCAGAAATACAAAAAATCAAGGAAGTACACCACCAAAAGTTAATAAATCTCAATCTCTAGATCCTATAGAACAAGAAGCCCTTGAAATGACTGACAAGGAATTTCGAGTGATAATTCTAAGGAAACTGAATGAGATACAAGAAAACTCAGCTAGACATCATGATGAAACGAGGAAAAGTATACAGGACCTGAAAGAGGAAATGTACAAGGAAATCAATGTCCTGAAAAAAAATGTAGCAGAACTTGCTGAACTGAAGAAGTTATTCAGTGAAATAAAAAACACAATGGAGAGTTTAACCAGCAGGCTTGTCGAAGTTGAAGAGAGAACCTCTGAACTTGAAGATGGGCTGTTTGAAATAACACAAGCAGACAAAAAAAAAAAAAAAAAGAATCAAAAGCATTGAAGAAAATATGAGAGAGATATCAGACAACCTTAAGCACTCAAATATCCGAGTCATGGGTATTCCAGAAGGGGAGGAAAATGGAGATTCCATTGAAAACATATTCAACAAAATAGTGGCAGAAAACTTCCCAGGTATAGGAAAAATCACAGATCTTCAGATCCAGGAAGCTCAATGATCTCCAAACGTATTCAACCCCAAAAGGTCTTCTCCAAGACATGTTATAGTCAAATTGACAAAACTCAGAGACAAAGAGAGAATTGTAAAAGCTGCAAGAAAGAAGCATCAAATCACCTATAAGGGAGCCCCAATCAGGCTAACATCAGACTTTTCATCACAAACTCTAAAAGCTAGAAAGGAATGGGATGATATATTCAAAATACTAAAAGACAAAGATTGCCAGCCAAGAATACTCTACCCTGCAAGGCTATCCTTCTGAAATGAAGGGCAAATAGTATATTTCTCAGACAAACAAAAACTGCGGGAGTTCACTACCACACAACCACCCTTACAAGAAATCCTCAAGGGAGTACTGGGTTTGGTTCCTGAAAAATAACTACCACTGCCACAAAAACCCAAGAAAAATCAAAACACACTAGTATAATAAAAATGGCATTCATGAAGAGAAAACAAGCAAACAAAAACGCTATCTACAACCTAAGGAACCGACAAACACAAAAACCAAACAATAAATCAGAAAGCAAGGAACAAAAGACACCTAAGACAACCAAACAACCAATAAAATGCTAGGAATAAATCAACACCTTTCAATAACAACTCTTAATGTAAAAGGCTTAAATTCCCCAATCAAAAGACACAGACTGGCTGACTGGATTAAAAAGGAGGACCCAACTATATGCTGCCTGCAAGAGACCCACCTCACCCATAAAGATTCGCATAGACTAAGAGTGAAAGGATGGAAAAAGATTTACCATGCAAACAGAAAAGAAAAACGAGCTGGAGTAGCTATTCTTATATCGGACAAAATAGACTTTAAACTAAAAACCATAAAAAGAGACAATGAGGGACACTACTTAATGATAAAAGGACTGATCCATCAAGAAGACATAACAATCATAAATATGTACACACCCAATGTTGGAGCAGCCAGATTTATAAAACAAACTCTATTAGACCTAAAGAAGGAAATAGATACTAATACCATAATAGCAGGGGACCTGAACACCCCACTGTCAATATTAGACAGATCATCTAGGCAAAGAATCAGTAGAGAAACACAAGATCTAAACAAGACTCTAGACCAATTGGACTTGGCAGATATCTACAGAACATTCCATCCAACAACCTCAGAATATTCATTCTTCTCATCAGCACATGGATCATTCTCCAGGATAGATCACATATTAGGTCACAAATCAAGTCTCAATAAATTCAAAAAAATTGGAATTATCCCATGTATCTTCTCAGACCACAATGGATTAAAACTAGAAATTAATAACAAATGAAACTCTGGAAACTATACAAACACATGGAAATTAAACAGCATTCTACTTAATGACATATGGGTCCAGGAAGAAATCAAGCAGGAAATCAAAAAATTTATTGAAACTAATGAAAATACTGATACATCATACCAAAACCTGTGGGATACTGCAAAAGCAGTATTAAGGGGGAAATTTATTGCATTAAATGCTCACCTCAGAAGAATGGAAAGATGGCAAGTGAACAACCTAACACTTCACCTTAAAGAACTAGAAAAACAAGAACAATCTAAACCTAAAGTTACCAGACTGAAAGAAATCATTAAGAACAGAGCAGAACTGAATGAAATTGAAACCCAAAAAACAATTCAAAAGATCAATGAATCAAAAAGTTGGTCTTTTGAAAAGATAAATAAAATTGACAAACCTTTGGCATGGCTAACAAAAAAAAGAAGAGAGAAGATTCAAATAACAAAAATTAGAAATGAAAAAGGCGATATGACAACTGATTCATCTGCAATACAAGGAATCATTCGAGACTACTATAAACAACTATATGCCAACAAATTTGAAAATCTGGAGGAAATGGATAAATTTCTGGACACACACAAGCTCCCAAAACTGAACCATGAAGACGTAGAAAATTTGAACAGACCAATATCAATAAAGAAGATTGAAGCTGTTATCAGAAGGCTCCCAACAAAGAAAAGCCCAGGACCAGATGGATTCACAGCAGAATTTTACCAAACATTCAAAGAGGAATTAACACCGATTCTTTACAAACTATTCCAAAAGATTGAAACAGACACAAATCTCCCAAGCTATTCTATCAAGCAAACATCATCCTGATACCAAAACCAGGTAAAGATATAACCAAAAAAGAAAACTACAGGCTGATATCCTTGATGAATATAGATGCAAAAATCCTCACTAAAATACTAGCAAACAGAATACAGCAACACATACGTAAAATTATTCACCATGATCAAGTGGGATTCATCCCAGGGATGCAAGGTTGGTTCAATGTACGCAAATCAATAAGGGGCCTGGCCGGTGGCGCACTCGGGAGAGTGCAGTGCTGGGAGCGCAGTGACGCTCCCGCCACGGGTTCGGATCCTGTATAGGAATGGCCGGTGCACTCACTGGCTGAGTGCCAGTCACGAAAAAGACCAAACATACACAAATCAATAAATGTGATACACCATATTAATAAACTCAAACACAAGGACCATATGATCATCTCTATAGATGCTGAAAAAGCATTTGATAAAGTTCAGCACTCATTCATGACAAAGACCCTCTATAAGTTAGGTATAGAGGGAAAGTATCTCAACATAATTAAAGCCATATATGACAAACCCACTGCCAATATCGTCCTGAATGGGGAAAAGCTGAAAGCTTTTCCTTTAAGAACAGGAACTAGACAAGGATGCCCACTCTCACCACTCCTATTTAACATAGTGTTGGAAGTACTAGCCAGAGCAATCAGAGAAGAGAAGGAAATAAAGGGCATCCAGATTGGAAAAGATGAAGTCAAACTGTCCCTGTTTGCAGATGACATGATCCTATATATCAAACAGCCTAAAACCTCTACAAAAAAACTGTTGGAATTGATAAATGATTTCAGCACAGTAGCAGGATACAAAATCAACACACAAAAATCAGTAGCATTTCTATTCTCCAATAGTGAACATGCAGAAAGAGAAATCAAAAAAGCCTGCCCATTTACAATAGCCACCAAAGAAATAAAATACTTAGGAATTGAGTTAACCAAGGAGGTGAAAAATCTCTATAATGAGAACTACAAACCACTGCTGAGAGAAATTAGAGAGGACACAAGAAGATGGAAAGATATCCCATGCTCTTGGATTGGAAGAATCAACATAGTGAAAATGTCCATACTACCCAAAATGATATACAAATTCAATGCAATCCCCATCAAAATTCCAAAGACATTTTTCTCAGAAATGGAAAGAACTATCCAGACATTTATATGGAATAATAAAAGACGACACATAGCCAAAGCATTGCTGAGCAAAAAAAATAAAGCTGGAGGCATAACACTACCTGACTTTAAGCTATTCTACAAAGCTATAATAACCAAAACAGTATGGTACTGGCATAAAAACAGACACACTGATCAATGGAATAGAATAGAGAATCCAGAAATCAACCCACACACTTACTGCCATCTGATTTTTGACAAAGGCACCAAGCCTATTCACTGGGGAAGGGACTGCCTCTTCAGCAAATGGTGCTGGGATAACTGGATATCCATATGCAGGAGAATGAAACTAGACCCATACCTCTCACCATATACTAAAATCAACTCAAAATGGATTAAGGATTTAAATATACACCCTGAAACAATAAAACTTCTTAAAGAAAACATAGGAGAAACACTTCAGGAAATAGGACTGGACACAGACTTCATGAATACGACCCCAAAAGCATGGGCAACCAAAGGAAAAATAAACAAATGGGATTATATCAAACTAAAAAGCTTCTGCACAGCAAAAGAAACAATTAACAGACTTAAAAGACAACCAACAGAGTGGGAGAAAATATTTGCAACATATACATCTGACAAAGGATTAATATCCAGAATATATAAGCAACTCAAACAACTTTACAAGAAAAAAACAAACAACCCAATTAAAAAATGGGCAAAAGAGCTAAGTGGGCATTTCTCTAAGGAAGATATACAAATGGCCAACAGACATATGAAAAAATGCTCAGCATCACTCAGCATCTGGGAAATGCAAATCAAAACCACACTGAGATACCATCTAACCCCAGTTAGGATAGCTAAAATCCAAAAGACTATGAATGATAAATGTGAGGTTGCGGAGAAAAAGGAACTCTCATACATTGTTGGTGGGACTGCAAAATGGTGCAGCCTCTACGGAAAATGGTATGGAGGTTCCTCAAACAATTGCAGATAGATCTACCATACGACCCAGCTATCCCACTGTTGGGAATATACCCAGAGGAATGGAAATCATCAAGTCGAAGGTATACCTGTTCCCCAATGTTCATTGCAGCACTCTTTACAATAGCCAAGAGTTGGAACCAGCCCAAATGTCCATCATCGGATGAGTGGATATGGAAAATGTGGTACATCTACACAATGGAATACTACTCAGCTATAAAAACGAATGAAATACTTCCATTTGCAACAACATGGATGGACCTTGAGAGAATTATATTAAGTGAAACGAGTCAGGCACAGAAAGAGAAATACCACATGTTCTCACTTATTGGTGGGAGCTAAAAATTAATACATAAATTCACACACACACACACACCCCAAAAAAAACCCGGGGTGGGGGGAAAGAAGATATAACAACCACAGTTACTTGAAGTTGATACAACAAGCAAACAGAAAGGACATTGTTGGGGGGAAGGGAGGAGAGGGAGGAGGGAAGGAGCTTTTGGTAAGGGGCAAAAATAATCAACCACAATGTATATCAACAAAATAAAAGTTAAAAAAATAAATAAATAAAAATAAAAAAATAAAATTCTAATTAAAAAAATTAAAAATAAAAAGGTTCTAAGGATCTTTTAAAAAAACATTTAAAAAAATTTTTTTAAAAAAGAGTAATATATGATTCACAGAATGAATCAAGAGGTATTTCCCACCCACCTACATTTAAGAAGAGCTTGTGAAGAATTAGTGTTAATTCTCCATCGAATATTTGATACAATTCATCTGTGAAGCCATCTGGGCCTGAACATTTCTTTGTAGAAAGTTTTTTGATTTCTAATTTAATCTCTTTACTTGGTATAGGTCTATTTCAAGTTTCTATTTCTTCCTGAGTCAGTTTTGGTAGTTCATGTTTTTCTAGGAATGTATTCATTTCATCTAGGTTTTCTAATTTGTTGGCATATAGCATTTTCTAGAATTCTCTTATAATCCTTTTTATTTCTGTAAAGTCGGTAGTGATGTCCCCTCTTTTACTCCTTATTTTAGTTTGTGTCTGTCTTTCTTTTTTTCCTAGTCAGTCTAGCTAAAGATTTGTTAATTTTGTTGATCTTTTCAAAGAGCCAAATTGTTGTTTTATTGATATCCTTTATTGGTTTTCTATTCTACATTTCATTTATTTCCACTGAAGTCTTTTTTTTCCCCCTTCTGTTTGTTCTGGGTTTAGTTGACCTGACTTTTTCTAGTCTATTAAGGCAGAAGGTTAGATTATTGATTTGAGATATTTCTTTTTTTTTTTTTCCATCCAGATGTTTATAGGTATAGATTTCCCCCTAAGCGTTGCTTTACCTGCATTCCATAAGTTTTGGTGTGTTGTTTATTTTCACTCATCTCGAAGTTCTTTCTAATCAAACTTGTGATTTCTTCTTTGACTTATTGGTTATTTAGGAGTATGTTGTCCAATTTCCACATATTTGTGAATTTCCAAAATTTCTTTCTATTATCGATTTTGAATTCTGTTCCATTGTAGTCAGAATGGCTGTATGATGTTAATCCTTTTATATCAATTGAGGCTTGTTTTATGGCTTAACATATGGTCTGTCCTGGTGAATGTTCCATGTGTACTTGAGAAGAACGTGTATTATACTGTTTGGGGGTGGAGTGTTCTATAGATGTCAAGTACTAACTGATTTGTATTTGATCTGTTGTTCAAATCTTCTATTTCCTTGTTGATCTTTTGCCTAGTTGTTCCACCCATTTTGAATGTGGGGTGTTGAAGTTCCAATTATTATTGTTGAATTGTGTGTTTCTTCCTTCAATTCTGTCAATTTTCACTTCCTGTATTTTTTTGGCTTTTGTTATGTACACATTTGTTTGTAATTGTTATGTCTTTCTGATGGGTGGAAATTAAAACTTTTATCACTGAAATATGTTTTTCTTTTCTAGTAATAATCTTTATCCTAAAGTCTATTTCATCTTATGTTAGTATAGCCACTTCAGCTTTCTTTCAGATACTTGTTCCTACCAAGGTGTGGCCAGTTTTCTCAATAGATACTTCTCTGATTATTGTAAGACTTCAGTTAATTTCCAGAGTTTTGAAAAACTTGGTTTGACAGTTTTTGCCAGTATTCTAAATGCTTTTATGGAGGAGAAGAATTACTTTTATTGCAGAACTCTTTATTCTGCCACTCCAGAAGTCAAGGTCTTGATTAAATTTTTATTATTTGTATTTTTCTATTAATTTTTCCATTTTATATACATTGTCAAATATTTTAACATGAGTTTCATCTTTCTATTATTGTAATTATGTGCACCTTCTTGTTTCTTTTTTTTTTTTTTTTTTTTTTTTTTTTTTTTTTTTTTTTTTTTTTTTTCCGGTGACCGGCGCTCAGCCAGGGAGTGCACTGATCATCCTTATATAGGATCTGAACCCGCGGCGGCGGGAGCGTCGCCGCGCTGCTAGCGCAGCACGCTACCGAGTGCGCCACGGGCTCAGCCCAGCACCTTCTTGTTTCTAATGATATTTTTGACATCTCTTCTTGTGTTTTTTTTTTTTTTTTTTTGACTTGGTGAAATTTATCTATATTATATTTTTTTAAGGAAAAAGATAATCTGATTTAATTGAAGCACTGGTGTTTTCATGTGCTTGTATTTCATTAATTTCGGTGTTTGGCTTCTATTAATTTCTGTCTTCTACATTTTTAGGCTTTTTTTAAAAATTGGCTTAAATGTTTATTTACTTTATGTTTAGTACTTATATTCTTCCAAGGAATAAATTTAAGATTATAAATTTTTCTCTGAATATTGCTTTGGCTAAACTCAATATGTTTTGTTATGTACTTATTGCTAAATAATCTATAATGTCTATTTGATTTCTTCTTTAACCTGAGAATGATTAAGAATACTTTTTTGTTAATACCTAAGTGTAGAGATTTTAAATTGTGTGTGTATGTGTGAGTGTGTGTAGATACTTATAATTAGTTATTTTGTTGTAATTAGGAAATGTGGCTTCTTTTATGGGGTCTACTTTGGAGAATTTGTTGAGATCTTCTTTGTGGTTTAATACATGGTCAATTTTTAAAATATATTCTAAAAGTAACCAAAAAGAATGAATATTCTCTGCTGAATACAGAGTTTTGTATGTGTGTGTTTAATGTTTTAATTATATTGCTGATATACTTCATGTTCATATTCATTTTTAAAATCTACTTGGCCTTTTAATTTCTTTAAAAAGGTTTTTAAATTCTCCTTCTATAAATGTTAATTTGACAACTATCTTTGTACTTCTGATACATTTTCCTTTATATGTTTCAAGGTAATTTTTGGTATTTTAGCTATGTGCTTTTTGCTCTTGGTAATGTCTTTTTTCCAGTGTTTCTTTATCCATTCGAACTAGACCTTGGATCATTCCTTGCCTCAAGGGAGAAGGGCTGCTACAGAAAAACAGAAGAAAAGAAAGTCCAATATCAGAATAGAAAGCTTTTGTGCTGCACATGCTTGAGTTTCAAAGACCTAACTCATCACATATTAGAAATCCAAAACCATACAATAGATTTGCAAGAATTCCTGATGCTACAGTAGCTGGTTTTTACTACCTCATACTAAACAAATAGTTCCTTGGCTAGGATCAGGAGTCCAGGATGAATTAAAAGTTGGAGACTGGAATGTCTTCCTGGGAAGCTGACCAGCTCCTTAGCCCTTCGCCACTCTGGGCTGACTCACCATGTGAGTAGGTGTGATGGTTAGGTGTGGGTAGGTGTGATGGTTAATTCCAGATGTCAACTTGATTAGATTAGGAATACCTAAAAACCTGGCAAAGCTAGCTGTCTTTTTAGGTCCGTCCATGAGGGTTTCAAGAAGAGATTAGTATGAGAACCTGAGTGGACTGGGTGGGAAATATACATTGTCAATACGGGTGGGAACCATCCAATCCACTGGGGGCCCAGGGAGAACAAACATGGAGAAAAAAGGAGAATCACTCTATCTACTGGAGCTGGGATACACTCTGTTCTCCTGTCTGTGAACATCAAAGCTCAAGACTCTTCAGCTTTGGGGGTCCAGGACTTACACCAAAGGCACCATCAGCTTCCCTAGTTCTGAGGCCTTCAGACTAGGACTGAGCCATGCTACCAGCATCCAGTTTGCAGATGGCCTGTCATGGGACTCCTTTTCACAGTAGTGTAAGTCAATACCCCTAATAAATTCCCTCTCATATATTCACAGACATATCCTATTCGTTCTGTGTCTCTGGAGAACCCTGACTAATACAGTAGGGGACACATTAAAAACTCCAGGCAGAACGGAAACAGCCAGGATCAGAGAGGATCTGCACATTGCTTCCTGGATAAAGCTTGAGGAAGTGGCAAATACTCAGTTCTCTAGCATGAAATATGGAATAGGAGCAGTCGAATAGTGGTGGCTACATTGGCTGATATAGTGGATTGTATTATGTCCCCCCCAAACTCCCTGAAGCTTGAATTGTGTCCCCCCAAGTTTTATGTATTAGAAACTTAGCCCCCACTGTGATTGTTAAGTGGGTGGGAAATCCTATTATGGTAATTAAAGGTGGAGCCTTGAAGAGGTGATTGGATTGTGGGACCATGCTGTAGTGAATGGATTAAATATGGTGGTCAAGTGTGTGGTTCTAAGGGCTTTAAAAGAAGAGTACAGTCTGTCTTTATCTGCTCTGCTACTCTCTCTGCTTCCACCATCTTGCAATGTGAGACCCCTGGGTCACTGTTGCAACCACCAGATGGACTTCGGACTTCCCAGCCTCAGAAACTGTAAGCAATAAATTTTGTTTTCTTTATAAATCACCCAGTCTCAGGTATTCTGTTATAGCAACACAACACAGACTAATACAGCTGACTAGTCAAATAGTTCATACAGTGTTGTAGAGTTTTCCACATTTTCCCAAGAAAAACGTAGAGATAACCAAGAGAGAGTTGAACCTGAGGAGGCACTGAAATGAGGACAAGAAGGAGACTGCTTCAGTGATTTGCATAGACCCACGTTAGAGACCTGTCAGAAGCAAGCATCCTAGCAGACGTTAGAATGGACAGAAAATGATGCCCCTTTGGCAGTAAGTATGCTCCCTGGACCAAAAATTCAGCTCCAAGAATTTTGTAGGTAGTATGAATTGAATGTGGAAAATCTGATCTGAGATTAAACTGAACTGAATGAAATTACATTTCTGCCAGCTAGCAGTATGAAGACTTGAAATAGAAAATAAGTTCCACATATAGAAAATTTTTTAAAGTTACATTTTAATTTTTACACCTGAGTTTGTAAAAATACCCACAAGACCTATTTCAAAGTTAACTTGATGCATGCATGAAGAATCAAAGGCTATCACCCCTTCTACCTATATAACATTTTTTTTTTCCATTTAATGCTTTTAGCCTTGAATTCAGCTTTGTCTCTTATTAATGTATCTTCTTTTTGCAGGCATTTGTCAGGTATATTTTTCATTTGCTTGACCTTAAATCTCCTCATGTCATTTTAATTTTGGTGTGCTTTTGAAACAACATAGCCATTGTTAATTTATTATGATTATGAATATGTTGGATCTATTCCAGTCACATTCTTTCATGTTCTTTGTTTACTATACTTTATTGTTGGGTCCTGTTTTTCTGTTTCCTGTGTTTTCTTGCTTGATCAAATTTCCTTTGTTCTCTTTAATTTTTCTTTAATAGTTTTTAAAAGTTATCTCCTAGCTCTCCTTTTTGCCAGTATAAAATTGGATGAAGACTTGCAAATTTTTTCTTTGGCTCAGCTCCATCTCCTCTCTAGTCCCTGGGACCTCTTTCAACTCCTTCTCCTTCTCTCCCCAGCTGGAAAAGGAAGAGAAATGAAAGAAAAGATGAAAGCAAATTGGGAATTAGAGGGAGGAAAGAGAAGCAAAGGTCAGGAGAGGATGTATGTCCGCTGCAGCACACCTAGCACTGGCCCAGCTAGTCCCTGCACTGCTATAGGTGATATCACATCTCACACCTGGAGTTGGAAAGGTGAAAGAATGTTCTTATGGATATGGAAGCTGGAAGGGAATGATAGCTGACGACCTAGCTCTAGAGTTCTGTCCGAACTTGCAAATGACACCTCCTTTCAGGAGTGGTATATGTCTGTTCTCAGACTTTTACCAGTTCTACTAAATATAGGACTTCATTGTGTGTTTTCTTATTCTCTGATACTTTCATGAGTGTGGTCTCTTTTTCCCCAGCAAGAGTCCTTTTTCCCTATGGAAAAGGAATAAAATAGCTCCTTCAAAACTAATTTATAACCAGGCTATCAGTGATGGTCATTAAACACTGGGGCAAGTAGTTGAATTAGGACAATAGAGCCTGGTAAATATGAAAAAGTTGAGGAATCGTAACAATCCTAAAGGATTGCAGTTTAGGGAGTAGTCTCCGTTGGGACTGGGGCAAAGAGAGGGAAACTGAATTTCCTCCATCCAAATGCCTATACAGTTATTTACCGGTGGCAGAAAGGCAAAACTATTCTAGATCTATTTTACTTCTGTCTTCCCACCTAAACAAAGTAGCCTTCCAACAGAAAAAGGTAGCATTAACATCAGAAAGAAAGTCTGACGTTGGAGAGATAATAAAGACACATTATCCTTTTATAAGGGTTTGAGACTTCAGATGCCCCAAAATTTCATTTTAACGGAGTAGAAAATTTTGAAGGTATTATCTGAGATTTACCTGTATACAACACCGAGAAGCCATAATGAATGGATAAAGAAGGCACTCTTCTTGCTTCCAAATAAGGGGCAATGAGTATATTCTAGACACAAAAGACAAATAAGGTTGGTATTGATTCCAGGTAAAAACTTTTTTATTTAAACTTTTTTAAAAAATATATTTAGAATGAAGAGCCGTATTGAGATCACTGATAACAAGTTGAATCAAACTAGTGTCAATTTTTTTTTTTTTTTTACAGAATTACTGGGCAGGTAATGGGAAGGGTGTTATATACATTAGATTCCTCTAGTTCAGCAGATCTCTCATGATAGCAATATTACTTAGATGGTTTACTGAGAACTGGATGATGATATGGTCAGCAATTTTGCAGCTAATTTACTAGGTACATCTAAACAGCATTGGTAAAGGTGTTGATTGGTGTTTACCTAGAGGGAGTCTTGAGTAAAAGCCTGCAGGGCCTGGTCTTTAACACTGTCTAGGTTTATAGATTTTAGGCTACTTGGAGAATATAAAAGAACCTCCTTATCAAATTTTTTTAGTTATACAAGGAGTGAATATAACTGATGATATGATAAAGACTCAAAATGATCTCTATGCACTAGAATGCTGGGTTAAAATTTACCAGGGACAGATTCTGGTTTTGTGGGGGCCTGAAGTCTGTGGAATTTGGAGGCCCCTCTTTAATAAAAAAATAAAACATTATGAATACCAAAAAAATCAAATACAAAAGTGAATATTTATCAGTATGAGAAAGAAATCACCACAGCCTTGGAGTTAAGTCTCTTTATTCAGAGAAGCTTACTTTAAAATATTCCTTGATTGTAATCTGGTTTTCCCTCTCCACCTAGAACACTCTATAACTCTCAGCATCTCCCAGCATTCATAGGGGCCAAACAAATGAAGGACCCTGAAACTTAAGCTTTACTAACTTCAGAGTATAACTACCTCTGGCAAAAGTTCTGCATTTATGTTAGAATAATTAAACTTTATTTTGAAAATAGAGGATGAAGAAAACCCGACTTTGAAAGACTTGTATGAAAAAAAATTGAGGGGATTTTGTTTGACCACAATCTTACTGTGTATCAACACTGTGACATAGCAAATAAAAAATGAGCCAGCTTAGGCAAGTAGTATTCTAACTTTAACATTGGTCAGATCAGTTCTGGGAGCCCAGATTGAAATGGAACATTGGCAAACCAGAGCCACATACTAAACGAAGCAGACAACATGATGAGAGAGTCTCTAAAACCTGCCTTTTGAGAAACTGCTAAAAGAACTGGTGTGCTTGGCTTTGGGAAGAGAATGCTGCTGAGTGAGAGTTCAAGAGCCAGGATCTGCAAGAAGCTGACTTACTCTGTACTGTTCTAGAAGTATGAAGGGCAAATTTCAAGAAGCAGATTTCAGCTCAAAGTCAGTCAGTTCTATTCAATAAATATTTGTGGTGCCTGTTATAAGCCGGGAACTGTTTGGGGCACAGGGGATAAAGCAGTGACCAAAATGGACAAAAGATCTATTCTCACAGAGTTTTTACATTCTTACAAAAGAGATAGACAATAACACATAAACAAAAGAGATAGACAATAACACATAAAATAACACATAATATGTTAAGTGATGAGGTGACAATGTATCCTAAGAAGAAATATACAGCAAGGTATCAGCAAGGATCAATTAAGAATAAATTTATAAAAAGGAGTCAAATGCAATTGCATCAAAAAGCATCAAATATCTAGGAATAAACCTAGCAAAACATGTACAAGTCTTCTACATGGAAAACTATAAATCATTAGTTAGAGAAATTAAAGAATACTTAAATAAATGGAAGAATATGCCGTGTTTGCTGATTGGAAGTCTAAAGTCCATTTTCTCCAAAATTGGATCTGTAGATTCATTGTAATCCCACTGAAATTTAGTGGGGTGTATGTCTGTGTGTCTCTGTATGAATCAGCTTTGTGTGTCAGCAGCTGATTCGAAAAATGTATACAGAAATCCAAAGGGCCAAGAGGAGACAAAATATCCTTAAAAAGGAATGAAATTAGAGGACTTACTGAACTAGACTTCAAAACTTATTATAAAGACATAATAAATATGACTGTGATATTTTGGCAAAAGAATAGACAAATAGACCAATGGGACACAATAGAGAGTACAGAAAGAGACCCACACATATATGGGTACTTTATTGACAAAGATGACACAAGAACAGTAGGGAAAAGTTATTTTCAATAAACGGTGCTGAGTCAATTGGATATTCATTGGAAAAAAATGAAACCTAACCCATATGAAAATCAATTCCAGGTAGACCATAGATCTTAATGTAAAAGGCAAAACAATAAAGTTTCTAGAAAATAACACTGGAGAATATATTCATGACTTGGTGTAGGCAAAGAGTTCTTAAGAAGAGCCAAAACACACTATCCATAAAGGAAAAGATGAATAAGTTGGACTACATTTAAAATAAGAACTTCTGTTCATGAAAGGGCACTGTTAAGAGAGTAAACAGGCAAACCACAGATTTGGAAAAGACATTTGCAATATCAATGCTTGACAAAGAATCTATACCTAGGATATTAAAAGAGCACTTACATATTGATAAGAAAAAGAGAGATAACCCAATTTTTT
This sequence comes from Cynocephalus volans, assembly GCF_027409185.1. Lineage (NCBI taxonomy): Eukaryota > Metazoa > Chordata > Mammalia > Dermoptera > Cynocephalidae > Cynocephalus > Cynocephalus volans. The sequence continues at coordinate 123,336,927 of NC_084460.1, read as the reverse complement.
AAAGGGCTGGAAGGAAGGGAGACATGGATAAGTACTTCATTAAAGAGACTATCCAAATAGTCAATAAAGATGTAAAAATGTACTCAGCTTCAAATTAAAACAACAGTGAGATACCCCTTTATATCCACCAGAATAATAAATTTTTTAAAAAAATATTATACCAAGTGTTGGTAAGGAGATGCATAAATAATAATTCTCATTTACAACTGGTAGAAATACATAGTGGTATGACCACTTCGGAAAATTCTTTGGCAATATCTTCTGAAGTTAAGCACATGTACCTTTGACCCAATAATTCTACTCCTGTATATTTCCCAACAGAAATGCAAGCACATGCACACCAAGAAACACACACAAGAATGTTCATAGCAGCATTTTTCATGATAGCTCAAAACTAGAAGTAACTTGAATGTCCATCAATAGTAAAATGGGTCAAAAAATTGGGAAACAGTCATACAATTGGATATTATACAACAGTGAAAAGAAAAAAATCACTACAAAATGTGGTTTAATCTCACTTTGTTGAAAGAAGCTAGACACAAAACAGTATTTATTGAATGGTTCCATTAATATAAATATAGACAATCTAAGGTGTTATACATCAGGATAGTAGTTACTCTCTGGGGGGGGTTACAGAATGGAAGAGTATTAGGAGGGTTTCTACAGTGCCATTCGAGTTACACATATTTCTAAGTGTATGATATATTTTAATAAAATGGGTTAATTGAAACAAAAACAGAGGAGATAGGCCCCCATCTGAGTTTCTTAGAGTAAACTGAGAGGGATTAGGGCTGCAGGTGAGAGGGTGAGAAAACCTTCCAGTAATGAGACAGGAGACCAGGGAGGAAAGCCACCCATCAAGAAATACATGGTAACTGGATTCCCTAAGTGTTTTTAAAGAAAAGAGTGTTTGATATTCATTTTCAAGTTGTTTTTTTGTGCTGCAATTTGCTCTGACTTCTTTGTGACTCCATATTCACCCCAACTTTTTGCTCTCAAACCATCAGTAAAGTTTACAACACCCTAAAAAAAGTAGCGAAACAGGGTTAAGAAAATAGTGATGAAGTCGAGTGAAAGAGGGGTATGTCATTAGGGGATAGGAATCCCAAAAGAATGACTCCCTGAAAAGGTGACGCTTGAATAGAGAGCAAAAGAAGGGATGGAGAAGAGTGTTTTAGACTGAGAGAGGGAAATGCAAAGACCCCCAAGGCAGGATGTGCTAGGCACATTCAAAGACCAGGAAGGAAACCAGTGTGTACGGAGCCAAGGAAAATTGCAGGAGATGTCAATGTCGGAGAACTAGCGCAGGGCCACATGACGCTGGCCTTACTGGGCCATGGATTTTACCCTAAGTAAGACAGAAAGTTATTAAAGGCAGGGTTTTGAGCAGAGAAATGACTTTATCAGGGTTAAATTTTAAATGTATCATTCCAATTGCTTTGAGAAGAATAGACCGTAGAGAGGTAAGGGTGGACACAGAAAAAGAGCTAGGTTTTCTTTTCTTATTTTATTTTATTTATTGAAACATAATTGATTGTACATCTCTGTGGGGTACAGCACTGAATATCCATACCTGTATAAGAGCTAGGTTTTCTAAGAGAAAGATGAAGCTGGCTTGGATGGGGTTGGTAGTGGTGGAGGTGGGAAAAGGAGGTTGATTTTGAATGTATTTTGAAAGTAGAGCCAGCAGGACTTGCACGTGTGTTGGATATGGTGTGTGAAGGAAAGAGAAGTATTAGGATGCCTTAGGAAAGAACTTTCTAACCCTAAGAGCTATCTGACAATTGAATGAGCTTCTCCTTGATGCAGTTATTCCAGTGGAAGCAGTTAGTATTTCCATGGGGCTGTCTGAATACTATCTACCAAATAAGCTCTTAGCGGGGATTTCCGTTCTTAGCAGTCAGAGGCCCAGGTGATCTCTAAGATATCTCATACACCAAATATTCTTGCACTGCACATTATAAATTTTCAGACTATACAGCTGTGAAGTAAATTTCCTACACTGAAGGTACTTCTTAACTGCTGGGGCCCCTATGTACCTTTTTTTTTTTAACTGCACATGCATTTTTACCTGAGCCTAAATGGGTTAAAATGAACAGGAGAGACCGCTGCCCTGGGGGAAACAGATGCCTAAAAAGTGGAGCCTGGGGACAGGAGATGCTGCTATGCAAAAGGAAGCAGGAGCAGCCTCATCCTCTTGGCCCTGGGGGATAGTTATACACAGAGGCTACACCAGAAGAAGGTGGAATTAGGGAGTAAATGATTAAGTTATAAAGAAACACCCTAACATTTGATTTTCTTTCTTTTTTTTTTTTTTTTGGTTGCTGGCCAGTACGGGGATCTGAACATTTGACGTTGGTGTAACCCTAGCATTTTAAATTCCCCCAAAAGTTGTCCCTTTCAAAATAGTTACCTTGGAAAGAATCTGCTAGTGTTCTGTTAAATTATACTGTTGTCACAGTGATGCTGCTATTGCTCAAGGCTTGCTTGGAACACTCCTTTGGGGTTTGTCCTTGAATGGAGTCCATATAACTTACTTCAAAAATCTGTCTTTCCTGAGATCAAGTCCCTGGGAAGCTCTGCTTTCAGGAATCCCAGATTCTTCTGGTGGGCAGGAACGTTAAAGCTTCTACCTATGTAGTGTTTGAGCTCCCATGGCATCATTCCTGACAAGCAGGCATCCAGCCTCCGCTTCCACCCCTGGAATGAAGGGAATGCGGTATATAATCCCCTCCCACCTTTCACCCCAACACAAGGCAGCCCTTCAGCATCGTCCTAGACAACCTGATTGTCAGGACGTTCTCATACCTTTCGGGCTGAAACCTGCCTTACCATACCTTCCATGCATTGGTCATAACAGACTGTGAGGCGGTTTTTCCAAATTTCAAATATCACTGGTCCTATTAGTTCCTGTATAACTTTCTTTCAAATTACCCATTTTTCATACATAAGTAAATTTACCCTAAAGGGAAACTACATCATCTTGTAAGTGGAAAACCTGTATCAATTAGAAATTAACAGCATAAGGAACAATGGCACAGAAGAGAAAGTGATGATATTAAATTCTACTTAGGAGCTGTTGCCCAGCTCAGGTTCTGAGTGAGACGTAAGCTCTCTCTTTGTTAAAACAGGAGATTAGGAAGTGTTAGGAAGGTGTAACAATAAATACCACAAAAATGATACTTCTTCCTTGACATAATCCATAGGAACAAGAGAATTAAAAATGGCATAACTTTTTTCACTTTTTGATCCACCTATTTAATGTCATCTGTGCCCCCCCTCAAAACCATCCCTCCTGGGAAATGCGCACACTAGGACACACTAGCAAGGTGATCCAGCCCCTGAACTATGGTCAGGCTGATCGGGTTCAGATCTTAGCTCTGCTGCCTCCCAGCTGCCCTTTAAACTTCAGTTTCTTCATTTTTAAAGTGGAAATAATAATAGCTCTTCAGAGTGACACTTTCTGAAAGACAGGGCTCAGATTTGAACATTATGCCCAAGTGTGAACTGACCATTGGAGAGTGTTAATTCGTCCTAAGATTGCAGTATCATTCGGCTTTTGGGCTGAATTAATTCAGCCTTTGGGTGCTAATAACGCTGTGCTCACAGCCGAGTAGAATCTCTAAGATATTTTGCTATATGGTGCTGCTGAGCCAAATCCCCCATTGTGGACTTGTTTTGCTGGGTGTTTGGGACGGAGGAAGGACTTGGCATTTATTCTTATTAACTAAATTCTCTCCCTTTACCCTGGTGCTTGGACCTTTGCTCAACTTCTTCTTCTACCCCTCATTTGAGGGGAAGGAAGCCAAGTAGGCAGAACTGGGCCATGATGAAGATTTATTTGACACTCCAGATGTGAGTCTGTGTTCCTTTGAGGAAAGGAAATGGAAACATTTTGCTGAGTATTCACTATGTATCAGGCATTTTTCTTGAATTTCTCATTAAAGACTCCTTAAGGTAGGTGTTATCCTCATTTTAAAGAGAAGAAATCTGCATTTTTATTTGAAGTTATTAAGCATGGTAACAATGCAATTTTCTACTTTTTTTTTTTTTTTGCTTAATATTATTTTGTAAGCACTTTGTCGTGTTATTTCCTATTTTCCTTTATAAATAAACAAACATTCCTTGTTCTAAAAAGAATTTGAGGCACTTCTGTCTTTTTTTCTTTTTCTTTTTTTTCTTTTGCTTATAAGGAGTTTATTATTATTGCTATTGATGGGAGGTTACAGGGATTGGGCAGAGTATTGATCCATCCAAGGAAGCACTTCTATCCTGATGTTTATCATTTAATGGTTACATAATATCTCATGAAGTCACCTTATCATACTTTATATAACCAAGTTTGTACTGTTGACAGTTTGGCTTTGTTTGCTTTTTGTGGTTTTTAAAATAATAATCTTCTGTAATAAACGATCCTACTGCAAACATCTGCACACAAATAATAATTTATCCTGGAAATTTCCACAAGCGTGGACTTACTGCATTAAAGGGGATGGATGGTGGTGTGTGTGGTTCTTTACAGAAACTAGCAAATTGCTTTATTTGAGGGTAAAAAGCAAACACTGGTTTTCTACAAGAGAAACTAATTTCCACCTATTTGTAAAATATTTAAGTGTTGTGATGAGTGGCGGGCACCGTGCCAGGACCTCGGGACAGGGATGAGCAAGGCCGGTCCTGGCCCTCAGGGAGCTTACTGGGTGGTCGTGTAGAGGAGACGACAAGCTGCCGGCGACTGGCCGGCGGGGACAGGTCAGGGAGGACCTTGCGCCCCTCAGGGAAGGAGAGTGGAAAGAGGGGGTTCGCGAGCACCAAGAAGGTCTCGTCGCGGCGTAGGCGACGCTTGACTCGGCTCTTGCAGAATACGAGCAAGAGTCTGGGCACGGGATTTATATTTACTTTACTGTGACTCTCTGGCCTTCTATCAGATAAAAAGTGGCGCACCCTTGGCGCAGAGAACGTTGGTGGCGTCGTAAGCGTCCAGCATCCTAAGCCTCTTTCCATCTCCAAGGAGGGAGGGGATCTCCCCTCCAGCAGGAGCGGGATCTGGGAACCGGGAACCTCTGTCGCGTCACCGGAGTGGACAGGAAAGGACCTGAGCGCAGCGCCCGCCGTCCCCGGGGACCAGACCCGACGGTGGCCTTGGGGGAAGGAAGACGCGCCCTCGGCAGCCGGCTCGGTAGTCACCTCAAGTCTACCTGGGCCGGGAAGACGGGGAGGGAACCGGGCTGCCCGGGGTGGGGGCTGGAGGCAGCCGGCGAGTGGGCTCCGAGGGGAGCTGCGCTCGGCCGCCGGGACCCCCAGGGGACGGGCGGGCGGGGAGCAGGAGGGGGCGGAGCTCCGCGGCCGGGGCCGCAGCGGAGCCCAGAGGGTCTGCGGGGATCCGAGGTCGGGCGCCGGGAGCGCGGGGCACCGCTCGCGTCCCTCCGAGACCGTGCCCTGGGCGTCCGGAGCTCAGCCCCGAGCCCGTCCTCGTGGGCGCACAGCCGAGAGACGGAGCCCCTCTGTGCGAGGAGCCCCCTGTGCGAGGCAGCCGCGGCCGGGGCCTCAGGTGAGACCCAGGGACCCGAGGAGGGAGGCGGAAGGCGCCCCCGGGGAGGGGCTGTGGCGGGGTCTGGGGGCCCACCGAGGGGCGTACGCCGGGCAGCCCCGACCTGGGGGCTTGTGTGCGCGGTGTGTGAAAAGTCAGGGCCCAGGTGACAGGACCGAGTGTTTGTTCAGTGACCCCCAGAAGGGGCTGGGGGTCGTCCTCGCGTGCGACCCGGAGGGCGCACTGAGAGGCGCCTCTGTGGGTGGTGTCTGTGCCTCCGCCTTGTCTCTGATAACGCTCGGGAAGAAATCCCTTTCCGTGTGTTAGGAGGGGACAGGTAGCTTTCTAGGGGGTGCGCATACGGAAGGGACAGCCACAGCGTCAGCACGCGTCCTCCTGAGCCAAGCCGCCAGCTGCCTTGGGGACCTTGCCTCAGTGGCTCCGAACTAGGGTGTCGTTCCCGGGCCCGATGGCCAGCCTCCACATACCTTGGGGCTGGGGGGAAGAGAGTACAAGATTGACGGAGTCTTTTACCATTCTTACTGTTTTAAGACTGTCGTTTTTAGTAGATAATACATGCATGTGGTTTTAAAAATCAAGGCCGAGGCACGGCCTTGCTCATCCCTGTCCCAAGCCCCCGGCACGGCGGGGGTCCCCAGCTCCCAGATCCTGCGCTTGCTGTCTGGGAGATCCCCTTCTAGAGGCAATGCCTATAGTAGCATTTGTGTCTATTCATACCTCCCTTCTTTTTTTACCGTACCCTTTCCCACTCTACTTGTTCTGTCCACTCCATTTGATTCTTTATCCACCTCCTGCCTAATGACAGTACCAGGGAAAATGTCACCACCACTGCCCACATCCCTTGTTGTCCGGTGTTCCTCCTTGAAACACCTCTGCTGTCCTCAAATGTCTTTCATTGACAGGGTGGTCAGGGTAGGGAGCCACTAATGAGAAGACATTTCATTTATCTGCCATCACTCTCCTAGTTATTTGAAGAAGGGCACACTGGGGAAGAGTCCATGACTAGCTCTATACCCACCTGTTTTTTCCCCTTACACTGGACTTTCCAAGTGCATTTTAGGTAGAATCTGATACTGAGGGGAAGTGATGAAGGATATTTCCTGAAATTTCCTAGATTTCCAGAACTTAACACCGCCCTAGTTCCTATTCCTTAAAGCAGAACTTTGCCAGTTACCCCTTTGCATTGCACTTCCCATGGCCAGCCCAGGACCCCCAGAGTGGCGTGCCTAGGGTTTTTCCTCTGTGGGAACCTGGGGGAGTGGATGTTTTATACCTGCCTCCCAGCAGCCCTGTGAAGAGACTCAGGGACACAGCTTTGTGGTAGACAAGAGGGAGGGAAGGATGTAGAGAGGGAGTTAGAGGGGAACAGGGAAGTGAGTAGGAAGGGAGGAGCAGGCCAAGACCCTTGGATAAGAATCCTGGAGCACAGTGCCCTGTCATTTAGGAACAGCCCCCAGATAATTTTGCTGAGAGACCACACATGTGGCTTACTTCCTGCCAACAATCAGCACAAAGTCAACTCTTTTCCAGGACGTTTTCTATGCTGGGTCAAAACATGTTGAGAAGTGAAAAAAAATCAGCAAATCAACCCATTTTTGTCTATTTTATAAAACAGAGCGGTTGACATTATTTTTACTGAATTAACAGGTTCTTTAGGAGCTGTGTAAACTGTATAACCTTAAATAACCTTGTAGCTACTCCAGTCACCACATTTTCCTTTATTTTGTTCATTTTTTTCATGTCGCATAATCTTAAACTGGATCCCACACATGTTATAAAGTTCAGGTTGGTTAGAATTTACCACCTCTAAGAAGACTTTTTATTAGGGTCAGGGCAAGGGAGGAAAGGACTAGATAGGGTAGAGGAATAATGAAGAGGAATGGGTTAAGTACAAGTTTGAGACTGGTAAGTTAAGCATAATTCTTAAGAGAACAGGGCAATGAGTGAAAAAGAGGTGAAAAAAATCATTCACCATTCATTCATTCATTCCAAATGTTTATAGCATGCCTGGCCTTGTGCCAGTCACTGGGAGCAAAATGGGAATTAACCCAAGCGAGGTCCCTGCTCCCCTGGTGCTTACAGATCCTTTGGGTTGGTAGCTGTTAGTATAACAACTGAGTATTCATTATAATTACAAAGTATTGCTGTAAATTACAAAGTGAGATCAGCTCTCTAAAGGAAAGAAACAAAGCTCTTTGAGGTTCTATATAGATGGACTGTGAGACCAGGGAAGACTTTCTCAAGGAGGTCTCCCTTGAGCTGAGAATCAAGGGCAGATGCGAATGTTGGGGATATGTTTGGTTTTGAGATAGGACCAGAATGTATCGGTTAGCAATTGCATCTGGCTGCTGGTCATCAAGAAGACTGGCTTCCATCTAGTCTTGGCCGTACTATAGGTGCACAAATGCAGAGTTGGCATTTCTCACACATTGGAAAAGAATGCTTTATCACAGCATGGTTCATGCTGTCTTGAGTTGGTCATGGTTTTCCATTGCTGTATTCTTGCTTTTAAATTAAATGTTTAGATTAACTTATAGTCTTATCAGTTTATACAATGAAATGTGCACATTGCAGTTCAAATGTGAATCATCCATAATCCCATTGATAAGGTAAATATCCCGATACCAGATTTGGCTTATACAGTGACAATTCAGTGTTATCACTGAATAGTTTCCCAGGTGAAAATAGGTGTGGTATATGGACTCTCTCCTTCCATCCACTGTTCTAATTTCGGAGGATGTCAAAATGTTTAGTAACCCTACAGCTGTATGTACCCTTTCAAAGCTTTATGTAGAATTCTCTAGGAATGAAAAAAAATATTACCAATTGCATTGATGCTGGAAGTAAAAGTAATATAACTCTCACAATGTAGTGCATGGAGTTCTCTAATGAAGCAACATATTTCACATTCAAACAAATATTTTTATTCATTTAACAATATTTACAGTAAACCTTCTGTGTGCCCAGAACTGTGCTAGACTATGGATAAAATGGATTAGTAAGAGAAAGTCCCAGCATTTAAGGAGTTCATAGAAGTCTAAGCGGGGGTGTCATACTCATCCACATAAGGGTATTATTGTGTTTGTTGTAATGGAAGCGTAGTCAGAGTGTAGTGATGCCGAGGCAGAGGAGTCATCAATTCTACCAAGGGGAAGAAGAAAAGGTTCAAGGAGGAGGTAACACTTAAGTTAAATGTTGAAAGATGAGACGTTCAAAGAGAGCTGAAGCAGAAGGAACAACAGGGGCTCATTGAGAGATGAGGCAGGAGAGGTGGGCAGGCTAGCAAGGAGGTAAGAGTGTGCACTCAAGGTCATACACACCCAGGTATGTATCTGCCACTTTCTAGCTGTGGGACCTCAGGCAAGTAACTTAACCTCATCAAGTAATGGTGATGAAGATAGTGCCTCCCTCATAAGACTGCTGCAAAGATAGAAATAGGATATGCAGTTCCTAGCACAGATTCTGCACCCAGTAATTGTTGGCTATTGGTTATTATTTTCTTTACTTATCCCAGGCAAAGGGAGCTGCTGGAGGGTTTTACATAGAGGAGTGACTTAATGAGTATTTTTGTTTAGAGCACAATCATTCTGGCTACATGTGGATGCTGGGTCAAAAGGGATGTGTTTTGAACAAAGTGACCACTGAAAGTTATTAACTATTCAGATAGTGGTGAGATGGCCTGAACCATGGTGGCCATGGAGAAAAAGAGCCAAATTCTTGAGATAGGTCTAAGGCAGACTCCACCACAGAACTCAGTTACTTGTTACGTGTGGGCAGTGAAGGAGAGGGTGTGGAGAGGTGATGCCGTGGGTTCTGGCCTGTCATCCTTTGGCTCTGTTATCCAAGCGATCTTGAGATAAACAAAAGGAAAATGGGTATCAAACAGGACTGGGGATCAGGAATCTGGGAAGTGCTTTATGTGCAGAGAGCTTCATGACTGGTGCCAAAAAAGCCATCTTTCTGATTCAGAAGACCCCTTCACAATTTCTGTGTCATAAAGTAGGATCGGGAAGGTCTAGTTGATCCATAACAAACATCATTTCTCTCTCTCCCTCTCTGTTTCTCTCTCTGTCTCTCTCTCATATCTAGAAGTTAGTTCAGGGTGAATGAACATTAGACTTCACTTATTTGTCGTTGCCATGAGTGGCACATATAATCCTCACTCATGCCTCGTAGTTTTAGTTCAACTCTTGCCTAACACCAGCTTGATTGACTTTTTTCTCTTTTTTTTTCAAGCATCCTTCCACAGTTCAGTAAGTACTGATTGAGGTGCCCACATGAGCTTTGTATTAGTCCATTTATGTGGCTTATAACAAAATACCCAAAATTGGGTGATTTATAAATAAAAATGACATTTACTGCTTACAGTTTCTGAGGCTGGGAAGTCCAATGTCCATTTGGTGGTGGTGACAGTGACCCAGGGGTCTTACATTGCAAAATGGTGGAAGTAGAGAGAGAGAGAAAGACAGACTCTCCTCTTCTTTTAAAGCCCTCAGAACCATTCCCATGACCACCATTTGTAATCCGTTCACTACTGCATGGTTCTACAATCCAATCACCTCTTCAAGGCTCCACCTTTCAATTACCATAATAGGATTTCCCACCCTCTTCACGTCACAGTTTCTAATATATAAAAATTTCTAATTCATAAAACTTGGGGGACACAAGTTTCTAATACATAAAACTTGGGGGACACAATTTAAGCTTCAGGATGTTTTGGGTGACACAATTCAATCCACTACAAGCTTTATTAAACTCAGTGAGAATTAGAGGATTTAGGTGGTCCCTGTTTCATAATGCAGTGCAGTCTTGGTTCACATCATCTACTCTTAAGGCAGAAAACAATTCAGACGTGTGATAGTGTTTACTGAAAAGTTGCCCCGAGCTTTATGCCCGTTTCCACCAAAGGCAGATACTGGGAAGTGCTGATTAAATGTGTATGGTTGGATTCAGTTGCTCAAACAAGTGTGTTAATACTTGAAGCCATAGAAATGAACAGACATTATAACTACACAGGGCCAAATGAATGAGGTGGCTAATTGTGAAATGAGGAAAAATAAGGTCAACCTCTGTCATGGACAATCTAGTTTGATTAAAAGTGAACTTTCCATCTCTGTGACCTTGGGAAAAACATTAACCTATCTGAGCCTCAGTTTTTACTGGTGGACATTCCTTTGATATCTGTAAAACTAAGGTAATGTCTCCTTCAAAGGGTGGTTGTGAGGTTAACGTGAGCTGTACACGGAAAGTGCTTCACGCAATGCCTGGTGCATGGTAGGTGCTTAACTGGCCCATATCCTTTGGCTCAGCTAGTCCTTGACGTCTTTCCTTACCTTGAAAAAGCAGGAAGAGTGAAGATTTCTTAGGTTAAGTAACCTGAATTAATTTGCATTTGTGTGTTTCTCATCTGTAATTGAATTTTCCCCCGTGGTAATCAGGGTAGAATCCTGTTTTCCTCCACCCTCAGTGAATGCTTATCAGCAATGATGGGGGAGAAGGTAATATGATGCCTGCAGAGAGAGAACTAATTTTAGCTATTCTTCCAACAAGTCTTTCACACACACACAAGCTAAATTACAAACAAACAGGAAAATGAAGTAATTTGACTTCTTTCTCCCATATTTTCTGTTGGTAGAGTTCCTAACAAGCAGGTTTCTTGTTTCTTCATTGTTTTTCATGCAGAAAGAGAGCTGGCTCAGAGAGATTGTAATCATTCCCCACAATAATTGTGAGCTGTTTGTCCTTAAGAAAAAAGTTTTTTTCTTCTCCTCTTAATAGAAGTTGATGGTTGAAAGAATTATCATACCCTTCATGTAGTCTTTCTAAATATTCTGTAATTTGACACAAGCCTTTAGTTTAGTTCATCAGTTGAGCTTCAACTGCATGTGAGACATTGAGTTGACACTGGACACTCAGAGACACCAGCCATGGGACCCAGATCTCCACTCTGGTGACCCTTGTGGAAGAGGGTAGGTGGGAAGAGGGTGGTGGTGCCAGCTGAGATGGTCAGCATGGGATGGGAGGGACCTCCAGGCCGAGGTTCTCTACCACTGCTTCAGGCCCTCAGTCCATAGTCCATCAAATCATCTTCCTTCAGGTCAGGATGTGGGTCTGCTCATCCTAATGCCCAAAGTTCCTGCCCACAGAGCCTTTTTGTGCTAAGTGTTTGTCCATTGAGAGATCAAGCGAAAAAGGTAGTAAGGAAGCTAGGTGGCTTTCTCTTTTACACTCTTAAAAATGAGAATATTCCCACTAAACTTTATGGTCTATGCAATTATCGGACAGTTTTCACCCTCATCTTGTGAGAGGTAGTTCAGTACAGTGGTTAAAAGCCTGGGCTCTGGAGTTAGACTGCCTGGGCTTGTATCCCAGCTTTACAGCTTACTAGCTGTGTGACCTTGGACAAGTTGTTTAACTTCTCTTTGCACCATTTTCCATATCTATGATCTGGGGTTATTAATATTATCTGCCTCATTGGTTGTTAAAAGACTTAATGTAAGCATTGTTCAAGCTCATCAAGTGCAGACAGCATGTCTGAAACTCAGAACATTGAAACTCAGAATCCAGGATAGTACCTGGCACATTGGAGGAGCTGAATGAACCAGTCAGTCAATGAACAAATCTCAATGTGCACACTGGTATAACAGTCAGTGATTGACAAAGCACCCTGCTATCGTTAGCTCATTTGACCCTCAGAACATCTCAGGAGACAAATCAGGGAGCTGGGCAGGAAAGGTATCATCATCTCCGTTTCACAAATTAGGAAATTAGGGCACCTCAAGGTGGAATGGAAAGCACTAGAAAGCACGGCTGTAAATGACAGACCTGGTTAATGCTGCTGATTCCGTTTACTCCAGCCCTCTTCTCTTCCCACTATCTCCATCTTATACATGTTTCATGGAACTCAAAGGATACCCACCAGCAAAAATGAACACACAAAGCTTATTTAGCTTTCTGAAGAAATGAATTTCTTACGGTAAATAAGAACTTCAAGTTACAACTTAAAGTTTGGAAAGTTTCTATCTTTTGGAGGGGGGAGCAGTGAATACTTTATGAGAATGAGGAAGTTCTTTCTAAGTATGAAGGTAGCAGAGAAACATGAAGGAAAATATTGATAGATTTTATTACATAACCATTTAAAATACTTACATATACAAAGTCATGAAGAAATTAAAAGGAAAATAGACTAAGAAAATTTGCAACAAACATGCCAACAGGTTAAAATTTACAATATGTAAACAGCTCGTGGAATTTAATAGAAAGAACATTATGACCCTGGTTTCAAAAAAGTAGGCAAAGGGTATAACAGTTTTCAAATGAGAAAAAGCACATAGATGGTGAAATAAAAAATTTTCGCTTTACTTGAATAAAAGAAGTAAGCCTTTTTAAAATGATATACCAGTTTGTATATCAAAAATACTAAGATTTTATAGATAAGTCTGGTGGAGTGGGATAAAATGGTTACCCACATAACAAATTATCTACAAAATAATTGCCGTAACACTATTTATGAATAAATAAATAAATGAAGCCTTTGACCAGTGAATTTCATTTCTGGCAATCTGTCATAAAGAAATCATCAGAAATTATGCCCAACGATGTTTTTCGCAGTGTGCATTTGAAAGTGAAACACTAGAAATAGCGTATGTGTCCACTAATAAGGGAGTGGTAAATAAATACATCGTGGTGGGTGTGAAGCAGCACAGACCAGCAGCTAAAAGGTGTGGATTCTAGAGTTTCACCACCTGGGTTCAAATTGTTGCTCTGCCATGTACTAGCCCTGTAACCTTGGAAACCTCTCCAAGCCCTCCTTTCCTCATCTATGCAAGGGGGATCATAGGAGTATCTACCACTTAGGGTTGTTATGTGGGTTAAATGGATCGATGTAGGTCTACAATTCCAAAATCCTCAAAGCTCTAAAAACCTAAAAGTTTTTTATAACTTAATTAGCAGCAAATGTGATTGAACTAACATAAATCTATTTTATTCCATTTAAAACTAGATTCAGCAGCTATAATCAATCTTAATCCTTTTCCATAGTTTTACTTTCCTTATGGAATCTCCAAAGTTCTCTTTATAAATTAATAACTCTATTGCACATTTTTAAAGATTACTTTTAATGCCAAAGCTAAGTGGAGAGCAGGTGTACCTGTTTTGAATTCATCTCTTGGCCAAGAAACTTTCCCAAATCCTCCAGCTTTCTAACATTAAGGTGGGGGGTATTATTAACATGTAGATTTCCAAGCTCCACCCCTGGAAATTCCTATTAAGTAGTTCTGGGGTGGGGCCAAATGTGTACAGTTCCTCCAGGCGCCCAGGTGATAATGGTGATGCTGATCCACAGACCACTGTCTAGGTAGCCCTGCTCTAATCCACCCCTTCTGTAATTTTTATCGCCCCTTACACTGTACCTTTTTTTATTTGAACCCTTTCATTTCTGGAAATCTTCACTTTGTTTTTTATATTATCATCCTCCTAACCTCACTTTTCTATGTTGTGCTTTTATTTCTAGGAGTAGTAATTTAATTATCTATCACTTTTTTAGCACTTATCATGTGCCAGTAACTATGTTAGTACTTTATTCATATTCTTTTTTTTTTTTTTTATCCTTTCAACAACCCTGAAAGCAGGGTATTGTCCTCATTAGGAGATGGAAGACAGGTCCTAGGCCTCCCATTTTGTAAGTGGTGGAAACAAGCCTGCTTGGCCCCAAAGCCCAAGCTCATTCCATTTAACTGCCCTGCCCTTTCACATGGTGGTACACACCACCAGGTCTCCAGTCTATATGCCTTCTCATTCCTGCCTCCACTGCTTAGTTCCTGCTGAGTCCCTAATCTGGAACCTCCTCTCTCCTTACCACCTATCCAGATACCAATCCAGGCCTTCTACACCAGGAAGCTTTTCCAGTTATACCTGCCCACAGCCCACACCCAACTGCATCTGTTGTTCCTAGTTGGCCCTTTCTCCTATATGGGTTTTTCTTTATTTTTTATTAGCATATTCATTGTTACAAATCATACTTATTCTTTATGCCTCTTATCCAATCTCTACATCTCCCCTTCCCCCCCTCTGCCAATAATCATAGATTTGTTCTCTCCATCTGATAGATTAACTGTTCCTCTGTTGGTTTGTTGCCAAGATGATCTGTCCAGTACTGAGACAGGTGAGGTCAAGCCCTCCCCTATTATCATAAAGGAGATGCTGCTTCTATTACTCTGGGGTTTGCTTTGTGGAGAGAGAGGACCTCTTCTTCTTTTTTTTTTTTTTTTGTTGTCTCTGCTGCACCCCTCCTTGTGTAAATGCAGTTGAGAGTCTGGCGTGCCATCTGCACAGTGGCTGTGACTGCTGCTGCTATAGAGACTAGCTGCTTTTGTGGCAGCCGTGGCAATTGCAAGGGCTATGGTAGGCTACCTGCATGGAGATGGTGTTTTTGGTGTGCTCTTTACCTGGGTGTGACTGGGTTTGGCTTCTTCCACCCCATGCCTCAGGACCCTGGTGGGGCCCCAGGGCAGTGGTGGCAGCTTGCCTAGTTGTGGCTGGGTTCAGCTTCCCCCTGCCCCATGCCTCCTTCTATGATGTTGTTGTGGAGCAGTTGGGGAGGAGGAGGAGAGGAAAATGGGGGAAGGAAATAGGGTGGGAAGAGGAGGAAGGAGAGGGGGCATAATCAAGGCCACGGCATCCCCATCATTCTGGCAGGAGAGACCAGGTGGCTTCCATTGGCAGCTTGGTCATTGCTGTGCTGGATGTAGATGTCAGGGAGGGTGGGGCTAAAGCCCTCAGCCACTCCCCACCCGAGCTCAGGTGCCCTGGGTACTTGCTGTGGCAACTCGGTGGTTGTTGCTGGGCTGGTTACAGATGTCGGGGGGTGTGGTCGAGGCCCTCGGCCCGCCCCACTCCCTGGCTTGGGAGCCTAGTGGTCTTCCGGTCTTTCTAGGTTTCATAGGTGTTCTTTGGTGGTGTTAGAGCTTTACTAGTTAATATCAAACCTTGTCTCTGATCTGTGGGTGTTTTGTTTTTTCTTTCAGTTCTGTGTTGGATTATTTGCTGTTCCCACCACTTAAACTTTGCACTGGAACTAATTTGTTGTCCTTTGCTTACTTCTAAAATGGGGAAACTTCCTGTGGGGACCAGCACTTGAGCCCTGTGGTTGACCTAAATTGCTGCTTTTCTGTTGATTCTCTGGGGAAGGCTTTTTGTGCAGCTCAGGTTTTAATCATTGATCTCATATTCACTTCTGGGTCTTCTGAGGTCTGGTAAACCTGGGTTGTGTGGAAACTCTGGTCTGGGCCTGAGTCTTTTCAATAAACTTCATTCCTGCAAATCTATATTCCTGACCAGTCTCCACTCAGTGGTCCTGCACTGAATGGAGGGCAGATGAGCTGTCCATTCTGTACCCCAGTGTTCCCCCGGTGGGCCTGTCTCCCCCACCACCTGCACTCCAAACATTTCTCATGGGATATACCATGTGCTGATCACTTGCAATGACTCACCAGCCTCTGAGTAGCTCCTTTTTTCTGTTGTCTGTGGCCCCTCACTCCTATGTGGGTCCATGGGAACCCTGTTAGTGGTCTTACTGGCCTGGGGGCCACCAAGGCCCTCTTCTCCCCTGCCACCTCCAAGCAACCTCATATGAAGGGCACAGCAGTGGCTTTTGCCAGCTCTTGCTCTCTGTGCTCACCAGCTCCAGACTTGAAGCAGCCAGGGCTCAAAATGATGGAAGTGATCCTTTCTTTCTCTCATCGTGGCTTCTCCTGCCTTCGTGAACTCTGTGGGTCTCTCCTCCTCTTCCCCTGAGCTCTAGTGGCCCCAGTTTGGCAGTCTTTGCTTTACAATAGTTGTAAATTGGTTGACTGTGGGAGAGAGTGATGATGGGAACCGTCTATTCTGTCATCTTGACCAGAAGCCTATGCATTTGGTTTTATATACCAAGGGATTTTGTCTTTCTGATTGGATTTGGAACTCCTTGAAGGCAGGGCACATTTCATGCATTGCTAGGTCCCTCTTGGAACAGCCGTGGTGGGAAATGATTGCTTCCTTCATCCCCCACTTCCTACTCTTTGCCCTTCTGTCCTCTCACCCCCATCACTTGTTCCTTCCAACCTTGGTGAAATCAAGCCACACCAAAAAGAAGGCAAAAAATAGGCCAGGTTTAACCCTTCTTAATCCCATCTCCTAGATTCCAGCTGTGCATGGTTTGTTAGTGTTTGCCTTGCTGTTCCACACTGTCATGAGAAGGAACTTTTCTGAGGCCCTGCACTTGGCAGAGAGGAACCAGCAATGTCCTGTAACCCTTGGTTCCTCTTGAGGGTTTCCAGAACCCCCTTATCTCCTTCTGTGTTTGCTCAAATTTCATTTCAGTTATTGTGCTTTCCAGTTTCACTCTACATACTTGTCATCAGCCAGCTGTATGCCAAGAGTTCTTGCCTGCCCATTCCAGCTCGTACTCTGTGGAGCTACGTGTCCCCTAATGAGATCTACATTTATTTGGTCTGTGCACTTTATTTTCTCCACTCCCCTCCCCTGCTCCTCTTTCTCCATCTTTCCTCCTCCTCTCTCATTCTTCCCTGCATGCCTTTCTTCTTCTCCCTTCTGAAGTCATTATTCCTATTATTGCTTGGGTGGTGTTATCAACCCGTGATGGCATCCAACTTACAAATCACAGGGCTTGTAATCTTCCTTTTGTAATTTTCCCAAAAGTTCTCGTTTTTTCCTTGTAACAGGTCTGCAGAGCCGGGCCTCGTAGCAAAAGGGTAAGATTTCCTGTGGTGCTTTCATTTTCTCCTGGTGCATTTCCTATGAAGGTGCTAGTTGTGTCTGTGTTACAACCTCATGTATATGCTGCTACAATGACACCACAACTATTACATAATTTTAGATTCAATTAGTTTGCTTTTTAGAAAGCTTTTTTCTGACCCATATTTACGAACTAGCTTTGTGGTGGTCTTGATGCTTTCCTTTGGTGCATCCAGTGATCTGAATTCCTTCTCTTTGGTGACTAATTCCATGTGCTATTCTTGGTAGCTTTCATAGTGGAACCCTAGGGGAAAAAAATTATTCTAAGGAGTACCATTTACTTTTTATTTCACATTTACAGTGTGTCAGGCATTGTGCTAAGCACTTTGATGCATCGTTTAGTTTAATTCTGTCAAAAACTTTAGGTAAGTATTATGCCAATACACATGGGGAGAATGAGGTTGAGTAAGTTTAAGTGACTTGTCTGAGGTCTTACGGCCATTAAGCGGAACAGCCTAGATTCAAATTCAGTTCATATAATTCCAAAGATCGTAGTCAAAATTTAGTTTCTGGAATCTTTTTCTCTTCTTCAAAAAATGTAATAAGTTTTCAAATAGCTCTCTCATACTCTGCCGTGAGAGTATAATGAATACACCCTTTCCAGAGGGCAATTTGGCAATACATGTAAAAAGCTTTAAAAATGTTTTTATCCTTTAATTTAATAAGTCCCATGGCTGAATTTATGCTGAGGAAATAATTATTAATATGTGCAAAGATTTTACCCAAGAAAGGTCAGGGCAGCAATATTCATAATATGAAAAATTTGAAACATATTCCATATCCACAGAAGGAAATTGGTTAAAGTATAATACATACAGTCAATGAAATACCAAGTAGTCATTATAAATGAAGTGGAAAAAGAATATTCAGTGACCTAAAAATATGTTTATGGTATAATAAGTAACATGCCATAGGATTTCAGATTAAATCCCTTTTAGTAAAAATAGATACTACAAAATAGATTCAAAGAAAAATAATATATCACTAGAGACATAGATATGTAGTATATATTTAAAATGTGAAGAGTTGTGAGATTAAGAGGTTAGAATTAAGATTAATTTTTATATTCTTCTTTTATCTTTTTACTACATAATAATTGCTTTTTAATTAACACTTAAACTTTTGGATATTGGTTATTTTTTAAATTGGAAAAATGTCTGCATGTCGTTTTTTTCCCCAGCTTTACTGAGGTATAATTGACAAATAAAATTGTATAAGTTTAAGGTGTACAACGTGATGATTTTATATACCTAAATATTATAAAATGATTACCACAATCAAGTTAATTAACATAGCTATCACCTCACCTAGTTACCTTTTGTGCGTATGTGTGGTGAGAACATTTAAGATCTACTCTCTTAGCAAATTTCAAGTATACAGTACAATAATATTGTTAACTATTGTCACTATACTGTGCATTAGATCCCCAGCACTTATTCATCTTATAATCAAAAGTTTGTACTCTTTGACTGACACCTCCCCATTTACATGTACTCTTTGGAACTCCACCTCGGTCATTTCCTCCACTGGTGTCTTTCTGCTAACGACTCCTCCAGTTCTTTTTGCCCACCTGCCTGCTGGGCTGAGCTTGGAAGCTAATCATTTGTGCTGGAAATATTTGCACCACACTGAGCTCTTATTTGGCACTGTGTACCCTTGTGTGGCTCAGGAGGGAAATTCATAGCTTGTTTGCTCAAAATCTTCTTCTTGATCTAAACTAACTAAATGCCCTCTCCAGCACCCTCCACTACCTGGTTTTGTGAACCCCGGCAGCTCTTATTTTTACCTCTGGAGTTGTAGTTACCTTTTTTTACCCTCGCCCACAATGGGAAGGAAATGCCACACTTTTTTTAAATTACAAGATCTTTGATCATTGTTCATGTTTACGTGTGCTGTCGTTTTATATTTATAACTCCCCCCCAAACAAGCCTTTCTACAGACGCTGAGTTCTATCTCTTCAGTTTCCTTTATAACTTTTTCTTTTTTGCGATACAGGTTTTCATCAGTTTTTTTCACTTTGACCCAGTGTGCTTTGCTTTCCTGACCAGGTCACCTCCCAGCTGCCTTGTGCTGTCAGCTCACATCGATCCCCTGTACTCATCTCATCACCTCCCCTCCTTTCAGGCTTCAAAATATCTTTGAAAAGTGCTTCATTCTTTCTTAGTTTTTCTTTCTGCTCCCATCACTTTGATCATCACCGACTCCCTTCCAGTCCCCGTTTCTGTTTCTAGAGAGACCGCCTACCAGTCTCTGGTCTATTTATATTCTTGATTGGCTGCTGCAACTGGTCATCTTAGTGTAATCATTTAAGCCTTTGATTTGGGCCTTCCCTGAAGCGTTTTCTCAGATCTTTTTAAAATAAGTCTCATCACTCTGACTCCTCTGTGGAGCTCTCTAAAAGCCTTTTTCTTTAGGGCGTAATCCATTACAGAAGGAGCAGTTTAACCTCAGAAGACAAAGTACTGAAACAAAACATCGACTGGCATTCCTTCTATAAAAAATAAAATATTGGTTTAGAAAAAGCAGGTTATCTTTATAAAGAGCAAATTATCCCTGACCAACCAAAAAAAGAGTTTGTGACACAGCATTCCCACCTCTCAGAAAGAAGCCTAAGGAGATAATAGGACAAATGTGGAAGAAGGATTTGCAAATAGGTTAAATGAAATGTTATTTGCAGTAATAAAAAAAAGTAATAAAGATCTTAAATGCCTAGCAGTAGATGATTGGCTGTGTCAATTTTGACTCATATCTACTGTGAATCACTATGAAGTCACTAAATATGATCATTATGTATTTATAATAAATGCATACTGTAGAATTTTTTTTTTTAAAAAAAACAGATTTCAGACCAGAATGTACAGTATAATCTCATTTCTGCAAAATTATATATGTATGTGTATATATAGTCACCAAAATAAGGTCTTTTGGTGGTGGACTTTCTGGGTGATTTTTAATTTACCATTTCTTTTTATTTCTTCTTTCTACTTTCCTATATTGCTTTACTTTACAGTTAGCAAGTCTTGTTTTATTTAACCAAAATATCCGAATTTCTTTTCTTAGTAAATTACATAACTAACTTCTATTTTTGATTGTTCATCCTAACATTTTACTGTGAAAATGCTCATTACTTGGCTTTTTATTATGAAACATGTCATTTATACTAGAGATAATATATAAGTATGGATTAAAGAACAACAATAAATTAGATACCTGTGTACACATAATCCAGCTTAAGAAAATTAATTCTTTGGAACTCCTGTGTGCCCCTAATCAAGTCTTTCCAACTTCTTCCTTCAAGGAGGGAACCAATCCCGAATTTGTATTTCACATCATTCCCTACTTTACAGTTTTATGTGATATATATGTTCAGTTCATTATGCTACAACTTGTGTTACTATAATGCATGGTAGGTGATGTGCAATCAGTAAATAAAGGAATTGTGTCACTATATATAGAAGCCACATTGTTTGTACAAGATTTTTCCCAGCACATATATATTCTGTACCACCAAGGAACCACAGGTGACTGTAGACCACACGAACACAGCCCAATGCAGCAAGCTGTGAATTTCTGTATATGAAGCTCATCCATACAAATCCCTTTTCTTGGCTCACTTTGGCCTTGTACTCCGTCTTGGAAGTGCTTATTACACATTCTTCCTTATTGGGGGGTATTTTGTCCTGAGGCAGCTTCGAGAATACTTCCTTAAACCTTCTCCTAAGAAGTTATCTTCCTCTTTTCTATAAGATAAATTCTTATACTTATTAAGAGTGTAATGTGTCTTGTAATTATCCTAGTGTTTTTATTAGGATTTTTATTGGTTTTATTAATATTCTGGTTACAAAGTTAGGTAGGATTTTTTTCCTGCTTTTTTTTTTTTTCATTAAAAATAGTCCATAATCTCCATTACTTTTAATGCATGGTATTGCAGAATGTAAGGGTTTTTTTTAAATACATCTATTATATTACACCAGAAAACACTTGTATCCCTAAACAATATTGTTTAATGTTGCATTGTTTTGAGCGTTGTACAGATGGAATCATGCTCTTTACATTCTTCTCAATGTGCATTGTTTAAAAAAAATTTTTGTGAGAGCAATCCATGTTAATGACTATAGCTGCGGTTCATCCATTTCACTGCTATATAGGATTTCACTGTATGAGTGTATCAAAATTTATGTCTTCTATCAGTGGAGCAATTAGTATTTGCAGTTTCCTGTTGTTATGAACTTTTTGTGCACATGTGCAGGAGTCTCTAGGGAATTACAGCTAGGAGCAAAAGTGTGGGGCTTAACATATGCACATCTTCATGTTTATTAGATAAGGCAAAATGGATTTCTGAAGTAATTTTACCAAGTTAAACTTCCTCTATTAGTGCAGGAGAGTGCTCCTTTAAGCACATCCTTACCAACAGTTGTATCACAGCCACATTATTGTGGTTTTAACTTGATTGCCAACAACGATGTGCTTCTTTTCTTTGTCTATTCATATATTTTTTTTTCTTTATGAAATGTCTGTCGATGTCTTTTGCCTATTGTGTTTCCGGGGAGGTTTCTGTTTTTCTTTCGATAGGAATGCTGTGTCTTCTGGGTACTAATCTTTTTCAGTTCCATTGCTGCAACTGTCCCCTTCCAGTTTGTGGTCCATCTTTTTACTTTATAGTATCTTTTTATGAACAGTAGTTCTTAATTTAATGTAATTGAACTTATCATTTTTCCTTATGTTTCTTGTGGCTTCTTAAATTTGTTTAAGAAATCATTCCATACCTGAGGTTAAAAAGACATTCTCCTATATTTTCTCCTAAATTTTTAAAAAATTTTGCCCATCACATTTAAATCTTCGAGCCATTTGCAATAGATTTTTGCGTATGACATGAGTACAGGTCCAAGCTCATTTTTTTCACATGGACAATCAATTGTCCTAACACTGTTATTGAATCACCTGCCCTTTCTCGCACCAATACACAGCACCATCTGTCAGTTATCAAGGTTCCTTGTATGTGCGAGGCTGTTTCTGGACCCTCTGTTTTGTACTGTTTGTCTCCCTGCCATTATCATCTGTCTCAATTATTCCAGCAGAATTTTACGTTTTGGCAGCAGATGGAATGAGTCTCCCTTCCATGTTCTTTTTCTTCAGGAGTACCTACTGTTCTTAGCCCTTTGCTTGTCCATATAACTTTTAAGAATCAACTAGTCAAGTGTTGTGCATGCAACACACACACACAACACACTGCTGAGATTTTTAAATTGGAATTGCAGTGAATCTATAGACAAATTTGGGGAGAACTGACATCCTGACAGTATTGAATCCATTTATTTAGGTTTCCTTTAATGTCTTTCAACAATGCTTGAACTTTTCTCCATAAAGTTCTTGCACATCTTTGGTCTATTTTATTCTTGAGAAGCTTAATTTTATTGCTATTATAAGTAGTATCTATTTACAGAGTATATATTTCTGTTATTGATGATTAATGGAAATGCAAATGACTTTTATATACTATATATCTGGCAACTTTGCTAAATTTTTTTATTCAATTCTAATTATTTGAGTGTAGATTTTAGATTATCATGATATCTGTAATTAATAATCATTTTATTTTTCTTTTCTAAACCTTACACATTTGATATCTTTTTGTTATGTTACTAAGCTGGCTAAATGTCTGGGAAAATGTTAAAGAGAAGTGACAATGGGGCATTCTTGTCTTGTTCCTGATTTTAAAGGGAAGGTTTTTAACAATTCATCAGTGTGTTTGGCATAGATTTTTTTTTTTTTAAGTTTTGTTTTTGTTTTTTGGCAGCTGGCTGGTACAGGGATCAAACCTTTGGACCTTGGTGTTATCAGCACCAAGCTCTAACCAACTGAGCTAACCAGCCAGCCCTGGCATAGATTTTTCTAATAGTCACCCTTTATTACATTAATGATGTTCTCTTATGCTCCTAGCTTGCTAAGGTCTCCCCATGAGTGGATGTTGAATTTTATCAAATGCTCTTCTCCACCTTGGCAACAGGAATCTAAGACTGCTGAGTTGGCCCCTGGAGTCCTAGACCGTGTGGAATGCATGTTCTGCCTCTTTCCCTCCAGCAATGAATTGTCATGTATTGTGGAGCACACTTTTCTTATATTTGATTGGGAAGAGCGAGCTTCAAGTTTAGCCTTGGAGAAAGAGGAAAGATTGTATGCCTCCGATCTAGGGTACCTAGACTAACATAGTAGAGGAAAAGGATCCTCCATGTGGTTTACCCTCAGTCACTAGAGTTTGACATTAGGGTTTGGAGCCCCAGCTAATATTCTCAGTTCATGCATTTTCCTCTGAAACCTCAAGGGCAGGATTTGGGTAGTTCTGAGTTCCCAGCTGAAAAACCACCTCCTGGTGCAGTAGTTCTCAAATGTGGGTGGGTTTCAGAATTACACATTGTTGGGCCCAGCCCCAGAGTTTATGACTCAAGAGGTCTGAAAGTTTTCATTTCTAAGAAGTTCCCAGGTGATGCTGATGCTGCTGGTCCTGGAGTCACACTTCGGAAAACACTGTCCTAATGCTGTCTACTGAAAACATCCCAACAGTGGACACAAT
Source organism: Cynocephalus volans (assembly GCF_027409185.1). Lineage (NCBI taxonomy): Eukaryota > Metazoa > Chordata > Mammalia > Dermoptera > Cynocephalidae > Cynocephalus > Cynocephalus volans. Next base: position 123,313,015 of record NC_084460.1, on the reverse strand, counting down.
TCAGAGGAAAGGACAGAAGAAGATGAAAGTGTCTGAGAAGGAAGAAAGCTGCCAAGAGTGACCATGAATACAACCCCTGGAGATGACAGATGGCCACCTCCAAACAAGGGAGAATGGAAAAGAGGGAAGACACATGAAAAATGGGAGATTTGGGACAGAACAATGGAAGGAACACATGGGAAAGTAAGAAGGGAGACCAGATAAAAGCAAATACATCAGGTGGGGCTGACTCTACAGTTTGCATCCAACAAGGACCTTAAAGGAGAAGGATGACAGTGACACCTGTGCGTCTTCTGGGAGGGGAATGGCAGGATGGCCACTTAAGAGGCAATTCCTTGTGCAGATTTGTTCCACATAGAGATGGGCATCTGCCAAGTAAGATAGTAAGTGCTGAACATACCAGAAACTCAAGCCTCAGGAAACTTAATGCAGGTTTCATATTAAGCAGATAAACTAGATTTATTCTTAAAGTAGTAAAGAAGAGGGGAAGTACTGTAAGTGGTCAGTGCTCAGGGTTACATTCATTCACTTCAGAAGCTGCAGTCCCTGCCAGAGACACTACGACTTGGGCCCAGGGGCAGCGAGAAAGCAGAGGTGAGACGGGGAGAGTCACACAAGGAAGAAGTTGGGACCATGGCCCTGATGGATGGAAAACATACCAGACATGTCAGGCAGAGCCAAAGGCCAACCACTAACTCCGCAGTGGGACTGGAATTATATGATTCTTTTGACAGTGGGTTTTTACTCAACAGCATGACTAAACAGCTGATAAAAAATAGGAAGGAAATAAGTTCTTCATTCTGCCTCCATACCTGCTGCAGCCACTTCCCGGTCCTGCTCACTCACTAGGACAGCATGTCCTAAAGTAGCCTCTGGCTTTGGTCGTTCATGTACAACATATCAGAGCTAAAAAGAGCCATAGAGGTGGTCCAGCCCAGTCCATACAGCAGGAGCAACTTGCCACAGGTCAGCCAGGGTAACTACATTATCTGGTTTTTTTTTAACATATTTGTCATTAGGACCACTTGATTCAATTTATTGACTTGTATTAAAACATACAAATCTGTATCTCCATATGGGTATTTACTCTATAAAATCTAAAAAGCTTGGCTTGGGTTTATAGAGAATCTTACCTCTGGGTAAACTCAAGTAGCTCCACATGTATAAGTGTATAGAAACCAATGACAATTATTTCCCTAGGAGGAGTTTTGATCCCAGATTTTCTACTAACAATTTTTAAGCAAGTTACTTCATTGTTCTGTGATTCATTGACTCTCATGAGACTAGAGGTAAAATTACTTTAAGTTACAAGAAAGAAAGATACAATATAAGTTCAAGATAGCTCTTAGAATTGCAGATTCTTTTAGTGGTACATGCAGATCTCATGTCCACATTTACCCAGGGCCACATGCCCTCTCAGACTCCCTCACACCTGATCATCCAGCCTCTTTGTGAACACATTTACACCCTCACATGTATTTCCATTGTTGCACAGTCCTAGTTGTTGTAATAGAACAATTTTTTTGTGCATGTTGGAAATTTAGTGCATTGCTGTATAGATCTGATGGTTGGAAAATTCTTCCTTACATCATACCATAATCTATCTCCCTGGAATTCCTACCTGTCTGCCCAGTCCTACTTTCCATACCCACCTAGAAAAAAACTAAGACCTCTTTCAGCATCCTGATGACCCCTATAGTGTCCTAGAGTTTTTTCCTCCAGGATTACATCCCATAATTGTTTCCTCCTCCTGGCTTCATTTCCAAGCTTTTGTTGTCCAGTTTGCCTTCTCTGGATATAAACCAGCTTATCTGGGTCCCCTCTCTAAGACTTAAATATACATATTCTTGGCACTATATCCATATGAAGTCTGGGCCAAGGCTGAATGTGACATGGATCTTAGTCTTCTGGGTCCTTGCTAACAACCTACTTCTTTGGTAGTCACCTGACCCTGTGGCTAACATATTGCCTATAAGCAATCTAGACCCTTCTATATAATTTTTTACTATTTGGGTAAAGTTGCTAAGACGGTGTCAAAAACACCCATCTGAATTACTAAAATCAGCACTGATTTTTATCTGCCACTCCAGTGACCATAGCAAAGAGAAGGGAAGGATATTCTGGGAAGACTTGCTCAGGTTGGCTCCTGACTAAATCAAGTGTGGTGTTTCTAAGAGGCACAAGCCCTCCGTTTGAAATATCTTTCTCATTTCTTCTACATGGTTGTTTCTCCTGACCAGGCTTTGCCATTTGTTCTGGACCCATATTGGTGCGTTGTCTGCCCACACTTAGCTCAACACTTGACCCTGTGTCAGGGGTTTTTCTAGAAAACTCCAAGGTGACTTTTGGAAGTGCCTGGGTTTTTACTGTTATTATTGCTTACTATTTCCTATCCCTTTGTCCCTCTGATCTCTGTGCCAGATTCTGTCATTTGCTCTTTTAGATTTGTTGATTCTACTTTATGGCCCTGTTTTCTTTTTTTCTTCCTACAGTATCCATTTGAACATTGTTTAATGGAGAATATCCATTTTTCTCATTAAAGCCTTTGATTTGTGTTGTCTTTTTTTAAAAAACTTTTTTTTTCATCAGAACTTCTTTAAAAATATGCCACAGTGGCTTTTATGGTATCTTGGGGGTCAGGGTGGGGGATAGACAAGCAATTGCAGAGCTGGAAGAGAACCCAGTTCTCCTAACCCCAATTCCAGACCATTGTACTAACTCTGTGCGGTCTCTCACTTATATGGCTCAGACAAGAGGATGAAGACACAACATGACTTAGTTCTTTCTTAGTTCAGAATGTTCATAAACCTCAGGGAAGCACCTAATGCCACATGCTGAACACATCTGAGTACTAACTCTGGCCCAATAGGGAAAGGTGTACTGCTACTGGGGTCAATCCAGCTGTGGTTCACTTTGTCCTTGGACTGTATAGGAACTCTTTACCATCTAGACTCTAAAGGCTAGAATTCAGCCAAAAAAAGATCTCTCTTGGATGCTAAGGAGTCCTTGGAATGAAAATGACTAAGAAAAGACCTTGTACCCTAACTGGACACTTGCCAACTGGGTAGTAAGGCAAATTCCTTGTTTGAAAACACCACAGCACAGTATTTTCTTACTGACAGAACGAAGGGTCATTCAGAAGCCCAGGATACATGAGTTGCTTTTCTTCAGAGTCATTTATTAACCTTAAGAGTGTGGAATGCATCACCCAGAGACTAATCTATGCCACACACTCAAGGGACATAAACCAGAGTTTTCTGGACTGTTAAGGGGGAAGGTGGAAGAAAGGAAGAAGCAGGTTTATCCTCGCCTTTGCTACTGAACCATACATGGCTGCCTCTAGCACTTTTAATAACAGATGGACAAAAAGTCTTTGCCTACACATTTGAGATAGCTGGGCCACGCTATGCCTCCAGGAGTGAAGGGCACAACTGGACAGTTGGGTTATGAATGAGGCATAAACTAACCTGCTGATTTATTTTAAACCAACACGCTGGGATGTGTACAGCCAAGTGAGTGTGGTCCCTTTTTAAGTGAAGCCCCGTGGAAAGCTTTCCACTTATTCCATGATGCTTCCATGGTGCTCAAAAGATTGTTAAGGAGTTGAAGGAGAGTCCAAAAAAGAAAATAACAGCCATCCGTACCCACAACTCAGAATTAGCTGCTGTTAATGTTTTCACCTCTTTGCTTCCAGAATTTTTCTTCTTTTTCTTTGGCATCTGGCCTGTATGGGGATCTGAACCCGTGACGTTGGTGTTATCAGCACTTCTCTAACCAAGTGAGCTAACTGAGCAGCCTCTGCCTTTATCTTTGTTTAAGAAATCTCTTTCTACTGCTTCTCATTAGTGAAACATGGATTATTATAGAGATTTCAAATAGCAGAAATAAACAAAATTAAAAGGTTTTTTAAAGCACCTATAAGTCCATCATTAATATTTGGTGAACATTTTTCAGGATTTTTTTCTATATATTCCATTCTTTTGAATATCCTTGGTTTGGGCAAAGTTTCTACCTTTTAGAGAGGATTTGATTTTTTGAAACAGGCCAAAGTTGCCAGGAGCCATTTAAGCCCAGTGAATAAGGTAATGATTAAGCTAGGTAACAAGATTTTAGTGCCAAGTCAGGCATAACTGGTTTTCTTGGACAACTCAGAAATTGCCACGAGGGGCACCCATGTCAGAAGTGACCGAGAGCTGCCCTCAGAGAGGCTCTCCCTGAAGGGAGTATACATGAGGTTGCAGACATCTTGGGGGACCATAACTTCTGGAACTGGGCCAGGGCTGTGCCCCTTTGAGGGCTGTGGGCCTCAGTCAGGCCCCTGCCTAGTGGAGCCCCTGTTTGCTTATCTTTAATGAGATGTTCATAATGTCCATTATTCACAAGCTGTTATGAAAATCAAATTAGGTCAGGGACATGAAAGCTCTTTTGCAAACTGTCAAGCACTATACAAATGTTAGACACTATTGTTTAAGTATATTTGTCAAATTAATCTTGTTTCTTGATGGGCACACCTACAGACACAGTCCATGGACAGCCACATCCCCAAAGCGTAACCGGGCAGAGCTGTTCTCTCCCCTTCCGCTCTCCCTTCAAGGCTGTCTTGCCCCTGACTTGATGATCATTCTACCTGATTTTATTCCAACACCCTAGTTGGCAAAGGGGAATCAAAGAAGACTGGCAAGACACAGTTTGAATCAACACCACCATCATTTCTAGCTTCCTGCAGCCTGTGTGGTAAATGATTTCAGTTTGGGGTTCAGTTTTCTATTTATCCAATAGTTCTTTTTACATTTGAAACCCATCAACGTCTTTCACAGAACAGGGGAATCTGAGATCTGGAAGGTTTCTCAGGAGTTTCCACGATGCACACATAATTATGGGTGTAATTTTGCCATTTGAAATGTCCACTTTTTTGTTTTCATCATTTACCATATATTTATTGAGTGCTTATTGTATGCCAGATATTGTGCCATGCATTGGAGATATGTAGTGAGCCAAACAGACACAGCCCTCATCCCCATGCAGCTTAGTGTCTAATGGAGGAGACAGGTAGTAAACAGATAATTATAGCAAGGAATATTTGATTAGAACTTGTTTGAGTGCAATGAACGGAAAGTACAACCCTATGAAGTTGTGAAGCTGAGGGGACCCAGTCTTGTGTGGATGGATGGGGAGGAGGCAAGGAGTCAAGGAAGGTTTGCTTAAGTAATTGGCATGTGAATTGAGATCCAAAGAATGAGTAGGACTAAGGTGGCAGAGAGCGAGGAGAAGCAGGTCCCCAGTAGAAGGAACAGGACATAGTCACATCTGAAGCAGAGTGATGGGGTGTGGGTCAGAAAACAAGGCTGGGGACGGAGGGGACTAAACCAGGCAGGGCCTCACAGACCACGATCAGAACTGTGGTCATTACCCTCACAGCAAAGAGTAGCCACTGAAGCAATCTGAACTAGATGACCAGATTTCTGTATTCGAAGATCATGCCACTGCAAGGAGAATGGATTGAAGGGAAGTTCAAGTGAATGCAGGCAGCCAATTTAGGAGGTTGCTGCAGCAGGCCATGAGAGGGTTGATGGTCGCTTAACATAGGGCTGTAATGGTGGAGCTAGAAAGAAGTGGAAAGAATCAAGTTACTTAAGAGGCAAAATCTACAGAATCTGGTGATGAACTGCATGTAGGAGGTGAGAGAAAGAGGTGTGAAGAATCTGTTCATTAATTCAGCAAATATTTATTGAACCCCTGCTAAATTCCAGACACTCTGCTAAGTACTGAGGAGCCAGCTGTGAACCAGACAGGTCTCTTCCCTCAAAGGGTTTCAATTTAGGTTTAGAACTGGAGATTTGATAATAAACATGTAAACAGATAGACAATGACATGTTTGCATTACAAGTTGCAATTACATGTTACAGAGTGTGTGAATACATATAAGTACTACAAAGAAAAAATAAAAAGGGAATGTCAGGGAAAGTAACTCTGGGGGAGATGACGTTTAAGATAAGACCTGAAGGATGAGGAGATAGCCAGGAGAGCCTGGTCTAGGGTTGTGGCAGTGAATCAGGGAGAGGCAAACAGACGGCAGATGCATTTTGTAGGTAAAACCAATGGGGCTCATTGAAGATCCAAATGACCCCTGAAGAAGTGATGGCGTGATTCAGTTGCAGAGGTTCACAGCCTGGTGTAGCCCACCTGTAGAAGTAGAACCTATGGGTCATCACATGAGTCCAAGCAAGGATGGGACTGTAATTGCCCAAGCTTCAAAAGAGCAGGTTGTTAGCATAAGGGAGATCCAGCCCAGATCAGGAACCAGGGACCCAAACCCAGCACCAGGGTAACTCGGATCGGGGCTGGGAGCCACCAAGGCTAGGGTCACCAAAGTCACATCAGGTCCTGTAGCAGCCCAGAGTGAAGGAAGGGATCTGCTGAGCTAGATTTCTACAAGTACTGCCTTCCTGGGGCTAGAAATGGGAACTGATTCCAAACTTGGGTCAGGCCAGGGTTCGTCCAACAGTGGAAGTTAGAGTGTCAAAGCCACGAGTTAAAGAGTAGAGGGGGGTGCCACATGTGACACCAACTTGATGAGACATTTGGCGGATGACTCAGACATTTGAGATTTATTTGTAGAATAGCAAGCAGTGTAATCCTAATGTCCTTTAGCTCTTTGTGATTCAGACAAGCGAAATCCCTGCCTTGCCGACTTGGTTTGGTCTAGAGTGTGAAGCCTTTTGGTACCCTCACCAGAAAATACTTGCCTTCTTGATCTCGTTGTCTGTTTCTGTGCCATCTCAACATCATTTTACACATAAGGGAAAATAGTCAGCGTTCTGTGACAAGTTTCAGCTCAGTTGCTGCTGTGTGGGTGTACCTGCATGCACATATGTGTACATGCGTGTTGTGTCAACCATGAAGAGCATGTGTGGAAGCTGGGATGTGAGTGATGGCTATATGAGGACACATTAACCTGCATCTCCATGCTATGATTTACATCTGAGGTTAAAGAATAAGTGAAACTAATCTAAGGTGATAGAAAACAGAATAGCAGTTGGGGGTATAATTGGCTGGGGGGCCTGAGGGAGCGTTCTGGGATACTGGAAATGTTCTATACCTTAATTAGGATGGTGGTTACATGGATGCTGTACATATGTAAAAACTCATTGAGTTGTACTCTTAAGAGCTGTGAACTTCATTACATGTAAGTTGTACCTCAGTAAAAACGTTTTTTAAAAAGAAAGAGAAGAGACACCTCATTAAGACAGACAAGACAAAGAAGCATGGTCCACTCTGGTGTCAATCACAAGGAGCAGCATCACGCCTCCTCCTGGAACTTGTTTGTGTCTGATCACTCCTTTCTGCTCTTCCTCCAGTATCAATCCCCAGCCAAGGCTAAATTCTACCCAGCAACATCTAGAAGAGGTTGACAATTTTTGGCAATAAGCAGGAGCCAGTGAAGTGTCAGGTAGTACTAATTATTTCCAAATATTGTGAATCCAATTTGACACAGACTGAAAGTTTCTAGAGAAATAAAGAGCACCATGTCTTTGTCATCATCAGCATCCCTGATGATCACAGTTAACCACAAATGAATTAAATAAATCACAAAACCCCAAGGATTTTCAGCACTTTAAGCTCAAGATCCAGAAAAAGAGAAGAAAGAAGAACAACAAAACTAAGAGAATGACATTATTTTTGTCTTAATTTTCTACTTTATTTACTGGGTCCTCTTCTTAAAGATTCTACAATGCACATTGGACTATTAAAGACTCTGATAAGTCCTGCAGTGAAGAGACATATTTAGTTTTATTTAACCCAATATGTCCATACATATTTGACCAAGAACTCTTTGGGAAATACCACTTTAAGGCTATCATTCATTTTCCTTTCCCCTCACTCCCTTCCTTGGAGAACCATCAATCCTCACTGTTCCAGCTGCCATGTTGGTGCTAATGTTTCTCTCGTCTCAGCCCCAGCACCTCCCTACCCCAGCTCTAGGACATCTCTACCCATAGCAAACCTTCACCTGACAGTGGGGAGAGTGGGGATCTACAGAGGTTTGAAGGAAATTCTGCATTATTAATCCTTCATTCAACAAATATGAAGAATAAACCTGAAGGAATCGAAGAGACTTTATTTCTGCATTTTTAATTAAGCCACCTTGAGAATCGAACTCCAAACTCAATAAATCTTTGGCTATTAAAGCTATAGAATCTTTAGTGATCTAATGCCACTAGAAAGACAGTAATAATAAAAACTAACAATGAAATCTCCAGTTCTCCAGTGAAATCTCCTGGGAACAGTGCAATTTAGGTTTAAATTCTTTCTCCATCATTTATTACAGTGTGACCTTGCCAAGTCACTTCCCCTCTTTGAGTCTCATAAAGTTCATCCTGTGGGTAGGGATAATATCTGTGGAGGTTGTTGGGAGGATTTAATGAACACCTATGGCAAATATAAAATTCCTTTTTGCCTTTTACTCACCTCTCTCTTGTTCATCCATTTAACTCCCATCTTCTTCCACTTCCTTTTACATCCATTAAGTCAGCACAGTCTCCACAAAAACATCTGAATCCATAGCTGTTCAAACCCCAGCTTTTTGCCCCATCACATTAACTGAGAATTCTACCAGAAAGGGAGAACTGGCCAACTGCTTTCTTCCAGGATTGAGGCAGGGTTGGTCTTTTCCTGGAATTGCCTCTAAAAGGCGATAGCATTATTTTAGTGTAGATTGTACATAATGAGATAATGGTGACTGGAAGAGGCCCTTTGCCTTTGGGGAGTGTCCATTCCCAGCTGAGGGTAAAGAGAATTGTCTTTGACCCTTGGTTTTCTCGTCTTCTAAATAATTCCCAATGTACCCACCAGCTCTAACAGCCTTTGTACACAGGATGTATGTGTAAACTGCCTGGCATCTTGCTCATACCACCTTTCCATGAAATATACAGAAAGGGGGTAGGATGTCTGTTGAGCACACTACTGCATCAATCCTTAAAGCAAAAAACGACTTCAGTTTCTCTAAGGTCATCCAAATGACTCTGTGGGCATTTCAATATGGCTACTTCAAAATAGCACATCCTTCCTGAGATGTATATGCCTGTGAGGGGCACAAGCAGTCTGAGGGAGGAGTGGGTTAGAACCGACCAGTGGAAGAACGTTGAAGTGGGAATCTGAAAACTGGCTCTAGATGAGGTTTAGCCAGTTGCCAGTTGTGTAATATTGGGCAAGTCACTTAATCCTCCTAAATTTCACGTGATTTTTTTGTTGCTGTTGTTGTTGTTTATTTTAAGAATCATGAGACTAATAATCTCTTCTCGGTCTAGCTCACAGGGGTATTAATAATGCTCCATCTTTTCTTCCTGTGTCTATTCATATTTTTATATCACATTGGTTTCACTGTATATGCTGTTCTGTAAATCTGTTTAGCAGCATTGTCCCATGTCTTTAGGTAGTTTTATGACATGTTCTTAAAGACGGCATAGTATTCTATTATGAGACTGTACCGTCATTGCATACCAGTCCTCACTTGTTGGACATGGAGTTCCATGGGATCTTCAAAAAGATCATGAAAAGATTTGTATTATCATTTAATTCTATTTTTCTACAAACTTTTTGAAGTCCCCTCATATTTGCTGTTAGAAATAGTGTTGCCAGGTGCAGAGAAAAGGAAAGAATCTGGGCTCCTTAAATTGAGATCACACCTCTTGTGTTCAACTTACATAGGCCTACCTGTCTCTGGCTGGAATTGGGACCCTAAAAGGGGGAGGGACTGAAGGCCTGGTCCCTTAGAGCAGAAGGGGCCGAGTAGAACCGGGCAGGAGCTGTGTTTGTGTGCTGGGAACTGATATGCCGGACACTTACATGCGTTAGTAAACCACCCTGTGAGATAAGGCTTTTCCCTCATTAAATTTGCTGCAAGGGCTGAGCTGAGTCTATGCTCACGGCTAGTATATTGAGAGGGGAAACTGACTGGGAGGGGCCCAAACCACCACCGGGCTGCCCACGCCTGAGCTTTCACCATCCTGTCCTCCCTACCATGACACTTGACCCTCCCCTTTACCTATTCACACGTTTCATCCCCCAAAGCCCCACTCCTCTCAAACACATCCCTCACATACCCGCTGATTTATCCTTTCTGGATTTCTCAATCACATATTTAGCATCTTATTATAAATGATCTAACTTTCAGATTCTCAAGGTTACAACTGATTTACACACCCCTGCCTGTGTGCAATTAACTCCCTTCAAGATTGAAAAGCTCCCTATTAGCTTAAAATTTGATAATTCCACAACGGGGATACTCTACGCTAACCGTGTATTTTATTGTAAGCAGTGTTAAATTTAAAATACGCATGTTTAAAGTCTGCTAAACACATTTTGCCAGCCTCTGGTCTCTTCCTGTTCACCTCCACCCACCATCAAAATCAGGACACACTAGTAGCAAAATTTCCTACCAAGGCGTTTGGGGTTTATTTGCATTTATATTTAGGTGAGTTTATTTAATAACAGCTATGGCAGCTGGCAGGGCCCACAAAAGTCTATTCTCTTCTCTGCCACTAAGCACTCCCTCACTGAAACGGAATGAACTAGAAAACTTCTAATATCCTTTCCAAATTTAAAATTCTGTGTCATTTGGACATCTTGATGTTTCAGTGGGATGGATCTTTCCACTGTAGTTTACTTTCTTTTGTAAGAAGCTTACACACTAAAAATTAGAAATAAGAAGTCTTCCATTTCTTACCAAGTGGACTATGAAATGGGAGGGTGCCCATTAATATTCTACTCCTGGCACTGCTAGCCTCTGGGTGGTGTGACCTCAGCAAACCACTTCTCCTCTCCAAGCCTCAGTTTACCCATTTGTAAAATGCGAGATTTATACTAAACGTATTCTGAGATGTCTTCTGGCTCTGGCATTATTCTAATATTTATTCCTTCCACCCGGAAGCGTCTCTCTAGCCTTCAGTGGAGGCTGGGACATTGACTGGGACGGGGTCTTCCAAGCCCAGCCTAGGCGCTCCAGGGCGGCCGTTCCCAGGAGTCACCCGCTTTGACCAGTAACCGGCAGAGGCGGCGTCCTCCCGCTGCGGAGCCGGAGCCCAAAGCCAGAAAAGGCCACTCCTCTAGGGCCATGCATTACAAGTCAAAACAACCTTTGTTCCCTGCTGACGCCGCAGCAGCCGGTGGGGCTGCAATCGAGCTGCCATCTTTCCGCTCCAGCACCGCGTGCCCTGCAGCGGATGCGGGCGCCCAGGGCTGCTGACGAAGGGGAAAGGCACCTGCTTCCCGAGAGCCGTCCTCTCCCGCGCAGCCCCCGGCCCCGGGGCAGTCTCTGAGCACTGGGATGGGCGGTGGGGTGTAAGGGTGGAGGGAGACCCTCTCCCCTGACAAGGTAAGAGGAGGGGACGGGGAGAGTGGCCACTTCTAAGCCCAGCCTTCTACTAAGGCTCCGCCTACATAGAAAGGACTTCCCGGGACCTCCCAAGCCATGCTGTCCAATTCGGTCATTTTACAGAAGGGACCAAAGCCCAGAGAAGGGTTGCAGCTGGTCTCCAGAGGAGCAGCAGAGCTGGAACTAGAACCGCTGTCTGCTGACCCCTTCTAGTCCTTTTTCCCCATCCCCCAGGCTTCTTCAGCCGAAGGACTTTCTCTTCTTTTGGTTTCTTCACAAACATGCTTCCAGGTTGTTGTATTGACCTCTTGGATTGATAAAGGATGGGGGATTTGCACAATGACATCTGAAACCCATCTCTCTCGTGGAATGTACCTCGAACCTTCCTTGCTTGTTCTGCTTACCATCAGTTCAGACTTTTTGCAGCTTTCTGAGTGTCATTATCAGGCTTGCAGTCACTATGGAGACATCAGAAAATGTCCCAATCATGATCCCATTGTAGGGGTGTGTCACACAGCTAATCCCATCCACTATGGGGACAGGAGGCTAACTGCACCTCAGAAGGCACCATTTCTCTGATACAGCTGTTTGGTGGCTTGCCTGGCTTTCGTCCCCAGGCCTGTCTAGTCGTCACATGCTTGCTCTTTGAAGGGCGAGTAAAACCAGTAGTGTTCTAGGTCTAGTGGGGAGATAGCAAGTACATCCTGCTCAATTCAATCAGGAAAGGCACTAGTGGGGCACAGGGAGGGGACCACCATCATCATCATGTTAAGAACTAATGTTTAATGAGCATTTACTACGTGCTAGGCTTTATGCTAAATTCTTACAAGTATTATTTTAATACAATCCTTACAACAACCCTGCTATTGTTATTTCTCTGTTACAGATGAGGAAACAGAGGCACAGAGATTAAACAGTTGGCGCCAAATGACCAACTAGTAGTTGTCAAAGCAGAGATTTGAACCCCGAGTTCATCCAGAGCCTGTTCTTTCAACTGTCCTGACCTGTTTCCTCTCACAATGGCATAAACTCTTTACTGTGAGGGAAAGGATACTAAGTATAGGGAATAAGGAAATTTGGCTTCCATTCTTGCTACCTCTGTGTGATCTCGGGCAAGTCACTTAGCCTTGCTTTTCAGTACTTGAAACACCTGGAATGGATAACACTGTTTGCATGAATGCATTTTTCTGGGAAGAGCAGCCACCATGTGAAGGGCTCCTGGCTGCACACTGGCCTTTCCAGCACGCCCGCATGCCCAGATAGCGATCACGTGAAGGACAACACTGGGATGGAATCATCAAATTCATCCTCCACCTACTTGCAACACCTCAGCATTTTTACTTCAGCCTGTCGTATTCTTTACTCACAACCAGACTCAAAGTTTATATTAAGCCCCCAAGAAATAAAAAAGTTCAGAATCCTTTTTTATTGTACTATAAAAAGAATTGTAGTGATCGAGTCTCCACCAGTCTTGGGGTAAAGCGGCCATTCACTACTGAGCATCTGCTGTGGCCTGAGCATACGGCAGTGAACAAGACAGACCAGGTCCCCAGCCACGTGGAGAGTAAGAGGAACCTTAGCAGGGAAGTGTCTGGCAGATGCACAGAGCACTGTGAGGGAGGCCTGGAGACTCAGGAGGGGCTTCCTTGAGAAGTGGTGTTGGAGCCAGTCGCTGAAGGGTGAGCAGGAACGAATTAAACAAAGGTGTGGGTAAGAGGGGTGGAAGAGCGTTCATGCAGAAGAAGCAGCTTGTTTTGGAAGGGCCTGAGACAGTAAAGGAGCTGACCCACTGTAAGAATCGAAGGGCAGGCTGGAGGCAGAGCAGGGGAGAGTAAGGTAGGAGATGAGGCTGGGAAGGAGACAGGACCAGTGTACGCAGGGCTCCAGGAGTCACCAGCTGTGACGCTAAGTGGCTGTATGACGTTGGCAAGGCAGGCAACATCTCTGTTCATCCATATCATTAAATCTCAGAGGCTTGAACTAGATAGTTTTGAAAGTCCTACTATCCTGTGACTTTGTGACTTCAAAAAAAGTGAAATGGTCATTGAGAAAGAGAAAAGCAGCCCCTAACAACCCAGATCTGGGTGGTATTATCAGCTAGGCCTTGGTGTCCTCCTGTTGAACATAAACAATTTCACAGAACGTCAATATCGAGCGAGGCCACTCCATGACCATGATGGACAAAGACAAAAACAAGACCATTTCACAGTCATGTCTGAACACAGACAAAAAACATTAACTTTGTCCGAACCATAGAAATGAACAAACATCTCTCTATCCTGGCCCAGATGAGTGACTGCTGCTTCTTTACAATTACAGCTTCATCTCACTCTAGCCTTCCTTCCTTCTAGACAAGACTTATTAAGATTCTGAATCGTAGAATTGCTCCTGCTTCTGACAGCATGCAAAGCCCCACCTCCTTAAGCCCTACCCCAAATCACCTAACACAAGCCCCAGTCCCGTAAATCCTTTCTAGAACCTCCTCAGTGAGGCGCCCCACAGTTCTCCTTGGGTGACAAACCCATCGTGTCCGAGCACAGGGGCGTTTGTGGCGCTGGCATGATAGGCGGTGCCTCCTGACTTTTCGTGCCCTAGGGGCCTCTTGCCTCAGCCTAATTCCTGCACTGTCCTGGTGGTCTTTGGCTGGAGGGCACTGTCTTCATGACCTCCTCTAATGACTGCTCTCCTCTTGTCTCTCCACAAGGACCCTGCTTTGGGCCTCAGGGTGTTGGGAAGTGGAGTCATGGAATGGAAGAGGAGAAGGAAATGGGGAAGAGAAACGCAGGAGGACAACCTCACAGGGGAATTTTCTCCCACCCAGTGAGGAGGGAGCAGAACGAAAACCATCTCCAGGGCGAACATTTCTTCCCTCACATGTAGCTCTGGGCCTTCTCCTTTCATGCCTTGACCCCCCGATTACACGTGGGCTACCGGGGAGGTAGCGGTATTTCTATTTCCCAGCAAGACCACACCGATTACACCCTCCCGTAAAGTCATCTTCACAGGAAGGTAACCAGCTCCCAGTGCAACTGACCCATTTGGCTGTCTCTAAGGGGACAAAACATGTTGCTGGTGATTCAGCTTCACAGCTCATACTTCCCACCCTTAGCTAAAAGTTTGTCACCAGGGGGAGTCCCCACCACACAACCTACTCTGTTCTGCTCATGTGAGTTAATGGTAAACAAACCGTACTCCTGATGGCGTCCTGAGTCAGATGACAACCAAGAAAAAGAAGTGACCTCCATCTCCAGTCACAGGTCAGGCTACTGGATTCGTTTCTCTGATTGAAAACCCTAGCAAAGTCAGCTTCTTTTAACTTGAAGAAACCATTGCTCACACCAGACACATCCTTATTTCTGAAACTGTCAGTGTCCAGTTCGTGGAAACAGTAGGGTTTGCTTTGTGCTCAGCTTAATGCAGGGATCGACAAACATTTTCCATAAAGGGACAAATAGTAAGTATTTTACACTTTCTGGGCCAATCTTTATCACACCTACTCACACATACCCTTGCAGCACAAATGCAACCATAGATATTATGCAAGTGAGTAGGTATGCCTGTGTTTTAACAAAATTTTACTCACAAAAACAAGCAGGCCAGATGGGGCCCATGGGCCGTAGCTGGCTAACCCCTGGTCTAATGTGATCAATGCATGCACACAGCTGAATAAGAAGGAGAACAATAACCTTTGTGCATGACTTTTAAAAGAGCTTATTTGTCATCAAAGAGATTGGGAGAAGATTTAAAAATCAGTTTGGAAACTTCTGGAAGACCAAAGAAAAAGCAAGAGAAGAGAGAAGAAAGCAAAAATGACAGGATGGAATTTTATTTCAAAAGAGGAATGGAGGAATCAAAGTGGAAAATAAGGCCTCTAAGTAGCAGGCTGACCCTGGTCATCTCTTTTTAATCTGACCAGCTCCTCAGGAGCCCTTCCCTGAGGCTCGGGAACAGGCAGAGAGACACTGAGAATGCACTGGATAAACACAGATTGCAGAATGATTAGGACCATTCCAGCTCCTGGAGAAGAGCCCCTGCAGAGCCCCTAGACAGGGCTCCCAGGAGAGCAGAAAAGGACCAGGGAGTGCTGGACAGAGGGGGTTTATGAAGGTGACTTCTAACAGCCACAGATAAATGGTCCCAGACCTTCCCATCTGGGACTGATAAATTGATTGTGAAAAATATGTATGTACTCATTTTGCAAATTTGGAAAAGGAATTTAATAATGAAAGATTTAAGTTTAAAATAGAGCTCGCAGGACTCTGCTGGAGATAGAGGAGGATGATACTAGAGAGGTAAATCCCCTCCACTTGGCTGGAAGAGAGAGTGGGAAGTGGTCTCTCTGTGGTGAAGGGCCATCTTTGCTAGTTCACAGAACATGCACACTGATTACAGACTCAGAGCTGCCCTAATTGTAGAGCAATGACTTCTAAACTATGCTTCCTGGAATACTGGTGTCTTAAAATGTTAGCAATTATTGCATGAGAAAGATTTCAGGGAAAGTGAAGAATGAATTAACATTGACAGGAACTCTTGTATATCTGTTCAAAATACATTTCTGGTTTGCTAGGTTATGCTTGGCAAAAGGTTGTTGTGTTGGAAGAAAAAGATTCATTTTGAAAATCATTCTTAGGAAACATTTTTTAGAGCCATGAATAGAATATGACCCTGAGCTAATGCAGATTAAAGATATTCTAGCAGTGGTTCTCAAACTTGAATATACATCAGATTCACCCAGAAGCCTGTTAAAACACAGGTTACTGGACCCCACATCCAGCGTTTCTGATTCAGTAGGTTGGGATGGGATCTGGGAATTTGTGTCTCTAGCAAGTTCCCAAGTGATGCTGTTGCTACTGGTCCGGGGACCACACGTTAAAACTCAGTGCCTGACAGACAGGAGGCTCTTCATACAGGAACATTAAGTTTCTGCCTGAGGGTTTCCACATTATAGGAAATCAATTGGTTGGGTTTCTACCATGTGTGAGGATATGTTGAATAACCCAGCTTTAAAATCAGGCTTATGGCAACATGCATGGACTTTATTTGGGGAAAGTTTACTTGAGACAGTCTTCCTCCAAAACAGCTTCAGGTGTCATTAGCAATAGAGTCTTCTCATAGAGGCAACTGAATGTGGCATATTCCAGAACTTTATAATGGTGGTTCATGATTCTCCTTGGAAAAGCTGGAGAAGCCAGCTAATAAATCAATAAATATTTTCTGACATTTTGTGACAGGGAGATATGTTCCTTCAAAAATGGGAATGAAATTCAAAATGAATTTAACAGGGAGACTTAGTTGTTCAAAAATAAAATTCAGTTTGAACAATGGCAATGTGATATATTTGGGGATTAAAAAAATATAGTGTAGTGGATTGAATTATGTCCCCCCCTAAACTCACTGAAACTTGAATTGTGTCTCCCAAGTCTTATGCATTAGAAACTTGGGGGCCAGCCCATGGCTCACTTGGGAGAGTGTGGTGCTAATAACACCAAGGCCACGGGTTCGGATCGCTATATAGGGATGGCCGGCTAGCTCACTGAGGAGAGCATGGTGCTGACGACACCAAGTCAAGGGTTAAGATCCCCTTACCAGTCGTCTTTTTAAAAAAAGAAAGAAAGAAATTTAGCCCCCACTGGGGCTGTTAAGAGGGTGGGAAATCCTATTATGGTAATTGAAAGGTGGAGCCTTGGAGAGGTGATTGGATTGTAGGACCATGCAGTAGTGAATGGATTAAAAATGGTGGTCAGGGGCGTGGTTCTGAGGGCTTTAAAAGAAGAGGAACATCTATCTTTCTCTGCTCTCACCATCTTGCAATGTGAGACCTCTGTGTCACTGTCACTACTCCCAGATGGACTTTGGACTTCTCAGCCTCAGAAACTGTAAGCAATAAATTTCATTGTCTTTATAAATCACCCAGTTCCAGGTAATTTTGTTATAACTAACTCAAAATGGAGTAATACAGAAAATTGGTACCAGAAGTGGGGTGTTCTTACACAGCTACCTGAAAATGTGAATGAAGCTTTGGAACTTGGTATTAGGCAGAGGTTGGAGGAGTTTGGAGGACTTTGAAGAAGACAAAAAGGTGAGAGAAAGTTTGGAACATTTTAGAGGTTAGTTAAATGGTTGTGACCAGAATGCTGATAGAAACACAAACAGTAAAAGCCATGCTGATGATGAGGTCTCAGATAGAAATGAGGAACTTATCAGGAATTGGACAAAAGATCACCCTTACTACACCATATCAAGGAACTTGACTGCATTGTGTCTATGCCCAAGGACTTTGTGGAAGGTGAGACTTAAGACTTGTGAATGAGAATGTTTGGTGGAAGAAATTTCTTAGCAGCAAAGCATTAAGGAAGCTGCATGCCTACTTCTAACAGCCTACTCTGAGTTATGGCAGCAAAGGCATGATGTAAAGCCAGAATTTAAAGAGAAGCAGAGAGCATGCAATGGTGCAGCCCAGTGACCACTAGCTAAGAAGATTAGTACAAAGGAAAGGGATTATCAAGAGAAGGGGGGAAAGGCCCTGAAGGCATCGCGGAAGCTTCTGGGACCAACCCTTCCATTTCAGGACCAAAGACCTAGGGAGACAGGATGGCCTTGGGAAACAGGCTTGAGGAGCCAGGTAATTTTGTTATAAGCAACACAAAATGGACTAATACATATAGGTTCTAAAAGGACTTCCAAGCAAATGTATATTAAAAAATTAAGGAGGACCTAGATGACCAGAATGTGGACATGGCAGCAAAATTGTGGTGTTATGGAAAAAAGGCAACAACCATGTCCTGAGATCTGTTACATAAGGGCTGGGACACAATTCCTCTCAACATCAGGTCAGTCCCAAAGCATGGTCCCAATAAGAGGGCACTTCAAAAAGTTTATGGAAAGATTTGTATTATCTTTCAATTCTGTTTTTGCACAAACTTTTTGAAGTACTCTTGCATTTGTTAGCAGGCTCTGCAAAATAACATGAAGAAATTAGAAAAGGTCCATGGGATATTAATAAATGTTTCTAGAAAAATATGAAATAACCCTAAGCTGAAAGGTTTGAAAGGAAGTTGAATTGTTAAGCCTGGAAAAAGTGAAGGTGACCCTATCGTACCTTTAAACAATGAGAGTTTTCTGTCTCTGGTCTCTGGTCTTTCATTGCAGTGGTAAACTAAGCAAGAAGAAATGGCCTTCGTTTAAAAATAAATGTGAGTTTAGTTGACTGAAAGGAAAAAAATCTTCTTTAAAACAGGGTGATGAAACACTGGGGATATGTCAGTTCGGGCTATGGAAATTTGTATAAAGCTAATAGCACTTGTCCATTTTAATTGCTTTAAAGTTCCGTAGAGATCTTTCATGGTTCCTGGACAGTCCCAAAGCAAACTTGAAGGGAAGACTTGCCATACTATTGAAAAAGCCCAAATGCCCACCAGTAGGAAAGTGTGTGAATAAATTGCGATATATTCACACAGTGGATTGATTATGCAGCTGTGAAAAAATCATGAATTATCATAACACACCACAATATAAATGAATCTTATTAATATATTAAGTGAAAAAAGTCTCAGAAGATTACATACAGTATGATAAGCTTTTATAAAGTTTAAGATAACTAAAAATCTTCAATCTACCTTTTTAGGAATACAGGTAGATACAATATAACCACATAAAAGGAAGGCAAGAGATGACCACAGTGAAAAAGACAGACAATACCAAGAGTGGGCAAGGCTATGGACTAATGGAAATTCCCATGTAGTGTGGTGAGAAGATAAACTGGTACAAACTCTTTGTAAAACTCTTTGGCAGTATCTACTGAAGCTAAACTCACATGAACTCTATGATCTAGCAACTTCACTTCGAGGTATATACTCAACATATATTCATCAAAAGACATGTTCAAGAATGTTCACAGCAGCCCAGTCCATTACAATCGCAAACTATTCATTAATAGGAGAATGGGTAAATAATGTGTGATATAATCATATAAAAATACTGTACAATAGTGAGAAAAAACAAACTATGGTTATATACAACAATATAGATGAATCTTGCAAACATAATGTTGGACAAAAGAAGCCAGATACTATATAATTCCATTTATATAAAGTTCAAAACCAGGGGAAACTGATGCGTGATGGTAGAGGTCAGGCTACTGGTCCCCTTGGGGGAGCACAATGACGGCAGAGGCATAAGTGGGGCTTCTGGGGTTCTGGTTCTATTTCTTGACTTGGATGCTGGTTACATGGATATATTTACATTGTGAAAATTCACTCATGATTTGTGCACATGTATGGTGTCTGTCATACTTCAATTAAAATTTTATTTTAAGAAAGACAGAAGGATAAGGGAGGTAGAGAAAGGAGGGTAAAAATAAAAAACACAAAAAGCCAGACAATTTGAAGAACTAAGTATCCATAAGCATACTTTTCAAAATATAGTTCAAAGAATATACATTATAACTAGCTGGTAAAATCTTTTTTTGCAATATTTTTCATGTTTAATGTTTATGTCCACTTATATAACCATTCTTTTCATAAGTTAACATTAACATCTTTTCTAATTTAAAAAGTAACAGGTTTATTTTTTCAAATTTCAAAAACAAAGAACAAAACAAGGAAAAATTCTTAATTTCATCACTGAGATCTAATCACCCTTAACATTTTGGTGTATGTCCTCCCAGTCTTTCTCTATGATGATTTGCAAATTTTTTAAAAAGCATAGGGTAAGGAGGGAAGCAAGAAATGCTGATCATGTGGTTCAGCATCTTTGTGAGAAGAGTCAGGAGAACAGGATGCAAGAGAGGAACCCACAGGTAGGTTACTACTGATGTTCTTTATTTTGGATGGTAGACTCATTATTAAAAATAACTTATTAGAGAAATAAAAGCAGGCCAGGCAGGAGGATGAGGATGTATCACCAACCAAGGATTATGATTAATACAATTTCGTGCACCTGTGGTCCAATTAAAACTAAAAGAATGCCCATAAAACGTGGATTTGGTGCTGTAATTGAAGTCCTCTCAAGACTTAATAAAATATTTAAACTAATACTTAAGCTAATACTTTTAAGACACACTGTGCATTGATAAATGGGGGTGGGAGAAGACTTCCCTTTTTACTAAAAAGAAAATGCCTTCCTTCTGATCATTAAACCTCATGCAGCTTTTTCAATGAGTTGTGAATTCCAACTCCTATTCATGATAAAATTGGCCACCATGACTCAAACATTCATCTGTTAGAAAGTTTCAGTGTAAACCTAAACTTTTCAGGTTTTTTTTAACCTCTAAAATTGTGTACTTTAGATGAGTGACCTGGTGCACTGACAGTCTGCTTAATGAGGCAAGAATGACTTTTCCAGACCCCTTCCTGCTCATTACTCAGGGAGTTTCACCTGGGGACACTTCCTATTGCTACAACAAAACTCCAGATTTATGTATCAGTTTGTTTCTGTGTCTATATTCCTATCATTTTATAAAAATGAAAGATTTAATGTGGTGAGGAAATTGGGGTAAAATAAGAGCAGGAAGGAAAGATAACGCGTGAGTTAAGATTCGAACACTAACATGCATGCTTTCGCTTTCTATGTCAGCCGGAGCTAGGCCACAAAGTTGGCTTGCAGCTTCCTAACAATCAAAGCAAAGAGGGAAACAGGAGGAGAGAAAAGATTTATAATGACTATAAAATAATTTGGGTCAGTTTTTCCAAAGAAAACTAGTATTTCCATGTGCTTGGAGATATGTCCCAGCGATGTGCTAGCTCAGGCTTCAAACAGCTCTTGAGAGTCAATGGTAAACATCCAGGATTTTTGCAAATTGGTTATTAAACCATTGGTAGCTTGAAATTGACTATGGTGTGGTAATATTTAGCAAACACTATAAACCAGGGCTTTTTTTTTTTTTTTTTTTTCCCTTCAGAGGATTGGTTTACCAGCACACCACTGCATGTCCCCAATGGTCTTTGCACAGGGATATTGTGAGGCCAGGGGGCTGCAAGTGGGTGGGAGAAAGGCTTGGTGTGCAGGCTTACTAGGCGCAGCAGAAACATCCCTTGGGAGCAGAAGAGAGCAGGAACATGGGAATACTTCAAAAAGTTCATGGAAAAATAGAATTGAAAGATAATATGAATCTTTCCATGAACTTTTGAAGACTCTTCTTAAATGCCTGAGACCAGAGAAGGACTTTGAAGTATATACATCAGCATTCAGCCACCCCACCTCAATCCTTTCTTCTTTCCAATACTGCCCTTTGGAATTTCGTACCTGGAATTACAAAAAATGCTGTGCCCATATCTCCCCATTCAAAAACACATTCAGAGAGACTGGGAGAATCTCAGGTTAAAGATTGTATGCTTCCCTCTAGGTCAGCACTTCCAAGTCCATGTTTCACAGCATTGTAACAAGTGTCCTGGGGGGGCTGGGCGGGGGGGAGCAGGAAGTGTCCATGCTGACATAAGCCATTACCTTTATTGCGGGAATTCTTAGGGTCTTTGGGAGGCACATGTTCCCAGTGGCACCGAGTTCATATCAGTTCCCAAACTTATTTTACCCCAGAACACTCTGTGGTAGCACATCTTGGGACACCAGACTAAAAAATGACACAGTGGGTAGTCATGGTTCCTTGTGATTTTGAAAGACAATACCATACCAGGATGTTATTCCACAGAAATATTTCTTTCACATAGGACTTGAGGCTCTGGCATTTTGCGTTATAAAAACATGACTTGCATATCTTTGCTTTTTGAACGAACCATTTCATTTACCCTGTGGGTGTCCACACATCTATCAGCAGAGCTTAAGGCATGAAGGGAAATGCTTCGGGATGAGAAATTTCTTAACTTGTGGCCTATGTCTCAGCTCAGTCCTGCAGTGGAGCACCAGGCATTGACAATATCAGAGCCCAAAGCCAACACACATTTTCTTTCTTTTTTTAAAATTATTTTTCATTGGAACATAGTTGACTGTACATATCTGTGGGATACATCGTTGAATATCAGTGCCTGTGTGCAATATTGATGTGAGTTGATGTATTTTCAACTCATATGATTCTGGAGCAGAGAAAGAGCCTTTCTCGTCATTTTTAACCTTGAATTTCCACCCCCCTCAACTTCCATCTGTGTCTTCTTTTTTTTTTCCTGTCTTCTTCTTAACCCCTTGCAGAGTCTTTTATGTCATGGGTACTTCACACATGTGTGTATCCACCCAGCAAGCACTTTAAGGAGCCCTCCACGCTCCAGGCCATGAGTGGACAGCCTAGGCCCTGCGGTCAAGGAGCACACTGTGGCATTAATGATGCTGGCTTCCCCTGCTACTTATCTCCCCTGTTTGCTCTGTCTGGGCTTCTTTCTCCCCACTTTGCTCGGTGCCCTGCACTACTCCTCACCAATCCTGTTCATCCATTTTCCTCCTTTCCTGGATAGCTTTTTCCAGTAACTAACAGGAACCCAGCCCAGCTGGTTTTTATCACGCTCCTGTTCTTGCATTTTTCCAACTCAATTAAGCCATTACCAAGGCTAAATGAGGCATGGACTCTCCAAAAGTCACACCTGTCGTCAGGGAGCTGGAGGGTACGACCATGTGCAGCTGGCTGCAGATGACAAGCCAGGCTTGAGGGAGGCAGCCGATGGTGACACTGCCCCCTGCCTCCCACCAGTGCTGAAAGAGAGCCCTCATTTTAAAACAGGCTGTGTCTTGTTTTAATACAGAATGAATACAAAGTCTGACATGGGGACTGTCACATTGGTGATGACAGATAAGATGTGTACCAAGTGTATAAGGAAACCCATACTGTGGATGTGTCCTCACCAAGAGGTAAAGAAAGCTGTAACCAGAGCTGAGTACACGGGTTTTGCAGTTATTGATTGAACTTCCTCAGGTTTTCACCCTCATTAAAACATACACATTTCACCTTTCTGTAATACCGGCTTCAAACCCTACTGTTAGTATTACGCTCACCCTACAAAGATAAATGATCTCTACTGGAAATCAAATTTGGTTTCATAGCCATCTTTTCCTTAGGCAACCTAGAATTTTTATTTCTGCAATCTAGGAATTGAAAAGTTGTAGCTTTTGAGCTTGCCTTGCCTTTAATTTATTGTTCAGAAGGTCTGAGCCTCGGTTTTCTCTATTTGAAATGTGGGCAAAATCATTCTGCTCTAGTCACACAATTTCCAGAAATGTTGTAGCCCAGGGGCAAGAGTAGGGGTGATTTTTGCTTTGATGAAAACTGAAATGTCAGAGTGACCCCTAACCTTGACTTGCAATCCCTCTGTTAACTTGTCCTTGACTCTGGAACTTGGATGAGCCATGTACCTACTTTTTGGACAAATGCAAGTTCAACAAATATTTCCTCAGCGTCCATTCAGTACCAGGTTCCTTGTTTGAAGATGCGTATGCAGCTGTGATCATGATGAAGCCCTGACCCACAGTAACCTTCAGTCTCATGGGGTGATCCCTTCCCTGTCCTGTCCTGGAATTGACCACCCAGCCCCCGGTCTTTATTGGTCACTGTTCATTCATTCATTCAACAAATACTTTTGGAATATCCACTAAGTTCCACATGCTGTGCTTGGTGCTAGGCTATAATGGTGAGGAAAAAAGACAGGCCCTGCCTTCCTGAAGCTTCCAGTCCCCACCTTAACTTATTTGTCTCTCCTGGCAATCACCAGAGAACATCGTCCTTCCCTCTGTGCTCTCTCAACACAGTTCATGCCTCTTTATAGCATTTGCATAACTGTAATTATAATACATTTTTCTCTCCTTTTAAACCATTAGTACCTTGAAGACAAGAATTTCAACTTTCCCTAGTGTCTAGCACATAAAGGAGTTCAATAGATATTTTTTTAAATGAATAAATAATTGCATGGATTTATAAGTTCATGAACCTGTGGAACTCATAGCCAGTCTGCCCCCATCTCCCTTCCCACATCTCCTTGATGAGAACTTAATGAGCAATCATCTGTCAGTACCGCAACACTCCTCATGATGTCAAGAACTTTCTAAACATAAAACCAGCTGGCCCACGGGTCATTTCTTCTTCCAAGATGTATCTGGCCATTGAGAGAAAGAACAAATATTTGCTTCAGCTTTGTTTGCAATACTTTTTTGCAGGTGGGCAAACATGCTTATGTATGATTTAAATGGAATAAACTTACAGTAAGGAGAACAAATGAGTTTATTTGTGTCTCTTAGACAGATACTGTTAGAGATAGCTTCCATAAGAAAAAATATATATAACAGCAGCTTAGACAAGCCAGATGCCTCTCTTGTCTGTCATGTAAAAGTCTAGGATAGTCCAATATGGAGGTTCTGCTCCATGAAATCCTTAGCTCATGGCACCATCATTCCCTACAGTGTGGCTTGTGGTTCAGGATGGACTCTAGCTGTCACGTCCACCTCTGTGCAACAGAATGGAGGAAGGAGGATGAGGGGACAAAGGGAAAACACCAACTCTTTCTTAAGCAAGGCCCCTGGTAGCTGCCACAGGACACTTCAGCTTTCATCCCATTGGCCAGAACGTAGTCATATAACTATGCATAATCACAAAGGAAGTTGGGGGAACTGGTCTTTATTTTGTTTTGTTTTGTTTTGTTTTATTATTTTAATTTATCGATATACAATGTAGTTGATTTTCGTGTCCCTTTACCAGTTCCTCCTTCGCCCCCCTCAGTGGTCTTTATTTTGGACAGCCACTTGTCCATCTAAAAACTATTTTAGTAGGGCATGAAAGGAGTGCAGATACAAGGAATACACTTAGAAGTCTCTACTATAGATAGTAAAACTGAAGTGTTCGCGATTACTCAAGAACTTCTGTATTCGAACTCCTGAAGCTGAAGTCACAATGGCACACTCTCATTGTTAAGCCACTGTACTAGGACCACACTTGGTACTGTCCTGTTTGTCAGTGTCCAAGGCGGGTGGGAGGAGTGAGGTAGAGAGGAAAGAAAGCTTTGCAACAGGGAAGGTGAGAGGCAGTGGCAGCCTGAACTGAGGCACTGGCAACAGGAATGGGAGGGGACTGCAGAGAGGAGAGAGAGGCAGAATCACAGGACGAGGGGACCGGAAGCTGGAGGAAAGGGAGACGGAGGATCTAGGCCAACTCAGCTTTGAAAGCAAATTAGACCCTAGTAATTGTGGTTTGGAGATTACATTAGACTGGTGGAGGTAACTGCTGCAAATTGACCCTTCATCTATTATTTCTTGCTATGAATTTTCTGTTGAATAGACTAATGAAGTTAATAAACTTCCCCAAGTAGTTAATCTTTCACAGGAAAAATTTAACAGGTCTTAGTGACTTACCCTAGCCAGTTATAATGTTCCCTCTCCTACCTAGTTCAGTACACGGGACTCCTTAAATTTCTGACTTCTTGAGGCATTCCTAAATGCCAGAATTTCTCACTTGAGTAAGCTGAATATGTAGAGAATCTACTCTCCCATCCAGAAAGTGGAGTTGGTATTACTCTTTTTACAAAGTTGTTGTGGAGTTTAAAATACACTGTATGTTTAAAGGACCTGGCACAGTATCTGGATTAATAAATGCTAGTTTCTGTCTCTTTCCAAAGCACTTTCTTTTTTTATGCATTCATTCAACAAATATTTATTCAGATTTACTATTATCAGACACTACTAAGGGATGCGGGCAAAGTTGAATTTATTTGTTTATTTATGTTTTTCTGGCCAGTACAGGGATCAAACCCCAGAAGCTGGTGTTACCCTCACCATGCTCTAAACAGCTGAGCTAACTAGCCAACCTCGTCAGAGAAAACAAAGTTATAATATTTTTCTCACTTCTGAGTGTTGAAGTAAATTCTGATGCCCTGCACCAGTGTGCCTGCCCACTGGACTGAGAGCTCCTGAAGACAGAAACGTGCATGTGCCTGTCATCTTTATATTCCCACACCTCAGCACAGGTACTTATTAAATGTATGAATGAACATGTAACCAAGGTCCAAGGAATGGTGCCAAAAATCTAAAAGGACCGAAGTCACAAATGGGGGTGATCTTGAATGTTCAGACATTACTGGGGGCAATTCCATGAAAGCTGAGTGTCTGCTGAGGTGCTCCTTCCACATGGGGCCCATTACCCTCTGTTAGAAAGGCTGTTGAAGGAGGAAGTGACATTTCTAAGGGGCAAGAGGCAGCATATGGCAATGGTTAAGAGGCTGGGCTCTTAAGAGGAATCAGACATTTATGCACATAAAAAAATAAAGTGTGAGAAATCTTCCGGGAGAGAAGCTCCAAGATGCAAGATGTGAGAGACTGTGTTCTTACAAGTGGGCCTTCCCCGCCTGAGAGTTAAGGGAAGACCTAAAAGAGTCTTGTAAGTTGCTCGCTGCCCAATGGAGGGGTTAATGTGGGCTGAAATCCAACCTGTGTGCCACTTCTCAAGCTGTGCACCTTGACACAAAGCTGTGGCTGCCCCAGAAGGAGCTCTTTTCTCATTCACATGAATGCCCCACAGTTCACCAAGTTATGCCCCCAAGTTATCTGAAAGCTGAAAGGTAAGTAGATGTTTTCCAGGCAAAGTTTAGGCCAGAGGGACCAGGAGTGGGGACCACATGTGTGAGCTCTGGACATTTTAAAAGCCTGCTGTACTTGAGGAACTACAAGAAGTTTAGTAAGGCTGAGTGTGAAGTTCAAAGGGAAGACTAGCAAGAGTGAGGCTGAAAAGGTATTCATTATAGCTAGCACTTTCTGTGAGTTGACTAATTGCATGTGCTAATAGCTCTCCATGTATTATTTTACTGAAATCACAGAGGTTAAGTGATTTTTCCCAAAGTCATATGTTAAGAAGTGGTAGAACTATATGACTCCAAGCCAGGTTTAACTGCAAAACCTGTGCTCCAGACCACTTGTTCTATCCAAAGATTTGCAGAGGTGGATTGCAAAGAGACAAAACTGAGAGGGGGAAGGCCAGTTAGGAAATGGTTGCAGAAGTTCAGGTAAAAAACGATGGCAAAATGATGGTGGCCTTCGAAATGGAGAGGGGCGGATGGATTCCAGTGAGATTTAGAAAAAAGAATCCACAGAGCTTGATGACCATTTGAATATGAAGGGCAATGATGAGAAGAGAGAGGATTCAAGGATGACTCCTTATTTTGTGTCTTTGTGGATGGCATGTCATTTTCTGAGATAGAAGACAGCAAAAGAGGAACAAGTTTGGGAGGGAGGTGAGTTTATGACCTGTTCAGTTGGAAGCACCTGTGGGACCTCCAGGTGGAGATATCCAGTTGACTGTTCAATGCTTGGCCCTGACCCTTAGGAGAGGCTGTATATTTAGCCAACATCAGCATGTAATTAGTAATTGACCCACAATGTGAGTGAGATAGGGCACAGAATGAAAAGAGCAGAGGGTTCCTACCTTCACGCTATAGCAGAAAGGCTTTTCCCTAAATCCAGCTGATGAGCTTTGTAAAACATAGCCTGACCCATGATTTGTCTGAATCCTTTACAAGAACTATTTTTAAAAGGCTTATAGAGTGTCATAGTACAAACTGGAACTAGAGACCTGCACAAAAAAGGGTGGCTATGAAAAAATAAAGAATAAGTGGTCTTTACTGACATTTTTATTTGGTTCAGAAGCAAATTTAAACTTAAATATGACTCACTCTGTATTTTCTATAAGAACATATGTGCTGAATAAAATATCAAGATTATCAATAATACAAGGAGCTGCTAGTACTGGGCCAATTCAATGCATTATTCACGAGGGAGAATGAATGGATTAAAATCTAGCAGCAACATCAGTGGAGGCCTTAGCTTATAAATGAGTTCTCTAAAATGTGGCCTCTCATAACTGAACGCAGTTGTTCTCCAATGTGGGCAGTTGAAGTTTTCTGTATCTTATATGAAGTGCTATAAAAATGTGACTCTACATCATGCCATCTCAATCTGCCATCACTACGCCCCTCTAAATGGAAATTCTGAGCCACCTTTGTTACGCTCATCATAACAAGGTGGGATTAAGATTTAGTGGAATTCATTTTGTCTCTCTTTTCTTTTAGAAAGCATCACAGATAGTCTCTATATGATGTGGCTTCAAAAGACTCAAGGACCACTCACATTACACATCTGCAGTGGAGAAGGCAAAAATGGAGACTCAAACACCACGGCTCCCATTCTGTTATTAATCACTCTGTAGACATGTGCCCCTGCTGCAGGGAGTGAAGTGCACCAGGGGGAGTGTTCTCTGGGGCTCCCAAGCCCCCAGCACTCTTGTCTTTCCCCCTGAGGACAAGGCAGAATCATGGCATTTTATGGCTGCTGTGTGATCCTCTGGGCACTTGCCTGGCACACCTCTGCCTATGGGCCTGACCAGCGAGCCCAGAAGAAAGGGGACATTATCCTCGGTGGGCTCTTTCCTATTCATTTTGGAGTAGCAGCCAAAGATCAAGACCTAAAATCAAGGCCAGAGTCTGTGGAATGTATCAGGTAAGACAAGGAACCAAATCCAAGAGTCTCTTCTGGGCGAACTGGAGAAAAGCTGCACCAAACCCCAAATAATTTTTTCAAGCTTGGTTCTCTCTTTTCAAAAATGGTAATTGGTGATCATGCTGAAGCTTATTGTCCCCCCTTTTTTTTCTAAAGAATTTTTCCCAAAAATAAAATGTCCCGAATATTGAGAAGAAAAATCCCTGGCCTGTTTAAGCATATGCACGGTCATTTGGTAACCAAGTCATCATTGTTCACCTGGCAGCTGTGCTGCTTAATGGAAGACTAAGTACCTAGAAGGAAATTTTTGGTAGGTCTGGCAAACCCAAGTAATAAAATCCCTCATTGACCTTACATGCCCCAGTGATCAGTAATACTCGAGTGTTAGCTGCCTCGCTCTTTTTTTTTAAGGAGTTTAGAGTTGAATGAAATCTCAGTAGTAGACATGACCCAGCCAACTTCAAAATGCAGTCCATAGCAGTTTGGGACTGCTCCCATTAGAAAGTCTTTCTCATAGAAAGATGACCCTCCGCTTCATCCCCGCCTCCCCACTCCCCAACACAAAATACACCTATCTCTCTTCAGCCGTTTGGAGACAGCTCACATCTCATTAAACCTTTTCTTCTTCAGGCCAGATAGTCTCAGTTTTCTCATCAGTTCTTCCATGACATGATTCCCAGACCCCTCACCATTCTGATTGTCCTCTGTATGATGCTCCATAATCTAATCTATCATGACCCTTTTAGAATACAGCATCCAGAACTAGGCACAACTCTTTCAGATAGGATCTGACTTCTGCAGAGTACAATGGGACTGTACTTCACCTTCCTTAGTCTGGGCATCAGAGACCATGACTGTGCTCCAAGCCTCGTCCCATCTTCTGAGGGAGAGTAGGACTTTCTCTCTGAGACTTGCAGCTTCCAGAAGGGACCCAGCCCTTTCCCTTGATCTTCCTGATAGCTAAAAAATAAAAATGAAAACTAGGATTATTCAAAAAAACTGGACTTCTGTTGAGGTTCTAATGAGAGCTAGTAAATTAGATAACATTTTCACATTTTTCTTATGAATGCAGGAAAACTAAGTGCAGAATTTCACTGATGTTGATTGTATCCTTCACATAGCCCACGTGAACGCATACTCTCTTTGTGGTACCCTGCTGGACAAAATTGTGCGTGTGCCACATGTATGCAGACCAAAAATCAAGCAAGAAATTATTGCCCTGAGATAATATGTTTTTAAAAGTTATATTAAAGAAAGATGGTAAACTCAGTTTAACAGTATAGATGTTTTACATAAGGAAAAATCCTGTAATATCGCTTAATAACTTTGCAGGTTTAAAACAAATAAATAAATAAATGAAGGAAACATAAGGACAATGACGAAGAGAGTCACATTAAAAGTTAGACCAGGGAGCTGGCTGGTTAGCTCAGTAGGTTAGAGCTTGGTTCTGATAACACCAAGGTCCAGGGTTTAAACCTTGTACCAGCCAGCCACCAAAAAAAAAAAAAAAGACCAGGAACTTTGGGAACTTGAACATACAATGGAGTATAACAGATCTTATTTCTCACCTACTGTCACTGAGTGGAAATAATGAAACTCACAGTGTAAAAGGAGAACCTGAGTAGTTGTTATGTTTTTTCCTTTGAACCCTGATATGCTGATTCAGCACATTTATTGTGCCCTCCCTGTGAACTAAGTGCTGGGAGAGTAAAAACTCTCATTGACCCTATTTCTCTTGCTAATTTGCTTGATTTTTATTTAAAATAATGTTCCCCTTTGAAAAGCAATGCATGTTCATTTTTTTCAATATAAAGTATAAACAAGTCAAAAGCACTCAATTTTAAAACTCATCATTCCACCACCTAGAAATAACCAGTGTTCGTGTACAGCCTTCATTTGTTTGCTTGTCTGTTTACAAAAACGAGATCATTCATTTTTCTTTCCCCTCTGACCTCCAGAAATGTCATAGTCTAAATTCATGACACTGCAAATCTGAGGTTATTTTTAGGCTCCCGCATATTAATATCCTAATCTATTTACATTTTCCCTGGTTCTTTATCTTTTTAAATCTATGCTTACTTTTATTAAAGTACCTCACATCAGCTACTTCAAATTCTTTGCCAGAGGAGGCAGACACAAATTATTCAATGAATTACTAGTGATGAACTTTGTTAATGCTCCCTAACTCTGTGGGAGGCACATGCTGATAATTCTGCATAATTATCGCTTGTCATTATCTTCACAGCCACCCTATGAGGTAAATGCTATCCCCATTTTACAGAGGACTTTGGGTCTCAAACATACCACAAAACCAAAGATTCAAACACAGCCTTGCCCAGTCCTTACTCTAAAAAAAAAAAAAAAAAAAAAAATGAAACCCTCCCATTTCCTTCCCCTTCTTTCTTCCAGGTATAATTTCCGCGGGTTTCGCTGGTTACAAGCTATGATATTTGCCATAGAGGAGATAAACAGCAGCCCAACCCTTCTTCCCAACATGACACTGGGATACAGGATATTTGACACTTGCAACACTGTCTCTAAGGCCCTGGAGGCCACCCTGAGTTTTGTTGCCCAGAACAAAATCGATTCTTTGAACCTTGATGACTTCTGCAACTGCTCCAAGCACATCCCCTCTACCATTGCTGTGGTGGGAGCAACTGGATCGGGCGTCTCCACGGCGGTGGCCAACCTGCTGGGGCTCTTCTACATTCCCCAGGTACCTGCGCCTTCTTGGATGGGAGAGTGGGGGGCAGAGGGTGGGGGAACGGGCTTGGAGGGATGCCATGCCCAATGTCCATGCAGTTGGCTATTTTCCTGTCTCTAGTACAAAAGACCTTTTATTTACTTAGTCAGTGTGCTGTATCATGACTATTTTGGATTTCTGAGACCCCAGTGTCAACGATGTCACTAGACCTTCACTACTCTTCTTTCAAATGTACTTTGTGTAAAACTTTGTCTTTTTTTTTCAAAGTGTTCAGTTATTTATTTCTGTTCAATTTCTTTAGCAAATCACTTTTCTTCTGCTTTTACTAAAAGGAATGAAACTATGATGTTTATCCTACCTTTCAAACCCAAAATATCTATCTGTCCCTAATCCTAGTCCCTTAAAGTCTCTGCTTCTCTACTGTCTGAGAGTTGATAGTTTAGCTCAGAGGGAAGCAGATCATATTTTCTCACAAAACAGGAACTTAATCATTGTCTTGTGCATTCCAGAAATGGAGAATATTCTATTTCATTCAACAAATATTTATAAAGCAAAGATGGATAAGCAGTCTTTACCCTTCAGGAACTCAGCCTTGGTGGGGAGATGGTTGCATTTTCAAATACTAACAATTTACTGAAACAAGTGTGTTAATAAACATTTACTCAGTTGCAATTTTTTCACCAAAAAAAAAAAAAGGGCAGCAAACTTAAAATGCCATTTTATAACCTGATTTTTCCCCTTTAACATCATAGAGCAAACCTTTTTTCAGTTGAATATTTATAGATCTATGACATCATTCTATAATAGTGAAAAATTGGAAACAACCTAAATGTCCACAGATGGAAGAATCAGCTCAATTGCAATACATCCTTACATCGAATTTTAAATTAAATTATAAATCACACTTTAATTTATTTTTCAATGTTTAATATTTAAAATTTATGACACTGCCTTTGATAAATTCACATTTCTGTGTTGGAAGGGCTCCATTTCTTTTGGGATAGCCATTATCCCTTTATATACGCGTTACAACAAAGTCTGGTCATCATTTACTGAATCCTTACTTCAGGGAATTAAAGGTGTTTCCCATGGGGAAGCCCTGGCTTTGTAACTTTTGTACCAAAATGATCTGACAAAGTCCACATTGGTAAATGTGTTGGACATATTTAAATTTGGCATATTGAGCAGTATTATTTTAAATACATAGTTAAAGGAAGTTGTTACCCCATGGCCAACAGACATAAGATGTAATTACCATCAGATAAAGAAAGAAGATGATGGAGAGGGTTTTAATTCTTTGTGGTTTGGATAAAAGACAAAGTTAAGTTGAATTTGAATTATAAAAATGTTGAGGGGCCAGCCCGTGGCTCACTTGGGAGAGCGTGGTGCTGACAACACCAAGTCGAGTTAAGATCCACTTACCAGTCACCTTTAAAAAAAAAAAAAAATGTTGAGAAAACTATAATGAGTATCAGTCAAACCAGTATAAGTTTATCTACAGCAGTTGTTTTCTGCCATGGCTGCATGTCAGTATCACTTTAAAAATTCTGATACCTGGGTCTCCCCTGCAAAGGTCATGATTTAATTGAGCTGAGATACAGCCTGGGCATCAGGTGTTTTGAAAGCTCCCAAGGTGATTTGAATGTGCAGCAGCGGGGCTGGGAATCACAGCTCTGAAGGTTGCGTCAGAGGCCCAGTGGTATTTCTTGTGCCAGCCACGCCACCAAGTGGATGGAACATGCAGCCCAGCTAGAACAAATTGTAGTTAGACAGATTTCTGAATCATTCATGAATTCTATTCTCCCCTCTTATGATAAAGAAAGTTTTGTGTGTTTTTAATGTATTTGGTGGTGGTGGGGGTGTGGTTCAAAGTATTTACTTCACCTTATAGTTTGCTTTCTGAAAACTGGACAAATATTATAAATAAATTCTTTAAGAGAACAAATCCATGAGGGGTATTTTTGTTTTTAATTTTTATCCCCTTAAAACCTTTTTTGGCTCGTTTTTCAAAAGAAAATCAAGATGCAAGCAATAATGGATGAATTTACAAAATGGTAGGTTTTACATTTGCAAAAACCTGATTCAGAAGCCTGTTGTTTGGGTCTCCAAACAGAGCTCTCTAAAAACAATAACATCTAAGTAAATTACTGAGGTTAACCACCTACCTCATGAACTTTTGTGGTAGAGCAAAAGGGACTTATTCTGATAAAAGAAAAGAATTGTTGACTTCATATTATAGCTTCTAAAATCAAAGCTCTTGCCAGAAAAATCATACTTACCCTTTAGCAAAGTTGGCCCAATTTTTTCATAGCCCAATGCCTCTTATGCTTTTAGTTCAGAAACAATTCATTGATAAGAAGGAACACATTGGAAAATTTTGCTTAAAAACATTGAACATAGAAAAGCAATTGTTTCTATTTTTTCTTTTTTTTTTAATTGAAGCATAGTTGATTATACATATTTTGGGGGTACAGCATTGACTACCATCACCTGTGTACAACATGTGATGATCAAATCAATGTTATTAGCATATTCATTATTACAAATCATAATTATCCTTTATGCCCCTTGCCCAGTCTCTCCCCATCCCCATTCCCACCTCCCCCTTCCACCTCTAGTAACCATAGATTTATTCTCTCCTTCTGGAAGTTCCACATATTGTTGTTGTCTTAGAAAAGTAATTATTTCAATGGGTGAGGCATCCCCCTAAATTTCTTCAACTCTTTTTCTTAAGAAATTTAAAATCTCTCTAGAAAACTAGAGGACAAGAGATATTAAACACGACTTCATTTCCTGGAATAAATTCCATTTAGTGTAAACGTGTTTTGTTCTTCAGAAGAAATGGTTCAATAACTTGGAACCTCCTAACTGGTGAGCCACAATGACATGCGGAGTGCTGCAAATGGGCCAAAGCTCCTCAGTCTAAGACATCGGTCCCCTTGAGCTTTGACGTGGCTAGGTGAGGCCTAGGTGGTCAGAGCACCCTGCGCAGGGTTGATCAGCCTGCTCCGTTTACCTCATCTTCTGTGTTTGCCATAAATGTGAAAAGAAGTTGGGAGGCTGTGCACTAGCTAATACTTTATATGGTGTTTGGATACTACTTCAGGCAATGATCTCTTGATTAAAGGCAAGGCTTTCTTCCTTTGGTGGTTCACTCCCATGCTCAGATACAGAAGTGGCTATGTCTCGGAGAATGGGAGCATATCAAGGAAGCTTCTCCAGGGTTCCTTTTCAACCTCTAGAAGGTTTTAGAGACCCACATCCAATGCCTGTGAAGTGGGCTCAGCCATTACCTGCAATTGAACAAGGGGAAGGGGTCTGGATGGTGTTCAAACCAGTGCAAAGCCAGGAGAGGAGAGGATGATTTTGATGATATTTAGTAATGTACCTCATTGTTATGTGGGGCAGGTGAATTGAGCCTCACCAGTTAAATGGCTAATTGAGCCTAAAAGATAAACAGTTCTCAGAAATGACTGCCATTGAAGTTACTTTTATCTAAAGTACTTGTGGGATCTACCATATGACCCAGCTATCCCACTGCTGGGAACATACCCAGAAGAATGGAAATCATCATGCCAAAGGGATACCAGTACTCCAATGTTTATTGCAGCTCTATATACAGTAGCCAAGAGCTGGAACCAGCCCAAATGTCCGTCATCAGATGAGTGGATAAGGAAACTGTGCTACTAATACTACTCTGCTATAAAAAAGAATGAAATACTACCATTTGCAACAACATGGATGGACTTAGAGAAAATTATATGAAGTGAAAGAAGTCAGGCACAGAAAGTGAAATACCACATGTTCTCACTTATTTGTGGGGCCTAAAAATAAATAAATAAATAAACACACAAACAAATAAAGGGTGGGGGTGGGGAAGAAGACAGAATAACCACAAAAATTCCTAGAACTATTTAAGTCAAGTGCACAGATATGATGTCAGGGGGAGGGGGGGTGGAGAGGAACGGGTAAAGGGGCATGAAAATCAAGTACAATGTATTTTGAAGGAGTAAAATTAAATTAAGTTATAAATAATAATAATAAAGTATTTGTGGGGGACAGCGGGTAGCAGGGGGCAGAGGGGGAATAGCTGGAAGATGGGAAGAGAGAAGTTAGGCAGAATAGGAAAAAGGAACCCCTTGGGAGTCCTCTGAAGAGCCTTAAGTTTATAACCCATAGGGAACCTGATTCCTTCCAGAGGTGGGTTATGGACAAAATGTTCATCACAGAAGAGGAAGCTAAATGATCAGATCAGAATTTGGACCCAACAGGCAGAAGATGTGTACCTAGATGTATTATAATCAATGAGGCCACACAGAGGAGGTTAGAAGAACTATGAAACAGTTCATAAAGACTGTCCTTGAGTGGATAAGTACATCCCAATATCGTTGCGTTGATTCTATGGCCAGACCTGCAGCACTGTGAAGTCACCCGCAGGGAATGAGGATGCTCCCTCACAAACTGACAGGTGCTTGGGTGCTCATGTTGGAGTAGGACAGATTTTGGCTGTCCTCACCCTTTTGTCATGTCTGCAGTGAACAGATTGTCTATAGTGAACAGCTCGTGTGATAAATGAGACTAAGTTATACTCAAAAAGCCTCCTCCACACCAGCCCCCTCTCACCCAGCACTTCACTCACTCATTCATTGTGTGTTCTTGGTTCTTTCCAGGTCAGCTATGCCTCCTCCAGCAGACTCCTCAGCAACAAGAACCAG
This sequence comes from Cynocephalus volans, assembly GCF_027409185.1. Lineage (NCBI taxonomy): Eukaryota > Metazoa > Chordata > Mammalia > Dermoptera > Cynocephalidae > Cynocephalus > Cynocephalus volans. The sequence goes on along the minus strand of NC_084460.1, from coordinate 123,276,813 downwards.
TTCAAGTCCTTCCTCCGTACCATCCCCAATGATGAACTCCAGGCCACCGCTATGGCAGACATTATCGAGTATTTCCGCTGGAACTGGGTGGGCACGATCGCTGCTGATGATGACTATGGACGGCCAGGGATTGAAAAGTTTCGAGAGGAAGCTGAGGAGAGGGACATCTGCATTGACTTCAGTGAGCTTATCTCCCAGTACTCTGATGAGGAAGAAATTCTGCAGGTGGTAGAGGTGATCCAGAATTCCACGGCCAAAGTCATCGTGGTATTCTCCAGTGGCCCAGACCTTGAGCCCCTCATCAAGGAGATTGTCCAGCGCAATATCACAGGCAGGATCTGGCTGGCCAGTGAGGCCTGGGCCAGCTCCTCCTTGATTGCCATGCCTGAGTACTTCCATGTGGTCGGAGGCACCATTGGATTTGCTCTGAAAGCCGGACAGATCCCAGGGTTCCGGGAATTCCTGCAGAAAGTCCATCCCAGGAAGTCTGCTCACAATGGTTTTGTCAAGGAGTTTTGGGAAGAAACATTTAACTGCCACCTCCAAGAAGGTGCTAAAGGACATTTACCCATGGATACCTTCCTGAGAAGTCATGAGGAAGGTGATGGCAGGTTAAGCAACAGCTCCACTGCCTTCCGACCACTCTGTACAGGGAATGAGAATGTCAGCAGTGTCGAGACCCCTTACATGTATTACACACACTTACGTATATCCTACAACGTGTACCTAGCAGTCTACTCCATTGCTCACGCCTTGCAAGATATATATACCTGCTCACCCGGGAGAGGGCTCTTCACTAATGGTTCCTGTGCGGACATCAAGAAGGTTGAGGCTTGGCAGGTACATCCTTCGCTTAGATAGCATGATAATAATGTATAATAAATCAGAGTTGGGCTGATCCAGGCATGAAAGATAGTGGGTACTTCAAAAAGGCAACACCTAAATGAGGCCACTAAATGGAGCTTTGGATTCAAATTCTATTCTTTTCAAACATCTTGAGCCACTGACTTTTGCAAAATTGATAGTAGTTTAACTTGAGTATCTTTTTAAAGCTTTGGCTTAACTGTTCTTTAGTCCAGTGGTTTAGAATACCTGCAGTATGGTCCCTAAAAGTTTTCAAATATCCCGGAACAGATTTAGTTCTGAATGGAGTGTTTTTCTAATGCCTGAATTAAAGATATTGTTCCCTTGTGAGCAGCAAGCATTTGTTGAGTGCCTGTTACATTCCACACTCTAGGGGGCATAAAACTAGTATTTTAGTGTTCAGCCACTTTTGCCATTATATTGCTCTCAGCCTGTGCTGAGCCACCCAATGGGTCAGCGAAGCACAAGCACAAACACATCAAGGGCACAGAAAAAATTCTTCTTAAGAGGATTCGATATTGAATGTTTAAAAAAAGAAGCACTGAGTAGTTACCATAGAAAAAAATCAGAACTTAAGTGGAGTTCTTATGGTCATTTTATAGTTTATTCTTGATTTTATTTTTTCATTACACATAGGAGAGACATCATAATCTTTTTCACTTTGTAGACCTTCTCAAGAAACAGTCTGGTCAAACTTCTATCCTACATAGTTGTTCATTTCTTGCATATGTATGTCCCTTGTTTCTTCAATAAGACCATGTTTTACACTACTGCTTTTATATTTTCCTTAGTTCTAAACTGACCTATCAGAGAGAGTGCATGATAGTGGGGGAGGGGGTCCCTGAATTTTAAGTGAATGACCCAGCCTCCAGCTCCCCCATTTCCTAGCTCTGTGATCTTAGGCAAGCCACTGCTCTAAGTCAGTGTCTCCCTCTGTAAAATGGACCTAATGTCTAGCCTACTTTCTGTCCAAGGTTCTTTTGAAGATAAAATGAGATGATATATGGGAAAGCAGTTTGTAAACTTTCAATGGATGATAATTACAGTAAGATTTTAGTACCTCGAAATAATCAATTAAGCAAAAAGTGACTAGAACAGCTTTGTATACAGAACTCAACTACCACAGCCCTTCAGGAAAGCCACCGAGAAACAAAGAGCGTGCAATTTATGTCAGTCATTTTAGAGATTCTCATGAAACGAGAAGCAGTGACGATGTAGGATGGCAGAGTGAGCAGGAGCTGTAACTTCTGTGCAGGAAAATCTCATTCCATCATCATTGTTGGCTAAAGTTTCTAACCTCTTTGCGGTATGTAAAACTTTCTTCCACACACTGAGCCCCTGCACCGGCAAAGACAGAGCAGTTCTAATGAAGGTCAAAGACTTCAGGAGTCATGATGCTAAGGTGTTAGGAGTTTTAAGTAGGAGGAATAAAGGGACACTCTTTGGGTGGTAAATACCATTCTTTCCTCTCTTCCCTTCCATGTCCCCTGGAAGGAGGAGCCAGCTCTGCAAAACCAAGGTAGGGCTGAAAGGAAAAGAGGCTTCCAGTGGGAAACTTTGCAGTTCTGCTCTTCAGCAACTCCTCTCCCAGACAAGGAAATAAGATCTGGATGGTTGAGACAGAGCTTGAGCCTGTGAGAAAAAAGCCAAGAGTCAGGCTATGGTCACAATAAGGACTTTTAGTTGTATAACAGAAAACACAAACCAAATTGTCTTAAACTAAAAAAAAAAAAAAAAGGAAATTTAGTGGCTCACATTACTGAAAATCTCAGAAGTATTCCAAGTACAACTAGATAGTTTCACCTCCATCTCTTTGCTCCTTTTTCCTCAGGGTTAGTGGTTTTCAGCCTCTGCTGCAGCTTCTAGCTCAAAAATTCTTCCTGCTAAGATCACCTTACTTTCCAGGATCTCCTGTAAAAGTCACAGAAGTCATGTTGGTTGACCAGGCCTGGGTCACAGATCCATCCCTGATGCTAGGAGTCCTCTCAAACAACATAGAATGAGAGTAAGGGGGGAATGAACCCCCAGAGGGAAATTAGGATGCTATTAGGAAGAGATAGAAGCAAAGCAGCCAAAATTTAAAAAGCCAACTACACAGACACTTCACCTAATCCTAGTCCAGGTAAAGATGGGTCCTCCCGGCTCATACATGCTCTGTCACAATTCATCCAGGAGAGGAGACGGATAGGAAAATGGAATCAAAGCTCTAGGAATGAATAAGATGTGGGTATTGGCCAAAACGTCCTGTGTACTTGCTGTAGGTCTCCATTGAGCCTCCAAAACTCAGGCCATTAGGTGAGCATCCCAGAATTTAAGATCTTGGCCATGTCTCTACCTATCCAAAGATGGATCAGCAGTTATTCACTCTCCGTGTGAAGACCTACATGGAAACCTATCACCTATGCAATCTAATCCAAGTGTCTCAGCCTGTAATTCCATGCCTGCCTTCTGTCAATTCTTCCCTTATAAGCCAACCTGCCTGTCACCTCCTCACAAACCATTCATTAGTTTTTGGCACAGCATCTTTTTGCTTCTGATTAGTTTTCGAAATAGCATCTTTGCTTAGCTAGATCCCACACCTGAAGGGCCATCAAGTTTGGTCTCCACTAGCACTGTCCACCACAAACTCTTAAAGCTTTTTGAAAATTCACTTTCTCCTGGAAGTTTTTGGAAGTCATGTTCCCATACACGCACCTTCTGATCTTTCTTTCTTCCTCATTTTTGCTGTTTATATACCCAGCTTAAGCTTCTAAAGTTCTTCGGTTGACCGAAGTAGAATCTTATTAGTTAAATGTCTGGTTAAATGAAGGTCAATCACAAAGTTTTTTCTTTTGTTGACCTTTTCCTCTGTAAAATATATATCTATCAACTCATATGCCTTAAAATGATCACTAATGGGTAATTTATGAGCACACAACACACAATTGCCACCTGACCTCCACGGAGACCCCAAGCTCTTCTCACAGCCCTCCTCCACAATTTTCACTCTGACTCCTCCTTGGGACTGTAAACTTCATACATAACAATACAGAAACCATGTCTGTATTGTTCAGCACTGTGTCCAGAATGCCTGACACTGGAATACTTGTAGAATGAATGAGTAGTAGTCTGGTTGATTTGACCTGACAACATGACCTATTTGCAGGGACTATGTTTGACCCAAAAATTCATTCTTGAATCAATCACAAGGCTCTGATTGGACAACTCTGGGCCACTTGCCCACCATCAAGTTTGAATTGAACATCACATGAGTAGGAAACCACCTTCTTTCTTTTCTCGGGATGCTTATGCACAAGGCGTGCTTTCTAGATTCCTCCACCTCACTAGTCAAAATTAACAGGCATGCATGGTGACAGAACCATGGTGATAACAGAAGTCAAATGGAGTTGATCTTTTCCAGGAATTGCTGGTACTATTGTGTGTTGGGGGCGGGGGGGGATAAATTGATGTGAGAGCCAGAGAAAATGGAGGAGAGATAAGAAAATATGACCAAGGTTGGAGAACTGGCCCTGGATTCTCCCTACACGATTAGCACAGGAAGTGGGCAAGAAGCAACAAACTCATTATCTGTGTGAACTGTCCCTCATTATCTGTGTGAACTATCCCTCATTGTCTGTGTAAGTGGGGTGCCTTGTGCACCTCATTTTTCTAAGAAGTGATGTGCTAAGAAGTGATGCCATGTGTAACAGCTGGAAGTCCTAGACAACAGGGGGGGATTTCTAGTCTCTAGTCTTTGTCTTAATTCAGTTGATGCTTAGAGTGTGTACCAAGAGGTGATTCCCATTTATGCTTATTATGAGCAACCATTTGACTTTACAACCTTAAGGGGAAATACCCTAAAAGGCCACAAAATGGGAATATTACCACATAGAGGAATATGTGACCTTCTGAGTGTGTGTGTGTCATGTATATTTGACCCTCTTTGAGATATGTGTCTTCTCAGTGTTTTGTTTTCTTTGTGAAACTGTCAGTCTCTTTGTGTCTATATTTCGTCTTCTGTGTTTAGGTCTTTCAACTAGCTCTTCTCATTTTTCTTCCCCTTCATTTAGTCTCTATTTTTCTTCATATTACTCCCCAAATAAATAATTTGGAAGCATATTATAATGAATTATAATTTCAAGTAAAATTTTATATTTTCTTTTTTAATAGAACTATTAATTTCTTCTTTTAAAATTCTAAAAGCAGAAGAGTGTTCTCTCTGGGGAGAATATCTAAATCATTTTTTAACTTATATTGCTTTTTTGTGGGTCAATGATTATCAATTTAAAGATTGCCTGTTATTGCTCTTAAGGGTGAAAGGGTTTTCACCTCCATCTTCCCTGCTATGTGAATTAAAGGCAGAGTATTGTGCAGAAAATAAAATGCTCACATGCATAACTTGCAAGTCAGCATGCCAAAAGAAATATTAAAGATGTTTAAAGAGATGACTTAGAGATATGACTTAGTAAACAAATAATTAATTATTAATGGATAAGGTACAAATTTTGACTAGAAAATATTTCACACTCATGTGATTTTATTTACATACCTGTTGTGAGGATGAAGCTCTACAATACAATTCAGGTTAGGATTTGAAGTAAGGGAGAAAATTAAAAAGACATGACTTGGGATGGGCCTTGAAGGATAGATAGGCTTTGTGGATATGGAAAAGGATCTATTCCTTGGAGGGAACGTCATATGCAATGGCAAATACACACAACAACATAGATGAATCACAAAAAGATCACATGAGTGAAAGAATCCAGACTAAAAAAGAGTACATGTTGTGTGATTCCATTTCTGTGACACTCTATCTCTAGTGCTAGAGAGAAAGCAGATCAGGGGTGACCTAGGGCAGCAAGTGGGGTGGAGATTGACTTGAAAGGGGCACCAAGGGACCTTTTGGGGTGATGGTAGTGGTAGTTACACAGACGTTTACATTTGCCAAAACTCAGAGTTATACACTTAAAAAGGGGTGCACTCTGTCTGTCCTATATGAATTATACATCAATAAAGTTGATTAAGAATAAAAAATAACCAAAAGTCCCATGAGAAAGTACAGGATGAGGAGGAAATCAGGATGAGGATGTCATTCAGTTTCCACCATTTTTCCAAGCACAGCTTCTTGCATTGCCACAAGCATTACACGTGTCTCCACATCTCACTTTTAAAATATGTCCATCTTCTCAATCTAGTTTACACTTGTTAACCTGCTGTCAACCGAGATAGACAACCTAACAGACTGTCTAATCCAACTCTTGCACATAGATAAATACACTAGGTCCCACCTTATCTGCGGGTTCACTTTTTACAGTTTCAGTTACCTGCAGTCAATGTCAGTCAGAAAATATTAAATGGAAAATTCCATAAATAAACAACTCGTAAGTTTTAAATTGTGTGCTGCTGTGAGTAGTGTAGTGGAATCTCGCACTAGCCCGCTCCATCCTGCCCAGGACATGAACCATCCCTTTGTCCAGTGTATCCACACTGTGTATGCTGCCTGCCCATTAGACAGTAGCAGAGAGACACCACATTCACATAACTTTTATTACAGTATATTGTTATAATTGTTCTATGCTATGATTAGTTATTGTTGTTAATCTCTTACTGTGCCTAATTTATAAGTTAAACTTCATCATAGGTAAATAGAATTAAAAGATAATATGAATCTTTCCATGATCTTTTTGAAGTACCCTCATATATATAGGAAAAAATATAGTATGTATAGGGTTTGGTATTATCTCTGGTTTTAGGAATCCACTGGGGGTCTTGGACTGTATCCCTCTCCATAAGGGGGACTATTGTAGTATAGTGTAATGGTTAAAAGATTGGGCTCTCAAGCCAGACTGAGATGACTTAAATCTCAATTGCCACTTAATAGCTTTGTAACCTTGACAGGTTTATGTCAAGGTTATGTTTGTGTCTTACTTTCCTCACCTGAGAAATGGAGATAATGAAACTTATCTCATAAGTTTATTATGAAGATAACAGCAGTTAATATGCATAGAGTACTTAAGATAGTGCCTATACATAATGTGTTTAGTAAATATAAGTCTTGAGTATTATTCCTTTATAGTTGAAGAAAGTAAGACCCAGAGAGTCCACAATTTTCCCAAAGGCATTTATCTATCCAGTAAGAAAGCCCATATCTGCTCCAAGTGATCTGTTCCCTGATGAGGTCAATTAACTCTCAAAGTACCATGTGTCCAGTTTGTCCCTCTAGGCACATGCTTTCTAGCTCCTGATAGGCTGCCAAGTCAGCCAATGGTTTCCTAGTAAGGGCATTGGTCTATAACCTTGAACCCTCAGTATTCACCCGAGGAAACGAGTCTTCCCAACATCCCGGTTCATACACAGACCCAAAGAGAAAGCATAGTGTGTAAGTAATTGGGAATGAACACAACTGACCAAGTTGGAATAATATATCAAGTGTCTTTTTGTCCATCTCGAAAATTATTGTATCTCTTGTCCCTAAAACAGTGCCTGCTTTACCCATAGTCGTTCTCAATAAATACCTATTGAATAAACAAGTAAAGCAAGAGAATGGGACAAAGGTAAGTACTGAGAGGACAGAGGTTTCAGGGGATGACAGCAAGACAGTAAGTGGTTACAGGCATAGATACGGGAGAAGGTGAGCGGTCTCAGAGAAGTGGCCAGAAAACTTCCATACAATAAAACCATAGTAATTCCAACTTGATAAATTTGGGTTGAAACTTCTCCATGATCAATGAAGTAATTGACAGGGGAGAGAACAACACTTTGGTAAGGATTTTAAGAGCATAAAGATCCAGAAACTATTAAATTTTAAATTATGTGTCTTTATTTTTTTTAACTGATGTAGGTTCCCTGAGATTATCAGGAACAGTATTAGCCTAATTTGTACTAATGAATATGCCTAAAAGAAAAAAGAAACTATTTATTTTTAAAAATCTACTTTGACCTTTATTTGTTTGTTTTCGTTTGAGAATAAAATTTAGATCTTTATATTTTCAATCTGAATCACCCTGATTCAGCCCAATTGCACTGTCTAGAATCAACTGCAGTCCAATGCTATATAGATAAAATGAAAATGGACATCCCTATCTTGTTCATAATCTTAAGGGGAAAGCATCCAGTCTCTCACCAAGTATGAAGTGGACATTTATAGATGCCCTTTCTGGGGTTGAGGAAGATTTCCTTTTATTCCCATATTATTAAGAACTTTTATCAGAAATGGAGGTTGGATGTAATCTATGCTTTTTCTGTATCTATTGAGATGATCATATGGTTTCTCTTTCATAGTATGTGAATGTAATTGAATGTTAAACCTACCTTGCATTCCTGGGATAAACCCTACTTGGTCACAAGTATTTTCCTTTTTCTATACGGCTGGACTTTATTTACTAAAATTTGGTTAAGAAACTTGCTTGTATATTCATGGGGAATATTGGTCTATAGTTTTATTTTCTTATAATATCTTTGTCTGGTTTTGGCATCTGAGTCAGCTATCCTTAGAATGAGTTAGGTAGTATTGCCTTCTTTTCAATGTTTTGGAAGAGTTTGTATAGAACTGGTATTACTTCTTCCTTAAATGTTGAATGGAATTTGTCAGTGAAACCACCTTAAGTTGGTTTTCTTTGTAGAAAAATTCTGAACTGCAAATCCAATTTCTTTAATAGAGTGCCATTCTAGTTATCTATGAGTCAGCTTTCATAGTTTGTGCCTTTCAAAAACTTTGTTCACATTATGTAAGTTGTCAAATGAATTGGCATACATTTGTTTATAACATTGCTCATGTAATATTCTCAGACTATCCTTATAATGTATGCAGGACCTGTAGTGATGTCACTTCTCTCATTTCTCATATTGTATGCATCTTCTCCCTTTTTTTCTGGTCAGTCTGGCTAGAGAGCCATCAATTTTATTAATCTTCCCAAAAAACCAGCTTTTGGTTTTAGGGATTTTCTCTATTATTTTTGTTTTCTGTTTCACTGATTTCTATTCTGATCTTCATTATTTCCTGTCTTCTGCTTTATTTGAGTTTAATTTGCTCTTATTTTTCTAGTTTCTTAACTTAGAAACTGAGGCCATTGATTTGAGTCCTTTCTTCTCTTCTAATGTAGGCATTTAGTGCTATAAATTTCCCTCTAAGTATTGTATTAGCTGCTTCCCACAAATTTTGATATGCTGGGTTTTTATTGTGATGTAGTTTTAAAAACCTTCTGACTTTATTTTTTATTTCTTCTTTAACTCTATGTTATTTAGAAGTGTGTTAATTGGTTTCCAAGTATCTGAAGATTTTCCAAATATCTTTGTGTTATTGATTTCTAATTTAATTACATTGGAGTCAAAGAACATACTTTGTTTGATTTGATTTTTAGATTTATTAAAACTTGCCCATGACCCAAAATATGATTTATCTTGGTAAATATTCTGTGTGCTGATGAAAAGAATGTGTATTCTGCTGTTGTTGGGATGGGTGTTGTATAAGTGCTAATAAGGTCAAATTGGTTGATAGTGTTGTACAAGTATTTTATACCTTTATTGATTTTCTGTCTACTTGTTATTTCAACTAATACAGGTAACATGTTGATCTCATTTTTCTCATTTATCGTCAGACTGATAAAAGCTCATCATGGGCACCACTTGTCTACCTAGTATTGCTGGACACTTATAATAATGTCTGTAACATTAAACCAAGCACTCAACAAACATAGTTTGAGTAGCCATTAAAATTCAAGCCCTCTACAAATAACTAGGGATACAAAAAGCAAAAAGACTATGCCTGTTTTAGAGGACCTTGGTCTAATAAATTGTAGGTATAGAATTTATAGCCACAAAGATTCTGAGGTGCTTTCTTTTCTGGATATGACGTTTGCATTGCTACTTGTCTACGTCTTCCTATCCTTATCTCCCTGCCCCATCTGAAGCTAGACTTGCCATGTCTCATTAGTCAACTCTCAACAGCAAGTATCCTAGCAGTTACCTTGTTATCAAAGTCTCTGCCTGCTGCTGAATGAATGTCAGCTCCACCAATGAAGTCATATTTAAATCCTTTTAATCTTTTCATACCTTCTTCTTTTGTAAAGAGCTTAATTGAGATATAATTCACATACCATACAATTCACTCATTTAAAGTGTACAATTCAGTGGTTTTTAGTATATTCAAAGAGTTGTCCAACCATAACCACAATCGACTTCAGAACATTTTCACCACATCCAAAAGAAAGCTTGTACCCTTCAACTTCCACTCCCTAGGCCCCCCATCCCTAAACAACCTGTAATCTACTTTCTGTCTCTACATATTTGGACATCTTTGGACATTTCATATAAATGGAATCATAAAATATACGGTCATTTGTGACTGGCTTCTTCCACTTAGCATAATATTTTCAAGGTTCATTCATGTTATTCCATGTATCAGTACTTCATTCCTCTTTATGGCCAAATAGTATCCCATTGTATGGATATACCACATTTTTTTTTTTTGTCGATATACATTGTGGCTGATTATTGCTCCCCATCACCAAAACCTCCCTCCCTTCTCCCTTCCCCCTCCCCCCCAACAATGTCCTTTCTGTTTGCTTGTCGTATCAACTTCAAGTAATTGTGGTTGTTATATCTTCTCCCCCCCCCCGGTTTTGTGTGTGTGTGTGTGTGTGTGTGTGAATTTATATATTAATTTTTAGCTCCCACCAATAAGTGAGAACATGTGGATATACCACATTTTATTTATTCATTCATTCATCAATTCATGGACATTTGGGTTATTTCCACTTTGGGTTATTATGAATAATGTTACTATGAACATTTTTGTATAAGTTTTTGTGTGGACATATTTTCATTTCTCTTGGGTATATACATAAGCAGAATTGTTGGGCTGAATGGTAACTTTATGTTTAATTTTTTGAGAAACTCTCAGATTTTTTTCTTTTTTCCAGAGTGGTTGCATTATTTTACATCCCCACTAGCAGTGTATTGAGGATTTCTATTTCTCCAAATTTTTATCAACACTTGTTATTATCTGGTCCCATATCATTCTGGTGTGAAATCTAGCCTCTCTTTGCTTTGGTTACTCTTTACCCATCTACTGTATTTCCCCTTGTTCTCTAGCACACACACCATTTTTGAAAAATTGGTCTCTTTACTGCCCCATAAAATGTCATGTTTATTTCTAATGTGATATCTTTGCCCGTGTTGTTCCTACTGTTTTTACTGCCTTCCTTCCCCCCATCCTTTGCTAGTCCAAGTCCCTATCATGCCTCAAGCCTTCCTTGACTATTTCAGCCTTTTTAATCTCCATTTTCTCTGCATTTCTCTGTACTTAGTGTTGATATCCCATATGTTAGCCCTTAACTGTATTTTATCTTGCAGTTTGCTGTTTTATCCAATATTTATGTCTCATTTTTTATCATCCTAATCTTTTTGTAAACTCCATAAGAACTGGATGACCATGTCTTATATATCTATAGCCCAGTTCGGCAGACAAAGTGGATATTCTATAAATATTTGCTAGTTGATTGATTTCAAGAGTACACAAATCTTATATTTATAATGAGTTTTTTAATGTACACTTGGAAACTTTGAGAGAAAGAATTTTGGTTGGTTCCTTCTTCCTTCAAGTTAAGATTACAGTGGGAAATCTCCAGCCCAGGCCAACAGCAATGCAGAAGGCTTGTAGCCAGTGATGTTTTTTGAGTTGTCTATCTAGTCCTTCCAGTGTGAAAGATTACAGTCTAAGTTATGAAACGATCTTGTTCCAGCTCCCCACCCCACATCTACCTCCAGATACCCGGAGAGGTCATTGCGGAGAACTAGTGGACAGAGAAAAGGGGAGAAGCAGCTGCTGCCTGGCATGTTAAGAACCAAGGAATTGAAACCTGAAAAGGAGGAAGAAAATTTATACAACTACTCTAGCTTTACTACTATCTATATATGCATTTTTATGTATTCTTCAAATAACAGTGATGCTTTCTAAAGAGGTACTTAATAAGGAAATATCACTGACCTCTAGCAATATTTGCCATGGAACTCTAAGCAATCTATACTAGAGGCAGGACGGTATAGCTGAAAGGCCCCTGTTTAAATCCCACTCCAGCACTCACTAGCTGTATGACTTTGGCAAGTTTCTTGACCATTGCATGCCTCAGTTTTATCATCTATAAAATGAAGATGATAATAGCTCCTATCCATAGAGTTGTTGTGAGGATTAAGTGAGATAGTGTGTGAGAAACAGTATATAGTACCTGCCACATGAGAAATGTAGATGAGACATAATGCTCTTCCTCTCCACTCTTCTCACCTTCTTTTACACACGTCAGAGCAAAGACAGAGTTAGCATAGCATGTGGAAAGGATGATGGAAACTGTATGATTAGGATAAAACATTTGCACTAACAAGTAAATCATAGGTACATGACTCCAAAGTATGGAGGGCTTTGGAAGTTACCTAGAGAAATTTGAAGCATATTTTATCTGAGCCATGGTAGGGCCCCAGCAGGAAGTGGGAGGGGCACAATCATAGCATGGAGAAAGACTGGCCATGTCAGAAAGGTCCCAGAGTGGGTGGGAGGGATGAGGTTCCTAGTGTTGAAGGAGGGGGTCAGCATCAAAGGACAGAAGGGCCACACTTTCCTCCAGGTAAGGAAGGGTGTGTCAGCAGGGCTGTGTTGGGGTAGAGACAAAGGTGTGTGCATGACTCTGTGTAGGAGGAGATCAGGTCATCCCAAGAGCAGAAGGAAAGGGGAATTGGAGTTCTAGGAAAGGAGAACGTCTGGGACACTTCCTCTCTGCAGACTGTTTTAACGACTCAGTGAAAAGTAAGACAAAAATAAGGGCAACGACCATCAGGGAACGCTTGGGACAACACGATGGCACAAATCTCTACTAGAATTCATTCTCCATCTTTTTTGAGAATGTCTTAGCAGCTCTGGTTGCAGAACCAGGTAGCAGGGAGTGAGGGGTCCCCCGCTCCCATAGGCCTGGGACAAAAGTCAGGGCAGCCAGGGCCTGCCAAGGTAGCAGTGCAGACACTAAAGAGGTAGATGGTAAACAGCAGGTCAGGTGAGACACCCAAGGTGGTGTGCCTATGAGCACACGGGGTCTGCATGTCCCTAGTCATGTCTCAGAGCTGCTTATTAGCAAATTCAGTTCACTCCTTTTGTCTATTTAATTTCCTTACTGTAAATAAATATTTATTTAAAAATAAAGTCAATACAGATATAAATTGTTAAGAAACAGTGTCATCCCTGGAGTGGAGTGGAACAGGAAAGATGCTGCAGGGCTCAGGCAACACTGGCTCGGTTTGTCACCCACATCAGATTAGCGTGGATAACAGGTGCTGGGCCTGGGCCTCAGAAAGGCCTGGGAAGGCCGTCATCTTTCAGATGGACTTGACCCAAACTTATCCCCAGCGTCAGATTAGATGTTGGTGTTAGGTACTTTAAAAATAATGATAAAAGAGAGAGGTGCCTCTACATGTATTCCTGGGGCCACCAAACCACAGAACAGAGAGAAGTCACTCCTAGAGCTTGGAGAGACCCTGCAGACTCTCTGGCCCAGCCCTCTCATTACATGGGTGAGGAAATGGCTCAGAGAGGAACAGTGATAGAGTGGAAGTGAGCGCCCCCACACTGACAGGCTGGGCCGTGTCTTACTCTCACCTGGTACCCCAGTGACACAGGGAAGGTCCCACGTGAAAGATAAGCTGCCAAGTACCAACTCTCTCCTCCTGATCCAGGTCACAGGCACAGCAGGAAGCAGAGCCAGGACAAGATGCTTAAGTTTTCTGTGCCTCAGTTTCCCCATCAATAAAATGGGGGTAATCATATTATTTCTTGTGAGGATTAGATTAGATAATAAGGGCTGGTCAGTTAGCTCATTTGGTTAGAACATGGTGTTGATAACACCAACACCAAGGTTAAGGGTTCAGATCCCTGTACCAGCCAGCCACCAAAAAAACAAAAAAAGATTAGATAATGAATATAAAACACTTAGGATCATGTCTCAAAGATAGTAAAATGACTCATATCTAAAATTTTAAAAATAACTGTTAGTAATGTATGTGTTAGTAACTATTATCATTACTTTTTGTGCAAAGGCTTTGTGACCCATAAAACCCATAAAAATTCAAGGATTCACCATGACTGACAACAGCGACGGCAAAGGCCGCACCCACAGCCTCATTTCTTTCCTCCTTCCACCCCCCTCTCTGTGGTTTTGGGCAGCAAGATACTTCCACAGATGCAGGACCACAGGGAAAGGAGGTGCAGATAATAAGAGCACTCAGTCATCCCTACTCTCCTTCCCCAATGCCCATCTCAGAAGATGCCAAAAATGGGCTCTGGCTTACAAACCCTGCCCCTTCTGGGGCACCACAAGGTGAGGGTGCACCTGCAGAAGCTTTGGCTTGGCTGGTGGCCAGGTGAGATATATCCCGTTCCCTTTCCCATTTTCAGGAAAGTGTTTCCTACCTCTCTTACAATTTGAGTAATAAGTAAAGCCCATGGCTTACCAGGGCTGCTGCTAACACATGCAAGTGTCTTGGGGTAAATTAGAAAAAGGTGTCACTTCCTCAAGTCATGTTCCTTCCACTCTGTTGGAACAAGATAGTTTACCTCCCTTGTGCAGTGCACCCCCTACATAACTGGTTACATGGGGCAGCCCTGTGGCTTACACTCATTCCTCTCTGCTCCTCTTTAGGTCCTGAAGCACCTACGGCACCTAAACTTTACCAACAATATGGGAGAGCAGGTGACTTTCGATGAGTGCGGTGACCTGGTGGGGAACTATTCCATCATCAACTGGCACCTCTCTCCAGAGGATGGCTCCATCGTGTTTAAGGAAGTCGGGTATTACAATGTCTATGCCAAGAAGGGAGAAAGACTCTTCATCAACGAGGAGAAAATTCTGTGGAGTGGGTTCTCCAGAGAGGTACGTGCTGTTCCGAACACAAGATGCCTTCACCGTGGGCAGGAAACTCTGCTGGGCTTTGGGAGGGCCTTGGGCTTCTCCCCTGGACTTGCAATATGGTGAGTCCACTTCCTTCAGCTCATTAACCTCTGCACTTGCAGGGCTCCCTGTGAAATCCATGAGTGTTTAGTGTACAGAGGAGAATCCTCAAAACCTGCACCCCATGCCTTCTTATTATATTGAAACAATTTTACTTTTTACAAATATGACATCCTGCCTGGTAATCAAATTTCCTTTGCTAAAACTTTCTTCATCCAGAGCAAAACATAAACATCACTCAAGTCAGTTGCTCTCAACTGAGACCTAAGGGATATGTCCTACCTACTGTGGGTGGGGGAGACAAGTTTGAGAGTGGAGGCGGCTGCTTTTTGAGTGGTCACAATGACCAGAAAGTATAGCACTTGGGGTCCAGGGATGATAAATGTCCAGAATATGTGGGACAGTCTTGCATAACAAAGAATTGACCCCTACCCTAATTGCTGGTAGCAACCATGGAGACACACTCACATCCGAAACAGAGCTGGATGTTTCAGACTGAGTCATTAGGTGTTATCATCATTGTCCAGGGCCCGGGCAATTCATACAGAGGTAGTTCCCTGTCATCCAAATAGCTCAGGGCTGACCTATAAACCCAAGGGACGGTTACTTCTACTATGGCATACCTGTAACAAAGAGGAGGATGCTTGTGACCACAGTCAGGGGCCCCTTCCCTGAGCATCACTGTACCTAGAGCCTGATTCCAGAAGCCCTTCACTCAGTGAATATGCACTTAAGGAAAAGACACACAATATGCTGAAATAACGATTGTGTCCTAGAATGTAATAGGCTGCTGAGGACCCCGCTCCTCTCTAAGGACGTGGAGCCTGAACAGGGCATCTTCTTTAACTCTCCCTGGAAACCTGGATGAGACCCACCACATTTCTCTTGGCGTTTACCTCTCTGTTACCACCTTTGAGCATCTTGGACCACTTTTTATAACATAACCAAAGATTCGATTTCATCTTTTTATCAACCTTTTTAAGGATGCTGGGTTTCTGATGAGATGCTACAATTTCACTGTTTCCCATTATGTAGGATGGGTTACCCATGATGAAGTCTCCTATAGATGGTGGGTCTCATCTGCACTGTTTGAGTCTTTATTAGCTTCTACCTCAGAGGGTGGATTCTCACTTTTAAGCATGTCATGACCTTTTCCAGACAGAGAATTTGGAGTTCCACAGATTACACTTCTCTGTCCACTAATTATACCCTTGTCTAAATTATCACGGTTCAACTGACTAGAGTCTAAACCGATCAGCTATAATATCACCTGTTCACCCCTATTGGGTCATCCAGATATCTTTCGTCCCCATTAATACACAAAATTGACTATCTCTAATTGGTGTAATTCTCATTCCCTGCTCCTGCATGGAAACTATTTCCTGCACCGTTCTCCAAAACCCTAATGTCCCCTAACTGGCTATGCACAGGGAATCCTCACAAGTTCAGTCATTTATGTTCCTGTAATAGTTGACAGAGTTACAAATTAAATTAGTTTTTCCACTGAAATTTTACTTCAGACCTAGCATACAACGGGCACTCAACAAATCTTACAGTCTAGTCCACTTTCTTTTCTGCTCACCATCTATATTTATCTATCTATCTATCTATCTATCTATCTATCTAGATAGATAGATAGATAGATATTTTTTGGTGGCTTGCCAGTACAGGGAACTGAACCATTGACCTTGGTGTTACAAGGCTGTGCTCTAACCAACTTAGAAACCAGACAGTCTATATTTATCTATAAATTATATATTAATAACTTCCCTCCAAAAAAAGTTGTTATTGATATCAAATGATATCACGAAGTTGTTACTGATATCAAATGAGATCAAAGATGTAAAAGCATATTACAAATTGAATTATACTATATAAATGCAAAGTGTTATTAATACAACATTATATCTTAATATTTTCAATTTACTTACTAATACAGCGCTTTAGAGCTAGATGGGTCCTTAAAGATCCTTGTATCCAACCTTCCAGTTTGAAGTTGATGACACTGAGGATTGGGGAGGCAAAGGTGACCTCCCGGGCAGACAGATGGTCAATAGAAAAGCTGAGACTAGACTCCGGGTGCCCCAATTCCAACCTCAGTGTTCCACCTTCTACAGGATACTGTCAATAATTTTTTGCATGTTTCGCTGCAACAAATAGAAGGAAAGAGACATCTTAATTAGGGGCTTGGAATCCAGATGAGCTTCCTTGGCCAGAATTGGACAGATATCTTTAAGAAGGCTGTTGGGGAGACTTGGAGATACTTGACAGCTTTTTGCAAAACCAATCTTTCTGGTGACTGCCTCAGGCCACTCCTGTGGTACAAGGATTCCTCTTTAGCCGATGGATGCTGAAGGATGCAGTAAGAGGACTCAGAGCGCAACATTCTTCTAATCCTTGACTAGCATAAAGCGGGGTGTGGTACAGTGAAAAGTGCAGACTTTGAAGACTGATGTGGATTTGTGAATCTCAGCTCTCCAACTGAGTCATTGCGTGACCCTGAGTCTGTTCCTTAACCATCATAAGGAAGAGAAAAGAGTCATGGCAGCGACTGAGAAAGGCCCCCAAAATGTATACTCCCCTTTTTCTTTAAAAATAGAACTCTATTTTAGCTAGACACATGGTAAAGATGATATTTACCAGCCTTCTTTTCCACTAAGTGTGGCCCTGCAACTAAAGCCTGAAGAATCAGATATAAATGGCAGTGTTGTGTGATGGCTTCTGGGAACTTTCTGTAAGAAAGCTTGCAAGAACCTTTTGCTCTGTTCTTGTACCCTTATTTTATCTTGCCTCCTGGAAACCAGATACCACCACCAAGGACTATGAGGCAAAAGCCAAACACGTCAGAACAATGAGGTGGAAAGAGTCTAGATCTCTAGAACCATGGAGTGCCATATCACTCTGGACCACATCCCTACACATTTACAGAAGAGAAAAATATATTTTAATATTGTTGAAACTTGTTATATTGAGAGTTTTGGTGCTCATAGCCTAACAGAAACCAAGAAGGAAGGCTATCAAACTCATTTTATGAGGATAAAATAATCTTAATACCCAAAACAGACAAGAATAGTATAAGCAAAGATCAGTATAGGCCAGCATTGTTTATAAAATTACAGCTCAAATCCTGAATAAAATATCAGCAAACCTAGACCAGTGATGTATAAAATATATAATTCATCATGACCTAGTAGAGTTAGCAGTGAATTTACTTTATGTAATGATAGCTGAACATTAGAAAGTTCATAAATGTAGCTTATCACATTAACAAAATAAAAGATAAAAGTTCTACTACAATGTCAATAGATACAGATAAAGTATTTGGTAACATTCAATACCCTTTCAGATTAAAAAAAAAAAACCTTCATAAATTTAGGAATAGAAGGGAACCTTACTTTACCTTACCTTGATAAAGGATATGGCAACCATCATCCTTTAATAAGGAATATTTAGAATAATTCCAAGTGTGGATTTGGGAAACAGGGCCCATCGCTTGCATTCCATGATCAAATGGGTTGGTAACTCAAGAAGGATTAAGAGAACATCTCTGAGAATGACTTGTCACCATAGTTGAAGGTCCTAATGTTAATTGTCCTTCACTCTTTCCTTTCTTTTTTTTCCTAACCAGGGTCATAAGAGTCTTAGCAATCATCAAGTCCAATACTGCCATTTCTATTCCTTTTTCATTAGAAGATAGTGTTGATCATCTTCTGTTCAAGTTTTTAAAAACTACTTTGTCAAGCCAGTTATTTCTTTTCTGCTAAAAAGCAATGACAATTATTCTATTGCTTTCCATGCTTTTATCTTTGTAAGATGTCTTTTAGAGTAGGTAGGTAGAGGGAAGACTTATTAAAGAGACATTTTGGAAATAGCATGAGCCCTACTATTTATCAAGCATTAGTCAAGGCTTTGTAACTAGGGTTACAAAGATGAGTGAGACTTGTTCTCTACCTTTAAGAAACATATGCTTTTGCAAGGTAGTCTTCATTCTATGATATGTTTGTTGTCTCTTGCTGCTTTGCCTCCCATGGATTTGTCACCCCTTGTCCCCTGGGTGATGGAGCCTCCAAAGATTACTCAAAGCCCATCTCTTCTGAGCAGTGAGAAGCCCTGAAAAGGGGTTAATCTCCCAGAATGCTCAAGAGTGAGGCATTCCTTCCATTTGGGAAATTAACCACGAATTGGGGTTCCCTTCCTGCATTTATTCTCCAGACCAGGAAGTTACAGGAAGAGAACATAGGTGGGGTTTTTGGTAAGTATAGTTTAACAAGTTTAACAACAGAAGCTGGTAACATTCAGTAAGACAAGCAAGGTGACATTCTGTAATGCAATTAAGTCGATCCACTAACAAAAGCTTGATTTTAGCAAACATTCTCTTCTTACAGCAATTTCCCAGTATCTTTACATATCGATCAGTAACCTGTCTGTCTTTGAGCCAGCAACCTTGCTGTGTTACAACTTTTTATCTTACAACAGAGACTGTATAGCCTGGGGAAAATTTCCTGTCCTTTGCAAGGTCAATATTTGAAACTGCAAGGCTTTGGAAAACCAGGCCTGTGAAGTACATTTGTTTTATGCATAGTTCACAGTCTCTGAATCATATATACTGCTAGGTAGTATATATAACTAATAAATTTCTACAGTAAGTACTCAGTTTTCTGGCATGATCAAAGAATGAACTGGAAGCAGGCCTTCTGGAATGGTGCCTCAATAAAATTGGACATTCTGTCAAAAACAACCATTTCAGGACTTGGAAATCAACCATAAGCATAAAACAAAAGGTGAAGTATTTTTTTTAAGAAAAACTAATCAAACTCTGGTAGGAACAGTGGTGGTCTGTGGTGTTTTAGCTTGGAGCTGCTTTCCAATTATTTCTAATAATTTAGCTATTCTTTTTGGTTTTCTGTATGGGCAATCATATCATCTGCAAATAATAACTATTTTATTTAGTACTTTCCAATATATATGCCCTTGTTTTTCTTGTCTTATTCCACTAGCTAAGACCTCCAGTGTAGTATTAAATAGTAGTGGTGATAGTGGGCATCCTTGTTTTAAAGAAAATGCTTTTAATATTTTCTCATATAGAATGATGTTTACTATAAGTTTTTTTAAGTTGCTCCTTTCAAGTTAAAGATATTTCTTCCTACTCCTTTTTCACTACATTTTTATCACTAGTTTGTGTTAAATTTCATCAAATGCTTTTTCTTCATCTATTGATTATCATGATTATCTCCATTAATTTGTTAATGCAGTGAATGATACTTATAGATTTTCTTGCTGTTTTCATTCCTGACATAAACCTAACATGATCATGGTGTATTTCCTTTCTTATGCCCTTTCAGTTTGTTTGCTAGTTGTTTAGTATTTTTCATCTGTTTTCAAGTAGTAGAAAATAGTGGTGCTCTTCCCAGATCCTCTTATATTCCTTACACTTTGTATGTATCTCCAGGGCTGCTGGATATTTTTGCTTCCAATAACCAGAAAGTGCTGCTCTTTCTCAGAAGACTGGCTGCAGGCTAATGGAACCCACTTTGCCCACAGACTCAGAGAGGCAGAGGAGCCTAGGAATTTACATTCCCCTGAGATGATCCTTAACTGATGAGTGGCGGGGAAATATAAAGTCCTAGCCCCTTTCCTCAGGTCAGGACAAGTCTGAGGCAGAACTTCAGTCCAGAGCTCCCCTGTGGGATCAGGAGAAAGCTACCCTCTGAGGATCTTTCCTAGAGATCAAGGCCCTGCTTGTCCCCCTTTCCTTCTAAGTCCTACATCCTCCATTCTTACATGTTTCTGTGGCAGAACTTTCTTTCCAAATCACTTGCACACAAATCTTTGATTCAGAGTTTGTTTCTGAAGAAAACCTAAAATAATTAACGAGTGAGATGTATCTGTAATTTTTTTTTTTTTTTCTTTTTCATACTGTTCTTGTCTGGTTTGGGTATCAGGGCTATATTGTCCTTCTGCAAGAATGAGTTAGAGAATTCCTTTTTTTTTCCCCTTTTCTCTCTATTCTCCAGTAGAGTTTGTATACAATTAGATTGATCTGTTCCTTAAATTTTAGTGCCCTTTGCCTGTGATGAACACAGGATGATCTTCATCTCAGGTATGAATATGTGGTGGGGGCAGGAGGGAGGGGCTGAAGGAAGCATATAGTTAGATGTAGGTTATTGTCCCAGTTCTGGCTTTTGCTTTGGGTGGCAGACAATAAAAATGACTAACTAAAAGTGATTCGAACATGAAGCAGTAATGACGGAAAGAAGCAAAGGATTAGGATTAATCAAATTCTGTGTACCTGAAGTCCATTTAGAAAATAAATAAACCACATCTATGTTACCTGAAATTAATGCAGCTGCTGCAGCTTCCTTTGGGTCAGTAGTCACCTGATACAGCTCACTGATCTGCTCACTTTTGATCCTTCTGTGCTGTCCTGACTGCTTCACCGAGGCAAGAGTCTCAGAAATCACTCTGTAAAGCCTAAAATAAAAGTGCAGGAATTGCAACTCACTGCAAAGTTCAGTCTCATTTTCAAACAAATTTCCCCTTGTCTCAATACCTCCCTTGTGATTTTACTTCTCTGTGGGTTCCATGTCCTGTATCTTTTAGTTTGTCTCAAGCTTTTAAATCCATGAGAATAAACAGGTGTCTCATTCTGGGAACTGGAGGGGGTGAGAGAGGGGATTATTTAAGTAGAATTTTGGTCAATGTGTAGAGTCCCAACAATTAATCATCAGAGAATCCCATGGATGTGTGTGCATACGTGTGTGTGTACACACTCACTCATAGGCATCTCTCCCTTTCACAGATAACAGGACTAAGGACCTTTAGATCTCCCTCTTCTTGGAATAGGCCCAGAGTCTGCCACACTGGTCCTTGTGCCCAACCCTCCCTCCCCCATTGCATGTGTCAAAGGAGCTGTAGGACTGACCCCTAACCCCACAGCTGCAGCCACTCACTTTTGTGCTCTCTGTCTTCCAGGTACCCTTTTCCAACTGCAGCAGAGACTGCCTGGCAGGGACCAGGAAAGGGATCATCGAGGGGGAGCCCACCTGCTGCTTTGAGTGTGTGGCATGTCCTGATGGGGAGTACAGTGATGAGACAGGTAAAGGAAGAGCCCCTCATGGACACTGCAGGACTCGGTCCACTTCAGGGGCCTGAAGCCAGGGAAGCCCATGGGAAAGGGCTGGGCTGAGATGGTGCTCAGCAGAGTTTCTCATTCAACAAGAGTATGTCTGAGCATCACATCACACTGAGCACCGAGGGGGCATAGAAAAGGAATGCTAGATGTCATCTTAATACCGTAAAAACTTACAAATATACCTTTACACATCTTTCTCTTACTTTGGTAATGCTGTCCAATATTGTTTTCCTTTTCTTAGAGCTCAGGGGCCCTGAGTAGACAAAATTCTGGCTGCTTTGGGCTCCAGAGTTAATAGTCCTTGATAGATTTCCTGCTGGGTACCTGGCTCTATACAAGGGTACTTCAAAAAGTTCATGGAAAAATAAAATTTAAAAAAAAAAATCTTTCCATGAACTTTTCGAAGACCCCTCATATTTGCTGTCTTACTTGCCTCAGGTTCTTATAAAGTGGGAATAATAATTAAACTTACAGCATTCTGAGAATTAAATGAATTAATATTGGTAAAGCACAGTTAAGTTCTAGATAAATGTTTGTTAAACTTTGGCATATTGGAAGCAATCTATAAATATTAACTATAATGGTTACTATTGTTATTATCTCATTTCATCCTCACCACAATAATAGGGTTATTATTGCTTCCACTTTACAAATGAGGAAACTGAGGCTCAGAGAGGTTAAGGAGCCTGACCAAAGTCACACAGCTAGCAAATGGCATTGCCAGGATACCATCCAGCTCTCTGACCACAGAATCCATGCTCCTTTTAACTGCCCAAAACTGAACACTGCCTGGGACATAGCAGAGACTTTGTAAAGATTCATTGATTGAATGAGTCTGCAGTCTCCTTTCTTGGGAAGCCACAGATGTGGAGTGAGGAAAGCACAGGTCATATGCATAGGATACTCGTCATTGCTCTAGAAGGAAGTCTGCTGTAGCATGTCTACAGAGCCCATCCATATATCCAAAATAAATCAGGCTCTGTGAGATGATAGATATGTTAATCTGCTTCACTGTAGTGACCATTTTACTATCTATATGTATCCCATAACATTGTGTTACAAACCTCAAATATACACAATAAAATTTATTAAATAAATACATAAATAAATCAGGCTGAGCTTGAATCACTCTGAAGAGTTGATGGATTGTGCTAGACCTCTGGTGTGCAGGGCAGCCACCTCTCCAGCAAGGTTGATCATTCTCTGCCACAAACTGTCAGCAGGTTGTATTAAAGGAAACAAGTGCCCCTCACCCCCGTGCAAAGAAAAAGCAAACAATAGAACCATCAAAGGTGCATGAAATTAACTAAATATGTTATTAAACATGTCAGGGTTCAATATAGTTTTTGATAGTGTAAATATCACAGTGATATCATCAATAAAGAGAATATAAAGTGACCATATCCAACAACCTATGTACCCTCACCGCCACAAGCATACTCACAAATTTTAGCCTATGCCTCACAGTAACTCTTTACTGGGACATTTTTCAGATGCAAGTGCCTGTGACAAGTGTCCAGATGACTTCTGGTCCAATGAGAACCACACTTCCTGCATTGCCAAGGAGATTGAGTTTCTGTCATGGACGGAGCCCTTTGGGATCGCACTCACCCTCTTTGCTGTGCTGGGCATTTTCCTGACAGCCTTCGTGCTGGGTGTTTTCATCAAGTTCCGCAACACGCCCATCGTCAAGGCCACCAACAGAGAGCTCTCCTACCTCCTGCTCTTCTCCCTGCTCTGCTGCTTCTCCAGCTCCCTGTTCTTCATCGGGGAGCCGCAGGACTGGACGTGCCGCCTGCGCCAGCCAGCCTTCGGCATCAGCTTCGTGCTCTGCATCTCCTGCATCCTGGTGAAAACAAACCGTGTCCTCCTGGTGTTTGAGGCCAAGATCCCCACCAGTTTCCACCGCAAGTGGTGGGGGCTCAACCTGCAGTTCCTGCTGGTTTTCCTCTGCACCTTCATGCAGATCGTCATCTGTGTTATCTGGATCTACACCGCGCCCCCTTCGAGCTACCGCAACCACGAGCTGGAGGATGAGATCATCTTCATCACGTGCCACGAGGGCTCGCTCATGGCACTGGGCTTCCTGATCGGCTACACCTGCCTGCTGGCTGCCATCTGCTTCTTCTTCGCCTTCAAGTCCCGGAAGCTGCCGGAGAACTTCAACGAAGCCAAGTTCATCACCTTCAGCATGCTCATCTTCTTCATCGTCTGGATCTCCTTCATTCCAGCCTACGCCAGCACCTATGGCAAGTTCGTCTCTGCTGTGGAGGTGATCGCCATCCTGGCGGCCAGCTTTGGCTTGCTGGCCTGCATCTTCTTCAACAAGGTCTACATCATCCTCTTCAAGCCATCCCGCAACACCATCGAGGAGGTGCGGTGCAGCACCGCCGCTCACGCTTTCAAGGTGGCAGCCCGGGCCACGCTGCGCCGCAGCAATGTCTCCCGCAAGCGGTCCAGCAGCCTCGGGGGCTCCACGGGTTCCACCCCCTCCTCCTCCATCAGCAGCAAGAGCAACAGCGAAGACCCCTTCCCGCAGCCCGAGAGGCAGAAGCAGCAGCAGCCGCTGGCCCTGACCCAACAAGAGCAGCAACAGCAGCCCTCGCCCCCGCAGCAGCAGCAGCAGCAGCAGCAGCAGCAATCACAGCAGCAGCCCAGATGCAAGCAGAAGGTCATCTTTGGCAGTGGCACAGTCACCTTCTCACTGAGCTTTGATGAGCCTCAGAAGAACGCCATGGCTCACAGGAATTCCACACACCAGAATTCCTTGGAGGCCCAGAAAGGCAATGACACCCTGACCAGACACCAGGCGTTACTCCCGCTGCAATGCGGTGAGACAGACTCAGAACTGAACACCCAGGAAACAGGCCTGCAAGGGCCTGCAGGTGGGGACCATCAGCCAGAGATGGAGGACCCTGAAGAGATGTCCCCAGCACTTGTAGTGTCCAATTCACAGAGCTTTGTCATCAGCAGTGGAGGCAGCACTGTCACAGAAAACATACTGCATTCGTAAAATGGAAGGAGAAGGCCAGTCCAAGGAGAATCCAGAGAGGTTTTTTGGGATCACAGAGATGAGGAATCTCCCCAGACTCCTTTCCTCTGAGGAAGGAGGCATAATAGACACATCAAATGCCCCAAACTTAGTTACAGTGTTTTAAATGACGGTGAATTGACTAATGTTCCTTTTAAAATTAAAAGAAGAGCCATGTGTTTCAGTGGTTGTGTTTGTCAGAGCATTGAGGTTGCCAGAGACAGAGTTGCTCATCCACATCCAATATCTTTTCCTCTGTCTATCCCACTCAACAGCTCAGAGGCGAAACTGAGGCTTTAAACTACCCACCCACACCTACTCTTTCTTTTTAAGTAAATAAATACACACACACATACACAGAAAGGCCTGCCCTGCAAATAATGGACAACCTGATTCAGAGAAAAAAGTGTGCAGACTGACGGGTCATCAGATTTGCCACCACTAGAGTTAAGTGTCTGAAAGATAGAATGTCAGCAGTGCTGCCTAACACTTTGGCAGTGGAAAAACTTTAAATTATCAAAACATAAGGGGAATTTGCTCCCTACTATTTATGAAAACCATGAGATATCTGGTCTCCTACCTGCTGCTATCATGGGACATCTAGAAGGTTTGCATCCCCCCATACCAGTATGTATGGTTTTGTCCAGAAAGTGAGAACAATGCCATGTTGAGACTCCAGGATCACAAGAATCACCTCAAATTGTTGGGAAGGGACTGTGTAAATCCAGTGAGCTGTGTCTGTAATTAATGTTGCTATATGTAGATTTATCCTTAAGAACGTGTTCTGTTGTACTAGTCCATGGACAATATAAACTGAAATGTCACAGTCTGGTTTATATAAGGCAGTTTTCTAAGCTCCATTTCCCTTTCCCACCACACCACCCTCACTCCCATGCACTGAGTCTTATGCGAGCCCTTTCAGGGTCCCAAGGGTCCAAAAGCTCCCAAAGGCTTTCTGAAGCCAGATACATGCCTGTCCCTTTGGAGAATAAGCTCCCAATTTTTGGCCCCTAGCAGTTGCTGGGGAAAGAAAGTGAGGTTCCAAAAAAGCTCCACCCCCCAAATGCCACAGCTGTGTTCCGTCCAGCAGTAGGTAAAGGCACTGAGTGGCCCGCTGCTGAGCACCCAGGCTCCAGAGCCAGATAGACCAGGACCCAAGCCCTGGCTTGGTCACTTGCAAACTGGGTGACCACAGGCAAGGAACCTTAACCTCTCTAAGCCCCAGTTTCTTTGTCTCTAAATGGAGGTAATAATCATCCTTTTCTTTCAGAGCTCTTACATGGATTAAATGAGATCATGTCTGTAAAGTACTTTAGCATGGTACCTAGCCCATAATAAGCACTCAATAAATGTTAGTTAATATTATTACTGATATCATAATTATTATTTTTTTCACTCTCTTAAAATACAAAACAAAACTTATGAGCCATTTAGATTTTAATGACTAGCCCACTGATCACAGTAACTCTCCTCATTATAAGCCCAAGAACTCTGGGGCCCAGTCCGAGGGGTCAGCCCTAGTAACACTGGGTGTGGGAGGAAGCCAGAGTCAGCCCCCCAGAGGGCCCGAAGCTCCGGCCCTGTGGTGCCAGGGCCCAGACCACCAGCACCAAAAGAAGACTGTCATCAGTCCGGCAGTAGTTTCTCGGATTACTCTAATTGCTACCCTTACACTAAGGCCAAACCACAGCAATTAAATCTGTGTGAGGCCTCAAATTTTACAGCTCTTGGTGATTTTTTTCCTCTGCCACTTTCTTCCAAAGGGCTTCTTTTCAATAATTTTTAAGGTAATTTATTGGGGCGATAGCTGCTAAGATTCTGATGGAAAGCCATTAGCAGGCCCCACGTGGGATCGCAGCCCTGAGACACAGGTGGTCACACAGGATGGCGCTGGTGGACGGCGCTGGTGAGGCACCAGCTCCCCCACCCGGGAAGGGCACCAGCTCCCACCCCTGTCCAGCCTGCTGCCCATGCCGGCCGCACCTCTGAGCGAGGCACAGAGCTGACTTTATACTTAACATCTCTCTTGGTCTTTAAAAAAAATCTGGAAGTTGATGGCTTTGATATAGCTGCTATGTGGGAACAGCCTCAGCAAAATGTCACGTCCTCATCCTTCCTGGTTGTACTTCACTGCACACCTCACCTGGGTAGCGGGTGTGAAGGAGGGTGAGGCTCAACCGGGAGAGTGCTCGGCATTTACACTGGGCGTGCACTTGGCCAGCGCTGGCAATAACGTAATCTCTCCGACTGTCCTGTCAGGAAGGTAGACACAGCACCCTTGTCCCAATCTATATGCAGCAGGCACAACGCTCAGCACAAAATCAGGGTGTAAGATATGAACTTCCATTATCGTTCTATAACAGCCTAACTTCTATCTCAAATTCCCATTCAGCCTAGTGACAGAAGCGTCATCTGAGTCAACCTGGGGTTTTCTCAGTAACTCCAGTCTTCTGATCAATCTAGATGTTGGGGGGTCAGCTCGGAGGTTTTTTTTTTTCCTTTCCAGCAGGGTTTTTGTAGTGTCGAAGGGCTGGGGCTCTTCAGTCATTTGTAGCCCCATGACATTGCTGAGAACATCTTGTCTGGTCCTCACCAGTTGTGTCTCCACACTAGTGTCCTCTGAGGTGTCCCATCCCCATCTGGTCCCCAGTCATGGAGTTCATGGTGGTTTTCATGGGATCATCACAGTTCCAGCTGTTAGGCTCTCCCAGTCCTGCACGCTATCTCAGCTACCTCCGTGCCCATCCCTGGGGCCTCGGAACTACCACCGGCAGCTCTCACAGACTTGTTTACCACCCTGCTATGTCCCCATGACACTATGGAGAATTCACGGAGGCTATCACATTTCCAAGGCACCAGATGAGAAACTGGGGACACATCTTGAGTCTTGTAGAGACTTTTGTGGTGGGCAGAATAATGGTCACCCAAAGATGCTCGTATCCTCATCTCCAGAGCCTGTGATTCTGTTGTTACATGGCAAGGGTGAATTAAAGTGGTCAGTGAAATTAAGATTGCTAACCAGCTGACCTTGAGATAGGAAAATTATCCTGAATTATCCAAGTGGACCCAGTGTAATCAGAAGGGTCCTTAAATGTGGAAGAGAGAAGCAGAAGAATTAGTGTCAGGGTGATACAATGTGTGAAAGACCATTGACCACTGCTGCGTGTGGACACATATGGAAGAGGGCCACGAGCCAAGGAATACAGGCAGCTTCCAGAAGCTGTAAAAAGCAAGAAACCCCCTAAACTTTGAGAAGAGAATGTAGCCCTGCCAACATCTTGATTTTAGCCCAGTGACACCCTTTTTGGACTTTTGACCTCCAGAACCGTAAGATAATAAAACTGTGTTGTTTTAAGCCACTGAGTTTGTGGTGATTTGTTTTGGCAGCAACGGGAAACATATATTTTTATTATCATCTCCCTGCCTGAGCTTTGCCAGCTCAGGCCAACAGGCCCCGGCCTTCTCGGGTATCTGTTTCTGCCCTCACTGTGGGACTCTTCCTTTCAACTAACTCACTCGTTCTCCTCCCAAGAGAAAGTCTTGACCAAATGTTCTTTTCCTTCAAATCTGTCTGAGGAAGTATAAATATTCTGTTCTAAATCCTTCTGGGTTTGTCTGTAGAACATTAGCAGCTATCTAGCCTCAATCTATTATCTGTTAGTGGCAGAAACCAGAAAAACAGTAGCTTCAACAAACTAGTATTTTCCTCTTGCATAAAAGAAGTCAAGAAGGTTAATCTTTTTTTTTTTTAAATGATTCCTTAGGGTTCATTAACAATTGGAAACTAGTTATAATTCTTTTGGAAATAAAAATAAATTATATAGTTATAAAGGATTTTCATTCAAATGAAAGAATTTCCTAGATGATTTTAAGAAATTTATGCTAAAACTTCAGATGACAATCAGCACATAACATTATCACCCTGAAAATCCCCATGATCCTCAAAGTTGTCTAATCGCATTAGTTTTGATTTGGGGGAAGTTTGGGCTGTCCTACCTCGGTCTCTAAATGTCACATTTTAGGGCAATGTTGTCTGTCCTTTTGTCCTGGCTAAAGTCATATAGCTGTATGGGCTAGCTCTGCCTGGATCCAGAATTTTCTTTTGCTCATCCCCTGCATCTGAAATCAGTGGTGCTGGAAGAACAGGATATCAGTACAGGAGGAGGTGGCCCTCATTTGTCTAAGCCTGGCTGGTCATTTTAGGAGTCCATCAGAGACAAGGCAACCCCCAAAGGTGAGTGGAATTGGGGTAGGTGGGAGGAAGTTGTTGGATTTCTTGAACGGGATCATGGGAAAAATACTAGGGGTTGAATGAGAACTTTGAGTGAACTTTGCTATTATGCAAGGAGTGAGGCAGGGGTCAGGGATACAATAAAGGCAGGGTTGGAATATAGGTTCATTCCAAAGATTGGAAGAAGTTTTAGCCTTGAGGGGGACTGCTCAGCAAGTAGTGTGAGAAATGGAGAACTACTAGATGAAGGCTAACAGAGAAAGGAAACTGGGCAGAATCAACATGAAGGTGCATCTGGGACCTGAAGGGACAACTGTGACCTGAGCAGCAAGTAGGGCAAGGGGGACCTTCTCCTCTGCTGGGGATGACCATCACATCCCTCCCCTCCCCTGAGCCCTGAGCCGGAGTGGAGGGAGCCTGGAGTGGAGGTGATAGGGGTACCTGTGTATACCAATAGCTATATTGGAGAATGGGTTGGGGGAGTAATCAAGATTCATCACCAGCTGCCTGCTTCTGAAATCTGGGCATTAGGCACCTGTATAACTAGCTAGCATAGAAAGTTAGAACCAATAAAAGCAGTTAACTCTGGGACTGAAGCCCCAGCACATGGAGGGCAAATACTTGCAAGTTTAGTGAAAATAGGTAAGAAATCAAAGCCCAAGAATAATTCTTGGAGTCAGTTCAGGATTTGATCTCTGATAAAAGCATCAGGAAATTTTTTGGAAGAATGTGGTTGTCCTCCTTGACATCAACCCAAAGATGTGACTATTTCTCAAAACATCCTGATTTCTTTCAGTGTTTGGTTTCTGTCTGATCTCTGGCAACATTCACATTGTAAATAGAGATTGCTGCTTTGGTATAGACTAACGGCTGGTGATTTCTGCTTCTTTAGAATTTTCTAAATTCTTCCCAAATTTTGTACATTAAGCCCAAAATCATATCAAGATAATTTTTTAAAGGAATTTAAAATAAACATATAACCAAATTGTAAACAGATAAGTACACCCTATTAGATGAAGATCACCATATTAGGTCATTGCCCCTTCTATAAAATCTTTCCGAAGCTCTAATTAACCCCCAGACTTTAATGAAAATTTTTATTTTATTTTTTATTTACTCATGAACAAGTTGAGTATATAAAATAGTGGAAAGCCAGGGTAGCGGGATTCTAAGCAGTGTAACAGATAAACTGTATGTCCTTGGATGAGGTGCTTACCTTTCTTTGTCTTAGTTTCCTATGTAAAGTAGGTAGAATATTACCTGCCATAATTACCAACTATAGAGCTAGGGCTGAGTCTGGAGCTCACAGACCCCTCAAGCCCATTCGCAAACCCTTCACAGGCAGGTCTACAAGCTAGGTAACAGGAAAAAGGTCCTTGGAGCCATAGGTGAAGAAATAATAGGCTTTATTTTCTAGACAGGAGATTTGCAGACCAAGCTCCAGTTCAGAGCCACTGCTTCACACACTCTGAAGAAACACACAAGAATAGCAACAAGCTAAAAGTACACAGGCACACATGTGCACTAACTCCAGCCCCCACACAACTTGTTTACAAATAATGTGCTGCAGCACCCACAACTGGACCTGACGGGAGGGGGCCTGACCAAACTACTCCATTTTCCTCACACCAACTATGGTTTATTTCCAAATAAAAATAATTGATGTAAAAGTACCACCTTCAGGAATATGGGCAAAATATGGATAATCATTAAAACCACAGGTGACTGAAGTTTAGAGGGCTTACATTTGAATACTCAGGACGTACCATGGAATTCAATAATTTCTTCTGTCAGCTTCCTTAGTTGGAGACCATAGAATCCATTCTAACTAGTTTAAGCAGAAAGGGGGTTGTTATAAGGTGTTAGAAAGCTTATATTTTTTCATATGTCTGTTGGCCATTTGGATATCTTCCTTAGAGAAATGCCTACTTAGCTCTTTTGCCCATTTTTTAATTGGGTTGCTTGTTTTCTTCTTGTAAAGTTGTTTGAGTTCCTTATATATTCTGGATATTAATCCTTTGTCAGATGTATATTTTGCAAATATTTTCTCCCACTCTGTTGGTTGTCTTTTTCAAGTCGAAGGTATACCTGTTCCCCAATGTTCATCGCAGCACTCTTTACAATAGCCAAGAGTTGGAACCAGCCCAAATGCCCATCATCAGATGAGTGGATACGGAAAATGTGGTACATCTACACAATGGAATACTACTCAGCTATAAAAACGAATGAAATACTGCCATTTGCAACAACATGGATGGACCTCGAGAGAATTATATTAAGTGAAACAAGTCAGGCACAGAAAGAGAAATACCACATGTTCTCACTTATTGGTGGGAGCTAAAAATTAATATATAAATTCACACACACACATACACACATACACACACAAACCGGGGGGGGGGAAGAAGATATAACAACCACAATTATTTGAAGTTGATACAACAAACAAACAGAAAGGACATGGTTGGGGGGGAGGAGGGGAGGGAGAAGGGAGGGAGGTTTTGGTGATGGGGAGCATTAATCAGCTACAATGTATATCGACAAAATAAAATTTAAAAAAAAAAAAAAAAAAAAGAAAGCTTATAAAATTTGGGGAGGCCCAGCTATCCAAGCTTGGATACTACACAATCAGGAACAATTCATCCAGGAGAAATACCTAATCTCTCCATGGAGTTGTCACAGCAGAAATCTCACTACCTCCCCTCCTTCCACTTAGCACCCAAGACACAGAGAACCAGGTGCTAGAGCCTTCACTGCAGCTGGAGGAACCACAGCCCTCTGCCACGTGCTTGGCCCCCACTCACATCAACTTTCCAAGTCTCCCATTGGTCATGCACAGACCCCAGGCTGCCAGGGAGTTGATCACGCAGCTTTTGCTCTCAGCCTCTCAAGTGGAGGAAGCCGTGCCAGAAGAAGGACAAAGAAGATGACGGGTGAACCAATCTGCAGTAGCCACCACCCCCAAAAAATATTTTATTATTTTTAATTGACACATAATAATCGTACATTTTTATGGGGTACAGTGTGACATTTAGACTCATGTATACAACATGTAATGATCAAATCATTACACATTACTTATCCATCACTTCAAACATTTGTTATTTGTCTGTCTGTGTTGGGAACATTCAAAATCCTCTTTTCAAGTTATTTGAAGTTGTACAATATTGTTAACTGTATTCACCCTCTTACTACTTAGTACTCCTTTCTAGCTGTTATTTTGTAACCCCTGACCAACCTCCCTATCCCCCATGCCTCCTGCCCCCTCCCTTCTGCATTCCTTGGCAACTTCTTCCACAACATTCCCAGCCTGTAGTAACCACTATTCTACTCTCTACTTCTATGAGATCAACATTTTTAGCTTCCACATATGAGTGAGAACATGCAGTATTCCTCTTCCTGTGCCTGGCTTATTTCACTTAACATAATGTCCTCCAGGCTCATTCACGTTGCCGTAAATGACAGGATTTCATTCTTTCTCTGGCTAGGTAGCATTTCACTATGGATTCATACCATGTTTTCTTTATTCAATCATCTGTTGATGAACACTTTGGTTGATTCCATATGTTGGCTGTTGTGAACGTTGCTGCAATAAACATAGGAGTGCAAGCATCTCTTCAGCATGCTGATTTCCTTTCTTTTAGATATATATCCAGTAGTGGGATTGCTGGACCATATGGTATTTCTATTTGTAGATATTTCTATTTGTATGGTATTTCTTTTTTGAAGAACCTCCAATACTATTTTCTATAATGGCTATACAAATTTACATTTCCACAAGCAGCGCATGAGAGTTTCCTTTTCTCCACATGCTTCTCGGCACTTGATATTTTTTGCCTTTTTGACATTAGCCAGTCTAACTGGGGTGAGATGATATCTCATTGTGGTTTTGATTTGCATTTCCCTGATGATTAGGGATGTTGAGCATTTTTTCATATACCTGTTGACTATTTGTATGTCTTCTTTTGAGAAATGTCTATTCAGCTCATTTGCCCGTTTTTTAATCTCAGATTATTTGCAAAAACAAATATTTTTGAGATCAAACAGAAAATGAAAAACACACTCTCTTCTGAGAAAAATCAAGTAAAGTAGGATTCCCTTTAATCTTAACAGCTGTGGAAGATCAGAAAGATACTAAGCTGCAGCTGATATTTCACCACGAGAGAGAGCCTACTACTTACTGGCAGAGAACACAGAGATCGAGCAGGGGTGGGCACTGCAGAGAAGGGCACAGGACGGGAAGGTGGGGACCAGTGTGTTTGCTATAAGCTCATTAGTACTATCTGACTTCTTAAATGATAAACATATGTTTGTTTGTGTGTGTCTTTCTGTGTGTGTCAGTGTCTAATAACCTGGAGAAAGATACATAATTGTTTAATAGTGATTATGTCTGTGTGTTAGAGTTATGAGTGATATTATTTTATTTTAATATTTTTCTGGGGTTTTTTCCCCTTGATTTCTTTCCATGAGCATGATTCATAGTAAAACAAGAAATGAGTCTGTAACTTGGATTATCAGATATGATAATACTATAGTTATGTTTCTTGTTTGCTTCTTTTTTTAGTTTTTATTTGGAAATAATTTCAAGCTTACAGAAAATTTTCAAAAGTAAAGATAATGCAAAGAACACTTGTACCCCTTCTACCCAGATTCACTTACGGTCAGCATCTTACCCTATTTGCTTTGTCATTTATGCTGTGGTCATTTAACAAAACGATGCACACTGAAATATTTATGGGTGAAATCATAAGGTGCCTGGGATTTGCTTTAAAATACTGCAATGGGGAGAAAATAAGTGTGTACAAGGAAAGACAAAAAAACCCAGAAAGTTAACGGTTGTTGAAGCTGGGTGATAGGTACAAGAGGCTTCATTTTTCTATTCCCTCTACTTTTGTAAGGTTTTGAATTTTTCCAAAATTAAAAAAAAAATGTTAAAAAGCAGCGAAAGGATAAAAAAAATTATCAGTCAAAAAATTACACAAAGAATTTCACTGATTTGACTGGTACTATTAGTTGCAAGAGAAGTCAGTCACACACACACACACACACACACACACACTCACACACACACTCACACACACACACACACACACACACACACACACTCACACACACAGTCTAAAGGCTGCCAAGCAGCTAAAATTTGAGTTGAAAAGTAAAAAATTTTAAATGAGTAAAAACCTTTACAACAAGGTTCAAAAAGTGATTTTTTGGAGAAAGACCTTCCTGGATTTTGATGAAAAACTATCTCTCTGGATTTTATGATGTTTGATCTAATAATGATCTTATCCTCGAGTGAACCAACTATTAGCTGGTTAAATTTTCTTTGCACTGTCCTATGAAAAAATGTTAAAAGTCCTTAACGTCTTCTTCTTAGCTTTTGTGCCAGTAATTTCTATTTTATGTATACAATCCCAAGGAAATAATTCGACAGGCAGTATAATTAACTAGTACCAACATGCTCAGGCTCAAAGAAAACCTTCCTGGGCCATGCTGTGGGGAGGCCTGCACCTGGGAGCACTGATGACCACTGAGATTCTGTGAGAAAAACAGGAGACAATCCAGATGCCCAGCACTCAGGGGGTGGCTGAGGAAATTATGCTATAATTCCACGTGAGAGAGCCCACAGACGTTAGATTTGTAAACGTGTAGACTATGTCAAAACACGCGTTCAAGTTTTAGAAATAATGTTAAGGGAGAGGACAGGAGACAGAATAGGATGTCCATATAGAATAACATGAATGAAATTTCATTGAAAAGGAGGAAGAGGGAATATGAAGAAAGAAAATAGAGTTTATTGTTTATTTGCTTCTTTTCTTTGTAAAATTATATAATATCATTGAAAAAAAGGAAGGAAAGGAGAAAGAGAGAGTAGGAGAGAGAAAGGGAACAAGGGAGAGGGGAAGAAACACAGTCTTATCTGAGGTATTTGAACTGCAATGTGAGGACCAACAAAGCCAAAATTATAGTGGACATGAGATTAGAAGTCACTTGTGGGCTCTTGAGCTAAATCCAGTAGAATTTTTGATTGGATAGGCTATGGAGAGTGCTAATCCATTCCCCATATAACAAAGAAAGTGATTTTTAAAATTATTCTTCGAATGTTTTATTTTCCGTGTTGTCACAGGTCACCTAATATTGGCCAGGGTGTGGAGAAATGGATTAGCACCTTCCTTCTTATCTTGTCTGACTCCCCAGTAAGTCCACTAAGATCAATAACTTAAAACATTTTACTCCTACTAACTTAAATCTCATAATCTTTCTTTTCCAAAAAACTAGATTTCCCTTCCTGATTAATAATAACCAATAATTTTCATTTGCCATGTCAGAAAAACCCTGCCAACATTAGTGGTACTAATTTTATTGCATTTAATGAGACACGAATGAGTACAATCTGAGAAAAATATTTATTTGAGCCAGCAACAAAAATTTCTGTATAACATTAGTGGTTATACAACTTATCATAACAGGAAGTCAACAACCAGAGGGCCTTGTGGACTTTGAATGGGTGCAAAACCACAGCAGAGACTTACCTTTTAGTAAAGTGTTAAGTCTTGACACTACACAAGTCTGGATGTCAAAGACATGATCCACCTCAGATCTGATTTGAGCAGATAATCCATGAGAAGATGTGTGTGACTCTCCTACATGTTTGGATTCTTTTACTGAAACTTCAGTGACAGAATAAGACAGGCAGAACTTAAGATGTTGAGCTGAAGTAACTGTAAGATTCAAGTTATCTGGATTCTCTAATTATAGTCAAAGAAAATACCCAACTTCCTTAACAAAATTAGCAAGTAAAAATTCTGACATCAGCTCTGCCCAGAAGCAGGCAAAAGAGCATGCCCAGGGTCCTAGGCAGGAGCTTAAGGCAGTACCCCACCCAGAAGCAGGGAAGAGAGCATGCCAAAAACACCACTTCCATGCAGGTGGCCCACCATAGCCACCACCACAGCCATGGCTGCTGCAAAAGAGACTTGATGCCACAGCAGTAGCCATAGCCACCATGCAGTCCAGACACTTGACTGCACTGACACAAGGAGAGTCAACCAGCAGAGACCAGAAAAGAAGATGTCTCTCTCCTCAAAGTCCACTCTAGAGTAATAGAAGAAGCCACTGCTCTACCAGATGACCAGACATCAATGTAGAGATACTAGAAATACAAAAACCCAAGAAAATATAACACTACAAAAATAATAGAGTATTTCTCAAATACCAGACCATATAGAATTGGAAACACTTGAAATGACTTGAAAAGGAATTCCAAGCAGCAATCTTAAGGAAACTCACAGAAATAAGAGAAGATTCAGTTAGACAACACAATGAAATGAGAAAAAAAAAAATCCAGGATATAAAGGAGGAAATTTACAAAGAAATTAATACCTTACAAAATAATGTAGCAGAACTCATGGAATTGAAATATTAACTGAATGAAATAAAAAACAAACTGAAAGCTTAAGCAGTAGGCTAGAACAGGCAGGAGAAAGAATTTCTAATCTTGAAGATAGTCTGTTTGAAATAACCCAGGGAGACAAAAAAAAAAGGAAAAAGGAATTTTAAAAAATGAAGAAAATCTAAGAGAGCTAGCTGACAACCTTAAGTACACAAACATTCAAATCACAGGTGTTCCAGAAGGAGAGGAGAAAGGAAAAGGCATGGAAAACCTACTCAATGAAATAATAATGGAAAACTTCCCAGGTATAGAGTGACAGAGTTTGGATGTGTTGTCTTCCCAAAACTCATGTGGAAATCTGATCCCCAACTTGGCAATATTAGGAGCAGTTTGGGTTATGGGGGCAGATTCCTCATAAATAGATTAATGCCCTAGGGGTGGGGGTAGTGAGTGAGTTCTGGCTCTATTAGTTCCCATGAGAGCTGGTTGTTTAAAAGACTCTGGCACCTCCCCTCTCTCTCTTGCCATGTGCATCTCACCATGTGATCTGCTCTTATCTGCCAACTGCCTGCCATTTTCTGCCATGATTAGAAGCAGCCTGAGACCCACACCAGATGCAGCTGTCCCAGAATCATAAGCCAAATAAACCTCTGTTCTTTATAAATTACCCAGTCTCAGGTATTCTGTTATAGCAAAACAAAAATGGACTAATACGTAGGGAGAGACATGGGCCTTCAGATCCAGGAGGCTCAAAGATCCCCAAACAGATTTAACCCAGAAAAATCCTCTCCAAGACCCATTATTGTCAAACTGGCAAAGCTCAATGACCAAGAGAGAATCTCAAAAGAAGCAAGAGAAAAGCATCAAGTCACCTATAAGGGAGACCCTATCAGACTAACAGCAGACGTCTCAATTGAAACTCTACAGGCCAGAAGAAAATGGGATGACATATTCAAAATACTAAAAGAAACAAATGCCAGCTAAGATTACTATACCCAGCGAGGCTATCCTTCAGAAACAAGGGAATAATAGTGTATTTTCCAGACAAACAAAAACTGCAGGAATTCACCACCACATGACCAGCCCTATAAGAAATGCTCAAGGAAGTCCTGCATCTGGAATCCAAAAAACTACCACAAATACACAAAAAAGAACAAAATCCACTGGTAGAAAAAAATGTGAATGAGAAAGAGAAAGAAACTAAATCTTATCATTGTAAAAAACTTAATGACAATGTAATAATGTCCCTGCTTTATTTTTGATTTCAGTAATTTTGGTCTTCTCTTTTTCTTAGTCAGTCTAGATGAAGGTTTGCAAATTTTGATCTTTTTAAAGAATCAGCTTTTGGTTTTGTTGATTGATGGAGTTTGGATGTGTTGTCCCCTCCAAAACTCATGTGGAAATTTGATCCCCAATGTGGCAGTGTTGGAAACTGATTGAGTCATTGGGGTGGATCCCTCATGAATGGATTAATGCTCTCCCTGGGGGAAGGGGGATTAATGAGTGAGTTCTCGCTCTATTAGTTCCAACGAGAGCTCGTTGCTTAAAAAGACCCTGGCACCTTCTCTCTCTCTCTTGCTTCCTCTCGCCATGTGATCTGATTGTACCTGCCAGCTGCTGCCACTTTCCACCATGAGTAGAAGCAGCCTGAGGCCTGCACCAGATGCAGCTGTCCCAGAATCGTAAGCCAAATAAACCTCTCTTCTTTATAAATTACTCAGTCTCAGGTATTTCTGTTATAGCCACACAAAACAGACTAAAACATTGATTTTATCTA
Organism: Cynocephalus volans; assembly: GCF_027409185.1. Lineage (NCBI taxonomy): Eukaryota > Metazoa > Chordata > Mammalia > Dermoptera > Cynocephalidae > Cynocephalus > Cynocephalus volans. The sequence continues at coordinate 123,238,418 of NC_084460.1, read as the reverse complement.
TTGTTTTTTTAATTCCCTATTTCATATATTTCTGTTATAATCTTTGTTATTTCCTACTTATTTTGCTTTTGCTTCAGTTTGCTCTTCTTTTTCTCTTTTCTAAGATAGAAGTTTACATTACTGATTTGAGATTTTTCTTATTTTTAATATAGGTGTTTACAAGTATAAATTTTCCTCTGAGCACTGCAAGAGCCCTGTATCTTAGAAATTTTGATTTCAATTTTGATTCAAAGTACTCTCTAATTTCCCTGTGACTTCTCTTTTTACCCATTGTTTATTTAGGAGAGTGTTGTTTAATTTCCACACATTTGTGAATTTTCTAAATTTCCTTCTGTTATTGTGGTCAGAAAACATATTTTCTATGATCATAGTCTTTTTTAAATGTATTAAGATTTGTTTTGCAGCTAAAAAGAAAAACAAATACTAAGATCTTATTTATGTTAATATGTAATGTGTTCATCATAGTTATCTTCAAATAAAATAATTTTTTTTTCATTAAAAAAAAATACATACTAAAAAACTTTTGAAAAAAAGAAAATTAGATCTGGCAATCCCAAGCACACATTTCTTCATGGTAACCAGCAGTAGGAAATGAGCAACAGCTGCCACTCCTGAGACAGGGCACTTGCCTTCCTGCTCACCTTGGATCTATATGGTCTGTAAGACTGAGACCATATGGTAATTCTTATTATTCCTCATTCCTTCACTCTTGTTTTTCAATAGTAGAGTTAAGATAGAATGGAAATTTTTCTTCTACCCATAAGTCTCTCAAATTTTGAAAATAAAAGTATATTTGCAAAACAATACAAAACTGACTTTAGATATATAAGATACACAAATTGGCACTATCTTCCAGAACCAAATTGTAGATCCACCTGGCTATCAGAATGTTATTTTGTAATAAGATCATTTTAATGCCTCTTTTTATTAAACTCTCTTGAATAGGGTTTAATATAAGGTCACCTTTTACTGAATTCCAGTGCAAGACAAGCAACCATTTAAGGTTGCAGTGTGTTAAAAGATTCTTGAGTAACTTGCCATATAATTTTTGTCAGATCACTTCCTGTGGTAGGCAGAATAATAGCCCTCAAAGAGGTCCACGTCCTAATTCCCAGAATCTGTAAGTGTGTCAGATAACCAGGCGGAAATAGGTTGCATACGGAATTAAGATTGCTGATCAGCTGACCTTGAGATAGGGAGAGTATCCTGGATTGTGCAGGTGGGCCCAATGGAATCACAAGAGTCCTTATACGTGGAAGAGGGAGGCTGGAAAGTCAGGGTCAGAGTCAGAGAGAGATTTGAAGATGCTATACTGCCAGCTTCAAAAATGGAAGAAATGACCATAAGCCAAGGAACACAGGCAGCTTCTGGGAGCTAGAAAAAGCAAGAAACAGATTTCCCTTAAAGTTTCCAGAAAAGAATTCAGCCCTATATATACTTTGACTTTAACCCGGTGAGAACCATTTTGGACTTCTGGCTTCCAGAACTGTATGACAACAAATTTATGTTGTTTTAAGCCTCTGAGTTCGTAGTAATTTGTTACAGATGCAATAGGACATATTACACCTACCCTTTCTGGGTCTCAGTTTTCTAATGTGCCAGTGGGGTGAGGAGGGCTTTACTGCTCTGACATTCTATGGCTGCAAGTTCTCCTGAGCTGTGAAAGAACTGGGCAGGTCTTTGTCATACCATGAAGATTTTGTGAGTTCAAACCATTGCAACTTTAAAAACTTTCATGAGGTAATAGGAACTGGTTGTCATAAAACTAATTTCACACTACTGTGCCCTTAGGATTAAATGACACTACAAAGAAAAATTTGACAAATCCAAAATACTGACATTCTATAGGGACAACTGTCTTGGTCTCTTCAGAAAGTCAATGTCATATATATTTTTTTAAAACGCCTTTTGAGGTTATAAGAGTCTAAAGAGACAAAGCAACCAAAGGTAATATGTGAAATTTGAATTTGAGAAAAATTTGGGAAATGTAAATATAAACTGCTTTTTAGATGAAATCAAGGCACTATAACAACAAAAAATTAACAATTTTCTTAGAGATGATAATGTGGTCATATAGGAGAATGTTCTTATCTTTAGGGGTTGCACACTGAACAGTTTTGGGGTAAATTGTCACAAATCTGCAATTACTTTTAAATGTTTCACACAAAAAATATAAATACAGTTTTGTAATTAAGGTTCTCCAGAAAGACAGAACCATTAGGAGAATTTTTTTAATACATATTTATTTAAAGGAATTTATTAGGGAGCATTGGTTCACAAGATTACAAGGGAAAGTCCCATAATGGGCTGTCTATAAGCTGGAGGACCATAAAAACTGGTAGAGTGACTCAGTCCAGGTCCAAAGACCCCATATATTAGTCCATTTCTGTTGCTTGCAACAAAATATTTAAAACTGGGTGACTTATAAAGAAAAACAAAATTTATTGCTTACAGTTTCTGAGATTGAGAAGTCCAAAGTCCATGTGATGGTGGCAACAGTGACCCAGGGTTCTCACATTGCAAGATTGTGGAAGCAAGGAAGGCAGGAGAGAGGGAGAGAGAGAGAGAGAGACTCTCCTTTTAAAGCCCTCAGAACCAGGCCTTTGGACATGAGTTTTGGGAGGCCAGGGCAGAATGTAGTGGATTGAATTATGTCCCCCCAAAACTCACTGAAGCTTGAATTTTGTCCCCAAGTTTTATGTATTAGAAACTTGGCCCCCACTGTGACTGTTAAGAGGGTGGGAAATCCTATTATGGTAATTGCAAGGGGGGGCCTTGAAGAGGTGATTGGATTGTAGGACCATGCAGTAGTGAATGGATTAAAAATGGTGGTCAGGGGCGTGGTTCTGAGGGCATTAGAAGAAGAGAGACTGTCTCTCTCTCTCCCTCCCCCCCCCCCCGTTCTCTCTGCTTCCACCATCTTGCAATGTGAGACCCCTGGGTCACTGTCGCCACCACCAGATGGACTTTGGACTTCCCAGCCTCAGAAACTGTAAGCAATAAATGTCATTTTTCTTTATAAATTACGCAGTCTCAGGTAGTCTGTTATAGAAACACAAAATGGACTAATACAGAAATTGGTATCAAGAGTGGGGTGTTGCTTATAACAAACACTTGAAAATGTGGAAGCAGCTTTGGAACTGGGTGTTGAGAAGAGGTTGGAGGAGTTTGGAGGACTCAGAAGAAAACAAAAAGACAAGGGAAAGTTTGGAATGTCTTAGAACCTGGTTAAATGGTGGCAAGTAGCATGCTGATAGAAATATGGACTGTAAAGACTATTCTAAGAAGGTCTCAGATAGAAATAACAGGGAGTTTATTGGATTTGGGGGCAAAGATCACCCTTGCTGTGAACTGGCAAGGAATTTGGCTGCATTCTGTCCATGCCCTAGGACTCTGTGGAAGTTGAAGCTTGGAAGTTTTGAACCAGAGTATTTGGCAGAAGAAATTTCTAAGCAGCAAAGCATTAAGGAAGCTACGTGGCTACTTGTAACAGCCTACACTGAGTTATGATGGCAAAGGCAAGACATAAAGTGAGAATCTAAAAGGGAAGCAGAGTGTAAAGATCTGGAAAATTTGCAGTCTATCCATGTGGTAAAGAAGCAGAAAGCATGCAATGGTGCAGCCCAGCAACCCTTAGCTAAGAAGATGAGTGTAAAAGAAAGGGAATATAAAGAGGAGAAAAAGGCCCTGAAGGCACTGCAGAAGCCTCTGGGGCCAACACTTCCATTTCAGGCCAAAAGACCTAGGGAAACAAAATGGTCTTGGTGAACAGGCCTGAGATGCCCTCCATGGGCTCGCTGCCCAGTGCCACCTCAGAATGCTGCTTCCCACAGCAGCACCCCAGCTGTTTTGGTTGCTCCAGCCATGGCTGATTTGGCCCCTGGTGTAGCTGGACCTGCAGCTTTGGAAGATACAAGCTTGAAGTCTTGGCAGTATCCATGTGGTGTTAGGTCTGCAGGCTTGCAGAATGCCAGAGCTGTGAAGGCTTGGGAGCCTCCACCTCAATTTCAAAGGATGTATGGAAAAGTCTGGGGGCCCAGGAAGAGATCTGTTGCAGGGGCAGAGTCACCACAGAGGCCTTCACTAAAGGAATGCTGAATGGAAATGTGGGATCAGAGTTGCAGCAGAGAAACCATCAGTGCCATGCCCAGTGGAGCCATGGAAGTGGGACTGCCATGGAGACCCCAGACTTGTGGAGCTACCAGAATGGAACAACAGCTTGGGAGAGTTGAAGTATGGCCTGAGACCAGGAAAGCCATAGGAGCAGAGCTGCCCAAGGATTTGGGGACCTAACCCCCACACCAGCATGCAGAGGACATGGAACATGGACTCAAGATACATGACTTGCCAGCTGTGAGATTTAATGCCTGCCCTGCTGGGTTCAGGACTTGTTTAGGACCTGTTACCCTTTTTTTTGGCCCATTCCCCCTTTTTGAATGGGAACTTTTACCCTATGCTTGTCCCACCTTTGTATCTTGGAAGTAGATAACTTGTATTGATTTCACAGATGAGACTTTGAACTGTGGTCTTTTAAGTTGAAACAAGTTAAGACTTTGGGGATGAAATGAATGTCTTTGTATGTGAAAAGGACATGAGTTTTGGGGGGCCAGGGTGGAATGTAGTGAATTGAATTATGTCTCCCCAAAACTTACTGAAGCTTGAATTGTATCCCCCAAATTTTATGTATTAGACACAGCCCCCACTGTGACTGTTAGGAGGGTAGGTAATCCTATTATGGTAATTGAAAGGTGGGGCCTTAAAGAGGTAATTAGATTGTAGGACCATGCAGTAGTGAATGGATTAAAAATGGTGGTCGGGGGCGTGGTTTTGAGGGCATTAGAAGAAGAGAGACTGTCTGTCTCTCTCCCTCCCCCCCCCCATTCTCTCTGCTTCCACCATCTTGCAATGTGAGATCCCTGGGTCACTGTCGCCACCACCAGATGGACTGTGGACTTCCCAGCCTCAGAAACTGTAAGTAATAAATGTCATTTTTCTTTATAAATTATCCAGTCCCAGGTATTCTGTTATAACAACACAAAATGGACTAATACACCCCAAAAACCAGAGAAGCCGACAGTGCAGCCTAGATCCTGAGGGCAAAGGACTGAAAGCCCTTTAGAGGCTGCTGATGCCGTTGGTGCAAGTACGAGAGTACAAAAGCCAAAGAGCCTGGAATATGGTGTCCAAGGGCAGGAAGAGAGAGAGAGAGAACCCAGCAAGCCGAGTATCACCTTTCTCCTGCCTCCTTTGTTCTTGCCAGGACTCCAGCCGATTGTTTGATTGGATCATACCCACACACATTGAGGGAGGGTCTTGCTCTCTCAGTCCTCTGACCCACATGTCCATCTCCTCTGGAAACATCCTCACAGACATACCCAGAAACAATGTCTCACCAGCCATATAGGCATCACTCAATCCAGTCAAGGTGACACCTAATAATTAACTATCCACAGATATATATTAAAATATGTGGCAAAATATTAATAAATGCTTAATCTGAGTAGTGGTATACGAGTGCTTATTTCACTATTTTTCTGAATGTTTAGAAATTTTGTAACAAAAATTTGGAGGAATTTGTCTTTAAAAACTGTTTATAAATGTTTACTGAACTTTTGCTCAAAAACAACATTTTGGCTTTGAAATGTTTTCTGTGTATAGAACTTTCTAGGTAAACTACTTGTAGCAACTCAGGCTTGTGGCAAAATAACTACCATCGTATGTAAAATAGTTTAAATAAGTTTCCAGTTAGAAAACTCACGGGGGAAAAAAATGATGCTATTCTATGAATCACTGGGAAATTACTGTCCTCTGATTGAAGAAAGCCCAACTTGGTAGAATGGGGATTTTTGGTCTCCACTGATCAGAGGTTTTCATTTCTTGATTTTGTCAATAGAAAAGATAAAAGTGAGACTCTAAAAATAGTAAGTAGAAACTTATGGACAAATAAAAGAATGTTGGCACAAAAATTATTTCCTAAACCCTAACATCCTAGAACAAGGAAACTGCAAGAAATTTGTTTTACAAAGTTTGACTAAAGTCCCAGAACTGTACCAGCCATTTCCTGTTGACATATAAAAGAACATCAGAATTAAGAAGTAGCATTCTAGTCAGTTCAGAGATTAAAAACAGGATTAGCTAGGGAGAAAATGAAAATACTTTTATATAACTCACATTTAGCCTCTTAAAAATATATGTGATCAGTCAGTAGTGATTTCTATTTGTATTAAAACAATAGTGAACAATTTAAAGTTTTTATTAAAATAGTCAAATAGTGTTTTTAATTTTTATTTGAAAAATATACAGTTAAAATCTACAATGAAATTTATGCAGAAAATTATAATTTGATCTCATTGTGGATGACATAGTCAAGATATCTGCTACCACCTAGTGGAACATAACTGTGGTGAAAGGGTAGGAAAGATTGTTGACCCTTAGCTTAAAATAAAGAAATTTCTTCTAAGTTTTATATATCAGAATCTCTATTTTTTATTTTGAAGTATGGGGCTGGCCAGTTAGCTGAGTTGGTTAGAGTGCAGTGTTATAACACCAGGGTCAAGGGTTCAGATCCCCCTATAGGCCAGCTGCCAAAATACATAAATAAAAATAACACAAATATATTGATGTATAAAAATTTAACTTCTCCAATTATGGTTACCAAATACATCCAGTTTATTGAACATTCTGAACATTATGAACTACACATTCAAATGGTTTTTACTTTTCTTCCGTTATTGCCTTTGAACAGGCTTTGCTGAATCCCCCTTTCTCATCATTTACCAAATTTTTTGTAGAATCTATGTCTTTCCAGTAACATTCACTTTTTAAAATGTCTGGCCTAGCCCTGCCCTGCCCCTGCAGAAGGCAGGAAACTTCACCACCAGCAGCCCCACAGGGGAGGTCCCAAGCAGGCAGAAAACCCAGCTAGCCACCAACAGAGCCCTGCCCTGCCCTCACAGAAGGCATGAACTCATGCCACTGCCACCAGGGAGGCCTCACACAACTTCCACAGAGGTGGTCCACAGTACCCACTACCACAGCTACTACTGCCATAAGGATGGCTTGCTGCCTTAGTAACATCAACAACCACTGTGCAGGTGGTCCACCACATATTTGACTTCACTGACACAGGAGAGGCACATGAGGAGCCTGAAAAAGAGGAAGAAGTCTTTCTCTTCAAAGTATACTCCAGAGTAATAGAAGATACAATCAATCTACAAGATGACCAGACATCAATATAGAGATATTAAAAATTTGAAAAAAGCCAGAAAATATGACACCACCAAAGGAATTCAGTAACTCTCAAGTACCACCCCCTACAGAACAAGAAACCCTTGAAATGACTGAAAAGGAATTCCAAGTAACTATCTTAAGGAAACTCAATGAGATGAGACAGGAATCTGTCAGACAACACAACAAAATGAGAAAAAATATCCAGGATATGAAGGAAGAAATTTACAAAGAGATCAATATCTTTAGAAGAATGTAGCAGGACTCCTAGAATGGAAAGATGCATTGAATGAAATGAAAAACACAACGAAGAGCTTAAGAAGCAGATTAAAGCAAGTGGAAGAATTTCCAATTCAATGGTGGTCTTTATGAAATAACCCAGGCAGACAAAAAAAAGGAAAAATGAATTTTTAAAAATGGAAAGTCTAAGAGAGCTAGCAGACAACCTTAAGCACACAAATGCCTGAATCATGGCTGTTCTTGAAGGGGAAGAGAAAGGTAAAGGCATTGAAAATCTATTCAACGAAATAATAATGGAAAACTTCCCAGGTATAGGGAGAGACACAGACATTCAGACCCAGGAAGTTCAAAGATTCCAAACAGATTCGATCCAAAAAGATGATCTCTGAGACACATTATAGTCAAACTGGCAAAGCTTAAAGACAGAGAGAGAATTCTAAAAGCAGCAAGAGAAAAGCATCAAGGTACTTTCAAGGGAGTCCCCATCAGACTAACAGCAGACTTCTCAACTGAAACTCTATAGGTGACAAGAAAATGGGATGACATGTTCAAAACACTAAAAGAAAAAACTGCCAACCAAGAATACTATTCGTAGCAAGGCTATCCTTCAGAAATGAGGGAGAAATAGTATATTTTCCAAACAAAAACTGTGGGAGTTCATCACCACATGACTGGCCTTGCAAGGTATTCTCAAGGGAGTCCTGCATTTGGAATCTGAAAAACAATAATCACTACCACAAATACATAGGAAAGAACAAAACACACTAGTAAAACACAAATGCAAATGAGAAAGAAAAAATACTAAATCTTACCACCTCAAAAAAAACCCAGCAAACATTGAAGATGAATAATAAAAGGGGAAGAAAGGAACAAAAGATACTTTAAAAACCTAAACAAAAAGTGATAAAATGCCAGGAATAAGACAATACCTCTTAATAACAACCCTAAGTGCAAATGGATTAAACTCGCCACTCAAAAGACACAGACTGATTGGATCAAAAAGCAAGACCCAACTATGTACTGTCTTCAAGAGACTTATCTCACCAGTAAAGATGCACACAGACTAATAGTGAAGGGATGGAAAAAGATATACCACACAAATGGAAACCAAAAATGAGCAGGAGTAGCTATTCTCATATCAGATAAAATAGACTTTAAACCAAAACCATAAAAAGAGAAAAAGAAGGCCACTATATAATGATAAAGGGATCTATCCAGCAAGAGTACATAGCAATCATAAATATATATGCACCCAACACAGGAGCACCCAGATACATATTTAGGTTTATTAGACCTAATAAACCTAAATAGACCCCAATATGATAATAGTGGGAGACCTGAACACCCCTCTCTCATCATTGGACAGATCTTCCAGGCAACAAATCAACAGAGAAACACAGAATTTAAACTACACATTAGACCAGCAGGACCTGGCAGATATCTACAGAACATTTCACCCAATGACTTGAGAATATGCATTCTTCTCATCAGCACATGGAACAGTCTTCAAGATAGATCACATGTTAGGTCACAAATCAAGTCTCAATAACTTTCCAAAAATTGAAATCATCTCAACTATCTTTTCAGGCCATGATGGACTAAAACTAGAAATTAATAACAAGTGAAATTCAGGACTCTATATGAATATATGGAAATTAACCAACAGGTTCCTGAATGACCTATGGGTCCAAAAAGAAATTAAACAGGAAATCAAAATATTTCTAGAAACCAATGAACATAAAGACACATCATATCAAAACCTGTGGGATACTGCAAAAGCAGTACTAAGAGGGAAGTTTATGGCAATAAATGCTTACTTCAAAAAAAATAGAGAGATTTCAAGTAAACAACCTAACCCTACACCTAAAAGAACTAGAAAAAGAACAATCCCAAAGTTAGTAGATGGAAAGTAATATTAAGATCAGAGCAGAACTAAATGATATAGAGACCCAAAAAATAATACAAAAGATCAATGAAACAAAAATTTGGGTTTTTGAGAAGATAAGCAAAACAGAAAAAACCAGACAAAGGTACAGCAAAAAAAGAAAGCTACAGACTAATATCCCTGATGAACATAAATGTAAAAATCCTCAACAAAACAGTAGCAATCAGAATACAGCAACACATCAAAAAAAAATTATACACCACAATCAAGTGGGATTCATCTGAGGGCTGCAAAGATGGTTTAACATATGCAAATCAATAAATGTGAGGCACCACATCAACAAAATCAAGGGCAAAAACCAAATGATTATCTCAATAGATGCAGAAAAAGCATTTGACAAAATTCAACATCGCTTCATGATAAAGACTCTCAGCAAATTAGGTATAGAAGGAAAGTACATACTCAACACAATAAAAGCCAGCTAGTGCAAGCCCACCTCTAATATCATACCAAATGGGGAAAAACTGAAGGCTTTTCCCTTAAGAACAGGAACAAGACAAGGATGCCCACTCTCATCACTCCTATTTAACATAGTACTGGAATTACTGGCCCAAGCAATCAGGCAAGAGAAAGAAATAAAGGGCATCCAGACTGGAAAAGACAAAGTCAAACTGTCCTTATTTGCAGATGACATGATCCTATATATAGAAAAACCTAAAGACTCTATCAAAAAACTCTTAGAGTTGAGTAGTAATTTTGGTAATGTTGCAGGATATAAAATCAATACCCCAAAATCAATAACATTTTTATTCTCCAATAATGAACTAACCGAAATAGAATCAAGAAAGTAAGCCCATTTACAACAGTTACCAAAAAAATAAAATACCTAGGAATCAATTTAACCAAGAAGGTGAAAGATCATTACAATGAGAACTACAAATCATTACTGAAGAAATTAAAGAAGACACAAAAAGATGGAAAGACATTCTACGCTCTTGGATTGGATGAATCAACATTGTGAAAATGTCCAGACTACCCAAAGCAATCTACAGATTCAGTGCAATCCCCATCAAAATACCAATGACATTCTTCACAGAAATAGAAAAAACAATCATATGGAGCAATAAAAACCCTAAATATCTAGAGCAATCCTGAGCAAAAGAAATAAAGCTTGGCATGTAACATGACCTGACTTCAAATTATATTACAAATCTATAGTAACCAAAGCAGCACAGCACTGGCATAAAAAATAGACACTTGGACCAATGGAATAGAATAGAGAACCCAGAAATCAATCCACAGAGTTACAGCCAACTGATCTTTGACGAAGGCACAAAGAATATACATTGGGGAAAGATTGCCTCTTCAAGAAATGGTGCTGGGAAAATTGGATATCCATATACAATAGAAAGAAACTAGACCTCCACCTCTTGCCATATACCAACATCAACTCAAAATGGATTAAAGATTTAAGTATAAGACTTGAAACTATAAAACTACTAAAGGAAAATATAGAGGAAACACTTTAGGAAGTAGGACTGGGCCAAGACTTTATGAATAAGAGCCCAAAAGCACAATCAGCAAAAGAAAAAATAAGTCAATGGTATTATATCAGTCTAAAAAGTTTCTACACAGCAAAGGAAACAATCGACAGAGTGAAATGACAACCTACAGAATGAGAGAAAATATTTCCAAACTATAGATCCAATAGGGGATTAATAAACAAAATATATAGGGAACTTAAGCAAGTACACAGTAAAAAAAAAAAAAAAAAAAAAAAAATTAAAAAATGGGGAAAGGAGCTGAATAGACATTTTTTGACAGAAAACATACAAATGGCAAACAGGTACTTTAAAAAATGCTCAACATCACTAATCATTAGGGAAATGCAAATTAAAACCACATTGAAATATCATCTCACCCCAGTTAAACTAGCTAAAATCAAAAAGACTGAGAGTAACAAGTGCTAGCAAGGGTGAGAAGAGAGGGGATATAGTCCTACACTGTTGGTGGGACTATAAATTAGTACAACCACTGTAGAAAACAGTATGGAGGTTTCTCAAACAACTACAGACATATCTACCATACAATCCAGCAATCCCACTGCTAGGTACATACTCAAAGCAATGAAAATCATCGCATTGAAGGGATACGTGCACTACCATGTCTATCACAGCTCTACATAGAATAGACAAGATATGGAACCCCCCTGAATCTCCATTGTAGGACATCTGGATAAGGAAAATGTGGTATATACACACTAGGGAATACTATTGAGCCATAAAAAAGAATGAAATTCTGCCATTCACAGCAACATGGATGAGCTTGGAGAAAATTATGTTAAGTTAAATAACCCAGGCACAGAGGGAAAAAAACTCCATGTCCTCACTCATAAGTGGAGCTAAGAGAGAAAAAAGGAAGGAAAGAAAGATCACAGTGGTATGTTGGACTTGCAGAGGGAGAGAGCATACCTAGAGTTGCTGGGGTTGGAGGGGAGGAGGGGAAGGGAGGTCGGGGAATGACTGGGTGGGGGATACAGGTATAATTGCAATTTGTGGTAAGGGGCATGCCAATAGTATTGATCTGATCATCACATTTTGGGCACAGGTGGTGATGGTCAGCTTTGTACCCCATTAATATGCATAATGCATTTTTTAAAAATGAAAAAAGCAATCTGACCTAGTTCGAACTTCAGATCCAACTTAAGGCTCACATCCCCCCCACCCGCCTCACCAGGCGAACTTTGGCTGAGAGACTTGAAGTGAGAAATGACTGTAGTCTGTTCTTTCACTCATACTTCCCTCCCTCTTCTGGGTCTGGAAGATGGAAGTGAACACCTGTCTCTAGTTTATCCGATCTTTCTTATAGTTCTCTCTTGGCTGCCTTTGCTTCTCTAGCTAAGTCCAACAGGCTGCTGATGCCAGATGAGTGGGTGATATATACCAAGTAGGCCTACACAGCTGCCGGCTGTCCACAGAGACAGCTCATTGCCTTTAACCCCGCCTGTGTAGACAAGGAGTCAGAAACGTACAGGAAGAGCTGGTTTGCTCAAGTTCACACCACCTGCAGAGTGTGCCTGAGTCCCCAGGTCTCCTGATTTTTTGGCCCCAGTGCCATTTCTTTATAGTTTTTGTGGTAAGTAAATATAGACTATATAATAAGTAAAGAGAATAGGCAAAGTAGAATAATGCTATTTGAAATAACCACAAGTTATTACTTAGCTCTAATGTAAAAAAAGACAAGCCCAAACACTATTAACTTAGACAAATGATAGAAAAAGCATTATTCCAATAATGTATCTTATTAGTATATATCAATAGTAACATAATTTTAGAAAGATTTTTTTTTAAATCATAAAAATAGCCCATAGTTCTATATGTCATTCCCCACTAAAAGAAACCAAAACTCCTTAGAGAAATGATTGATTCCAGGGCTGTGGTAGGAAATATATAAGCTGAATCTATGATACGTTGTTGAGTCAAAAATTAAAGAAGCTTTTAAAGACTACTGTAATTATATCAAAAAGACATAAGAACCAACTTGAAGGGGCTCGCATTAGTCTAAGATGGGATAATGTGGGCATCAATAAAAGAACAGTGACTACAATTGATTGAAACATTTCAAATAAATAAAAACCCTCCAAAATCCCACAACCCCCCCAAAAATAATTAAAAATAAACTCTTAAATGTCAGCATTGGAAGTTTCCAGGACACGAACTCATTATCTGTTAGTTGATTACTTAAGGGAAAGAATCAAGCATTCAGCCTGCCTTTCCCTATGAACTGTATTTCAGGGTAATCAGATAGTTGATGATAAAAAGTTCTTCTTTATAAAAGAATTAAATTATTAATTAATATATAATATTTTATAGCAAATTACATAATAAACTATACAGCTATATAAATATGTCAAAACTGGGGCCGGCCCCATGGCTCACTTGGGAGAGTATGGCACTAGTAGCACTGAGGCCGCGGGTTCAGATCCTATTATAGGGATGGTTGGTGGGCTTGCTGGCTGAGCATGGTGCAGACAACACCATGCCGAGGATTGCGATCCCCTTACCGGTCAAAAAAAAAAAAGTCAAAACTAATTAAATTGTATACTTTAAATATGTGCATTTTATTGAAGCACATCATTATACCTCAACAAAGCTGTTTACAAGTACATAGATGAACTAAAACAATAGCAACCACAAATAACGAAAGTAATGACATAGTTAGAAAAATCACCATTTGCTACACCTAATGAAATAATGGGTCAAGGCTGTCGCTAATGTACACCGATGCTAAAACCATCACATAGAAGGTTGATGGTGAACGTTATAATGAAGAATCAGGCTGACTCACCTAAATCCACTGAATAATATCCACATCACTCAAGTGGGACAGGACATCATTATTATTTTATTGCCTAAAAACAAACCTAAATCTAAATCTAATCAACCCTGTAAGTGTAAATAGCAACTTACAGAAGCATGGAGTATAAAGAAATAAGTTAAATGACATCATGAGAAAGCAAGCGGCCAAATCCAGGATATGGTGCATCATATGAGATAAATGGAGAAACTTGGTTTCTCCAAAAAATTAATGAAGGAAAGGCGGGGGGAGGGAGGAGGGGTGGATAGAATTATAAGAGATATAGGATAATCACAGTGCAATAAAAATTAGTTGCTAATGGCAAAATCAAAACCAAAACTGTCCTTCCACCTTGAAAGTAAGAAACCTTCTTGTTGCTTTGTGTTGCTTCGCCCCCCATGGATTTGTCACCCCACTTCCCCTGGGTGACTTAGATGCAAAGGATCACTCAAAGCCCATCTCTTCTGAGCAGTGAGAAGCCCCGAAGTGGTTAACTTCCCTGGGACCCTCCAGCAAGAGGCAACCCTTCCTTGGGAAATTAATACCAAATTGGGGTTCTCTTCCTGCATTTATTTTCCAGACCAGAAAGTTACAGGAAGAGAACAAAGGTGGGGTTATAGTTTAACAAGATAGGCTGGTAACTTTCAGTGAAACAAGCCAGATGACAGTCCAGTAGACAATTAAGTGTTCTTATCAACACAAGCTTGATCTTAGCAAGCATTCCTTCTTATAGCAATTTCTCAGTATCTTTACATAACAATCAGTAACTAGTCTGTCTTTGAGCCAGCAACCTGCTGTGCCACAAATCTTTATCTCACACCAGAGACTTATAGCCTGAGGAAAATTTCCTGTCCTTGCAAGGTCAATATTTGAAACTGCAAGGCTTTGGAAAACCAGGCCCTGTGAAGTACGTATGCTTTATAGTATATTCCACACCTTCTATTAAACAACTTTTGGGTGAAAAGGAAAATGTAAATTATTTTCCCTAAGACTGTTGAATTTGCAAAATATACTGAGACTGGAAACACTATATATTAGAATCTATGGGATTTATTTTTAAGTAATCTGAGAAAAATTCATAGTCTTAAACACTTATAGCAATAAAAATTAAGAAAATAAGTGAATTAAATTCACAACTCAAAAAGCTAGAAAAATAAAACCAAAGTAACCAAAAGAAGAGAAAAGGAAGAAACAATAAATCTAAAAGCCCAAAATTAATAAAGAACAAAAAAAAAAAAACAAATCAAAATTCTTGTTCTTTAAAAAAAGATAGACAAATCAAACAAAATAATAAATAACAAAAGGGATATAACCATTGAAACAGAGAAAATATTTCTTTTAAAAATTACAAGTGACTACTTTGTACATCACTATGCAAATACATTTGAAAAGTTAGATGAAATTAATAATTTCCTACTAAAATATGATTTATTAAAATTGACTCCACTAAAGATAAAAAGCTTAAACAGACTAATAGTCATATAAGAAACAGAGAAAGTTATCAAAGAACTACCCAGAAAAAGCACCAGGCTCAGTTTCAAAGAAAAATTTTACCATATCTTCCAATATCACGTAGTTCTAATACAATATAAATTGTTCTAGAAAATGTCCAATTTTATAACATTGATTCCTAAAGCTGACAAAGTTGAAGCAAAGAAAATGACAGAACAACAATATCACTTATATACATTGTTCAAGAATCCTAAAATCAAGTATTGATAAACAGGTTCTATGCCACTTTAAGAAAATAATACATCATGTCCAATGGGATTTATTCCAGGTATACAGGGTGGTTCATTATTAGAAAATTAATTACTTTAATTCACCATATTAATAGATCTAAGTAGAAAAACCACATGATGATCTCTATGGATACTAAAAATATTTTGACAAAACTCAACACCTATTTTCGATTTTAAAAAAGCACTCAAGAATATAGCAATTAATGGATATTTCCCTGATGTAATAAAATATATACATCTCAGTCCTAAAGCCAGCATCTTACACAGATATCATGATAGTATATCTGAAAAATATTAGAGAATTAATAGTAGAACTAACCAAGCAACAAAAATATTCTAAAGTTAACAGGATATAAAACTAACGTACAGAAATCAATAGCCTTTAGATACACTAACAGTAACCAGTTAGCAGATAAAATAGAAGAGAGAGCCCTATTTACAATAGCATTATTGTAATGGGAAATAACAGCAACAAAAAAAAGAGATAAATTCTAGGGAAAACCTTAACAAGAAATGTGCAAAATCAATATGAGAATAATTTTAAAACACTCCTAAAAAACTAAAAAATAGACTTAAACAGAGAGACACTTTATGTTCTTGAATAGGACTACTCACGTGTAAAAGATGTCTGTTCTTTTCAAGTTAATTTACAAATTAAATAAGATTCTCCATAAATATACCAATAAGCTTTTTTGGAACTAGATAAGTTAATACTAAAGTTCATATGGAAAAATAAATGTGTGAGAATAGCTTTAAAAAAACTGAAAAAGAAGAGCTGTAAAGGCACTGCCAGATATTAAAATACATTATAAAATCTCTATAAGGGAAATTTAGTATTGGCACATGAATAGACAGTTCTGTGTAATAGAATACGAAATCCAGAATTAAGCCTATGAATATATGGAAATTAAGGATATGATACAAAAAAATCATATAGCATCTAAAAAGTCACTGGGGAAATATGACTGTTTAACATATGGTATGAAGATAACTTGATAGCCATTTTGAAAAAATAAAATTGAACCTACACTTCCAAGTATGCACAAGAATAAACTCCCAATGGGTCACAGATTTAAATATAAAAAAATGAAATTAAACCATATAAATATTAGAAGAAATCAATGGAGAATTCCTTTATACCCTGAATGTGAGTAAAAATTTTCTAACTATGACTCCAAATACAGATTCAATAAAAGAAAATACTGGTAAATTTGACTATGTAAAAATAAAAAATTGTCACACCACAAAAAAAGAACACCAAAAGCAAAGTCAAATGATAAATCACAAACCAAGAGAAAAATATTTGCAACATATATCACAGGTAATAGGCAATATCCTTAATATATTAATTATTTTTAGAAATCAAGGAAACAAAGACCCAATACCCGATATAAAAATGGTCAAAAGACATGAACTCACCATTACGTGAGATAAGAAAAAGGCTGTGAAGGTGAGTGGGATCTTGTCCTGATAGGTTGTAAGCAGAGTTAGAGAGGCCACCACTTCTCTTTTAATGAAAAGATAAGTAATAGCAAGCTGCAAAGGCTTTTGCTATCAGGTTGTTTTAAAAAATCTTTGAGGGGTACTTAATTGAAGACAACAGAATGAATGAGTGAGGAAACTTATATAGTCTAAAAACAGGGTTAGTTTTATCAATGATTGATAACAATTGAAGGACACAAAGTTGCAGCTAGATAGGAAAAATAAATCCTATTGGTGTATAGTTGATCCAGGAATCTATAATGAACAATGATTTACTGCATGTTACCAAATGACTAGAAGAGAGATCAAATGTGCACATCACAAAGATATGATTAAGTGTTGCAATGATGAATGTGCTAATCACCCTAAATAGATCACACATTGAATACATGTATTGAAATATAACTCTGTACTCCAAAATATGTGCAATCAATATGTTTCAATAAAAAAACTTAAAAAAATAAAATAACAATTGAAGCCTTGAGAATAGTACAAAATTGCATTTGTGAGTTTGCATTTCTTTACATCTGGCTTTAAAAGTGACTAAGTGAGCATGTATGCTTACCTTTGAAAAAGCGACTCTGTTTTTATTTCTAACACTTGACCAAACAGCATTATGATCTCTTTAACCAAGGATTCATTGTTACGTGGTTGGAATTTAAGGTCCCCTCCAACCACAAGATCCTGAAATACTGGGATAATGCTATAATAACCCAGCTGAGCAAGCATAACCAAGGTGCCATTAGCCACTTGGTGGCGATATATCCTAATTGCATGTAAAATTCTTAAATGGTAATGAACAGCCTGCTAATAGGTTTGGAAACAAATTTATAAAGATATTTCAAGAAGGTCACAAGTTGCTTTAATTGGAAAGGTCAGCGGAATGCTGAATATCCTTTAAATGGGCATTAAAAGCAAAGCAAAACACATTCTGTCTTTGTCAAAAATATTTGTGGATACACTCTAGAAAATCCTATTAGAAAAGGTCACTGGAGCTAGCAAAGTTTCAGAGGGAAAGGAGAGCTGCTGACGTAGCAGTGGTAACTAAAAATACATACACTGAAAAGGGATTTAATTAGTAATACTAGGAATCTACTAATATATGTACAAGAAAAAAACAATACTCTACACTTTTTTCTATATATACATATAGGGTTCAATGCTATCCACGGTTTGAGGCGTCCACTGGGGATCATGGAACATATCCTCTGCAGATAAGGGGGGACTACTGTACTGTTTAGCAATCTGAGCTTGAATGAATCGGTTATACATTTGAGAGAGAATAGGGACTGGACTCGGGGCCCCTCATCCCTGATTACAGAGAGCTGAGACAAACACCCTCGCAACCACAGGAATCCCACTCTTACTGTATAAAAAGGGACTAAACCATACATTTCTTAAATAGTATCTTACGGGAATGTGGGAACAGAATGTTTATCCAAAGGAGAAGACCCAACTGCAAGAACTGGACTAAACTGGCTTATGCCAAGATGTACTTCAGTCCTGACCTTTCACCAACTATTTTCTTCATTATAATACTAAAAATCACACCAAGGAATGGAGATTTAAAACGCTAATGAGAGGCCGGCCCATGGCTCACTTGGGAGAGCGTGGTGCTGATAACACCAAGGCCATGGGTTCGGATCCCTATATAGGGATGGCCAGTTGGCTCACTTGGGAGAGCGTGGTGCTGACAACACCAAGTCGAGGGTTAAGATCCCCTTACCGGTCATCTTTAAAAAAAAAAAAAAAAAAAAAAACGCTAATGAGACATGCAACGCATGAAGAAGCATGACTTCCAAGTGCGCAAGCACCAACAAATCCCCATCTCTACCTGCTTCGACATCATCCCTTTCCCGCCTATGCCCCTTTAAAGCTTTTCCCTGACCTTCCCCTTAGGGAGCCAGCCTGGGGAAAGTGTCTTTTGAGCTGACTCCCTTGTGCTCAAGCACAAGCTCCAATAAAGCCTTGCCTGTGATTTCCGTGCTGCCTCTTGTCAATTTCCATTGCATAGAGAGTCCAAGGGCCCAGTTCGGTAACACTTCCAGGGCTTCAACTTCTTCGCCTGAACCCAGAGTTACATCAAGGGCCAGCACATTTTTTCTGTAAAGTGCCAGATAATAAATATTTTAAGCTTTGCAGGCCATGTGTTGTCTGTTGCAACTATTCAACTCCACCAGTGTAGCAAAAAATCAGCAATTGATCATACATAAACAAATGAGCGTGTAAACATAGAAAACCCCCCACACTCGTGTATACAGTATAGAACTAACTTTGTTTTCCCTTTATAGCTAGCCCTTAATGATTAAGATTTTATGGAAAGTAGATGTCCTGTCTTGCCCGACACATCTCTCAAAGCAGGAAGACATCCTGTCTCCCGACACATTTATCTATATAAACCCCCGACCTCAGTTGATGTGGG
This sequence comes from Cynocephalus volans, assembly GCF_027409185.1. NCBI lineage: Eukaryota > Metazoa > Chordata > Mammalia > Dermoptera > Cynocephalidae > Cynocephalus > Cynocephalus volans. The sequence continues at coordinate 123,219,064 of NC_084460.1, read as the reverse complement.
AGGCAGTTGGAACTTTACCTTCTGTCTCCCAGTCAACATCTTCTGATATAAAAAGACTTTCCTTTTTAGTTTCTTTAAGGTGTGATTGGCAATCCTATAGCAATGAGCACTCAGACCCACACAGGTCAGAGATCCCTCCAGGTAGGGGACTCCCACAGGATTCATCCATTGCCAAGCATGTCTGTGTTCCAACAAAATTTTATTTAGGGACACTGAAATTTGAATTTTACATAATTTCACATGTCATGAAATATTATACTTCTTTTGATATTTTTTAAATATTTAAAAAGGCAAAAAACATTCTTAACTCAAGAGCTATGAAAAAAAAACAGGCAGCTGGGCTGGGTTTGGCTCATTCAACAATAGTTTGCAAACCCCTGGGCTAGATATTCTCTAAACTCCCCTCCATCCCTGTGTCTTTGTTGATCAAACGGCTACTGATTCCCTATTTAGCTAACACTAGTGTTATACTTCTTTTATACGTCTTACACCTTCTACAGCCTAAAGCAGTTTCTCAAGCTTTATTTACTTACATCCACATTAGAAACGAATTAAAAAGACTTCACATCTTTGACATAGTTCACATTATTTTAAAAGTACTGTAGTTATCTTCGTTCTTCCAAATGTACACATGGTTTTTCAAACTTTACATGTCCTTCTCCCTCCCCTCCCAGTGGAGCGATTCCCAGAATTGCCCTCACTCATCTGAGAATAACTGCCTTATGGTTGTTTGACTTGAGAATTACCAGTTGGAAAGCCCCCTGAAACCTCACTTCTCCTTTCTAGTGTAAAAGAACATCACTTTTCCTCTAACTCTGCTGTAAATGAGGATGGCTAACTTAAACTTATTCCATGGAACAATGAGTTCCAGGGAAGACCTTTACCTGTGTCTAGCTACTTGACCATGCCAGTTGTAATCCTGCACCAACTGGGCCAATTGCCGAGCTAGGGCTGGGTCTGGAGCTCACAGATTCTTCCAGCCCGTTGTCCAGACTGGGTCACAAACCCTTCACATGCCAGGCTGGGTCACCAGACCCCTTACATGCAGGTCTGTGAGACAGGTAAGCAGCAAGCTTGTCCTTGGAAGCCGTAGGTTGGAAAACATGGCTGTGCACAGCGGCAGCTGCCCAGAGCAGATGCCCACCCGCCTGCTTCACTAAAACTACTCTCTGAAGAACACAAGAATAGCAACAAAACTAAGAAGATACATTGGCACACATGCGCACTAACACCACACCCACCCACCCACCCCACCCCACCCCACACACCCACCCACCCACCCCACCCCACCCCACACACCCACACACCCCACCCCACCCCACCCCCCCACACACCCCACTCCCACACACACACACACACACTTTGCTTACAAAGGATGTGCTGAACCACACCCAACCGGACCAAGGTGAGGGCCCTGACCAAACCATTGTATTTTCCCAACAATCTGACTTACTCTTTCTTCCACATGGACAGAATCCAATGTAAGAGCAGGAACATGGATCCACGAATTTGTGGTTCTCCCCTGTTGGCCTAAGACCACGAGACACCTACCTTTTAACCAAGATCTGATTAGCTTGATGACCACATAACTGGTTATAACAGCTACAAGAATAAAACGCTGGACATTTACACTTGTGGTTATGGCTAGTCTGTGCAAAATGTCTTAAAACTGTAGAGGAGAGAAAGAAGCTAGCTGCTTTTAGATCCATCCCTGGTTGTTATAAATCTGGGCCTTTGGGCTCTCTATGCAATAGAAATTGACAAGAGACAGCACAGAAATCACAGGCAAGGCTTTATTGGGGCGTATGCTTGAGCACGAGGGAGTCAGCACAAAAGACAGTTTCCTCAGGCTGGCTCCCCAAGGGGAAGGTCAGTTTTAAAGGGGCTTAGGCAGGAAAGGGATGACATCTAAGCATGCAGGGGTGGAGATTTCTTGGTGCTTGTGCACTTGAAAGTCATGCTTCTTCATGCATTGCATGTCTCATTAGCATGTTAAATCTCCATTCCTGGGTGTGATTTTTAGTATGAAGGAAAAAATAGGTGAAAGGTCAGCACTATAGCTCATCTTTGCATAGGCTGGTTTGATCCAGTTCTCACAGTTGGGTCTTCTCCTTTGGGTAAACATTCTGTTCCTGCATTCCTGCAAGATACTCTTAAGAGATATGTGGCTTAGGCCCTTTTCTTATGGGTATGAGTTGGATTCCTGCAGTTGGGAGGCTGTTTGTTTCAGCCCTTAGTGGTCAGCAGTGAGGGGCCCAGTCCCTATTCTGACTCATTACCCACTGAAAGATTTTATCCTCCTTAATCTTAAGGGAAAATAGGCTGGAGGTCTCATTCTTCTGAAACTACTTCCTGCTGTGCATGGACATTGGCCCTGCCTATATTCCAGAGGTATAAAAATCTCTCTCTGACTGTTCTAAGGACCTGTAAGGACCTAGGGCCTCTTGCAAGGGTAGGGGATGAAAACTCTGTGCCAGCAACATTTTGACATGGAACTGTTAAAGCCTGGACGGCACAAATTTTACTAAAAGGTTAAAAAGATAAGGACCAAAAAAGTAACAATAATAAAATAGCCATTAAGGGTCCCAAGAAGGGTTGGAACCACGTGATACTGGGAAGATAATTTTTGATTGTCGACCAAATGTTATCTGTTGTACCTTGTTGACTAAAGTTATGAAACCATCTAGCCTGCTTTAAAATTGTTCGAGCACTTTCTTCTATTTGTCCGCTTGTGTTAATACATAAGCAGCAAGAAGTGTTGGTGATAGCACAGATGCCCCTTGTTCAGCTAGTAGGTAATCTAGAGTTATTCTATTACCTAATGTAAAACTTGCTAGGGAATTTAGGGATCTTTGAAGAAGTTGGAAATTGTGGCCGGTTTCAGTGGCTGCTACAACCTGGGAGGCAGTGATGTCACATGCAGTGACAGCATTGTAGATTATTCCTCCAGCTAATCTGATGAAAGATCTTACTAATTATACCACTCCAGCAATGATTGGGCCAACTCCCCTCTTTTCCTGAGAATAGAGCCTGACTTGCATCCCACTGGTAAGAACCTGGATGGAGTTCAAGGGTTCCACATATCCTACTGTCCAGACTCCCCCAAACTAAGTTAAGTCAAAGCATTGTAAGGCTATCCCTTCTACTTTATTGAAGGCTCCCAAAAGCATTAACTCTCAAGGCAAACAAATTAGCCCGTCACTAGTCTGTGGGAAAGATGGACTAAGGAACTCATCCAAAAGCCATGGTATAATTTGAGGCTGGAGCTCACTGGTGGAATGTAGAGGAATTGAAAAATTGCATCCTAGGTTCTTATGGATATGGCCAGGTGTGTTCTTTTTGATCCAATCCTCCCAGTCCTTCCACATTTGTATTAATTGAGTTATATTTACATTCCTCAGACCCTGGGGTCACTGTACAATTTAGGAGGGATATAGATTGAATCCCCCAGTCCTTCGGTTCCCCATTACATGTTACATTAAAACGGGCCTGGGTAGTGGAATTTATACATGTTATTTTGCCCTGAATTCATAAGTGAGCACGTGTCAGTTGTTTGAATCTGAGTGTTGTCTCAACAAGTTCACCTGGCAGAAAATATTCCTTGGAGATGTAAATGTCTTTGCTACATTAGTGTAGAAAGCTAAAGCTGTGGCCATTAAACACAGTTGGGGGGAATTTGGTTGGGACTTTATTCTAATTTCAGGATTTAAGTGTGTTATTTCCCCAGTGTGGCATAATCCTGCCGACTATGCCAATTGTAGAGCTAGGGCTAGGGTCTGGAGCTCACAGACCCCTCGAGCTGGTTCACAAACCCTTCATACGCAGGTCTATGAGCTAGGTAACCAGCAAAAAGCTCCTTGGAGCCTTGGTTGAATTAGAAATAGTCTTTATTCAGCACACACAACACTATGAGCTAAGCAGTCCACAGAGAAACTCAGAAACACAACTGCTACTGGCAAGGTCCAAAGTAAAAACTGAAACTGAGCAGCTGCCAGCAGAGTAAACGTGCTCTATTGTTAGACAAGAGCTCTCTGCCACTAGCCTGCTTCACAAACTGCAGAACACACAAAAGGAATTAACTAGAAAGACACATGGGTGCACCTGAGCACTAATTCCACCCACATGTTTACAAGAAATGCCGAGGGAGCCTGACTAAATTATTCTGTTTTCCCCACACCCAGTAAGGCTTATAGCTAAGGATCCCTCTCCTAGAGTACTGATGCCCAAGCAAGAAATATTACCCTCTCAGTGGTTGTTGGAGACAAACCCAGCAGTCAGAGCTTTTTTCCCCAAATTAGGTCCCTTGTGAGTTCCATAAGGGTATTGTTTTTCCAGTGTGGTTTTCCTGTAATTCCCTGAAGCAGTTTTAGAATTGTCCCCATCCACATCATGGGAAGAGGAGGATTCATTTTGTTCCTTATTCCCAACAAGGACAAAAGAGGCATTTACGGGGGGGGGGCAGGGGGGATGGCTGAGCAAAGTGACAAAACAGCAGCAAAACAGCCAGTATCATGAGGAAAGCCATCAGGCCAGATTTACTCACCACATCATTTATCTGTCTGTGGATCTAGCTTTTTAAAAGGGTATTTGAGGTCTTTCACAGGTTCACAGGTTAAAAAGTCGGAACTTCCAGAGAGTCCTATAAAAATTCAGAAGAGAAAAGTTTTACTCTTGAGAGGTGTATCCAGCTGGGGACTCGTAGTTTGACTGCTGTTGGGGTGGCTAAGATTACTTGGTACGGCCCATTCCATTTAGGTAACAGCTGATTTACTGGAAAGCCCTCCTTCTAAGTTTTGAGTAGGGCCTCGTCTCCTGGTTGGACTTGTGTGAAGCTTCCCTTGTCCATGTCAGAGCAGATGAAATTTTATTCCCACATTCTATAATAGCCTTCTGAACCTGTCCCAGGTTGACTATATGTCATAGGTTTTGGTTTGTTTCCCCATATAATGAAAGATCAGTGGTGAGGAAGAGTTTCTCATAGATCAACTTAAGGAGTTAAGTTTTAAGTTGTTTCTAGGGCCCATACGGACTCTGAGAAGTATGATTGGGATCATTTTAACCCAAGGCTCACAGGTTTCCTGGCAAAGCTTTGCTAGGGTCTTGTTAAGGGTGTGATTCATTCTTTCAACTTTGACTGATGACTGAGGATTCCAGGAAGTGTGCAGTTTATAGTTTATCCCTATGGCTGTTGAAAGGTCCTGAGTGACTTTCACTACAAAGGAGGGCCCATTATCACTCTGAAGAGACCAGGGGAGTCTGCACCGAGAGATTACTTCCTTTGAAAGGAGTTTACAGGCTTTCATCGCCCCCTTGGTTTGGGTAGATAATACTTCAACACAGCCAGTGAAAGTGTCCCCAAGTACAAGGAGCTATTTGTATCCTGATCTGGGAATCATTTGGGTGAAGTCTATTTGCCAGTTCTCCCCTGGATAGGTCCCTCTGTGCTGGACTGGCTTGACCAGGACACAGGGGACTGGATGCATTCAAAGGTGATTTTGAGCACATTGCTCACAGGCGAAAGTCACCTGTTTTACAGTTTTTCCAAGTCACTTTCCAGTAAAGATCTTGTGTACAAAGTCCCGGAGGGCATCTGTCCCATGAATAGTGTACTCATAGAGGTGAATAATGAGTCTCCATTGGCCTGCCCCAGGGACGAAAACCCTATTACCATCTGTGAGCCATCCAGCACTATCATCATATCCAAATTTTCGAGCATCCTCCCTTTCTTGTGACATGCATTGAGGGCAACGGGGGAGCTCAAAAGGATTTACCATTAGAGGCAAGACTTGTTCCGGTTCTAATGATCGAGCTCTCTCTTTGACAGCCTTGTCTGCCTTGTGTTCCCTGGTTTATTGGGTAGCCATCGCTTTGATGTCCTTCGCAGTGGATGACAGTCACCTGGTGGGGAAGCTGTACAGCTTCTAAGAGAAACACAATTGAGTTGTTACGTTTGATTGGGGAACTTTTAGCTGTCAGCATTCCCCTCTCCTTCCATAGGGCAGTGTGGGCATGTAATACAAGATTTTGAATCAATATAGATGTTTAGTCTTTTTCCTTTTCCCAATTGTAAGTCTCTGACCAAGGCAGTTAGCTTTGCCTTTGTGAGCGGATGTTTGGGGAGGGAGGGCCTTAGCTTCTATGATTTTATTTAGGCTTACTATTGCATAACCTGCCTTTCGAGTTCCCCTTTCCACCAAGCAGCTGCCATTTGTATGCCATTCTATCTCCGGATTTTGGAGGGAGTCATTCTGTAGGTCAGGTCTACTAGAACAGGTCTGTTCTATAGTTTCTATGTACTGATGGTTCAGGTTCCACCTCTACCTGAATCATATTTTTTTCCAGAAAAATGGTGGCTCTGAGTTTACTCATTAAGTCTCTGCCTAACAAAGTGATAGGACACTCAGGGACATACAAGAATGAGTGAGTGATAGTGGTGGGCCCAGCCTCACAAGCAAGAAGAAAAGTGGATTGTCTTACCTTTGGCCACCCGTCTATTCCCATTACAGTGCAGTCACGGTTGTAGACAAGGCCAACAGGTTGGGTCAGGACAGAGTAGGTGGCTCTAGTGTCCACAGGAAATTCTGTTCTCCTACCTGCCACATCAAGGGTGACCAGAGGCTCCACTGGAGTGATGGTGATTTAGTGAGCTGAAGCTACAGCCAGGTGGGCTCTCAGGTCCCGTCAATCTGTGTGTGCAGACCTCTCGCCCAAGAGGCTGGCAAGGAGGGGAGGCTGGCCAGGGTTGTCCTTTGGTCATCCTTCTTTAGGATGATCAGGACATTCCCATCTCCAGTGTCCTTCCCTCGAGCACATCACATGTTGGTTTTGCCTTAGGCAGGGTGACTCTCTTCAGTTGTCTCAGATGTCTTCAGTTGTCTTCTGGGCCTCCTGGGGTCACCCTGAGGTGGTGGATGAATTAGAACAGCCAAAAGCTGCATCTTTTTAACCAATCTCCTGTCTTTGGGAGCCTCCTTAGCCCTGTCCCTGTTATTAAAGATTTTGAAGTTCTCTTCCACCAAGGTTTGTAGTGGGGAACCCTGAGCATTTTCTGATTGTTAAACCTGCCCCCTTCCACTGGAGAAACTGTTTTAGAAATTTTATGCTTGGCTGTCTTAATCGCGAAATTTAGTTTCTGCAACCCAGCTTGCTTCCTGCACCCATGCAAATTAGGCTCCAGAGCTGACAAATGGACTGTGTCCCATAATCAGCCAATATGAATTAGCAGGGCTACATCCCTTATTTACATAAGAGGACCTGAACGGGAACTTGGGCGGAAAGTTAGGGCGGGAATGTTGGCTATAAAGACTGCCTCTTTCCTTTGCTCGGAGAGACATGAACCTAATGCTCATGCTCTCCTTGCTTGCAAGCAATGAAGTGCTGTAACACCAAAAAGAGCTGACGATTACTAAAAGAGCTCTTAAACCAACGCTGGTCTTGGATTCTTCTTGCGAGCACCTCACAACAGGCTGACAGTGGGGTCTGGGGCCCTGCTTCTAGTTTTTGGAGTTCCCTCCTAATGTCCAGAGTGGACTGGGTAATGAAGTGCATATGGCAATCAGCGCCTTCCCTCTCCAGACTCCAGGTCAGAGTCAATGTACTTTTAAAAGCCTCCATTACCTGGCTCAGGAAAACCTCTGGGTTCTCATCTTCTCCTGACTTACTCTGTCATAGTTTACAGGTCTTTCTAGACATTTTTTCATTCCTTCAGAAAGACAGGTGATAAAGCGTCCCCTCCTTGCCTTGTCAGTATGGTCCTTATAAGCCAAATGGGGGTTCTGTTCTGGGACTGTGTCTCCACCCACCTTAAAAACATTAGGGTGGAGGTTGGTGGTTACTAAATTATTGGCATATTCTCTGGTCTTCCTTAGTATGTGATCTTTTTCATCAGGGGTACAGCAGTCTGCCAACATAACACTGGCATCCTGGCAGGTCAGGGAGTATGTCAGGCTTAGCCTGACAAATTCATCTGTAAACTTATCAGGGTTCTCTGAAAACCTACCAAACCTTTCTCTACATAATCCCAGGTCTGCCATAGAAAAAGGAACTTGCTCCCAGGTAATTCCTCCATTCCCATCAACTATCTCCCAAAGTGGGTAAAGACCCTGGGGGATGGGGTTTGGTGAGGGGACTGTGGGTGCTAATCTGGTGACTGATCAGAGTCCCATTGGGTACAATGTCAGGGACTCTGGTTTCGGAAGTTCTGGTTCTCTAGGAGTCTGGTTGGGGTAAGGTGGAGGCTCAGGAGCAGAAGGAGGTATGAGGGTAGGGGGTTGGGAAGGACCAGTAGAGGTCCAGAAGAGAGGTTCCATGAACAAAGGATTTGGTAGTTGTTGGAAAAGAAGGTCCATAGGTAGATCTAGCTTGTAGCCCTGTGGCAGTAGGATAGAAGTGAAGGCCACACAAACACAACAGGCGTCTCACAATTTGGGATCTTGATACAACTTCATAAAGGCTTGTACATAAGGAGTTTTTCCTCACTTTTAGGATGACTTTCAAAACAGATCTAGTTGTAAAATGGTATTAAAGTTAAGAAATCCATTCTGTCACCATTTCTCCTGATCACCCAAACAAAGCATACTGTGGCCAGGTCATGTTACAAAAGAAGACCAGTTTTTCTCTCTTTAAGCCATCTAGTTTAAATAGATCCCAGTTATTGAGGATGCACCCTACAGGGGGATCTTTTGGAATTCTGAGGGTGTTTCCCATGTCTACTTTTACTATAGAATTCATGACCTACGATTAAAAGGCCTGGAGCTGGATGGAACCTCGTGAACCAGAAATCTGTATACAGACATGATGGTTCTTGGTATAAAGGCCATGGAGAGAGAGAAAGACAAGCAAGGGGAGGGAAGGGAGACTTTGTGCCCCCCAAATAATGACCTGTTTAATTTCCCTAACCTTACACCAGGTCCATGTCCTACTCAATGTTTGCCCAAATTTCTCCATAACCAAATGACAACTAATGAGGTGTCTGACAAGACAGATGAAGAGGGAAAAAGAAGGGGTTGCGGGATCATATAAAGCCTGATTCCAGGTACTGTCCAGGCAGTTCTCACAAAGACAGCAGCAAGGCCCCACTAGAGGGCAGGTTTGACTTGCAAGATGACAGAAAAGGTCACATAATTCCTTACCACCAAAATGGGTACAAAGGGTAGAAGAATAACGTGGAGAGTTAAAAAGTTTAACAAAGAAAGGAGGCTCCAAGATGAAAAAAAGGAAAGCAAGAGTGAAGAGGTGTCCAACAGGGTCTCCCTGGGGTGGGACTTGAACCCACAATCCTTATGAGACCAGAAACTGAGCTGCCAGGGGGAATAACTGTCCGGGAGTAACTAACCAGGGTGATCAAACCCGGGGAGTCAGCTGTTTCAATCTGTCCTCCACAGATGTACATCCAGGTGACTCGAACCATTTAACCTTGTGGAACTGGAGCCCATGGTATGGTCGTGAGACTCAAAACCCCAATCACAAGAAAAGTAAAAAGGAGAGAGAGAGTGAGATTGAATCCCCACCATTCTTACTAGCACCCTGTCAGGGGAGCCTGTTTGAGCAAGACCTGCACTGTGTAGGGCTAGCCCTTCCCCCTCTGTTGGTCACTTGTCACAGTGAGCCATTACCACCAGAGGGAGCACGCTCTCACAAGCTGAGAGGAGTTCATCTGTAGTTGTCCTTAGAGAGAGAGAGAGAGAAGGGGGAAAGGCAGAAGGGTAAGCATTGCCTGAATAAAAGTGACAGGAACTCCAAGACACTGGAGGGAGACTCACCTAGCAAGGCAACACTGAAACAAAAGTTCAAGCAGCCACTTGTCAAATGTGGGAGGAGTTGTGTCCAGGGGTCTCGGTGGGTTCTGGGCCCTCTTCCCAAAGGGCAAGAAGCCCCATAAGGGGGGTTTGGTAGAATCACCAGAGATTATGTTACTGATCCAGGCCCTTGGACTCTCTATGCAATAGAAATTGAGAAAAGCCAGGTGGGGAGTCATAGGCAAGGCTTTGTTAGGGTTTACGCTTGAGCACAAAAAAGTCAGCACAAAAGACAGTTTCCTCAGTCTGGCTCCCCCAAGGGAAGGTTGAAGAAAAAGTTTTAAAGGGGCTTATGCAGGAAAGGGATGACATCTAAGTATGTAGAGATAGGGATTTCTTAGTGCTTGCACACTTGGAGATCATGCTTCTTTTTTTTTTTTTAGAAAAGTCTCTTTTAAGTTTTTTCAATTAAAATTTCAGTCTGGTGAGATTGTTACCAAATTCGGCTCTTGGGTCTCAAAGTCATAAAAATGAACAATGTGCCCAATAGTAAAGCAAGCAATGCTTTATTAAAAGAGGAAATAAACTTATGCATAAGGGAGATAGCTACAGGGGAGCTAGTTCCCCAAAGTGCTGTTCAGGGTCCTAAATAGGGCAAGGGGGCAGAAAGTGCAGGCCAGCATCATCATTCTGCACTTCTGGAGGTGGTCCGTTCTCCCTGGCTGTGTCATGGACTCATGCTTAGTTCGGGCTTTGGTCCTTGCACCTGCTCAGTAGATCCAAGATGGTGGTGTTGCTCACTACTGCTACTCCAGGAGGGTTGTTGTAGTGGTCACCATGAAGCTTTTTGCACATGGCTGCCTGGGGGAAATTGGGGAAGGGTGTTTCTAAAGGCAAGCAGTTCCTCAATTGAGGTCAATATCTTGCTTTGATAATTTCTGGTATTTTCAAGGTAATAACAAAGGAGGTGGGTTTCAAGAGCATCTTGCATGTTACTCTTAAAGGGGTCTTAAGATGAATGTGTAACTTAATTTTTATAATTACAGGAAAAGAAAGAATGGGTAGGTAATAAGTTTTAAACAAAAGTAGCAGTTACATTTAAACAGCCTTTGGGGAAGGGGTTTTGCAACTCAGTCAATATCTGTCCCCCTCTTATCTCAGTTTATTTTATCTGGGTGGTCATGCCCAACCAGTCTCTTTCAGTCACTCTTATCAGCGCCAGTGGGTAATCATGCAGCCTGGGGGTCTCATGACTGAGGAATGGAGGAGTAACAAAATGTCCTCTGCAGGGAAAATGGAGTCTGTTTGGTTCACAGGCCTAGCCCTATCCTGTCTCACGATGAGATTCTGATTTGGAAACTAAGCCCAAAGGCAAACTGTCCAACGTGTCCATATCCCCAACCAGGACATGGCATGGGAGAGGCAGGGTGGCCATGGGACAGCATAGGACGAGACAGTCAAGTCCCCCACTGGGAGAGCCTGGCCTTTGACCCAAGCCAGATCTTCAGTTCTATATAAGTCCTGCACACACAGCTGGAGACAGGGGCGACAACAGTAGAAGCAACAAGAGCTAGAGAGCCACCAAGGGGCCACAGCCAGCAATCAGGGGTGCGGAAGAGATGGGGAGGACAGGCTTCTTCGTGCATGGCATGTCTCATTAGCATGTCAAATCTCCACCCCTGGGTGTGATTTTTAGTGTTATAATGAAAGTCATTTGTTCAGCCCTTTATGGTCAGGGGTGAGGGGCCCCAAGTCCAGTCCCTATTCTGTTTCATGGTGACAAGCAGCCTTAAAACTACTTGTAGAAGGAAATAGGTATTATAAAATGCCCCATCTCCATAAATAAGTCTTTCACTGTTAAGAAGCCTCCTGGGAAAAGAGAAGGTGCCCTGAGGACATGAAAATAGAATGCTCACGGTGACCCAGGGGCCTTGCAGCACTTGGTCACATCGTCTCTCCCATGAGCCTGACCCGTGTGTGAAATCACCTTTGAGACAAAAGAGTCGGGATCCATATGCCTGGGCACAGCTTAAAGCTACTTCCTCTTTGGGGTTTTGCTACCACCCTCCTTTGCTGCAGGTCTCGGAGCTCTCGGTGCATTCCTCACTTCCCTTCGCAGTAGCCAGAACAATATTTTCAGATCTCACTTCAATTTCATGCAGACACCTTGTTTACACTCTTCTCATTCTAGAATTTAATCTCATAAAAGCAGAAGTCAGAAAGTCCTGCGGACTTTTGCTTTCTAAGATCCCTCTCTTGAGACAGTAAGGACACATTGACCACTAGATTGAATGGGGTAAAGACCAGGGAGAAGTACAAGAAGAATGAAAATACAGGTAAATATCTGAAGTCCTATCTGGCCACATTTTTTTTTTTTTTTTCAGTATTTACATAGACTTTTAGATGACTTGCTTACACAGTTTTGTATCTACCATCACCCCACCCACTGAAATAAATTGGCAAATTCACTTTGTACTTCTAACCCTATTTTCCTCAATTAAGTGTTTCTCTTTATTGTGGCTCTATGTTTTCCTATTAGAGTAAGATCACTTGATAATGTTCTATGCAGCTGTTAAATGTCAAGTTGTAGAAGAATATGTGACAACATTCACAATAAAAATTATAAAGGTGGTATGAACTGTGGAGTCACAATTTTGTAATATTTATACTTGAATACAGCCTACAGAAAAAGGCTGGAAAATTTCTCAACAAAATTTTTAAAAAGGAATCTCTGAGTGGTGGAGTTATAAAAGGGATTACTAATGATAATTATTGTTGTATTAGTCCATTTTGTGTTGCTATAACATTATCCATGGAACTGGGTGATTTATAAAGAAAATGCAGTTTATTTGCTTACAGTTTCTGAGGCTGGGAAGTCCAAAGTCCATTTGGTGGTGGCAGCAGTGACCCAGGGGTCTCACATTGCAAGACAGTGGAAGCAGAGAGAGCAGAGAGAGAGAGAGACAGACTCTCCTCTTCTTTTAAAGCCATCAGAACCACGCCCCTCACCACCATTATTAATCCATTCACTACTGCAGGGTCCTACAATCCAATCCCCTCTTCAAGGCTCCACCTTACAATTACCATAATAGGATTTCCCACCCTCTTAACAGTCACAGTGGGGGCTAAGTTTCTAATACATAAAAATTGGGGACACAATTAAAGTTTCAGGGAGTTTGGGGGGGACATAATTCAATCCACTACAATTGTCTTTCCATATTTTCAAGTATTTCTACAATGTACATGTGTTATTTTTATTATCCAAGAAATAGTGTTATTTAAAAAGCTAAAAACATTTATTGAGTTTACGTTGTGCACTATGTATTCGTAGATGCTACATCTCAATAAGAAGGTTTTTTAAAAATAAGAGCAGGGATCTTCAATGACAAGAATAATAAACAAAAGAATCATCTCCTGAGACCATCTCAGCACCTGACAGGACTTCCTTGCTCACCAAAGAAATCTTTTGTACCAATTAAATTTCTTGTCTGTACCATGGAAAATATGCTATCCTTTTTTTTAATTCTCAGATATTAATATGCTTTATAAAATTATTTTGCACATCACATGATCCAAAAATGAGACTGTATTACAAGTGTACTACTATCTCTCCACAGCTGACTACAGAACCAGGCAGTAACCTAGATATGCCATATAGGTGATGAATGTCGTGGTTCAAAGTTTAAGTGAGTCACCAAGAACCTGTTGGATAAAAACCCGGTCTGACTACTGTTCTGGACTTCATAATTCCTGACTCCACCCTGTTTCTGGGATCTGCTGTCTCTCTCTCTCTCTTTGTGTGTGTGTAGAAAACCTGATAGCCCCACCTTCTTGCATAGGCTTGCAGGCCAGGTAGGGTAGATAAATAGTTCTCAGGAGATGGCACTGGTCCCAGTTATAGCTAGAGAAGAATTATAAATATGAAACATAATGACTCTTCTGTCATTACTAAATCTGAGCCTGACTTCACTTATAACCACTTTATTTTTCTTTTTATGCCTCAATAAGTCATCTTTAGCTCCATTTGGAGTTATAAATGGTTCGCATCCCTCATCAATATCGAGCCTCTCCTGTCTTCTGTTTGGTTTGGGGATGCTGTGTAACCAGAGTAGCAGAGTGGGATGCTCCTGTGTTTTGTGCCGAGAACTGTAACCTGATTAATTTTCTTTTAAAACTGTGGCTCACTTGGGAGAGTGTGGTGCTGATAACACCAAGGTCACGGGTTCAGATCCCATATAGGGATGGCTGGTTGGCTCACTTGGGAGAGCGTGGTGCTGACAACACCAAGTCAAGGGTTAAGATCCCCTTACCAGTCATCTTTTAAAAAAATAAATAAATAATAAAATAAAATAAAACTGATCTTTGATGTAGAGAAATCCTCAAAATTACATCCTGGGTCTCTAAGTCTAGCTGACTTTTGGTTAACATTAGTTTATCCTCCAGGATTTTAACCATTCCCAATTTATTCATTTAGTCATTCATTTAACTATTTATTGAGTGCCTAGAATGTGTAAGACACTATGCTAGACACTGAGGATGAAACGGTGAACAGACATAGTCCCTGACTATGAAGCTTATGGTCTAGATAGGAGTGCAGGCCAGAAAACAAAAACAAAATGAATAATCAAAAAAATAGCAAAGGGCCAGCCCATGGCTCACTTGGGAGAGTGTGGTGCTGATAACACCAAGGCCACGGGTTCGGATCCTATATAGGGATGGCTGGTTAGCTCACTGGGTGAGCGTGGTGCTGACAACACCAAGTCAAGGGTTAAGATCCCCTTACCGGTCATCTTTAAAACAAAACAAAACAGCAATTTCAATACACTGTGGTAAGAGCTGTGTAATTACAATTTCAAGGTGCTACACAGTACACAGCAGAGGCACACGGATGTCGGGGGTGGGGGTGAGGGGTCTGCCAGGGAAGCAACATCTTATCTTAGGCCTTGGACCAGTTTGCCACGGCTGCCATAACAAAGGGCCGCACCCTGAGCAGCCCAAACAACAGAAATTCATTTTCTCACAATTCTGGAGGCTAGAAGTCTGAAATCAAGGTGTCACGGGGTTGGTTTCTTCAAGGCCTCTCTCCTTGGCTTGCCATCCCATCTAATCCCTATGTCTTCACATGGTCTTCTCTCTGTGTGTTTGTGCCCTAATTTCCTCTTCCTACAGGACAACAGTCATATCGGATTAGAGTGTATCCTAAAGACCTCATTTTAACTTAATTACCTCTTTAAAGACCCTGTCTCCAAATACAGTCACATTCTAAGGCACTGTGGCTTAGCACTTCAACATATGAATTTGGGGGGACATAATACAGCCCATCAAAGGCCTAAAAGATAAAGAGGAATCGGCCAGGCACATTGAAGCACAAGGAAGCCTCTCCAGAAACAGCAAAGAGGCCAGAGACAAAGGCGCCCCAGGAGGACTTTGCATGAGCCAAGTCGGCTTGCAAGCCCTGCTGAAGAGTGAGGACTTCATCTTAACAACAACGGAAAGCTAGCGAAGGGTTTTAATTAAGAAAACAATATGGTCAGATTTGCTTTTTAGAAAAATTATTTGGCTGTCATGTAAAGAATGGATTAAAGGGGAGCCTGAAAGTTGAAGGGGAGACCAGGGAAAGCTATTACTGTTATTCAGGGGACAAATAATCATGGCCTGAACCAGGTGGAGCAGGCCAGATGGAGAGAAGTGGATGGAGTCCAGTGGCACGGGTCGTTACTGGACGAGGGGCTGAGTGAGGGAAGATTGGAGGAGAACACCCATCTTTCTGACTTGGAAAATGGGAGGATCAAGGCATGGAACATGGAA
Source organism: Cynocephalus volans (assembly GCF_027409185.1). Classification (NCBI taxonomy): domain Eukaryota; kingdom Metazoa; phylum Chordata; class Mammalia; order Dermoptera; family Cynocephalidae; genus Cynocephalus; species Cynocephalus volans. Next base: position 123,203,519 of record NC_084460.1, on the reverse strand, counting down.
GGAGAAAAATCAGATGTGGGAGAGGAATAGACCGTGCAACCGAGAGACCACCCAGCATTACCCACCCAACATTACTAAGGGCCACATTTTATATTAGGAAATGAAAGAATTAAAAAGTACTTAGGTACCCAACCTGGCTTGATTATAATAATGAGACTTTTTATCTCATCTACTTCAAATATTAAAAATTAATCCCAGAACCCAAATGCATCTTTCTATCTTGTTTTACTTTCTTCATTTCTCTTTGTATTTCTAAATCCTTCAAGATACAGCCAAGAATGCAAAATGTAAGGATGGTTGCTATAGTTTCTAAGATATCTGGAAATGAAAATATGACTACTTTCTGTTTATGGAACACTAACTGTACATATGCCAGGCACTGAATAAAATACTCTTCATACATTATTATCTCCATTTTACAGACAGGGAAACTGATGCTAAGAAAGATGAAGTAATTTGCCCAGGGTAACAGTTATACAGAGTCTTTTCTTTTCTTTTCTTTTTTTTTTTTTTTTTTTTTTTTTTTTGGTAGCTGGCCAGTACAGGGATCCGAACCCATGACATTGGTCTCATAAGCCTGCGCTCTAACCAACTGAGCTAACCAGCCAGCCCTCAGTTTCTTGAACTCAGCTCTTTCTGACTCCAAAGCCCATTCTATTAACCGCTATGCTATTCTACCTCCAGCAAGCCCTACTTTGAGAATGTGGATGAATTTAAACCCATCCCATAAAAGCCTTCTTGTCTTTTTCATACATTGTTAATGAAAAATAATAAAATATTCTTAGCAAAAACATCCCCAAAACTTGAGCTCCATCTTAGCATTCAGTGTGAATTATGCTCCTAGACCTGTGCAGCCTAGCAACCCTGTAGAATATACTATAAAGCATATGTACTTCACAGGGCCTGGTTTTCCAAAGACTTGCAGTTTAAAATATTGAACTTGCAAAGGATGGGAAATTTTCCTCAGGCTATAAAGTCTCTGGCATAAGATAAAGAATTCTAACACAGCAAGGTTACTGGCTCAAAGACAGACTAGTTACTGACTGATATGTAAAGATACTAGAAAATTGCTGGAAGGAGAAGGAATATTTGCTAAGATCAAGCTTTTGTAGCTAGGACCACTTAATTGCCTTACTGGAATGTCATCTGACTTGTTTCACTGAATGTTACCAGCCTATATTGTTAAACTATAACCCTACCTATGTTCTCTTCCTGTAACATCCTGGTCTGGAAAATAAATGCAGGAAGAGAACCCCAATTCGGGGTTAATTTCCCAAGGAAGGGATGCCTCTTGCTTGAGGATTCCAGGGAAGTTTACCACTTCGGGGCTTCTCAATGCTCAGAAGAGATGGGCTTTGAGTAATTCTTTGCATCTCCATCAGCCAGGGCAAGTGGGGTGACAAATCTGTGGGGGGCAAAGCAACACAACCCCATAATGTACTGACTTGGATCAAACTACCAGGACTTAGGCTAAAGTTCAGACAAGGTATGACTGTTCAGATAAGTTCAGACTGCCGAACAACTCATTTATAAGAACAGATTTGATAAGTGGCTGATCAAACCATCAAAGCATCTGGACCAGCAGTGCAGAGAATCTGGAGCCCAGATGATGGTCAGGGAGCATAATCTCAAACTCCTGGCTGCCCAGTTGTGTTTTCTTCATTTTGGATTCTTAAGAGAAGATCATTTAAAGTGGTAGCTAAGTCTAGTCTCAATCCTCTGATTAACAAACTGTGAACCCAAATTGATCCTTGGTTTTCACAACTGCAAAATGGAAAACTTGACCAAGACATGTTCATTTAATGACCTTCAAGGACTTCACAAGTCTGTGTTGGCTAGTTGCCCCATTCTCCCAATAAGAAAGTGGTGAGATCTATGAATTTGCTCATATACAAGCTGCTACTGTGTTTGATAATCTAGAAGATATGGTAGGTAACAGCCAAGACAAATCTCTGCCATGGAAGAGATTACAATCAGATCATGGAGAAGATAAACAGGGAATATACATGTAATAACTGAGATAACAAAAATAGGCGGTGCAAACCAAGAGCTGAGGAGAACCACGGAAGGCTCTGGGTGGTGTGGTGTTTGAAAGCAGTACGGGATGTAGATTGATGGAGAAGAGAAAGAATGACATCCCTGTCGAGGGGCATTGTATGAGCAAGGAGGTGAAGGCAGGAACAAGCAAGAGGAAGAGGTGTGAGAGACATGAAGAAGACCCAGCTGGCGGGGAGTTCTGGGAGAGAAGGCTGGTTCAGGTAGACCCTTGAGTACTTGAATGCTATTATTAAGAATTTTGAACAGGTTCAATAGATAACAGGAAGTATTCAAGTTACAGAGCAACATTTTTTTTAAGTGTACGAGAAGGAGTTTGATTTTCAGGAGAAACTAGAAGGGTGCGATCCAGCAAGGAAGTGTCAGTAATAAGCCAGAGATGATGAAAGCTTTGAGGGGTGGCACCTGTGAAAATTCCAAGCAAGGATGAATTTGAAAGACCTTGTGAAATCATTGCGGAAGTGCTTGAGTAATTTTTGGCAATAATGCCCCTGGGTTTCTGTGCAACAAGCTTTTAAGTTGGAGGTTTCCAGCAGTAAGGTTTGGGTTGCTAATTCTCTGTTTCACCCTTTAGAAGGCCCTCTAAGAAAGCAATGTTTCTGAATATCAGAGGACATAAAATAATAATAAGTTTAACTCCGCCTTTCCTTCTCACCCAGGTGGATGGGTCCGTGTAGTGGGTTGCAGGGGACACTAGAAGGGTTCAAATGGAAATGACACAGAAGGTAACAGCACTTCACAGGGTGTGGAGAAAAATATTGATCAGCTTGTCTTTTGATTGACATTGTGGTGGTGCTGTAATCACCATCTGTCCCCTGTTGGTTAAAGAGCTCCACCTGCCTCAGCACAGAATCCTCAGCTAGGATTGCGGGTGCAGGCCTTGGGCTGAGACAAAGGCTTTTTAGGACTGGAACCTTACATGCCCACGTGTAGTATATACCTGATGTACTGCAACATGAACCCAGAATCGACTTGCATCTATCTCAGTATGAAGAGCGCATGATGCCAACATCTGCTTTAGCTCTTTCCTTAGGCTGTTTGCATGTGTTTTCTCTTTGTAAAAATGGCTTCCATCTTTTCACCTCCCTACTACTGTAAACTTAGGTCACCAACATTATAAATTAGTAGGCTTCTAAATTTGATGCACATAAGAATCACCCAAGGAGCTTTTTGTAATGCAGATTCTAGGGCCAACCCCAAGAGATTGTAATTCAGTAAATCTAGGATGGGGCTCAGGAATCTGGATTGAACAAGCATCCCAGGTGATTCTGGTGCACCACTAAGTTGAACCTAGCAAGATAATTAATCCATGTCAAAGCCAAACTCATAACCTAACATTTATCAAGAAACCTTTGAGAGCATGGCCTTATGTTTATACATGAGTCTTTGGGCTCATTTTTCCTAGGGTGTAAGCTGACACAAAAGTCATGCTGGGAGACGCCTATGATTCTAGTGTGTGTTTCTGGCAGGGACAGAATTTTCTCCCTAGGAACGAGTACAGCAACATCGATTGCATAATATTACTCCACCCTGGCTTTTATGATTCGTCATAAAAATTGAGCCAATTCCAGTATTGCCAGGTCATTTGATGAGTATCCAGGGTGAGTAGATCCCTAAAACACCTTCCTTCTCTTCTCAGGGGGCAAAAACACAACTGAACTTACAGACCAGGCTACAGAGCAAAGGTCTGAATGACCCCTGACCTCATGTAAGTTTCTCTACATTGTTCTGGGAGTGCCCCAAAGCCACTGGAGTTGCTGAGACCACTGTTCCCTTTGTCCTGTGGAGAAGGAGGAAAACTATTGCTCTTACACTAACTTTGAAATGAGAGAAGCAGTGGGTTGCTGAAAAATTTACTCTGGAAATATGTTTGATACCTTGTTATTTCTATAACCCTGCAAACTATGCTCCCACCCCTCACCCTTACTGTCCTGGCACCCAGAGGGGTACACTGGGGCAGGCACAGTTTAGTCCCATCTTCAGTCTTAGCACATCTCTGCATAAGCCTCATTGAAATTAGCCAAGTCCAAGATCACAGACACAGATTTGAGTTAAACAGCTCCCTTACATCTCAGTCTTAGCCTTTCTTTCCCCTAACGAATCTCCATCCCTAACTGACTGCCAGGTACTAACATCTAATTCACAGAGGTTAAGAACTCTTAAGTTTTGGGGGATAAGAATTTTTTATTTGGGGGATCTCCTTGGGGATATCAATCCTTGCCCATTATTGGCAACCACCCCCAATGAAAGAAAAAGCCCTCTGTGACCTGAATTTCTTTTTCCTATGCCTTGGCATGGCTAGAATTTTTGTTATTGTTTGCAATAGAAAAGTTTTTCTTGCAGTTTCAGGAATTTTTCATGGCCAGAGAAGTCAGGGATGTCCAGGAAACTACAGTGGACAGAATGCCAATAATTAGGATGTAGCTGGCTTTAAAAATATAACTTCATGTGTACATTATACTTTTTAAAAAAATAACTATCAGCTCAATTAAGGATAATCATCAAGGAAGATTTAATGCAGACATTTAACAGTCTCTAAACTCTGTATTTAGATAGTCTATAATCTACAGGAAAAGTAAGTACAAATACTTGGGGACAGTTAGATACATTTTTGTTTTCAACTCTTCTCTAGAATTATTTAATCCAACATTGTTTTTCCTGTTATAAAACTACCTCCTCCCTTGTACAGCAACTTCTGAATTGTCACCCTCCCCAACTTTAGACTGTTGAAATGGATAAAGGCAGATCCCTAGAGAAGTATACAGGTAGACAGAATAGACACTTCTGGTTTAACAAAGTCAGTATAAGTTTTTGAATCGAGGAAACACCAGCTTTGCATACGCAAAGGTGAGGTGATCACCTTACTGGTGATTCACAGATGCTATAAACAACCTTAGTTTCTAAAATGTATTTGCTCACCTCATGCATAAAATTTCCCTATTATAATTCTTCATCTCAAAGCATTTACTGCAGTCAAAATATAAATATTCATGAGATTTTTCATTTGTACCATTTTGCGAAATATTTTCAGATTCTATCCTGAGTCAATTTTAATAGATGAGATGGAGAAAGTAGATGAGCACAGTAAATCCTCAGGGGATTAAGGGAGGGACTGAAACCTGACAGCCTCACAATTTTGTCTTCAGTAATCCCTAAATCCATAGAATCAGTTTCTGTACAGCTCAACATTTTCAGTGACCTCTATTACCCTATAACAACTAAAATGTGAAAATCTTTCACCTGTTTCCCATGACCCATCCTCAATAAACCTTACCTCCTGCCTTGAGCACTTCAAATGGGGCCTTCACAACCATTTTTAAGACAATATGTTGACGCAGTGGTTGTGAAGACTGTAATGAAAAACATTAGAGGAAGCAGTATAAAAAGCAAGACCAAGAGACACATAAAGAAGGTGTTCAGGACTGCTGGCCATTTCTCTGTGAGATAAACTAAAGATGCCAGTCATATTGGATAAGGGTGTACTTTGTGCTCCCACTGTCTTCCATAATTAATCACAGTTCAAGCATGCCAAAGGAGTTTAAGTTACATTTATCATTATGAACTTCTCAATGTCTTTCTGACCCCAGTTTAAAATTGGTAAATTGAAACTTCTGGTCAAGATTGCAGAATAGATGGTCCCCAGCATCATTCTCTCCCACATATCAACCAATTTACAACGATTAAAAATCAACAGCAGCCAAGCTGGGGCCGCTAGAGCTCAGGGGAAGAGGAAGAGATAACTACAGAGTTCATGAAGGCGGGAAAAGCCACAATGAGAGAAAGAAAGGATCCCTCCCACCATTTCAAATCCCAGCTCCTTCAAGACTGGAGCTGGTGAGCACACGGAGCAAGAGCTGGCAAAAGCCACAGCTGTGCCTTTCGTACGAAGTTGCTTGGAGGCTGCAGGAGAGAAGAGGGACTTGGTGACCCCCAGGCCAGCAAGATAACGAACAGGATTCCCATGGACTCACATAGGAGCAAGGAGCCAGAACAACTGAAAAAAAGGAGCCACTCAGAAGCCAGTGAGTCATTGCAAGGGACCAGCACATGGCCCATCCCATGGGAAGTGTTTGGGGCATGGGCAGTAGGGGAGTCGGGCCCACCAGAACACTGGGACACAGCATGGACAGTTGATCTGCTCCCCAATCAGCACAGGCCCACTCAGTGGAGACTGGTCAGGAATACAGAACTGCAGGGGGTGCAGTTTGCTGAAAAGACTCAGGCCCAGACCAGAGTTTCTACACAACCCAGGTGTATCAGACCTCATAAGACCCATAAGTACATATAAGGTCAACAATTAAAACCTGAGCTGCACAAAAAGCCTTCCCCAGGGAATCAGCAGCAAAGTAGCAATTTTGCTCAGCCACATACCTCAAGTACTGGTCCCCACAGAAAGTTCCTCCATTTTACAAGTAAGCAAAGGACAACAAATTAGTTCCAGTGCAGAGTTTAAGTGGTGGGAACAGCAAATAATCCACCACAGAACTGAAAGAAAAAACAAAATACCCACAGACCAGAGACAAAGTTTGATATTAACTAATAAAGGTCTCACATCACCACAGAACACCTATAAAACCTAGAAGGACCAGAAGCCCCCTGGGCTCCCAAGCCAGGGACGGGGGAGGGTCAGGGGCTTCAGCCATGCCCAACACCCACAACAAGCCCAGCAACAAGCACCAAGTCACCGCAGGAAGCACCCTGGGCTCCCAGGCCAGGGCAGTCGGGGGAACCGAGGGCTTCAGCCACACACCCCTGACATCTGCACCCAGCTCAGCAATGACCAAGCCACCGCTGGAAGCCCCCTGGTTTCCCCTGCAGGAATGACGGGGTGCCACAGGCCTCAACCATGCCCCTCCTCCTTCCTCCTTCTCCCACCCTATTTCCTTCCCTCTTCTCTCCACCTCCACCCCAACTGTTCCACAACAACCTCTTAGAATGTATAAATATATATTAATAAATAAACTTAAAAAATAAAATAAAATTGATAAATTGAAAAAAAAAAGTGTCCAGTGCTGGCCCGTTAGCTCAGTCACTTAGACTGTGGTGTTATAACACCAAGGTCAAGGGTTTGGATCCCCTTACCAGCCAGCTGCAAGAAAAAAAATAAAAAAGGTGTTCAAAAGGTAGTGCTTTTTCTCCCCCAGCTTTGCTGGGTGTAACTTTCATACAATAGAGTCTACCCATTTTAAGTGCGCAATTTGATGAATTTTGGTAATTGTGTATAGTTGTGGAACCACTACCACAATCCAGATATGGAACAGTTCCATCCCCTAAGACATTCCCTTGTGCCCTTTAGCAGTCCGTTTCTTCCCTCACCCTCAGCCTCAAGCAACCTCTGATCTTTTTGTCACTGTAATTCTGCTGCTTCTCGAGTTTCACGTAAATAGAATGATGTAGTCCATAGTCTTCATTCAGTGTATGACTTTTTTCACTTGACTCCTTTTCACTTTGATTTGTTTCTGTTTCACCTATGTTATCGAATGTATTGCTATTTTGTTTCTTTTTATTGTTGTGTAGTGATCTGTACTATGGATTTTGTCCTGTTCAAATCGGTGGTGCTAAGTAACCAGAGGAGCGAGGCAAAGGGTTCGAGGCAAGCTTTAATGGCAGTGCTCTTGGGCGGGCGAGGTTCCACAGCCAGCAAGGGAGTGAGGCTGGGGAAGTCTCACCCAGGGTGCATACAAGCAGATATTTATAGGGGAGGGCTGTTGGTGGGTTTTTGCCCATATATGGTATGGAATTGAGCAGGGTTCAGTATCCGGTTCCACCTTCCAGGGAGGGGGGGGTGGAGTTAACAAGATGGAGGCTCCTTCCCTACTTTCTTGCCTCTTTCCTGTCCTCCCGATCCCGCCGGCCCAACAGATATATCACAATTTTTTATTTTTTTGCCATTCACCAGTTGATGGACATTTGAGTTTTCAGTTTTGAGCTATTATGAATAATGCAGCTATGAACGTTTGTATACAACTGTTTGTATGGACATATGTTTTCATTTCTCTTGGCTAAATACCTAGGAGTGGGAATCCCTGGCAATGGGTGGAAGCACAGGCAGCTGGGAAAGTCCAGAGCCCCAGGCCTACACCAAGGGCTGGAGGCAAGCCCAAATTCTCAGTATCTTCATGATTCAGGAGCTCTAGGCCAACAGTAAAATAAGAGATGCTTTGAGGCCTGTGCACCTTATAGGTCCCAATAGAGACAACCACCCCGTAGGGAAGCCCCACGATCCAGCCCAACAAAAAAAAACTCCCATAAAAGGTAACTCCTGCAACAGATGAGCTCACAGACAAGAAATAAGAAACATACAAGGATGTCTAGCTCCATAGAGATAGCCTGAGTAATTCTATTTAAAATAATTCAAAGAGCAATCTTAAAGGTACTTTAAAGATAAATGTGTAATCAATTGTTTAATTAAATAATTAACACAGATATTAATTGTGCTTTTCTTTCCTGCACTTTCTTGTGTGTGACTCTTCCCCTGTCAATCAGGAATGCAGATGGACTATCTTGAGAAGAATCAGAATTGTTATAGTAGGAATGCAAGGACAAAAGCAATATTTGCTTGGGGACAGTTTTTACTCCTAAAAGAAATGTTTGAGAATCAAGAGGGAGGAGCTGAGAGTAACAGGGCATAGACCCCAGAAAGAGAACAGAACGCTTGCTGCTTATCCTGTCACTAGCAATGGAGAGATTCAGTAAGGATGGCCTAGAATCGATCTAACACAGAACAGCTTAGAGCAGTTAAAGGAAATGAATTGGATTGATCTATCTGTGGATCAACATGGAAACACTCAAAAACATGTTGAGGAGAAAAAGAGCATAACATAGAATATATGTTTAGTATACAGTTTAAGTAAAATTTTAAAAACATACTAAGTAAAAGTATAAAAATGAGCTAGAAGGATACCAAATTCACAACGTCATTTACCTCTGTGGAGGGCAAGGTTGGGGTGGGTCGGGTGGCTTCCTCTATACCTGTAATATTTTCTTTCTGAAAAACTACGAAAAAACCAGGAAGCAAATATGACAAATTATTAAAAGTTTTAATTCTGATAGGAAGATAGATGTTTGTTATTTATTCTTTGTGTTTTTCTGTATTTTAAGCATTTCTAGAAATTTAAATAAAAGTATACATATTTAGCCAAGGTCCTCCAGACAGATCTTTTTACTTTATTTACAAAGTCAAGTAAATTTTAAACAATTAGCCTTGATGTTATAAATAAGTAGAAAAACAAAACTTTGTGTTAGAGGTGTTAAAACATTTGGAAATTCTGGTTGTGGCTTCAGATTTCATACTTCTGATGATGCAATAGGACGGAACCATTGTCAAAGAGTATGCGGGGGCATCTGGTGCATGTTATAGAGTGACTCCTGTGCACACCCATTTGTTCAGGCCCCAGACCCTTATTCGTCCAGATTCTACTTAGCATATTCTGTTGAGGAAGCAAGACTTGCCTCGAGGCATGCTCATTTTCCCTGTGCCTCTCTGCTATTTGTGAAAAGTAAAACATTCCATAGGCGGAGCTTGTGAACACCTCTTAAAAACCCAAGTCTCCACACTAACCTGATTACTTCTGTTCCAGGTTCCAGCTACCTCCCCAGCAAAGAATCAGCTGGCCAGGATGATGCCTGGAGGCTTAACTGACGCCAAACCTGCCACTCCAGAAATTCAGAAGATTGCTGATAAGGTAAATTGATATATTCCAGGAAAAAGTTTGATCCCAAACCTTGATTCATAGGTTGGCCCTGTGGTGAGGGTGTGGGTGAACATGGAAACCGGAAGGGTGGGAAATCTGTGGTTTTGTTCAGGCTTTCTTATAACTAAAAATGGAATACTAGTCTTTTCAGGTGAAACCTTGAATAATCCCAACATTGTGAGAGTGCCCTTGAGCAAGTTACACCCGTTCTTTGAGCCTCAGTTTTCCCATTTGTTAATGAATATAGGATATAGGATCATCTCTAAAGCTCTTACAACATATGATTTTAGCATTGCTAATTCAGTTTCTGATGACACTTTTCTGATCTCACCAAGTGATGCCAACATGCTATTAAAGTGTAAGGTTGTTAACAGTTTAACAAGCTAGACTTCAAATGCATTGCAGGGAGATTTTTTTAAATGGGTTGAATGAAGAACAATATTATAAACTTACACTTACAAACAAACTTCCTACAAATTTGATTAAATAGACAGTGTTTTAGTTTTTAGTAGTTAGAGGGTCATTATACTAGTAGAGAAGAGAAGTGACATTGTGGTGATTCTGAAATGTTTTAGGCAGCCAAATGGATTATGGCAAAACTAAAACTATTGTTTATCAAAAATGTTTGATACATTTTTCTAAGTGTTGTGTGATTAACTATTGCCTATATAATAAAAGGGTATTGTGTTGCATATTTTATGAAAGAAAAATACATACAACTTACTATTTAGGTTTGGAATTTGTTGTCCTATTTTCTTGTACCATTCTTTCTTGTTTTTTCTCTCTGAAATGTCATTCTATGACACTATCTGGCAAACAAGATCGGCTTTTTGTGTGAGTGCAAAAGATAGGGTCCTCTACATTCAGGGCACTGGAAAGCTCTCTATGGGGCCAGATGCCTGGAATTCTACCACTTATTCTTTGGAGCTAAATACTTACCTTTTGAGAGTTTGTTTTTGTTTTCTTAAAAAATACTTGGGAGCTTTTTTCTTGGAGAAGATAATATTAAGTCATTGATACCTTCATTTGAATCCTTGTATCAGATCAGTATTCTCAAACTTGAATGTGCATATGAATCACCTGATAAATGCAGATTCTGATTCGGGAGGCCTGGGTGGGCCTACAGTGCTGCATTTCTACCAGGTTCCCTGGAGCTGCTGCTGTTGCCATCCATGATCTCAGTTGCCTACAGGACCAGAGATATATGGTATCCTCCAGGCCTGTGGGAGATGAGGTTTTAAAATCAGGGTGCCAAAATAAAAGTTCTCAATTTCATTTGTAAAATGAAGATAACACCTCTTACGCCACCAGTCTCAGAGCTGTAAAGACTAAGTGAGATAATGTGCATGCAAATGACTTGAAAATGAAAAAGTAATATGCATAGGTGGAGCATCACAATTGTTTATTTCAGATTTTTGCCTGAAATTATCCCTGACCCTGAAAAATCCCCCTGAGACTCTCCAGGGGTGGGAGCTGTTGAAGGATAGGGAACAATTGAGATTTGAAATATAGAGGGTACAGAAAATTGTAATGATTTTTTTAAAAGCTTTTCACCTGGTTAGCAGGAATAATTTTTTTTTTTTAATAAGAAGCTACCAGAAGGCTTTGCATTGTTAATAACACCTATGTGCAAGCCACATCTTAAATTATAACACTGATTTGAAAGTGTTTCTCCTGCTTACCTCAAGCTCCAACTTTGTCAGAGAGGTAGAATGAGAGTGAAGTAGAACATATGAAGCATAGGATTTACTTAGCCAGTATGACTGTTGCAGCTGGGGAAACGCATAGGTCAGGTCACCCTGAGAAATATGCCCCAGATGAGGCCAGCAGAGCTTAGCATTTTATGGTCACTAGAAGGGGGAAGAATCGAAGGAGGGAGAGAAGACAGCCCAGCCTAATCACTTCATCAGTTCTGTTGGTTGTACATAATGTGTAGATTTGAGATTGTTACTAGGTTACACTCTACATGCAGGGATCTAGGGAAAGCATTACGATAAGTATTATAGGCTATTTTACAACCTTCTGGTGCCATTACATCTGCCTCTAAGTAAAGATGATCTTACGATAACATTCCCCAGGACTGGTGGACACGATTACTGACTTACCCCACATAAGGCACTATAATTTAGCTGACCTGGTCACAGCAGATGTTTTTGTTTTTATCAATAGGTTTTGGACCAGAAAGGACGTTAGAGATTGGTTGTTAAACCTCCTTACTTTCAGGTGAATAATTACTGTGTAGTAGTTTAGCTCCTCAGGTGTTACACTCTCAATTATCACTTATCTGCCCTACCTTTCAAGAGACAGCCTTAGGGGACAATCCCTAAGGAAGGTAAAGGAATAATCAGTAAACTCTTTATAGTTTAGAAAGCACTTTCACAATAATTGTGTCATTTATTCCGCTACAAACAATCCCAAGAGTCAGATATTATTATAATCACTTATAGGTGAGAAAATTGGGTCAACTCTTTTTCCAAGATTGTAGAATTAGTTAGGTCCCCATGGGTCAGCGTTGGTCATCACATACCTAGTATGATATAGGGGGTTCCAGGGAAGACCTTCATTTACTTTGTATTAACTGCTATTTACTCTGTAGTTTTATTCCTTTGATTTTTGAGTGTATTTCTGTTTTTAAAAATCACCTGTTAAAATGCAAGTATTCTTCAAGGAACTGAAGAGTGTATCATCTTTCCCTGTCCTTTCCAGAGAGCTTCTTAGTGGAATGCCAACTGAAGGAAGAACCCATTAGAGAGGGAGGGAAAGAAGGAGAGGGAAGGTCATCGCATAGAGAGGGAAAAGTGTCAAAGAAAAATGATAACTGCATGTTCAAGGAATTTGACAGCAAAGTGAAAGAGGGAGGTTGAATGGGGTCAGAAAGAAAAGAAAGGCAAAGGGTTTGGGACTGAGAGACTGGGCATATTTTTGAAGGCAGAAGGAAAGATTCCCCATTCTGAATATAACAGAGACTGAATGGGTTATGTGGTATCATGTACTACAGGATGCTAAAGATACTTTTGGGTCTAGAGTACACTTGGAAGAAGAGTCCTCTTCTGAGTTTCTCTATATTAGTTGAGGGCCATTGCTATATGCATCTTTCCTATTTGGGGAGAGAAGTTGTCGTGATGTTTTCGTTTAGAAAATATAGACTCCGTAGACAGTACTACATGAATTGCTGTGGGGAGAGGGGAGACATAAAATTGTCCCTGCCCTCAGGGAAATTTACAAAATAGACTGGAGGTATGCGACACGAAGAAATAAAAAGCCAAACATGGCCCCATCCATGAAAAGCCATAATGTGTGTAATGATATATAAATGGATGACCCCAACAGTGAAAGCCGTTATCGCTGATCCATTATCATATATCATATGTAAATAACCATTGGATGAGAATTCTGAGTATGTCTGTCTGTGGGAGATAAATGTTATTTTAGTAATTATTTTTAGAAATAAGGGCTATCACACATACACACCACACACACACACACACACACACACGTCATAAACCTAATTGCTGAATACCACTCCTGGCAAACACACAGAACATTTTGTTAACCAGGACACCACACAAACACCATCTGCATGCCATCCTGGGCACACCCTGGAGTTTAGCATGTCATGCCTCTCACTCACCCCCATCCACAGATTTTTGTTCCCCTCTCTGACCGCAGCCTCCTCATCAGTCACCTTTCCTACTGCCCCACACCCAAAGAACTTGCCATTCAGCCACACCAGAACCCTCCAGGTGCTTACCCTCCCATCTTCATCAGAACACACCTGGTCCACTCAGTCACTCATCCAGCCCAGACCTCACGACAGATGGTTTCATACACTCCTCCACCCCTGGTTTCCATGATCCCGTGAGCTCCTGGCATTCCAATCCTCGGTTAGAGATCACTCCCACTGCTACCACTTCCTCCTCAGCTTCTGCTCCAGGATCAGAGAACATTGCTCAAGGAAGATGCAGAACTACAGAAAACTCACCCATTACAAATCTACAAATTCATGCCAAACAACCACAACTCGGACTACCAGCATAGCTTTTCAGTCATATTTGTTGGTCCTCTTCTAGAAATCATACAGAGGTGAATCTGTACCTCCTCGCCCCTCAGTTTCTCCATCCCTCCCACCCTCCATGGTCCCTCCAGCAGGGTGTCTCAGTTCCTACTCTTCTTAGAAGATTGCAGACATCCTGTGAGAAAATGCCCCAATTTACCTTGTGCCCTGCTGGATCTCATTTCTCCCTCCACTCTTGAACTCTGTCCTCTTTTCTTCACCAGCCCTTGCTCTCTTATGCCAGGAAACTTCACTTCTTGCATCCTGGATGCTTGTCCCACTTCCTCTGCCGGAGACCAGCTCCGCAGGATTCGTTGGACCTGAATAGGTGGTGTGGCATCAGCGAGGAAAGAAAGAGACGGACCGCAGATGTCTAGTGCAAGTGTGGACAACAACCACAAAAATCTTGCTTTATTTATATATTTTTACCTAATCTTTTACACATTGATTTATCTTTTAATCAAAACATTTTTTATTTTTGTTTCTATTGAAAAAGGTCAAAACGTTCCAAGGCACTCATGCTGTGACAAAAACACCTACTCATGCATCGATAGTTTCCCCCAAAGCCTGTGGCTCGTGGCCAGGAAACTACACAATAGCAGCATGCTTGGCATTAGAGAGCGTCAGACTTTTAGTTTAAACTATAATTCTTAACCTTCTTAACTTACAATTTAACCCTTTTTTAATCTTACTTATACTTACTATACTTGCTTTTTTTTTTTTTTTTTGTGACCGGTAAGGGGATCGCAACCCTTGGCTTGGTGTCGCCCACACCGCGCTCAGCCAGTGAGTGCACCGGCCATCCCTATACAGGATCCGAACCCGCAGTGGGAGCGCCGCTGCCCTCCCAGTGCCGCACTCTCCCGAGTGAGTCACGGGGTCGGCCCTATACTTGCTTTTAATAACATTGATTAGTTCTGGTTAACAATTTAATATTGCTTATACTGTATATTGATCATTTTAATTTATAATCAAAATCACAATGTTTATACCTTTTATGTCCCTGCCAATAGACTCTGGGAACAGCACAGGGGACAAAGTGAAAAGCTAAATGATTCTACTCAAACCAACAAAAACACACTATATCATTCTTATTATTACTAAAGAAAGTACATGTTCTTGGTAAATCAAGTGAAACTGTGGGAGTGGGAGAAACAAAGAAATCTGTGACTGGTTGATGATCAATTAGTTATAAACATTACTGCACCCAGACCCACCGTCTCCCTGGGGGAATGTGGATAGAAATCGATCATAATAACTTCATTCCACACGTACAAGAGCATGACCACAGCCACAATGGGTCCATGCACACATCACTAACAAGGAAAATTAATGACAAAATTAAATGGAGCCAATCCATACCGGGTACATGCATCAAAAACACCTTTAGTACTGACAATGCCCTTTAAATAAACCAGGTAATTTTGATGTATTTTAACATGTCCTTTGAGAAACTCCAAGGAATTTCCCAAAGCCATACTAAGCCAAAAGGTTAGGCTGTTTAATTCTGGGAAGGCTGGTCAAGCAACGAATGGTGAACAAACAAGAAATTCCATGGAGCTGTGCCACACACACGGGACCCCCTTGTAGCCTGCAGAGCAAGGGGTATCACTCAGGCTCCCATGCCGTTCCCTATAGCAGGATGGCTCACGGCATTCCTCCTTCCTTCATATGGCTGATATGGAAACAACAACAACATAGGTGACAAATGTCCACAAGTCATGTCTTGGCAGCCCTACTGTCCTTTCACACTACTACCCAAACTCTCCTTCCTCAAGCTGTAAAATTTCCCCAATATAGCCTATCCACTTTGTCACCATTATCTTTAAATCCATTCTCTCCTAAATTATGCATAGCCCAAATGTTTCTGTAGGATGACCTCAGACTAGGGGAAACACCTGAATGTCGGATGCCATGTAGTACAAATCCTCAGGTCCCAGAGAACTAACAGTTCACCAAGATTTGTGCTCTACAGCAATAAGAAAAGCTTGTCAGTTGGTTCGAGCGTGGTGTTATAACATCAAAGTCAAGGGTCCGGATCCCTGCCTGAGCCAGTCACAAAAAAAAAAAAAAAGAAGAAGAAGAAGCTTGAATTTACCAGGGGCTCCTCCCTGGTAGCCTCCTGCCCCTGGCTGAGGACCAAGCAACAACCCCACACCGTTCCCTCCAGCAACTTAGCCACCACCATGCAGGGCAGGCTGAGGAGGATGAACACTAACTGTTCAGTGCAAGGCCTGTGTGTTCACCACTAGGTTCCCAATAACCCTTCCCAGGTGGCCTTCATCCTCCTAGTGCCCATCCTGGAGGGTCTTTCAGCAACGAGCTCCCTTCTGGAACTTCAGGTTTCACTAACAAGCTTCCCAGTTCTGCCCCTTTCCCTGCTCCCCAGCTCAAATCTCATCATCCAGGTCCATAGAAGCTAATGTTTAACAATGCAAATCTGTTTTACTGGGAAGGGAACAGGGGGCTACATATTACACGTACAGTTAACCAGAAATCAAGGTACAGTGTGACAGGTGCCAGGGCACTGAAGGAAACAAACCAGACAATTTGAAATCAGCTCTCTCACAGAAAATTCTGGACTTGTGAACTGCACAGATACAGTGGAAAGGTTAAAGATTTGGATCTGTTTCTAGAACAGATAGAAATGAAAACTTACAGTACATGCTAAAAAAAAAAAAAAAAAGACCAAAGACTGAAAACCAGAAGAAACACAAATCAGATACTTAAATTATCAGGCAAGGACTTTAAAATAATTATGATTAATAATTTGTCAACCTTAAGCAGTCATGCTCTCCTCATGGCCTCAGTTTCCTTATTTGTAAGATGGGATTTACATTGATACTTTTAGGGTTAGTATAGAGATTAACTCTTTCCATCTCGGCACCCAACTTCACAGGCAGTTCAAAAGGGTTAGGACAGGCGTAGCCTGAGACAGTGACCCCTTTCCTTACTCAGCTTCTCTCGGCGCCCTTGCCTGCTTTCCCTCTCTCCTGCACCCTACTTCTTCCCACTTCTGGTTTTTTTCTATTTGTCTTTTTCCTTTCTCCACTTTGGAGCTTCATTTTCCATCTCAACCAAAGCAATCACATTCTTCCCATCTATTCTGAAGGTTACAGGAAAAATGGGTGGGTGGTAGTCCATAGAGTGTTTGGCCACCTAAAAAGTCACCTGCGGGGCCGACCCCGTGGCTCACTCGGGAGAGAGCGGAGCTCCCGCCATGGGTTCGGATCCTAGATAGGGGTGGCCGGTGCGCTCACTGGCTGAGCGCGGTGCGGGCGACACCAAGAAAAGGGTTGCGATCCCTTACCGGTCACACACAAAAAAAAGTCACCTGAGAACTCAGAATTTGAAAATGTCTACATCTTTGAAAACACTTCTGTCACCCAAACTGAGGCACCAATAAAAAAGGATTCGAAAGGTCTGCCCACTGATGGGAAGGAACAGATGACCTCAGGAGAACCTGAGGTGTACTAAAGGCCTCATTGAATTGCATGCTCATGAAATGCTTTAGCGAAGGGCACAGAGGCAATTTCTCAATAGACAAGGTATATTGAACACACAGAGTAATTCCTTTTCCCTCTAAGGGATAGGAAAGAATTGGAGGGGAAAGGACACAAATCCACAAATATAAGAACAACAGGATATGGGCAAACACCACCTCAGAGATATCAATGAAATTTTGGAAGATGGCAAACAGATGAACAATGGAAAATGACTGAGCAGTCTAGACAGAACGTAAGCCTGTAGAGGAGAAAGTCTAAGCCAGAAGCAAGCAGATTCATACTGCAGGACTTCAAAACGGCTCAGGCATTAGCAACACCAGAAACTTTGAAGACAGAAGTGCAGCACGGGGCTAAAACCAGGACGACAGAAGGGAGGTCTGTGTGAGGATCTGTTGCTTCTATCAATTACTTCTCCCCACACTATCCTCCACCCTGGGAAAAGACTGGAGCTTTATTCTTAGCAGAAACTGAGTCTGAGAGACCATAGCAGACTCTGGCATTTCAGGCACAGCTAAGAGTAGGAATGAAGAACCAATGCTGAAAACTGATAGATTCAGTAAAAGTTTACATATTGAATCTGGGACAGTCTAGTTCCTTTTTCATGCTTGGTTCAGGAATGTTGGCATCTAAGCATCTATACCCCTGTGGTAGACAGAATGATGGCCCTCCAAAGATGTCCACATCTGAATCCCTGGAACTGTGGCTGTGTTACCTTACATGGCAAAAGGGACTTCACAGGTGTGATTCAGTGAAGGACCTTCGGATGAAGAGTTATCTTGGATTATCTGGGTGGGCTCAAGGCAATCATAGGGTCTTTATAAGAACTCTACAAATTCTGCACTCTAGTTGGTAATGTATTTTTCACAGAGGTATAGGTTAGCAATTCTGAAACTATTTTATGTATATACTAGAACTGAACAAATAAGAAAATATATTGTGAATCATGAGGGCCAGGCTTCTTCCTCAGGGTTTGAGAAAGGAGTTACAAATAAGAAAAGGCGCAAAACTCAGTGAATTCTATGTTGTCAGACTTTAATCAGAGGAATACGTATATATAGTAGTCACTCTTATCCACAGGGGATATGTTCCAAGACCCCCAGAGGATACCTGAAACTGCAGATATTACAAAACCTATATATACTATGTTTTTTCCTATACACACATATCTGTGATAAAGTTTAACTTATAAATTAGATACAGTAAGAGATTAACAATAACTAACAATAAAATAGAGCAATTATAACAAATACTGTAATAAAAGTTATGTGAATATGGTCAGTCTCTCAAAATATCTATTGTACATGTACCTATTTTTCCACTGCAGGTGACCACAAGTAACTGAAGCCATGGAAAGCAAACCAATGGATAAAGTGGGGGCACTGCTGTATGCACGCATATATGATGTATATATTGATACACACATATGAATGTGTGTATATGTGCATATACATACACATACACGCATACTCACACAGATAAAGGTGTGTGCATGTGTGTGCTGGTACACATACATATATTTTGCAGCTCTTTCTACCGAGTAGATCAAGGAGCATTGATACCCAATAATAATGAGACTACACAGTGCCCAAATCTTGTGCACTAAATACCATTCCCCAATAAAAGGGTCCAGGGCTTCTTAGAGAAATGATTGATTCCAGAGGATGGGCAGGGAAGTTTCAAGATAAACCTGAAACATATTATAGTGTTGGAAACTAAGGAAATGCTCATAAAATAATGGAGGCATGTGGAGAGGACATAGGCACCCACTTGAAGGAGCTCCCAGTGGCCAAATCTAGGATAATTTGAGCAACAAAACAAATAGAATTATAACCCATAGAAAAAGAAATATCCATGAAACATATTAATGTAAATAAATAATTGAATAAATAAATAGGAGAGAGGGCACAGCTCTTCCTTACAGTAGACTTCCAATTAATAAATCTATAAGGAATGATAGAAATGCAAAAATCACCACTTGGCAAACACCACAGTAATAGCTGTTGTAAGCAAGAACCATCAATGGATGCTAAAATTAGTGGATGAAAGTATGATAAGAAACAGAATAGCTGCATAGTCTGAAAGTGTCTTCTCATAAGACACTTGTTCATTACAAAGGAGAAATATAGTAACTTCATAGTGGAGAAAGCTGGCAGACGTCCTAAGTAATCAAAATTAACATCACCACTATGTGTAATGAAACACATAGCTCCCGATAGGATGCACTAAGAGCACAACGTCACTTTTGTGCTATCCTTACAAAAATATGTAAAACTAACATAACAGAAGGTCAACCCAGTTGATGGGCTTCTACAAATTAACGGGCCAATATTCTTCAAAAGTGTCAAGGTCACTTGTTTGTCATGAATGACAAAGACGCAGGAATTAAACCCAATTGGAGAAGTCTAAGGAGATAAAACAACTAAATGCAATGTAAGATCCTGGGTGGGATCCTGGATTAGAAAAGAGACATTTTGGGGACAATTGGCAAAATTCTAAAAGGTTTATAAACTACTTAGTAGTATTATACTATATTAATTTCCTGGTTTTGATGATTATATTGTGGTTATGTAAGATGGCAACATTAGGGGAAACTGTGTGACTGATATAAGGGAATTCAGTATATTATTTTTGCAAATTTATATCTAAAATTATCTTAAAATAATTTTTTAAAAAATTAACTAGTAGTTATTACTCTCCTGTTCTTTATAAATCAAAGACATATATAACTATTAGAGCTCGACCAGTCAAAATCTTATTGTATTTCATTACCAAACCGATTTGATGTAAACTCAGCTTAAAGCAACAAAATTTGACACTTTAATGCATATAATCTTATTAAAGATAGGTGTTTTCTGTTAAAATACTGAAAATAACTCACCGATCTTATTACCATCTATGAGGACTTTTCAAAGGACCATAAGGTTCTCAGATTTGTAAATCACATAGTGTCCAGCTTTATGGTGTATAGCTTTAATAATTTATTCCTTCTTTTCTCTTCTTAAGGTTAGACCACAACTTGAAGAAAAAACAAATGAGACTTTTCAAGAATTTGAAGCTGTAGAGTATAAAACTCAAGTAGTAGCTGGGACAAATTACTATATTAAGGTTAGAGTTCAACATCCACTTTAGCACTAAAAGATATTATACTTCTCATTTTATGTGATGTTCTTTGTTTCCCTACATATAATTTGTTCCTTCTGGTGGTCCTCAATTAACATGCTTCGTATGATACCTTCCAAGTGGCAGAATTTGAACCCAAGTGGTCTGATGCTTAACTCCCAGCTGTCCTGCCTCTGATAATGTTTGCAAAGGTTGATACCCTGTTCCACGTACAAAATAAGTACTTTTAAAAGATTACACTGTGGAGTGAAAATAACATAGATGTTGGAGTCTAACAGATCTGTGTTTAAACTTGGCTCTGCCACATCAGCTGAGAGATTTATGGAAAATTATTTAATATCTCTTAATTGGCTTTCATATCTGTAAAATTGACATTGTTTCTCCTTTTTTTCAGGCCCATAATAATAAGTAAATATAATCATGTATATAAAATGTTCATGATAGTGTCTGACATAGTAAACATTTAATAAGTGGCATTTGTTAAAATTAGGGTTTGGAAGGGACATCCAGCACAATAAATATTATTTATTTTATTATTGTTATAAATTCACATTATTTAATAAAATTATATTAAAATATTTAATATTGTAAATGAATACTATAAGGCAAAACTTTTTTTGCCTTCAGCCAAGTGCCAAAGTCAGAATTATTACCATGAATTTCCAGGATTCATGCCCAAACTACCACATCAGCCTTCATGCAAAGGACTTCCTAGCAAGACTGCTTTACTTTAGAAAGGAGGCTGTTTGACCCCTGGGCTCTGATCAGTCATACCAGTGGGCATTTATAAAGTAGGTTCTCGTGGGTATGGGAACCATACATCCGAAGTTTTCTATGGCAATTCTGGTTTCCTCCTCCCTTATCGAACTGTGTGGCAAACAAAGTGTCCCAATTTGGGAGTCAGAAAACCAAATCACCAAAAATATAGGCTTTCACTTGTTTTCTTGCTCTGTACATCTTTGGAAATAAAATGCAACTCTGGACTGTCATTTGAGTCCAGATTATAATATAAAATATAATAAAATAAACCTAGGACCTGTGCTTCTATCCATGCCATTAGCCTGCCCTTTCTCTCATAAAATAAGGTGGTGGGTTTATGGAAGCAAAAAGTCTAAGAATGCTGAGCTAGGACTAGAAATGCTGTTCCAGAAAGACATGTCATTGAAGTTTTTATAGGACTTTGGATCTTTCACTCAGCACAGATCCATGTGAATGAATCTTTTTCTCTTTTCTTTTTTTTTTTCCCCCATATTTTCCAGGTGTGTGTAGGCAATAATCGTTATGTTCACTTGAAAGTATTCGAACCTCTTCCTGGGCAAAATCAGGATTTGATACTCTCTGGTTACCAGACTGAAAAAAGCAAGGACGATGAGCTGACCGGCTTTTAGCAGCATGTTCCAAAAGTTGTCCGACTCCTTCCACTGGCTACTAATTAGTAATCCTTGCTATAAAAATAACCACCAATAAAGAAGCATTCTTTTCCAAATAAATGATTTCTTCAATTATTTCTCATTTGTTGTATTAAATAGAAAATACTTTTTCTCTCTCAAAATCAGTGTTATTGCTTTAGAGTATAAATTTCACACAAATTTTGATGTCGATTAGAAATCTTTTATAAATGAGTCAGGCCTAAAGTAAGTGGCTAAATGACAGTATCCTCACCCCCACGCCCCCTAGTGTCTGCAGGCTAGATCACAGGCTATCCAGTTAACCAACCTCCTTGTTCCCTATGGTTGCTGAGAACCCAACATTCTATCTCCACCTTCATATTTTAAAATTAAATTGAGTATTTTACAAAATATATTTTATTTTGAAACAATCTTAAACTTACATAAAATTTGCAAAAAAACTTTTTCCTGGACATTTGAGAATAAATAACCTACAGTGATGCCCCATCATCAATAAATACTTTACTGTGCATTTCTACAAACAAGGATATTCTATATAACTGAAATACACCATCAAAATCAGGAAATTATTTTGATACATTGCTAGCATTTAATTCACAGGCTGCGTTAAAATTTCCCCAGTTGTCCCAACCATGTCATTTATTACAAAAAGATCAGTTCTAAAACATGTGTTTCATTTAATTGCCATTTTCCTCTTTTTTAACACCTTTAATGATATATAAATTACATACCATACAATATATGCACTTAAAGTGTAAAATTCAATGGTTTTTTGTTATATTCACAAATGTGTGCAAACATAACAGTCAATTTTAGAACATTTTTATCATCTCAAAAAGAAACCTCATGCCCTTTTGCTATCACTTCCCCATCGTTTTCCACATTTCCCTACCCCTAATCAAGGACTAAATTAATTTCTGGGTTTGCCTACTCTAGACATTTTGTATATTTATTATGGAATTATGTAAGATGTGGTCTTTTGTAACTGGCTTTTTCACTTAGCATAATATTTTCAAGGTTCATCCATGTTGTAGCATGTATCAGTATTTTATTATTTCTTACAGCCAAATAATATTCCACTTTATGGATATACCACAGTTTGTTTATCCATTCATCAGTGGATGGATATTCAAGTTGCTTTTACCTTTTGATTATTATGAACATTGCTGCTACAAACGTTTGTGTACATGTTTTTGTGTGTACATACGCTTTTATTTCTCTTGGGTGTATATCTAGGAGTGGAATTGCTGGTTCATATGGTAGCTCTATGCTTAATTGATTGAAAAACTTACAGACTGTTTTCCTAAGTAGCCACATCATTTTACATTCTCAACAGCAGTGAACAAAGTTTCTAATTTCTCCACATCCTCCTCAATACTTTTTATCTGATTTTTTGAGGCTAGCCATTGTAGTGAGTGTGAAATATCTCATTGCATTTTTAATTTGCATTTCCCCAATGTCAACCATCTTTTCATGGGATGATTGGTTATTTGTATATCTTCCTTGGAGAAATGTCTATTCAGAGACATTTTTTAATTGTTACTTGTCTTTTTAATACTGAGTTCTAAGACTTCTTTGCATGGTTTGAGCACAAGTCCCTTATCAGATATGTGATTGGAAAATATTTTCTCCCATTTTGTGGTGGTATTTTCACTTTCTGGATGATGTCCTTTGAAACACAAAAGTTTTTAATTTTAATGCAGTCCAAATTGTCAATTTTTTTATAACTAAGGACTCTACCAAATCTGAGTTCATAATGATTTACTTCTATTTTTTCTTCTAAGACTTATGTAATTTTAGCTCTTACATTTAGGTTTTTGATCCCTTCTGAGTTAATTTTGGCATATGGTGTGAGGTAAGGATCCAACCTCATTCTTTTGCATGTGGTTATCTAGTTGTCCCAGAACCATTTGTTGAAAAAACTCTTTTTTTCCCCCTTGAATGGTCTTGGCACCCTTGCTGAAAATCAGTTAATCATAGGCACATGAGTTCATTTCTGAACTCTCAGTTCTATTCCATTAATCTGTATGTCTATCTTTAAGCCAGCACTACACTTTCTTGATTACTGTTGCTTTGCAGTAAATTTTGAAATCAAGAAGTGTGAGTCCTCCACCTTTGTTCTTTTTTTTTTTTTTTTTTCAAGAACCTTTTCTTCTGGATCCATTGAAATCCCATAGGAATTTTAGAATCAGCTTATAAATTTCTACAAAGAAGTCAGGTAGTATCCTGATAGAGATCATGTTAAATCTATAAATCAATTTGGGGAGTAGGGCCATCTTAACAATATTAAGCCTTCTGATCCATGAACATGGGATGTTCTCCCAATTATTTAGATGTTCTGTCATTTCAACATTTTTTCTAGTTTTTAATGTATAGGCACACCTTGTTTTATACTGCTTCACTTTGTTCACTTTGAAGATATTGTGTTTTTGGAGGTTTGTGGCATCCTACATTGAGCAAGTCTATTGCTATTGACACAATTTTTCCAACAGTATTTGCTCACTTTGTGTCTCTGTGTCACATTTTGGTAATTTTAACAATATTTCCAATTTTTTCACTGCTATTATATCTGTTATAATCTGTAATCAGTGATCTTTGATGTTATTATTGTAATTGTTTTATGGCCCCAGGAATTGCACCCATATAAAACAGTGAACTTAATAGACAAATGTGTGTGTGTGCTGACTGCTCCACCACTGGTCATTCCCCAATTTCTCTCCCTCTCCTTGGGCTTCCCTATTCCCTGAGACACAATAATATGAAAATTAGGCTAATTAATAATACTAAAATTAGGCCAATTAATTAGGCATATAGTCTTTTGCTATTTAGTATAATGTTAAATGTGGGGTTTTTGTATGTGTCCTTTATAAAGTTAAGAAAGTTCTCTTCTAGTTTGTCAAGTGTTTTTATCATTGAAGGACATTAGATTTTGTGAAACACTTTTTCTGCATCTACTGAGATCATCATGTAGTTTTGGGTTTTATTCTATTAGCATAATGTATTACATTAATTGATTTTTGGATATTAAACTAACCTTGCATTCCTGGAATAAATTCCACATGGTCATGTTGTATAATTCCTTTTATATGTTCTAGATTCAGTTTGCTAATATTTTGTTGAGGATTTTTGCATCCATATTCATAACAAATATTGGTCTGTAGTTTTCTTGTCTGGTTTTGGTATATAGGTAGTACTGGTTTCATAAAATGAATTGGGAAGTGTTCCCTCCCCCCCTTATATTTTTTGGAAGATTTTGTGCAGAATTGATATTAATTCTTCTTTAAATATTTAGTAGAATTCAATAGTGAAGCCATCTGGACCTGGGCTTTTTTGGGGGGAAGTTTTTGATTGCTAATTCAATCTCTAAACTCATTAAACGTCATTTACATTCGCTATTTCTTCTTAAGTCAGTTTTGGTAGTCAGTTTTGTTATTCTACAAATTTGTTCATTTTACCCATGTTACCTAATTCATTCGCATACAATTGTTCATAACATCCCTTTATAATCTTTTTTTTATTTCTGTAAGGTCAGTAGTAATGTTCCCTTTTTCATTTCTGATTCTAGTAATTTGAGTCTTTTTTCTTTTTCCTTAGTCAGTCTAATTGAAGGTTTAGCAACTTTTTTCATTTATTCAAAGAACCAGCTTTTATGTCATTTTCTTCATTGTCTTTATATTCTCTATTTTATTAAGTTTTACTCTAATCTTTATTATTTATTTTCTTCTGCTTGTTTTAGGTTTACTTTCCTCTTCTATTCCCAGTGTCTTAAGATGGAAGTTTCAGTTATGGATTTGAGATCATCCTTTTTTTTTTTTTTTCCGCATAGTTGTTTACAGCCATAAATTTCCCTCTAAGCATTGCTTTAGCGACATCCTATAAGTTTTGGTATGTTATTTATTTTTATTAATCTCAAAATATTTTGTAATTTACCTTTTGATTTTTTCTTGATTTCTTCTTTGACCCACTAATAATATTGATGAGTATGTTGTTTAATTTCTACATATTTGTAAATAGTCTTCCATCTTTGTCACTATCCCCCACCGTTGTGCCCCCACTTCCACTCTCTTCACCCCACCACCTACTCCCCATCCCCCACCCACCCTGTTCTGGTGCTCAGGCTCTGACACCCTGCCCTGGGCCACTGCCTCTGTACCTGCCCTCTTCACCCTAGCTAAGCTCTACCACCATGGGTGGGCACCTACCCATGGGGAAGCCAGCTCCACCATCTAGTTTTAGACCACCCCAAACCAATCAATGTCTGCCTTCCTTGGCCCCACCTAATGGATTTTGGGACTGAACTGTTTGGGAAGGAGAGGGAAATAAAAAGTGGAAGGGAGGGTATGGGAAAAGGTATGGAGAGAAAGGGAGAAGGCAAAAAGAAGAAGAAACTTGTTTTTAAGATGCCCTAAATAAAGTCTCCCTCTGGGCTCTGCTCTCTGCTTACCATCCTACTAGTGCCACTTGCCAATCCCCCTGACCCAAATTGAACCTCCTGGTTCAATTTGACCCAGACAATAATAATTGCTAGTATATATCATGTGCTTAATATATGCCAGGTTGTATTCTAAAGACCTTACACATATAATTCATTTAATTTCCATTACAACCTCATGAGGTAAATATTATTATTATCCCCTCTTTACAGAAGACTGAGTATATAGAGGTTGAGTTACTTGTCCAAGGCCACATGACTAGTTAGTAGAGAAGTGAAGATATGATCCCAGGCTCTTTTCCTCCAAGATCAATGCTCTTAACCCATACATCTACTAACACATGCTCAGAATTTATTCACCTAGCTATTCTGATCCCTAAAGCAAATAAGTAAATGAGTTTCAAACACTGATTGTTTTTTTATAACCACTGCCAACTCTTAATACTTCAAAATAGAAAAACTGTCCTATTCGTCTGCCTTCAGCTCCTAGCACATAAACAGGCAATATATGAACTAAAAAGTCTCCACTGGCTGACTAGTATTAATGCTGCAGGGCTCTTAGGTAGCAGGACAACCAGACACAATCCCACTGAACTCGTAATAAGAATACTTTCCTGAGCAATGCAAACATAGATACTGATATCTACAGCTGTATACACAGAGCAGCTGATCAAAGATATATGAAATTCCAGTTATGATGATTACTTTTTCTTTATCTTGGTGATGGAGTTTGCATGTACTGTCCTCCCAGAACTCTTGTGGAAATCTGATCCCCAGTGTGGCAATGTTGGGAGCTGTTTGAGTCATGGGGGCCAATCCCTCATGAATGGATTAATGCTCTCCCTGGGGGATGCGGGTACTGAGTGAGTTCTCACTCTGTTATCTCCTGTGAGAGCTGTTTGTTTAAAAGACCCTGGCACCTCCCCTCTCTCTCTTTCTCTTGCTTCCTCTCACCATGTTATCTGCTTGTACCCGCCGGCTGCCTGCTGCTTTCCACCATGAGTAGAAGCAGCCTGAGGCCCGCACCAGATACAGCTGTCCCAGAATCATAAGCAAATAAACTTCTACTCTTTATAAACTACCGAGCCTCAGGTATTCGGTTATGGCAACATAAAAACAGACTAATACACTTGGTTTTGGTATGGAAAGTCTGAATACATCACGTTTAAGAATTAATCTATTGAGGGACATAGAGAACTTATGCAAAGAAAATTGCAGCACCTCATTGTCTGAAATGAAAGGCTTGAATAAATGGGTAAACTTATCCTGTTGCTGGTTAGGTATACCTCATGTTAAAGAGAATATAATAATAATACAAATATAGGGGCCAGCCCATGGCTCACTTGGGAGAGTGTGGTGCTGACAACACCAAGGCCATGGGTTCGGATCCTATATAGGGATGGCCGGTTGCTCACTTGGGAGAGCGTGGTGCTGACAACACCAAGTCAAGGGTTAAGATCCCCTTACCGGTCATCTTTAAAAAAAAAAAAATATATATATATATATAGGAAAGAATATAAGTAATGCATGCAATGATTCTCAATCTTACCTGCATGTTAGAATCACTTAATTTATAAATTAACCATAACAAAAAAATTCAGGTTGGGGCACCATTGCAAACCAATTAAATAAGAATCTCTGGGAAAGAGCCCAGGTGATTCTAGTGTCAGCCAGGATTGAATGTTACTGTGATATAAGGGGAAAAGGTTTAATGGAGATACTCGCCTTAATGGAATAGAAAATATATTTTATTTTTTAAAGTTTTATTTTATTTTTAATTGACTAATAATAATTCTACATATGAAAATATATCTTAAAGTTTAAAACTTACTACAAAATATTTCATGGTCTGGCAGTAGGTTAAAAACAAAATACATAATGGGAACAGAAAAGAATATGTCACAAAACATAACCCAAATCTGTTTAAGGAAGGTGAAATAAAAGCAATGTGAAAATATATTTTTATTTACTAAATGCTGTTGAAAAGTTACATTTTATTTTCAGAGATAATCATTTGGATCCATATTTCACATATACCATAATAAAATACAAATTGATTAAAACATGAAAAACTGGAATAGTTCAAAAACAACTTCAACCTGAAAGATGATTTCTTATGAGGGAGTAGCTTATTCTAAAGGATTAGGAAGTGGCATTTCAACAATTAGATTTATTCTCCAAGATTTGTTGGGACTTCCAGAGTAATGAAAAGAAAATAGACCAACAACTGGATAAACTGTTGATGAAAAGAGTGTTAAAAAGTTTGTTGGCCATTTAGGTCTTACCCAAATATAAGAGGGAGGGGTTGGCCAGTTAGCTCAGTTGGTTAGAGCGTGGTGTTACAACACCGAGGTCAAGGGTTTGCAACCCCATATTGGCCAGCCACTAAAAAACAAAACAAAAAAACAAAACCATATAGAAGTGGGGAGCAAGTTTCCCCCCAAAAGACCTGTCTTCCCTTAAGCTGTACCATTACCATCAAAGGAAAAATTACATCTCTAAAATACTTCCCTCACCAAATATGAAGTGGAATCTGGGAGCAAGAATTCGTGCTCTATTGCAAAAATTATTTTGCCTGAGTCGAAAGAGAGAGACTAGGAGAGTGCAATCTTGCCTTATAAGGGTGAGGGACTTAAACCCAGTTGTCTGTCAGGCACTCTCAGAATTTCAGAATTTTCTGCCATAGACAGGCTTTTAAAATGACTGATTTGGGTCAAGTGATGATCCAGAGGGCATGATTGTGCTCAGGATCGTAAGCAATGCCTGCTCTGTTCTCTCTGGGAAACAAATTTCTTCACCTGTCTGAAGGAGTGAATCAATCATTTTCTGTCTGGTTTCTCATTTAGAAGGGGCCAAAATCTTATCGCAGGCCCTGGAACTTGAAGTTCAGACATGGTGGGGAGTCTCTCCAAGGCATGGTCTAAGCGCATCTCTGCTACTCTAAATGACAACATGAGAGAATATTGGATAAGAAAAAAATGTCCTAATGTCAATGGACTATTTTTTATTTTATTTTATTTTTGATTTTTATTGAATCAAAATTGATTATACATATTTTGGGGGGTTCAACGTTGAGATATGTTGATCAAATCAATATTACTAGCATAGGTATTGTTACAAATCATAATTATTCTTTATGCCCCTTGTCCAGTCTCTCCCCATCCCCTTCTCCCTCTCCACTCCCCCCTCTAATTACCCTAGATTTCTTCTCTCCTTCTGAAAGAATAATGGTTACTCTGTTGATTTGTTCCCTAGATGACCTGTCCAATACTGAGAGGTGTGAACAGGTCCCCCAGTATTATCATAGAACAGATGCTTCTTCTGTCACTCTGAAATGGGCTTTGTGGAGAAAGACATCCTCTTTTCTTTATCTCTCCTGGTGACGCTACCCATGTCAGTGCACTCCAGTGGCTGGCAGACCATCTGCCAGGTGGTTATGGCATCTAGCTGCTTTCGCAGCAGCCATGGTTATTGTGGTGGCTGTGGTGGGCCACCCACATGGAGGTGATGTTTTAGGCATGCTCCTTGGCACTGGCACTGGTGTGCCTGGTTGTGGGAGAGGGGTCTGGTCCCCTTCTTCATGCCTCACGTCCCCCCCCCCACCCCACACCCGCCCCCCGTGAGGCACTGGCAGGTGTGTCTGAGCCAGAACTAATTTTTTGTCCTTTGCATACTTCTTTTTTTTTTAATTTATTTTTTATTTTTTGTCTTTTTTTTTCGTGACCAGCACTCAGCCAGTGAGTGCACCGGCCATTCCTATATAGGATCCGAACTCGCGGCGGGAGCGTCGCCATGCTCCCAGCGCCGCACTCTCCCGAGTGTGCCATGGGCTCGGCCCCTTTGCATACTTCTAAAGTGGGGGAACTTCCTATGGGAACCAGTGCTTGAGCTGTGTGGTTGAGCTAAATTGCTGTTTTGCTGCTGTTTCCCTAGGGAAGGCTTTTTGTGCAGCTCAGGGTTCAATGGTTGACCTTATAGGTACTTCTGGCTCTCCAGAGACCTGGTGCACCTGGGTTCTGTAGAAACTCTGATCTGGGCCTGAGCTTTTCATCAAACTGCACCCCATGCAATTCTGTATTCCTGACCAGTCTCCTCTGCGTGGTCCTGTGCTGATTGGGGGGTGGATTGGCTGTCCTTGCTGTGTCCCAGTGTTCTCCCAGTGGGCTTGTCTCCACCACTGCCCATGCTCCAAACACTTCCGGTGGGACAGGCCATGCACCAGTCCCCTGTGATGACTCACCGGCAGGCTCTATTTTTTCAGTTGTTCTGGCTCCTCGCTCCTCCATGAGTCCACAGGAACCCTATTAGTGGTCTTACTGTCCTGGGGACCACCAAGGCTCTCTTCTCCCCTGCAGCCTTTAAGGAACTCCATTCCAAGGGCACAGATGCAGCTTTTGCCAGATCCTACTCCATGTGCTCAGCAGTTCCAGCCTTAAAGCAGTCGCTGCACGAAATGGTCAGAGCAGTTTTTTCTTTCTCTCATCGTGGTTTCTCCTGCCTTCATGCACTCCTGTAGGTCTCACCTCCTCTTCCCCTGAGCTCTAGCGGCCCCAGCTTGGCTGTTGTTGCTTTTTATATACTTGTAAATTGGTTGATTTCTGGGAGAGTAACGCTAGAGACCATCTATTCCACCATCTTGACCAGAAGCCTGTTGCACAATCAACGGACTATTCAAACAGGGAAATACTGCTTGGCCACCTGACTCACTTGGAATGTTCTAGATTGTCTCCTTTGGCTCAAAAGAACTTAATTTATTTTATGTAACTCAGGGATTTATCATAAAGATGCATCTGCTTAGGAATCTAGGAAATACCAAACAACCAAGTCTCATGGAGAAAAGGGACCCACACAGAAGTGGGTCTACAGCCAAAACCAGAATCCAACGAAGCTCTAAGAACCTGAGGAACTGTTTGTGAGATTTTACTCTAGGGCTCCGTCAATAATGACTCCCAGCTATTCTCCAAGCAACTGTCTGTACCTCCCTGTGTCCACTTTGGAGTCAACTTCAGCTGGTATTCTTGCTCCTGTTGTGTATAACTTTTCTTTGCTCCATGGTGTATGTCCTTACAGCTCTTGCTTTTTCAGAATGTTGGACTGTCATGGCCCCTATGGTGGCTCATTACCACGCTCATTCAAGCTTCACCTCCCACTGCTAACTATGTCATTCTCTCAGTGTTTCTCAGTTCAAAGCTGTGAAGAATTTGATTGTTCAGATCATCTTTTTGCCCCAGGACCTGCCATAGGACTCTAGCCAACGAATGTTTGGCAGTTCTTGGGTCAGTTGCCCAGCCCTGGTCTAATCAACTTACTGTAAAATGGGCTACCTCGGGGTGCTCTTTCAGTAGGAGCTGTGGGTCAGTCTTCCCTAGAAAGGGCTCTAGTGTGGCAGGTTATCTTGATCCACATGACAAATGTATGGATGGATGGACAGACAGACAGACCAACTGACCAGAACGCTTTGTCCTTAGAGAAGTTAGGGGTGATTAACTGGGGCAGGGGAGTGATTTAGTATGAATTGAACAATTGAGCAAGGAGAGAACTGCATTCACATGTTGCAATATTTCAATGAGATCTGACTACAATCCTTAGGAACCAAGTAATGGACAGTAATGCTAAGTCTCATTTCAGAAAAATTAGGAGATGAATTTCCCCCAAAATTCTTCTACACACTTCTGGCTGTTTCTTCATGTAGGGCCTAGTCTTCTCCAGACTTTCCATATTAGAATCTCACAGGGTTCTTCTTCCAAATGAGGCAATCACCTAAAGTACTTGGAATGGAGCCTAATTTGTAGTAAGCACTCAGCAAATGGGCTATTATTGTTATTATACTCTTCATTCGTTGAATATACTCATCATTCATTTACTTATGGGCTACATTAGGCTGCATGTAACAGAATCCCAAATATAGAGGCTTAGCTAAATAGGGTAATCACTTCTGTTATATCCCTGAATGAACAGATCATAACGTATCACATAATATCTTACTGCTTTCATGTAATAACAATTTTGAAGATAGGTAGGCCAGGGCTGGAATGGCATCCCCCATGCCATTAAGCATCCAATCTCCTTCTTTCTGTTCAGGCTTCTTTAACACATGGATTTCGTCTTTATGTTTGTCACCACATAGGCAAATAGTCCTCATCCTCGTCCCTTCTAACCACCCTAATCACATTCCAGATAGAAAGGAGGGGGCGACGAGGAGGAAGGGACAGTGCCTTTAGTGCTGTTTCTCAGAAATGCCCAGGCAGTATTCTGCTTATATCTCATTGGCCAGAACTGTCTCATGGCTACCTGGAGCTGCAAGAGAAGCCAGCCACACTGCTGCCCTAAACAAAATGTGGGTGGCTTCCAAATGAGAGTGGCACCTGACAGCCAGCAAGGAAATGCGAACTCTCAGTCCTACAAAGCAAGGATCTGAATTCTGCCAACAAACCCAATGAGCTTGGAAGCAGATTCTTCCCCCAGAGGCTCCACACAAGAGCACAGCCTGGCCCTCAGCTTGATTTCAGCTTTGTGAGACCCTAAGCAAAGAGCCCAGTCCAGTCAAGCCTGCCTGGACTTCTGACCTACAGAACTGTGAGATAACAAATTGGTATATTAAGCTGCTTTAAAGTTTATGGTAATTTGTTAAGCAGCAATAGAAAACTAATACAATTACCCCATACTAGAAAATGGTTTTTTGCAATGACCAAATCCTGCAATTTCAGCAGTTTTTTTTACTAACTCCTTTGTAAAAATGTGTTTACTCATTTACTATCATCCAAGCTTTCCCTTGTCCTTCCCTTTTCTGAATTTGTTTTATTGCTTTCCTTTTCAGTGTCCATGGAAACAACGTCCATGAAAAAATTCCACCCAAAATTAGTTTTTACATTTGAAAGCAAGATAAGTTAAGGTACTAAGAGAACACTTCTTTGCACAGTGTCCAGCTTATAATACTGCCCTTTTATAATAAACCCACAAAGATAAAGGGATAAACTCA
Source organism: Cynocephalus volans (assembly GCF_027409185.1). Taxonomy (NCBI): domain Eukaryota; kingdom Metazoa; phylum Chordata; class Mammalia; order Dermoptera; family Cynocephalidae; genus Cynocephalus; species Cynocephalus volans. The sequence continues at coordinate 123,170,270 of NC_084460.1, read as the reverse complement.
TCAGTGACCAAAAAGGTCCATACCCATGCCAATTTGTAACAACCAAAAATGTACAACAAAATCAGATATTGAAATTGTGTGTGAATTCTCTGAGAACTTACTGTCTCAACTTGGAAAACAATCAAATATGTACACTGAGTCAGAAAATTATTTTAATAGTTACAAAACTTTTTTTTTTTTACAGAATCAGTATAAAATAGCAGTTGATTTCTCCATAATTATCAGAATTATTTATACTTGAGGTCTTGGCTAAGTGGGGCTGAAATCAACAAAAGGTCTTGGACTGTTGGCTCAGAAATCTTCCTAGGAAGCCCACCCTGTTGATGTCTGTCATGCTTAGCTCTTACGAGATGACCCGGTCCTTTTAATAAAAATATCTTTCTTTATTCATGCTTTGGAGGCTTGAAGTGAATTCGGCAGCGCTCATTAAACACCTAAGGTATTTAAACAGAAACAAAAGTCACTGAGTCATGCTGTATAAATCAGGCCTGCAACTAAATCTAATTTGGTGTGCTTCCGGAAGATATTATTATTTTTGTCCCAGGTCAACAGATTTAGGAAATGGAGGAGTTTCCTCACCAGTTCAAACTGACTACTAGGTGCTAAGTGCAAAAGGCATTGATATTCATTCATAAGACAAATTTAATATTTTTTAAAAATTTAAATTACTTGAAGAAAAATTATCAAGAGCCAGCTCATTTTTTTGTTTTTTTGTTTTTAATTTTTTTTCTTCTCTAGTTAATTTAGTAATTACCAAATATTTCAATTCCATGTTCTGGACATATTTTGGACAATTAGAGAAAAATATCTAAAATAAATTTAAAGGGCAGGAAAAAACATAAAATAAAATAAGCTTAAGATAAAGCCCTCTTTTTTCTTTTTTAAAGCAAATTTTATTACTTAGATATTTGTTGTACTTTTGTAAATGTGTGCCAGATCTTTCTCATAAGTAGGTACACTTGCCAGGTAGACCTGGCCTTTTTGCTAAATTGTATGAATTTATAATTTTTTGTTCAATTTACCTTGCTTCCTAAAAATCTAAACAAATAATATATTATAAACGCTAAAAGAATGCTCTATGACTAGATGTTTGTCAGTGTGAGACTGTGTTAAATAAAAATTTTGGTACAGCAATTCAATGGAATACAATTCAAGCTTAAAAAGGAATAAGGAAGCTCTTTACTTACGAGGGTACTTCAAAAAGTTTATGAAAAGATTTGTATAAACTTACTTTTTAAAGTACCCTCATATGTTCGATTTGAAAAGTCTCCAAGATACACTAAAGGGGAAAAAAAACCAAAATGTGGACAGTATGATTCTGGGTAAAAAATACACATACATAATATTAGAAAAGGTGCAAATATCTGAAAACATAAGCCATCTTCTCACAGGGTAGGGAAAGAAGGAAAGGAGGTGGCTGAAGGAGAGGGACGAGATGCAGAATTTTTACTATATATCCTTTAATATTTAAAAGTATTTTGAATCATGTGTCTAAATCATGTGTCCAATTTAAAAAAACTAAAATCTAAAAGAATTTCTTCTCAGAATTTACTACCATACTTCATTGATGTAAGGAACAAATCATTTTTAAGGTAAAAAAGAATAAATCTACACAGGGAGCTTCTATGGTTCTGGTAGTATCCAATTTCTTAGGCTGAGCCTTTCTTAAATGAACATTCATGTAATGTTCATTTTATTGACATTCTTTAAATTCTACATGTTACATACTCTTTGGCATGCGTATCTCACACTTAAAAGAAAACATATGAAAATTATATAGATTCTTTCTGGCTATTTCATTTTATAACTCATCTCACTGCAGTTCCCTGCCTTGACATTTCCCTGAAATTCCCAGTGCTCAGAGCAGTGGAAGCTTCAGATTAGTGGTCTTGATACACTGGCTGGAATAAACTAAAGTGGCTGAGCCTCTCCAAATCCTTTTCCTAAATGATTTCCTATCCACTTTTGCTAGCCCATTACACCATAGCTACATTTTCTTCTTTTAAAAACAAGTAGGGGCCTCACTTGCTGTGGAATGGATAGAGCATATTTTCTTTAAAACTAATATCAAATCCAAAAATGCTTCAATCTTCCTACTACATAAAATCTTTCAAGAAGCAAACACCTTATCACATTGGTGGAAAGGGCAGGAATAGGAAATCTCGGCAAAGAGGATAGGACAAAGAAATATGATAAAATAAAAATCAATTTGTATTTTGCAATTTATCCATGGCTCAGCAAGTTGGTACACTCTAGTTTTTGAACTTCTCTCTTATAAGTATAGGGTTTAACGCCATTCAATTAGTTAATTTCAAAGGATAAAACAGAATTTTCAGTTTATTCTTTCAGATTCAACAGATATTCTGCCCTTTGGAAATCTTTTAGATTAGAAATTTTAGAGAGAGGTAAACAGATATACTTTTTCAGAAGATTAAAGTCAGAATTTTATTATTTCTAGCTACATGTAAAGTCCTAGGATCTGGTCCCTCAATCCAGTTCCTAATGAGAGTTATGCCGGTGGTAATAAGGAGCATGTGAATCTATGAGTAGTAAAAAGCTCTGTTATCAGATACCAGTACAGCTATGTACAATAAATTCATGATCTGATTTGTTTGAAGACAAGCAACTGTAAAGGGTGGCTAATGATATGAAAATTTATGGAAAGTAACTGAGCTCAAAAAGGCTAATTTTAATAAATAACTTCCTTGAAGATTCTGAGATAAGTAGAGTAATAACCGTAAATACTAAATATGCCCATAATTCCTATTAGGAGACACATGGAATGTCTTCAATTCTGTTACCATGGCAGGTGATACAATTCTACCATATGCCTGTAAAGCTAATTTTTATAAGGTAGATCTACTTATATGCGACCACCCCTCTACCCTCCACCACCACCACCAAAAAAAGAAAAGTTAAAATCCTCACTGCTTGTAAACAAATGATCTCTATTCTTCTTGGAGCTCAAAGCACTCTTTACTGCTCCTCCCTTGGTTTCCCTTTACTAGTTCAGTTTCCCTCCTACTTCTCTCCAAGAAACATTATTTTATACCTTCCAGCTCCTGTCATTTACCACTTCTTCAACATTCAGTTCTGACTGCATCCATTTCAACTGCAAGAAAGGAGAAAACATTGAAGTTATAAAACTTAAAGAGCTAAAACCAAACTCTACTAAGTTTACCCAACAAAACCAACTGCTGCTCTTGTATTCTTTATCTGTTAATGGTAGATTCGGAAACCTTCTTCAACATAACCCACTCTCCCCATATCTAATCAATTGTTAAATCTTATAAAATAGTGGTTCTCAAACATTGCTGCATATCATAAACTGCCCCCAGCTTTAAAAAAAATCTCAATGTCCGGGCAGTTCACAGCAGACATACAAATAGCCAATAAACACATAATATACACACACATATATATGCTCAATTTTAGTTATGTATAAAGATATGCAAATTAAGTCATTATATGACAAGATAAAAAAAATGAAAAAGTCTGATAAAACCTAATATGAGTGAAGGTGTGGGAAAAGATACACTCATACACATTTTTAGTAGGAATATAAATTGTTGCAACTTCTATGGAGGGCAATTCTGCATGACATTTCACATGTCCTCAAACCAATTCCAGTCCTAGAAATTGATTACACAACTATGGACTTGGAAAGATAGCACAGAGGAGTAAAAAGAAGGACAAGGAGGAAGCAATCTGATTTGGGCAGAGAGTTAAGAAAAAAGAATCAGAAAGTAAAACTGAGAGGAAGGGAATATACTAGGCCCTAGTGATCTAGAAAGGCATGAGTTTCCCAGACCTTGATCAGCCAGCCAGAAGTCTGAGGCTAAAAATCACAAGTTTTTTAACTTTCTTTATAACTGCCAACCTAATTACCCTACCACAAGGGTAGCCAATTCCATTGCCAGGCCCAAATGGAAGGACCCTTAATACTCCTAGTCACATCTGGTCAGAGGGATTTGAAAGGAAAAGAAGCTATCTAGTTCCAAGAACAGGTCTTGAAAATATTCAGGAAAATTAGGAGAAAAAAAGCATGAACTACAGGTTGAGGCAGCCAAAAGTTTAAAGCCAGGATGATTTCCTCAGGCCAAAATAAAAAAACCCAGGCCAGATTTGGGAACAAAATGCCAAAGCTAGACAAGATCTGGGCAACCACAAGTCTGACACTCAGGCCAAAGATCCTGACAATTAGGAGTATAGCTCAGGCAGAAGGTTTGAGAAATATGCATGTAACTAATAAGAATAGAACTTAGGACTGACCCAGTGGCTCCCCAGAAACTAGACTCAGAACTGGTGTTGAAGTGTGTGGAAGTACACACGGCTGGAACTGTGCAACGAGGGAAAAGACTGCAGTTTGACAACTGGTCCTGTGCTGTGGAGTAATAACAAGTCTGAAGTGGCCCTCCAAAACAACCTCAGTTTCAGATGTTAATCAGCCATACAGACCAAAAATCATTAAAGTTTCACTACTCTGTTAAAGCCTGAACTGTCTGCAAAAGAAATAACTTCAGTTGAAGAACGGAGAGTGACATGTCACTAAGTTTTCATAACTATTCTCAAATCTTTAAAGGGATGTCATGTAGAATAGGTTTTAGACTTATCCTGTATAGCTCCAGAGGGAAGATTAAGGAGCAGTACTTACACACTACAGGGGAGCAGATTTTCACAGTATACAGTCATGTGCCACATAACAATGTTTTTGTCAATGACAGACAGCATATATGACAGTGGTGCCATAAGATTATAACGGAGCTGAAAATTCCTATCATCTAGTGACATTGTAGCCATTTTAACATCAGAGTGCACTTACTTTATTATTTCTATTGATTTACTGTAGCCTAAGTGTACAGTATTTATAAAATGTATGGTAGTATACAGTAATGTCCTAGTCCTTCACATTTACTCACCACTTACTCACTGATTCACCGAGAGCAACTTTCTGTCCTGCAAGCTCCATTCATGGTGTCCTATCCAAGTGTACCATTTTTTATCTTTTATACCATACTTTTACTGTACCTTTTCTATGTCTAGATATGTTTATATATACAAACACTTACCACTGTGTTACTATTGCCTACCATATTCAGTATAGTAACACACTGTACAGGTTTCTAGCCTAGGAGCAATAGGACATACCATGCAGCCTAGGTGTGTAGTGGGATATACCATCTAGGTTTGTGTAAGTACACTCTATGATGTTCCTACAACGACATCACCCAATGATGCATTTCTCATAACATATCCCTTTCATTAAGCAAAGCATGACCATATGAGAAAATCTTTGAACAATTAAAACTGTCCAGAAAGAGAATGTACCAACACAGAAGACAGTGAATCCTCTCCCCCCACACAACACCCTGCCTTTAAGTAGTAGTTAAACAAAGATGGAAACCACTGGTTGATGATATGATATTCAAGATTCATGCAACAAATATGGAGTCCCACAGACTCAGAAAGGAAAGGAACTGAGACTTTGTACCAGCCAATATGCTAGCTCTTACACAGACTATATAATTTAAGCCTCACCAAAAAAAGAAAACATAAGAAATTATTAAGTATCAACCCCATTTTACAGACTGAAAATCAGAAGTTTCAGAGCAATTCATTTACGAGTTTACAAAGCCACCAAGGTAGATGTAATTTACTTCCTTAGAGCTGTCTGCCTTTATAATCCATCTTTTTTTCTATTCTTGAACACTGCAGATATTACAGCCAACTTTTAATACAAATTTGTCAGTGCCACCAACAAACTGTCACCTCTGAGATGGTTGTTTTTGAGGCTCTGAGTTTTAAATAGGTAAACTTCCTCTCAAAGGCCACTAATAGGTGACAGTAGTTATAGAGTTCCAGCAAGGAAGGTACTTTTTCTGAGTTAAAAGTTCAGGTAAAGAACTGGTGATTTTTAGACTGGCATCTCTGTATATAAATAAAATATGCTCATTTAAGTAATCAGAATGGGACTATTAATCACAACTTAATATAAAGAAACTGACTGAATCCAGAGGTGAAGGAGATGTGTTAAAGTCCCAGTTCTACAACTCATTAGCCTATAACTTTGAGGACGTCAGTATCTCAGAGTCTCAGTTTCCTCAGAACGAAAATGAAGAGGTACAGCTGGAACATTCCTAAGAGCTCTCTCTTTATGACTCCATAATCTTCATAGCAAACTTGAAAAAAAATTCACGTTTCCTTATTTGCTTACATACTAGTCATGGTTACTCTCTAGCTCTCTATATAAGCAACCTTAAATAACTCACTGACTAGGTTTCTAAACTCCTTGCAGTGGTCATCCTGGTGATTCTCTCCGGGCCCTCCAGGCACAGGGGCAAATCTGAGGGCTGAGCAAACTGCGTGACACAAGCACTCCCAAGCACTCTGTAGTTTAGAGTTTTGAACTTTGCTCTCCACTGGCAAGAGTCACTCTATTCTGTCTGACTTAATTTGAAAACAGTGATTTTTCAGTTTCTGATTTAACAGTCCTGCCCTACAGTTTCCCTTGTCAATACCTTCAAAAGTCTGTTGAATCTTCTGTTGTTGTTGCTTTTGGGTTTTTTTGGTGGCTGGCTGGTATGGGGATCTGAACTCATAACCTTAGGGTTATAGGGTTGCACTCCAACCAGCTGAGCTAACTGGCCAGCCCTCAGAGTCTGTTGAAATACAAAATCCAAAATTACCTAGACTTTAATCACTTTTACATAAATTATCTGCAAGCCTTCATGAATGTAATGGGTAGGGTGAGATGAACAATAGAGCATAAACTCACTGTCTGAGGAATCCGCCACTGCCTGATGAATGAGCAGGTATGCAATTCAGACTGAAAGCAGTAGTCAGTACAAAGGGAGCAGCAAAGGCAGTGGCTGAATCTTGTATCCAGTGAAACATACTGAATCAGTGGAATGACTGAGAAAGAGCAGCAGCCTCACTTACTTTCCTGTGTGCAGCTACAAGGAATAGGGTTCTCTTTTCCACTAAAGGCTTGAGAGAGATGACAAGGTCCCCTTTTCAAAGGATAGCTACATCTACTAAGCAAAGGGCAAACTTCACAACTGTTTGGGATGAGAAGCATCCCACACAGGATTCTCAGTCACCTGACATGCAAAGATCTGTAAGTCAACTATTGTGCCATCTTAAAATATGGACATGATTTTGACAACTGTACAGTGATCATGTAAGAAAAAGCCCCTGTTCTGAGGAAATAGCTAATGTATTTAAAGGTAAAGGGGTACGATGTGCCCAACACACTCTCAAAATGGTTCAGAAAAAAATGTTTATGTGTGTGGATATGTGGGGAGAAAGGGGGAGAAAAGCAGGGAAGAATAAAGGGAAGGAAGGAAGGAGGGAGGGTGAAGAGAATGAGTTGTAAAGCAGGTGAGGCAAAATGTAAACAATAAATGAATACAGGTAAAGGGTACATGGGAGTTCCTTGTACTGTTCTTGCAACTTTTCTGTAAGCTTGAGTTATATAAAATAAAGAATTACCCCCTAAGAATCCCCTCAAAAAAAAGACAGCAATGCATTCCACATAATAAAATATATTGCATATTTCAACTGTTTTCTTGACATGTCACATACAAATACTATAAAGAAACAGTTCTGCTGCATTAACTATATTTTGAGGTACACACCCCATCTACATTATGGTTGACTTGGGGAAATAAGGCTTCCTCTGACACATCCCCAGATGGGCACTTGCTGTTTTTTTAAAAGTGAAAATACTACAGGGATGGGAGATGAGGTGGAAAAAAATGTATCCAAAAAAAGCCAATACCCATAGCAACTTTTACACAGTAGGGGAATAAGTTATAATGAGGTACTAGTACATTTGGTTATATTTAAATAGTACTATATTTTTATGGCTGAAGAGGATAATATCCTGAAGTTAAATAATCTGTATTACATTCCAGCAGATTTGTACAAAATGAAGCCAAAAGTAAATTTTTTCAAAATATCAATATATTTAGAGATGTTTCTTCGCAAGTTAAGCCTCATAAGGTAGACACAGGTGATTTCCCTAGAATTTCTGATTGGTGTTGGCCTATATCAATTCTTTAACTGTGAGAAACAAAGAAAGAAATGGAAATAAAATATGATTACATGCTTATTTTAGCTAAAGCTGTTGTACTGTACCTGTTTATGAAATGCATATTAATTTATCAATTAATATTTAAATGTAATAAAATAAAGCCCACTAAAACTGAAGAACTAATTTCCCAGTCAATTTTTTTAAAGTAATAACCATATCTTACTCTGAATTTCTCATATTAAAAAATGTCTTTATTTTATTTAATTTGGGGGGAGGGCGTCTGGCCAGTACAGGGATCCAAACCCTTTACCTTATCAGCACCATGCTCTAACCAACTGAGCTAACCGGCCAGCCTAAAACTGCCTTTATTTTTAAAGGCTACATTTGAAAAAACTTTGCCTGAGAAATGTAAATTCTGTTCAACTTACCTTTGTCTGCTCTTTTCTAAGTTGCTTTAATAACGTTAAATCGTCCAAATTCTTTTCTCTCTCTTCTCGGAGGTGTTTTACTACTGCTGAGGTCTGGGCTATACAATTTTTTATGACTCTGTCCCTACTGGCATGAGCTGACATCAACTAAAAGAAAAAAGGAATAAGAAGCGGGGAAAAATCACATCAATTTATCACATTTTAGTGTTTTTTAAAAAATCCTTATTTTGAGACTACAGAAATTTAATGCTATCTAAAACAATTTCTAAAAATTGACTCTATGGAAGAGAAGATTGTGTTGAATCAGCTAAATCACCTAAAAACAGATAAAGGGAAGCACATCTGAGGGTGGAAGGTACGAGGGCTGGGCTATCTTCTTCCTCAATACGTTCCCAGTATTTCCTGCTCCTGTCTTCCTGCATTCCCCCTACCGGGCTTCTCATTTCAGTTTCCTTTATCCTACGTCCCTGTCTTCCCCCACCATTCCATCCATGTGAATATTGCTATTCTTCCTCTCTTTTTTTGTCCTTTCATATTTTTTTCAGTCTCATGTTTTCAACAAATGAAAGAAATTATAAATTAAGCAATGTACAGACCTTAGTTACAATAAAGACAGACAAAAAACCAATATATTCCCTTTTCAAAATTTTAAAGTGAAAATACTGATAAGGAAAACTTATGTATGAAGCACAGTTAGTTGTTTCATCAGTTGTGTGTATTGACTGCAAGTAAGGATGTCTGACAAAACAACTCTTTAATAACCTCCATCTTAACGTTACAATCTAGTCTCTGTATTGATTCGCAAGGTATATGATAGTCCTATTTCAAACACACTCCGATGAACACAGGCAAATTTTGATGACGCCCCAGAAATTTGTATTTGTAAAGCACTGTTTCAAGACTTTTTATTGTTCAGTATTGAAATTTAAGTTTATCTTGGGAATAAACAATGTAAAGCTAGAAAAACTTCATAGACTGAAGGGAGTATGTTCTAATAAGGGGATCTCACTAAAAATGTTTTGAGTATACGTTTGAGATTTGGAATTTCTAAAACTAGTGATTCATAATAACTTCACTGATCATCTCCTATGAAGAAGTGTTATTACTAGAGAATGCAAATATTCCTTCTTCAGCTACAGAAGGAAGCTGGGTCAGGGACAAAGTGAGTCAGAGTGACTATGAGCAACTTGGATGTTTCAGAGTTCTTCTTGACTAAGACAATATTTAAGAGAACTGAGTGGTACTTATTGGCATGGGCATTCACTCTGCTGCAGGCCTGATCCCTGGCTCAAAGCCACTTGATAAACTACCCTTTACAAAGTGACACATATGTTGCTGGATCCCTCTGGGATACAGACACAGACAAAGAAAAACCCAAACACATACAGAAGGACATCTAAAACAGAAAGGCCCAAATTTTGTATGCAAGGTTATCCTGGTTCAACAAGAAGAAAAATTATAATAACAGCAGCACCAAACATAAGAGTAACCACTTTATATTAACTCACTTAACCTTCTAACAACCCTGTGAACTAGAAACTATGATTATACTACTTTACAAACATGGAAAGTGAGGCAGAGATTATGTAATATGTTCAAGGTCACCAGCTAAGAAGTATGAGAGGTGGGATTTAATCTAGATCTGGAATTCATGTTGTTAATCATTACATTTTAGTGGCCATAAATTTCTAGTTTTTAGACAGATACCCAAAGAAAGAAGTGAACTGTCTCATAGTAAATTAGGACTTGGACCATACTACCTACCCCCAATACTGGATTCTACTCATTAAAGTCCACAACCTTGGGCCGGCCCATGGCTCACTCAGGAGAGTGTGGTGCTGATAACACCAAGGCCACGGGTTCGGATCCCACACAGGAATGGCCGGTTAGCTTACTCGGTGAGCATGGTGCTGACAATACCAAGTCAAGGGTTAAGATCCTCTTACCGGTCATCTTTTTAAAAAAAATAAAAAATAAAAATAAAAAAATAAAGTCCACAACCTTGCGATTTTCTCAGGCCACAAGACTTATCTGATCATTCAATAAAACAACATACTTTAACATAAAAGCAGAACAAAAATATCAGTAGTTAATGCTCTGAATTTAATTGATATGAATAAGCTTGTCAAAAATGTTATTTTTCATTTTTGAGAAATGCACTTTAAGGTTTTAAGTAATGACTTTGTATGACTATGCATTCACATGGTAACCTTGTAGTAGAGCTTAAAATAGTGAGTGTCATTTGAACTTGAAGGATATAAGTAAATAAACTATAAAAAATATTTAGCTGCATTATCGTTTCCTTCTGCTTTTGGAAATTAAAAAGAGAAATAAATGGAGGCAATAAAAAAATATATACTTGAGAAACCAAAGCCTCAGGAAAGGACAATTTACCTTTGGCTTTTCTTCTCTCCTAACTGTCAAATGCTTCTATTCTCCTTCCTGATGAGTGAGGGAAAAAAGAAGACATAAAAGGTGTGAAGAGTTTTAATTCTTCCTTATACCAGCTGTCTGGCTTCTTAGGATCATTCAGTCAAAGTCCTCGCTCTCATTACAGTTTTACTTTGCTATTTCACTCTCCCCTTTCATTGGTGTCCTGAAGTCAAAGGCTGCAAATTAAGAGGCCACAAAAGTACTGCTCCCATTCTTTAGAACCATGTCTTCACAGATTTGTGTATAAGATTACATATTTTCTTTAGTTTGAGGAAACCAGATTGAAAATTACATACACCCTCAGGTGTGGGCAAGGAAATATGAGGATGATATTCTTTTATTCACAGTTTAGTTATATGTAAACTGATTTATTATTTTGCCTGCAAAGAAAGGCATAAAAGAAGCATGTAAGAGAGACTCAAAAGATACACTTACAGACTCGTAAAGCTGTTTACAGGTTTGGCTGGCATCAATTTTCCCTGCAAAGGAAGCTGTTGGAACCGTAGTGTTTAATTCATGTACTATTCTGTCATCAATTGTCCTCATCACCTTGAGCAATTCCTATATACATTTAAAATAAAAGAATATAATCTGAATGGAAAGTTAAGTGATAAGTAATAAGTACTTAATCAAACAATAAAGCTCTTGAATATTTTACAACCCTTTAAGTTAGGAGTAGGGAAACCAAGTAAATATAATGCAACCATAAGAAAATCTTTATTACAAGATTAAGTAATAGTAATTCTAACAGTGAACACCGACTGTCTTCTTGACTCAACTGTGACCCTCTTAAGGATTAAGATTGTTCTACTCATATTTAATCCCATTTGCTGGCACAGTGCTTAGCAAACAGTGTGCTCTTTCCATCTCTAACATACAGGCAACAGAGGGGTCTACTGAACTTGATCACCACTGATTCTCCACAACAATCCAGCATAATTGCTTGTTCTATTCCCTCTTTACCTATCATTGTATAATGTGGTGCTAGGTAGGAAACTTTGGAAAGATATACAAGAAACTTGCAGAAACTAATCTATACCCTTTTAGGCTTTTAGATTTTTACTACAATCATGTATTATTTTTGTAATAAAAATAAGTAAACAAAACATGCTGCTAGAGAAATCAAACCTCTTCATGGCTTTCCTATTCATAGAACAAATGTAAAGAAATGAAGAAAAGAAAAAAAAAAGAAAAGAAATGAAGAAATTGTTTTCAGTTATGGATTTAAATTGGGCAAGGAAAGAAGTAGGATGGTATGCTGAGCGAGAGTATCAAGCAAAGTTGCTTTTAATACATATTAATATTGAATGTTAACCTGGGTGTTTTCAATAATAAGTATATTCCCTAATGTAATATAATTGTTTTCTTGATGGTTTTTTTCTTTTTTGTTTTGTTTTTTATTTTTGTAAATTTGAGAAAAAAGGAAGAGAAGGGTATCCTGCTAGAAACTTTTTCCAGGGTTTATGTTAACTGAATACAGAATGTAGCTGATGCCCAGCCTTTCTCTGGTGACAAGTGAAAAGAAGTGCCCTGATCAAAATGTGGGGAGAAGAGACTGTGCTATGTAGATAATACTTTTCAGTCTACGTTCCCTACCATTCTGGTATTATTTTTCTTTTTTCTTTTTTGAGAGTCGGGGGCTTTTTGAGGGGGAAAGGATCCTTGGGAAATGTGAGCTAGGATTACTAAGAAAAGGTAAAACCAATTCAAAAAAAATACCTCAAAGACATTTTTAAGAGTTTCATAAATATTCTATCCTGTGGAGGTACCACAACTTATGTGACAACTTCCCAATTAAAAAACATTTAGGTTGCTTCCAATTATAGTAACCATTTAGTCCAGTCAATCTAAATCAGTAGTCTAGATTCTGTTCTATCATTCCATTAATCTTTAATTAGTGAATTTAATGGCCTTTTCTAGATCTCAATCTGGAAGTAAAACAGCTTATAGAAGGCCCATAATTAACACTAACAAAATACAGACACAGCTCAGGTCTAAAACCAAGTTTATTATCTTACCTCCTCTTCCTGCCTATTTTTCTCTTTGTCAGTAGTATTCTGTGTAAACTAAATTCTTAGGGGACAATCTCAAGATATTCATTGGGCAACCATCATTTTAAATAATGTACTAAATACAGTGGAGGATAATGTCCTTAAGTGTTAAATTCAAAACAAATGGTGGTAGCACTATTCAGGGAGTCAAAGAAACAGCTAAGTAGAAAACAGGAACCCACCCTGCTAACTTCATTTCCTACAACTTACCTACTTTAAAAAAAATTTAAATAAAATAAAGCCTCCTTTAAAATCTCTCTTTTCTTTTGGGCAGCTGGCCAGTAAGGGGTTCTGAACCCTTGACCTTGGTGTTTTAACACCACATTCTAACCAACTGAGCTAACCTGCCAGTCCTAAAATCTTTCGAAACTTTCTTTTCCACTATCTAAACTGAACTGAACTGATCTTCTAGACCAAGGTTTAAGCTGTACCTTTTGGATAAAGTTTTCCTTGGCTATGAAAGCCCTCAGCAATCGTTCTTTAAATAATGCAGCATTTAGAGAGTACCACAGAGTTCATTCATTAACTCACTCTTCATTCAAAAAAAAAAAAAAATTACTAATGTCTAGTATATGTCAGGCACCATTCTAAGTACCAGAGTAGAGGGGTGGAAAAAAACCAGAAAAGGTTCTTGCTCTTATGAAGCAAAATTCCTGAAGGTGAAGACAAACAACAAACAAGTACCTCCATAAATAAGATAATTTCAGATACTGAAAAGAACTGTGAAAAAGAAAACAAACTAAGGTAATGGGATGAAGAATTACCAAATGGGGCTTGAGGCTAATTTAGGTAGGGAGATTGTTAGGAAAGTAGGAAAAGTTTAGTCATGAAAACCTTGCATCTGTTATAAATGGGCAAGATTCAGCACATTCATTAGAAACAAGTTATAAAAGTAGTGTAACTGTGTATGTGTGCCAATTTACTGATTCAGCATGATGACTGTGATTATGTAATGCTTGGCTTGTGGCCACTATTGTGTACCAAGAACATGAAAGAAACAACTGCTCTGAACTGCTGGTTGGCAGAGCTCATGTCCGAGAATAAAGCATGTCTGTGAAGCTCACCTCTGGAGAATAACGTACATCTACCTTGCATAAAGCTGCCAGAATCTTCTTTCGATTACCTGACTCATGACCTGCATAGGAAGGAGCAGAAGGATCTGAGATTCCTGCTCAACAGAGATCAAGAAAGGCCTCTCTGAGGACATAACATTTGAACTGAAACCTGAATGATGTGAATGAAACAACTATAAGAACACATGGAGGAGTAAGTTGAAAATTATGAGGCAAGAACAAACTTTGGAATGTTTGAAGAATTAAAAGAAGGCAAGTGGGCAGGGAGTGAACAAGGGAGAGAGTGGTATGCAGTGAGGTTGCAGTAGACCAGAACATGCTGGACAATATAGACCATGCAAACGATTAAGGGTTCTGTTCTGATGGCAAAAGGATTTTAGGCAAGGAAATAACATTAATTTTTCAAAAGATAACTTTGGCTGCTGTTTGGAGAATGGATTATAGAAAGAGAAGAATGGAAACAGGGTGAACATTTAGGAGACTACTATGATGGTCTAGTCAAAAGATAAAGATGATTTGATGAAGTGGTAGCAGTAGAATTAAGGAGAGGTGTTACATTCAGGATATATTTTGAAGACAGAGCTGACAGGACTTGCTGATGAATTAGTGGTGGGAGCTCAGAAAAGATAATTGGATAACTTTTAGTTCTGAGGCCTGAGCAACTGAATGTCTGGTAGTACCATTAATTGATAGGGGTGGAGGGAGACTGAGGAAGGAAAAGATTTGGAAGGAGTGGGAAGATCAGTAGTTCTATTCTGACTCACAGGATATTTGTGATGATATTAAGGATTATTGTTAATTTACATGATACTGCTATTATATTAAAAATTGTAATCTTTTAGAGATACAGACAAATATTTCCAGAAAAAAAGATATGATATCTGGGATGTGCTTCAAAATAATCTGGTTAGGGTGGGGCAGGTGGCAGTAGTACTGTATATAGACAAAACAAGAGTTTCTATTGATTGTTGGAGTTTGGGAATGGGTACTGAGGCTTCATGGTACTATCTCTCCTTTTGTGTATATCTGAAATTTTGTAGAATAAAGTTTGGTTTATTGTTTTTTTTTTAAAGTTCTGTTTCGGACTTGTTAAGTTTCAGTTGCCAATTAGATACCTGAGTAGAAAGTTGAATACACCACTCTGACACTGATCAGGGCTAGAGTTATATTAATGAATTGATTTTATTTACAGCCAAGAGACTAGAAGAGATCACTGAGGCGGATGGCAGAAAATGAAAGGGCCAATGATCAAAAAGGAACTCTAGCACCTAAAAGTAGAGGGAAAAGTCCATGATGCCACAAAAGCCAGAAAAAGAAAGGTTTAAAGGAAGGAATGGTCAATTGTGTTGAATGTTCCTAAGTCGAGAATTATATGGACAGAAATTAACTTTTAGACTTAGCAGGATGGAAATCACAGGTGACCTTAATGAGGGCCATCTAAATAGAGTGTTTAACGGGTTGAAAATTAATGTGGCTTAAGTACAGCAAGTAAGAGAAAACATGGGGTATGATGAGATCCACCATTATAGGTCATGTTATAGTTTATTCTTTCCTGAGTACCACAGGGAACCAATGAAGTGTTTTAATTATGGTGGGATTACATGATCAGATGTGTTCTGAAATGACTGCTTAAAGTGTGGAAAATGAATTAGAGAACAACAAAAGTAAATGTAAAAAGATCAGACGGGAGAGTGATTCAGCAACCCAGGTGAAAGATATGTAGTTTGACATTTCGTAGGGTTTTTATTGACTCTGAACTTTAACCAGTTTTGAGTTTGAACACTGGCTATACCTTAATCACTATAGCCAAACTCCCCTCCAATAAAACAATTTAGACACACTATTAAGTTCCTTACACAGCAATGGGAATTTATCTGCATTAACTAGGTAATAAATCAATCAATTTTACAGTCTTACAACAAAACCTACAAATATGGATTATCAAAATATATTAATTTTTCTGTGTACTAGAGAATTATTAATATATGATCTAGAGCTTGGCTTTCAATATGGCACACACTAGCCACATGAGGTTACTTAAAATTAAATACAATTTAAAATTTAGTTAGTTGAACTAGCCACATTTCAAGTGCGTAAGCACATGTCAATAGTGGCTACTATATGTAGATAGCACAAATGTAGAACATTTCCACCATCAAAGATAGTTCTAATCAACACTGCTATATTCTAGAATACATCATGACAATCTCTACACTGATAATGAACTTGTTCAGGGATTGCCGAGAACTGTAAGCTATTCTTAAATGTCACAGAAAAGATATCAGAAAATATAAAGAGAAAGAAAAAAGGGAGATAAGATGTAGGATGAGATTTCTTCCAAAACTGGAAAGGGAAAAGGAAAAGAACAATAAACCACCTCACCAGGTTTCCACATTTCTTTACAGTGGAAAAAACACCAGAGCTGTTAAGGCAACTCCAAGAGGGTCTAGGTAAAAGGATGGGTGGTCCTCACAGACTGAGAGCAAACAAAGGTGAATGAAGGCACAAAAGTGCTGCTGTTAAATCATGTGGATCATTCATAGGGAATTAATGACTACCTAATCTGATGTCTAGCCCCAATGGGATACCTTCTTTCTCACACACACAAATTGACCAAGAAAATATTCAGAAGACAACCCTGAACAGATATCATACACAATAAACTGCAACACATGTCCACAGAGATAACATAGAAATACACTCAGTTCGCCGAGGCCGCGGGTTCGGATCCTATACAGGGATGGCCGGTGCACTCACTGGCTGAGCGTGGTGCAGACCACACCATGCCGAGGGTTGCGATCCCCTTACCAGTCCAAAAAAAAAAAGAAATACACTTAGCCACAGTATTACAGAGATTAGATTGAAAGGGGGATATATCAAAGGAGTGACTGAAGACAGGGAGACCTGTTGCAAAGCTAATCTCAAAAATGATAGGGCCTGAACAAAGCCAGTGGTAGCAGTGACAAATATTCCTAAAGCACCTCTTTGATCATGTTACCCCCTCTGCTCAAAAATGACTCCCTTTCCTCACCTGGCATTCAAGGCCTTCTACAATCTGGTTCCAATCATTTGTGTACTTCAATTGTGCCCCAGGTTAGATTTTTGTATTCCAGCAATACTGATTTGCTATTTCCCCCAAATAATAAAAAATTTTGCCTATATACTATTGCCTCTGTCTAGAATTCCCCTGGTCCTGTCTACCTAAGGTCCTGTCTACCTCAATTACCATCTCTTGATTTCTCTCTAAACTCTTACAGAAAATTGAAAATATGAATAAAATGCTATATGTTTTATATCCCTACTTAGATTAAGTTCTTTGTTTTATACCCCATCCACTGGGTCTCCCCAAGTGCCTGACAGCTAGTGGATATCTGTTATGGACTAAACCGCATCCCCCCAAAGTTCATATTGAAGCCCCAATCCCTGACATGACTACATCTGGAGATAGGATCTTTAGGGAGGCAATAAAGCTTAAATGGAGGTCATAATGATGGGGCTGTTATCTGATAGAATTGGTGTCCTTATACAAATTATAAGAGACACAAAAGATCCCTGTCCCTCTGCACACAGGCACAGAGAAGAGGTCATGTGAGGACTCAGTGAGAAGATGGGCATCTGTATGCCAGATGATGGAAACTTACTTTAAAATGCATAAAAAATAAAATAAAAAGGTAGATTGATGGATGGATAGATAAAAATGAGATGGAGTAAATACAGCAAATCATTGATTGCAGAATCTAGATGGTAGGTACATGAGTGTTCATAGTACAATTCTTTCAACTTTTCTGTAGTGCTTGAGCATTTTCATAACAAAATTCTGAAAAATATGCTACTAATCTTTTTTAAAAAAATACATAACTTCCCATTCCTCTTCCACTGTTTTCAGTGCAGGGCTTTCCACATTCCAGATACTTACTTACAAAATGTAGTGCTTTAATAGCTTTAAAATATATAAACTGATTAATAATCTGTGAGAATGCCAGTTAACCACATTTTATAATTCTATCAAACTCATCTAAACCTAAATGTTTTACTAAAATTTTATATTTTTACAGTACCTTCACTTCTCGTGTGCCTCTGTGGCAGTAGGGGCAAATGTTCTTATACACATTTACAAGGAGGTAAAATGATGTGACAAGGCCATCTCTGGAAAACCAGATCTTCTGACTTGAACCGAGGGTATTTTTCAATCATAAACCACACATTTGGAAAAGCCCCAGAAAAACTATCCAAACACTTCCTCCAGGTTTCACTATTGAGACTAATTTTATGATTTATTTATATACATTGTCTGTGAATGGAATGGGGTATAGCTTTTGTCCCACTTGCATTTTATCTGACTGTCCAAAAGAAAAATCAAAGTGTTCTTTAAACACTGTTTGGATGTTTTAACAGCTCAAAGAAATCCTTTGAAATTTGGTTTCGGAGATTCAAATAATTATAAAAATAAAAGCAGTTTTAAATGTTACTTAACACAATCTTCTTATTTTACAGATTCTAGTTAATTCCCAAAGGGTTAAGTGATTAACTCTGGGTCACAAAGTTGTTAATGGCAGAAGCAGTTTTAGACCCCAAAACATCTAACTTCCTAATCAGTTCTCTTCCCCACAGACTTTAAGGCTACCATTGCTCAATTACATGAGCTTGTTAACTCAAATATGTCCTAGTACTAATGTGACAAGACCAAAGCCTAAAATGGCCAGTTAACCTAATATATTACTTTACTTTGGAATCTGGCTTTTTCTATCCTATTAATAATTTTTACAAGTATTTGTATTTATTGGGCACTCTAATAATCTTTGAAATTGGCTGCTGTTGTGCTGATCTAATCTGAGAAACAGCTGAAGTGATAAAGAGGGTGCAAATAATGGTAGAAAGACCCCATATAAACTTCTTTGGCCGATGCTGTTTATCAAATATTTCAGTGTGGTGAGGTTATCTTCAACAATAACACTACTAGGGCTGGTTCGTTCAACGGGTAGAGCATGGTGCTGATAACACCAAGGTCAAGGGTTCGGATCCCAGCACTGGCCAGCCGCCACTAAAAAAAGAATACCCACAAACTGTTCAAAGCAGAAAACTTTACTACAGATAGGCCAAAGACACGTGAAACGATTTTTCGATCTTTAGTTAAAAATGCAATACATGTTTAATATCATGATTTTTGAATTCAACTCTGTACGGGGACAGCAGCACACTTATGCCTGTACTGGAACAGATAACTGTCATTGCAACTTGGTCAAAACCCAGACACCTGTTCTTCAAGTCATGGGTTAATAATTAGTCCTAGACCTCTGGTGTTTGAATAGAAAAAGATACAGCCTTTCTCTTGTGTTTCATCTAATAATTAGAAAGGCAATAGCACCAGAACACATACTAAAATTAGTCTTCCCTCCAAGTTTCCAAACATTCTGTCCCACCAAAATAATAATTTGTGCCAACTGTTTTGTTTTGTTTCATCAAGTAAACTCTTTTTCACTTTCTTCTCGCCACAAAAGAACTTAAAATAAGAGAGGAATGGCAGAGGCTGGGAGCTGAGTTCAGGGGACTGCTACAAAATTCTTACAATTCCTACTCATGGAGCCCGAGCTCAGCTTTACCACCGGGTAACCACCCGGAGCTTCCAGGTCAAGGCCTGCGCCGCGCAAGCAGAACTCTGACCCTCACTTCCCTTCCCCCACGGAGCAGCCTCGCTCCCTAGCCAAACCCGCGCCCCCCATGACCTCCAATGGCTCGAAAAAAGAGCCTTGAACTGCCAGCGTTCCCCACAACTGGTCCACACTCTCTCTCTGGCCAAAGCACGTAATAGGGTCCGGGGACAAAAGGAGGGACACGCCTGCCACATGAGGAAAACCCCCTCACCTGGAACTCGGCGAACTCCTCACAGTTCACACCGCCACTGGGCGCCGCCATATTGGACAAACGCAAGGACCCCGCTGCAGACCAATCACCGCGGAGCAAAGGTGTCCGCGGCGCCACCGGACAAAAAATCGTCGAGAGGCACTCCAGCGAGATGGCAGAGCACAAGGTTGGAGCCCGTCACCCTGCTGTCCTTGCTTTTCACTCCAACCCCTTTAACCTGCCCTTCAGGAACTGGCCCAGATGTGTGGGTCAAATATTGTTAGTACTTGAAGGGACCATTTAAACCCATTTTTAAACAAAAAGGGAAAGTTTCCCGGTTACACCAACCAGGTGGTTCCAGGAGGAAATCTAGGGAGGTGAGGCTTTTCTTTCTAATCTCTCTTACTCCAGTGTCTACCCCCTGACCCTAGAGCAGAGGGGCTTTTATTAAGAATTTGGGGCCACTAAGAAACGTCAAGAAAAAAAAGGGCATTTCTGGCAGCGTGGATGGTTAAGAGTGGAGTAAGGTGTTCAGTGGCGAAATGATAAAATGTTTTTAGAAAAACAGGCAAATCGAAAACAAAATGGGAAACATACACGTTAATTTCTCTGATCAGCCTGAGGGATGCTCCTAAAGCCAATAAGAGAGAGGGCCACTGGGCACTACGAGTCCAATTACGTGTTTTTGATAAAAATATATATTCCACGATAACACTAGACTGGCTTAGAGTGTATTTCGGGAGTTTACAGTTCACAAAAGTTCTACGCTTTTTCTTCCATTTTAAGCGGGTACTTTCGCAGATGCAGAGAATAAGGCAAAGGCCCACGATACGCACACTCCACGGCAGCATTCCTAACGCTCGGCTCAGGCCGCACAGCTGGCGCGGGCGAGGCTGGGCGTGCCGCTCCGCTCTTCCGCTCGTCGCGCACGTCCCACACGCCGTGTGCGTCACGCCGGTCCGCCCACGCTCTGGTGCGTTCCGCCCACCCTGCTGGTTCCGCCCGCCCGCGTCTCCTGCGTCCTTCCTGGCCTAGGCGCTCGGTGACATTGAGCCGCCGCCGCCGCAGTTTGAGGTGCCGTGCTGGTCGGCGGAGTAGGTGGCCATGGGGAGCCTCCGCGGTCTGCGCGTGGCGGCGGGTGAGACGCAGACCGGGCTGGGAGAGGCAGGGGAGCCAGCCCGGCCCCTGCGGGTGGGGGAGTCCGGCGGCCTTCTCAGGTCCCGGAATTGCTCCGTTCCGTGACACGTTCCCTTCAGGTTGCTTGGAGTCCTACCCCCTTAGGGGTAATAATGGGAGAGAACAAGGGGTGAGCGACCAGCTGCTAAGCAGACACGGGGGACCTGCCCGAAGTGACCCTCGCACCTGGCTCGCCATCCACCCGGCTCCCACCAACTTAACGGGCCCTTGCTCCCTCCTTTCCCTCGACCCCCTCCCCAGCCTTCTCCGAGCTCAGTCCTTAATGCACCTGCCATCCCTAAAACTCCCCGTTGCCCGATTCATTCAGCTGTCCACCTTAACCTTCCCTATCTGTTACCCTACTTCAGTCTTCCCTCTCCTCCCCTTGCCGCGTCATCTCTCAGAAAACCTGGAGTCTGGGGTTTCCCACGCATTAAGTGTCTGATTAGGCAAGGGATTTAAGGTCTCGCAGAATGCTATTATTTTCCTTTGTTTTCCTAAAATGGGGGATACATTACTTTTAAACAATTCTACAATTAAGTGCTTTGAATTTCTTTAAGGAAAGTGTTATGTAAGTGCAGGATCTGCAGTTTGTTTTAGTAGTAGACCTTTGTGTGTTGGCTATTTTATAGTCGGGTGATGAGAGCTTAATTCTCCTTCGGGAAACCAGCAGAGCATTGGCATAGTAGGGGTTGAGAAATCAGTGTTTATACATCGTGACTCTTTTCTGGTTACCAGGGCAGTTCGGTCTTTTGGTCACCTTTATGAACTTTGGTGAGTCGTATGATCTTTAGTTCCATGGTCCCAAATTATTAAAAAGTTTTTTAATTCAACTTTTAAAGGAAGAATAGCCCCAAGCTTAGCTACCGGAATAATGTAAATGTACACTGTAAATGTAAATGAAGTAATGCAAAATAAAAAATGTGAATGTGGGATAGTTTCACAAGTTTGATACATAGCCAAAACAGGAAAAAAAAAAAAAAAAAAAAGGCTATCCTTTCTATCCTTTGCATAGCTTATCTTGTGTTCCAGTGGAGAATGGACTGGAAAACATATCTCCGACTGGAAGGTATTATTTGCTTTCATTAAAAGCAAACACCCTGTATTAGTCCGTTTCTGTGGCTTATAAGAAAACATCTGAAACTAGATAATTTGTAAAGAAATAGAATTTATTTCTTACAGTTTTGGAGGCTATGAAGTTCAAGAGTTCAGGGAACACATCTAGTGAGGGTCCTTGTTCCTCACTCACTTTCCTATTTTTTTTTTTTTTTTTCTTAAAAGACTGGTAAGGGGATCTTAACCCTTGACTTGGTGGTGTCAGCACCACGCTCTGCGAAGTGAGCTAACCAGCCATCCATATATAGGATCTGAACCCGCAGCCTTGGTGTTATCAGCACCACACTCTTCCAAGTGAGCCATGGGCCCTTCATTTTCCTTAAAAGCCATCAGAACTATGCCCATTACTCCATGAATGGAATCACCTTTTCAAGGCCCCATGTTAATTGCCATAATTGGAATTCCCACCCTCTTAATACTCTTACAATGGGGATCAAGCTTCAGTGAGTTTTGGGGGCACATTTAATTTGCAGTGCACCCCTTCCACTAAAAAAGAAAAGCCCCCATACTGTTATCGACTTCATTCATTTTGTCAGCTTTGTTGAACTAATTTGCCTGAAATCCTTCATGTACATTCTATTAACTACTATAAAGCCTTTCAACAAGGCAAGTGAAAGAATCACTGCTCTGTAAAATAGTTAAAATGGATTGTGTGAAAGGGACTTTGACCTCTTTGAACTAATACTGTGAGTGTTGTAAGTAGTTCATCTTGCTTTGAGAATATATACTTCATGAAAATTCCAAAGCTTTTCTGCAGACTTCTGCTGTTTAAGAACTTTGCTATTGGGCACTTAACCAAAACAAAATGCCTTGAGCAATTTAAGAACAATTTATTTTACTTCAGATAGAAAAATTTTAATAGCACACAAAGGATGTTATATGAGCAATTCTCTCCAAACGATCTTCTGTGAATATCTGTTGTTTTGTAACTCCGGATGATCTGCTCTGGCTTTCACCCACTTCTGCCCATCTTGTCGCCGAACGCTTTCACATGCATTATTTTATTTGATTGATTTCTCATAGCAGCTCTCTCAGCTAAGTCTTATCCTCTCTCCATTTTATACATGAAGAAACATAGGTCAGAAGGTTAAATGACTTGTCCAAGATCATGTCCCCAGGAAATGTTAGTGCCAGGAGAGGAGCCAGTACCCTTTAATTCCAGAATTTGTGCTTTGTTTTACAGTTGTTCAAGCTGCTCGGTCAGTATATGTGTGTATATGAATTTGTCATGGCTAGGAAGAGTCGTGAAATACAGATTTATTTGTGAAATGGAAGGTACACATTCATGTGCAAATGGCTTTTCAAGAAAGAAGACTGATTTAATAAGCAACCAAAACTGCTAGATCAAATAGAAACATAATCTAAGCATACCTCACTTATCCAGAATATTATTTGGAATAAGATACTCTAGGTGAATGAAATTTCAAATAATCATCTAGAAGTAGAGCCCAAGATTTAAAAAAAAAAAAAAAAAAAGGAAAGAAAGAAATTTCAAATAATCAAAACTTAATCCTTTAAATGATGGACCTTTACTTTTAATTGTTTCTATTGGCAATCTTTGCTATACTCCCTTAGCAAACATAATATAGGCGTTTACGAGCTTGAATTTGTTTATTGTTTTGTAGATGTAGTTTTAGGTATAGGTCAAGGTTGTTAACATTCAGTACTTGAACACAGATCTGAGAGATCCTGTGAACTTCTGAAATTATATTCAAATTTTTATGATTATGTACTTGTTTTTGAGAGTTTCCATAGCTTTCACCCGTTACTCAAGGCAGTTTGTAAAAGCACTGATACAGATGCGTAGGAATTAAGTGGCTCCTGATCCACACTACTGTGGGTTCCATGACAGTAAAGACTGTTTTGTTTTTACTAAATCCTCAGTACTTATCAGCATCCAGTTCATAGTAGACAGGCAATACATACTTTTTGGATGAGGGACACTAGGAAATATCATGGAACTTGCCGCAGATGTAAGGTGAGTTTTCACAGCTCTTTTCTCAAAGTAGAATAAAATAGATGTAACTTTCAGGGCATTGTATCCTTCTATAGGATGATTATTAGGTCAAAGGAATGGAATCGCCTTACAAGAATGTTTCTTCACACCTTCAGAAAAGTTTTGTTGCCCTAAACTCTGTTGACTGGCGCTAGATTTTAAAAATGAATTCATTATTATTGTTGCCAGTGTAGTGGACCACGGGCTGCCTCCTTGCCAGTTTAACCCTCATCTCACAGCATAAGAGTTGAGAGATATCTTAGAAGTCAAGTAGTCCAGTCCCCTAGTTTTTACAGAGAGGGAAACTTAAGACCCAAGAAGGGAATTGACTTGCTAAGGGTCACACCAGTACAAAGCTGGGACATAACAAATATCTCCTAGCTCCCATTCTGATTTTGTTTCCACTGCATTCTTCTTCATTGCTGTTTTTGTTTGTTCTTACTAACCAATGCTAAAAGAGAACATGCCTATTTTTACTACTCCCATCTTTGGGTTTACTTATCACTCCTCTCCACATCTTGCCAACCAGTTTTTATTGAGCACACAGCATGTGCCTTGTACACTGTGAAAGTTCCAAAGTGAATAGATTGCCCCACTTCTTAGGGCTAGTTTATTGCAATAAACAAATAAACCTAAATAATATGCCTAAAGAGCCTATTCAAAACAATATGTATTAAGTTCTAGATTACAGATTAAAAGTGCTGCTGTGGTGTCCTGGAGCTGGTTCCTACTGGCTTTGTGCACATTTCTTCCCAGTTTCACAATTGGTGATGTTATACTGGTAGCTTGAAATCTGCTATGGTGAGGGTTATTGGCGAACAGTACAGATCAGGTCTTCTCCCCACCAGCTCCCTCTCAAGCGTCAGTACACCACTGGCTTCTAGAATTCAGAGAATGGAAAAGTTGTAGAGATTAGGATTATTAACTGAAGGCTTCCTTGAAAGAGGGGTGGGAGGGTGCCAAGAGCAAAGGTAGTAGCAGTAATGAGTCTAAAAAGGGTGTGAAAGAGAAAGGATAACTTTGGATATTGATCAGGAAGTGATGTCAGAGGAGGCGTCTGAGGAGGCCCAATAGCCTGTCTCAACCCACCCCTTACCCAGTTCTTGACTCTGCCACAGGAAGGAATTCAAGAGCAGAGTCACAGTAGAAAGTGAGAACAGGTTTAATGTAATGAGTAAGAGATACAGATTTCACAGAGCGAGTGTGGCCTAGCTCCAGAGACTGAGCAGGGCCTGCATTAGGTTTAATATAAAAGTAAGAAATACATAAAGTTTAGTTTAGAGTGCATGCTGGCCCAAGAGAGTGAGCGGCTGCTTGCTGAAAGTAAGCTTAACACAAAAGTAGAGCACACACCTCAGCCAGCAAAGTGCAGGTTGGCCCCAGGAAAGTGAGCAACAACCCTGCCTCCTGGGATTCAGCTTTTATAGTTTTGCTATCTCATACATATTCATGGTATCTAATGAATATTCAATGAAGGGGTGGTTTCCTGTTATGTAACATAGTCTTGCACATGCTCAATTGGTCTCTTTTTAGACCTAATTCATTGGTCAAATTCTATCACATGCACTTAACATATTCAAGAATATTCTGTGCTCTTTAGTACCCCTAGTGGAAGATCATTCAAAGGACAAACTCTTCCACTAAGCATGCTTGATCACTGGGGTCATATAAGCCTGTGTACATTCCTTTTACATAGCATGCTCAGTTACTGGATTTACATAAGTCCACCACTTGTGGTCTCAATCTCCCTGTGTTGGTGCCGAAAATAGGTCCAATAAGGAACAGTAACTCTCCTCTAGGAGAGGGCCTAGAGGTGGGGCCTGAGACCTTGGGGAGTAGCTTGAAACCCAGAGGTGTATCCTGAAACCTGAACCCAGAGAAACTGAGCACCTCCCATTTCAGAAGTAATAGGAAATAAGGTATGGCCCTTTTGAGGAATTTGGACCAGATGAATTTGGGCAAAAAAAAGAAAAAAAAAAGTCTTCAAGCTGAAGAAGTCATCAAAGAAATATTTTTGGAAAATTAGCAAGGCAACTGCCTACAGAACAAATTGCTGCTACCTGTGATGATATTACAATAATCAGTGTGTGAGGTGTTGATGGAAATGACAAAAAGGAATATACCTAGGAAGTGTCTTGAAATTATTCGTATGAAAAAAATTAGTGTGAGTGTGGAGATATTGAGTAATTTAAGGAAGGACAAGTTTTTGAGTGTGGAGGCTTGCAGAAGTGTTGCTTCATTGTCAAAAGTAAGAAAGTTGGGAAAATAATCAGAAATATGGGAGGCAGTGGTATAGTGATGAGCATAGCTGCCTTCCATAAATACCGTCAAAGATTTATGTTAGTTTGGCAGAGAAGGTGGTGTATTATTGAGTTATAAGTGATGATGGGACCTCTCAGTCAAAGACCTGAGGACAAAGGAGGGGTAAAGTTATGATAATAAAGATATGGGAGCTGTCAGTGTGGAGCTGATTATTAAAACAGAATGGAGAAGTCCTTCCAGAAAGCAGTACAGAATAGCAGCAAAGACTGAAACTTGGAGGCCTTTCATAGTGTAAATAATAGGAAGTGGCAAAGAAGACATTAAAGAAGATAAATCATAGAGGCTGGAGATAATTGTGGTGGTATAATGTAAGGAGGGATTGAGTCCTTGTAGAAGGATGAGATTAGTAGAGTCAAGTGGCCACAAAGATGTGACTACGTAGAGTCAAATGGGCTAGTGATGAGAATTTAAAAAATGTATTCATATGCTAGATAGAGATCACTAATGTTGTTAGAACAATTTTAGTAAAGTCATTGGGGGAAGAAGCTTTATAGTGAAATAAAGTGTGGGTGGTGAAGTGAAGGTAGTAGATACGTGCCACTTATTCAGTCCTTAGAGTTATAACAGGAAGGAGATTAGTATTTTATTTATAGGACCTGTTGAGAATAAGTGAATGTTTTGTCTAACATAGTGGACCCTCAGTGTTACTGTGGCATAATGAGACAGGAATTCTCATCGTCTACTGGTGGATGTGTAAGTTGGTTCAACCTTTCTGGAAAGCAGTTTGTTACATATATTAAGAACATTGAAAGGATCTTCCACTGCCAGGATTTTGTTCTAAGAAAATAATCAGAAGTACAATCAAAGATTAATGTAGAAAATTGTTCATTGAAACATTATGTATAATAGTGAAAAATGGGAAACAAATTCAGCTGTAGGGAATGATTAAGTGCATATTATATCTTGTGTTGGATGTTGTACAGCTGTTGAAAGTACTTTTTGAATATCTTGTGACATAGGCAAGATATAGTATTATCTGTTTATGAAAAACAATATGTTGTGCATAAGCATAGGAAAAAGTCAGGAAAGAAATACAAGTTTAACAGACACTAAGTTGTTATCCCTGGGTAGTGTGATTCTGAGTGCTTTTATTTTTCTTCATACCTATTTTTAGCTTCCAAATGTTCTGTAATGAGCAAGTGTTACTTTTATAATTTAAAGTTTTCTTTCGTTTTTGTTTTTAAGATAGGGTAGGTGACATCTGGCAGGAAAAAGGCAGTAGAAAGTAAGGAACTAAAGGTTGTGATAAGTTTGGTACAACATCCTTCAGGAGAGGATGACAGATGGAAGTGCTCACTAGTTCAGAATGAAGGAGGACTACTGTTCCTTGGAGCCTGCAGGAAAGGATGAAAAAACAGATGGAGGTAGTGAATCTGTTTCTGTCACAAAGCCCAGATCATCAGCTAAGGCCTGAGAGTTTCAAATGGCCAATGTTGGTGGGAGGAAAAGTGATCACCAAGGAGTGGCCCCACCTCTCTGTAGTTTGACCACCAGATACATAGAGTTGCAAGACTTTTTTGTGTACAGTCTCCCCCAACTTGAAAACTGGCCAGGTTCCAAAAGTTGAATTGTAAATCTGTTATTGAACACTGACAGTTTTTCCCATAGAAACAGTATTACAAATGATGATTGAGTTTTTGTGGGCTAGCTAGATGCCAGTGTCAATCTGTCTTGCCCATTTTCCTCCCTAGTATTTTTCACATCTCCATGGCCACAGCTATCCTATTTTCTCTACACAACCTACTTGAACTACAATGTTGTGACACCACCAAAAAGGTTTCTGTATTCATGTCTTCCCACACCTGCTCCGTTTACCCCACTTCTGCCCTCACCCCAGGCCTGCACTGCATTCTGTGCTCAGATTTATCTTCCTAAAACAGTTATTGTCATTTTCCTGCTCAAAACTGCTCTGCCTTTTTGGCAAAGCATTTTTGGGGGTGTGACAGACAAAAGGATTCTCACTGTGGGGGAGCATGTACAGCCAACAGTACCCAGAGCCAGAGTGAGTTAGGCCAGTATCATCACTTAGATTCTGAGTCCCAGAGCATCAGTGTGGGCCTCATTAAAATGGCAGAGTTAGGCTTGTGAGCCTAACAGATCCAAAAGTCAGTGTTACACCAAAAGTAGGGCAAATCAGTGTTTGAAGCAAAAACAAAAACACCATCCCCTGTTAGAACAGCTGCAGAAAGGAGATTTCAAGCCATTCAGGTCTGATCATGAAAGAGCTCAGAGCAAGTTTATATTTCAGGTTCGATCATTTCTATTTTGGTCAGCTTTTAAGAGCAGCCTAGCTTTGCTTCTAAGGTGGGAACTAAGTCAGTGGTTCTCTATTCTAATTGAGCTCTGGGTGGGAATAAGAGCTCCAACTTCTCTAACCAACATAATTACCATAACTTAATCATTCTTTTTTCTACTAGGTCTACTGAACAGTTAGAAACATTTGACATAAAATTTTATCATAATTACAAAATACAGTATTAATTGGTGTATGTATATGGACCTAGGTATCCTCAGGATAAGCATGCATCTAGTTTTTTCCTCCTGAAACTTAATTTTAACTCTGATTCACCAAACCTTTAAATTTCCTTATTTAGACTTGCCCTTTTCTATCACGGGCAGTCATTATAAGGGTACTTGAAAAAGTTCATGGAAAGGGCCAAGCCCGTGGCGCACTCGGGAGAGTGCTGGGAGCGCAGCGTGCTGGTTCGGATCCTATATAGGAATGGCCGGTGCACTCACTGGCTGAGTGCCGGTCACAAAAAAGACAAAAAAAAAAAGTTCATGGAAAGATTTGTATTATAATTGTTTTTCCACAAACTTTTTGAAGTACCCTCATATAGTACTAGCAGTACCCTATTTCAATTTTAAAGGGATTAAATGGGCATTTGTGGGTAGCATGAGAACTACCTAAATATTTAAATTAGAAAATCTTTCCATGGGACATGGAAAAGGAATATTGCTGTCCCAGAACCAGCTGCTTCTTCCAGCCAAGGTCATAGTAGCCACTGGCCTTGTGGAACATTAGGAAAAGGAATGAGGTGGTTGAGCAGTCTCATATCAGTGTGGTAGGATCAATTCTGGGGGCTATAGTAATTCATTGTGAGATAATCAGACAATGTCTGTGTTGACCTGTGAGGAGGGCAACCAGGTGCTGTGGAAGAGGGATGAAATAAAATCTCATTTTTCCAAAGGGGACGAGAAGGTAGGATGCCTGTAGAACAGTTCACACTGCATGTCACCAAGTACCGAGTAGTGTGTTAGAGACTGCATGCTTTGTAAAATGTGAAAGCTGGGCATGTTTTAATATACTTCACAGGAATTCCAAACTTTCCAAGTAACAAATTACTTATTGATATGCAGAAGTTAGAGATAAGGCAGAGCTTATTTTCATCAAATTTGCTGTTGAAAAGAGGATTTTGAGCCCAGCCAGAGACATAGGTATTAAGCTCTGCTGCTGTACTCTGTTTACTCACATAGCTTATATTCAACAGAATCACTTGGGGAATCTTTAAAAAATTATTGATGCCAGAGTCCTGCTCCTAGAAATTGGAATTTAATTGGTCTAGATTAGGCCTGTGCATTGGGGTTTTTTAAGGTACTATGGTGTTTCCAATATGCAAAGTTTGAACTTCACTTTTCTAGAGCTGTGATCCTCAACCTTTAGTATGCATAAATATCACCTGGAGGGCTTATAAAAACAGATTTCTAGGGCCGGCCCGTGGCTCACTCGGGAGAGTGTGGTGCTGATAACACCAGGGCCACGGGTTCGGATCCCATATACGGATGGCCAGTTCGCTCACTGGCTGAGCGTGGTGCTCACAACACCAAGTCAAGGGTTAAGATCCCCTTACCGGTCATCTTTAAAAAAAAAAAAAAAAAAAAAAAAAACAGATTTCTATGCCCCACCCCCTGAGATTCTGAAGGTTTGGAGTAGGGCCTGAGAATTTGCATTTCTATGAGGCTCCTAGCTGAGGCTGAGTAGCACTGTTCTAATACATTAATTCCCTCTTATCCGTGGTTTCACTTACCTGCAGTCAACTGCGGTCCAAAAATATTAAATGGAAAATTGCAGAAATGAGCAATTAATAAGTTTTAAATTTCATGTCATTCTGAGTAGCATGATGAAATTTAGCACCTTCCTGTCCTGGATGTGAATCATTTCTTTATCTGGTATATCCCTTTTGTATGCGCTATCCACCCATTAGTCACTTAGCAGTCTCAGTTATCTCATTGACTTTCATGGTATTGCCATGCTTCTGTTCAAGTAACCCTTATTTTACTTAATAATGGCCCGAAAGCACAAGAGTAATGATGCTGGCAATTTGAATATGCCCAAGAGAAGCTGTAAAGTGCATCCTTCAAGTGAAAAGTGAAAGTTCTTGATTTAATAAGGAAAGAAAAAAAATGGCTGAGGTTGCTAAGATCTACTATAAGTACAAATTTTCTATCTGTGAAATTGCAAAGAAGGGAAAAGAAATTCATGTATAGTATATATAGAGTGTGATATTATCCATGGTTTCAGGCATCCACTGGGAGTATTAGAACATATCCTGTGAAAATAAAGGGGGACTACTGTATGTGGTATCAGTCTTCATGTGCCTGGCATACGGTAAGTGCTCAGCAACTGTTGAATGAATATAGGTGTCTATTTGCATATCGAAATTTAATGTCCTTGTGAATCACCTGGATATCTCATTAAAAATGCAGATTCAGATTCTATAGGTCTAGGGTGGGGACTGACCGTTTGCATTTCTACCAAGCTCCCAGATGGTGTCAGCCACACTTGAAACTAGCAACATCTTAGAGTGAGACAAGATACATACCATCAAGTATAATTTTCTCATCTCATTTTCACTATGGTACACTAGTCAGATGACCTTCTCCTGCACATCCCTGGTCTACCCTGAATTGGGCACATTTCCTAGTCTACAGCCTCCCGTTCTTTTTCTCTTCCATTCCAGAAGTATGTTGGAGCACAAGTGAGTGAAAGTGACTCACCTTTTTTTATAGAGATAACATCAGATTCTGTCTTTTATTCACATTTAATACTAAAATCAACTCAAAATGGATTAAGGATTTAAATATACACCCTGAAACAATAAAACTACTTAAAGAAAACATAGGAGAAACACTTCAGGAAATAGGACTGGGCACAGACTTCATGAATACGACCCCAAAAGCACGGGCAACCAAAGGAAAAATAAACAAATGGGATTATATCAAACTAAAAAGCTTCTGCACAGCAAAAGAAACAATTAACAGAGTTAAAAGACAACCAACAGAGTGGGAGAAAATATTTGCAAAATATACATCTGACAAAGGATTAATATCCAGAATATATAAGGAACTCAAACAACTTTACAAGAAGAAAACAAGCAACCCAATTAAAAAATGGGCAAAAGAGCTAAGTAGGCATTTCTCTAAGGAAGATATACAAATGGCCAACAGACATATGAAAAAATGCTCAACATCACTCAGCATCTGGGAAATGCAAATCAAAACCACACTGAGATACCATCTAACCCCAGTTAGGATGGCTAAAATCCAAAAGACTCTGAACGATAAATGCTGGCGAGGTTGCGGAGAAAAAGGAACTCTCATACATTGTTGGTGGGACTGCAAAATGGTGCAGCCTCTATGGAAAATGGTATGGAGGTTCCTCAAACAATTGCAGATAGATCTACTATACGACCCAGCTATCCCACTGTTGGGAATATACCCAGAGGAATGGAAATCATCAAGTCGAAGGTATACCTGTTCCCCAATGTTCATCGCAGCACTCTTTACAATAGCCAAGAGTTGGAACCAGCCCAAATGTCCATCATCAGATGAGTGGATACGGAAAATGTGGTACATCTACACAATGGAATACTACTCAGCTATAAAAACGAATGAAATACTGCCATTTGCAACAACATGGATGGACCATGAGAGAATTATATTAAGTGAAACAAGTCAGGCACAGAAAGAAAAATACCACATGTTCTCACTTATTGGTGGGAGCTAAAAATTAATATATAATTCACACACACACACACACACACACACACAAAAAAAAAAAAGGTGGGGGGGGAAGAAGATATAACAACCACAATTACTTGAAGTTGATACGACAAGCAAACAGAAAGGACATTGTTGGGGGGGGGAGGGAGGTTTTGGTGATGGGCAACAATAATCAGCCACAATGTATATCGACATAATAAAATTTAAAAAATATATATATATATTCATAAAATATGTATAAGGTAAAAATAATAAGATATAATTAATACCGGTACTCATTTTTTAAAAATATATTTTTATTTTGGAATAATTTTAATTTACAGAAAAGTTGCAAAGGTTGTATAGAGTTCTGTACATCCCTCATCCAGTTCCCCTAATGTTGACATCTTACATAACTGTAGTGGATTGAATTATATCCCCCCCAAACTCATTGAAGGTTGAATTGTGTCCCCCAAGTTTTATGTATTAGAAACTTAGCTCCTACTGTGACTGTTAAGAGGGTGGGAAATCCTATTATGGTAATTGTAAGGTGGAGCCTTGAAGAGGTGATTGGATTGTAGGACCATGCAGTAGAGAATGGATTAAAAATGGTGCTGAGGGGCGTGGTTCTGAGGGCTTTAAAAGAGGAGAGCCTGTCTTTCTCGCTCTCTCTGCTTCCACCATCTTGCAATGTGAGACCCCTGGGTTACTGTCACCACCACCAGATGGACTTTGGACTTCCCAGCCTCAGAAACTGTAAGCAATAAATTTCATTTTCTTTGTAAATCACCCAGTTTCTGTGTATTTTGTTATAAGCAACAGAAACAGACTAATACAATAACTATGGAACATTTGTCAAAACTAAGAAAATTAACATTGGTACATTATTGTTAACTGAAGTACAGACTTTATTCATCTTACCAGTGGTCCAATGATGTTCAATTTTCTGTTCCAGGATCCAGTCCAAGATACCACATCACATTTAGTTGTCATGTCTCCTTAGTTTCTTCTGGACTGTCACAGCTTCACATTCTTTGATTTTCATGACCTTGACAGTTTTGAAGGATACTGGTCAGGTCTTTTGTAGAATGTTTCTTAGTTTGAATTTATTTCATGTTTTCTCATGAATCGACTAGGATTATGGGTTTTCTAGAAAAATAAGTAGCACAGAGACTTAAGTCTCTTCTCATCCCACTGTATTAAATGGTACGTGATTTATGACTGGAAATTTTATCTTGGCCAGTTGGTTTCTCTCCCATAAAGTTACTGTTTTTCCCTTTCTATACTCTGTTCCTTGGAAGCAAGTCACTAAATCCAACCCACTTAAAGGGATTAAGGAATCCAGGAGGGAGTATTTACATGTATTTGGACTTTTTCTGTAAGGAAAATTTATGCCTTACCCCAATTTATTCATTCATTCTGTTTTTATTTATATTAGTATGGACTCATATTTTTTATACTTTGGATTATAATCTATTACTGCATTATTTATTTTGTTGCTCAAATTATTCCAGTTTAGGCTCTTTTAGATCAGTTCCTGTATCCCTTTACGTGCCTCCATCCTTTTGTTTTTTGAACACTTCCTTACTTTCTGGCACTAAAAGATGTGGAACTCCAGGCTCTTGTATTTTCTCTGCCCCACTGTAGAATCAGCCATTTTTCTCCAAGGAGCCCTGATTCCTTTTATGGGAGAATGGTATTTAGAAACCAAGATCTGGGTTCTGGGTGTGCTTATTGCTACTGAAGTTTTAGTGATTCCAGGCCTCCTGGTGGGTAGAGATAGGAAATACATCTACTGTATATATCCCAACATCTTGGTTGATATTTTAAAATTTGCATGTGTTAAAGCTCTTTGTAATGTATTGTTTTATGGGTTTTGACAAGTGCTATTTTTTTTTTAAGTAAATCATTGGCAAACTTCATAGCTAGCAACAGATTACTTGCAACACACCAGCCAACTGATCATGACACTGGGTTAAGAAATGCTGAATTAGATAATTTGCTTTCTTTTTCTTTTTCTTTCTTTTTTTTTTTTTTTCCTTTTGTGGCTGCTCAGTATAGGGATCTGAACCTCTCATGTTGGTGTTATAAAACTGAGCTCTAACCAACTGAGCTAACTGGCCAGCCCAGAATTAGATAATTTTGTAAAGGCGCCTTTCTCCTCTAGCATTCACTGAACCTTTATTTATCATCACTGATTCCCAGAGATTTGTCATGTCCCAGGTTACATCACTGATGGTTATCTCCAGGAGGATCTTGAAAGGTTTTGAGAAAAAAAAAAAAAAAAAAATCCCCACCTCTCTCACTGTCCATCATGGGGTTAGGAAGGATTTTTATGGAAAGGAGGGGACTACTAGGAAAGAAGCCATGCTTGAACCAGCCTCATCCTGGCTGACCCACTACAGACTCCAGCTAGCAATAATACTTCCAAGGCACTGGTTTTCAAATTATAAGTCTGCAGACCAGCACTGTCAGCATCACCTGGGAAATTGTTAGAAATGCACATTCTCAGGCTGCATCCATACCTACTGAATCAGAAACTCTGGCAGTGAGGTCGAGTAGTCTGTATCACGAGATTCTGATACACACTGAAGTTTGAGAATCTCTACTCTTAGGATTAGCCAGCCATTTGCCAATCAGAGCCTTAGAGGCAGCTGTGAGGCTTCATTTTGATTTCCTGTTAGGGCCCTGGGGACACCGAACTAGTCAGCCAGAGACAGGCTGCAAGTGCAGCTAGAGGGTTAAAGGGCTATTTTTCTTTTGATCTATATGTTTAGATCTACCAAAGGATGGAAAATTTCTGGCTTGGATGTTGGGATAATATATTCTATTTCTTTGAGATAGAAAAAGAAGTTCTTAATGATACTAAAACTTGTTTATGCTTCTATTTTAATTGTAAAATAAAAACCAAGACCACATCGTGTACTTCATACTTTTTTTTTTTTTTAGAGATAACAGTTTTTAACATTATTTTTTACATTGATCTGTCATTCTAATGTCTATAACAGGATCATATTTGTATATGTTTTAATCATCATTTATACTTTAGGGAGGTAAAAGTTATTGGTATACAGTGTGAAGTTTCAGTAAGAAAAGATTGGGAGGTATTTTCTGATTTAGATAAACCTGTCATGTCTTGAAGTCCCTACCCCCGACTCCCACCCCAGGTACCTCTCTGACCTCAATTTCTATTTCTCTTCCCATTATTCACTTTGTTGCAGCCACACTGGCCTCTTTGTGGTCCTTAGAACCACTTTAGGAAAGAGAACTTCCCTGACTACCCTACCCAGCATTTTGCATACACACCACATTCCAAACACACAAATACTTTATGTTTATTTTTTTCTCTCTGGCACTTAATATGTTATAACTTTCTGCACAGTAGAGTGTAACTTCTACTGACACAGATTTTTATCTGTTCTGTATATTGCCTAAAACAATGCCTGGTACATAGTAGGTACTCAATAATTGTTTGTTGAAGGAATGAATGAATATCTCCAATGTGCATTTATGTGACTGAAAATAAGTAGGTGTATATGTTAGCATTTTTTACTCTATTATTATCTAAACTGAACTAAGAGACAACCTGTCTTCTGTTTTGTTCTCCTAACCAGCCTTTGTTCTATTCTATTCCCCTAAATTGCCTCTGTTTTAATTAAGAGGGATGAGAAAGGGCAATTATCTAAGGAAATAATTATTGATTCCTTTTCTGTTTTGTCTTAAGAAAGCAGAATCCTTGCCAACAGCCAGTTAACCTTGTTCCTTTCTGTCTAAGTGCCTGCCAGATAGAGGAATGGGATGGCATGGTGTGAGATGTAGGTCACATTAAACCAGTGGTTCTCTGGGGAAGATGAAGAAGTCCTAGAGATGGATGGTAGTAATGGTTGCACAACAATATAAATGTACTTTATGCCACTGAATTGTACACTCAAAAATAGTTAAAATGGTGAATTTTATGTTATGTATATTTTACCACTATTTAGAGGGGGAAAAAAAACCTAATTGTTTTCATAGTAGTCTCGAACCAGCAGTAGGAGCATAACCTAAGAACTTGTTAGAAATGCAAATTCCCAACCTCCACCCCAGAATTATTGATTCAGAAACTGGAGGTAGGTGGCCCAGTGATTTGTCTTTAACAAGGTGTTCAGCTGATTCTGATAAGCACAATAGTTTTAGAATCACACATTAAATAATCGTGTCTTAATTCTGAGAGCTATGAAAAGCTATTGAAGAGTTTCATAGACATTGCTCATGCCCTTATAACTGCATAATTACCTTTGTCAGAAATTCTGATTGCCTTAGGGGTAAAATTGAAAAGTGCTCTGGAAATGTTTTGAAGATTATTTTAAGTAATGTTTCAAGAAACGAACTTAGCATTTAGAGTGCCTATTGTGTACACTTGCTGCCGCAGGGGCACTGATTTTGTGGTTACCCACATGCAGGCAAAGCTTTCTGGGTTTACAGACCTAGAAAACAAATAAATTATGTCTCTTACGAAAAAAATCAAACTGCAGGTAACCATAAATCTTTACACAAATAGAGGTTCTGACTTCTTTCTGGTATGTCAAGAGTAAAGACCTCTGAAAAGCCATTCCTACATAAAAGTTATGATAAGCCCAAAATTGTCAAAATCAACTTTTTCAGAACTCTAGAAAATAACCAGGGACTTGTGACTGTCTGAGGAGCATTTATAGAGGAAAAATGAGTGAATGTGGCTTACCACAGCAAGTCTTGTGGCATTTTAACTTGCACTATTCCTGTCACCTTTTGTCAGCCTCACAGTAAGCTTGAAAACCAATAGCCTCAAAATCATGGTAACTATGAAAACAAGAGCCTAGCAAGGACTTCAGAAGTTAGAATGGGTTTAGAGCTCCCCAAAACCCCCAGTCCCAGAGAATTACTATTTGACGTGTCTGACAGATAGCTTTTTCCCTGGGGCATTTGTTGAAAACCACTTGTGTAACCTAACATAGAGCAGGTGATAACAATTGGGTCACACAAGAAGCAGATGAAAAAATTTAAAAGGAAAAGCTGGAGCGTGAGATGTTCATTCTGACATATTTTAGGATGGAATATGTGCAGGGCTGTGCACATGCCCCAGGAAAGACCTGAGAAGTCCCTAAGCTCTCACCTCCGACTCACATTTAGTCTCTGGGCAAGAAGGATTTGAGGGCTAAGGCAGTTTTGTAAATTGAGAGTAGAAGACATGCTCCAACAAGCACACAGAGCCCTTTGGCAAAGGCTGACAAATTGACTGGTGGAAGGCATTTGAGGCAATCTCTGTCTAAGTATTAGCTGACTCTTAAGCTAACTAAACAGAGACTTCTGTGGCCAAACACACAAAGAATACAAGGAGATACTATTAATAATTGTATGCCAAAAAATTATATAAACTAGATGAAATGGACATATTACCAGAAAGATGAAAATTACTGAAACTGATTGAAGAAGAAATTTTAAAATCTGTAATGCCTATAATGAGTAAAGAAATTGAATTAGTAATTTTAAAACATCCTGCAAGAAAAAAAAAAAAAACCAAAGCCCAGCAGATGACTTCCATGATGAATTCTACCAAACATTTAAAGAAAAACTAGAATTAACCCTTCACAAACAATTCCAAAAACATAGAAGAGGAGGGACCACTTTCCAGCTCATATTATGAGGCCTCTTTATCCTAATACCAAAATCAGACTGACGTCTCAAGAAAACTACAGACCCATGTCCCTTATGAATTTAGATGCAGCAATTCTCAAGAAAATACTACAAAATGAATCCAGCAACATTAAAAAAAATTATACACCATTACCAATTGGGATTTATCCTAGAAATGCAAGGTTGGTATAATACCTGACTCACTCAATATCAGTGGTCACCATTAATAGAATAAAGGACAAAAACACATAATCACCTCAATAGATGCAGAAAAAGCATTTGACAAAATCCAAACCCCTTCATCATAAAAACACTCCAAAGCTAGGAATAGAAAGGAACTTCCTCAACCTATAAGAGGCATCTAATGAAAAACCCACAGCTAACATCTAACTTAATGGTAAAAACTGAATGCTTTCTCCCATTACATGACAAGGTTGTCTACTGTCAATCATTTCTGTTCAACGTTGTACTTGAGGTTTTATCCAAAAATTTAGGCAGAAAAAACAATAAATGGCACCTGATTGGAAAAGAAGTAAAACTATCTCTATTCCCAGATGACATTATCATGTATGTAGAAAATCCTAAGGAATACACACGTACACACCCTATTAGAATGAATGTTAAGCAAATAATCTGAACATGAAATTAAAAAAAACAATTCTATGAACAATTGCATCAAAAACAATAACAAAAATAAAACATTCTGAAAATTGCAAAATGCTATTGAAAGAAATTAAAGACCCAAATAAATGGAAAGACATCCCGTGTTTATGATCTGGAGACAAAATTTTTAAGATGGCAATGTTCCTACAATAGATCTATCGATTTAACACAATCCCAAACAATGTCCTGGATGGTTTCTTTACAGAGATTGACAGGATGATATGAAATTCATAAGGAAATTCAAGGGACCCAGAGTAAGCAAAACAACCTTTAAAAAGAGCCAAGTAGGAGGATTCTTATCTCCTGATTCAAAACTTGCTACAAAGCCATAATAATCAAGACACTGTGGTACTGGCATAAGGATGGACAGATCAGTAGAATGGAATTGAGAGTCCAGAAATAAACCCTCACATTTACGGCCAATTTATTTTCTGTATCGTGCCAAAACAATTCAATGAGAGAATAGTCTTTTCAACAAATGGTGCTGGGAGAACTGGATATCCACATGCCAAAGAATAAAGTTGGATCTTTTCCACTTTCAATATACCAATATTAACTCAAAGTAGACCACAAACCTAAATATCACAGCTAAACCTATAAAATTTTTAGAAAATAATATAGGAGTAAATCTTTGTGACTAGTATATGACACCAAAGTTGAAGCAACAAAAGAAAAGATGGACTTCATCAAAATGTAAAACTTTTATTCTTCAAAGGACATCATTAAGATAGTGAAAAGGTAACACATGGAATGGGAGAAAATATTTGCAAATCATATACCAGATAAGAAAATTGTATCCAGAATATATAAAGAACTTCTTAGAACTCAACAATAAAAAGGCAACCCAGTTTTTTTAAAAACTGGGCATTTCTCTAGAAAGATATACAAATGGCCAATTAGCACATGAAAAGATTCTCATCATTATTACTCATTAAGGAGAGGCAAATCAAGACCACAGTGAGGTACCACTTCACACCTACTAGGATGTTTTAGTCAAAAAGATAGACAATAACAAATGTAGACTAGGATGTGGAGAAGTTGGAACCCTAATACATGGCTGATGGAAATTGTAAAATGTTGCAGCCACTTGGAAAATAGTCTTGTAGTTCCTCAAACAATTAAAGGTAGAGTAATATGACCCAGCAATTTCATCCTTTAGTATATTCCCCTCCCCAAAATGAAAATATATATTCACTCAAAAACTTGTACACAAATGTTTATAACAGCATTATTCAT
Source organism: Cynocephalus volans (assembly GCF_027409185.1). NCBI lineage: Eukaryota > Metazoa > Chordata > Mammalia > Dermoptera > Cynocephalidae > Cynocephalus > Cynocephalus volans. The sequence goes on along the minus strand of NC_084460.1, from coordinate 123,130,266 downwards.
AACAGCCAAAACATGGAAACCACTCAACTGTCCATCAACTGACCAATGTGTAAACAAAATCTGATATATTTATGCAGTGGATTAAATTTGTCAATAAAAAAGAATCATGTACTGATAAATGCTACAACATGGATGAACCTTGAAAACGTTATGCTGAATGAAAAAGCAAAATCATAAAAGACCACATATTGTATGATTCCATTTATATAAAATGTCCAGAATATGCAAATCCATAGATACTGTACTAGCTTCCTAGGATTGGGGGAAGGAGGAAACAGGAGTGACTACTAATGTATTCAGAGTTTTTTTCTGGGGTCATGAAGGTCTTATGGAATTAGATAGTAATGATCATTGTGAATATACTAAAAACTACTGAATTGTACATTTTAAAAGTGAATTTTATGATATGGAACTACGTATCAAAAATTACATTAAAAACCTTTACACAGACAAACATACTCCCATAAGAAGTCCACAGTGGTATCTTTTAAATTACATTCAAAAGTTTTTTAAAACAGCAAGGGGGAAAACTGAGGAAATAATATTTCTCACTAGCTTTGTAAGGTTCACCTCTAATCATTTACTACTCCTCTCACTTCCACTTATTGCTCCAAACTCTGAGGCTACAAACCCACGTGGGAGTTTGGAATTTCAGAGGTACAGTCTTTTTTATCCACTAGCAAGTTAGCTTTTAACCACAAAGTTGTAAGGGCACACTCTTGTTGCATTAAAGGCAAGTCTTAGGCATTCCATTTATGTCATCCAGAGCATCACAGAGTGCCAGACCCCTGTCAGACTTATCATGGTGCCTTTCCAGCTTTCTTTTCTGTTCCATTCTACTTCACAGTGCTCCCTTTCTTGCTAGGACCCTAAAGCTATTATGTGGTCTCTGACTCTCAGAACCCTGTACTAGACCTGGACTCTCTTGTACCACAACCTCCATACTCAGAATTACTTTCCTTTTCTTCCACTCTCATTGAAACTTTCTGGCTGTATTTGCTTTTAATTCTGATTAATTATTGATTCATTAATTAAAATTATTCATGCTAAAGGTGGAAATGCAAATTGCTAACCAAAGATAATTTCTTCTTTTAAGAAGGTATGTATTTCATAACTTGGTTCATTGAAAAAGCTTAGAAATAGTGACAAACCCAGTGAAAATGAGCCTCCCTAAGGAGTCTCTAAAAACATTTCCTCTTTAAAGGAACCAGAGCTCTTTGGAGGATTTGTGATTCCAAGTCAGCAACAGGAAACATTCAAAATGAGTCTGGAGCATCTTGTCAGAAAGTAAGGAAGCTATCAGTGACAACTGAGCACATATTGAATGGCCTCAGGAGCCAACTTAGAAGGGTTCCCATTGACTAAAGATGAGAATGTTTGAGCATTAAAAAGAATAACTGAAATGGACTGGAGCACATCACATGTTAAAATTCAAGAGTTTCTTAAACTACTTTCAAACAAAAGGAGGTTGCAAGGAAGTCAATTTGTTAGTTTGAAAACTGACAAATAGAGGGAAATAATCAAGCATTTATTCCATATTTCCTATGTGACTTTTACCTTAGTACAGCCAAATGGTTAATAGAATACTACCATTTTACAACCCCTAATGACATAATGGATTTAGGTAACAGTCACCATTGTCTGCTAAAAATATTAGATGAAAGGTTGATGGGAACTTTGTAAGGGGTGAATCAGACTGATAGCATCTACTGATCAATCTTAGTATCACAAAAAGAGACAAAATTGATGTACGCCTCCTGATGTAATGCAATAGGAAGTACACAGAACCACCTATGACACTCCCGCTAAAAACTTTGACTTGCGTCTTATGCCTCAAAAATCTGTTCACAAGAAATATGGGGGAACTTCAAAAAGTTCATGGAAATTTTCATATTATCTTTTAATTTTATTTTCTAATGAACTTATTTGAAGTACCCATGTAGAGAAGTTACGAAAATATTTTGGACAACACCAGGGGGATATAATCAGCAAAATCTAAAATGAGGAAAACTCTATAGGACTAATAACCTAGTTTCTTCAATAAATAAGTGACAAGAAAAGATATTTAAGAGGGGGGGAGACCTATAGATATAAAGAAACTAAGGAAGCATCAACCACATTCAATGTGTGCACCTATTTAGAATAAACCAAAAGAAAAAAAATGAGCCCATTTGGGAAGTTTAATCTTAATATGATTTGATCATAATGTGCTGATATTAAGAAAGTATTTTTAGTTATTAATGATATTCTTGATATGATTTTGAAAAGTTGTTTTGAGATACATATGGAAATGTTTATGGATGAACTAATATAATGTTTGGGATTTGCTTTAAAATCCAGTATGGGGTAGAGAGTGGGTGGGGTTTAGGTGAAACAATATTTAATGGCTATGTATTGATAACTGTTGAAACTGGGCAGTGAGCACATAGGGGTTTGTAATATTACTCTCTGTATGTGCTTTGAATTTAAATTTTAAAAATAACTACATATATATATAAATATATAGTCATATACTTATACATAAATATATAGTTTTAAAATTACACATAATTCATGACTAAAGTTGATTTCTAGTTGAGAATTATGGGTTGGAAGGAGCAAAACTTTCTAGAGCCATTTGCTGGCCATACAGACCAGCAATAGTTTACCAGACGTTACCAGAATAGTACTGACCACTTGGCAACTTGGTGTATCACTCTGGAATGATGCTAATCTTTACCTAAACAGCCTGGATGCCATAATATGAGAGTACTTCAAAAAGTTCATGGAAAAATAGAATTAAAAGGTAATATGAATCTTTCCATGAACTTTTTGAAATATCCTCATATATATGTTGCCACCAGAGCCATTATTGCTATAAGACACATGTGAGAAGTACTTACATAAAATTTACAGCTGATAAAATTTTTATGTTGAAAATTCCTAATTTTCTTTTTTTTTAAATTAATTTATTATTATTATATTTTTATGTTCTAAGATGTGGCAGAGCAGTTGGGGTGGAGGAGGAGAGAGGAAGGGGGGGTAGGGTGAGAGAATGAGGAAGGAGGGAAGGGGGCATGGTTGAGGCCCATGGCACCCCCCTCATTCCAGCAGAGGAGCCTAGGGGGCTTCCAGCAGCAGCTCAGTCGTGGCTGGGCTGATGCAGACATATGGGGGGGTGGCTGAGGCTCTCGGCCCCCCACCATCCCAGCTGGGAAGACAGGATTGCTTCTGGCGGTGCTGACTCAGTGGTCATTGCTGGGCTGGATGCAGATGTCAGGGAGGCGTGGCTGAGGTTCTTGGCCCCCCACTGCCCTGGCTGAGGAGGGCACTTCTGGCAGCAGCTCTATGGTTGTCGCTGGACTGGTTGTGGACATTGGGGGCATGGCTGAGGCCCTTGGCCCCTCCTCCCTGGCTCTGGAGCCCAGGGTGCTTCCAGCAGCAGCTTGGTGGTTGTCACTGGGCTGGATGCAGTTGTCAGGGGGGCATGGCTGAGGCCCTCGGCCTGGCCCCCCATCCTGGCTTGGGTGACTGGAGCACTTCTGGCTGCGGCTCAGTGGTTGTCACTGGGCTGGATACAGACATTGATGGGGTGTGGTGTAGGCCTTCGGCTTCCACTCCAGCCTGGGAGCCCGGGGCGCTTCCAGCAGTAGTCTGGTGGTCGTTGCTGGGCTGGATGTAGATGTTGGAAGGGCATGGCTGAGGCCCTCAGCAGCCCCACCCCAGCTCAAATTTTCTAATTAGTAAACAGTTATATTTTAAAACAGCATCAAGCATAGTATACCTTAAATATGGTATGTGTATCTTACATATAGTATAGTATATTCATTTTCTAAATGAACTAATTTTTATAAATGAAATATATAACGCAGGCATTTCTTATTTTGAGAAAACATTAAGTTTTCTTTCTTTTAAAAAAGTTTCTCTCTTTTCTAGGAAGTTGTTTTAGGTTATATGAAAGAGATGCTCTGTCATCCCTAAGGCTTACCAGAAACTCTGATTTGAAGAGAATAAATGGATTTTGCACCAAATCACAAGAAAGTCCCAAAGCTCCATCCCGTAAGTTTTTATTGGTTTTTCCATTTATGGAGTATAGGTAGCTCCCAAAGAATAGGACAACTTGGAATCAAAAGAACCTAAAAGAGAGGTAGTCATAGGGGTTTCTACATCATATACTGTCATGTAGTTCAGGCCTCTCATATTGTACTTATATTGGTTGTGCTCACACAACAGTGTCTTTATTTTCCTTGTTTGTCGTTCTCATCTCTTTTTTGCCTCAAGGGTTGGACTGGAGGTTTTTTAGGACTATAGATGCACCAAAGTAAACAGTAGTCTAGAAATTATCTTTTAAGGAACACCAAATATGAACCAAATTAAGAAATTATGTTTTGGGTAAAATATAACCGGGTCTAAGCTCTGGTTTGGGCATTGACTTTAGCCATATTCTGTCCTTTCCCTATCTCAAACATTCGTCACTGTCAACACTATCAGAAGAAGGGGCATAATACATAAACTATAGGGTCCTTGGTGATACTTGCCTGTTGCTTTTTCATGGGAGTACACTTGGGCCAAGCAGGAAAGGAAACCATCCCCAAAGAATACTTATCAGAAACTTAAAAATAGCCTGGCCAGTTAGCTCAGTTGGTTAGAGTGCAGCCTTGTAACACCATGGTCAAGGATTTGGTTCCCTGTACTAGCCAGCTGCCTAAATAAATAAATAAATAAATAAATAAAGAGCTTAAAAAAACTTATACCCTTTGACCTGGTGTTTCTATCCTATCTACAGGATTATTCTAAAGAATAATCACTATATGTGGAAAAAGCTTTGAGTATAAAAATGCTCCCATTTTTTATTTACAAGGGTACTTCAAAAAGTTCATGGAAAAATGGACTTGAAAGATATACAAATGTTTCCATGAACTTTTTTTTTTTTTTTTTTTAAAGATGACCGGTAAAAAAATAAATAAATAAAATAAAAAAAAAATAAAGATGACCGGTAAGGGGATCTTAACCCTTGGCTTGGTGTTATCAGCACCACGCTCAGCCAGTGAGCGAACCGGCCATCCCTATATAGGATCCGAACCCGTGGCCTTGGTGTTATCAGCACCGCACTCTCCCAAGTGAGCCACAGCCGACCCTTCCATGAACTTTTTGAATACTCCTTGTATAATGGGAAAATTAGAAATAAATCTAAATGTCATATAACCAGGGAATGATTAATTGATATATGTTAAATCATTAGCTATGACAAGAGAATTAGGGACAGTTTTGATTTTTTTCTTCTTTCACGTCTATAGTTTCTAAATTGTCTTTTGTGACTATATATTACTTAAACTTTAAAAAAAAAAAAAACTATAAAGAGAATTGTGCCAAGTGCTGGAAGGATTAAAAGACTATAGCAGCCTATTTCTGTACTTCTAAACCTGTTTTCTTGCCTTTGTTTCTTTCTGTAGTTTTCTCCTTGGAGTTTCCTGTTCCTTTTGCGGTTGCTTTCTGGTTAGGTGAAAGGAACAGCATAAGCAAAGGTGTGGTGGTGGGAATGAGTGGGACATGTAGGTTACCAGTCAAGGAGATGGTCTATCTGTAAGAGAGATGTTGTCAGTGGATGGAATTTGGATTGAGATTGTCTCTGAGGTCCCATCTAATTCTGACACCCTTTGATTCCCTAGCTTTTTCTGTTCCTTGTCTTCAGTGACTTCCCCTTTCTTTGAAAGACTCTGGCTCCCTTAGTCTTTGGTCCTGTACTTTTTTTGTCCATCTGCCTCTTTGGCATACTCCATCTCCCTCTGCTTGCCTCTTCTGTCCCCTTTCTTGGGTCATGCCCCAAGGCTCGGCCCTCAGTGGCTCTCCCTTTGCACTGATGTTTATCTCTACTCCTGAATTGTTAATGAAACCTACTCAGATGGGATAAATTTCCTTCAGACTTAACAAATCTAAAATAGTATTCATGCTCTTTCCTTCCCTAACTGGTTCTTTTCTCAGTCTTCTTTTGGTTAAAGAAGTCTTAGTCACCCAAGTTGGAGGTTCTTCATGATTCCTTCTTTGTCTTAACTTAATCAATCTCGATTGTTTCAGTCATCCTCAGACTGACTTCTGCATCTCTCTTCCCACTGCTGAGACTCTGGTTCAGATCACATCTCTTCACCCCTGTATTAAAACCTCCTACTTGGACTTGTTGTGCCCTATCCCCACTTTCTGTCTTCCATCCATTGTGCAGATTAATCTTCCTAAAGCATTAACTTCTTCCTTGCTTCAAAATGTACAGTAGTTCACAAATCAGGTCTAAACTCCTTAGCCTGGCATTCAAGGTCTTTTATAATCTGATCTTACCTTACCAACTTCTTTTTATTCTACTGAAGTCAGACAAGCTCCTCACTGTTCCCTTCTTAGTTCATTCTTACCTTCATATCTTTGTTCCTGGTGTTCTTTCAGTTTTCAATGGCTAGGGCTTAAATTATGAAATAACGTTTTTATTTTGCCTCGGTCCTCATGGAATTTTGGAATTGCATTTGAAAAATGAGGCAACCTAAGAAATTCCATTTAAATGAAGCTGTAATTAGCTTGAAGTTTTTCAGTGTCTCTGTTTAGTAAATAGCTAAAAAGCACCAATAGCATATTTCTGTTGCTAAATTTGAGAGCCATAATCTCAAATAAGTAAGATTTCTTGTCTGGTTTTTCCCTAGACATTTACAGCCACAGAGTGCCATTACACAAACCTACAGATTGGGAGAAGAAGATCCTGATATGGGCAGGTCGCTTCAAAAAGGAAGATGAAATCCCAGAGACTATCTCGTGAGTGCTGATCTTATGGTTGTAAGCAGCTTTCATTTCTCACTGATCTGTTTTAAGGGAAAAGCAGTTCCTTTTAGCTCTGACTGTTTAAAATCTTTTAGCCAAATTTGAAAACATTTTTCACTTCTCTGTATGTCTTGTCTTTGTCAAGTACCTGGAATAAAAATCAGTGCTGGCTGGAAAACCTATGTTTTATCACTGGTATGCTATGCCTAGTAAAGACCTGTCAGGTACTTTGAAGTCAACTGATTGTTTGATTTCATCTCCTAGCTACAGAAATGTGACTAAACAATGATGTTCACTTTTATAAATCTGAGTATATCAATTAGATACCAGTGATAGTAACTATATTCTATCAAATCCACTCAAGTATTCAACCTTAGGCATAAAAGTATTTAAATGCAACACATTCTCTTTCTGGGATTCAGGAAACAGTGCCTCCTGTCACCAACTTCCTTAAACCTAGCTTTGGCTGGGATCTTGAGACTTCAGGTTTTGTAGATGATGAGTTCAGATTCCTCCAACCCAAGGTTTCTCAACCTCAGCACTATTAACATTTTGGGCCAAATAATTCTTTTTTTTTTTTTTTTTTTTTCCAAATAATTCTTTGTAGTAGGGGAATGTCCTGTGTTTTGTAGGATATTTAGCAGTATCCCTAGCCTCTACCCTCTAGATGCCAGTAGGACTCCCTCAGTGGTGATAATCAAAAATGTCTGCAGACATTGCTAAATGTCCCTGGAAGCCAGAAACACTTCTGGTTGAAAACCAGTGCTCCAGCCTCATGCTAAAGACCCTGATTGGTTGGCATTTTGGCCAAGAGAGATTCTGAGAAATAGATGCCATCTCCCCACAGGCTGGAGCACTGTGGGGCATATATTAGTCCGTTTCTGTTGCTTATAACAAAATACCTGGAATTGGGTGATTTATAAAGAAAAAATTTATTGCTTACAGTTTCTGAGGCTGGGAGGTCCAAAACCCAGGGAACACATCTGGCGAAGGTCTTGGTGGTGGCGACAGTGATGGCAGGGTATCACACTGCAAAAATGATGGAGCAGAGAAAGCAAGAGACTAACCTCATTCACTCTCTTTTTAAAGCCCTCAGAACCACGTCCATGTCCGCCATTGTTAATCCATTTATCATGGCATGGTCCTACAATCCAATCATCTCTTCAAGGCCCCACCTTTCAATTACCATAATAGGATTTTCCACCCTCAACAGTTACAGTGAGGATTAAGTTTTGGGGGGACATTCAACCCAAGGCAGGGCATCATCCTATTCAGAGACAAGGACTTTGGACAAAGCTCCTGGAAGTTCCCTTCCAGCATGAAACTATTCCTGGGCCTTCTGGCTTTTGTTTTCAAGTCATGATTGAAAAAGATCTGAGGTTCATTCAGGATATCTTTTCCAGGAAGATAGGTAGTGTTTGCTTTCTATTTACAACAGGTTTAATAGAGCCCTCTGCTTCTGCTAGTCAAATTAGGCAGCACATCGTTTTTACTAGAATTATTTCAGCAGCACAGCTCTGGTTCTTCTTAGCTCTAATGACCATCTACTCTCCTGGGAAGTAAAAGCACACCAGATTAACAATGACATCAAGTTCGTGCCTATGCCCTAATTTCTTCCTGAATAACCCAGCAGAAAACAAGCCGATATATACCCATGGCATTAATAGATAGATAGATGCTGTATAGACTTTGCTGTGGAACCACCCCTAGTCTGACTCAGAGTTGGTTCCAAGATCCCCTCAGGCTCAAAATACAGTCAGTCCTCTGTACCCATAGATTCCATCTCTGTGGATTCAACCGAGTGCAGATTGAAAATATTTTTTAAAACACTGCATTTGTACTGAACAAGTACAGACTTTTTTCTTGTCCTATTCCCTAAACAGTGCAGTATAATGATTTAGAAACCATTTACATTGTATTAGATATTATAAATTATCTAGAGATGATTTCAGGAGGATGTGCATAGGTAATATGCAAATCCTATGCCACTTTATATCAGGGACTTGAGCATTGTGGATTTTGGTATCTGCAGGGGGTCCTGGAACCAATTCCCCATGGATGCCAAGGGACAACTGTACTGCTTAGTGAGTCACCCTGGAAGACTCCTCTCTGGGTCTGGACAACTGTTTATCCTTGTGGTCGTAGTTCTGAACAGGCACTATTTAACTTGCTCATTTTTATTCTCCTTGGGGATGGATGGCTACCTCATGGCCTTATATAAAAGCATTGTACTTTTTTAATGTTCCTTTAAATGTAAAATATTTCACTTTTCATGATAATCACAGCATTTGTTAGAAATACCAATTCACATAAAATACTGTCAACATGGGTAGTTAGTTTGTAGTTGGTGGGATTTCAGATGGTCTTAATTGAGCAAGTCACTGTCCTTAGCAGTTGTCCCTGGTTACTACCACACTGCAGGCCCAGCTTCAGTGTCTGGAGAACTCCATCCACATTGCTGCCTCATGGGGCCAAGCTTTTACATCACATCAAATATGCTTTCAGAGTCCTCCTCCTATCCACCTGCAACATCCCAGACCCTGTACCCTATGCCTCCTTCTAAGCATTTTTTAAGTACCACCATCCCCCCGCCCTCTGATTTAATAAGTAATACAGTTGTCCCTTGTTATCTGTGGGGAATTGTTTTCAGAACACCTGTAGATCCCAAAATCTGCAGATGCTCAAGTCACTGATATAAAATGGTAGAATATTTGCATATAACTTACATACATCCTCCCATGTACTTTGAATCATCTCTAGTTTATGTACATACCTAATATAATCTCTACATATCACTTCATTCACATGGATTCAATGCAGTACTTGGTGTGCAAGGCAAATCCGAGTTTTGTTTTTTGGAACTTTGAAATTTTTTTTTTTTCAAATATTTTCAGTCTGCAGTTCGTTGTATTCACAGATGTAGAACCCATGGATGTGGATGGCCAACTGTATATATTAAATATCTTGGGTGGGGGGGAGTAACAAGCACTCCAATCCCATCATCTATATGTAATCACTTCCTATACACCTCTACCAAGGTGGTCAAAAGTTCTTTATCCTGGGCCCCATGAAGATTCAACATGCTCTACCTTGAGGCTCTATCAGGCACCCAGGTAAAAGAACCACAACCCATTGCCTATCTGCAGATCACCAAGGTAGACTGGTCTTCCCCTAAGACCCTTCCATGTTAAGCCTCTTGGCTATCGCACAGGAGTAATGATCCAACTCTCAATTTTTTGTTAAGGTACATGGGTCTGTCTTCAATGGACAAGTTAGAAGAAGTACACTCAAGGCACTAGCTGGAGCACACAATTTCAAGTTCACTGTCACTCAATTTTAGCAAAACACCAGTTAAACATTAAGGGAGTACTGCATAAAGAATCTTTTTACTCTTTCAAATGTTCTCAAATCTGTTCCTGGTTCAAGACAGAGAGCAAAAAGCTGGACATATGGAGCACATTGTTTAACACCCTCCCATGTTTGTTTTCTTTCTGAATTGTGCTGTGTGTTGAAACTTATGAAACTCATTGCAGTATTTGTTGTCAGGGCATTGTTCAAACAATCATTATATCACATAATATCTTCATCATAAGAACCCCAGGGAGAAATAGCTACTGATTTCACTTTTAGCATTGGTTACTAGAAACCTGAGAGCCAAAATTGGGGCCCACCATAGCAAGCGTAGATTAATATGCCTTGCTTTTTTTTTTTTTTTTTTTAATTTGTTCCTGGCTCTACTTTATCCTCACGCTTTCTTCGTACTGCTTTTGTACTACTTTAAATTTGTGCTAGCTTGTTGCATTTTATATATAAATAAAATGAATATTGAAAATGACCCATCCTCCCCAAAGTCCTACAAGATCTCCACGCCCTACCTCCATTTTTATATTTATAGACACCACTACACTTCTGATTTGTGGTACACAGGGCTTTTTATCCTGCTGAAACTTCAGAAAGAGAAAAGTTAATAGCTTTTTCTCATGATTTCATTTTATTATTAGGTTTGAGATGCTTGATGCTGCAAAGAACAAGGTCCGGGTGAAGATCTGCTATGTCATGATTGCCCTGACAGTGGCAGGATGCATCTTGATGATTATTGAGGGCAAGAAGGTGAGAGTGGGTTTCCTCCATGAGGGACCTGGAGGAAAGAAGGGACCTCGTATTTACTCTCTGAGAAGAGGAGGCTACTTTCTACATGAGAAATGAAAAGAAACAAAAGAAGACATTATAGGGACAAACCTGGGATATAATGTTTGGGGATAAATAGGAAAACCTAATTTTGGCATGGTGAAGGACTAAATTAGTTTTGCTTAAAGTAAAAAAAGTGTTTATTATCACAGATGTCAAATAATGTGAAAGAAATATGACACTGGCATATTTAGTAACCCTTGGCATGTTTATCAAGTGCTCTCTGTACATTGGTATTTATCTTCATTATAAATGCCTTAATCATGGTGAGCATTCTTATCACACTTCTTTATTTGAAGCTCAGCCAAACTAGGCCATGTCTAGGGACCATAGCTCCTAAGCAGTACATAGGAATGCAAGTCCAGAAAAATCTTTGTTTTAACACAGGTTATAATAGCTATCACTAATTGAACATTCACTGCATTCTAGATACTTTGCTAGCTATTGTCTCATTTGAACCTCACAACAGCACTGTAAGATAGGTATTATTAGGACCTCACTTACAGATGAACAAACTATAGCTTAAAAGGCTTTAGTAACTTGCACAATGCCACACATCTCCCTGATGACAGAGCCACAATTTGAAGATAGACCTAATTTTACTATAGAAGTAATGGTAAAACTGCTCCCATTTATTGAGTGCTTATTTTATAGCAGTTAATGTTAAAACCCATTTAATCACCACGATAACCCTAAGAACCTCTTATTATCATGTTCTATAAAGGAGGAACCTGAAGCTTAGAGATGTTAAATAATTATACCAAATTCACATATCTAATAAGTGGTGAGATAAAAATTTAGACACAAATTTGTGGGTCACCAAACCTCATACTGTACTATCTTGTCATTAAGATACAGTTATTTTTATATTCAGCAGCACTGGTCAAACCCTTCTTTTAGTATGATGTCTAATTCTATATATATCACAGCATCCATATGGAAAGAGGTGTTTTATAACTATTATCAGGTATTAAAAAGGTTCTGTGCACCCACTTTAACTGACTGCCTTATCTCCAATATCTCCAGAGTAAAAGGAAATGAACTTTTCCTTCTCTTTTGGGTCTTGCAGTTAAATGGAAATATTGACCACTTTAGGCTGACCTCATGGGAGTACAAAGGGGCAAGTGTGCTGACCTGGGTGAAGTTCTCTTGAAAACTCTGATTCTGTCCCATTTCAGTTTTCCTTCTATTTCCCTCTTTGACCTCTCATGCATAGTTCTCAGACTAAACCGTGCAGAAGCATGTGGACAAGACATGTGGGTTCCTCAAATTCTGGGAAATCTGCATTGCTTTTGTGTATACTTGATTAAACTAGCTGAGTTTATATGCTCCAGAAGCAAATTATTCCCCTGGGATCTCATCTAGCATCATCCAAGGGCATATGCCATGTACTTTAAAGAGTTCCTCTCCTGTTATATACCATAAAACTATAACATTTATTTTTATATAATTTCCATTTCCAAGAAGTCGGTAAATGCTACTGGAATGGAGAACTTGTGAACTTTTTCTAAATGTGATTTAGAAGAGAGAAATTTGCGATTGTATGTTTTGTCCTTGCCATCAACTTCCCATTCCCATTCCCCCCCTATACCTAATTCTTTACATGTGGAATTATACAGTTATAAGAAAATGTCAGCTTACAGGGTGCTAGTTTCATTTATTTGGTATAAAAATTTTCAAACTAGTCTGTTTATGTAAGCTCCATAGAAACATAACAGTTCACATGCAGGGAAACAAGAGATTGGTTGCCTCCCCCACTGCTCTTTGTTCTCAGAGGATGGAGTTGTAGGACAGAGACTGCTGGAAGTCATCAACGGTAGTGTTTTGGTTGAGTCTGGGATTCCCAAAGCTGAGTGTTTTCTGTAAAAGAGGACTGAGGTGCTAGAAACGTGTGAAAGTGTGCAAACGAGTTGGGGAAGGAGAAATGGTAGCAGCAAAGAAAAGCAAAAGGAGAAAAAAGGGATAGAAATGGAAATGAGAGGTATTTAAAAGGTGGGGGTGGGGGGAGAAGAGAGGAAAAAGGGAAAAACAAGGGAATAAAGTATAAGGGAAGAAGAGAGGCAAAAGATTTAAAGAAAGGGGCCAGAAAAGAAGAGAAGGGAGAGGTATGGCACTACTCTCTCGTGCTTGAATGGATGGACTGCTGTACTCTAAAACACTAGAGGAAGCAGAAGGCACATGGAAGGGACTGCTGTACCCAGTGTCCAAGCAACAGAGCACTCCAAGCCTTTACTGCCCTAGTCAACCTGCTGTCACAAATGCAAGGTAATGACATCCCTCCAAAACCAGCATAAATAATCACCTACTCAAATTTGTTTCATTTTAGGCTGTCCAAAGAAACGAGTCTTTAACAAGCTTGAACTTACAAAAGAAAGCTCGTCTGAGAGAGGAAGCAGCTATGAAGGCCAAAACAGAATAGAAGGGGTATCCATGTTGGCTGGAATTTGAAAATCCAGGAATAATGTTCCAGCAACAAGCCTGTTCTATAAAGAATGTGGAATGAGGATCCATTGCACAAAATTCTGGTTTTCACAAACTTATACCATCTCCCTGTTTCTGCTCTAGAAGTACAAATAAATTTTCTTAAAGAATGACTTGTCTTTGTTTTATGGCTTTGATCCAAGTAAAATGCAGCCTATCAGTTCTTTGGGGAAAATTAAAGAATGAAAAATGAGATAAATTATTTCAACTTTAACTCTTCTCTGCTGGACTGTTAGCTCAGTTGGTTAGAGCATGGTGTTGATAACACCAAGGTCCAGGGTTCAATCCCTGTGCCGGCCAGCTGCCAAAAATAAATTAAATAAATAAATAAATAAATATTAACTCTTTAGGGAATCAGATATCATATCTTGCTTTCATTCCCATTACCAAAGTGACTTCTGTCCAGAGGCCAAAATATTGTTTTTAGTTCTTTATTTCTCTCTCCTTTGTACTTATTTCTGAAGAGATAAGGAAGACCAGCTGAGTACATTGCCCAGGTGCAACTCGGAGAGCCAGTCTTCCCAAATGCCATGGTGTTTTGGGGGAAGCAGGCTCCCAAAAGAGAGAGCCCTGAGAAGCATCCAGACCACACTCTGTATCTTCAGGCACGCTGGGAGACAGAGGCTCTCCTAAAGAGCAGTTTTAGAAAAAGTCCTGAAAAGGTGATGAGAGTGATCTGGCCAGGAGTTTCTGAGGACTTAGAAATCCAGGCATGATGGAGTTGCTTGGGACCAGCATAAGCATCTCATAACTCCTCAGCTTAGAATTCCCAATTAGTCCTTTTCCTGCTGCTTGAGAAACTAAATTTCTCTATTACAAAAAATCTAATGTTTTCTTATTAGTGTGAAAGATAAGCATTTGTACCTAGTATGTATCTCATTGGCAATTTTGACTTTGGGATACAAAGTTGTCTCATAGGTATGGATGCTGGTTTCTATTTTAAACGTTTCATTTATTCTCACATGCTTCATAAGTATTAATGGATGACAAGTCATTATAGCCATCCCAACATGCTAGTTCTCCTCAGAGTTTATAACATATTAAAAAGTAACATATGAAGCTGTTTGGGAACTTAGTTTAATAAAATACTCAGTAAAATGTAACACTAGTCTACCTATAGCTTCATAATCTACTTGATGATGTTAATGTCTGTCTATTTTTGAGTAGATAGACCTTAGTTTCTTTTTCATCATATCAAGTTGTTTGATTTTTATCACTTGCAAATCTTTTATCAAAAAGCACTGTTTCTTGTACATTGTAGAAAATTAGCTTTTCTTGATTATTTTGGGACACTTACATCAGTATTTTAAATATGGGTAAATTTTAATGTGGTACTTTTAAAAACAATCTTTCTTCATAGAGCAAGATGACCTTAACTTCTGAAGAGCATTTAAAAATATTGTATCGTGGAGATGATTTACTGTAATAAAAATGTTTCATTAAACTAAAGCTTACAAATGTTACTATGCACCAAGAATTCATACAATCATTTTTCATTCTGTGTCATTCAGTGATATATATTTAACCTTATGGGTTAAATATAAATTTCTTGGCCAGAATTTCAGACCTGCCACTAACTCATCCTACTTCTCCCAATATTCTCACATACCAACAGTCATACCCTAGTAGTAACTCTATTATCTTATATTCCTCAGAACTTGTCAAATATTTCAAATGTAATGAGCACTATTACAAGGTCCTATAAAATACAAAAGAAGTAAGAGTTTTACCCTTGTTTCTTTCAGTTAAATTATTGTACTATTTTTTGCTTAATTTCTAGATTTTTTTCATGTTTATCATGACTCCATAGGTAAAACAGGCAGAAATGTTTTCTGGTTTATATGTGGTATCTTCAAAAAGTTCATGGGAAGATTCCTATAATCCTTTAATTCCATTTTTCCAAAAACTGTCTGAAGTGCTCTCGTATTTCCTATAAGCTCAGTTTGAATAAAGATGATAATGTAAGGCTATGGTTAGATATTTTTTAATCAATGTAATGATAGTTTTGGGTATTTATTACTAAAACTTATCAAAAGCAGGCAAGGAATGAAGTTGTGGTAGTATCATTCACTGTCATTCATCAAACATAATACTTTACAAAAACCAAGAATAAAAAGATGAATAAGACATAGTTTCTGATTGCACAGACCTCATAATCTACTGGAAACATACCCATGAAACCATTACAATACAAACTGGTCAATAATATATTTTGAACTTTATAACAGAAGCTATAGAAAGAAGCAGGAAGACCTCACTTGGCTGTTGACTGTTTGGGGGCAGGCAGGCAGTGGTGGCTCCCCATGTGGTGATTTCTGAACTGAGTCTGAAGCATGGGTAGGAGTCACAGGTCAGACACAGTGAAGGAGAGCAGTCTCACCACTCAGACATTTAGCTTGCCTAGAAGTCAGAAAATGGTACAAAGTGAGGTCCTTTAGTAAAATGCCATTTATAACATTGTTTGGGTTTATTTTTAGATTTTTTCGTGATAAGAACCAAAAATTTTAGACCCTTTGAATGAACGTAACCATGAATTATTTTTCCCAAATTATAGGCTTGATTCCGTGGACCATGGTTTTATGGCCCATCATGTTAGGATAAAACCAAAAGTGTGTGGGTGGCATCTGGCATGTATCTCCAGTCCTCCACCACCATCCCAGTCTTATGTTTTTGTTCATCTGATCTCCCAAACTAGAAGTCCTGGAGTTATTCCAAACTCCCTTTACGCCCTCATTTAATCAGTTGTCCTGTCTTGTCAACCTTACTTCTAAATATTTCTCAAATACAGTAGGTCCCTATTTTATGATGGTGTGACTTATGACTTTTAGACTTTAGGATAGTGGAAAGCAACACACATTTAGTACGGTCTTCTTCTTACAATGGAGCTACATCCAGATAACCCATTGTAAGTTGAAAATATAAGTCAAAAGTATTTTCAACTTATGATGGGTTTAGCAGGATGTAACCCATTGTAAGTCAAGGAGCATCTGTACACAGATCCTCTAGGATAGTCACTGAGAGGAACAAAATGGGAAACTGCCCAGGAACAGACACATGAGATTAAAAACAGGCCTGAAGATTAGAAGTCAGAAGCCCTAGACTTGCTTTTCTGTCATTTTTAAAATGTAGGTTATAAGTCTCAAAATCTTATAACTAAAGACAATTTTAAAAAGAAATTTTAAAAAACCATGCCGAAATTGAGAGACCATCTTTTGATTTCCAAAAGGATTAGCCATTACTCATCCACAGTTTAACTGTTTTGTCATTTTCTAATGCAGCTGATGCAATGATGTTTTCTGTAGGATGACAAGCTGCTGAGATCACGACATCTGTATGACCTTGTAATTTCTGTACAATCTCTTTAGTCTGAAGGTTCCAGATGTAAACCATGTTATCCTCTGAACCAGACACAATCCACTTTCCACCGGTAACTGAAAAATTGGCAAATATGCAGTATTTCTCATTCTTGTGACCAGTGTATGTCTTCAGGCATCTGCCTCTGCTATAATCCCACAGTTTAAGAGTATTGTCCAAAGTTGCAATGAGAATATATTTACCATTTGGAGAAAACTTTACAAAAGAGACAGGAAGGTTATCACCATCAACAAGCGTTTTTAAACACTGGCCTGATGCAGCATCCCAGATTCTACAGAGACCATCATAGCTACCTGACACTATCAAGGACCCACTACAATTAAAATGAACAGCAGAAACTGGGTCAGAATGAGCAGATAAAGTCTTGAGGCATTTTCCTGTTTTCACCTCCCATATTTTCACACTCTCATCAAAAGATCCCGAAATGATGAGGGTGGATGGCGGATTGAAATTACAGCAAAAGACATAATTACTGTGCCCCTTCAGTGTTTTTAAACATTTTCCAGATCTCACATCCCATATCTTTAGAGTTTTATCATCTGAAGCAGAAACAAGACGACTGGAATCTGATGACCAAGCAACATCTGATATTTCCAGACTGTGGCCACATAGTGTTCTCTCATGCTTTCCATCATATGCTCCCCAAATTATAATTAGTTTATCAGCAGAAGAACTTGCTAGCCACTCTCCATCAGGACTAAACTTAACTGATGATACTGCTTCCGTATGTCCCACGAGAGTAAACTTGAGAGCATAGTTTGGTTTTTCAAGCACTTCCTTGCTCCGACTGGCTGATGAGAGGGCGGACTGTGCTGTCGCACTTCCTGACTCCTCTGTTGCCATGGCTCTGAAGCTCCAAGTCGGCAGTAAGTTGGCTAGGCGTCCGGCCCTGAACCAGGCAGTCCAGTATTTTGGGAAACCCAGTAAACTGAAGACAAGAACATCGGGTTCAAAAATATATGGATTTGGGGGGGGTAGAGCTCGGTGTTATAATAACAAGGTCAAGGATTTGGATCACTATACCGGCCAGCCGCAAATAAGTAAGTAAATAAATACATGGTTGTTAATGATTATAATTTGAGTCGTCTTTAAATTATGATATATACTGAATCAGCAGCACGGCTTGGGCCACTTCAGTTTTTCCTTTTTCCTTTGTTAAAGACTTGAGAAATATTATTAAAAGGCTCCCATGCTCTGTCGGCAAGTAAGGTACCAAAGTTGAGTACTAATGTCAAAGTCGTCCAAAGCGGGGGGCGGGGCTAGCGGGATCTCTACCAACTTTTCACCGCCCCTCCCCTCAGCTCCGAAATGGGTGAGAACACTGAGCAACCCTACCAGTCAGACGGACTAGGTACTTGCGGATGAACGACCCACCGCGTCAATCGGAAAAATTCAGATGCTAAAAGAAAACGCACGTTGCCACTGGAACCGGAGACCCGGGCTCTGCAGACGCCAACCCAACCAACCGAGAAGAGCAGCAGAACGCATGTGCAAAGGAAGTCTCCTCCCACCACCCCCATTTCCGAGCCAAGCTGGCCAATAGGGGGCACCTGCCAGCGCCTGCGCAAATAGAAGCGCCGGGTCTCCTTTCGTTCCTCTCCGCTCCCGCGCTCCCAACAAACCAGACTGCTTCGTTGGGTAACTGGGAAGCTGAACAACGTTTGTCCAATACCACACTGGCTCGTGTGGGAAGCAGTGGGTCTTTATTTCAAAGCGCATTCATTTCTTTCTGGAAACCGCCGCGTGAAAGGACTGAATTTGCCCATGCCACTTATTCTCAGGCTTAGGCCCACGAGTAGCACGTCAGCCGCCCAAACTGCACGCATTTGGGAAATGCAGCTGACATCGATCCACCCTGACGCCGGTGACTCCGTGTAGCTCCTGCTCCGCAGGTGGCTTTGGTTCTACTCCCTTCTGTTTGTTGGGGTGAAGACTCTGGTGATGTTAGGGCCTACTTGTTCAGTGTGGCGATGTGCAGGCAAGGGGGGGGTGAGAGCGTGGCCGAATTTATGTCCAGATAATAAGACTCCTGGTTTAAAAGTTTTTCCTGCAAACTCTTGGAAAGGATAAAGAACATGTTGTTAGGGGCCTTTAAAATTCAGGGTTATACTGGGAGAAACGAGCAAATGTTTGCTTTAGCACTTATGGTTTAAGCTTCTAGTTTGAAATTGACAGGAATTGGACAAATACTTTGGTCTTTGCTAGTACAAATTAACGTTATGAACAGTGAGGAGGTGCTGAGAATGGGAAGGGCATCTTTAAAATGGTTTGGAGTGTCCATTTATATATTAAATTACGGCTGTTCTTAGCTTTTTTTTTTTTTTTTTTTTTTTGTCTTTGTTTGTGACCGGTAAGGGGATCGCAACCCTTGGCTTGGTGTCGCCCGCACCGCGCTCAGCCAGTGAGCGCACCGGCCATCCCTATATAGGAACCGAACCCACAGCCTCCGTGTCTCCCGAGTGAGCCACGGGCCGGGCCGGCCCCATTAGCTTTTTATTTATTAAGGCAAGGTCTCCATGGACCTCCCCTCTGACATTTTTGCTGGGAAGCTTAGAAACTCTAAATTCTGCATCAATTGAAACTATTTCCATTTTTATCAAACCATTAAAAGGTAAATGTAAAAGCGTCTTGGAGAACAAAGTTTAGGCTTTGTTTTGAAAATTTTAAACAAATCTGTATTTTTCCGATAATGTTGTATGCACTACGAGAGTAAAGAAAGAGGAAATTAGATAAGGTGAACACTTAATATGAGGGCTAGGTTGGGTTGTTGGTGCTGAAATATATTTAGTCCATGACAAATACCACAATTAAGAATGTTGATAGGAATATCCAGAAATTTCCAGTATTAATACCCACTTCTTGATGCTTGGGATTTTTTTTTTTTTTTTTACAAGTAACATCAAAATCTCACTCAGGTAAAGAACATCAGGGCTATGAATTAGTTAACTCGTTTTTGTTTTTGTTTTTGTTTTGTTTGTTTGTTTTGTCTTTTTGTGACCAGCCGTACCGCACTCAGCCAGTGAGCGCACCGGCCATCCCTATATAGGATCCGAACCCACCGCAGGAGTGTTGCCGCGGTCCCAGCGCCGCACCCTCCCGAGTGCGCCACCGGTCGGCCCAGTTAACTCGTTTATTCATTAATCATGTTCTAATATTAACATGTAGTCCTAGTGAATGAGGACTAAGGATTTCATAGTTTACTCCCACCGGGGGTCGAGGAGGGGGCAGGACATCAGCAATTGTGGAGCGTGTAAGAGCAGGGGTAAATGCAGGTAAATCCAAAGTGGCAGAAACCATAATTAGAAATTTGCATGTTTGGTTCCCACAAAAAATTTCTTACACAGCCTCCCTTTTAACAATTTCTATTTTTGCTGCTGTATTCACTAGATAGGTTATTTAGAAGTTTTTCTCCCTGTAGAAATCAACTAGGTTTCTTTAAATTTCTCACAAGTCTTAGAATTCAACATCTCTCATCTATAGTCAAAAGGTTTATTCCTCTTGCCCCTCAGTAAAGTTTGCAAATATTCTAAATAGAAATGTTGCCACAAATGAGGCTTTTTTTTAATTAAAAAAATTTTTTTTGTTGGTGCATGCGTCTGACCTAACTATGGTCCGGGGAGTGATTCCTACATTAAGGAATGTCTTTTAACTTTCTTTAGCAACTCTTCACTACCAAATTCAGTCCTCAAAATCAAGCATAATAGAACTATGTGCATACCCAGTGCTGTAGATTGGATGCTCCCCTAACCTCACTGAAGTTTAAATCTCCACTGTAACTGTTGAGAGTGAGAAATCTTATTATGGTAATTGAAAGGTAGGACCATGCCCTAGTTGATGGATTAATAATAGTGGTCAGGGGTGTGGATCTGAGGGCTTTGAAAGGAGGGAACGTGAGAGTTTCTCTCTCTGCCATTTTCTGCCACGTGAGACCCCTGCATTGCTATAAAGCCACCACTAAAGAAGACCCTCACCAAATATGTTCTCTGGACTATGAACTTCCCAGCCTCTGAAACTGTAAGCAATAAATTTCATTTTCTTATAATCACTTAGTTCCAGGTATTTTGTTATAAGCAACAGAAACAGACTAATAAACCCAGTTGCTTAAGACCACTAGCAAATGTATGAAAATCGAGTTGGACTAAATATGTGGCCGCCTAATATCCAAACTGGGACATCTTTAAAAGTGAAAAGAGGCACTAAAATAATTGACAGGTGTTAATTGATCTACAAACCAGGGCTGTCCCCAGCAAACCAGTGCAGTAACAGATGATTTATTGAGGGTACTCTCCTCAGAATCATAACTTAATCTTAGAAAACTCCACTCTTTATATGGTAGTTTACAACTCAGCCTTCCCAGGTATCTCTTAAATCTCTGTGGTCTTTTGGGTTTCTATTTTCTCCTTACCCATCACTTTAATAATGCACAGCCCAAGTGGTAGATGAAGCAGTGATCCTTATTGTGGACCCCACTGGACTCCACTGGCTTCCTCCAGTTTAGTGGATATGATAAAGAAATTTAGAGTCATTTTTTGCAAAAACATTCACAATCACAGAAATGGCCATATATTGATTTCAAGTTAGCCAAAACAATGACTTTTTCAAAATGTAACTGAAATAGGGGTAACAGTCATCCAAGCTAGCCTAATAATCTTGTGAACGCAGCAATTATGTACTACCGATCAAACAGTATATAGTCTGCAGGAACTAAGGCTGTTTTACTTTAAAATTTTGTTTTGTTTTCAGAAAAAAATACCTAGCCAGTGGAATCTCTCCCCCCCCCCCAAAAAAAAAATAGAAGAGCAGTCATGGAATGATGGAATGAAGAAATACAGACATCTTTGTTTCTATTCTGTCACTAAAATTGGAGGACTAGATAAAGAAAATGTTCTCATGCAATACATACAATACCTAAAAGTGAAAAATCCCTGCCTCACAGCCGAAGGCAACCACACTGGTTGGACATAAATGACAAAATTTTTTCTTAATTTTAAAATATGCCAGAATAGGAGCTGGCCAGTTAGCTCACTTGGGAGGGCATGGTGCTGATAACAGCAAGGTCAAGGGTTTGGATTCCCATACCTGCCAACAGCACCCCCCCCACCTCAAAAAAAAAAAAAAGCCAGAATAGATTGATAGGTACTTTTGGTATTATAAGCACATAGGGCATTATATATGTATTAGTTATCCTACACAATATACCCATCAACTTTTCTCAGAAGACGATTTTTTTTTTTTTTTTTTTTAAAACAGACCCGGGCTATGACAATGTTTGCTTTTGTAAACTTCAGGTCCAATTATGTCCTGAAAGATAACTATATATAAAACAGTCAGATGTTGAGACACTTGCTTGAGTTGTTAATCATGGTTTCAAACAACAGCATAAAGGAATTCCTTTGAATTTTCTTTTGTAATCAAGTACCTTTCACCAATATCACATAGATGCATATTCCTTCATTCATTTTGTGTTTATTGAATGTCTACCATGTGCAAGGCACTCACCCGTGGCCTGACAGACCGCATTCAAGTACAAAGAATCATTAGAGCCATTTCAAATCAAAGTGTCAGAACACTTTGAAAAAGGACATAAAGTGGTCAAAATGATTTCAGGTAAGCAGAAATAGTCAACAACCAATACATTAAAAGGCGATTTTAATTTTTTACACTCGTTGGAGCAACACTTCTTTAGGAAGTAGGCTGTGTTAAATTCACGTCCATAGCACTGCTTTCTAAGGCAGTAAGTAATTCTTCATTCCAAAGCCTTTCCTTCTATGTCAATACCTTCTACATTTGAGTTTGAATGGGAACATGTTTCTATGAGCTTAATCATTGATACTAAACTCAATCATTTGCATATTAATTTTTTTCAACTTCTGTTGTTGTACTTCTCTGGTTATACAGAATTTTAGCACCACAGAAGGGAGAAAGATGGTTGGGCTGAGAGGGCCTACACACCAGACTATGTAACCTAAAAGAAATTTATCCCTGATTCAATTATTTTCAGGGTGCTGAGGATGAAGAAAAGTCAGGAACAATGGTCTAACAAAAAGGGCTGGTTCAGCTGTGGCTCCTGAAAGTCTAGTTCTGGGAGTTCCTGGGCACAGAAGACTATCATGTGACCACTGCTCTCTTCAAGACACAGAACTTGCAGAGCTCTTCCCCTCCCTTGGACAGCCAGTATCTAAGGGTTGTGACCTTAGGGCAAAGTCATTATAGTGATAATTTTCCACCTGGAGGATTGTGAGAAAACAGGAAAGCCCTTAGCCAGGTACCTGGCACACAACAGAGGCTCAAATAAAGACAAGTTGCCTTTATTTGACTAATAGGAAAACATTCTGGGAATTCTTTGTTTATCCTTAGTTGAAAACAGAATGGAACTTCATCTACCCTTAATTCTTTCTTCTTATCTCAAGCTTCCAGATGCATTTTATGTCCAGTAGCAATTTGATATTTTTAATTAGTATATAAATATATGCTTTATCACACATTCTTCTAATACCCTGGTACCCGTTCTTATAACTTGTCCTTTTCTGACAATAAAGCATGTTATGGAAGATTCTTTATATTACAGCCGACTTATTGTGCTAGTTACATCTGGCTTTCAATTACTGTAACTTTTTTTAAAAATTAAACTTTTTTCTTGTTCTTCAGGTATCAGAGTATACTTTAACTTTGGTGATAGAAAAAGGTAGCCCAAACTATTTCTCAGCTGGGAAAATATTTAATCTGCTCACTCACAACAGAAGGAGATGGTCCTATTGATGTAGGATGGCCAAAATTCATATTTGAGACTTCCATATATAGGCACACCTCCCTCTGCAAATGAGCAAATTTTGGAATGTAGGAGGTAGCATATAGTATTTAATTTTAAAGCAAACAATGACCCTTTCTAAAAGTGGATCCCTTTTCTTTACTGAACATCATTCTTAGACATCACAATACATAAAAAGCCCCAACCTCTAAAACAGCTATAATGACAATTGCCTGTCGATATGAAAATTTTCAAAAACTATGAGCAAAAAAGAGAAGAAATCCCTTGACCCAAGGGAAACCTTTTCATAATGAAACCCCAAGTTGGGG
Organism: Cynocephalus volans; assembly: GCF_027409185.1. Taxonomy (NCBI): domain Eukaryota; kingdom Metazoa; phylum Chordata; class Mammalia; order Dermoptera; family Cynocephalidae; genus Cynocephalus; species Cynocephalus volans. The sequence continues at coordinate 123,106,368 of NC_084460.1, read as the reverse complement.
GATTTAACAGCTGAAATGTTTATTTAGCACTAAAGAAGTAAATTCAAAGTTGCCTGTGGGTAGCCATGTACAATAGAGGATTTAGTTGACAAAGTTTGGTTTATAAAATATACTTAATATATTTTTTCTCAGGCAAAATCAGCAACTTGGAATAATTCAGATTTATTATGGGACAATTGTCTGTGATTTTCTTTGTAACAGTAATGCTGAAAATGACCCAGAGCCCAATCAGCTTTATCTGGCACATGAAAGAAACAATCCTAGGGCAATAGTTTTCAAACCTAGTACAACTGACAAAGGTAAGAGGTGTCTTGATTAATTAGTGACAAGAACATGAAAGAAAGTATCCCAGGAGAACTGAAATCTCTTTTCTTCACATCCATCATCTTTACCTTCCCTGGTTATGTCTCAATCCAACCGTATCTATCTGCTGCTCCTTCAGATACCAGATAAGCACACCCCAAATTCTCTCAATGCTTTTTTCCCCCACCAAAGTTCTCATTACAGAGAATATACTTTGAAAGTTTGGAGGAAGGGAAAAAAAAAAAAAAAAGAGGAAAAATGAAGCCACTTCCCCCTTGATCATTATACAAAACTGCAAGCGTTTCCCTGTGTTATTAACATGCTTTTGTAATGAGTAACACCTTAGCAATAGGGTATTCAATAAACTGAAACTAAATTAACAGAATCTTTCAGGCAGAGAACCAAAAACAGGATTTGCGATTACCCCTGTAAATGCCATTTCTATTACCAAAAAGTTGCTATATCAGTACCAAGTTCCAGCACATGTGAATTATGCTGGGATTTAACTTTTAGCCAATTCCAACTTTTATACTTTAAAAAAAAAAATCACTGTTAAAAAAAAAACAAAAAACAGATCTATGGTTCATGAACTTCCTCTAGAACAGAAGCAAGATAAATTCCTCTGTTTTAGACAGAAAATAGATCACATCAGTTAAATGGACTTTGTTTTAATTCATTCATTGAGACAACTGCAATTGCGAGCAAAAATTCCCAATGTATACTACTCTTACTAACATGGGGAAACAACTTTGTGTGCTTTCTATTTTTTCCATTCAACTTGGTTTATAAAATGAAAATTTTTTAACTATCCAATAGAAGGTACATAATTTAAAACATCCTATAGAATGACGTTTTAAAATTTACAATTTTAAAAAACTCAGCCACAAAAAAAGTCAAAGCTAAAAACAAGATTTTTACTATGAATCAGTGCTTCCATTACTCTTCTGAAAGAAGTTATATTTTAACGTGATGTAAAGGCAACATTGAAAGTTCTTTAAATTAACCACCTAATTTATCCCTAAAATTACAAAGAATCAAAGTCTTTTACAGGTCAAGTGCAGTAAACTAAAATGTTCTCTCAGCACAAAGCAGCACTAGAAAAAGTAACAGTTATAGATGGGAGTTGACTGGTTTTGCAGTGGCTGCTCCATCATAACAGACAGACATCAGACGTTATCCATCCAGAGCACAGACACAACTACAGACTAGGTGCGAAGAATGCGTCACTCTCTTGGCTGATAAATGTCCTTTGTCTTTTGAATCATTCTAGTTTGAAGTGGATATTTTAAAAGTTTAAATCAGGTCACATAAGTTGGCTGCTTAAATAACATCACGATGAGGTATGAAAGCTCTGAATATCCCTTATATTCAGCAGGATTTACCAGAGATGTATAATAGCTTGTCAGGGGCAACTTCTAAATAGTTTTTACACTTTGGGGTTATAATGAATTCTAGAGGAAGACAAGTCTAAAGAGGTTTAAAAGGTTATGCTCTGAAACAGAAGTGAGCAACTTTTCCTTCAGAATTCATTTTGAACAGCACATCAACAAAAAAAATCTTCTCTGACAGTATATCCCAACATCGAGTCAAGATAGCCAACTAGCACCGAGAAGTCGTATTCAACTCATTTGCAGTTTTCTTGGCAATTAAGCTTATTTTTTCGTTCCAGTCCAAGCATAGATGTGTTTCACTGAACACAGTACTGGAAGCGCCATTTGTAGGTATAGATTGCAGTCATCATTAAATGAGCCAGAAGGTGAACACTTTTTATTTGGGGTGGGGTGGGAGGGATAGTAGGAGATGAAATGATTAGGGAACAAGACGTTATAAGGAAAAAAGATCACTGCCCTTATTGGGGTTAAGTAGGTCATGTTGAGAAGGTAGTTACTTTTTAAAGATAATGATGCTACATTAAAGGGATCACATATGCAGCATGAGTACCTTACAATCAAGCTGCATCTAAGGAAAAAAAAATCCCTAAGTTACCTTTAAATGTTTATGTTATCTGCCAGTCACAGAGGGGAAAAGCACCCAGAGTGAACTCCAATTTAATGAGGCCCTTGATCAGGACCATAAAGCCTGAAAAACATTTGTTTTAATGCAGAAACACAGCCTCTAGTCACACTGGTTGAGTTTGGGGAAATCAAATGGTTTTTTGTTTGTTTGACTTACTTTATTGAGTTATGGGATATGTTTTTGATTATTAAGAATTCTAAATCTTCATATCAGCATTAGAACTGAACCACTTCCAAATCCTAACACACATAAGACCAAAGAGAAGCCAAAGCCACACAAATTAATATGTGCTCCTCTCCTTTCTGCTCTAAGGGAATCTGCAAACCAGTATCACATTTAATAATCAAAGTGTTAATTCTTCAGCACTCTTGACAACTAGAAAGCCCATTCACTGAAGGCTGAAGGTGAGGGAGCAGATGGTTTGACTTAAATATCTGAAGAATGGCGCCAATAGAGGAAAGAAAACCATCCAATCTCAGTAAGAATTAATGCAAACTTGGCTAGAAAGAGCCACCAGGTAATCCAAGGGTTCACTGTGGAAGAACTTATGAAAAGTACTCTGAAGTATACACAATAGGACTAAACATCTCTCTTGTTGCAAGTGTAGTTGTGTGAAATTCAAGATAAAGGTTTTTTAGTCTCATCTTTAATGTCAATATTTTTTCCCACTTTAAAGGGAATGAGGAGTCCTCTCTTTTTCCCCCCACAAAAAAGGGAGCCACATTAATATGCATATATTCCCATGACTCTAATGTAAGTGCGCGTCTCCAAAGCCTAGGGATTTTTCCATGAGAGTGGGGCGTTCTGGATACCCTTTTATTAGAAGGGTATTCCACCACAGAGAGCCAGAGGTTTTCCAGATGTGTGTAAGAGAGCAGGTGCGCAAGGCAAGCAAATGAGCGCAAACAGTATTATGGAAAACATTTGAGAAGTTAGCTCCATGAAGGCTGTGGGCTCCACAAGAGGACTCGACTGGGTAGCCTGGTCTGACACAGGAACATGAAAGAAGAGTATTGCTTCAAAGCTGGAAACCTTCCATAGGAGCCTCACACTGCTGGAAGATGTACTGCTGCTGGCTAAGGTCAACCTGAGGTGCAATGCTGCTGTCCTCATCTTCGGTCCCAAAGTAATGCTCAATAAGATCAAAGGCCTTCTGGTAGATCTCCTGGTTTTCATGACTTTGTAAGAATTCAATTTTATCCAGACCTACAATGAAGAATAAAGAAAAAAATTTACTGGAAATTTCAGTAAACTATATTTTGCCATACCTCTCTGTTCTTGATGTAAAGGAAGAGTCTCTACTTATATCTCATAAGTATTTATAATAGCATAGAAGTGATTGCTGGGATTACATCTGAAAGCTTGTATTATAAACTGACATCTTAAATACGTATCTGCAACAATATCCAGTTCACAGAAGCAAGCAATTTCCACAACAGTTATCACATCATCCAGTTACTAGCAGTAACATCAGTGTTTTTATTGGACTGTATCTATAGCCTAATTAATTCTTGGCCATAAGCTTCTCCAGTCAAAGCATCTTACCGTAAGCTTCTTCAATCAAAGCACAGTAAGGGTTAATGCCACTGCCGTTCCTTTTAGCTTCTTGTTCTCCAAGCCTCAGGATATTTTCCAAGCCATTTAGGGCAACCTGTACAATCTTGGAGTCCATGACTGTGAGGAGATCACAGAGCGGCTTGATACAACCCAGTTCTACTAAGTACCTAAATACGAAGAACAATTTAATCAAACAAAATTTAATTTCATAAAACCTTTATGAAATTGATGAAATAGTCATCATCCTCAAACTCACTACAGAGATAAAAATAGGCACCCATTCACCCATACGAGCTATACTTTATCACAAAACAAGCTACAAATAAATTCACCAAAACCAGTTCTCTCCCACCTTCTCCATTCTTTTTTCCCTTCACAATTTATGGGCTCCAAAAAATAGAAATTCCCTCTTACTCTGAATATAAGCAACTCATCAAAATAGTATAGTTTTGATTGACTAATTTAATCTTTGTTTCTACAGGCAGCCACACCTCTCAAACATGACACACTTGGTGCTAAAAGCCAGCATAAACCCAATAGGCCAAATCTTTCCAACGTGATTAGAATTTTACTAAAATAAGTTGTAAGAAGACTATATGGGAACAATAAAACACGTGTAAGGAGGACTTGAGCTAGTATTTTTCCTTTTGAATTCAGGTGGAATTTAACATGTAATCAAGATTAATCATAATGGAACTGAAACATGATTATTGCATCATAGTCACAGCATATATTCGTGTAATTTTGTATCATTCTGGTTTCTCAACTTGTGTACAGAGAAGCAGAGATAATGAATCTGGGTGCATTCTGTGGATGGGTAATAAGGTCATTTTGGAATTTATGGTTAGTACTAATCTATTTCTCTCATGTTTTTTTTTTAATTTCAAAAATGCATAAAAATAAATGTCTACCCAAGCAAACCAAGGAAGAAAAGGACAATTTCTAATATCACTAACAAAAGAGGGTCATTACTATACATCCCAGGTACATTAAAGGGATAATAAAGGAAACACTACAAAAACTTCTTTGACTACAAATTTGATAACTTAGATGATGAAATGGATCAATTTCTTAAAAGACACAAACTATCAAAACTCACAGGAGAAATGGAAAATCTGAATAGGCCTATATAAATATATATATATATATTTTTTTTTTTTTTTTTTTCTTAAAGATGACGGGTAAGGGGATCTTAACCCTTGACTTGGTGTTGTCAGCACCACGCTCAGCCAGTGAGCAAACCAGCCATCCCTACATGGTATCTGAACCCGGGGCCTTGGTGTTATCAGCACCACAGTCTCCCGAGTGAGCCACGGGCCGGCCCTGAATAGGCCTATATATTAAAGAAACTAAAGTGAAATAAGCCAGGCACAGAGAGAGAAATGCTGCATGTCCTCACTCATAACTGGGAGCTAATAAATAAATGAAAAGAAAGAAGGAAAGAAACAATCACAATAATATATTGAACTTTCAAAAAAAAAAAAAAGAACTGTAGTTATTAGAGGTGAGAAAAGGGGTGGGGGAAGAGGATTGGCAAGAAATTGGTTAAAGGTCACAAAGACTGATTACGTTTTGTAAACATGAGTATACTAATTATCCTGATTTGATCACCACATATTGTACACAGGGACTGATTTTTTTTTTTTTTTTTTTACAGGTACTGATATTCAAATCTGTACCCCTCAAATACGTATAACAATTATGTTTCAATAAAAAAAGTTTTAAAAATTTAAGATATTTTTAAACAACAAAAAAATCAATAACTTTCTAAAATAGCACCAAGAGGAGATGGTTTCACCGGTGAATTCTATCACACATTTAAGTACAAAATTATACCAGTCATTCTACAATCTCTTCTAGAAAACAGAAACAGAGAGAACAAGCCCAGCTCATTCAATGATGCCAGCATTTCTCTAAAATCAAAACTAAAGACATTACAAGAAAGGAAAATTGCACACCAATATCTCTCATGAACACAGACGCAGAAATCCTCAACAAAATATTATCAAATCAAATCCAACAATGTATAAAAAGAATTATACACCAAGTAGGATTTATTTCAGGTACGCAAGGCTGATCCAACATTTAAAAAAAAATCCGTTTAATTTATCACATCAACATATGATCATTTCTTTTTTTTTTTTTTTTTTTTTTTTTTCATTTTGGTTGTCGTTTTTTCGTGACCGGCACTCAGCCAGTGAGTGCACTGGTCATTCTTATATAGGATCCGAACCCGCGGCGGGAGCGTCGCCGCGCTCCCAGCGCAGCACTCTACCGAGTGCGCCACGGGCTCGGCCCATGATCATTTCAATAGATGCAAAAAAGCATTTAACAAAATCCAATACCCATTCATGATCAAACCTCTCAGCAAACATAGAGAAAACTTCCTTAACTTGATAAAGAACCTCACTGAAATACATACAGCTAACATCATACCTGATGAGAAAGATCAGGAATGAGGCAAGGATGTACTCTCTCACCATTCCTATTCAACACTGCACTGGGAATCCTAGCTAATACGATAAGGAAAGGAAGTAAAAAGTATACAGATTGGGAACAAAGAAATAAAACTATTTTCAGATGACATTTTTAGGTAGAAAACCCCAAAGAATTGACAAAAAACCCACTCCTGGACTATTAAGAAACTATAGCAAGGTTGTATGATACATGGTTAATACACAAAATTCAACTGCTTGCCTGTATACCAATAATGAACAATTACAACTTGAAATTAAAAACACAATATCATTTACATTAGCATAAAAAGTATAAATCTAACAAAATATGTACAAAATGTGTATGAGGGAAACTACAAAACTCTGATGAGAGAAATAAAAAAAGATCTAAATAAATAAGAAAAATATTCCATATTCATGGACGGGAAGACAATATTGTTAAAATGTCAGTCCTTCTCAACTTGACCTATCAAATTAATGTGATAATCCCATCAAAATTCCAGCAAGTTATTTTATGGACACCAAAAAACTGATTCTAGAGTTTCTATGTTAAGGAAAAGACCCAGAATAGCCAACACAATACTGAAAAATAACAAAGTCAGGCCTGACATTACCTGACTTCAAGACTTACTATAAAGCTACAATAATCAAGACAGTGTGGTACTGGCAGAAGAATAAACAAATAGATCAACGGAACAGAACAGAGAGTCCAGAAACATACCACACAAATACAGTCAACTAAATGATTGCAAAGGCAATTTAATGGAGAAAGTATTTTCTTTTCCACAAACAGTGCTGAAACAACTGAGCATCCACATACAGCCATGTGTTGCTTAGTAATGGGAATGCATTCTGAGAAATGAATAGTTAGGAGACTTGGTCCTTATGCCAAATGCTATAGAGTACGCTTACATAAACCTAGACAGTATAGTCTACTACACATTTAGATTATATGGTATAGCCTATTATTCCAGGCTACAATCCTAAAACATGTCACTGTACTGAATACTGTAGGCAACTGTAACTCTATGGTGAATGTTTGCATATAGATAAAATAAAATAAGGTATGAAAGATAAAAAATGTACACCTATACAGGGCACTTACCATGAATGAAGCCTGCAGGACAGAAAGTTGCTCTGGGTGAGTCAGTGAGTGAGTGGTGAGTGAATGTGAAGGCCTAGGACATTATGTACACTACCGTAGACCTTATGAACACTGTACACTGAGGAGACATGAAATTTATTAAAAAATATTTTTCTGGGCCGACCCCGTGGCGCACTCGAGAGAGTGCGGCCCTGGGAGCGCAGCGACACTCCCGCCGCGGGTTCGGATCCTATATAGGAATGAGTGGCAGTCACGAAAAAGACAAAAAAATACATATATATATTTTTCTTTCTTCAATAATAAATTAATCTTAGCTTAGTGTAACTTTTTTACTCTATAAACTTTCAAATTTTTTTTAACTTTTTGATTCTTGTAACAACACTTAGCTTAAAACACACACACACTGCACAGCTGTACAAAAAATTTTTTTTTACATTGTGATCTGTAAATTTTTTTCTATTTTTAATTTTTTTTTTTACTTTTTAAACTTTTTTGTTAAAAACTAAGACACAAACACACACATTAGTCTAGCCTACATAGGGTTAGGATCACCAATATCACTATCTTCCACTTCCACATCTGTCCCATTGGAAGGTCTTCGGGGGCAATAACACACATGGAGCTGTCATCTCCTATGGCAATAATGCCTCCTTCTGGAATACCTCCTGAAGGACCTGCCTGAGGCTGTTTTACAGCTAACCTTTATTTATAAGTAGGAGTATACTCTAAAGAAATGATAAAAAGTATAGTACAATAATATATAAATAATACATAAACCAGCAATACAGACATTTATTATCAGGTATTACATACTATACATAATTGTAAGTGCTATACTTTTATAAACCTGGCAGCATACTAGGTTTGTTTTTACCAGCATCATCACAAACACATGAGTAATGCATTGCACTATGATGTTACGATAACTACAACATCACTAGGCAACAGAAATTTTTCTGTTCCATTATAATCTTATGAGGCCACCATCTTATGGGGCCCATTTCTGACTATAACGCTATTATGTGACACATGGCTGTACAAAAATAAAGAACCTACACACAGACTTTACACCTGTCACAAAAATTAACTAAAAATGAATCATATAGATCTAAATGTAAAATGCAAACCTACAAAATTCCTAGAAGATAACACAGGAATAAATACAGGTAACTTTTGGTTTGGCAATGAGTTTTTAGATAAGTATCAAAAGCACAATCCATGAAAAGAAAAAACTGGTAACTTGGACTTTATTAAAATTAAAAACTTCTGGGCCGGCCCGTGGCTCACTCGGGAGAGTGTGGTGCTGATAACACCAAGGCCACGGGTTCGGATCCCATATATGGATGGCTGGTTGCTCACTGGCTGAGCGTGATGCTGACAACACCAAGTCAAGGGTTGAGATCCTCTTACCGGTCTTCTTTTTAAAAAAAAAAAAAAAAAATTAAAAACTTCTGTTCTGTGAAGGACACTTTTATGAGAATAAAAAGACAAGCCATGTATGGCAGAAAATATGGGCAAAACATTTATGTGATAAAAGACTGGTATCCAAAATATACAAAGAACTCTTAAAACTCAACAATAAGAAAATTAAAAACCTGAAGAAAAAATGGACCAAAGATCTGAACAAACACCTCACCAAAGAAGATACACAGATGGCACATATTTTCATTCTCAACTGATGTGAGTGCAAAATGAGATAACAACTTTGGAAGACAACTTGGCAGTTTCTTAACAAACGTAAACAACGTCCTTCCTTACAATCCAGCAATCACACTCATAGACATTTACCCAACTGAAATGAAAACTATGTCCACACAAAAACCTAAACACAGATGTTATTATAGTGGCTTTATTCATAATTGCCAAAAACTGGAAGCAATCAGGATGTTCTTCAATAGGTGAATGGATAGAAACTGTGGCACATCCATACCATGGAATCTTATTCAGTGATAAAAAGAAATGAGCTATCAAGACATGGAGAAACACTAAACGCATATTACTAAGTGAAAAAAGTCTGAAAAGGCTACATAATGTATGAGTCCAACTATATGACATTCTGGAAAGGCATTTCTATTTCTTTATAGAAAGAGTAAAAAGAACAGCAGCTTCCAGGGATTCTAGAGTTGGGTTAAGGGTGTGGTAAAGACAGGTGTAGCAGAGGGGCAGTGGAAATAGTCTGGTATGCTGCTGCAGTGGTGCACATATAACATTATACATTCCAGAACTGTACAGAACAAAGAATGAACCTTAATATAAATTACGAATTTCAGTTAAAAAAATAATGTATCACTATTGCTTCATTAACTGTAACAAATGTAACCACACAAAGGCAAGATGTTCGTAACCGGAAACTGTATAGGGTAAGGAAGTATACAGAAACCCTGCAGTGTTGGCTCAATTTTTCTGTAAATCTAAAAATGTTCTAAAAAGCAAAGTCTGTTAATTTTTTAAAAATTAGTTTTATGTCATATTTAGCATTATTTCTCAGAAGTACCAATTCAACAGTATTGTGCCTAATTTTATTATTTCCTGACAATTGAGACTATATGTCCTATGACCAGAACAGGTCAGTTATCCAGGCCTAGCCATTTCTATTTTTTCTTCCTTAACACCACAGTTTTTAGTAAACAAAACCTGTCAGCCATTCCTTCAACATATCTAAATAATTCTCATTATTTTTCTTAAAAAGCAAAAACCAAGCCTCTTTTCTCATTATAAATATACACGTTAGTTGTTGAAAACTTGGGAAACATGGATAAGCATAAAGAAAAATAAAAAGTACCCAATAACTACTATTAAATCCCAGCTGTGCTACTACATATAAACTGGAGGACTGTGGGCAAGTTCTCTATCTCTCTGTGCCTCAGTTTTCTCATCTGGAAAATTCTGGGAACCACAGATTAATAAATCACTAAACTCCAGCAAAATTTTAGAATAGTCAACTAAATAGATGATGACATATCTGCACTTAAACTTCACTGGCTGTCTCAACACAAAGAAATGATAAATGTTTGGGGTAAAGGGGAAAAAAAAGATCAGTGGTTGCCAGGGTTTCAGGAGAAGAGGGAGGTATGAACAGGTGGAGCACAGAGGATTTTAGGGCAATGAAACTATTCTGTATGATATTGTAATAGTGAAAACATAACATCTTGGATTTGGCAAAAGCCATAGAGATGTACAAGACAAAGAAGAAACCCTAATGTAAAATTTAGCTGATAATAATGTATCAATACTGGTTCACAACTGTAACTAATATAAGACGTTAATAAAAGACTGCGTGTGGGGGGGGATGGGTGTGTGTAGGGAGATATGTTAACTGTACTTTCTGCTCCATTTTTCTGTAAACCTAAAACTGCTATAAAATCTACTACTTATCTTTAAAATAAAATAATCAAGTTAAAACAAAGAAATTATCATGAACACAAATGATTACACAATAATGAGATTAATGAAAATTAATTGAACACAAAGTACTACAGGAATTCTGAAAACTGAGGAATAATCTTTTTTGGAGAAGAGACATATCAAGAAAAACTATTAAACAAGAGTTATTTTATTAGAGTCTTACAGGAAGAGAGTAAATGGATTGAATATATTTCCAATAAAATTTGGCATATTTTTCATGAAAACAAAGAACTTCACTGGCCTACATAAGTAAGTCTATTGAACACCAAGAGACTTGTCAGAATCTCCAAATTGTCCTCAAACTCGATCCTATCTGCTCTTGACAGTATCTCTCTTCCCCACTAGAAATTTTGGCTCTGTGACCTCTGATCTTTTAGCGTGACCAGGATCGCCTTTAAAAAATTAATTTAGTTTTGTAACATTGTCTAGTTGTAGAATCTTATGTTACTGAAAATCTGACTGATTAAAAACTAATTTTAACGTGGCTAGAAAGATTCCAGAACTTATATGTAAGATAAATAATTTGAATACCAACTATAAGATTATTGACTAAAACTTTCCTATTAAAAAAACTCAGTATGGATATGGCTTTCACATCTAGGGCATGAGGGGGAACAATCAGCTTTGTATCCCATGAATATTCATAACCAATTAAAAAAAACCAAAAAACTCTACCCCAAAATGTGCTAATACAAGTAAGTAAATTCAGTTTTGAAGATGTGAGTAGATTCTACTTGCAAAACATGGCATTCTGGCATAATTCAATTAATGAGTTCTGAGTTCCCAATTCTAGCCATTTTAACATAGATCACACCAGAAGTGTGCAATCACAGCAGATGATAACTCTCTTTCCAAGGATATACAGGATTAAAAAGTCAATGGAGGCATCACTGAGTCAGCTGATACTACTATTTTTTAAATACCTTAAGAGTGTGTACCTTACAAGGAATTAAAGTGATATTTCTGATGCAACCACTCATCTTTGGAGACAAGATCACTATCATGGTACAGGGTGAATATCCCTTATCTGAAATGCTTGGGACCAAAAATGTTTCAGATTTTGGATTTTTTTGAATTTTGGAATATCTTCATGTACATACCAGTTGAACATCCCGAATCTGAAAATCCCAAATCCAAAATGTTCCAACGGGCATTTCTTTTGAGCATGACCTTTGAGCATCATGTCAGTGCTCAAAAAGTTCCAGATTTTGGAGCATTTTGGATTTGGGATTTTCAGATGAGGGATGTTCAACCTGTATTTTATACTATGGATGAAAGTTTCTCCAAAGAAAGCAAGTGCACCTAAGAGCAAAACAGTTGACCAGAGAACCCGGGTTGTATAAGAGTTGAGAAACTACATTACTTTGAGATAAGCATTACATGAAAGAATATTTCTTCGGGGTTAAGTTTGAAGACTTGAAAAGATGATGGGAAATCAGCATAGAAAATAAGCACAATTTCGTGGTTAAAGGCTGAGAATGGTTCCTATGGGTGATGTATTTCGAACACCTAAATAAAATGATGATGGTCATCAAGGTGAACTGACTTTTGTGGCAGAACAGACTGCCATCAAGGTTTTTTCCTGGATAAAGAAATTTAGTCCACAAGAGTACATATCTGGAAAAGTGAGTTAATCTTCTAAAATTACACTAATGGCTCAAACCTGAGAGAGCTCATTTGACTGGTAATTTTACATTTAGGAGTCCCTTTTATAGAGAAATTTATGGGGAAGAAATCCAGATCCTCTAGAATGGAGAAAAGTGAGTTTTGAGAGACTGAATGATAACATCAGCTTTTTTAGATAAACAACAAACTCACTGTCTAAAACCATAACCCTCAAATAGGATTTGCTTCCTCTGCCTCCTAATTTTTATCAACAGCACTAGTATTTTCCTCAGTCATCTTTGACTCCTCCCTTTGTTTCCTATACTCGGCCACTAAGTCCTACAGACCCTTCTTTCCCATATTCGAACCATTCATGCCCTTCTACTACAGCTATTATCTTAACCCTGGCTATGACTCTTTACTAAACTACTGCAATGGCATCTTAATTGTTCTCTTCCCTCTCCTCAAAACACTATCTTCATGTCAATCTGGAGGTTAGACACTCCAAATCTTCCCAATACCCAAGACTAAAACCTTCATCCCAGTATTCAAAGTCCATCAGTCAATTACTTAATTCTGCATCCTTGCCAAAGAATAAACTATAGCAACATTGATCTGCTTCCAACAACATTTACCGTGCACATTCTCTCAAACTTTTCCTCATACTGTTCTCCCTCCTCCAAAATTGACAAATCTCTTCCCAATGGTAAGTTTCATCTCTTTCACAAATCTTTCTCTAATCCTAATCAATATTCCTTATCCCTCATTCTTAAGAAAGTATGTATTAACATTTGATTATAATCATCCTAGAATTGTAGATATTTCCTAAATTATTCTAATAGGTTCTTATATCCATATCTTGTCTCCTAAACAAGAATGAGCAGAATCCAGACAGGCATCTTTAATCAGTGATAAAGTCAGTATATTTTCTGTAATTTGGACTGTAATATTTTTGTGATAATCTTTCAAGATAACTCTTCATCTGGTTAAGAAGAAACTGACAGGAGATTGATAATTAGCTTCATTATTATGGCTTTGCTGAATTTTAACAAGGGACAGTAGTAATTCTACTCTTCTCTAACAGAGCAAAATACTCCTGAAAATAGCATAGTATTTTAGAAATTTTTAAAGATATGTATGTCTACAGTTTAATTATTTCAATTAAGAAAACACATTTGGTATAAAATAGAGACAATTAATAATTACAAATCTGAATATGAACAGAAAGTTTATTCAAATAACTATTCTATTTTATTTCATACTGTTGCCATCTAGTGATGGCATATTTAAAATCATAGTGTCCCAAAACCAAAATCTTGGAGGACGAAAAAGACCTAAAAGACATGTGCTTCTGAAGACCACCTGAAGTCTTCCTTGAATAACCTGTCCATGATGAACTCTACCAAAATAGCTATTCCATATGTTAATCTGTTTGCAATTTATTATTTCAGATAATTATCTTTTCTACCTGATCAACTTCTGTAATTTGTTAGGACTATTTTTAGTTTTTAATTCCAAACAGAGCCCTTAAAATTAGCATTTGCTGAGTGCTTACATTTAAGCCACAAAGTGACAATATCAGAAATAGCTATGTTAGTCTCATATTACATATGAGGAAGGGGTTAAATGCTTTAACACTCATTTGAAACCATCTTCCCTGCCATTTGAATTCCCCATAAAAAAAGTTACGGCAGGCTGAGAATCTAGGTTCCATTTGTCTTTTCATCTTTACTCTTTTTTCTATATGAAATGCTGGATATACAGAATTTAACATTTAATTATATGATGCTCCTTTGAGGAACCGATTCCCATACACATTTATGCCTTCTCTACCCATTAAGATTATAAACTGCTAAAAGGAAACCACTTTAAGTCTCAAGCTACTACAGATCTCTCTCTTCACTGAATACCATAGCATAGTACTTTAGAAGATACTTGCTTATACTGAATTTGGTACTTTATTCTTAGACATACCTCTCTTTCAACTGTGATCCAGTTCTACTTATTAAGACATTTACACTAGTAATAGCAAGAGTTACCTATTAAAGTTGGGCTCTAAGTTCTACAAGTAACTTTCTAGACTATTTCTGAACAAGCAGCTCCGGAGTAGACTGAAGCTACCCTGTAAATATTTCTATTGCCTCAAACCTCAATTATGCCTTACTTCTCACATCCCAGCTTTATTTTCAGCAGAAAGAAATAGGAGAAGTGTAAGGAATTAAACATACATTTGAGTCCCATTATGACACTAAAGAACACTCTTCCAAAGGGCTGAAATAAAGCATTCATATTTAATAAGTTCATCTCTCACTCACCTTATTACTCAAAGGTAGCTTATCTTTTACTCTAAGTAATATGTCAGTGGAGAGGGAGAAGGTACAATGTAGTAGACACAATAACAATTTTTCTTTTAATTTACAAGATTCTACCTAGCTAGTACTTACTTGATCTGTTCAGCTGATCCTCCAGATGTTGCATTTGTGATGGCCCAAGCTGCTTCTTTCCTTGTCCGAAACTCAGCAGTTTGTAATATACTAATGAGGGCTGGAAAAATGTTGGCGTCTATCACAGTCTGAAATTAAAGAAAAATTTAAATGGAAAGTGAAATTTCAAGATTTGTAAAAATGTTCATGATACCAATTATAACTTTTAAGCTAACCTCATTAATGACGCCCCTTGCCCTGTTAAAAATAAAGTGCCAAATTCAGTATAGGCAAAGAGTTAAGTCCTCATTATTGCTAACTTTTAGGCTATACTTGGTATTGCTGATTAACACCCTTCCTGAAGTTTGTGATCTTGTAATTTCCTAGTTTTCTCCCTGAGTTCTTTTCTCTTTTATTGTCCTCTCTTGATCCACCCAGAATAACAAATTATAAAAGTTCAATTCTCTGTCCTCTGCTATTCTCACTTCTCTGGTAACATCCAATCTTGCATGTGTGCTATAACTCTCCAGTCCTCACTTCTCACTGGAGCCCCAGCCCAGAGTAGCCAGCAGCTGACTTTAAGTCTGTTAATCACCTCAAACTTAACAGGGGACCTGACATAGAGGGCACATGATAAGTTCACAATTATTGATTCAAAATTCAGTTACCAAGTCTCCTAATCATTCTCAATTTATTTATTTATTTATTTATTTTGGGGGGCAGCTGGCCAGTACAGGAATCATTCGTAATTTAAAACATTCTGAGTCCATCTTTTCCTTTCCTTTTAGCACTGCTGCCATTCTATTCCAAGCCACCACCTCCCAATCAGATTACCAGAATAGCCTTATAGTTGGACAGAGTACTTTAAAATAATCCCATTCACGTGCTAACACTAAAATAGTCTCTCCAAAATTACTTTCTTCATGTTTCTCCTTGTCTCAGGAACTTAAAATGGGTTCATAACATACGCTATATCAAGAAATGGAGAAGTTCTGCATAAGAGCCTAGTGGTGGCAAGTGATCAACTACAGCTGAAATCCCTTTGTAGGCATGCTACAAACTGCTATAGCTATCAATCTCAGTCCATAATTCAGCAAGCTGAGGATAACTAACCATGCTGTTCTGGTCAAGAACTCTTTCTTTTATACCAGGTGAAGGAAGCCAGCCAAGTTTAATGGAAATCCTAGTCCTGTCATTTACTAGAGGTGCCCTTGAGCAAATTATTTTAGACTTCTCTGAGTCTCATTTTCATTTTTATGTTTTTTACTGACAAGTAATAATTGCATATATTTATGGGGTACAATGTAATGCTTTGATACATGTATACATTATGGTAAATGAGAATGTTGGATTAGATAACCTCTATGATTCCACTCAGCTCCAAATCCCGTAAGTCTGTGTTACATCTTTTCTAAACCATTGTTCCAACCTTGCTGACAGCCCATGCTAAACACTTTGGCCCTCTGTTTGTCTTCCTCCTTGGGTTACTATCCGACTGACAGAAAGACAGCCATTTTTAAAAACTGGGTATATCCAAAGTGTCATGAAAAATTAAAGCAATCGATAAATATTTTACTTGGCAAGAGAAAAGCCAATTTGTTTAGCATAAAGTCCATCAAAACATTTCAAAAATACAAGACACTATTTCTTGGATCTTGCTAAATCATCAAAGGCAAAGGGAAAAACCAAGGCCCAAATGCAAATTTCAAAAGACTTAACATCTTTATATATATCAAGATAGCCAAAAAACAGGACTTTGAATGTTGTAAACACAAAGAAATGATAAATGTTTAGGTGATAGCTATGCTAACTATTCTGATTGGATCCTTATACAACATATACATGTATTGAAACAATAAAATGTACCCCGTAAAAATGTACAGTTGAAAAATAATAATAAAGAAAAAGAAATACAATTAAAAAAAAAGACTTAACATCTATAAGCTAGGATAAAGAAAGTAAGTAAACTATGAAACAATACAAAATGTTGGAAGTTAGTGGTCTTCAAAGCAAAATGAAAACAATATACATTTGAAAGGGTGACTGAAAACACCTTACTTACCAATAAAAATATAGAAAGAAAGATAGGTGCTATGAGATTACCTGGATCTGTGCCCTATTGCCAGCTGTGATATTAGATATTGTCCAGCATGCTTCCTTTTTGATAGATTCCTTTGGGCTACTCAGCAAGTGCAATAAACTCTGCAGAGCTGAGCAATTCAAAATTACCTAAAAGGAAAAGTTTGAAAACTTTCTTACTGTATTGTTTCAAGTAAATCTTTAATTCAAAGAACTTATTTTAGGAAAAATATGGGCAAAGAAATACTTTAACATCTCCCCTTGGAATTTTACAAATAAGTAAATTTACATACATAAAAAAGTATTCACTATTAATAAGAATTAGTTTCTTAGATTATCAAACCAGTTTCACTGAACACATTCACAACTGCTAAGACACTATAATGTCAGTATTTATTCACCTTCCTATCCCTACAGCATAAGTCTTCTGGATGGATAAATATATCAAGTGGCCAGAAAATCAGAAATAGATCAGATTTTTAAGTCTTCTGATAACTCTCTACCTGGTAGTCAATGAACCAATACATGCTTAATGAGGGATATCAGGTGCTTCATTAAGCATGTAATATGTGTATATTATAGGATATAAATATAAAAAAGATGTGATCTCAGTAATCAAACAACTTACAAAGGTGAGGGATGTAAGACAACTACCCATAAAGGAGACCTCCTCTACCAAAAACTAAAATCAGAAAGTTAGAATAATTAAAATAGTATTTGGCAGACTCAAGAATCAATCACTGAACAACAGAATAGATATCTAGTCCCGAAACAAATGCAGCTATTTATAAAGAATTAAGTATGTAATAAAAGCTAATCCTTTCTTTTCTCTAGTGATTGATGGTTTTATTTAACAGTTAGTACTAAAAGAAGAAGCTAAATAGTTGAAAAACATTTTTTCAAAATCAATTCTTAACCTAAACAGTCACCAAAATAAATTTGCAAACAAGTAAAAAATATTTTTTTTTTAAAAAACCTTTAATAAAACAGAATATCAGAAAATAGCTGATCTGGGGATGGTGAAAGAATTTCCAACCATAAAAACAACAAAATTATAGGAGGAAAATAAAAATTTTACCACATAAAAATTTTTTCATGTCAAAAATTCTTAGAAAATTAAAATGCACATCACACAAATGTGAAAGAACATTTGCAACAAATAAGAAGATTGCTATATTTATTATGTAAATTGAAAGAGAAACTAAAATTTTAATAGGAAATTATCTCACAACAAATGAAAGAAATGCTAATTAAAATGGAGCCATATTCTGCCTATTAAACATGCTTCAAAAAAGAATAAAACCTGTCGTTAAACAGGTATAATCTTTCTCAAAACAATCTGTCATAAATATCAAGAAGCTTTAACAATCCACAATTTTATACAAATATTCTACCTCTAGGATTTCTGCCCAGAGGAAATTATAAAGCTTATAATAGAACGTTAAGTGAACACTATGAAAAGAGCAGTATAGGGCTGGCTAGTTAGCTCAGTTGGTTAGAAGGTGGTGCTGATAACACCAAGGTCAAGGGTTCAGATCCCCATACAGGCCAGCTGCCACAAAAAAAAAAAAAAAAAAGAGCAATACAGCAATACAACTATAAATATAAACATAAAAAAAGACAAGAAGGAAATACAGTAAATTGTTAATATTGATAATATCCCTAGATAGTGGAGCTTTGGGTGACTTTTATATTCTCCACATTTTCCTGCACTTGCTGTTATAGAACAAAAAAAATGCTATTTTTATAGTTGAAGACAAAACAAACCTGAAAAAAAAGATAAGCAATATAAGAGATGTGTCACAGGGCAATTTTAAAAATGCCAAAGAAGTGGTCTGGAAAATAAACATTCAGAAATTAAAAAGAATACTTGGAGAGAAATAGTTAAGAAAAAACTTCATGGAGGGGCCTTGAAACACAGGTAGGATTTCATAAGCAAAGAAGAGGGAGGACAATGCACAAAGACTGGAAAAGAAAAAATGCAGACAGGCTACTACGAAGTACCATAAGAACATAAGGCTATTAAGGAAGGGCTCTATACCCCCAAAATTAATAGGCTAGAAAGAAGAATGAGAGTCAAATCTTAAGGCATAAATTCCTCAGAGTGTTTCAAGGTTCTTTATCTCATAGGCACTAAAACATGTGAACAAGGTTATTTTAGGAAACCTTAAGCTGTAAGGAGGGAGCATATTTAGATGGATAACTGCGTGAATGTAGGAAGACAAATTGGGTGGGTACAGCAACAACTTTTGTGTGTGAAAAGACAGGAACCAAAATAAGGTGATTTGATATGTATCTAGTAATCCAAAACAATAAGAATCAAGTAGACCTGATGACTTTTAAACACAGTGCAAGAGAAAAAGACAACAAATACAACTGTAAAGTTTCATGTATGGGTGAACAGGAAAGCAGTTGTATCATTAAGTCAAATAAGAAAAAAAAAATCAAGATTTGGTATGTTTTTTGGAGGAAAGAAGATAAACTGTGAGACAACTGTGAGATATGCAAGCAGAAATATTTAAGGCCCCTGGAGACATGGTACTAGAACCTGAGAGAGGTCAGGACTAGATGTATAGATTCAGAACTTCATTCCATTCAATGAATATATTTTGAGTCCCTATATATTGTGCCAAGAACTATTATAGAGGCACAGAAATGAACAAGATTAACACAGTCCACCTCTAGAATCTTACAATCTGGTAATTAGACAGTTACAATACAGTATGATAAGCTGTGATGGATGAAATAAAAGAGAAATATTATGCAAATACAATCAAACATATATATTTTCTTCTCCTCTCCTCATTTGAGATTCCTAAACTAAGCACTGCAAAGGATGAGTAGAGATGAACAGATGAGTGTGGTAGCGGAGAGGGAAGACTCAAGCTGATGTCCAGGTTTCTGGCTTGGGCAACTATTGGTGCCATTCACTGAGATGGCAACATAAGCAGAGATGCAGATATACAAGGAGAAATGATTTCCCTTGTGGACAGAATAAATTTAATGTAAACACATTAGAGTTAGAAGACACCTGGGAGAACAAATCCAACCTCCTTAATTATACAGATTGGAAAAGTGAAGACATTAAATGTCTTGCTGAAAGTCAGAGCTGGTTAAGAAAGAACTAAGACTAAAAGCTAATTCCCAATTCTTAAGATGTACACAAGAGTGATTGTTGAAGTTAGAAATAAGATCTATGAATAAAGCTGAAGGACTGCCCCCTGGAGGATGTTCACAAATAGGAGGAAACAGGAAAAGTAGCTTGCTAAGGAGAAATAAATGGCCAATGAGGCAGAACCAAAATCCTTCAACATCATGGAAGCCTAGGAAGATAATTGAAGACGTTATCAATGCATCTGAGCTATCAGGAAGAAAAATGGCTAGAACAGTCCACTGTGAATGATGAGTCTTGATACAGAAGTTGGAATGGAGAAGGGGGTGACATTAGGAACTAGGAGTGAAGAATCTTCCTCACGAAGACTTACCATGTACAAAAACAGGAAGCTATCAGAGAAGAAGAGATTAAGATGACAGAGAAAGAGAAAAGATGCTACTAGAGGCTTCTGATACTCACAAAAACCATTTCAAGTAGGAGTAGAGGGAAACAAATCTGCATGACCAGAAGAAAAAGTCATTGTCATAGGGGGACCCCAAATCGCTACAAGCAACAAGTCAAGGCAGAGATACTAAAGGTACTGAGAGTAGATGCCTAAGCCAACATTTTAAACAGACATTAGTGAAACAAAGCGTTAACTCCCCATAATACAGACTTTCTATGTAAATTCTATAACATGATCATGGAGTTCAATGTACTGCTTCTGAAAGAAAAAAAATAGTTACCACTTGTTCATACCTGTGTCTGAATATCATCCCCTGTGACAATGTTTCCCACAGCCCGCAAAGCAGGAGAAACCACTTTATAATCATTATGCCTGCAACCATAAAAAGAAATGTTACAGCAAACAGTTCTGTCCTTAGTCTCTTTTTGTTAGGGCAAAAATCCAAAGGAAATAATATGTGATAGGATTTTAGAGCAGAAAGATACCTATGGTGGCTATTAAGGGACCCCGTCATGATGCTGGAATGTTTGGTGTCCCCTAGAAAAGATGTCTTTCCCCTTATTTATTATTTATAGAGAAACACTACAAATCTTTCTTAGCAATCTTTCCCAAATATTCCTAACACCTGGTTCCAAGTTTTCCCTCTCATTCTTTAATATAGGTTTCATTTCCTCTTTACTTGGTCTTCTATGGTGGCTGAGATAATGGAGAACAGGTAAGCTTTATACAACACTTTTAAATTTTACAAATTATCTAATTTCACAGAGGTGAAAATGACACATCAACAGTTAACTTGAAAGTGAAAGTCAGATTCACATTTCAGATACTGAACTCTCTACTAAGCTTACTAAGTTGCCTTACTGGTTAAGAAAACCACGCACAAAGCCTTTTTTATGTATTTGAAGACAGAGATTAAGTCCCAATTTCAGGCTAAATAAGTCAATATCCTTTAACCTTCTCCAAAGGTCCTATTTTCTCTCCCCTTTAATAAGAATGATTGTTCTTCTCAAAACCATGCCAATACCTTCAAATTTATTTTAAGATAAGATAACTAAGAAGAAATGGTTAAAATATATAGCAATCTAGTGACTAAAGAATACAGAGGATTACATCCCAGATTTTGTCTTTTTTTTTTTTTTTTTCCCTGTGACCGGCACTCAGCCAGTGAGTGCACCAGCCATTCCCGTATAGGATCCAAACCCGCGGCGGGAGCGTCTCCGCTCTCCCAGCGCCGCACTCTCCCAAGTGCGTCACGGGCTGGGCTCTACATCCCAGATTTTGAATGACATACGTCTGACTCTGCAGCATAGTATTGTTTTTAGTTCACAATAGCACTACATTACTGATCTGCATCCAGTCTGTGGCCAGCTATAATTCCAGAGTTTTCTGTATTATGTACATTATACTTATTTAATCCATTTCATATGTCACATTTGGAACAATGTCTCCCTACATCTACTTTGTGCTTCAATTAAATTTCACATTGCTTGTAATTGTAGCATTTTCCCATTATGCTGCCACTCTAATTTTTTCTTCTACAGTGTTATCTAAAAATTTGATTAGTACAGTCTCAAATTATTCCATGAGTAAATCCTCCAAATCCATCAAAGGAATTACACAAAGAGATAGAGTAAAATAAGATTCAGTGTCTGACGCTAGTCTAGATTAAGCTCTAAACGAGACAGACAGAGTGACCATTTTTAGTGGAAATATGCCTTTTGATGTCCAGTGGTTTGATCTCAGGAAATCCAATATGAACTAGAACTAAACAGATCAGAGTTTCCTAAATGTTTTGCTGAATGACTGCTAACAGCAGAGGTGGAAAAGGTTCTTTATAAGCCTCAAAAACAAACAAAAAGATTTGACATCAACATAAATAGACAAGTAACAAAAGACTGTAGTCCAAAGCACAATAAATCAATATAATGTAAAATCACCTAATATTTAAGTATTAGCAACTAGGAGACTAATATAGGGGGGGAAAAGCAGACACTTTCTTAAAGATATCTTACATCAGTAGTTCCACAAGTCTCCTACATACTCCTGCATCAATGACTGCTTGAATTTTATCATTGGGTCCATCTGATAGATATGAGAGGGCCCAGCAGGCATCTGCCAATACATCAGTGTCACTGACAAACAGCAACCAGGAAAGCACATTCAGACAGGGGGAAACCTGTAAAAGAAAGTTGGTATGATTATGAAATACAACAGAATAAAGGCCAGAAGTGAGGTGAGATACTCAAGAAGGCAAGCAAACACACACTTGGCAACTTGTAGGGTGATTTACACTTCTAGAGATGGAATAGAAAGTGGCTAAGTAGCATTTCCATCTTTGAGAATGCTGTCAGTGTCCTTGCAGTTTACTTTGATGGGGTAGTCAGAGCCCAAGGAAAATAATTTCAGGAGCAAAGTTTTATATACATCAATTCTTAGAGTGAGATTCCTTGTCAAAAGACATACTTTGTAGACCAGAGAGGTAAAGGAACTTTCACAAATGCCAAAGCTAGGAAATTCTATATTTTAGATACTTTGTTACAAACAAAAAACGCTAAGGTTTTAAGATGAAATTGGAACTTTTTATAGGCAGCGAAAAATGATCCCAAATTAAAACGAAAACTACAAAAAACCTCTATTTCTTTACAAATAGAGAAAATTCTAACATTTTAAATTTTATCAAAATTATCTTTCTGTCCACATTAATACTGATTGCTATACTCTTTTAATTGCATTTTTGTGGCCAATTTTCCACAAACATAGTCCTTACCTTTGCAAATTCTGGAGGTGGACTTTTCCCTCTACAGAGATTAGACAAAGCCCATACTGCATTCCGGGTCATGGTTAGGCGGTTTTGCTTTGAAAATAACCTACAAGCATGATAGTACAATGGTAAACTACACAACAGACAATTAATTCTCTAATGGCATAAGATAAATACTAAACTATTTAATGCTACTGACAAACAAATGTCTTCAAATAGCTTCTCTCCAGGGCAATAAAATTCATTAATTCTAATGTAACTAATTCAGAATTTTGGCCCTGGAATAAATATGGTGCTTGAAGAAACGATCTGAACAAGTTAACAAGAAACTACCTGGAAGGAAAAATAATAGTTGGAAACCCAAAATAATTCCTGATATGTACTGCTTTCTGAAGAACTTCCCATGTTTTTATTACTCAAAAGAAAAAAAAAGAAACTTACTGCAAAAGAGGGGGAAGGATATTGCAGTCTAAGACATAGTCCCTGCACATGGTACTGTCTCCAGCAATGTTGCCAAGAGCCCAAACTGCCTGTAAAAGAATTATTCACTAATGACTGTTGTACAGTTTCATTCCCTCACAATTCTTTCAAAAAAGATGCCAGCATATGACAATAACACTTTACAAAATTATATCACTATTAATCATAAATTATATATGGACATTAACTATTAACACTCCTAAATTCATTCATCAGGGAGTCAAATGAAATAGTTATAGGATTGGAGAGAAGTTAAAGTAATATTCCAAAGTGTACAATAAACAGAAGAAAACATGAACACTCATGGTAGTAAGCTTATTGAAGGAAGGAACCAATTCTTATACTCTTTATCTTAGGAGACTCCATCCTCACCCCTATGTAACATCCCATACAGCCCCTGGTACAGAACAGAGATTCAAATGGCTTAATCAGCTGGTTAAAATTGTATTAAGCAATCAAAATGCATACAACTTCACTAAACTTTTTTGGTGGGGGGTGACAAATATAATTATCTTGATTGTGATGATGGCATGGGTATATAAGTATGTCAAAACTTATCAAATTGTACGCTTTAAAGATACGCAGTTTATTGTATATCAATAATACCTCAATAAACTGTAAATTATACTCATTTAGCAGTGATTTACCTTTATAAATTTGATAAAAATTCACAATAATAAAAAGATTCGTGGTTTCTGTTTTTTCTGCACAAAAGTGGGAAAGACCTTTTACTTCAATCACTAGAGATTCCTACAAGAAAAAGCTCTATCAGTAACTGCTTACATGGTATAAAAAAGGGTATCTATAGGACTTAAAGAATTTCAGGGTTAGAAGGGAAATGTGATTTTTCATGTGTCTAGAAGAAATTCTGCCTACAGTCACTAAGAAACTTTCTAATTGGTTAGGTTTAGATTTCTAGAACATTCCCTGTGACAAACCATGGATTATCACAGCCAAGTGGTGAAAAGCGTGCCCTGAATATGACTGACAAGAAAGTTTATTCTTTCATCTGCTTCTCTTTATTTATTTTTTTACCTGTTCCTGGACATCTTCAAACTCCGAGCTGAGTAACTCTATGAAGATGGGCACAGCTCCTGCCTGGATCACAATCCGGGTTTGAAGAGAATTTCCTGAAGCAATATTTGTCAGTACCCAAGCTGATTCAAACTATAAAGATAAAAATAATTTTCATTATCTTATTAGAATTTAAAAGCTTGTTTACTTATAACAGTAAAGTTTCCTGTACATGAAGATAAGAGTCTGAGATCATTATTTGCATATAACCTATCAGTTGAATACTATATTAACTTTAAAAGAAGAGTTCCCAGAAGAAATACGTCAGCTTAGAGAAATACTCAGGGTGTCTAAAATTTCAGATCAAGGTAGAGCTGGCATGAGATCATAAAAAGAATGAAGGAATGTTTCATATGCTGATAAGGAATAATCTCCCAAGATATAAATTTTTAAAAACCCAAAATGCAAAAAACTGTACATTAATACAGTATCATACTATATTTTCTACAAGGGTTAAAAAGAAATATATGCATGAATTTACTTATTGCGCAGATTATTTCTTGAAGGAGTCATGAGAAATTGTAAATACTTGTTGCCTACATGGAGAGGTCTGGATGACTGAGCAACAAGGATGAGAAAGACACTTCACTGGAAAGTCTTATGTACCTTTTGGCCTTGTACCATGTATATTACCTAGTAAAGAATAAAATTAAGTAATATCTACAGGATGGGCAAAGTGAAATGGGGAAAGGATGTTAGTGTAAAATGTATAAAATATAGGCACAGTGAAAAAGGCAAAACATATTTTAAATGTTAATGAAGTCAAAAGGAGTTAACAGACATACAATTAATAGAAATGACAACTTCAGAGCATAAGAGTTTTCAATAAATGAGAAGCCTCCAAACGAAGGAAAAAAGATAAGACTTTTTTAGAAGAGCATTCTTAATAAGGAGAAAAAAAGAGAACAAACTGAGTAAAGGTTGATGTAACATTACAGCACTGGTAAACAGAAGCTATGAAGGAAATGTGACCCAAAACCACCCAGCATATTACTAATTCTATACACCTTAATAGTAACTTGACTCAGCCTAATATTGAGAAATCCAAGAATGAACACTCTTACATTTCTATTTAATTAAGAGTTACTAATTAAATTTTAGTTTGTTTCCCTCCCCCATTCTGTCTTCTGTCTTTTAATGAAGCACATACACAGTAAAAAAAATTCAGTGGTATGCATTTGAATAAGAGATTGATAGCAAGTCTTCAAATGAAGTACCTGTGACTCTTCTAAGCTTTTGTGTTAATTAAAAGGCAGCTGTCATATGGAAAACTACATCATCAATCTTTGGGAGTACAGGAAAATGAAAGAAAATGGGCAGACCATCTGATTTAACAGTCCAAAGATAAATGAATGACAGCAAATTCATATAGTAAAAGACACTTAAAGAAGGGGATTTCACAGAATCCTATGAAAGTAACACACACAGGTGAAATAAGGTGGTTTGATAGCCTAACAGGATACTGATTTTACAGCAGCAGGGAGGCCCAGACTAGGAGGACCACAATTAAAGAGAACACACATTCTATTTAATAACTTTTTGTTATAACAAAAGTTCAGGAGACTTGTAGATTAAACCCTGAATATCATGAAATAAAAACTCTTCACACATTCACTCTGTAACTAACTTACCAATGAAAGCAATGCTCAAGCCCTTTTCAATCTGTCTGAATTAAAACTTTACATCTGTACAATATTTTATATTTTCAAAGCATTATTCACATACTCTCAGGTGATCCTCACAACAATCCAGAAGTGAGATGTCTAGACTATCTAGTTTATGTACAAGGAAATTATCAGAAAAAGATTCAACAATTTGACTAATGATTTTAATAATGTTACACAGCCAGCCAAAGAGAAAGACCAGATTACAGCCTCCTAACCTATGAAGCCAAGCCATAGTTTCCTCTCCAAAACATACCTGGTAACCCTGTCATAAAAATATTTCAGTTGCTAGTAGTTTTGGTATCTAGGGCAAGAAATTTCAAATAACTGTATACCAGATTATTTATGTTAAAAAATAATTCACCTAAAATGTTTCTTTTGCTTCCCAGGAAAATTAATCAGTAAGCCAGAGACATATGATGTAATTATAAAAGCAAACTGTCCTACCAGAAGGCAGACTCAAAGTTCAATAAATAGTCACTAGATCCTATAGAGATCAAGTCAAAGAAATGAAAACTGTGAAGAAAAAGCTATCTGGAAAGAATAGGTAAGATCAGCATACATATCTATTTATATCAAAGAGAAAAAGGATTTAGTGAGACTTTCATGCAAAAGAAATGGTAATAACAACCTGAGCAGATAAAGGATATATTAAAGAATTATCAGTGAGAAAAAATTACTTAAGATAGTACTTGACACCAACATTCAAAATGCTAGTTCATGAGTTTAGCACCAAAGGTTTCAGAAGAAATGAAAGGGAATTCCAGAAGCTACTCAAGTGAATAAAATGGAGAAGCAAAACAAAATAGAGTAACAATAATTAAGAAAAGGAAAAATAAGAGAATAACAGCCTGAACATGGATGGTAGAAAATTAGAAATGAGTACATCTAAGCAAAAGAATAATGTGCTGGTTATGTTTATTACTAAGAAGTACACAATGATGATAACCTCTGAATGTAAAGAAGATTCAAGAATGGAAATCAGAAAACAGTTTTACTATTTTGGGGACAGAAGTAGATGAATAACTATAACCAGAGGGCCACTGAAAACACAACCATATTCATGACTTAATAAGGCATCAAAAATACACAAACACAGAGTGCTGATTACTTCAGTGTTTTCACCTTCTGAAAACTCACCAGACTATATTTGTGAAATTTTCTACACCTATGTATGGGTATGTGATATGCATGTATGTTTATTTGTATGAAAGAGAGGGAGTGAATGAGAGAGAGAGAAATCCCCTCATGAGTATAGGCCCGCATTAATGTTAGAAGAAGCAATTATCAAATGTGTTTAACATGTATATTTTTAAAAAACTAAATGTACTCTGAACTACATCATTTCCCTTTTATCATAGACTGTACTTGAACCTATATTTCACTGAGATTTGCAGTCTTTTTTTGTTTTTGGTTTTGTTTTAAGTGTTTCAGCCTTGGGTGCTAGATTATAATTTAATATGAAAGAGAGTTTTGAAATGGGAAAGCCCAGAATAGATGGCAAACACAAATTTATAAGGTTATGATAGAAACTGGCCAAAAAAGTACTTTAAGTAACCATGCAACTCAAGAGAAAATCAGTAACCTGAAGAAAAAAAATGGAAGAAATGGTATCACGTAAAGAAACAAATGATGGCCAAAATAACTTTAGTCTTCATTTCCTTCTCATTGTTTTAAACTATATTCCAAGAATGGCATCATACAAGGAAAACAACCTATCATGCAGCTATAACTGCTTATAAACTGTAATTCCACTAATATTTTTCACTGTCCAGAACTTGCTAAATAAGTCTACAACTGGAATCTGTACACTAAAGATCTTATGTTTTCTCTCTCCTCTTTCTCAGTCTCTACCTTCTGGCGCTTAGTTCCTTAAATAAGGAAAATGAGAATCCAAAGCTGAAGTACTTCTGACCTCCTATCAAGTTTCCCACTCCAGGTTGAGGTACGCCTGGTTCCCTTTCTCCATTTGGATCAGGACTCTGTTGCTGGCCACTTTGCCGGTTCCACTCTGATTCCTAGCAAATGCCAGGCTCACCTGGAGAGCAAGTGAAAAGAAAGGCTCACATCAGAAAAATAAACCCAGATATCAAACTCTGCAGAGAACAGTGCCTGAGTCATCTGAGTGACCTTCTAGGAAAGGCAGAGAGATCAATGAAGATGGGAAAAGACATAGGAGGATGAAGACTTACTGCAGTTTATCACATTAAGCTTTTAGAGGGGACAAGAAAGGCAGGAAAGGGGAAACTAAGCCAATATTTAATGCAAATTTACAATTTTTAGAGAAATACCTGTATAATGTTTGGAAGGAGAAGGCAATCTACTTATTTCTAGGTATTTTGATAAACTTCTGTAAAAAGTTTTGGAAGTGCAACATTCTCAGCACTGCAAAGGACAGTACAAAGATGCTGGGCCTGGACTTGAAGAAGTAAGCAAGTTGGCCCAGGGAACATACCATATAGCAGACCAGTCTCATGTCAAGGGCTCAAGTATGTCTGGGACCTAAATGTCACTGAGCTTGAGAATGCTCTTAGCTAAGTGGCATTGTTTGCTTCCAAAATCCTAGATTCCACCCATGTTCATCTCCAGTTTGAGGGCAAGTGAGTATTTGGGTAGCAATGCCCAAAGCAAGCAGTTTTATTTCCCTGGTTTGAGGTACCTCACTGATTTGGGAAGTCAGAAAGGGAGTGAAGAGACCCTTCACGGGGATCCATAGTTCTTTAACTATAGAATGAAGTTTGTCCAAAGGATTATTAATAAGTCTGGCCATCAGATTTCTTTTTGGCACCATATAGCATGATTCCTTCTGGAAGAGCAATTGGCAAAAGCCCTATTCCAAAGATGCACTATTCACATTTCTAGTAAGCAGGTAGGAATATCAGGTATAACTTACATCCTTCATACTATGTTTTCCAAGAAAACAAAGGAAAGTACCCTCCAAGCTTTCCGGAGCACATCTAATTATTTGAAGACATGGACAGAGCATGACGTCTCCTGGCTCTAACATCGCTCTCCATATATGTGCTCCTCCTGCTTCTGAGGTGGTCAAAGTTATCTGTTGGTCACTGGAGAGCACCATGCTGTATGTTAATGTGCACAAAAGAAAAGCTAAAGATGATGACCCTTAGATAATAAACAGGTTGGTTATTTCTCAGAGTCTTAGGGCAGCTAAGGGGAAAATCATGAGGTGGTCACTTCCAGAGGAATCATTTTCAATCTTTCAGGCTAATTATTAGTTCACACAGGGTGGAATCTGGGAATTTAGATAGAAGTAAATCAGAGATTTCTGAAGGCTTTCATCTTCAGATATGTTAAGATACAAAATCCAGGACTATAGAATACTGAATCAAAAAATGATATAGAATTTACATGTGCTAACCAGGAGAGGGCACTGTCTGAAAACATACTAAACTCTAAGGAACCTGCAGAGATGGGGAAAGACCCATCTCTCCTTTTTCATTTTAGGTCTGGAAGGTTATACACCTTTCTGTAATGCATTAAGGACCTGGACCTCTGCAAGCACCTATTAAAACTGCTAGATCCAGGAGTAAATTCAGTATCTCTCAAGTACTCTCATTCCCAGAGATAGAACAGAACATTTTTTTCAGCATGAACAAAATGATAATTTTCCCTACCTCCCTCTTCCTACAAAGCATTTCAAATGATAAACTGCAGTAAGGTTCCTCATTTGGTCCCTCTGGTTCTCTTGGCAGGTTGCTTAGGGGCTCAGGCTCTGTTCTCTGCAGTGTTGGTTGTCTGGATTTTCTTTTTTCTGAGAAAAATCTCTTTCTTCCCTTGCTCTCAGGGTGAACATGATTATTTTTCAGATGTCTGGTGATCCTGGCCTTTGACGGGAACCAGAATTACAATCCAGGAGGCAGCTAACAAAACAGAATCTTAATTCAAATGAACATGGGGATTGGTAAATGTCAAACTGGAGAAGAAAAACTGATTGGCCATTGAAGTACTCTACCTTTTCTGGATTTCTTGTTTTTCCTCTGGAAGAAACTCATCACCGCAACAAAGAGTGTAAAAGGGGAAAGATGGGGTAGGAGGAAAGGAGAGAAAATATCAAGACAAAGCATCAAGTCTTACAAATAATCTACAATGATCTGGACAGTAAAGAACCTGGGTACGGGGACTATCATTTATAAAAATGCCCCAGTCCCTACATTGCACCAGCCTTAGAATAAGACAAAAGTACAAATAGGTGGTGATGGTGGGAGGTATGTTTATCATTAACTTGTTGCTGGCAAATATTTACTTGGGAAAATAATCCCATTTTGAGATCTACTTGGCACCTAACCAATTTTTACAGTTGCAGAGTCTCTCTAAAGGGCCCAAGCCCTTCAGATTAGATCCTATAAGTGAGAATTTAGTGATCACAGGTATTTGTTAACAATACAGATATTGATTCAGTAGGCTATTCCAAGGAAGTCTAGCTACTAAAAAATCACTAGTTTACTAAAAATCCAACTTTATTCAGAAAAAAAAAATAGTATTTTAAAATTTCTAGATAATCCCCAGGATGAGAGTCAGTTGATGGTTCCTGTCACAGTGAAAATTATCCAATCCAGAGATTGCAGAATTCCCTCTTGGAATCCCTATATAGTATAGTACTGAAAGACTAAACTGACATAGCAGAAAGCACACAGATTCCTGACAAGGCTATCTCTTTGTCAGCTCTTTTGGGGTGGGAGTGGGGCGGCAGATTAAGTTATGTGTGTTGGGAATTAATGAGTCTCTGTTATGTTATACCATCCTGAGAAAGCCAACGAGTATAATCTAAACCTCCCTCAAAACCAAATTTTACGTAGCTGACATATAGGTTCCTAGCTATAATGGCTCCTCTACTGCAAACATTTCCACATTAGACAAGTATCATCAACAATCATCGTAAAACATTTTAAATGATTTAAAATGACAAGAATTTTAAAGAGTATAATAACCAAGGCCTACATGTTAACAAAACTATAAAAGCAGCTTGCAATGTGGTTGTCAGAAATATGATCATAAACAAATTTAAATTTAACCCTTCATAATAATTAAAGAGTAACAAATTTGTACACAAAATAAAAATTTTCAGAGGGACTTAACTTATGAGGCAAGAAATAAAAATAGTTCGCACCTGCAGTGTACAATTCTCTTTTCTTTTGAGGAACTCCACAAACCTGGCCACTACTCCTGGTGTGCTGATAACTTCATCAATAGGAGGATTAGGTTCTGTTTCCCCATAAAATAAAAGGAAAAAAGAAAAACAATCCTTTGATTTCAATGCAAGGACTTTTATAGGTCAAAATTACTTCATAATATCCCTCCCTCCATTTACCATCTCTCTCATATTAGAAATCTATCCAAAAAAAAGAAGAAAATTTAAAATTGAGTTCAGTCACTTTGATATTGGCATAGTTTGAAAGGTCTCACAAAGAAGATAAGCCTTAATATGGGAATGAAAGGATGGGCAGAATTCTTCTGTCCTTTTTTTTATATTTTTGGGGGGGACGTGCACGGCTAGCCAATGCAGTGATCTGAACCCTTGACCTTGGTGTTATAAGGCTATACTATAACCGACTGAACTAACTGGCCAGCCCTAGGAAGGGCAGAATTCTTAAAACTTAAAATTATTGCCTCCACTATTTTTGAAAACTTAGAAAGCACGGGGGAAAAAACATCCACATCCAACCACTATTAGTACTTTGGTATATTTCCTTCTAGCCCTTTTTCTATACTTGAATTTTCAGTTGTCTGTTTTTGTTTAATATAA
Source organism: Cynocephalus volans (assembly GCF_027409185.1). NCBI lineage: Eukaryota > Metazoa > Chordata > Mammalia > Dermoptera > Cynocephalidae > Cynocephalus > Cynocephalus volans. Next base: position 123,074,116 of record NC_084460.1, on the reverse strand, counting down.
ATTATCTTGAGAAACTGCATCACGGGATTCTCAATGTGCTAGCAGGATTTAATTTGCACCTGTCATGATAAGTAGGAGCCAGCAAAAATTCACTAAGATTGGCTTGCCAAATTAATCTCATTTCCATTTAAGATAATACAATATCTTATAAATAAAGCCATTCAATAAAAACTTACTGAGTGAATACATAGGAAATGTCAGAGATAATCAACAATTTCAACAAGAGATTTGACAAAGTTTTTGACTATATGCATGTGGCAGTGCCAGAAAAAAGGCAGATCACAGTACTACTAAGGAGATTCTTAGCCAAGTCAACCACTTTACGGAAAGAGGTGACTTATGGTTCAATGTTAATTTGGAGAGGTCTCTACAGACGTGTCCTTTGCCTGGTTCAACATTTTCATTAACCATTCAGATAAACGCAACAAATTTGATTATTACAATAAAGATCAACGAGTGAATATGGTGAAATGCAGAAATAACATATAAAAAGAACAACTAAGTCAAATCTGACAAGCAATAAAACAGGAGGAATGAAGCAAAATTCATCAATCAACTGAATTTTCTAAAAGGCAATTTAAAAAATCCACATGACTTCACAGACAAAAACCTAACAACAATTAGTGAAGAAAAGTTCTGGGGAGTTTAGTGTGCTGAAAATTCAATGAAATATTCCTACGCCATAACTATTGAAATAGCAAATGCTATCTTGGACCACATTATTAAACAAATAGTATTACGACAGGAAGGTAATCTCTCACCATATCGTACAGTAATAAGAATAGATCTGGAGCACTGTATTCTAGCTATCACATTTCCCCACCCTAAGTAATAGACTTTATTTCCATAGCAGTTTTAAGTTTACAGAGAAACTGAGCAGAAAATACAGATAGCTCCTATGAACTCCCTCCAACCCCAACACACACATAGCTTTTCCTATTATTATTAACATGTTACATTAGTGCAGTATATTTGTTACAATTATAGCCAATATTGATAAATCATTATTAACTCAATTTTACATTAAGGTACTCTCTTTAGTTGTGTAGTTCTATGGGTTTCGCCAAATGCCTAATGTACATATTCACCATTACAGTATTATACAGAATAGTTTTGCAGCCTAAAAATCCTCTGTGCTCTACCTATTCAACCCTCCCTCCTCTAGTCATCACATTTTTAAGAGGGATGCTATCAAACTAGAATAAATGCAGGAAAGTAGCAGAGTGGTGAAAGGCCTTAAAAAGCCACATCCTGTGAGAAACCCATATGCTGAAAAGAAACAAGACCTTTTTAGAAGGATGGAAAGGTATATCTTCCCTTCAAATATTTAATAAATTGTCATGCAAAAGTCAATTTTTTTTGTTACGGCGGTAGGTTTTTATTCCAGTTAACTTCAAGGGATATATTTTTCTATCACTAGAAACTCTGAACAACCATAACTTATTACTGGGGTTTTTAAGTATTTACTATCAGAATTCTTTTTACTTGCCCCTGGTGACAACAAGAATATTTTCCATTCTACACTAACTACACCAAAAAAGGTATAATTAGTGTAGTATTATACCTGCCCACCAATAAATCCATATTTAACTTTCAGAGATAAACTGCTAACATTAAAATTAACTATTGCTCTTTGAAAGTGATATTTTTAAAGTTTTTCTATAAAAAGAGTGGAATTTCTCAATTAAAATTAACATAAGATGTTGAGTACTATTCACTACAAGGTCTTTTATAAGATAGCTCAAAAATGAAAGAGCCACAAATAAATAAGGAAATGCAAAAGTTAGGCAAGACTCAGAATTATACATATGTATCTTTTTATTCTTTTATAGATAAATGTACTTCAAAACAAATTATCTGTGGTATGAAAAATAGATTATGAGGAAGGAATATTTTGTAAAGAGATGAAAAAATATACTCAACATATTCAGAGCTCACCTTTTGAAAGTAGTTTTCTGAATTTCTGTGTTGCTGAAAGCTGTTGCTCTGGACTATTGGAAAATATCATTTCGATCATGTCAGAAGTAATGACACCACCCTGGAATCACAAACAAAAAGCAAATATAATAAAATGTTAATCTTAATTCAAAGGAAAACAAAGTTAATATAAATTACAGCAAAGTTATTAAGTTAATCATTCTCCTCCAGAAGTTACACGGAAGTAGGACAATCTTCCCCTACAGAAATGTATAAGATGATTAGTAATGTAATGAAGCCAAATTCTTTGTCTATAATTAAAAAGCTCACAATAGGGAAAAAGAATCTTAGTAAATATTAAGACAAGGGAACCATTATTCTTCCTTTCCTTGCTTATCACATGGCTGACTGTTCTTTACTATCCAAATTAAATGTTAAGTTCTAAGTGAAGGCTTTTCATGACGTCCAAACCTAAAGCAGCCGCTCTATTCTATTACCCTACTTTTTCCTGTGCCTAGCCCTTATCACCACACCAGGTATTTTTCTTGGTTATTTGTTTATTGCCTGGGTTTATTCCCTCAGTATACTGTAACCTCCTTGAAAGCCAAAGACCCTATCTTACCACACTATCACTAATGGCTGGTGTATAGCAGATGTTCAACAAATATTTACCAAACAAGTATAGAATGGTCAGGTCTAAGTCATAGATTCTAGCCACTGTCAAATTCAACACTGGACTCTTAAACTTACTTAAAATTTCTATTTTCTTGCTTTTAAAACTTTTCAAGTTTCCCGCTATTGCTTTCCATTTCCCACTACAACCCATCCCTTGTATAAGCAGTTAGCTTTCTTCTCAGGATCATTTGTCACAATGAAACAAAGGTTTTATTTCATGAAAGATTACAGTCAACAAGATGAGTTGTGAAGAAAGCTGCACTGAGCTGTAAATGCTGGATGGTGGGTACACAATATCTACACTTATGAATTCCCATAGGGAATCTGAAACATTCTGCTCAACTGTCGAAGAAGTAAAACTATTTTCAACCAAACTGGAGAGCTCATGGTATAATAAAAAATGGTGGTGTAAAACCCAATATCATTCCCTGTTATTCTGAATTAATCTATTACTTCCGTGCACCCTCAACGAAAGAACTTCAAGTTTTGACTAAAAAGGCAGAAGATTGCTTCAGAGCTGCAGCTATGTCTACAGGGTGCACAGCAGAAATTAAAGCTGGAGCACATGATTATTACAATGTTCTTCCCAATAAGAGTCTTTGGAAAGCTTATATGGAAAATGGAAAACAGCTGGGAATAGAATTTATTTCAGAAGATACAATGTTGAATAACCCTTTATTTGGAAATGTTACTTTTGTGGTTCCTGGACTTCATCCATATTTTTACATTGGATCCAATGCCTTGAAATCATACTGAACAATACACTGAGGCTGTGGGATCACAAGAAGCTCAGTTCTACACTTTGCGTACAGCCAAAGCTCTGGCAATGACTGCATTGGATGTTATTTTTAAACCAGAGTTGCTGGAGAGAATCAGAGAGGACTTTAAATTGAAACTTCAAGAAGAACAGTTTTTAAATACAATAGAGTAAAAGGAAGATTTAGGAGCTACTTATGAATTATCAAGACAGGATGATTTTTTTTCTTTAATCTTTTTTAATGAAGAGGGGCATACTTGTTTTTCAGTCTTAAAGGAGTTAAATTCCTCTTGCCTGTTAAGTGAGGGCAGGATGTGGAGAAAACATATTACCTCATATCTAAAATGAAAATTTTTGAAAATCTATACTTGATGGAATTGTGATATTTCAGGAGCTGTATGTGATGCCATTTCTTAAGCTGGACAATATGTGGTTTATCAGTGATAATATTTTATAAATTTATATGTTGTATGAGTGTATAGTAAAAGGTCCAAGAGATTTCAAACCTTGTATTCAGAATTGACAGCCATGAAAGTTTTGTGTTATAGTGTAGTAAATTTATTCTCTAAAGTAGTTTTAAAATTCAAGTGCTAAATTTAGGCAAAGTTTGTTTGGAATATCTGACTATATCTGTTTTGGTTTAGAGAACTTCTTCATTTATAATAAAAGTAGACTTTTAATCAGAAAAAAAAAAAAGTTGCATGACTGATTCCTAAATAAACAAAGGTACCTATATGATTTTGCTATGCATATACACACACACACAAGCAAACATTCATATACATATTAAGCAATACTTTTTCCTTCCCTCTCTTATCCTCTTATATAACATAAGTTGTATTGACTTTACATCACAGTATTTAAGTACTGTTAACTTTACATCATTGTATTTAAGTTACAAGATATCAAGGACAGGAATGAACATCGCCCAGTGACTGTGCATCCTCTTCTGAGGAAAGGCTTAATGCATTTTCAGCTGCATGCAAGAATGTTGTACCATCTTAGGTGGAGGTACAACTTTGTTATTGTCTTTGGGACTAAGTAAGGATATGTGTATGGATGACAAATTGCCAAAAAGTACAGTGTGATGATTGATTTCGTGTGCCAACTTAACTAGGTCATGGTACCCAGGTATTTGGTCAAACACTAGTCTAGATATTTTTTAGATGTGAAGTGTATTTTTTAGATATGATTAATATTTAAATCAGTAGATGTGAGTCAAACAGATTGCCCCCCATAATGTGGGTTGGCATCATACAATCAGCTGAAGGCCCTAAGAGCCTTCAGAGGCTTTCTGAATAAAAAGGAATTCAGCCAAGACAGAAACATCATCTCACACCTGAATTTCCAGCCTGCCAGCTTGCCCTACAGATTTCAGGCTTGCCAGCTCCCAATCACGTGAACCACTTCCTTAAAATAAATCAATCTCTCTCACTCCCTCTCTCTCATTGGGTGTTTTTCTCTGGACAACCCTGATTAATACAGTCTATAAATCACTTCATATTCATTTAACACCCACTTTTTTAAAAATTGGAAACTTTCTGAAGAGGCTAAAAGAATTCACCACAAAATGATAGTGTTTTATAATGGCTATATCTATTCCAAAGGGAATTAACTCCAAAAGAAAACTGGCTCATATAAACTGGAGATCTATAAAGTGAAGTAAAGAAAAAACTATAAAATACCATGTATAATATGCCACCATTTGAAAAAAAAAAAGATGAGAAGAGAACGTTTCTTTAACACACAAAAGTTCTCAAAAAGAATAAATTAGAATCAAGTAACAATAGCTGCCACTGGAAAAAATATTAGTTGACTGAGGTAGAAGGAACATTTTTCTTCTTTAAAAAAATCATATATATAATGTATATGATCTATTTTTAAACTGCATAATTAATTAGACTGGTGCTGTAGATTGGATGCCCTCCCCCAACCTCAATTAAGCTTAAATTCCCACTGTAACTGTTGAGGGTGGGAAATCATATTATGGTAATTCAAAAGTGGGGCCTTGAAGAGGTGATTAGGTTGTAGGACTATGCCACAGTGAATGGATTAAAAATGGTGGTCATAGGTGTGGTTCTGAGAGCTTTATAAGAAGAGCACATGAGAAGTTAGTCTCTTTCCACTCCAGCATTTTCTACTGTGTGAAACCCCTGGGTCACTGTTGCCAAGACCCTCACCAGATGTGTTCCCTGGACTTTAAACATCCCAGCCTCCAAAAATGTAAGTAATAAATTTCATTTTCTTACAAATTATCCAGTTCTGTGTATTTTGTTATAAGCAACAGAAATAGACAAATACAACAGGAAATGCAGACAGGTTGATTGATTTAAATAGAGCATCATTTTTATCTCTTTATGTAACCTCAAAAAAGTTACAAAATGGTTTACGACAGAAAATTCCAGTAGTTCTCGGGCCAAGCCCGTGGCGCACTTGGTAGAGTGCTGCGCTGGCAGCGCTGCGACGCTCCCGCCGCGGGTTCGGATCCTATATAGGACTGACCGGTGTACTCACTGGCTGAGTGCCGGTCACGAAAAAACGACAAAAAAAAAAAAAAAAAGAAAAGAAAATTCCAGTAGTTCTAACAGAGAGTCAATTTTTTTAAAGTCATTTAAACATGCCAATTTTATAACTGAAATGAATAAAAATCATAATTTCCTTTAAAGTATCACTTGTTATTCAACTTCTAAGAAATAATTTTGTTAATTTTGTTTAACTGCACATTATCTGAAAAATAATAAACATTTAATGAACCACAAGATTAAGTATGTGGCTTCTTTTCAAAAATGAAATGCCAAGTACTTTTTGTAGCCATCTAACCTTTTTTTGAACTCAAGAAAAGATCTACATCTCATGTCTTCATGACAAAAACACTATTTTACTTACTGGTGCCATCTCCATATTATTGATCTGGGCCTCATGAAAGCCTCCATCTGACATAACTTCTTCTTCTGTTTCTTCTTGTGCTGTAGCAACATTTCTTCGCTTGAATAACTGAAAAATAAGAGACTGTTAGTAATCTAACAGTAACATGAGAGTTTAACATCCAAACACTAGGAACCCCATTTAAAAAGCAATAGGAATGGAACACTCTGAAAATCATTTTAAAAATTCTAAAGCACATGCTGTCTTTAGCCTTTCCTAATAAGGAACTACTTTGAATTTCCCCATAGTCTTATGATCTAATATGGTGAACTATTACAATATGCTATAACCAATACTTGATAAGGTCAAACTTACTAAGAGAGGCCTGACATTACATGGCATAAAAAAGGTAAGGTTGGAAAAGGGAGCTGGGGCATGTTCAGCCACTTCCCTCATCACTTTATGTGAAGTAGGCAAAAGGACAGTGTTAACAATATAACAGGGAAAATCAAAATAAAAACTATGTCATATATTGGGAAAGACAAAAGATCTAAAATTAGTCACCTAATCAATCACTTTAGGAAACCAGAGAGCCTAGAAATAGTAAAATGATCTTTGACAAAGCAGCAAAGGAAAGACAATGGAACAAAGGTGGTCTTTTTAACAAATGATGCTGGATATCAACAAATAGTAGCAAACCAAATTCAAAACACATTAAAAGAATCATTCACCATGATCAACTGAGATTTATCCCAGAAGGCAAGGATGGTTCAACATATACAAATCTAAAAATGTGACACACCACATTAACAGAATGAAGAACAAAAACCATATAATCATCTTGAAAGATGCAGAAAAAGCATCTGACAAATTTCAACATCTTTTCATTATAAAAATAACTTTCAACAAATTAGTTATAGAAAGAATCTACCTTAACACAATAAAGGCCATATATGACAAGCCCACAGCTAACATCATATTAAAAGTGAAAAGTTGCAAGCTTTTCCTCTAAGATCAGGAACAAGACAAGGATGCCCACTCTTGCCACCCCTTTCAACATAGCACTATAAGTCCTAGCCAGAGCAATTAGGCAAGAAAAAGAAATAAAACGCATCCAAACTAGAAAGGAAGAAGTTAAACTGTCCCTGTTTGCAGAAGACATGATCTTATATATGGAAAACCCTAAAGACTCCACCAAATAATTCTTAGAATAAATGAATTCAGTAAAGTTGCAGGATACAAAAATTTACATGAAAAAATCAGTAGTAGCGCTTCTACATGCTAATGATGAACTATTCAAAACTGAAATTAAGAAAACAATCCCATTTAAAGCACATACAAAAAAATAAAATACTTAGGAATATATTTAACCAAGGAAATGAAAGACATACAGTGAAAACCATAAAACACTGATGAAAGAAATGGAAGACAAAAATAAATGGAACAATCTCCCATGTTCATGCATAGAAAGAAGTAATATTATTAAAATATCCATACTACCTGAAGCAATCTACAAATTCAGTGCAATCCTTATCAAAATTCCAATGACATTTTTCACAGAAATAGAAAAAAAAAAATTCTAAAATTCATATGAAACCACAAAGGATCCCAAATACCCAAAGCAATCTTGACTATTTTAGAACAAAGCTAGAAGAAGCATCACACCACCCAACTTCAAAGCTATAGTAATCAAAACAGCATGTTACTGGCATAAAAAGAGACACACAGACCAAAGGAACATAATAAAGAACCCAGAAACAAATCCACGCATTTGCAATCAATTTACTTTCAACAAAGGTGCTGAAAACACACAGTAGGGAAAGGATAGTCTCTTCAATAAATAGTCTTGGGAAAACTGGATATCCACAAGCAGAAGAATGAAACTGAACCCTTATCTCACACAATATATGAAAAAAAAATCAACTCAATATGGATTGAAGACTTAAACATAAGACCTGAAACTGAAAAACTACCAGAAGAAGACATAGAGAAAAACTTCTTGACACACCGGTCTAGGCAATCATTTTTTGGGTAAGATCCCAAAAGCACAGACAACAAAATCAAAGACAAATTGGATTACATCAAACTAAAAAGCCTCTACACTAAAAGGAATCAAGACAGTGAAGAGACAACCTACAGTAGGGGAGAAAACATTTGCAAACCATACACCCAGTAAGGGGTTAATACCCAAAATATATAAGAAACTCAACTCAATAGTAAGAAAACAAGAAGCCTAATTTTAAAAAAGGACAAAGGCCCTGAAAAGACTTTTCTCAAAAGAAGACATACAAATGGCCAACAGGTATATGAAAAAGTGCTTGACATCACTAATAATCAGTGAAACGCAAATTAAAACAACGAGATATCACCTCACACCTCTCAGAATGGCTATTATCAAAAAGACAAAAGAGATCAAGTGTTGGTGAGAATGTGGAGAAACAGGAACCCTTGCAAACTGTTGGTAGGAATATAAACCACTACAGCCATTATGGAAAACAGTATGAATGTTCCTCAAAAAATTTTAAAAAGAATTACCATATGATCCAGCAATCCCACTACTTGGTATACATCTAAAGGAAATGAAATCAATATGTCAAAGAGATATCCACACACCCAGGTTCATTGCAGCATTACTCACAATAGCCAAGATACTCATCAATGTGTACATGGATAAAGAAAATGTGATATATATACACAATGAAATAATATTCAGCCTTGAAAAAGAAGAAAATCTTGTCATTTGCAATAACATAGATGAACATGGATGACATTACATTAAGTGAAATAAGCCAGGCATGTAAAGACAAATATCCCGTGTTATCACTTATATGTGGAATCTGAAAAAATCAAACACACAATAGCAGAGAGCAGAATGGTGATTACCAAGGGCAAGGAGCTAGACAGGGTTGGGAAGATGTTGGTCAAAAGATACAAAATTCTAGTTAAACAGAAAAAATGAATTCAGGAGATCTACTGTACAACATGGTGACTATAGTTAATAACGATGTACTGCATACTTGAAAATCCCCATGAGAATAGATTTTAAGTGTTCTTACCACAAAAATAAGTATGTGAATTAGTTCAATTTATCCATTCCACAATGTTTACATATTTCAAAACATCATGTTGTATACCATAAATATATACAATTTTTATTTCTCAATTTTTGAAAAATGGCCCAAAGAGGGGTGGAAAATGGTGCTAGAATATATGCAAAAAAATGAATCTAGACACAGAACTTACACCCTTCACCAAATTTAACTCAAATGGATCACAGACCTAAATGTAAAAGGCAAAAGTAAAAACCTCCTAGGAGATAACACAGGAGAAATTCTAGATGACCTTGGGTTGGTGGTAACTTTTTAGCTATGACACTAAAGGCACAATCCATAAAAGAGTTGATAAGTTAGATTTCACTAAAATTAAACATTGTGGGGAGTTCTGGTCAAGAGGGCAGAATGGATGGTCCCCAGAGTCACTCTCTTCCACAAATCAATTTACAACTATAAAAATGTAACAACAGACAAGCTGGGGCCACTGGAACTCAGGGGAAGAGGAGGAGAGACCTACGGAGTTCATGAAGGCAGGAGAAACCACAATGAGAGAAAGAAAAAACTGCTTGGAGCGTTTTGGGCCACAGACACTTTAGGGCTGGAACTGCTGAGTGGACAGAGCAGCAGCTGGTAAAAGACACAGCTGTGCCCTTCAGATGGAATTGCTTGGAGGCAGCAGGGGAGAAGAGGGCCTTGGTGGTCCCCAGGACAGCAAGACCACTGATAGGGTTCCCATGGACCAGCAGGAGTGAGAAGCCAGAACACAGCTGAAAAAGGGGAGCCATTCAGAAGCTGGTGAGTCATTCCAAGGGACCGGCACATGGCACAGGGCCTGTCCCATGGGAAGTGTTTGGAGCACGGGTGGTGGGGGAGATGGGCCCACCAGGAGAACACAGGGACACAAAAAGGACAGCTGATCTGCCCCCAACACAGCGCAGGACCACCAGAGGAGACTGGTCGGGAATGCAGAATTGCATGTGGTGCAATTCGATGAAAATGCTCAGGCCCAGATCAGAGTTTCTACACAACCCAGGTGCACCAGGTCTCTAGAGAGCCAGAAGTACCTATAAGGTCAACCATTAAACCCTCAGCTGTACAAACAGCCTTCCCTAGGGAAACATCAGCAAAGGAACAATTTAGCTCAACCCGACAGCTCAAGTATTGGTTTCCACAGGAAGTTCTCCCATTTTAGAAGCAAGCAAAGGACAAAAATTAGTTCCAGACCAGGCACACCACCAGTGCCTCAGAGCCCATCAGGGGACCTGAGGCATGGAGCCCAGGACTGGACCCCACACCCACAACCAGGCACACCACCAGCACCTCAGGGCCCCGGCCCAGGGGCCCAGGGCTGGAGTCAAGGACTAGACACCTTGGAGCCTGCCAGGGAACCAGAGGCATGGAGCCCAGGACTGGACTGCTCGCCCACAACCAGGCATACTGCCAGCGCCTCAGGGCCCTGCCCAGGGCATGGAGCTTGGGACCAGACCCCCCCATCCATATCCAGGCACAGCGCCAGCACCCCAGGGCCCTGCCTGGGAGCCTGGGGCATGGAGCCGAGGACTGGACCCCCTGAACACCAGGCACACCGCCAGTGCCTTGGGGCCCCACCTGGGGAACTGGGGCATGGAGCCCAGGACTGGACCCCCCACCCACACCCAGGTATACTGCTAGCACCTTGGGGCCTGCCCAGGGTCCTAAGGCATAGAGCCAGGGACTGGACCCCACCCCCCACAACCAGGCACACCTACAGCGCCAAGGAGCATGCCCAAAACATCACCTCCATGTGGGTGGCCCACCACAGCTTCCACAGTAACCACGGCTGCCGCAAAAGTGGCTAGACATCACAACCACCACACAGATGGTCCACCAGCCACTGGAGTGCACTGACACAAGGAGAGTCACCAGCAGAGACCAAAAAAAAGAAGAGGATGTCTCTCTCCACAAAACCCATTCCAGAGTGACAGAAGAAGCACTGCTCTATGATAATATTGGGGGACCTGAACACACCTGTCAGCATTGGACAGAGCATCTAGGCAGCAAATCAAGAGTAACCATTACTGTTCCAGAGAGAGAGAGAAGAAGTCTAGGGTTATAAGTGGTGGGAGGGGGGATGGCGAGGGCGATAGGGAGAGATTGGACAAGGGACATAAAGAATAATTACAATTTGTAACAATATACATACTGGTAATATTGATTTGATTAACATATGTCAACAAAGAATCCCAAAAATATGTACAATCAATTACAATTCAATCAATCAATAAAAAGAAATTAAACATTGTGCTGTGTGAAAGACACTATCAAGAAAATGAAAAGTTAAGCTACAGACTGGGAGAAAATATTTGCAAAATATCTTGATAAAGGACTGGTTTCCAAAATATACAAAGAACTTTTAAAACTCAGTAAGAAACAACCCAATTAAAAATGAGCCAAAGACCTTAACAGACACCTCACCAAGGAAGACATAGAGATGGCAAATAAGCATAGGGAGAGTTGCTTCACATTATATAGGTCATCAAGAAAATGCAAATCGAAAAATGACATATCACCACATACCTAAGTAGAACAGCCAAAATCAGAACACTGATAACACCAAATCCTGGAGCAACAGGAACTTTCATTCCTTGCTAGTGGGAAGGCAAAATGGTACAGCTATTTTGGAAGACAGTTTGGAGGTTTGTTACAAAATTAAACTTCTCTTACCACAAGATCCAGTAATCCCACTCCTTGGTATTTACCCAAAGGAGGTGAGAACTTATGTCCACACAAAAACCTGCATAAGGATTTATACTGCAGGTTTATCCATAACTGCCCAAACTTGGAAGCAATCAAGATATCCTTCAGTAGGTGAATGTATAAATAAACCGCAGTACATCGACAATGAAATATTATTCAGTACAAAAAATGAAATGAGCTATCAAGCCATGAAAAGATGTACAGGAAAATTAAATACATATTACTGAGTGAAAGACCACAATCTGAAAGGCATAGATACTGAATGATTCCAACTATACAGTTGGAATGTTCCCCCAAAACTCACTGAAACTTAATCCCCACTGTGACAGTGATAAGAGGGTGGGAAATCTTACTACAGTAATTGAAAGCTGGGCCTTTTAATAGGTGATTAGATTGCAAGGACTATACCTTTGTGAACAGACTAATCCATTCATGGAGTAATGGGTGTGGTTCTGATGGCTTTAAAAGGAGTTTGAGTGAGAAGTTAGCTCTCACTTGCTCAGCCATTTTGCCATGTGATACCCTGTGTCTGTATGAGGAGACACCACCCACCAACAAGGCCCTCATCAGATGTGTTCCCTGGACTTTGGATCTCCTGGCCTCTGAAACTGTTAAGGAATAACATTTCTTTATAAATTACCTAGTTTTAGGTATTTCTGTTATAAGCAATGGAAATGGACTAATGACATTCTGGAAAAGGCAAAATGGAGATAGTGAAGACATTAGTGGCTGCCAAGGGGTGGTAGGGGTGACTAGGCAGAGCACAGAAAATTTTTAGGACAGGTAAACTACTTTGTATGATACTCTGTATGATAATGGTGAATACATGTCATTATACATTTGTCCAAACTCACAGAATGTATAACACCAGGAGTGAACCCTAATGTATACTATGAACTCTGGGTGATGATGAGGTATCAATAAAGATTCATCAATTGTAACAAACCACCCATGGGGGATGTTACTAATGGGGGAGGCTATAGAGGTGTGGGGGCAGGGGGCATAAGCTAAATCTCTGAACCTCCAGCTCAATTTTGGAGTGAACCAAAAATTGCTCAATAAAAATAATAGGGTGAAAGACTTTTTCCAGACATACAAAAACTAAATGATAATGAACTGTATTGGGTGACTGGGTGTTGATAATTCTATGAAGAATACAGAAAGTGAAGGGAACAGGGCTGTTTCATGTAGGAAAGTTAAAAAAACAAACAAACAAAAATACCCAAAAACTGAATGAATTTATTACCAACCAGCTCTGTAAGAAAATGTTAAAGTATGTTCTTAAGAAAACAATACTAGATGAAATACAGATCTTCAAAAAGGAATGAAGAGCACCAGAAATAGTGTGAAATCTTAAAAAACTTTCCTCATTAAAAAATCTTTAAAAGATGGTCGACCACTTAACACCCAATAGGATAATTATAATAAAAAGGATAATAACAAGTGTTGGCAATGATAAGGAGAAATTGGAATCCTCATACATTGTTGATGGCAGTATAAAATGGTGCATCTTTTTAAAAAACAGGTTGGCAGTCCCACAGAATATTAAATATAAAGTTACCATATGATCCAGCAATTCTACTCCTAGTACATATACATCCATACAAAAACTTGTGCAAGAATGTTCAAAGCAGCATTATTCACGATAGTAAAAAAGTAAAAACAACTCAAATGTTCATCAACAGAACAAATAAAAAGTGATATATCCACACAACAGAATATTATTTGATAGTAAACGGGAATGGAGTACTGACACGTTACAACATAGATGGATCTCGAAAACATTCTGCAAAGTGAAAGAAGCCAGTCACAAAAAACCATACATTATTGTGTGACTCTGTTTATATGAACTGTTCAGAACAGGTAAATCTATAAAGACAAAAAGTAAATTAGGGTTGAGAGACAGAAAGGGGTGGGGGGAGCAGCATTAATGGAGAGTGACTGCTAATTGGCATAAGGCTTCTTTTTGGAGTGATCAAAATGTTCTAAAGATTGGTTGTGGTGATAGTCGTATAGCTCTGTGAATATACTAAAAACCATTAAATTGCACACTTTAAATAAATGAATTGTATAGTATGTGAGTTATATAAGAACAAAGCTGTTTTAAAAATACAATGGACAATTTAAAGAAAAAGTAATATTAGACTAAGGGTTTACTAACACAGACTTAGAAATAAAATCCATGAAACATGATGTGGTATATAACATTAGCAAAAGGTATATGGTGATAAATTAAAAATATGTAGTATAAACACTAAAACAACCATTAAAAAAATACATATACCTAATAAACCATATGCTACCTATGAGAAACATAATTCAAATATAAAGACACAAATATGTTAAAAGTAAAAAAGTGGAAAAAGATAACTATGCCAATGCCAGTTAACAGAAAGCTGGAGTGACTGGATTAAATATCAGACAAAGTTGAATTCAGAGAAACAATATTATCAGAAATAAAGAAGGTAAAATGCCATAATGATAAAGGAATCAATCAAGAAGACATAAGAATCCTAAACATTTACATACCTATTTAACTAGGAACAGAAGGAACTTCCTTGTCCTCATAAAGGGAATATATGAAAAACCTATAACTAACATCATAGGTAATGAAAGACCAATTTTTCATCTAAGGTTAGTAATAAGATAGTTATGTTGACTTTCATTATTTCTATTCAACATTGAACTGTAGGTTCTACTCAATGCTATCGGGCAAGTGAAAGAAGTAAAAGGCATACAGATTGAAAAGGAATAAGGAAAACCAATTTTATCTGTAGATGATATAATTGTCCATGTAGAAAACTCAATGGAATCTACAAAAAGAGCTATTAGAACTATTAGGTGAGTTTAGCAAGCTTCAGGAGAATATCAGTATACAAAAATAAACTGTATTCCTATATACTAACAATGAACAATTAAAAACTGAAATTTAAAAAATATCATTAACAGTAGCATTAAAAAAATGAAATACTTAGGGGAAAATCTGATAAAAGATGTGTAAGACCTATACACTAAAACCCAAAAATTGCTGAGAGAAAGACGTAAATAAATGGAGAGATATACTGTGCTCATGGGTCAGAGGACCGCATAATGTTAAGGTATCAATTCTCCAAGCTGACTTATAGTTTCAACACAATCCCAATTGAATTCCTAACAGGCGTCCATGTACAAATTGAATAGCTGATTCTAAAAAGGACTGACAATAGACAAAGCAATTTTGAAAAAGAAGAATAAAGTTGGAGGGCTAACACTATCTGATTTGAAACTCATTATAAAAACTACAGTTATCAAAACAGTGTGGTATTTAAGATAGATAAACAGACCAACAGAACAAAGTAGAGGTCCAAAAACAGACTCATGCAGATATGGTCAACCATAAATGTTTCCAAAGCAATTCAATGAGGGGGAAATAATCTTTACAATAAATGGCACCTGAACAACTGGACAGTCATATGCAAAAAGTGATTCCTTAACACGTATCTTACATCATGAGCAAAAACTAAATGTAAATGGATTACAAACCGAAACTTAAGCTAAAGCGATACAACTTCCTAAAGAAAACACAGGAGAAAATCTTAGTGACCTTAGATTTGGCAAAGATTCTTCAATATAACACACAAAAGCACATTCAAAAAAAAAAAAACTGAAAAATGAAACTTAAAAATCAAAAACTTTTGCTCTTCAAAAAACACTTCTGTAAATGAAAAGGCTAGCCACCAACTGGGAGAAAATATATCATATTTCCCAGACATATATCCAGAAAAGAACTTCTATACAGAAAACAAATAATAACAAAATGAGGAAAATATTTAAATAGACTTCATTAAAGTAAATACACAGATGGCAAACAAGCACGTGAAAGGATGCTCACTAGTGATCTATGGACCAGCATGGTGACTATAGTTAATAATAATGCATTGTATTATTTCAAAACAATCTAAAAGAGTGTATTCTAAATATTCTCACCACAAAGCAATGATAAATATGTGAGGTGACATACAAGGTTACTTCAAAAAGTTTGTGAAAAAATTGAATTAAAAGATAATAGGGATCTTTCCATGAACTTTTTGAAGACTTGTGCGCACGCTTGTGTTTGAAAAATTGTACACTTTCTTGTAAGTCAATTATACTGTCATGAAGCTGTTTTTAAAGACAGAAAAGAGTAATTAGCTAAAATAAATTAAAACACATCTATTATGTTAAAATCTATGAGTTACTAATGATATTAAAGGATACTCACCCTTTTTTGTCCCTTCAGAGAATATTAAGAAACCAACTTATCATTGTGAAAACAAAAGGATTTCTCTTTCTTATGTGAACAGCAACTCAGGAAAACCAAAAACTTGATGAGGGATAGCACTTCTTTCTAGTGACCACCAAGCTAATAAAAGCAGAAGGAATGATCACTGTAACTTCAATTAGAATGGAGAGGGATTGGGCTGACAATACCAGAATATAAGGATCTGTCTAAATACCACAAAAAGAAACAGAGTGTATGTTCTTCCTGATGTGATGCTATAGGAAGTACACAGTACCACCTATAATCTTCTTGTAAAAAAATAAATCCAGATTGGGAAGCTCCACAGGAGAAATAATCTTCCCTCTCAACACCACCTCTTCCAAAGAAGAAATTACAAAACCGAAAAATGGAGGCAGAAACTATTAATTAAAAATGACTTTAGGGCTCACCAGTTAGCTCACTTGGTTAGAGTGTGGTGCTGATAACACCAAGGTCAAGGGTTCGGATCCCTGTACCAGCTAGCAACCAAAAATAATAAAATTTAATAAAAATTAATAAAATAAAATAGACTTAAGATCCTCAACAAATGGTGCCGGGAAAACTGGATATCCACTTGTAAAAAGAATGAACCCTTACCATACACCATGTATAAAAATTAACTGAAAATGGATTGAAGACCTAAACAGTAGTACCTAAAATAATAAAACTTTTGAAAGAAAACAGGGGAAAATCTTTACGACATTGAATTTGGCAATGATTTCTCAGATATGACAACAAAAGCACAGGCAAAAAAGCAAAAGTAAACAAAAAAAACTATATCAAGCTTTAAAGCTTCTGCATATTAAACAACAAAGTGAAAAAGCAACCTAAAGAATGGAAGAAAATGACTGGAAATCATATATCTGATAAGGAGTTAATAGCCAGAATATATAAAGAACTCCTACAACTCAGCAACAAAAAAAACCAAGTAACCCAATTAAAAAATAGGCAAAAGACCTGAATAAACATTTCTCCAAAAAATAAATACAAATGGCAACAAGCATAGGAAAAGATGATCAACATCACTTATCTTAGACAAATGGAAATCAACAACACAATGAGATTATCACCTCATACAAATTAGAAGGGCCACTATCAAAAAGCAGAAAATAACAAGTGTTGACAAATATGTGGAGAAATTGGAACACATGTGCATTGCTGGTTGAAACAAAATGTGCAACTCCTATGGAAAACAGTATAGAGCCTTCTGAAAAAAATTTAAAATAGAATTACCATTTGATCCAGCAGTCTCCCTTCTGGGTATATGAGGGTACTTCAAAAAACTCATGGAAAGATTCATATTATCTTTCAATTCTATTTTCTATGAACTTTTTGAAGAACGCTTGTATATCCAAAAGAATTCAAAGCAGAATCTCAAAGAGATATTTGTACACTCATGCTCACTGCAACATTATTTATTATATCCAAGAGATGAAAGCAGCCCAAATGTCCATCAACAGACTAATGGATAAAGAAAATGCAGTAATACACACAATGGAATATAATTCAATCTTTAAAAGGTAGCAATCTGTCAAAAGCTATAACTTGGATAAACCGTGAGGACATCATATTAAGTAAAATAAACCAGTCACAAAAGGACAAAGTGCACAATTCTACTTACATGAGATATCTAGAAAAGTCAAAATCATGGAAACAGAAAGTAGAATGATGGTTGTCAGGGGCTGATAAGAGGAGAAAATGGGGAGTGTAACTGTTCAATGTGGTACAGAGTTTCAATTTTGCAAGACAAAAAAGTTCTGTCACACAACAATGTAAATATAGTTTACAGAACTGTACACTTGAAAATGGGTAAAAGGGTAAATTTTACGTACTTTTTTTTTTTTTTTTGCCACAGTTAAAAAAATTTTAAGAGTTAAAAGAGACTGCACCAAATGCAATGTATGAATCCTTGTTTGGACTGTGACTCTAAGAAACCAATCTTAAAAAAGATTATGAGACAATGTAAGAAATTTAAATGTTGATTAGATACTTGACATTAAGAAACTGTTAACTTTTTAGGTATGATACCTCTACTCTGGTTTAAGCTTAAAAGTCTTTATCCTGTAGAGATATATACTGGATTATTTACAAATGAAATAATTTGACGTCTGGGATTTGCTTCAAAGTAATCCAGAGCATTATTTTACTTCTGCCTAAAGATGCCCTTCAACACTGTCTGTAGTGCAGGTCAGGTGATGATAAATTCTTTTAGTTTTTGTATGGCTGAACATATCTTTATTTCACTACCATTTCTCAAAAATACCTTTGCCAGGAACAGAATTCTAAGTCAACAGTTTTTTTCTTTAAAGGTGTTTCTCCACAGTCTTTGGGTTTGCATTATTGCCAACAGAAAATGTGATGTCACCTTTATATTTGTTCCCCTGTATGTAACATGTCTGTTTCCTCTGGGTGTTTTTAAGACTTTCTGTTTATTATTGGTTTTGAGTAATTTGGTTATAATGTGCCATGGTATCCTTTTTTTTTTTTCCCCCATGTTTCTCATGATAGGAATTCACTGAGTTTCTTCGATCAGTGGATTTATACTTTTCATTAATAAATTTTAAAGCCATTATTATTTTTAATATTTTTTTTCTCATCCACCTGTCTCTTCTCCTTTGGCAACTCCAACTGTCCGTATATTAGGTTTCTTGAAGCTGTCCCTAAGTTCACTTATGGCTTTTTTATTTCTTTGTGTATGTGTGTTCTTTTACCTCCCTTTTTCATTTTGGATAGTTTCTACTCCTATGCCTTGAAGTTCACTGATCTTTTCTTCTGAAGTTTCTAATTTGGCATTGATCCCACCTGTGTATTTTTCATCTCAGACATCATAGTTTTCATCCCCAAAGTTCAACTTGAGTCTTTATTTCATCTTCCATGTCTCTAACTTAACTTTTTGAATATATAGAATACAGTTATAATAACCATTCTAATGTCCTTCTCTGATAACTTTAACATCTGTGTCAGTTCTGGATCAGTTTCAACTTATCATTCTCATTATGGGTCATGTCTTCATGCTTCTTCGTATACCTGGTAATCTTTATTTGGATGCCAGACATCATAACTTTTACCTTGTTGGATACTGAATGTTTCTGTATTCCTAAAAAAATTTTGGTGTCTGTTCTGATATACAGCTAGGTTATACGGAAACAGTCTGATCCTTTTGGATCTTGCTTTTGTAATTTGTTAGGTAGGTCTGGAGCAGTGCTAAGTCTACAGCTAAACTTTCATGACTACTTTACCTATTTCCCCATGAATTATGAGTTTTTCCAGGCTGGCTAGTGGGAACAGGCACTACTCCCAGCCCTGTGTAAGTGCTAGGCACTGTTCCTTCTAATTCTTTTAGATGGCATTTTCTCTAACCTTGGGTAGTTTCCTCAGCACCTGCACTGATCAGTACTATGCTTGATATTCAAGGAAACCCTCTGAGGATCTTCAGGCTTCTATCCATATACAGGTCCCTCCTCTCTGATATTCCATCCTATGAATTCTATTTGCCTTGGTTTCCTTAGACTCTAAGCTCTTTCTCAACTCAGGAAGGCTATGGGCTCTGCCTTAGCTCCTCTCCCTGCATTGCAACCTAGAAACTTAAGGCAGTAAGCTGAGGCAAAGAACTTACCACATTTGTTTCCCATTTCTAGAGAGCACTACCCTTCACTGCTTGATGTCTGGTGTCTTAAACTGTCGTTTCATGTAACTTATATGTTTCTTGGTTGTTTCAGGCAGGAATAAATCCAGGCCTGCTTCTCCATTTTGGCCAGCAGCAGAAGTCCATAGTAGTACCCTTTCTGATACTCAAAATACTCCATTCTTCCCTAATGGGAGCACATTAAAGTTAGCTCCTGAGTTTTTTCTTTTCTTTCTTTTTTTTAAAAAGATGACCAGTAAGGGGATCTTAAACCTTGACTTTGTGTTGTCAGTACCACGCTCTCCCAAGTGAGCTAACCAGCCATCCCTATATAGAGGTCCGAACCTGTGGACTTGGTGTTATCAGCAGCACACTCTACCGAGTGAGCCACCGGCCGGCCCAAGAAGCCTGATTTGAGAAAAATTATAAACACCACAATCTCAGGATACTAGAAGTGCTTGCTGCTACAAGTAATTTACTACTTCTAGGTCTTTTCAGGACAAAGCTGGTGTTTTGTTTTGTTTTGTTTTACAGAAAATACATTGTGATTTCCCAGCAATATTGCCAATTCAAATACTTAACTTCTTTGAATTTAAATTTCTGTATTTTTTAAGCTAAAAAATCCAGGTTCCTAATATTAACATAAATATGTATTTGCTTTACCCATATACAAATATAATAATAATATTATATGTAGTTTAATAATAACTCTCAATTTTATGATTACCAAAAGCAGCTGAAGGTTTGTTTACATTTCTTTTTGTCCTTAAGATATATACCAATATAGATAATTAACCAAATTTCCATAGTTTAAAATATATTAAAATAATTCCTCTCTGTGTGGCTTAGCCACAAGCATAACACACAGTTACAGTCATTTATTTCCTTTATTTTTAGGATTTCTTCCCTCGTTTTTAATTTTGTCTTATAATTATTTAAAACATCTACATGATCCTCAAATCATATCTAATCACTAAAATTACATCTACTGGTGTCGTGGATTGAATTATGTCCCCCCAAAACTCGTTGAAGCTTGAATTGTATCCCCCATGTTTTAGGTATTAGAAACTTAGCCCCTACTGTGACTGTTAAGAGGATGGGAAATCCTATTATGGTAATTGCAACATGGAGACTTAAAGAGGTGATTAGATTGTAGGACCATGCAGTAGTGAATGGATTAAAAATGGTGTTCAGGGATGTGGTTCTGAGGGCTTTAAAAGAGGAGAGTCTGTCTTCCTCTCTCTGCTCTCTCTGTATCCACCATCTTGCAATGTGAGATCCCTGGGTCACTGTTGTCACCATTAGATGGACTTTGGACTTCCCAGCCTCAGATACTGTAAGCAATAAATTTCATTTTCTTTATAAATTACCCAGTTCCAAGTATTTTGTTATAAGCAACAGGAACAGACTAATACAACTGGTATTACAATGTTTATAGCCACAGGCAGTGTCTTTACTATAATATGGTACAGAAGGATACTATTAGTGATCTTGAATTACTATAGGTCCTGAAAAATACAATTGCTGGTCTGATAATTGACTCAGAACAGAAAAGCTATGTCAACAATATTCAAAACTGCTGGGAAAAAGTCTAGTTATAGAAAATAAAATATTTTAAAAATATATACAACTACATTCAGGATATGTAAAATGTTATTAATGCAGTGATAAAAACTGAAGCACCAGTTGATTAAATTATAAGTGAAACAAAGTGAAAAGCTGACCAAAATGCAGTTACATTGCCAGCTAAAAGCACAAACAAAAACAGGTTTGATGAAAGTGAAAGAAAAACATTGAATGGGGTACTGAATTTGTCAGTCAATTTATAAAGCAGTAAGAGGCTGAAAACATACAAATTATGCAAGTGCTCAAGTGAAAAAATCCCAGCAGGATGGATAACTGTGAAAATTATTAAAATCACATTTAATGAAATAATTCTAAAATTGTAATTGGGGTCATACAGAATAAGAGATGTACTACCTGTCTCCATTTAATATTTAGTAGTTTTAAGGGGTGGGCAAATCTTTCAAAACAATGCCTTGACCTTCAAATTCTAAATATGCCTTCTTTCTTAGCCTGCACTATAAAATAAAAAAAAAAGATTTGTGTCACAGTGTGCCAGCAAACAACTTTCATCAGGTGGACCTAATGCTCCATGATCCTGTGGGAAGAGCACTAATCCAGATGAAAAAGAATCTTGGTTCTATGAATCTACTACATAATCTTGGATAAATCACTCAAACTCAGTTTTGTTACAGAGTAGATTACATACATCTGCATTGTTTAGCAGAAATATAAGAGCCGCAAATGAAATTTTAAAGATTTCTACTAGCCACATTTAAAAAAAGGAAAAAGGGGGCTGGCCAGTTAGCTCAGTTGGTTAGAGCACGGTCAAGAGTTTGGATCCCTACACCGGCCAGCCAAGCACCCCTCCCCCCAAAAAGGAAAAAGAAATAGATAAAACTGATTTTAATAATATATTTTGTTTAAATCAACATACCCAGAATATTGTTTCAACATGTAGTCAATACAAGTAAATATGAGATATTTCACATTCTTTTTTCATACTAAAATCCAGTGTATGTTTTATACTTTTACAACATCTCTATTTGAACTAGCCATGTATTAAAAGCTCAATCACTATACGTGGCTAGTGGCTACCATATTGAACAGCACAGCTCAACAGTTTTCAAACTTTTCCCAAGAAAATACAAGTAGATGTAGCATGAGACACAACCCAGAACCCCAAAGCTCCAGAGAACAAATTTGAACATTACTGGTCTAGATGATTTCAAAGGTTCCTTCCAGTGACAAAGGCCATTATTCTTTAGCCATTTCCAATGAATAGCTGCAACCATTTAGATCAGCTAAAGGATTAGTAATGCAATGAACAAATCTTTCCTTTTCAGTGTTTTTTTAATATACATATTATACTTTGTCTTGCCCAGGATCGTACAGATACTTAAAGGCATTCACTATTATAGCATAAGTATAATATATCAGAAAACAATAAAACAATAACTTACCTTAGAATTTGGTTGAGAGGATTAGAGAAGTCAGTCATAAAGTGCTTAGAATAGTGCCTGACGTAGCAAATACTCAATAGCTAACAGCTCTCTTTTCACAAAAGAATTGAAATATCTCATATTTTCAGTTTTTCTTCCCAAAGTCAATAAAATTTTCATGCCAGTTGTAAACTAATCACTATAATATTTTATGATGAGACATGGCATAGATTAAAAGCAGCACAGTCAGGCCTTTCCATCCCCTTATCCTTATCCTCAGAAATACCACCCCACAATGATAAAAGGGACAAGAAATAAAAACACACTCATCTCATTGAAATTAGAAGACATATGTAACCCTAACCATATCTATGACAATGGAAAGCAAACTGAGAAATGATATATGAGTTAGAGTGGAGAAAGATTAAACCTAAGAGCCTACAAAGGGAAATATTGTTAAGAAGCAAGCCAATAAACCATACAGAGCCATGGAAAGGTTCAGGAATTTTTAAGAAACTAAAGGCTGTGGGGAGGCACTGGACTGAAAACAAGGATATGGTTTGAAAAATAGAAAAGAGAAAATTAAGAAGATCACCCTAGGAAATTCAACTTTTGTCTTATAGGATGTGAGGTAGGAAGGAGCTTCACAATGAATACAGGAAAATTCCCAAGAACACAATCTCTAGATTGAAAGTGTCCTCTAAAAGCCCATCATAATGAATGAAAAATAATAAAATACCAAGACATATCAACATGAAATTTTAAAACAAGGAATAAACATCCGAAAAGCTTTCCAGAAGGAAAAAATAATGAAGTTATGAAGAACCTGTAGAATCATTTGAAGCTAGATGCAAGAAAACAAGTTTCAAAATTCTGAGGGAAATAATTTCTAGCACAGACTTCCATCACAGACAAACTATCAATCAAGTACCAATGTAGAATAATGGCATTTTCAGCCACACAACATCTCAAAAAATGTGTGTTCTACATGCCCTTTTCCAGAAAGCTACTAAAGGATGGGTTTTAACAAAAAGAAAGAATAAACCTAAAAAGAGAAAAACATGGGATTAGGGAGTAGATGAACACCACAAGAAAAAAAGATGAAAAAATCCCAGCAAAAGAAGTCACAGGACTACAGCTAACCAACAAAGCCAAAGGATAAGCAATACTAATTGGAAGAGGACAGAAAATGCAGGGTGGAGGTCTCCAGAGGAAAAAAATGGAACTGATAAATTATCTGAGAAGTTTAACAGATAGAAATAAGACAAAAAAATAATTTGAAAGAGCTGTATGAGAAAATGAAAGGACAGCCAGAAATTTGAAGAAAGCCAAGCAGATTAAAAAAAGAGAGAAAGAGAGAGACAACTCCAGAAAAAACAATGTACAAGAAAGGAAATATTACTCAGCTCAGCAATGAATATTGCATACATACTATAATAGAGGATAGATTTAAGGAAAGAGTGATATAAGAACTTACATCTTCATCTACCACAACAGAGCATCAATAGAAAATATTTTAAATTGATAAAGATGTACAGTAAAAGACAAATATTACTTAGAAACATAGCAGTATAAACCACATTGAATGCTGAAGAGTTGAAAGTGGTTTACTCAGGAATGAAACCAGGAAAACTGCTGGTTTAGTTTCAAGTATTTTAGCACTATTTGACTTTTCAACTATGTACATGCATTACCGAGATAAAAATAAATTTTTGAAAAGAAAAAACAACTGCCAAGACAATCATGATGTACAGACTATCTTTTTATAGACTCCAGGTTGCCTGGACTTGTCAGCCAACTTAATCCATGGGAAACATTGACTGTCTATAAATTTATCAACTTTGTCACTCCAGAGGGTATTTCTTGCAGCTAACAATATCAAGCAAGCCTCCACTCTTCATCACTATGATTTTTGCAAACTTTTTAGCAACACTATGTTACCTACTCACAATGAGTTAGTAGGAGTACTTAATTTAAAATATTTTAACAGCAAAAAAGTGTTCATCTTTCTATACATGAAAAATTACAAGTACTAGCTCAATCAGAATGACATCAACTAGTAAACTTTTGTCAAAAATAAACTTTAGTTGGGTCTGTCACTATCAACTGAAGAGAAATCATTTATACAGTGCTACCTAGATAATAGATATCAAGTGCTAGTCTGCTAAAAGGATGGCCCTAAAGATGCAGATATCTTTTGTGTATTTGGCATCAACTCCTGTACTACTCTCAAATCCTGCTGGTCAGCTGGCATAAGCCAGTGACTTTTCCAGATAGATGAAACAAGTACTGTTGTGATGTCAGAAAGCCTGATTAGTGTTTCACCAGTTCTCCCAACCCAAGATGGCACATATGAAATGACACAAATTAAGATTTTTAAATAGAGTAATATTCCAAAAGCTTATTAATGCCCTAGCACAATTTCAGATCTCATACAATGAAGCTGGTAAAATTCCAACTACAAATGTTTTTAGTCAGATATGTAAGGCCACACTTTCCTCCTGATATACTAAAGATATAGAGAATCTGCCTTCAGGCAGGTAACTGAATATGAAATATTTGACATAAATTTTACAATAAAGTTTAATTACATGAAATCATCAGTCATCAAGAATATAAAGAATAAAATGAACACTATGATAATGACAGAGTGCCATTACTACATCTTCCAATAGCTTTATGCCAAATATGATCTCCAGGCTGGTGGTTATATTCAGATCTATACCTGTGTTCCCAAGAGTACATACATACACGTATTCACATATTATATGAACATATTATATGTGAATAAAATTATGTAACAATGTTGTTGTAATTTCTGAGAATAAAAGGAAGTAAAATGTACCCCAGAAATAGAAGCTAATGAAAAAGCCCCAAAGGATCCTTTCCAGTGAGACATAGACATGAATAAGGAGGCAACAAGACACTAAGAGAAACTCATCCTTTTATGAATAAAGTGGTTACTTTCAAAGATGATACAGCAGAATGCCAAGAATTCATAACAATTTTCTGCACTCATGATAAAGTCTATTACAATATTACAAACTAAACTTGATAATAATAATAATAATGATAATGATAACATGTCTGATTCAAACACCTACAATCTTAACAAATAAAACACTAAGGTTGTAATGTACTCTTGGACTTCACCTAAACTGTATTACATGGTGCAGTGTTCCTCAAAAGAAAAGTGTAAAAGAAAAATGTTGAGAGTATTTCCCTATAATTGCAAAATATTTATGATGAAGTACACATTATTTTGTAGTACGGGGGTCAATGGTCCTTCCAGACTCAAAAATCTCTCCTTAGCAAAAAAAATAAAAGAAAAGAAAAGCCACAAAAGCCTTACGTCTTTAAATTTCTTTGCCAAAAGTGATGGACCATTTGTCCCAAGTATTTTTAAAGAAAAGTAAAGTGAGAGTAGTCCCAAGTGCTCCTACAGATAGATATTCTCAGGTTAAAATACTTAAAAAAAAAAAACAATGTCCTAAATGTCCTTATGAGTAATGCATAATTATTATTCAAGACTGAAAAGACATATTCTCTGAAATTTTCCTTAAAATGCTTAATAATGAAGAAATGTAGAGATAGACTGAAGGAAGTGTGGCAAATTATTGACAATTACAGAATCTAAAGGATGGGTTTATGAGGTGCATTATCCTTTATTTTTGTATATGTTTACAAATTTCCAAATTAAAGTTTAAAATGAAAAGCAGTGTTTTGTTGGTCATTTGAAAATTCATCAAAAACATGCACAAAAGGAATCTGCAACTTCAGAAAACTAAAATACACTAAAAATAGGGGCTGGCTGGTTAGCTCAGCTTGTTAAGAGCACAGCCTTATACCACCAAGATCACAGGTTCAGATCCTGGTACTGGCTAGCAACCAAAACAAAAAAACAAGACACAAATAGGCCAAAATAGTAAACGGTGCTTATATCAGGAAAATGGGATCCTGAGAGATTTCTCCAATCTTGTATTTCATTTTTCAGTACCTCCTCTCTCCTACCACCAAAAAGTTTGATTTCACAGTGGTGGAAAGGGAATATACATATGTGTGTGTGTATATATATATATTTATATGTAAAATATCATTAAAATAAAATTACTAAAGGAAGGTGGTTTCAGGCTTAAAGCAGAACACTAAGTTCCTTACAAGAAACGAATAAAGAAAAAGAACCTACCTGCTCTTCTCTTTTCTGCTTGCGTAACTGCAGTCCTTCTTCCTCTCTTCTTCTGCGCATCTCATCAGGATTCAGAGATTTGTTCTTATAACTTTTCAGGCGAAAGTTCTCTTTTCCCGGGGTGGTCATGATTTCTATAAGAATAAGAGGGGGGAGCTTACTGAAAAGAGCTCTGTTATTCTAGAAGCTCAGCCTTTTAAACATATAAAATGCCCAGACTCACCCTATAGGAACACCAGAAATAGTTCCTTTATTTTTAACAGCTTTATTAAAATGTACAATTCAACTGTTTTTAGTACATTTTAGTATTCACAGCTATGTGCAACCATCACCACAGTGAATTTTATAGCATTTTCATCACCTCCAAAAGAAATCTTGTATCATTTATCTACCACCCCTATTCTGGACATTTCATATGAACACTCAATATGCAATCTTTTGTGACTGGCTTCTTTCACTGAACATAATGTTTTCAAGGTTCTTTCACATTGTAGTAAATATCAGTACCCTATTTCTTTTTACAGCTGAATAATATTCCATTGTATGTGTATCCCAATTATACTTATCTGTTCATTGGCTGATGGACATTTGGGGTACTTCCACCTTTCGGTTCTATAAACATTATGGACAAGTTTTTGTGTAGACATGTTTTATTTCTCTTGCGTACATACCCAGGAGTGGAATTGCTGGGTCATATGCAAACTCTATATTTAATCACTTGAGGAGCTGCCCAACTATTTTCCCAATGTGTCTCCACCATTTTGTATTTCCATCAGCAGCATACAAGCATTGCCATGTCTCCACATTGTCACCAACACTTTGCTATTACAACTTTTTGATTCGAACCACACTAATGAATGTGAAGTGATGTCATGGTTTTGATTTGCATTCCCCTGATGACTGATGAAGTTCAGCACCTTTTCACATATTTACTTGCTAACTGTACAAGTATATCTCCCATTTAAAAAAAAAAAAAGTCTATTCAAATCCTTTGCCCATTTTTAAATTATTTGCTCTTTTATTATTGAGTTGTAAGAGTTCATACATTCCTGATAAAAGCCTCTTATCAGATATATGATTTGCAAATTCCTATTCTTAATGGTATCCTTTGAAGTACAAGCTTTTAATTCTTGATAAAGTCCAAATTAATCCATTTTTTTTTTCTTGATCATGTTTTTGGTGTCATATTTAAGAGTCCTTAACCCTATGTTTCCTTCTAAGAGTTTTATATAGTTTTACCTCTTACATTTAGGTCTCTGATCCATTTTGACTAAAATTTTGTATATGGTATGAGGTAAGAGTCCATCATCCTTTTGCATGTGGCTATCCAATTATCCCAATCCTACTTGTTGAATGGTCTTGGCCCTTGCTATAGACTGAATGTTTGTGTCTCCCTGCCAAAATTACTATGTTAAATCCTAACTCCCAATATGACGGTGTTTGGAAACGGAGCCTTTGCAGGGTGGGTAAGTCATGAGAGTGGAGCCCTAATAAATGGAATTAGTGCCCTTATGAAAGATACTTCAGAAATCTCCCTTAGCCCCTTCTGCCATGTTAGAACAAGGTGAAAAGACAGCCATCTATGAGCTAGGAAGCAGGCTCTCAACAGGCACCAAATCTGCCATCGCCTTGATCTTGGAATTCCCAGCCTCCAGGACTGTGAGAAATAAATTTCTGTTGTTTATGAACCAGTTGGTTTATGGTATGCTGTTGTAACAGAACAAACTACAACAGCACCCTTGTTGATGACCAGTTGACCTACACACATATGGTCTTATTCTTGACTCTCAATTCTATTTCACTGATGTATATGTGTATCCCTATGCCAATTCCACAGTCTTGATTACCACTGCTTTGTAATAAGCTGTGAAATGAAGAAGTGTGAATCTTTTGGCTTTTGTGATTTTTCAAGATTCTTTTGGCTATACAGACCCTGTGCGATTCCATGTGAATTTTAGAATCAGTTTGTCAATTTCTACAAAAGAATAAGCTGGGATTCTGATAGGGACTGCACTAAATGTATAAGTCAATTTGCAGAGTACTGCCACCTTAACAATGTTAAATCTTCTAATTCATTAAAATTGGGTTTTTTAAATTTAGATCTTTAATTTCTTTCAACAATGTTTTGTAGTTTTTGAAGTATAAATTTTACACTTTTGTTAAATTTATTCCTAAATATTTTCTTTTTTATGCCATTGTAAATAAAAAGCCATTTAATTTACTGAGATATAACTGTTCACAGAACTGCTTCATAATCCATTTCATTTTTGTAAGGTCACAAGTAATGTCCCCTCTTTCATTTCTGATTCCAATAATTTGAGTCCTCTTTTTCTTGGTCAACCGAGCTAAAAGTTTGTTAATGCTATTGATATTTTCAAGGAACTTTTTGCTTTCATTAATTTTCACTATTGTTTTCCTAGTCTCTATCTCACTAATTTCTATTCTAATATTTATTATTTGTTTCCACTTGCGTTAGGTTTATTCTGCTCTTTTTTTTTCAATGAATTAAAATGGAAGGTTAGGTTGACTTGAGATCATTCTTCTTTCTTAATACAGGCATTTACAACTACAAGTTTCCCTTTGAGCACTGCTTTAGCTGTATCTGTAAGCTTTCTTATGTGATATCTTCTTTTTTCATTTATCTCAAGGTATTTTCTGATTTCCCTTTTGGTTTCTTCTTTAACCCATTGGTTATTTAGGAGTATGTTCTTTTACACATATTTGTGAGTTTTCCAATTTCTTTCTGTTATTAATTTCTGATTTTTTTCCATTGGGGTCAAAGAACATGCTTTGTATTGTTTCAATCCTTTAAAATTTATCTAGGTTTGTTTTGTAGCCTAACATATGGTCCATCCTGGAAAATGTTTCATGTGTACTGAAAATAGTACATATTCTGCTAATGCTGGCTGGTGGCATGCTCTATACATATGTTAAACTTAGTTGGTTTACACTGTTATTTCTTTGTTGACCTGCCCAGCTGTTCTGTCTACTATTAAAACAGGGTTAAGTCCCCCAACAATTATTATTGAATTATCATTTCTCCCTTCATTTCTGTCAGTTTTTGCTTCTTCCTTCCTTCTTCACATATTGTATGCCCGAGGACAATTTTCAGAGGCTTTACACAGTTGTTTTTAAGATAATTTTCCCCAGTTTTACTGGGGAGTGGGTCAGAAGAGGCTCCTTATTGTTATGCTGGAAGGTGAAGAAACAATTTTTTGGTGAACAAAGTTAATATATTTTAGTCTGTAATTTTAAAAAATTTCTAATATTTTTATTTTTTCTTTATTGTAACATTAATCTGTGGGGTACATCACTAAATATCAATACCCGTGTACAATACGTGATGCGCAAATCAGTATAATGAGTATATTCAACATTACACAATATAATCATTTTTTGTGACCTTTATCAGTTTCTCATTAAACACCCACCCGTTCCCCACATCTGGTGGCCTCAGAGCTGTTCTCTCCTTTTGAAAATTCAATGAATTATTGTGATTGCTATACGTTTCTTTTTATTTTTTTTTAAGCTCCCACTTATGAGTGAGGACATGTGGTATTTCTCTCTCTGTGCCTGGCTTATTTCACTTACCATAATTTTCTCCCAGTTCATCCACATTGTTGAGAAAGGCAGAATTTCATTCTTTTTTATGGCAGAGTAGTAATCCATTGTGTATATATACCACATTTTCCTTATCCAGTCATCTGATGATGGACATTTAGGTTGGTTCCAAATCCTGGCTATTGTAAACAGAGCTGCAATAAACATGGGAGTGCAGGTATCCCTTCCACATGATGATTTCCATTCCTGTGGGTATATACCCAGCAGTAGGATTTCTCGATTGTATGGCAGTTCTATCTGCAGTTGTCTGAGGAACCTCCACACTATTTTTCATAACAGCTGCACTAGTTTACAGTCCCACCAACAGTGTAGGAGGGCTCCCCATTCTCTGCATCCTCACCAGCATCTGTTATTGTCTTTTTGATAATGACCAGTCTAACTGGTTTTGATTTGGATTTCCTAGATGCTCAGTGATATTGAGCATTTTTTCATGTGTCTGTTGGCTATTTGTTTATCTTCTTCTGAGAAATGCCTATTCAGCTCCTTTGTCCATTTTTTAATTGGTTTACTTGTTTTTTTACTGTTAAATTGTTTGAATTCCTGGTAAAATCTGGATATTAATCCCTTGTTGGATGCATAATTTGCAAATATTTTCACTCATTCAGTAAGTTGTCTTTCACTGTTTCTTTTGCTGTGCAGAAGCTTTATAGTTTGATATAATCCCATTTGTTTTTTTCTTTTGTTGCCTGTGCTTTGCAATCTTACTCATAAAGTCATCACCCAGTCCTACTTCCTGAAGTGTCTCCCTTTGTGTCTTCTATTAGGAGCTTTATAGTTTCAGGTCTTAAATATTTAAGACTTTAACCCATTTTGAGTTGATTTTGGTACTGGTGATAGGTATGGGTCTAGTATCATTCCTCTACATATATTTCATTCTTCTAAATATGGATGCCTAGTCTTCCTAGCACCACTGATTAAAGAGGCAGTCTCTTCCCCAATGTATGTTCTTGGTGCCTTTGTCAAAGTTCAGTTGGCTGTAAGCATGTGGGTTGATTTCTAGGTTCTCTATTCTGTTCCACTGGTCCAAGTGTCTGTTTTTATGCCAGTCCAATGCTGTTATGGTTATTACAGCTTTGTAGCATAATCTGAAGGCAGGTAGTGAAATGCCTCCCGCTTTATTTATTTATTTATTTTTGCTCAGGATTGCTTTGGGTATTCAGTCTTCTGTTGTTCCATATCAATGTTAGAATTGTTTTTTTTTTTTTTCTATTTCTGTGAAGAATATCATTGGTATTTTGATGGGGATTACACTGAATCTGTAGATCACTTTGGGTAGTATGGACATTTTCACAGTGTTAATTCTTCCAATCCAAAAGCATACAATGTCTTTCCATCTTTTCTGTCCACTTTAATTTCTTTCAGCAGTGATCTGTAGTTCTTGTTGTAGAGATCTTTCACCTCCTTGGTTAAATTGGTTCCTGGGAATTTTATTTTTCTAGTGACTATTGTAAATGGGTATGCTTTCTTGATTTCTTTTTCAGCTAGTTCGTCATTGGAGTATAAAAATGCTGATTTGTGTTTGTTGATTTTATATCCTGCAACTTTACTGAAATCATTTATGAGTTCTAAGAGGGTTTTTTTTTTTTTTTTGTAGAATCTACAGGTTTTTCTATATATAGGATCATATCATCTACAAACAGGGACAGTTAGACTTTGTCTTTTCCAGTCTGGATGCCCTTTCTTTCCCTTGCCTGACTGCTCTGACTAGTACTTCTAATATTGTTAAATATAAATAGGATTGGGGAGAGTGGGCATCCTTGTCATGTTCCTAGCTTAAGGGGAAAGGTTTCAGCTTTATCCCATTCAGAATGATACTGTTGGTGGGTTTGTCATATATGGCTTTTACTGTGTTGAGATGCTTTCCTTCCATACTTAATTTGCTGAGGGTCTTTATCACAAAGAGATGCAGAATTTTGTCAACTGCTTTTTCTTCATCTATTAAGATAATCATATGGGTTTTGTCCTTGATTTTGCTGATTGGTGTATCACATTTACTGACTTGCATATGTGGAACCATCCTTGCATTCCTGGGATGAATCCCACTTGATCACAGTGTACAATCTTTTTAATGTGTTACTGTATTGTTTGCTAACATTTTGTTGAGGATTTTTGCATCTACATTCATTGGAGACATTGGCCTACAGTTTTCTTTTTTTGTTAAATCTTTGGTTTGGGTTTCAGGGTAATGATGGCCTCATAGAATGAATATGGGAAAATGGCTTGTTTCAATATTTTAGAATAGTCTGAAATGGATTGGTATTAATTCCTCTTTAAATGTTTGGTAGAATTCAGCAGTAAAACCATCTGGTCCTGGGCTTTCTCTGCTGATTACTGTTTCAATCTCATTGCTTGTTATCAGTCTGTTCAGGTTTTCTATTTCTTCTTGGTTCAGTCTTGGTAGTTTGTATGTGTCCAGAAATTTATCCATTTCCTACAGATTTTCAAATTTGTTGGCATACAGTTATATGTAATGGTCTCTAATTATTCTTTGTATTTCTGTGGTATCAGTTCTAATGTCTCCTTTTTCATTTCTGATTTTTTATTTGGGTATTCTGGGTTTTTTAGTCAGCCTATAAAATGGGTTGTGTATTTTATCTATCTTCTCAAAAAAACAACTTTTTTTCCACTGATCTTTTGTATCGTTTTTTGGGTCTCTATTTTCATTTAGTTCTGCTCTGATCTTAATTCTTTCTTTCCATCTACTAATGCTGGGATTGGATAGTTCTTGTTTTTCTAGTTCTTTGAGATGTAGCATTAAGTTGTTTATTTGAAATCTTTCTATTCTTTTGATGTAAGCACTTAATGCAATAAAATTTCCTCTTAGTACTGCTTTTGCTGTATCCCATGGGTTTTGGCATAATATGTCTTTATTTTCACTAGTTTCAAGAAATTTTTTGATTTCCTGTTTGATTTCTTCTTGGACCCATAGGTTGTTCAGGAGTAAGGTATTTAATTTCAATGTATTTGTATAGTTTCCAGAGTTTTGCTTGTTACTGATTTCTAGTTTTAATTCATTGTGGTCTGAAATGATACCTAAAATAATTTCCATTTTTCTCAATTTGTTGTAACCTAACATGTGCTCTATCCTAGAGAATGTTCCATGTACTGATGAGACGAAATGTATATTCTGTGGTTGTTGGCAAAATGTTCTGTAGATATCTTGCAAGGTCCAACTGGTCTAAAGTATAGTTTAAATCCTGTGTTTTTCTGTTGATTCGTTGCCTAGATGATCTGTCCGATGCTGAGAGGGGTGTTCAGGTCCCCAACTATTAAAGTATTGGGGTCTACCTCTTTCTTTACATCTAATAGTGTTTGCTTTATATATCCTGGTGCTCCAGTGTTGGGTGCATATGTATTTATGGTTGTTATGACTTCTTGCTGGACAGATCCCTTTAACATTATATAATGTCCTTCTTTGTCTGCTTTGATGGTTGCTGGTTTAAAGTCTTTCATCCAATATAAGAATAGCTACTCCTGGTCATTTTGGATTTCCATTTGCATGGTATATCTTTTTCCATCTTTTCATTATTAGTCTGTGTGTGTCTTTATAGGTCAGGTGAGTCTCTTGTAGACAGCACATAGCTGTATGTAGCTTGTTCATCCAGTCAGTCAGTGTCTTCTGAGTGGGGAATTTAATCCACCTACATTTAGGATTGTTATTGAACAATCCTGTCTTATTCCTAGCATTTTACCAATTTTCATTTGGATGTATTAAATATCTTCCATTCCTAAACATTTTATTGTTTGTCTTCAGTGTTTGTTGGTTTTTGATATGGTAAGGTATAGTTTCTCTTTTTTGTTTGCATTTGCACCTACCAGTGGGTTTTGTTCTTTCCCGTGTATTCATGGTAGTAATTATCATTTTTTGGATTCTAGATGCAGGACTCCCTTGAGGATATCTAGTAGGGCTGGTTGCGTTGTGAACTCCTGCAGTTTTGTCTGGAAAACATGCAATTTCTCCTTCATTCCTGAATGACAGCCTTGCTAGGTACAATATTCTTGGCTGGCATGGGTGGTTTTTTTTGGTATTTTGAACATATCATCCCACTGTCTCTGGCTTATAGACTTTCTTTTTTTTTTTTACATTCTATGATGTTGTTGCAGAACATTTGGGAGGCAGAGGGAGAGGGGAAAGGGGGAGATGTAATGGAAGAAGGAGGAAAGAAGAGGGGCAGTATTGAAGCCTGTGGCATCCCCCACATTCCCACAGGGGAGACTGGGGGGGGAGGGTTCCAGCAGTGGCTTGGTCATTGTCTGGCCTCAACTTTCTGTTGAGAAGTCTGCTGTTAGTATGATGGGGACTTCCTATACATGACTTCATGCTTTTCTCTTGCTATTTTTAGGATTCCCTCTTCATCTTTGAGTCTTGCCAGTTTGAGTATGTCTCTGAGAGAATCTTTTTGGGGTGAACCTGTTTGGGGGATCTTTGAGCCTTCTGGATCTGAATGTCCTTGTATCTCCCTATATCTGGGAAGATTTCTGCTATTATTTCATTGAAAAGGTTTTCAACACATTTTCTTCTCCCTTTCTGGAACACCCATGATTCAGACGTTTGTGCGCTTAAGGTCGTCTGCTAGCTCTCTTAGATTTTCTTCACTTTTTAAATTCTTTTTTCCCTTTATTTTTTCTTGGTCCACCTGGGTTATTTCAAACAAGCTGTCTTCAAGATCAGAAATTCCTTGTCTACTTGCTCAAACATGCTCCTTAAGCTCTTAGGTTTTATCTATTTAGTTGAATAAATCCTTCAGTTCCAAGAGTTCTGCTACATTCTTTTTTAAGGTATTAATCTCTTTGTAAATTTCCTCCTACATATCCTGGATAGGTTTTCGCATTTTGTTGTATAGTCTGAGTCTTCTAGTATCTCGATGAGTTTCTTTAAGATTGTTGCCCGGAATTCCTTTTCAGTCATTTCAAGGGTTTTCTCCTCTGTGGGGTCTGGTACTTGAGAATTATTGTATTCCTTTGGTGATGTCATATTTTCTTATTTTTTCATATTTCTAGTATCTCTATGTCTGGTCATGTGGTAGAGCACATGCTTCTTCTATTACTCTGGAGGGGGCTTTGAAGAGAGACTCCCTCCTGCAGATGTAGTCTATATTGATTATTGAGTAGGATGTTTTAGAATTGGTTCCAGGTAGAAAGAGAAGTGTAGTCTGTGTGGATACTTTGGCCGTATTCAATGTCAGAGTTGTGTGTGAGTGCCTCCATGGCCTAGGCACTCAGGTACTTAGTGATTCCTTGCTGAGGTTAGTGACACTGCATTGGGTTGTCGAGGAAATTGGCAAGCTCTGTATGCCTGTAGCTCTCTGGCTAGAATGGGTGACCCTGAACGGGCTTGTTGGCAACCCCCAGCTAGCATCCTGTGTCCTTGATGGGTGCACTGGGGTATACTGGAACTCCTCAGTTTGAATGGGTGATCCTGGACAGGGGGTTTCTCTTTCCTCTTTCCTACAGGCAGAGGCTCCTCCTTGGTCCTTGCTTCCTCCAGTTGAGGGAATGGTTGGTGATGACTGGGAATTTTTTTCCTTACTCTATTTTGGTATTCTGGGTTTCTGCACTCTCTTTGAGAGGAATTTTAAGGAGATGATTTTGATGCAAGCCTAGGATAAAAATCACTGATGTATGATGTGCTGCTATATCCTCTATTTTACTTGGATCTCTTAACAAACCTACAGGGCAAGAATTATTCTCGCTTTTTACAGGTAAGGAATCAAGAGGCTCACAGAGGTTAAGTGCCTTGGCCAGGGTTACACACTTAAGACACAACAGAGACAGGATACGAACCCACATCTCCCGGTTATAAGCTCAGTGCTCTACTGTTATATAGTGATTAGTATTCCCCCCAAAATTCTTATGTTAAAGCCCTAACCCCAATGTGATTGCATTTGAACATAGGGCCTTTAAAAAGGAGATAAAATTAAAGGAAGTCATTAAGGGTAGGGCCCTAACTTGATAGGACAGCTGTTCTTATAAGAAAGAGTATAAGACACCAGAGATTTCTCTCTCCAAAACACACAGAAATACACAGAGAAAGGCCATGTGAGAAGACAGCAAGAACACAGCTGTCTGCAAACCAGAAAGAGAGGCCTCCTCAGAAATCAACCCTGCCAGCACCTTGATCTTGGTTTCTAGCCTATGCAACTGTGAGAAAATGAATTTCTGTTGTTTAAGTCACCCAGTCAGTAGTATTTCGTTATGACAGCCTGAACTGACATACATCTACTCCATGGTATTTTGTCAGACTGAGCTTTACCAGCCTAAAAGTTAGGTGCAATACAAATGAGAATTTGTCAATAATTCTAAAGAAATCATTTAAAGGTGCTGAGAAATGACATACAGAAAAGCACTGGTTTCCTGAAGCAGGCAGCATTTTGGCTGTGAAATATCAAAATATAGCATTAAGATTGGTGTTTCAATGATGATCCAAATTCGAGAACATAAATTTTAGATCAAAGGAGGGGAAAAGCTCACAGTAACCAGGCTTGGATCACAGTAACTGGATCAGGTTTGACAAGACCAAAAACCAATTAGACTAAAGAAAGTAATTGGAAGCCTGTATTTAATGTGGAGCTGGAAAGGCAAGCAATTAAGGAAAAGGCAGTACTGGAAATACACATACATATATAGAAAATAAACAATAGAGTAATGAGGTAAAAGGTAAAATGAACAATTAGGGAATGTAGATGAAGAGGTATCCAGGAGGTCTTGTACATTTCTTGAAACCTTTCTGTAAGTTTTTTAAGGAAAGAAATGTTTACACAAAAATTGACTATTCATTTGCTTTTCGTTCAAATGTCAAAAGAAGCAAGTTCAGAGATGAAGCCTGGCCTAGAAGCCATGTCTTAAAATTTACTTAGCACATAGAGGAAGATACTAGACTTCTATGATTCGTGGTTTCCTCTTTTGTACAATGGAGATGATACCTTATAAAATGAAGAGAAGTGACATGTGAAAGCATACTTCCCACTCTGGCCCATATATAACTTACTCTTGAAGAAACAGCTATAAATAACTCTAAGTGTTCAAA
Organism: Cynocephalus volans; assembly: GCF_027409185.1. NCBI lineage: Eukaryota > Metazoa > Chordata > Mammalia > Dermoptera > Cynocephalidae > Cynocephalus > Cynocephalus volans. The sequence continues at coordinate 123,036,370 of NC_084460.1, read as the reverse complement.
AAAAGAGATCTTTGGGCTGGCTGGTTACCTCAGCTGGTCAGAGCGCAGTGTTAAAACATCGAGGTCAAGGGATCAGATCCCCATACTGGCCAGCCGCATGCATGTATGCATGAATGAATGAATGAATAAATAAATAAAAACAAAAAAAGATCTCTTCTAAGGTGATCAGGGATGGCTTCACAGAGAAGATGGGAGTTTCAGCTAGGCTGTGAAGGATAGACAGGATTTCAGCAGTTGAGGCTGAAAGAGAAAATCCCATGAAACAGTAGTACAAAATAAAAGCACAGAAGTTAGAAAGTGTGATTGATGAAGAACAGCAGTAAGTCCCATTTTATGAGAGTGGTCATTCTTTAAAAGGAGTAGGTAGACAAAAGAAAACTAAGAAATGCCAGGAACCCTTGATTTTCTTTTTCTTTCTTATTTTTTTGTTAAATTGTGGAAGCCAAGAACTCAGAAATGCCTCCAACACTAAGAATTTCTATCATCCATACAGTGCACTTGTGCCCATGAAATTTTCTTCCCTTTTAAATAATAAAAAGGCTCAGAATTTAAAAAAAAAAAAAAAAAAAAATCCAGGCTGACTGGTTAGTTCAGTTGGTCAGAGCATGGTACAGGACCAGGGTCGAAGGTTTCATCCTTGTACCAGCCAGCTGCCAAAAGAAAAAAGAAAAAAAGAACCCCTACCCCCCAAAAAAGAACCAAACAATATGGAATATGGAAGGGAATAAAAAGAAATAGAAAAGTGTTTCTCCTCTGGTTTCCAAAGGTAATTACTATCAAGCTCTGGTTATAAAAACTGGTTATACAAATATACATACATCCTTTTGTTTTTTATCATACTCTGATGGGATAATTATACATGCAGTTCCGCATTTTGCTTTCTTTGGACAACTTTCCATATCAATGCCTATAAAGCTAAATCATCTTTTAACTAATACAGTAACTGATTTTTATATCATAATAATCTATGAATGACTGACAATTGTCTCCAATTTTCTATCACAAATAACACCGCAAATATTCTTTCTCATATATTTATGTATATTTGTGCAATTATATACACGAATAAATTCCAACAATAGATCCTCAAGGGCAAAAGATATCTGCATTTAAAATTTTGATATTGTCCAACTACTCTCTAAAATGTTGCACCATAGAGTGCTGCCTTGTAACACCAAGGTCAAGGGTTTGGATCCCCTTACTCTCCAGCCGCCAGAAAACAAAAAATAAATAAAATGTTGCACCAATGCATCACTGTGTATGAGTGTACCAGTCACTCCCAACACAGGACTTACTCAACTTCTTCCGTATCTGACAACATGACATGTGAGAAAAATGCTTCTCATGACAATTATTTTCATAATACTAAGATGTTACATATGCCTTTTCCACTTTCATTCTCTCCCAAGTTTTTCAGGAACTTCAAGACGTGATGACATCATCTCTCTGATGCCTAAAAAAATGTGTGCTTCTGTATTCCTGTGTTTTAAAATTTTCTGTTTTAATTTCTAATACAGTAAGTATTAACAGATACAACACACAATAACACAAGCAAAAGCTCTTTGGGGTCTTCGGTAAGTTAAGAGTGTTGAAAAGTTCTAAGACCAAAAAATTTGAGAACCACTGGTTCAGATAATCTCTGTCTTGTCAAGGAAAAAAACTGTCCTCTCATATTCAGACAACACTCAACTCATAAATTAAGAAAACATTTTTACAGTATTGTGTCTTCTTGTCAAGAATTAAATACGTATTTCAATTTTTTTATTTCTTTTATCTTTTTTTGTTGTAATGACAAACAAACTTTTTTCCCTTTATATTCTAATTATCTGCTGCCTATATATACACGAAAATTACTCATTACTTTGCATTAACTTTTTAAACCAGCCACAGAATTAAATCAACTACTAAATTGTTTCTGATACTTTCAGTTGACTCTTGATATTATCTTCAAAGAATAACCTTCTTTGCCTTCTCCATCCTAATGTTTATATCCCATTTCCCTCACCTTTTTAAAAATACTAACTCATACTTCCAGAACAATGTTAAGCAACAAAGGTTAAAGTTGGCATTTTTGCCTCATTTCTAATTTTGAGCTGTCTAGTGTTTTGCCACTAAGCATGATACTGACATTCTTTTAAAGGCCTAAAATATTGAGGTATAATTTACATACAGTAAAATGTACCATTTAAGTGAAGAGTTCTTTGACAAACACGTAGTCAAATAAACACTACAATTAAGATATAGAACATTTTTATCACTCCAAAAAGTTCTATCAGACCCTTTTTTAGTAAAAACCCACTTTTCCCCAACCCCAAGCAATCACTGACTTATTTTTTGTCCATCATACTACCTTCAGAGATATCTGGGAGATCTGTCTGTGAAGCCTCCTGCTTGTGAGCAGTGTGAATCAGCTTGTTTCTTACTGACTTCTCCATTTACAGGTGTTTAGGCTGTGCTACTAAAATATTATTTGACCATTTGTTTTACAGCTTCTAAAATGATTTTGACATCATCTGTGTTTCTCTCCTTTCCTGTTCTCTCCATCCAAAAAAGTTTTGCATTTTCCAGAAATGTCACAACACACAGCCTTTTGAGTGTGGATTCTTTGACTTACTATAACACATCTGATATCTATCCATGTTGCTGCATGTATCAGTAATTCATTCCTTTTATTGTTGAATAGTATTGCATTCTATGTTTGCTCCACATTTCATCTACTCAGCAGTTAATGTACATTTGAGTTGTTTGAGAGCTCTAGGTGTGTTGCATCTACTATTCTGAAATACCGTACTTTTTAAAAAAATCACATCTAGGTACCACCCATCCTATCTAGTTTACTAAAGTTTCTAAAATCTGAAATGTGTGTTGAATTGTATTATATGCTTCTTCTCAGGTGGTAGTAGATCCTTTTAAAACATTTTAGTAAAAATTAGGGAAGAAAAATAAAATTATTTTTAACAAAAAGTTACCCATTCTTTTCTTGTAAAACTGTTAAGGGAGTGCCTTTACTTCAGTAACAGCATCCCAGTGTTCAAAGGGAGCAACGTTTGAAAAGCTCTGCAATAAGTCTCTCTTTTCAAAAGTCAATGCCACAGACATAGGTGTTCCTCTATGGTCACATTTTCTAGCTCTAACCCCTTCAATCCAATGAAAGTCCATATTTTCTTTAATGGCTCAGCTTCAGACATTTTTCCTTTAAGAGTTGACTATAACCTTTAACCCTGAATTCTGATCCCATCTTCTAGTATCTATAGATTCCCAAACTGGGAGGTTTCCCAAAGATGTTCTCAATATCAAAACATTTAAAGAAAAATATTTACCAAGAATTTGGGGAATTCAAACCCTCAGATTCAGTAACTGTACTTTTGGAACGTACACAAGGGAAATAAAATCAGCAGTATGTATTAGAATATTCACTGCAATGTGATTATTACAGTGAAAAACTATAAACAACCTAAAAAATCCAAAATGAGGGCTTGATTATAGGAAATGATCACAATATAACTGAGAAATAAGAAAAATGGAACACTGATATATGAAAAATCTGAGTGCTGGGAATAAAAAACCAAGTTACATTATTCTCTATACTTACAAAAAATAGTTCATAACAAATACAAAATTTGTATGTGGAAATTAATATTATTTTTATCTTCCAAATTTTCTATAGTAAGCAGTATACTAATTAAACAATTAGAAAAACTTTCCAAACTTTCAAAAACAGAGCTGAAAGCACTTATTTACTACAATAAAACTTCCCAACCTATCTAAAACACTGAATTTCTTCAACTAGAATTTTATCAACTCAACATGCTGTTATTTCAGCACAGGTTCCAATTGAATACTTTAGGTCTTTATGAAAGAGCAAAAGTATCTCTTACCTAATGGACAGTTTTTGCTTTTTTTTTTTTTTCTTCAGACAAATCTTCTCAAAGATAGCATAAAGGGTTCCTTCACGGTAAAAAAAATTTTAATTGTTTTAGATCGCAAAATCTTGCCTTTGTCCAATTCATATTCATTACTGAATTTAACAAATACTGTAATACACCTGTTTTATGTACTTGTAAGAGCTTTCAAAATTCAAATTAAGAATTAGCACATACAGAATGTACTTTTCCTCCCAAATCAATTCAAAGCCAGAAATTTAATTTTAATCTTCAATACTAAGCACACAGCAGTCATTCAAATGCTGTGGGAAAAATGAACAGACCAGAAAGTAAAAGTTTATGTAAAGAAATAAAATGGTGGACATGGCAGAATACTAACATTATAAGAAACATATTTTTTAAAAGGAATGAACCACAGGATAGAGAACAGGAAAGGAAAGAAACACAGATAATGTCAAAACCTTTTTAGATGCTGTAAAATAGTCAAATGATATTTCACTAGCACAGCAGAGAACTCTGAAGCCTAAACACCTGCAAATGGAGAAGTCAGTAAGAAACAAGATGATTCACACTGCTCACAAGCAGGAGGCTTCACAGACAGAAGACCCCCCCAGAGAGCTCTGAAACTTAAGTGAAAAGGGAGGCTAAAAACCAGAAGGTTAGGTGAAAGTCTACAAAACAGCCATCATACCCAAATCTCCTCCTCCATTCTTCATAGCCAGGCAACCATTCCTTCCCAACCTCTTCAGATGTTGAGAGAATTACTTTGAAGAAACTGAAATAAGAGAGACTCTAAAATGGGTGCTACAGTGCAGGTGAGGGTGGGGGTGAGGTGCCATATTGAAAACAGGATTACATAAACACAATTAACAGTAAGAACCCTAGCTCCTTTCCTAAAATGAGTTCTCAAAACATGGCAGCTAGATGTATATTCTCCAGGCAAAGGACTGAAGGTTCTCTTTCTCAGGGAAACCAACCATCTCTAGAGAAGACCTGTAAGTACATCCCCTCCTCCTTCCAAAAAATGGCCACCAGCTACTGTACCCTGTCCATCCTTCAACAAACCACACCTGCAGAGCTTCCAATTCAGTTTTGAGCACTACACTCTTAAATATGAACAGACACAAAATAAAATTAAATTAATAAATACAAAAAAATAGAAATGAATGGACAGCCATAAGATCATCAGACATCTGGGGAAAGCCTCTATAGAGAAAAGATAACAATGGAAACAAAGAAACTTGGAAAAACCAGAACAACGAAGAGAACAAAACAAAAAAACTATCATTAATGCCTTCGGAAGGATTATAGCATCCATGAAACGATATAAAGTTACTTTTATTTATTTATTTTTTTAAAAGATGACCAGTAAGGGGATCTTAACCCTTGACTTGGTGTTGTCAGCACCACTCTCTCCCAAGTGAGTCATAGGCCGGCTCTTAAAGATACTTTAACATAAGAATGAGCTCTAAGAAATTGAAAATATGGACAGAAATTAAAAATTCAAATGAAGGGCTAGAAGATAACACTGAGGAAATCTCTCAGGAAACAGAACAAAAGACTAAAGGATGGAAAATAGGAGGGGAAAGAAAAAAAATTAAAACAACCTAAGAGTTCCAATACCTAAATAAAATACAAATCCCAAAAAGAGAAAACAAAAAGTTGAGGAGGAAGAGATTATGAAAGAAACAATGCATCAAACGTAGAATATATGTTCAATGAAAAACACCATGGACAAAATTAACAGAAAGATGACAAGCTGAGAGAAGACATTTTCCAAATCTAAAATCAACAGGCCATTTAAATCTCACTTCCACAAGGAACTTCTACAAACCAAAAAAAAAGATTGGAACCCCAAAGGAAAGATAGGCAAAGGAAAAAATAGATGATTATCAAAAACGAAAATCTGAATGGATCCAAGAGATGCTTAAATTCATTAGTCATCAGAGAACTGAAACAATTAGATACTATTTATACCCATCAGATGAACAAAAAATAGAAAGTTAGATGAAACCAAGTATGTACAGGCAAAGATGTGGCCAAACACGAACCCTCCTGCACTTATAGTAGACATATAAACCAATTCTCCCATTCTATGCCCCAAGAATCATATTCGGCATATAAATATCCCAGAAAACTTCTTACACTGGTCCATAAAGATATACAAGTGTCAGAATATTTACCACAGGGTATTTTGTGATGGCAGAAAGGCAAGTCAGGTGTCAATTATTAGGAAATTAAAAGTAATATGTGACAGATGCACATTACGGAATTCTACATTAGATACAACCATATGTACATACAACAAAACAGAGAGGTCCCAAAAAATGTTGAGTAAAAACGTAAGAAACAAGACAAGGTCAATAACACAATACATAAACTAAATACATATGCACACCCCACTACATATTTCAAAATGATCTATATATAATCAAGGAACGTATCAACTACCACACTACTGGAAGGGGTAATGAAAGTAGGGATCAGAAATTTAAAAGAAAAATTTACGGAATCTTGTATAATCTGATGAGTGTGTCAAGAACTGAGAACCATAATTAACTCTAAAACTCTTTTTACCTAAGGCCCCCCCCATAATAATAATAAAAAAAATAATAATAAAAGAAATTTCCCAGTACTAAAGGACATGAATTCCCCGCTTGTAAGATCGGCTTAAACGAAAAAGACCCACACCTAGGCACATTATCATGGAATTTCAAGGGTTAAAAATAATACTCTAAAAGCTTCTAGAGATTGGGGGACAGAAGTGGAAGGTCACATACAAACCAGGAAGAATCAGAATGGCTTTGGACTTCAACAGCAACATTGGAAGGAAGAAAACAATAGAGCTACGACTTCCAAACTTGGAGTAACAATGATTTTCAGCCTAGAAGTTTATACCCAACCAAATCATTGATCAAATGTGAAGTGAGAATAAAGGTTTTTTTCAGTCATGTAAGATCTCAGAACGTGTTTATGTCCCTTGTACCATTTCTCAGGAAGCTACTAGAAGATGTACTCCAAGGAAATGAGTAAACCAAGAAAGAAAATACAGGAAACAGGGGATCTAATGCTAGAGAGAGGTAAAGAGAATTTTAAGTATGATATATAAAGAGAAGTCCCAGGATAACAGCTGTGAAGTAGGCCTAGAAAGTAACCAGTCCAGATCACATTAAGAGGATAGAGGCTTCCAGGATAATAGCTGTCTCAGGAAAGGAAGGACACACACACAAAAAAGTATTAACTCCTGGAAAAACAAAAAAATTAGTTAAAAGAGGAAATGCTATCATAGTACTCTACATGGTTCAGCTGTGAATATTTACATAATTATAATATTGTAAACACTAGGGTTGGCCAGATAGCTCAGCTGGCTAGAGCGCAGTATTGTAATACCAAGGTCAAGAGTTCGGATCCCCATACCCACCAGCTGCCAAAACACACACCCACACCCACACCCCCCACACACACCCCACTGAATATTGACTTAATAAACACCTGTGTTAACTATATTGAGAGGATGAAACAGGCAGTGAATGTACGCGTTGGGTGAGGTGGATATGTACAGAACACTAAAAAACATCTCGCTTAGAGGAAAGTCAACAAAAATTGCTGTATCAGTAAATAGCAAGAACAGTTATAAATATGAAAGTAGACACAAGAGGAAACAGCTAAGAGAAAGAAAATGGTAGTGTCTAAAGTGCATAGGCTGCGAAAGGGGACAGCTGTTTTCAGATATTATTCTAATTTAAAAATGTATTCTTCTTAATAATAAAACAAGGACCTTGAACAATCTTTCAGTTATCAGTAAATTAGATCTTCACAATATCTTCTATGATGTTAAACAAACTAAATCTAGTTTGTTTCACTGGTCAGAATGAACTGCTAATAAAACCAAGCTTTCATGATTGATGTGAACATAGTACAAACAGCCCAATGTTTGATCCCAACTCCACCACTTACTTTGTGAAATAGGGCAAATTACCTAATCACCCTGTACATGGAATCACCTCCTCAAAGTGGTTTTGCAAGGATAATTAAGTGAAAGCACCTGATGCAGAGCTTGACCTATCAATAGATGTTAGTACTTTCTGCTGGTCTTTCTGTTCCCTAGCCACAAACCCCCATTCTGACCCCAAGCTGCCTTGTTGGTCACAGAGTATAGAGACTGATGGACAACTCAGCACAAATCCCTCCTCATGATGGAAAATCAATCATGATGAGTAAGCAGACTTATCTTTGTATATGAAGGGCAGCATTATTCTCATTATATGAAGGAGATTATCCCCATTATCCACATTCTGGATTACTGCCTACTTTCAAGAACTGTCCCAATTAGTCTACAACACTAGGACAGAACCATTTTTTCACTTAGGTCTGTTTCATAGGGTTGCAACATCTTTAAAAAAAAAAACAAAAAACTGTAAATTCCATCAGTCTTCACCCCTGCTCTTTAAATGCACAACCTCAAAATTTTCTAATGCAGGCCCTTTCTGGCCCCCAGTTGGCCTGAGGCCACCTTCTGCTTAATGCAGCAAGAAAAGAGAAATCAGCCCAAATGAGCTAACTGAGTTGTTTATCATTTCCAATGTTTTCTTCCATTCCTATGGCTAAATTCATACTACCCTGCAACATACAAAGATATCTCTGTAAACAAAGAAAGTAATATTATCTTTATCACTGTTAGTCATCTTTACTTACAGGACCAATCAAAGGTTTTAATTGACTTTACACACAGTACTCATACGTACTTCTAAAAACAATCTAACAGACTTAAAATTAAAGGTACAGTCATCGTAAATCATTAAGACTTTATTTTACCTTTAATTCAATAAACACTGCTAAAACATTGGCAATGAAAAGAATTATAATCCTATTCTCAAATGTAAGGGAAAAGAAAAAAGGACAAAATAATAGAGAGCAACAGAGAACAAAGAAAATAGTTCAGGAACAAGTGAGCAATTCCAGACTATCTGGGATAAAATACTTCATAACCTAGTTGAGACAAAAGAAAATTACAAAAATATAACACAGCAGTGAGCCTCCTGAGTCAAAGTGGAAAAAGAAACTCGACGACCTTTAAATCAAAAATAAACTAATAAAAAACAATTATTTGTTTTTTAAAAATAAAAAGGCAAAAGAAGAAGAGAAAAACTCCTAGCTCTAGGGCCTTAAGAAGAATGTCTCTGACATCTGTATTTTATAAGGATCAATAAATAAATTAGAAATGGTGTCTTGGAGAGCAATAAAGAAAAGAGTCTGTTTCATGGCTCCTTTGGTATGTATCAATCCTAGATAAAAGTCAAGGTACATAAAATCAGAGTTCTGTGAAGAAACTTCTATGAGGACCGCCTCCTAAAGTAACAATGCAAGTATACTGATTTCAGGTGATACATTTGTCATTTACTTTATTCTAGGTTTTTATAAATCTATGTTTTGTTTCCCTACAGGACTGTTAGCTCAAGGATTATGTCCTCTGCTTTCATTTGAACTTCCTTTGCTATTTACTAAACTGCATTACAGTTTCTGCTCAATTATAATGACCGATAATATGTCAAGCATATCTGTATTAACTATACATTAGTCTTCCCTGCTACACTATAAATTCCATGACCACTGGGACAATGTGTTTTTATCACAAGTATATCCCCAGTTTCAGGCACATGATCACCCTCAAGTCTTCGCTGAATAAATGGGTTAAATAAAGAAAACACAAACAAGAAGTATGAAAGGGGAGGAGAAATCATTCTTAAAATGGCAGTGACTTTGGGTCCCAACAAGAGCTGGGTGACCTTAGGTAAGTTACTTAACTGTTCTGATCTTCAATGCTTTCATCTGTAAAACAGGAAAAATTAACATATACTTCAGAGTTACTGTAAGCATTAAATGATTTCATAGAGGACAATACCTGGAAAGGGACTCAATAAATGTTAATTACTATACTTTCTTTCGTGTCCTCCATCTTAAAATCACGTATACACATAAAACAGTGACTTCCAATAATAAATCATTAAAGTAAAAATACAACAGAGCTCTTTCTCACTTTCCTTTGAAAAATTAAATTTTCATTTCTTCAATCTTTAAAATGGACGGGAAAATAACTTGTGGATTACTTTCAAAATATTACAAATAGAAGAGCAACCTAAGGAAAAAACAATGTCAAGAACGAGCCTTGAATCAACAACAAGGGGGGGGGACAAAAATCACCTACTCATCCACTGCTAACAGAGGTTTTGAAGGAACCGTTTACTTAAGGAGAAAAGCATGGGAAAACAATATTATTTAACAATATGTTTTAGAAAAAATACTTCGCAATTGTTTACTGAGTTTAAACCTTAAAAATCAATTACTTTGAAACCTTTCAGTTAAAAGTGGAAAATGAAGCACTTCTCTAAACACTAAAACATTCCTTCATGACGACTTCCCTAACTCCAGTCATCTTTCAGTTTTCTCCTCCCATTTGAGCTTAATCTAATACTTCACTGTTTCCCTCGCATCACCACTTACACACGCTGTGTGCAGACGAAGTTCTGTCATTCCTATAATTACCACACCCCTGTCAGCCACTTCAGGCCCATGTTGTTATGACATCTGTAAACTACAGTCGTCCGTCTCCACCCCCCGCTCCCCCTCACCCGCCTCCAAATCACCGGCTCCGGTCCGGGCTGTAACTTGTGAATTCCCAAGAAGGTCCCTTCCTGCCTTGGTTAGGATTTTTACACGCCACCCCTGCTCTTCCCTGCCTGTCGCAGCACTCTGCGCGGCCCACCCCCGCCCGCTCGCGCCCGGCCAGGGAGTCGGCTCCGCGCTCGCCTCCTCTCCGCCCGCTGCCTCGGCGCCCCGCAGTCCCCGGCGCCGCTTCCAGCCCGCCGCCGCGCCGCGCCGCCCCGCCCCGCCTTGACCGGCGGCGTTCCTAATGGCGATCACACTAGCACTCCCCACCCCCACCCTCCCCTCTGCCGGCCGCACGGCCGTTAGGACAGCCGGGCCCGTGACGCACGGACTAGCCGCGAGCGGCCGGGCCCAGGCTCCAGAGCTCGAGCCACAGCAGGCACCCGCCCTCGCCCAGGGGCCTCTCCCGGATCCCGCCGAGGACAGCCCTGATCTGCCGGCGGGAGGGGGAGGGGCCGAGGCCTCGGGGCCCCCGCACTCACCAGGCTCTAGGCAACCGATCCCGGTGCCACTGCTGAGGTGAGCCGCTCGCTCTCTCGTCCGCTCGCCGTCCTCTCCCGCGCACAACACCAAACAGCCGACCCACGCCGCTGCGGTGCTCTCCAGGCCTCGCTCTCCGCCACCGCGCACCAAGCAGCGAGACCCAGCTCAGCCGGCTTTCGCAGTGCGCCTGCGTGCGGGCACCGGCCCTCGCGCCTGCGCGCGCCCCTCCGCCGCCCGCTGCAGAGACTGCCGGGAGACGTAGTCTTCCAAGCGGCTTCACTGCACGCGGCTCGCGTTTCCAGTCCAACCAGGGAACAGTCAGGTTTAGAGAGGGTATCGCTGAGAAGGAGGTTGGCAATCCGTGGCAAAGGCTGGAGAAAGTTACGTCTACGAACCTGTCCTCCCTAAGCTCTTCCAGGGCGGATCGATCCTGACACCTCTTTATATCTAGCCTCTAACATGGTAGGTACCTAATACAGGTATTGAACGAATGATGGAATGATTGAAGGCGTATTACAAAAGTGGTAAGTCAGCCCCCAAAGTGTTCACATGCAGCACGTTAGCAGGAAGCTTCTAGGTATTCCTTTTTAGTTCCCTCCATTTCCCTTTGCCTGATAATGTGTAAGTAGTATCACAAATCATTAAGAAATTAAATGAAACACAAATACTTGTTTTAATCTCAATAAGTGCTCTCAAACGAAAATTTGGGGCAAATGATTGCTACTGTTAAATTTGATGGAATTCTTCTTTGTGGGGAACAACTGGAGGAATGGCTTCAGAAGAAGAAAAACTGAAGCCAGCCAAGCAGAGGTCATGAAATAGAAAAATCTCTCATATGACATGGTTTACCAAATTCATTTAAAACACATCCCAGAAGCAAGATGAAAGAGATGGGATAGAGTAATACATTTATAAGTGTGGGATGGAGGGGGAGAGAGGACCACACTACGTGCATCCTAGGTTATGCAATGTTCATTTGTCCTGGATCTCCCTCTGCTTCATCAGCATTCCCCCACTGAACTTGTGTTTAATTGACTCAGTGTTGAGTTTGATCAAGGGAGCTGGGGAAAGAAAAAGGTGTTCTATGGCAGAGACTTTGGGGCACGTATGCCTGACCACAACTAGGCTGAGGACAGATCACCATATTCCAATCTGTAGCTGGGATTGATTATTCAGAGCTGGACTTTACTCTTCGTGAAAGCAAATTTATTTCCAGTTCACCCTTATTATTCCTACCTAGGGTATAGTCCTTGAGGGTCCCAACCAAAAGTCTGGGGTATTTACTAGAGCCTCTCCTCTTTGGCAGGCCACCTCAGCTTCATGACATAGCCAAAAGCTCTGCTCGGTTTTTCAGCCACTGCTTTCAGAATCAGCAATCACCTCAGGTTTGGAAAAGTTATGGCAAGTGTCAGGCTCCCTTCTCATGGCTTCCCTTTTCTTCCAGATCTTGCACTCACAAATTCTCACTGCCTTGGTACTCTTCAGTGCATTAATGTTTTCTATATTTTGTCCAGTTGTTCTAAGTGGTGGAAGGGTTTTTCCAAAACAACAATAGGCTATTGCTGGAAGCAGAATTCCTATATATGTTACTTTTACAAAAATGTTGTACCAAACTCGGTGTTTTATAAGCCGATGTCTCTCTTACTGTATCTTTTTGTGTTTTGTGAAATTTAAAAATTATAGAACAATATTTTTGCTATCACAAACAATACTGCTATGATTATTTTTATACATCTCTACTATATTCAGAGAAACTGCTAGATCCTAGGATATGCGTCTTTAACATTACTAGACATGGTAGGCAGAATTCTAAGATGGCCCGCATGACCTCTGCCCCTTAGTGTTTGCCCTGTATAATCCCCATCCCGCAAGGGTGGGTGGAACCTTTGACTTACTTCTAGCCAATAGAATACCGCAAAGGTGATGGGATGTCACTCTCATGATTATGTTTCATTATATAAGACTCTGTCTTACCAGACTAGAGCCAGAGACTCTCTTGCTGGGCTTGAGGAAGCAAGCTGTCATGTTGTGAACTGCCTCTGGAGAAGGCTACATGGCAGAGAACATTAGATGGCTTCGAGGACCCAACTGCAGCCTCCAACTGACAACGAATAAGAAACCAGGGCCCTCAGTCATACACCCACAAGGAAATGAATTGTGCCAACAACCTGAGAGAGCTTGGAGATAGATTTTTCCCCACTCAAGCTTCCAGATGAGAAGATAGCCTGACTTATACCTTGGTTGCAGCTTTATGAGACCCTGAACAGCTAAGCTGTGCCTGGACTCCTGGCCCACAGAAACTGTGAGATAATAAATGTGTTTTAAGCCACTAAGTTTATAGTAATTTGTCACACAGCAATAGAAAACTTAATACACTAGATATTGCTAGATTATTTCACAAAGTGGTTGAACCAATTTATACTCAACAGTGTATAAGACTCTCCTTACTACACATCCTTGTTAACATTTAGAAATGTTCATCTTCTTTATTTTTGCCAATCTAATAGGTGTGAAAATAAATAATAATAATGTAAATTATATACATGTTATTACTTGAACATAAAAGCATGAAAAGTAGGTATTTACTTGAAATTATATATTCTGTGATCTTTTTGCTGCACAACTGCTATTACTTAAACAAAATAGCAGTAGGACTAGTTAAAAGTGGCTGCTATTAATAATTAATAGAAGGACTAATGAAGCAAATAATATGTGTGAGAAAAATACAACAATATTTTTATAATATTTCTGTCCTCTGGTAGAGCAATTTATTTTAACCCTTTATTGCATATTTAAACTTTGTCGGCTATATTATTCTATATTCTTAAGATACATAAATGTAAGAATTTTTTAAAGAATCAAAATACAACAGAATTAAAGAGATATTACCTATATTAAATAAAAAATAATGACATTTCTTTCTGTCCCGTGGTACAGTGAGATATTTTTGTTCTTTCTGTTTCCTTTTCTGTTAATAGTTCTCAGAACTGCCTGGAGCATTTTGGACGGTTTCTTTTCTTTATGTAAGGGTAAACTGAATATAGTGAAACATAAAATTAATTTTAACTTGCAACTCTGCTCTTCTGACCGCATTGCACTGATTCCTGTTGTCAGTGCAAAGTAATGACCTCACGCTAAATACCTTCCCAACAAAAGTGTTTGAGCATAGAATACTTAGGATTTTATTTACTAGCACAGAAGGTTTTTTAAATTGTAGGAATTCGTTTCCGGCTCTCCAAAATGTTCATTCACTTTGTATCTACAGGCTTGCTTTGGTAAATCAGCTATTTTTCTGTCAATCAGGTCCTTTGCATCTATTAATTAACCATGTAGGCTCTCCCTGTGTGAAATGACCATCATTTTTAAAATACTCTGAGGCACATTCGATTCATCGTAAGTTAAACATCTGTTCCCCAGGGAAAATGGTCTTAAAGCACAGATGTAATTTGAACTTGTGAAATTGAAGTTAGATTTCAAATAAATTTATAGTTTTAGTAAAGAAATTCAGAAAGTTCTGTTTAACTTGGTTGCCGTTTTCTGGAGACATTTTTTAAGGTTCTGAAACAATGTTGTTTCCAAAAGATTAGTCGTCTTTTTTTTTGTTGGAGTGTTTGTTGCAACCTACATTTTTGGGGATAGGTGGTTGCGGGGGTCGGAGAGGCTGGCCAGTTCAGGGATCCAAATCCTTGACCTTGGCGTTATAACACCATGCTGTAACACAGCTAATCTCACCAGCCAACCTGCAGCCTACATTTAACATTGAACAACTCAAGTTAGTCAATTCATCCTTTTCTAGGCTCCTTATGGCCTCTTCAAGGATTATCAGACAGTTTTGGAGAACCAGCATGTTTAGTTCTGTTTCACTGTAATCTTTCTCTCCATTCTCATCCTCAGTGTATTTCCAAATTGGATCAGGACATTCTCCTTGTTCCACTCTTAAAGATAGATTTTATGGTAGGCCAATATTTTAACATCTTTTCTATGGCCAGCAACAATGATTGCCATCTTGTAGGTACATGTTTACAGAAGCTATCTCCTTCCATTTCTATAAAATCAAAATTTTCATTATGTGCTTCTGCACATTTGGAGGAAACTAAAATGACCACTTTAGTTATGAAAGCCTTCATATCACAGGTAATCAAATCATAGCCCTCTTTTAGTAATGTTTAGCAGATGAGATCTTTTCATTTTCTTTGGTTAGAAGTTTAGAGACTGAATAGAATTTGTCAAAATTAACATTTGCCGGCCAGTTGCCAAAAAACAACATCCCCCCCCAAGAATAATTAATTAATTAACATTTGCACCGAAAGCAGATAAATGAGCCATGTCTAGTTTGTATTTGGACAGAAATAACACCTTTTGTTTTATGTTTTTGTAGTTTCATTAAAATCTTAATAGACAACAAGATGACAATTTGAAACTCCATTTTCAAGTCAAAGTACCTATGAGCTAAAGGGAACATTTTTTTGAATCAGGAAATATAACCTTACATAGTTTCATAGAGCAATCAAAAATACAACAATATAATGCATGTTGATTCGTGTGATATGCCTAAGCTAATTCAGCGGCCTCTATTCTCTTTTTCTTTTTTTTTTTCCCCTTCGACACACTCCTCTCTCTCTCTCATCTCTGGGTCCCTAATCCTCATTGTGATGGTATTTGGGGGTAGGGCCTTTGGGAGATAATTAGGATTGGATTAGGTCATGAGAGTGAGTCACTCATGATGGAATTAATGCCCTTATAAAAAGAAGAAGACACATAAGAGCTCCCACTCTCTGCCATGTGAGGACACATCAAAAAGGCAGCTGTCTGAAAACCAGGAAGAGGGCCTTCACCAAACACAGAATCTACCTGATTTTGGACTTCTCAGTGTCCAGAACTATGAGAAATAAATGCTTGTTGTTTAAGCCACACAGTCTGTGGTATTCCGTTACAGCAGACCAAACTAACAAATTCTTATAATTATGTGAAGGAGCAAGTCTGAATTTGGTGCTAACAGGCCTCTAACACCTTCTAATGTTTGTTAATCTCCTTTTGTAATAAGATAATTCAGACCTTAGGCTCAGAGCCAAAGGCCCCAGATAAAATGAAATAGCTTTATTTTATTTTTGTTAAATTTACTTTTAGTTACTTACTATTTATGGCAGGATGAAACTGATTCTCCATTTGAGGTAATGCTAAATGTTTTCTTTTCTAAAAAACTGTAAGCCGTAAAATTCACCATTTGTGGTGTGCTGTGGATTTTGACAAATGCATAATCATTCAATCACTACCATGATAGCAACCACTATTTTCAACTGAGTATTGATGTCTTTGGGGGAAACAAAAAATTTTTGATTAATTTTGAAGTACTTATCTGTCTCATCTCAGACTTGTAAGATTCAGTCTCTATATGATCTTTCACATCCCCTTCTCTGTCATACCCAATCCCAAATTATTTTCTGCGTATATTGTAATATGCTCTGTTTTGGCTAATTACTTTCCTAACCCAGTTATATTGTCCTTCCATCTGTCATTAACATTATACATTTGTTTAGCTTTCTTTTTTGGTGATGACTGGGTCGTGCTGGTGTTGGTATTATAATTGTTCTCATTTTTATTATCTTCACTCTTACAAAACATGGTCACAGTATTCACAATGCTAAAAATTCAGCTTATATATTCTGGATAATTAGCCCCTTGTCTGATGTGTAGTTGGCATTCACTTTCTCCCATTCTGTAGTTGTCTCTTCAGTTTGTTGACATTGTCCCTAGCTGTGCAGAAGCTTTTTAGTTTGATGTAGTCCCATTTATGTATTTTTGCTTTAGTTGCCTGTGCCTTTGTAGTCTGGCTCAAAAAAGTGCTTCCCACTCCCATTTCGTGTAGTGTTTCCTCTGTTTTCTTCTAGTGCTTTCGGAGTTTTGGGTCTTAAATTTAGGTCTTTGATCCATTTTGAGTTGATGTTTGTGTATGGTGAGATAGGGGTCTAGTTTCAATTTTCTACATGTGGATGTATAAGGAACTTACATGACTCAACAGCAAAAAAACAAACAACCCAATTAAAAAATGGGTGAAGGACCTGAACAGACATTTCTCAAAAGAAGACATACAAATGGCCAACAGGCACATGAAAAAATGCTCAACATCACTAATAGTCAGGGAAATGCAAATTAAAACCACAATGAGATATCATTTCACTGCAATCAGAATGGCTATGATCAACAACTCAGAAAATAACAAATGCTGGCAAGGATGCAGAGAAAAAGGAACTCTTCTACATTGGGAGTGTGGAAACTAGTATGGAGTTTCCTCAGAGAACTAAAAATAGATCTATCCTATGACCCAGCTATCTCACTACTGGGTATATACCCAAAGGAAATTAAATCAATATATCAAAAGACACTTGCACTCCCATGTTCATCACAACACTATTCACAATAGCCAAGAGATGTAATCAACCTAAATGTCCATCAACGGATGAAAGGATAAAAAAACAGTGATGTATATACACAATGGAATTCTACTTATCTGTTAAAAAAAAGTGACATCCTATCATTTGTAGCACCATGGATGGAACTCAAAACCATAATGTTAAGTGAAGTAAGTCAGTCACAAAAAGACAAACACCACATGGTATCACTCACACGTGGTGTCTTAAAAACAAGAAAAGAAAAAAAGGGGTTCTCATAGTAGAGAGTAGAATAATGGTTACTGTCAGTGGGGTAAGGGGGAGGAAAAATGATGGTGGGTACAAAACTATGCTATCTACTGTAAGTGAATCATTGTGCCACATATGTATGTATTGAAACAACACACTGTACCCCACAAATATGTACAAGTAAATGTTAAAATATTTTGAATAAATAATTCAGCTTATACAAGACACAACAGTTAATCCACAAAACCAAAGATGGACTATTGATGCTTATGATTACAATTTATCTAAATTGCACACTCAAGTCATATCCTTCAGAGAGATGCAAAAATGGATGATCAATATTGTGAACTACAAATCATGGTTGCCAACATCAGCAGGCTCAGGAAAAAAACAACGGTGACTACAGAAGGTGAATCATCTATGCTATATCCATTTGACACTAAAAGCAGTGTTGCTTTCAGCCCCTATTTGGGGGGTATCATCTGGATTTTGTACTTTTCCTCCAACCTTCTACACCCACATTGCAGAAAACCAGGACTTTTTTGTGTCCTGGGAATTTCAGTACTAAAATCTGGAAGGTCAGGCAAATGGGGAGAGTTGATCACTCTTCCCCACATCTCGTTCATCTGGCCAGGACACCCATTCCTTTACCTGCCGTGAGTGCTGGCTGGTAACTCTCTGCTGACCCCTTCTCTGAAGAAATGCCTGAGGCCTAACAGGAACCACCTTGCTAGAAGGCTTCCACTTTCACCCCGCAGCGGGCAGGCCTAGACTAATAACTGACAGCAGGGTTCAAAAGGCCAACCTTTGTTGCAGGGTCGTGCTCTAGAGCTTCCCATTGGAATCAGACTTAAGCTAATCTTCCGCTGAGACTACGTTCTTACTAGCTATGCCCCCTGCCTTGTGTTGTCTCCCTTATTCCCATATTCCTGAGAGCACTCCCCCAATAAGTCACTTGGACCTGAATCCCCATCTCAAGCTCTGCTTCTAGGGAATCCCACCTATGACAAGATATAAATTTATCATTTTTCCTTTCCCTTAACCAGTCATTCAAGACCATTTATTGAGAGTGGTTCATTGTTTACCCAGTGATCTGCAATTTTACCTCTGTCATTCAAATACACATACACATACACGAAGAGACACACACACTCGCATTTTCTTAGAGCTCTACATTAAGAAAAGTATGCACATAGTCTCATGATACTCAGAAAATAAAAAGAAGAACCAGTGAACAAAAACGCAAGCATCAAATGGCAGGGATTTTTGGTTTTGTCGTTTTTTCGTGACTGGCACTCAGCCAGTGAGTGCACCGGTCATTCCTACATAGGATCCGAACCCGCGGCGGGAGCGTCGCCGCGCTCCCAGCGCCGCACTCTCCCGAGTGCGCCATGGGTTTGGCCCCAAATGGCAGTTTTTGACTTGAGCATGGAAACCTGAGTAAGAAATATGTTGTATTCTTTATCATATAAATTTGACTTTTAAATGGTACTTAGCTTCTAATTGAAAATATTTGCTGGCAAATTTTAAGTGTACCATAAAAATATTGGTACCATTAAACCTGCAATGTGAAAAGGTGTATCATAAATATTGCAGAATATTTATATACATTTATATAATTTATATATTATATATAATATAAACTTAAGCAATACATGTATCTCAAATATATATAAATACATATAGATAGATACATATACATATGTGAGATATTTATTTGGTATATATTGTTAAAAGAAAAACTTTAGACAAATTAAATTTAGCAGAGTTCATTTGAACAAAGAATGATTCATAAATCAGGCAGCACTCAGAACCAGTAGAAGTTCAGAGAGCTCCACCCAGCAACCATGGGGAGACAGTATTTATAGACAGAAAAAGGAAGTGACATATAAATGCTTGATTGGTTACAGCCCCGGCATATGCCTTATTTGGGGATGGTGTAATAAGGCATTTGCCTTATGTGGACATGGTCTGATCAATTGGCAGCCTTTGATAGGCTGGAGCTTGGCTGTTATGATTGGCTAAGACTCAGCTACTCATTACAAGAATATATACTCTTAAATGAGGTTGCAGTTTGTTTACATACAAAGTTAGGTTGCAGTTTGCTACCTGCAGAGGCAGCTTTAGGTCATATTTAATTTGATTTAACAATAT
Organism: Cynocephalus volans; assembly: GCF_027409185.1. Classification (NCBI taxonomy): domain Eukaryota; kingdom Metazoa; phylum Chordata; class Mammalia; order Dermoptera; family Cynocephalidae; genus Cynocephalus; species Cynocephalus volans. The sequence goes on along the minus strand of NC_084460.1, from coordinate 123,016,545 downwards.
GTATATTCCAGATACATATATTGCTCAAGCTTCCATATCAGCACAGATCTGTTTTGGAGCTTTCTATTGTATTCAATTGGTCTGCTCTCTATCTATTCAGTTGTCTGTCTCTGCACCAATAATACATTATTGTATTTGTATAATGTCATGATATGTTGTAAGTCAATCAAGTCACTTCCACTTTTTTTTTCTTCTTTAAAATTGCCTTGGATATTCTGGGGCCTTTTTCTTTCATATAAATTTTATAATTACTCCATTAATTTCTGTGAAGAAAATCTGTTATTATTTTGATTGAAATTGCATTGAATTAATAGATTAATTTTTGGAGAATAGACTCATTTATTATATTGAGTCTTCTCAAGGAGGATATGGTATATCTCCATTTATTTAGGTCTTTAATGCCTTAATGGTGTTTTGTACTTTTTTTCATTTTGTTTTTGTACATCTTTTGTTAAACTTATTTCTCATTACTTTATTTTTGGCTGTTGCTATTGTAAATGGTGAAAAATAAAAGTCATCATTTACTCTTTCCCATGTATAGGAATGCAATTGATTTATGTATAACTTCTATTTAGAATCTTGCAGAATGCTCTTGTTCATTTTAATTATCTGTATCCAGGTTTTATTGGATTTTCTATGCCCCTGATAATGTCTATGATTAATGACATTTTTATTTTTCCGTTTTTTGTCTTTTTGTCAACCGTGTTGGTCAGGACCTCTAATTGAGTGCTGAAGATAAGTGGTGATAAGAAGCATCCATTGTCTCATTTCTGATTTTATAAGGAATCATTCTGTTTAACCATGAAATATAATGCTTGCTCTAGGTTTATGGTAAATATCCTTTTATGAATTATCAAGTGATTTTTTCTATATATTGAGATGAGCATACCATTTAATATATTTATATGGTGAGTTACATTAATAGATTCTCTAAAGTTAAATTATCCTTGCATTTCTGAGGTTAACCCAACTTGATCATGATTTATTTATTTATACAGAGCCAAGTTACTTTTGTTAATATTTTGTTTAGGATTTGTATCTCTATATATAAATGAATTCATCTTTAATTTTCCTACTTACACTGTTCTCTCTTTTTTTTTTTTTGTCTTTTTTCGTGACCGTGCACCGGCCATTCCTATATAGGATCCGAACCCGCGGCGGGAGCGTCGCCGCGCACCCAGCGCCGCACCCTACCAAGTGCACCATGGGCTCGGCCCTCTATTTTTCATTTCAAGTTTATACTAGCCCTGAAAATTTTGCGGGGGAGAGTTCTCCATATTTCTGCTCTCTAGAAGATTTTATATAAGATTGAATATGTAGTAGAACTCATTAGTAAAATCAAAATCATCTTAGCCTGTTGTATTTAGTTGTTTGCTTGGTAGGTAAATTTTTAATTACTGATTCAGTTTATTTAATAGGTATTAGAAAATCCAGGATTTCTAGTTATTCTTCAATTTTAGTAAGTTATATTTTTCTAAGAAAATGTATGTTTTGTCTAAATTTTCAACTTATTAGCACAAAATTGTTTCTAGTATTATCATACTACTTTTAGATCTCTTATACATCTCAGTTACGTCCTCTTTTTATTCCTAAAATTCTTTATTTGTACATGTTCTCATCTATCTTGAACAATCTTACCAAAGGTTTGTCTATTTCTTTAACCTTTACAAAAAAACTATCGACTTTATTACCCTCTTTATTGGATGTTTTTGTTTCTATTTCATTATTTTCTATTTTTATTCTTTCTTTCAAGTTTATTCTTATTTTTTCATACCTTAAGTTGAATGCCTAACTCAATTTCTGTTATTACTTTTTCTTAATATAAGCTTTAAGGTTATGAATAATTTAAGCACTATTTTAGCTTTATGTTGTAAGCTGTATTTGTAATATTTTTATTATTTAGCTCTAAATATTTTCTAATTTATGTTACACTTTCATGACCCATGAGATATTATTTTGAAGACGATATCTAATTTCCAAATATATTTATTTTTAAGCTATCTTTTTTTTTTTTTTTTATTTCTGAGTTAATTACATAATGGATGATGGGCAGAGAACATGGCCCAACTGAGAATGTGGTTAAAATTGTTGAATTTAGAATATGGTCACTATACATAATTGTTAGGTGTATACTTGAAAAGAATATGTGTTCTCTAATTGTTGGGTGGAAGGTTCTATACGTGTACATTAGATAAAATCTGTGTTGTTCAAATCTTCTATATTCCTACAATTTTTTTACTGTCATCTACTCATTACTGAGAAAGCTACTTTAAAAAACTTTAGTGATTAGATTGGGCCCACCTGGATAATCTTTCCATCTGAAGGTAATCTTAATTACACCTGCAGAGTCCCTTTTGCCCAGTAAGGTTACATATTCACAGGTTCAGGGGATTAAGGTGTGGACATATTTGCAGGCTGGTGAGGAGGACATTATTCTGCCTACCACAAAAAGTATGCTGTCAGTCTAATTGTCTTTCCTTTGTAGATGATTTGGCTGTTCTCTCTCTGGCTGCTTTTAAGGTCACCTCTTTGGTGGTATACAGTTTCACTATGTTTCTTGATTTATTTTTACTTATCCTTGTGAACATTGCCTCTCCTCCATTCTCTTTTAAAATTCCTACTAAACATAAGCTAGGTCTTTCAATCTCAGCTCTGCACGCCAGGCCTCATGTGCACGTGTGTGAACACCTCAGCCCCCATGTTCAAACCCCATCCCTGCAAATGGTCCTCCCTTGGCCTTTCCTGATGCAGACTATGGCATAATTCACCCTCAGGAAGATGGACCCAAGAATGAGACAAAATCAGGCCCGGGGAGTGGTCTCAGAGCTGCTTGAGCTGTTTGGGGGTTCCAGGTAACTGGGTCTTAGAAGTGAGGAGTGCAGGCTCCAGATGTATCCATTTTTTTGGCCCTGTGGTCTCCTCACTATGTGAAGATAGGCATAGCTGGAGGAGGGCTAGAATGGAACCTTCTCAAGCAAGGGGCCCAAGGCAGGAGAACTCTCAAGACAGGGGTAAAGGCAGGGCCCTTCTTGCCCAGACCCAAGGGCAGTACCATAGGAAGCAATAATCATGCTTCTTTCAAGAGTGAGAATGCTGGTTAAGGTAAGAGGAGGAAGAGGAAGTGTCTGTGCAAGAGGCTGAGGATGTGAGGTCAGGAGTTTGGAAATACACAGAAACATGGATTTGAAAGTAGGCAAGAGATGCATGGTGAGATTAGCAGGTCTTTACATTGCAAGTAGAACTCTGAAGTCGAATTTGGGCACAGTCACAGTGGATTCAGCCTTTTAAATAGCTATTCTCTCTGCATAAAGTACACTACTCGCTCCCTGGTTTGCTACATCCCTATGGTCTCAGCTTGAATTCCACTTTCTTGAGGAGGCCTTTCCCCAACCCCTGATTAATTTATCCCTCTCTCTCTTACAACTTTCCAAAGGTTCTTTAATTCCTCCTTTATTATACCTGATCACACTTGTTAAGTTGTCCATAGCTGCCTTTTTAATTATTCAAGCTAAAAGGTTTGTGAGAACATTTGTCCAGCATCATATCTGTAGCACTGAAACACATCTGGTGGTCAATAAATATTTGGTGAATTAATAATTTGGCCTCATGGTGTTTGAGTGGTACTGTTTGAGATGGCCAAATCCAAATAGAATATCAGCCTTCTGAAGTCCTTCCACTTCAAATTATTTCATTTTAGACATAATTTTTCAGAACCGGTTACTCAGACAAAAGTGACTTATTTCAATATCTAAAGCACTTTATAAGATTCTCTGGAAAATCTAAAATCGTTCTGCTGTCCTAATATTTTATACTATAATCCTTTTATAAAATAAAAGGCTTGGGTTATATAATAGAAAAATTTCTTTATTACATGTAAAACATTTTTGCTGTTACCTATGGTAAAGGAGATAAAAGAACAACTGCAAGGAAAAGGAACAGTCCTGAGAGTGCTTTAGTTGATATCTACCCACCCAACCCCAAGAGAAAAAGATAAAGATGAAGGCACTAAGATGCTAGTATGTGGCTAGTCTCTTCACTAACCCAATCAGTCCAAACAGATAACCCATTTGACATATTCAAACAACTCTTTGAGTCACTGATAATCATTATTTGATTAGTTCCCCCAAAGCAAGACCATGCCAATTGTTAAAATGATGTGGAGATTAATCAACAGAGCTGCCACTTGACAATTTCCCCCAAGGTGGCTGTGAAGAGGACATTATTGGTTGTGATGAGTAATCCTGTGTCTTTACATAATCCCAGGTGCAAGTCCACAAATACTGAGGCATAGCCTGTATGCCACTAAAAATAGCAAAGGTTTCAGGGCTGGAGACATTGTCAACCACGCTGTCATGACCATCTATGGCTCCAGGACTCAGTGGTGGGGGAACAATATTTAACTGATGACCCTGGCAGAAGGAGCCTGTGAGTACTTCAGCCTCAAACACATAGATCAGCTTATGTGTTGTGGACGTTTTCTTGACCTCGTCTGCTAGGTTTTTGAGGTTCTTGGTAAAGTATATGCCAGCTCCATATTTTGGGTCTGATAAAAGAAAGAAATAAAAAAGATTATTATGATCTAGTAAATGATATTGCCTATTTGGGTACTAATATGTATCTCTTTCTAGTCCTCCAAATAATCACCTTCACCTGGTCCCGAGTTCCTATGTCTGTAGCAAAGGCACTCAAAGTTGTTCCCTCGAGACAAATTATCACTGATATCATCAACATGATAATAGTTTACATTCGAATATAACATTAGAGTTTATAGATACGTCAGTAGTTTTCAAAGCATTTTTATATTGATTAGATTCAATTAATCTGTGGTTTGGGTAAGATGAAAAATCTGAGATTCAGAGAGGTTAATATTCAAGTCAACATTATCAACTAAGCAGCCGACAGAGAAAGTATAATGGAAGGAAGGTTGTTTCTCTTAGAACATTGACCAACTTCTGCAAGTTACAAACAGGGATAAAACTCTAGTACTCTTAAGAACACAGCTTGAAGGGCTGGCCAGTTAGCTCAGTTGTTTAGAACACGGTCCTATAACACCAAGGTCAGGGGTTCGGATCCCCATGCTGGCCAGCCACCAAAAACCAAACAAACAAAAGAATACAGCTTGAAAATAGCATCTAATAAGAAAAGGCAGAGTATCTCCTAAACTCATGAACAGAATTATAAGAAAAATATGTCAAAATAAGGGGAATTTGAGCATATAAAATGTCATTGTGCCTGCTTCATTATTTGGAAAGAGCAACCATGGATTTGGAGAAATATACATTTTGGTCACTAGGGGAGTATTCTGTATGTGGGGCAGGAATAGGTTGTCAGTTCTCACCATGGTCCGCCACAATACCTCACAAAGAATCTCCACATACTTTTAATCTAGGTCCATGCTCACCAGGCAATTTTTCACCCGTCAGGCATTCTGGGGACTGTGATACTAAGGAGGATGTGCCCTATTCCAACCACTGGAAATGAATATTCTCCATTCTGGCATATTGTTTATGATCTGTATTATCTTCTTTAGAGTATTAAAAACATTCAGGAGGCTGAGGGCCAAATTCTGGACCTGAAGGAATCCCTGTTCAATGTCCTTTCTAATCTAACTTAGAGGGGAAAAAAAATGAAAACTTATTTGAGATCATATGCTCCATTCTTTTCTTCCTTTCTTTCTTCTTTCCTTCCCTCCCTCTTTCTTTACATTTACGTGGTACTTAACCAACACTGTTTTAGGCTCTAGAGTAGCACTAAATAGTAGAAATGCAACATGAGCCACATTGGTAATTTTAAATTTTCTAGTGGTCATATTTAAAAAGGTACAAAGAAACAGGTGAGATTAATATATTTATTTAACCCATTAGATTCAAAATGTCACTTCAACATGTAATAAATATAAAAATTATTAGAGATTTTACATTTTTTCCTTTTACAGTAGGTCTTTGAAATCCAGTGTGTATTTTATACTTAACAGCACATCTCAATTCAGATTAGCTGCACTTCAAGCACTCAGAAGCCACATGTGGCTTGTGGCTACTGTGTCGAATGGTGCAGCTCTAAAGATTCAAAAATGACTAAGATATGATCCCTGTTCTCAAAAGTTCACAAAAGGAACTCCCCAGATGGAAACAGAGAAGATATAGTACAATTTTATGTGGCAAGGTAATATTTTGAGATAAAAATCAAAAATTTTCTTTCCCAGGAATTTCTTCTTGCTCTTTGTTCCTCCACCCCTTCAGTTCTTGCTACTTTATTACCTCAAGGGCAAAAAAGATAAAGATTAGAACAAATCCAATTGAATATACATACATACACATATCTATAATATATGTATGTATAATATATATGTGAATATGTATACGTGTGTGAATATACACTAGGGTACTTCAAAAAGTTCATGGAAAAATTTGTGTTATCACTCAATTCTGTTTTCTCACAAACTTTTGAAGTATCCTTGTATATATGATATATATGATGTATATTATTATCTAATATATGATATATAATTATTAAATTCAGAAAAAGAGAATATGGTCTTGAAATTCTAGCTTTTAGAGTAAGGTTTTATGAGAGGTAAAGGGCTTTTTGAACTTAAAGCTAAAAGCCTGAAGGATTCAGAGTATGGAGTTTTTACCATAAATGATAGAGGAGAAAATAAGATATTGTAAGAGAAAATAAGATATCTAGCACAGGGCCTAATCATAGAATGCGCTTAATAAATACTTGTTGAATGAATGAATGAACCCAATAAGAAACTGCAAGTATGTAGGCTCCTTCCTGCTGCATTCAACCAAGTCCTACAAGCAAGAAATTAAGTCAGAGCTGGCTAGAATGCAAACTTAGATAGAAAATAGAAGATAAAGTTTTGTTAACGGAAGCCTGCTCTTCCTGTGAGTGGCCATCTAAATTGACTTAGAAAACTTCTTAAAGAAAACACAGGAGAAACACTTCAGGAAATAGGACTGGGCACAGACTTCATGAATACGACCCCAAAAGCACGGGCAACCAAAGGAAAAATAAACAAATGGGATTATATCAAACTAAAAAGCTTCTGCACAGCAAAAGAAACAATTAAAAGAGTTAAAAGACAACCAACAGAGTGGGAGAAAATATTTGCAAAATATACATCTGACAAAGGATTAATATCCAGAATATATAAGGAACTCAAACAACTTTACAAGAAGAAAACAAGCAACCCAATTAAAAAATGGGCAAAAGAGCTAAGTAGGCATTTCTCTAAGGAAGATATACAAATGGCCAACAGACATATGAAAAAATGCTCAACATCACTCAGCATCCGGGAAATGCAAATCAAAACCACATTGAGATACCATCTAACCCCAGTTAGGATGGCTAAAATCCAAAAGACTATGAACGATAAATGCTGGCGAGGCTGCGGAGAAAAAGGAACTCTCATACATTGTTGGTGGGACTGCAAAATGGTGCAGCCTCTATGGAAAATGGTATGGAGGTTCCTTAAACAATTGCAAATAGATCTACCATACGACCCAGCCATCCCACTGTTGGGAATATACCCAGAGGAATGGAAATCATCAAGTCGAAGGTATACCTGTTCCCCAATGTTCATCGCAGCACTCTTTACAATAGCCAAGAGTTGGAACCAGCCCAAATGCCCATCATCAGATGAGTGGATACGGAAAATGTGGTACATCTACACAATGGAATACTACTCAGCTATAAAAACGAATGAAATACTGCCATTTGCAACAACATGGATGGACCTTGAGAGAATTATATTAAGTGAAACAAGTCAGGCACAGAAAGAGAAATACCACATGTTCTCACTTATTGGAGGGAGCTAAAAATTAATATATAAATTCACACACACACACACATACACACACACACACACACAAACCGGGGGGGGGGGGAGAAGATATAACAACCACAATTATTTGAAGTTGATACGACAAGCAAACAGAAAGGACATTGTTGGGGGGGAGGGGGGGAGGGAGAAGGGAGGGAGGTTTTGGTGATGGGGAGCAATAATCAGCTACAATGTATATCGACAAAATAAAATTAAAAAAAAATAAATAAATCCATATAAAAAAAAATAAAAATAAAAAAATTTAAAAAAAAAAAAAAAAAAAAGAAGACTTAGATTCCTAAGATTTGGGACACTGCAGGGCTGAAAAAGCCAAGAACTTTGATACTCCAAATGAAGAGAGCTTCAATGGTGATGATAGTACTGGTGTCTCCTGGGCTTGTCTAGCACGGTCTGTTGACAGTTCTCACCAGCTCACAGTGTGAGTCCATTGGCAAAGTTCACACTACGGGTAGTGTTCCCCACTGAGTCTATTGTCTGAACTGCCTCAAGGCAGTGGCTGTTAAGCTAAGGATAGGGAGATGGGCAGAGCCCAGAGGCCAGTAGGTAAAAGACCAAAATCTTGAGGCTTAAAAACTTTATGGAGACAAGACCTTTGACTGGGTTATAAAGACACAAACTTGACCAGATGCAAATAGGCCTCATGCCTGGTGAGTTTTTTATGAAACTGTATTACTACAGAAACCACAAATTTGGCTACAACGGCCCAAGTGCATGCTAGCCTGTAAGGCAATCCATGGCACCCTGGTAAGGCAGTGGGCCTAGAAATGGCCAAGGGCCTCAGTACATGTAGAAGATTTTCCCAGAGCGCAAAGCAAGTGTTACTCCACTCGCAGAATAGGGAGTTCTCATTATCCAGCAGCATGTGATGAGTGGTGTGGACCAATGACTATTGTGTGTTTTCCTTTTCCCCTTTCAAAACCGGAATCTGGATTGCAGTTTTCCTGCTCCTTCTCATATCACTATTTAATGAGTATGTTGGGGCCATGCCTTGCCTTTAAGCTTTAAGAGAAAACTGTCTGAACTTGAGGCTGATGATGAGACTGGATAAGACTTTGAGGCTGTCTTCCTTGGGAGGATGGTGTGTGAATAGATGTTTTGGGAAGAAAGATGTTTATAGATGTTGGGTAGGCAATTAGTAGTGTCTGCCCCAAGACTGAAAAGAAGGTAATTGCTAGATTTGGAAAATAGTAGGATAGTAATGCTCTTAGTGAGAGTAGTTTAAGTGGGTGTGGATTACAGAGAAGCCAGTTTAGGAGCAAATGAAAGTTGTAGATTTTTAAGACTTTGCTAAGGAAGGGACCATACTGATCATCACTTTACTGGTGATGCACCCTTGGGAATTCATTTATCTATTTTTACCCCTAGAAATTGTATATGTTCAATTTTTACAAGTATTACCTATGTTCTCACTGGGACAAAGAAAAGATGATTTCCAGACCCTTTGCTTTCTAGAAACCAAGAGTACTGGAGCTGGCTCCACAGCAAGGATCATTCTACATATTTTGAAACATAAAGATCAAGAGCCACATAGTTAATGGATTAGGTCAAATCAAGCTGCACTGCTAGGAACCCCTCCATGATTGTTACTTAACTCCTTAGCATCCTTTGGAGAGATCTACAGCCAGAATTTTTCATCGGTGATTGAAGAGGAAAGGGGACAATATAGCAATTAAGTATGCAATATTTTTGTACAACCGAAAAGAGACATGAAAGCTACACTTAGCACTCCTATGGCTGAGAAGAATCTTAAGACGTTATACACTTTACCTGCCAGATCATACCTAATTCATTCACTAACAGACTACAGGAAATAAAGAAGATGGAAGAGGAAAAAACTTTCTTAAATTTAGGAAAATGCTGTTTTAATTAAGGGATGAGGATGGTTTGGTGGTATTGGTGATAATTTTGTTGAAATAAGGGGGGAGGGGGAAGCCCCAAGGTGCACTCTGCAGATAAGACACAGAAACACAGAAATGAGAAAAACAGTGAACTGTATATCTTACTGCTCACACTTTCATCAACATAAAACACAACATCAACAAAATATATGGGGTTGGCCAGTTCACGCAATCAGTTAGAGTGCAGGTCAAGGGTTCAGATTCCCTTTTTTTTCAGCTGCCACCCCCCTTCCCACCAAAAAAGAAAAAGAAAAAATGCAACCCTTTCCAAAAGACTTTACCTCTAAATCCTGGTCACAAATAATCTTCTCCCCATAGCAGCAACAAATGCTATTCATGAGCCATTTGCTGATATCTAGTCACCAATTCCCACATAGAGCCCCAGATGATGAGGGGCTGACACCTACCACAGGGCACTGAGTACATTCTTTGAAAGCCAACTCTGCATACCACGTTGCAGAACTGGTGTGGGACTTGTTGAAACAACCTGCGGCTCACAGGTTCCCTACACGATCTCCCTTCCATCATTTTCTTCTTTCTTTGGAAGGCAGCCAAGAGAATCGCATTGTCTATCTTCTCCACCTATAACCAAGGAAGAGAAAACTGAAAAAGAGACTGGAGAACTGCTTCATAAATTTTTTGTTACACTGTTTCAAAACTAAAAGTGCTTATCTGCACATTACTTTGCATACAACTTGTTTTTCATAAAAAGTTGCATAAGAGTCTCTCATGCCCTTAATACTCCCCTAGTTTGACTTCCATCTCTTCAAAATTCCCTGCCCCTCCTTTGATAAATTCATTTAATAAAAATTCACTGAGAAATCACTATGTGCCAGGCACTGGTAACACAGATGTAGTCTTAACCCATTTAAAGCTCAGTTTAGTGAAAGATAAAAATAGGTAAACAATTGCAATACAGTGTGACAAATGCTATTCCATTTCTTTTCTTTTGCTCTGAGATGGGCAGATAGCTCTTTCCTGGATCTTGAATCTGTGCCTCTGTACATCCTGACATCATTTCTACCTCCTGATTCCAAATGTGCCCCTTGTGCCTACCCTTCCCTGCCCTCCTTGCAGTCTTACTCCTCGGATTCCAGGTCAATGCGCAGTTGGCTTCGAGTCATCAGGAAGTGAGCCTTTTCTTTTTTTTTTAGCTGTAAAACTAAATTAATAGTAAGATGAGCCTCCCCTTAATTCAGTATACCTTTATAACCCGCAAACCACATTTCGCAAATTGTTTCTCTTGATCCTGAAGTTCTTGACTTAAAGGCACTGTACATTTCAGAAATGTGATATTTTGTTTCATTTCATCCTGGTTTTTTGGTTGCTGATAAGTCCATTGTCCTAAAAATGAGAAACACAAAACTTTGCCTCAATGCCCTGTAAGAGGGGGAAAGTTTGTAAAGAAATTTAATGAAGCAAATTCTAGAAATTTGGAGGAAGAGATTAGCCAGTTTAAATTGTATGCTTCATATTGTTTAGGACATGCAAGTAGCGCTCTAATACTATGAGAAGTCATGGGATAAAATAGAGGGGTAATAAATTTGTCTCCAAATGATTTGGATCATGACACTGAGGGCATGTGAGAAAAAAAGATACACACACACACACACACACACACACGCCCTCCCCTACAATCAATAGTGTAATGATGATATACAATTGTGTTGCGCATAGGAAATGTTTGTATTTTTAGCCAGGATATGCCTATCAACAAAAAGAGATTGGCACAGAAAACATTAAGGGATGCTGGAAAACAATATGTCATTTATACAACATTTAAGAATTTCCAAAGAGATTTGTCATCTCTATCTCATTTGATCATTACAGCACCACCACCGAAATAATATAATTTTACAAATAAAGAAATTGAAGTTCAGAGAAGTTAAGTAACTTTCCCAATATCACATAGCTAGTAAGTAAAGATCTAAGATTATAAATCTGGCTTTTACCAGTGCTTTCTGTAAGGGGACAAGGCAAATACTGGAACAACTATCACTCATATAACACCCAACCGAGAAGAACAAAATTTGGAGATTAAGAGTCCATGGTGTCTTGTCTTTCCTCCATCCCTCCTTTCCTTTCCTTCCTTCTTTCCTTCTCTCCTTCCTCCCTTCCTTTTTTAAATTCAGGGGGCAACCTGTTTTTGTCCAAGGGATCTCCTTATTGGACTAAATATACAGATGGACAAGTGGAAACCCAAAATAGGCTTGTTTTCTCTTGGTTTCTTCTCAGTTTGACTTAAGACCAAGTAAGTATATTAAAATGACTTAACCTCCAGTACATTATATAATTAAGTGGGCTCAATTTAACCACAAAAAGCAGATTATAACTGTTGGTGGAAATGTAAACTACTGAAAACAGTGTGGAGATTCCTCAAAAACTTAAAAACAGAATTCCCATATGATCCACCAACCCTACTACTGGGTATATATTCAAAGGAAATGAAATCAGTATGTCAAAGAGATATCTGTGCACCCATGTTTACTGCAGCACTATTCACTGTAGCCAACATGTGGAATCAACCTAAGTATCCATCAACAGATGAATGGATAAAGAAAATGTGGTATATTTATACAATGGAATACTATTTACCCATAAAAATGAATTAAATCCTTTCATTTGCAGCAACATGGATGGAACTGGAAGTCATGTGTTAAGTGAAATAAGCCAGGAACAGAAAGATAAACACTGCATGATCTCACTCATTTGTGGAATCTAAAAAAGTTGATTTTACTGAAGTAGAGAGTAGAATAATGGCTACCAGAGACTGGGAAGGGTAGGAGGGGAGAGGAGGATGGGGAGAGGTTGGTCAGTGGGTACAAAATTACAGTTAGGTACGAGGAATAAGTTATAGTGTTCCATTACACCATAGGGTGACTATAGTTCACAATAATTACTGTACATTTCAAAATAGCAAGAAGATTGTGAATGTTCTTAACACAAAGAAATGACAAATATCTGAGGTTATGAATATGCCAATTACCTTAATTTCATTATTATACACTGTATACCACGTATTAAAACATCACACTGTACCCCATAAGTATGAACAATATTATGTGTCAATTAAAAATAAATGAATTTTTTTTTTTTTTTTTGTCTTTTTCGTGACCGATACTCAGCCAGTGAGTGCACCGGCCATTCCTATATAGGATCCGAACCCGCGGCGGGAGCGTCGCTGCGCTCCCAGCGCCGCACTCTCCCGAGTACGCCATGGGGTCGGCCCCAAAAAATAAATGAATTTTTTAAAAAAAGAAATGAGAGTAGAATAGGTTACCAGAGACTGGGAAAGGAGAGGGGGTTGAGGAGAGGTTGATAAAAAGATACAAAATCACAAAGTTACAGTTAGATAGGAAGAATAAGTTCTGGTGCTCTAGGTTGACTACAGCTAATAATATTGTGTTTTATATTTCAACATAGCCAGAAAAGAGGATCTTGAATGTTATAACCATGAAGAAATGCATTAGATAGGCTAACTATTCTGATTGGATCATTATACAATATATGCATGTATTGAACAACAAACTGTACCCCATAAAAATGTACAATTTAAAAAATAAATAAATTCATTAAAAAAAAAAGGGCAGGTGATAAATCCAGAGAAACTCACTAGAGGACCCAGTAAATCTGAGAAAGCAGGAAGGACAAAATTCCATAGCAGATGAGCTCCAAAGTCAGGAAACTTCAAAGGAAGAGACTAAATTAAATTTGGAGAGCAATAGCTCACATTTATAAGGTATAATATTAGAGTTCAGTTCACATGAGTTCAACAAACATTTACTGAGCTCCTACTATATGCCAGCACTGGGCTGGGCAATGGAGACCCAAAAGTCCACCAACTTCTGCTGTCAGAAGTACTCACCAGGAAGGATAAAAGAGCAGCATAAAAGGGAGATATGCCTAACTTCTATATTTTTTAAATTTTATTGTTCTGATGGATATTTGATGTTCCCTATAATAATGCATTTCAAAATTATCCATTTTGTTGTTAATAAAGATAGTAACCGATTAAGAGAGGGTGAGTTTGCGTGAAACTCTGAAACACTGCTGTGGAATAATATGCTTAGTCATCAACTACCAAAAATGCCATCTTTCAGTGGTACAAGGGACCTACGAGACTATAAATTTCCAATAGCTGGGAGAATGGGTCAACCTTATGAATGCAGTTAAAGTCACAAACTCTATAGGAGATCAATGTTTCTTTGTCTCCTGTTCTCCTCCTGAGCTGACTCTGGTGTGTTTAAATATCCACATTCATGACAGTTCAAAAACTAAGTAGAAATCGTAATCTTGGTTCTCATGTTTATGTATTATTTTTACCCAGGTTTTTTGACACTGGGTTTTCTGTGGAATGTGGCTACAACATTTGTTGCAAACTCCCACTCACTTTGACTATTTCTTCCTGAATTATTTTTGTAAACACATGATGAAAATAAGTTGTCCTTGAAAATTTGCATTCGAATTTTTGGACCTCTTAATAAACCCATTCTCCACATTACAACCAGGGATCTTTCTAAAACACAAGTCTGATCTTATCTTTGCTTAAAATCCTTCAAGGTTCCCTATTTGTTTTAATAAAAATTCTGACGTCTTGCATAATTATGAAAATCTCTTTCTATGACTGGCTAACTTCCACTTGTTAGTCAGTTCTCCATTTATGACACCTCCTGTGAGAAGCCTTCCCTGACCTTGCAAGTCTAGGTCAGGGGTCTCTCCTAGGTGCTCCCACAGTACTTTTACTCTCCTCTATCATAACTAACCTGCTTGCTTGTCAGTATTCCCAATTAGACTTTGAGCAGGAACAATGTCCATCTTGTTTATCACTGTATCCCCTGGACCTAGCACAATGCTTGACACATATCACGGGTGCAATATGCATTAGTTGAACAAATGAATGACATAATACTCTGTCTCCCATGGTAGCATTTTGAATGGTGTAATTTCCTAGTTAGCTCTAGGGCTCTGTTAAAGGGATCTCTCCAGACCCAGATTTCCAGTTATCCTGATGAGTTTAGCCCCACTGAATGGGAGACACTTGAGTGTACCTCAGGGTACCAGTGAATAATTTCTTTGGTGAGAGGCTCATAGTAATTGTAGGGTTCCTAATGCTGTCAGCAGCAAATAAATGCACTGAGCAAATAAAACTCAGTAAAAGAAATAAATCAGGTGGAAAGTGTCTACATTTGAATGCTCCATCTGTAGAATTAAAGATGTACTTTTGTGTTTTTTCCCCAGGGCCTGGGCTTGGGTTTTACCCTAAGTTTTCCATGTAATTGCCTTTTTTAAGCAATCTATATCATCATAAGTAAATCCAATCAAGTGTGTGTGTGTGCGTATGTATTTTCACTTACTGATAAATAACCCTGATGGCAGAAAGAGAGCCAAAAATAGTTCATAAAAGTGTATGACAACACAGAACGAGAATGGTTTGCCCTCTCCTCTCCCATTTTATCTCTTACCAACATACATGCGTGCATGCTCATACCCAAAAGAAGGAAGAGTTGGGAGAGCTGGTTTTTTAACTTAACAGAAAGTTACTCACCTGACAAGATCCAAAGGGCTCGCTCCCTTTTTCCTGCCACTTCCTCCTGAACTTCACACAGCATATATTCAATGTTCATAACCACCTCAAGGAGGTCAGCACGGGCTCCTTTAATCTCTAAATTTGCCTTTCCCGGACTGATATTCTCTGAGATCAAGACACTTGAGGTTTCCTGAAGCTGAGACAAAATGTCATGTTCCTTTTTCCCAAGGTAGAGAATATGATTATTCTCAATGATGTGGTGGTCCTGGAGGGTCAGTATCCTTTGGATCCATGCACTGGCCTCACACATCTCTTCTTTGTTGAGTCCTATCAGGTTGATGGCAGGTGATCCATCTTCAAGCCCATTTTCCCTTTTCTCCTCTTTTATCCACTGGGGGACTGAAACAACTATCATAAGCAACCACAGAAGGCTGGTGGGTTTTAAAACAGTGCAGAACAAAACACCATGACCAGTTTACTCCAAGGATATTGTCACTGTTATCAGTAGTAGCAGCTCCAATTAAGTACCTATCTCTGAGAAGTGTGCTGGGTATAAATGCACGGTTTACATTCTCCTTGGGCACGTACAGTTTAGCTTAAAAGGGGTTGGCTTTATTATATCTTGCCTCTGCTGTGTTGCCTTTGTCAATTCACAGATGAGTTCACCTTGTGATCTCACCCTGGATGTTAACCGTTATTTCCTGCTGAAAGGGATTTTCCTTAACCTCTTGTTACTACTAGCAACAAACATCCCTGAAAGCCATAGAGCTTAAAGAGTGAAAATTCTTTTTACAAAAAAACAAACATATATTTCTAATTACAAAGATAATACATGTTTACTATTGAAAAATTGGAAAATTATCAAAGTAAACAAAAGGAAGAAATACCCATAATTCTACTACCTGGGATTCCTTATTATATCTTGTCTGTGTGTGACAGGACATTATGGATCTCTTACTGTTTAAAGGATAGATCTGGGCATCACCCCTCCCCATCTTCACAACAAGCATTTTGGAGCTTAGTTGATGCTGCTGCTGCTGCTGTTGCTGCTGGGACACAGTATATCCTAGCAGAAAAGAAAATGGGACCCAGTTCCAACCTACCCACATGTGCCCCACTCCACAAGAGGTAAAGATGTTATATAAATATATAAAATAAAAGAAGAAAACTCCCTGATGAATTAGGGTGACTCTGAACCCAAACTGCAAAACAAGGGGCAGTGGACCAGGTAAGAAAGAATTCATAGGTGAAGTAATATCTAAAATATATAAAGAATTCCCTCAAATAATTAAGAAAAAAAAAAAGCCAACCCAGTTGGGAAAAAAAATTCACAGAAAAGGAAACAAATGACCCATATATCTGTGAAAAGATGTTTATCTTCATTGGTAATCAGGGAAATGAAAAATCACCCACCAGATTGGCAAAAATTCTTAAGTCTGACAATATCAAGTGTTGGAAAGGATGCAGAGCAACTGGAAACCCTATATATTCATGACAGATATAAAACTAGAACAACCACTTGTATAATTCAAAGAAGCTTTCGCACTTGTACATCAGGAGATGTGTACAAGAATGTTCAAATTCTTGTTGGTGACAGCAAAAAACTGGAAATAACCCAAATATCCTTCAACAATGGACAATTATTGTAGCAATGAAAAGGAATAAACTTGGACTCATGAATGAGTCTCAGAAACATATTTTGAGGGGAAAAAGTAAGTTGAGAACTTGTGTTCTAGGCAGTGTTCCAAGTGCTTTACATGTATTATTTTATTCAATCCTCACAACCCTAAGAGATAGGTACTGATAGTACTCCCATCTTATACATGAGGAAATTGATTCAGAGAATCATGGTTATAGGACTAGTAAGTGGTGGCTGTGAAGCTAACAGGTGTGGGTGTCTAACTGCATCCAGTGCTCACACAGTCTGCCTCTCAGTAGTGATCCCAGGACAATAGTGGTAATTAGCATCTTTCTCCTGATATTGTAGTTGGGTGGTACCAGGAGCTATGAAACAGTACAAGGACACACCTAGTAATAAGAGGGGAAGGATGGTCTCCCTTTGAGTAAAACTAAAAGCCAATGTTTTGGGCAACAGTAAGAAGTGACAGGGGGTTTTTAACTGGAGCATACTTTTTTTTTTCCCCTTTAACTCTTGTTCTGCCTAGAAGCTTAGATTACTTTTTAGGAGAAAATAAAAACAACACATGGTGATATTTCATTTATCCATCATTACCAGGAGAGAATAACTGTTCTTCTTGATAACTCAATTGTTCAAATCACTAAAGGATACTCTTCTAGCACCAAAACACACTTAATTTGAGCTAGTTATTAGCTAAATATTTCTAGTGGGAATACACTTCTCTGCCTTCCTAAATAGTTTAACCTTTCCTCAATAATCTGAGATGATCATCATTAATCATTATTAATGTCAATTATTGTCCTGTGCTATATAATTCCTTTACAAAGGTACTCAAGAATTACTAAAGTAAATAGTGACACTTGCCCCTAATATTTCAGATTAATGACATATAGACCTTTGTATGCTCCTTTTCTATATTATCCTCACCTAAAACTCTTACCTAGCTTACCTTATCTAGCTACCTGTACTCCTTGCAGTTCCCCAAACACACACTGCATTTGTTTGCTCCTATGGGTTTTCTTCACCGTGGGTGCCCCTCACACACACATACCAGCTCTGACTATTGAAGATCTTGCCATCCTCAAAGTCCAGCTTGGAACCATTTTCATCCATGAAGCCATTCTTGACCCCTTCCAGTCAGAAGGAATCTCTCCCTCCTCTGGGCCACCTGGGGAGTTTGTTCATCCTCATTCACTATTTATCTCCTAGCATTTGATTAATGCTTTGCAATTACAGAACATCTTTACATATAAAATCTCCAATTATCCTCACAATGGACTGTTATTATCATTTTTACAAATAAATAAACAGGCTCATAAGAAACACAGTCCCAGACCAGAACTTTTAAAGTTCCCCGTTCTTCATTTCCAGCACTTCTGTGCCACTGGACATTCCATCTCAGTCCACTCAAACCCTACTAAAAGGAATGGATTATAGAACAAACTCAATCCTTCTCCAACCCCCAACAACCAGAACTGGTTTAGTCCAGTGATCCCAAACCTGGCTCAGTAGCAAAAGTGACTAGGTAGCATTAAAAATAGCCAAACCCAGAGTTCCTTTATCACAATCCGTAGAGTTGTGGCCTATGCACATCTGTGTATTTGTGTTTGTTTTTTAAAATTTCCATCATGATCAAGTGATTACTCAGGCTTGAGTAGCATTGGGTTAACCCATTTATCTAGGATTACTGACATGTGTTTTCTATAATTACTAATGAGTAACCCCAGTTATATTTTCAGAGCAGAAAGGGTGCTTGGCTTAGCCATCTTATGGAGGGCAGAGCTTTAAAAAAAAAAATGTATAGACATGTATTTGTGAATGAACTACCCATACTGTGGATTATCTACTGCAACTTAGTCTCCCTCTGTTATATCACCAAACTGGACTGAGCAAGAATAATATCAGGGTCAGGTATAGAGCAGGTTGGTATCCAAACAGGGGCACAATGAACTATATTTGGCTTATTTATTCCGTTAATTCAGATGATCGAGAACAGAATGAACCTATGCTGGAAGCCTCTACATGTAGGCCTGTGAATTTCTTACTTACAACTCTTATTGTTGAGATTCAGCATCTTGGACTTCTTTACCATTTCAGCACTGAAAGCCTACCAGAAGCAAAAACATAGCAGAGAGTTATAAGCAAGGCTTATAGCCATTATCAAAATCTCTCTATCTGCACACACAGCACTTGACCTCAGCCATCCACTCTGTCAGTCCCCATTCCCACTGCCACAAATATAAAGCAACCTTTAGGAAAGTCCTAGGGTAGAGTATCACAATCTATTAGACTATGTAGGGGAAACAAGTATAGGAAAAAAGAAAAAAAATCTGATATTTACAAAAAGAACACTATATTTCAAGGCAAAATATAATCTTCATTCATTCAACAAATATTAATGCCCTGACTATTGCATGTTAGGCACTGAACTAAACCTGTGGATATGTCACTAAAGAAGACAAATATAGGCAGATGCTCTTGTAATTAATAAAACACAAATTCATTTTAAAAAGATATACACACACCAAACTTTGGAGATTGAATAAATTATCTGTTTTTATGAGTTAAAGTGCTTAAAATTGTACCTGGCACATAGTAAGCATTCTGTATATGTTAGCCATTGTAATTACTATACGAAAGTCTATAGACAAAGATTGTGCATATGGCCATTCAAATCCTTTAACATAGTGTCTATTGGAAATAACACATCTCTCCTAGGGTTTGGAACCAACACATGCATTTCTCTTCTTTGTTCACAGTTGATACAACTGGCAGTACAAACAGTCCCTGACTGATACATTCAATAGAAACTTGCAATTGGAATTTTGAATTTCAGTCTTTCCCCATTCTGTTGATATGCAGTACTGTCCTCTCTCCTGATGTGGGGCAGTGGAAGCAAGCCACACCTCCCAGTCAGCCGTGCAATCATGAGGGTAAACAACTGATACTGTACACTACAGTATACTGTATTCAATAAATCACATAAGAACATGAGATATTCGATACTTTATTGTAAAATAGGCTTTGTAGTAGATGATTTTCCCCCAATTGTAGGCTAATGTAAGGTTCTGAGCACATTTAAGTTAGGCTAGGCTAAGCTATGATATTTAGTAG
Source organism: Cynocephalus volans (assembly GCF_027409185.1). Classification (NCBI taxonomy): domain Eukaryota; kingdom Metazoa; phylum Chordata; class Mammalia; order Dermoptera; family Cynocephalidae; genus Cynocephalus; species Cynocephalus volans. Next base: position 122,996,518 of record NC_084460.1, on the reverse strand, counting down.
GTTAGGTGTACTGAATGTATATTCAGCTTAGGATATTTTCAACTTATGATGAGGTTATTGGGACATAACCCCATCGTAAGTTAAGGAGCATCTATAATTACTTCGTTGAAAAGACAGTAATTAATGAGGTAAAGACTAGATTTTGCTTTGCACTTGAACTTTAACAACAGGATATTTTCTTCACAAATTGCATTTGCAGCTGATATTTCCAGAGCAAAAAGTGCTCGATCTTACTACCATATTTAGTACGTGGAGAGATCATGACAGGATAATTCCCTACCCTGCATATCCAAGAACTTGGAAATAAAACAAATGAGATAACATTATCTGCTGATAAATAAACTAATAAGAACTGTCATATCTAATGCATAAAAATCAGCTGTCTCCAGAAGTCACTTTAAAAGACAAGATGTGTTACAAGGTTAGAAATCATTAGGCAGGCATTTGAGTTAAATGTGGAAAAAAACTAAACCAGTAGCAATAACACTGAAGACAAAACGTGTGGATAACAAGCAGGTAGTCTCCAAGGAGTTTGAAAAAGTGGACCCAAATGGTAAGAATTTGGCAGTGTTTTTCCATCTCTGTCCATGAGTGACCAACATCTCATCTGAGAGATGTCAGTAATGTGTCCTAGAGAAGGTGTTCCTTATTCTGAGACATAAAGCCTGGCACAAGGTAGATATATAACAAATATTTGTTAAATAGCAATCCATCCCCTTTTATAGATACTCAACTCCACCCAGGACCCTTATCATCATGAAATACTGGTGAACACAAGTACTCCAGTCAGCTGGAGAATCATTTACTCACTGTCAATTCTGAATTGGAAAATATGAGTATGAATATAAATATCACTTTACTATATATTTAATGTAAGTTGGTCTTCTGGAGTCAGGTCAACTCTGGATGTCTGACAAATCCATTTCGTGAGGACTTATGTAAGCTGCCCTTTGACCTTTCTGTACCCACCTCTCTCATTGCAAGACTTATTTAGGAAGAAAAGATGTGCTTGTTAGAACAGAGGGGTGTTCATATGCATGCACACACATCATACCTTCATGTGGATATAATACAGTATTAATGTTGAAAAAGCCTGAAGGAATGGTCAATGTTCACCATGTAATGTAAGTTACTATGTGAGATAATTCTCTCCTTTGAGTTACAGAACTGAAAGATGTATCATTTCTCAAGTTATTTTGGGTTGGCTGGTTAGCTCAGTTGCTTAGAGCACAGCCTTGTAACACTAAGGTCAAGGTTCGGATCCCTGTACCAGCCAACCAGAAAAAAAGGAAATATTTTTTCTGTGTTTTGTTTAATGGTTCAGAACACAGGCTTTAGGGGCACAGACAGACCCAGGTTAGAATCTTGGTCTGGCCACTTGACTGGCTGTGTGCATATTAACCTCTGGGTTATATTTTCGCATTTCTGAAATGGAAATGACAACAGTGGCTTCATCACAGGATGAAGGGAGAATGAAATGAGACAGCTTCTTGTAAGTACAGTGCCCAGCAGATGCAATCAATACATGACAGCTATTTCTATTATTAGCCCCTAAGGGAGCCCTCAGACTGTGGTTGATCTTTCCACTTTTCTAGAACTGCTGTGTACTTTTTGTTTCTATGATGGAGAGAATGAACCTTCTTTTCTAGACATGGTTGATTCCTCTTGTAAGGATATGGTGCTTCATAACCATATGAAGGGGCTGGCGGGTTAGCTCAGCTGGTTAGAGCACAGCCTTGTTACACCAAGGTCAAGGGTTAAGATCCCCATACCAGCCAGCCACCAAAAAAAAGCAAACAAGCATAAAATGATATTAAAAACAACAACAATAACAACAAATAGCCAGTTCAGGGATATGCTTTGGTCATGGCACCTATCTGGGTCCAGTGACTGTCGTTTGCTTGGGGAAAACTGGTGAACTTTATTCAAAAGACAGGATGATTCATTTTCTCAAGAAGGTGAGCTCCTTCATTGGGTCATTCACCATCCTCTTGCCAGTTAGTTGTGGATGACACACAGTGGTGTACTGGAGTTGGCTTATGTTGGATCACGAGAGCCCACTGTGAACATCTCTTCCAACTCCGCCTTCAGTGATGTCACACTGACATCTTGAAAGCAGCCATGGAAATGAGCAAACGCTACAAATCTCCCTTTCTAGTCGGGTAGCAGAATAAGGATTTTTAAACTTGTTCCAGGAAAGAGCAAGCTGGAACAAGTATAAATTCATTTCCTTGTGGGGAGAGATGAAATGGTAACCACGTACATGGAGTAGGCCACGAGGTAGGAGGACGAGCAGCAGAGAGCTAATGTTTGCAGCCACTCTGCCAGGCACTGAGCAAGTATCACTAGCAGCTGGATGTTGCTGTCGGCAGAATCAGAAACCTATGTCTTGAAAACCTATCTTAAGGTGCTGTATCTTATTTCATTTTCTTTTTATTCTTCCTTAACATCATTATTGTCTTTTTTGAAAATGCCAGCTAAGCAAGGATAAAGCAAAGAGATGGTTGGCACTTTAAGGGCAGAAAAGCACAGCAACATATACTAATTCTGCTGAATATATCAGAGACTTATTAACATATTAGGAACTCAGCTTGATCTGTCCACTCTAAAACAAAAAGCTGAGATGAAGTGAAAACTAAAGAAGCTGGACACGCAGATTTCTGCACCCAGACACAGTACCCTATACACATGTCCCTCCATTTTGTTAGAACACCACTGATTTCCCTCTGAGGTCACCTACAGATGAGTTAATAAAGAACGGACTGAATTTGAGGATGGTAGTACAGGGGTATGGCAAAAGTAGCCAGACACACCCCTGCTGTCAAAGACCTTATCATTGGAAAGAAAAGAGGAACAATTCACTTGATTTAGTAATAACTCAGCACGCAGTGAACTACAGCTCATTGCAGTTGATATAATAACAGCTAACCTTCATGGAGGGCTTACTGTGTACCAGGTATTGTTCTAAGTGTTTTAAACATATATTACCTAATTTAATCTTCACAACAGCTCCATCAGATGATAGTTACTGTTCCCATTTTAAAGATGAGAAAAGTGAAGCACAGATAAGTAAACCAACCTGCCCAAAGTCACACAGCCAGTAAAAGGCAAAGCTGAGATTGATGGAGATTTTAGAGGGGAAATTGATTGACTGACTGATTGATTGACTGAAGAGAAGACAGAGAATTTGTTTTAAATACATTGGATTTGAGATGACAGGTATCCAAGTGGTAATGAGAGGATTAGAGATGCAGGTCTGAAGTTGGTTCAGAAGACAGGAATTTACAAAAGTTATGGCAGAAGTCCTAAGAATGGTTGTGTTTTTGGAGAAAGAGAGGAGAGAGAGGAGCGGAGGACCCAACGTGGAAACTAGGAGGTTGCTTACTTTTTAGGAGCAGAGGGAAAAATAAATGCCAGCAAATGAAAAGAGAGAAGCTAGGCAGTGGAGTAAATATGGCTTCTATAATGAAATTCTTTACTAGGGCAGAGGTGGGCAAATTATAAAAATTAAATTTCACTAAGTTAGAATACCACCACAATGTAAAGCACCTAGCCCCGTGTCTTACATTGGAGATAATAAACAGATGTTGAATGAATGAATGAACAAACTGTATTTCTAAGATACTAACTTACCTTATATATTTCCGGTTCTTGTGGGAAAATCACAAACTTTATGACTAAGTGTTTTTTCGAATGGGCTTTGGCAAATGTTAAAACTTCATCAAACATAATATCTGCTGCTGTATCCTTCGCTATGTTAATGCATCCAGTCCCAAGGGCAGGAAAGGATATGGAAGTTACGTTTAGCTCAATACATTTTTCCAAACACTTCTTCACTGCATCTCTCAATATCTGTAGGAGAAATACAAATTTAAGATCAGACTTTGAGTTAAAAGTAAGACTTCACTTTCCCCTTGAGCCTGTCTATATTTTACAATGCCAACTTCCACTCTCCCTCAGTCATGTCCATGCTTCCTCAGCAGGCAGAGAGGTTTCATTCCATAGGGAACCCACTAGAGCTATCAGGTAGATGATGAAGAATGAAAGGGCTAAGGAACTGAAGTAACTGAGTGGCCCATTTTGTGCTATTCAGGACAGTGGGATTGTGATTCCTACCAGTTTATGTGGCCTTGCTCATCTCCCAAGTTCAGAGAGTCAACCATCAGTTTATCCCTACTCACCTGCCACTTCCAGGTCAACATACAGAGCTCTTGAAAGCTTAGAAAGGGGACAGAGATTAAAATAAGAAAGCATCTATTCAAGGTCATTAAGATCTATCATGTAAGTTCTCCTGGAGAAGTTCTAATATTTCTGGCAGACTTAAACTTCCATCAACTTTTCAACATCAAATTGAATACGAATATAGGAAGGATTTTTCTGTGGAAGGACCTTGGAAAACTGAGGGATAGAGAGTGACTGGAGGGCCAATTTGGGATTAGAGAGCTCTCTAGACAAGAGAAGACAAGAAATGGTGAAGAAAAAAGACAAGGGCAGAGAAGGGGACTGACTTTCCTCTTTCCACATCTGAGTGGGTTCCCCCTGTTCTTTAATGCTTATATTTTATGTGCCTCAGGTGAAGAGTCAGCTAGAGAGCCAATCTCCACTGCAGGCACGAGTGGGAAGAGACAACAGGTAACAGATTTGACTGGAATGGTGCTGGAAGGGAAATGCCAACTCATCCTGGGATTTGACACATGGAAAGAAATATGGAGAAGCTGAATCCCCCGCCTTAGGAAAAGGCTTACAGGGTCACTGGTGTAATGAGATGAACAGGTGTACAGACTGAGGGCGCTCTGATGTTTCGGTGCCCATTTGCAGTATACCCACTTGAAATAGACATACTGTATTAGTTCATTTCTGTTGCTTATCACAAAATGCATGGAACTGGGTAATTTATAAAGAAAACAAAGTTTATCGCTCACAGTTTTGGAGGCTGGGAAATCCAAAGTTCAGGGAACACATGTGGTGAGGGTCTTGGTGGTGGCGACAGTGACCCAGGGTTCTCACATTGCAAGACAGTGGAAGCAGAGAGAGCAAACTTCTCATGTGGTATTCTCTTTTTAAATCCCTTAGAAACATGCCCGTGACCACCATTTTTAATCCATTCACAAGGGCATGGTCCTACAATCTAATCTTCACTTCAAGGCCCCACTTTTCGATTACCATAATAGGACTTCCCACCCTCTTTATACTGTCACAGTGAGGACTAAGTTTTGGGGGGACATTCAACCCAAGGCACAGGGGTTAGGTAACATTTTAAATTAAACTTCGTAAGATAAATTGTGGCAACTATACTTGTTCAGTGTTTCAGGTATTTACAGGGGTAAATATTCCATAAATGTAATGAAACAATGCAAATTTAACAAAGACTGGATAGATTACGGAGCTACATAAAGATAAATTTATTTTGAACTTACCAGATGTTTAGAGTAGCTTGATTGCCACAATACATGGTATATATATTTACAGGGCAATTTAAATCCTTTCGTGACCAGTACCAACTGGGAACCTAGAAACAGCTTACAACTTTTGTCAAATTCTCTTTCCAATTCATCTCCTGCATGTTGTAGAATTGATTTTGACACAGGTCCAACTTTAAGACCAGATGGGCTTACAGAATTAACAATTACATCTGTCTGAAAAGGGAAGAAAAGAAAAAATTCACTGTTAAATTCCTTCTTCTTAAGTGACGAATTTAAATCTTTATTTTCCTGATGAGCTTTGAAAAAATCTTTTTGAAGATCCTAAATCCAAAAAAGTTCACTTAATAATGGGTAGAAATTTCCAAAGTGATCATTTGATTGCCATGAGCTATTTGTTCTATTCAGAAATTATATAAAGAAATGATGATATCATTTTTATTGCAAATATCTGCTAGCCCTGTGCTGAATTATACCACGCATATTTCTAGAATCTCAGCATTCCCTGTGATTTGTTTTAAGCTGTAGCAATATATGGTTTCATTCTCCACCATCACTTTTTGCTATTTCTGTGTGGGTTCTTTGTTTTGTTTTAAATAGACAGGAAATAAAATTTCTCAGGAAATTTCTACCTCATAATGTTTTAAGGTAAGTAGTACATGGTTAAAGAAAGTCCAAATGAGACAAAAATGTCTTCAATGAAAATAGGCCTCCTCTTGGTGGGGTCCCAGATCCCCTATTTACCCACCCATCCTACAGGCAACCACTTTTACCAGTTCTTCATCTATCTTTTCAGAAACAGACTGTACATATACATGGGTTGTATTTTAAGTAATATCATCTCCTAATTAGCCCTTAGAACTGTGCTAAAGGAGGTTGTGTCCTTCCTTCCCTCATGCCCAAATACCCCTGATCATCCTATGGCTTTGGCTTCCTTTGGGGGTAACTTAAGTACTTCTCATGGATGTTCATGAATGCTTCACTTTGAAAGTGCAATCAAAAATTGCAATTTTGGGGCACTGGCACCCTTTAAAAATTTTAACGCTTCTAATGTTGTTGGCATAAATACTATAAAATATTTTGTATTAGGTATAAATACAATAAAATTTCAGTTAAAGGGATAAGTTATTCAATTAGGATGTTTCCACTGTAATTTTAAATTGGTATATTAACAACTTCTCAAATAAATATTTCATTTCATGGGGTCCCCTCAATTTTCTCTCTAATTGTCTTATGGCAATAAGTGGTATTTTTACAGATGATTAAATCTATTTTTTTGGCCACAGGAGAGTCAGAAGTATGACATCACTGATCCAGAAAAAAAAGAATATAGCTTTATATTCTTTCTCTCTCTCTGCTGCAGTTCCAGCTCCCTGCAGCCCCATCTTCTTATTTATCATTAATTTGCTGAACACCTAGATGCATCCCCAGACCAGGCCCTGGAGCTACAGAGATGAACAAGCCATGATCCTCCAACACCATGATCCTCAAGGTGTTCTCTGCCTAGCAGGGGAGCTGCACCAACTCAGAAACATCTAGGGTCACTGTTACCCTGATTCCCGGCCCTCCCTGCCAGGACACTCGCCTTTGTGCCCAATGAACCCCAGCTAAGTGCTAAGTCACACGCTGCACTCTCCACAGCCCCTGGCACAGAGCTATACTCACAGAATGTGACTTACAGCTCCACCTGGGTCTCCTGACTCTACTCAAGCCCATTATTATCTGTCTGTCAGTTCCTCTGTGTCTCTCTGATCAAGTTACTCTAACTACCCAGAAAGCTTCCCCTCCTGCCAATTCATACCACCATAACTTGAGATCAGATTCAAAACTCACATCTTCTGAAGTAATCTTTCTTGGTCTACTACATTCCACTCATCACAAATTTACATACTCTTAAATAAAGTTTTGTTTACTATTAATAAGTTGCTTCAGAAATGTTGAGATGGTTTGTCTCCCCAGTGAGATTTTTCAAATAAAGAATCTTTTTTACATAAAAAGAATATAATGGATTTTAAGTTCCTTGGGATCAAAGATTGTTCTATTTCCTCATAAAGCCTAAGAATAGCAATAGTAATAATAATTACATTTATAATGTGCCAAGCACTATTCTAAGCATTTTATGTGTATCAATTCCAGCTCTATAAAGTACTATTATTATCCTTATTTTACAGATGAGGAAACTGAAGACCAAAAGACAAAGTTAACATACTTCAGGTCACCCAGTTAGCACACGGCAAATCTGGTATTCAAATTCAGATGGGCTAGCTCTGGAGACTATACTCTTAACCCTAACAAGATGCTTTCTACAGAGTGTTGCATAGTATATAGTCAAAACACTTAATAGGAAATTAACAATTCAGGGATCCTCTTTGGCAGTGCAAGAGAACAGAAACGAAGACTTACCTTCTGCATTTCAATGTGGCCCTGGACAATCTGGAGCATGAGGTTGTTCGTGACCCTAATACTGAAAGGATGGGTGGTGGCTTCTTGATTCATCCAGGATCCTAATTTATTCTTCCCAAGGATGAGTTCTGAAGTGGTTTTAAAGGCAGCAACAGTAGGGTCCTCATTGCTCACCAGGTGAATTTCTTTCAAATTACTGGCCACTTGCTTCTCTTGGAAATAAGTCTTGATAGTTTTTACAATGGTCTGTGTACACAAATCCAGAGGGAATTGGAAAATCCCTGAGCTCACAGCTGGAATCGCTACTGTCTTAATGTCATGGTTATGACCAACATAATTCAGAATACTTACAATGGCCTTTTGCAGCTTATGGATACATCCCTGTCTATCCCTCTCCACCCACCGAGGCCCAACAGCATGGATAATCAGTTTGCAGGGAAGCTTCCCTGCTCGCGTGATAGCTATCTCACCAACTGGTATTTTACCAAATTTGGCAACAAATCTTCCACTCTCCTCTTGGATTTCAAGGCCACCAGCCTTCACCAGGGCCAGAGCCAGGCCTCCCCCATGTAGAAGTTCTTCATTGGCTGCATTCACCACAGCATCAACAGCATGTCTGGTGAGGTCATCCTTCCAGACAGATAACTCTAACTCAGGAGTCAGCATTGTACTGAAGACTTGCAGGGACTTGGTGTTACTTTCCAGGACTGGAGAGACCAGCGTAGAGATACAGCCAAACTTATTCTGGAGGACTTCACACAGCAGACTCTCATTATTTTTTAAAATTCTGAAGTCACTGTGATTAATGGGAATTTTCCAACTATAGTTTTCTCCAAGAGCATCAGTCCCTGGAAAAGGAGAGAAGATTAAAAAATAAAGAAATGAGCCGGGGTTACTTTGAGAAGGCTGTAATTCCACCTCATGCCAGGAGACTGCATTTTCTATGTGCAAAAGAGAGATGAACTTCCTCTAGCCCCCTTCCTGATTCTCCTTCTCACCTATCCATGTAACTACACCAAGGATATCCAAGAGTTTTCAACGTAGGTCACCTATAAAGTGCCTGGCATATAATAAATACTCCATAAGTGATAGTTACTGTGATACAGATGATGAGAAAACTGTGTATAGGGGTTCATGAATATTTCTAATTTATGTAAAAATGGTCAGTTTGGGAAGACTCATGCTTTAGGCACACGTTTGGAAAGGACTAAATTATGAGTCAAAAATATGTGGAGGCTTTATTCATAACTTTTTTGCTTTTGTCAGTGTCTTAGTTTGGGGTCTCTTAGAAGTGACCTTGAGATAAAAATTTGTGTGTAAGTAGTTTATTTCGGAGGTGATCCTAGAAAACAGCAGGGACTCGGGGTGGGGAGAGTAGGATGGCAAAGTAAGACACAGGAAAGGAATAAAGGGTGTGTTCCTAAGCAAATGAAGCTCAACTCCACTGGTGGCCATGTGCCTCAGAGTTATACCACTGGAGGGGTCATTATAGGAGCTAGGATATTTATCCAACTTCTATTGGTCACTGGTCAAAGCTGCTTCTTGGTGGGAAGGGGTGGGGAGAACATTGGACCAGCAAATGGGAGAGAGAGCACTGACAGTGTCTGCTACAGTAAATAATTCTTTATGATACTCTAGTTTCACGGCACAGTTTTGGTGGAATTAAACCTAATTAAAAATTTACTATATGTGGCAGTCAAGAAGATTGCTGCTCAGTTCCCCTTCAATTTGGTTATGAAATGAGTAATATGGTTAGCCGACAGCCTCTGGCTATTAGCCCCTCAGCCAACATAATGCTATTCTCAGGGTGGTCTCCATCAAAGGCTGAGCAAGGCCATTTATGGCCAATGTGGGACTCCTCTAGAGGGCAATCTCAGGCTGGCAGAGGCTCAGGTTTTCATTACAGTCTGACGGCTCCACCTGCCCAATCTGGTCTCCTCTCTTCACAGTGAACCTTTTGCACTCCTACGACATCTCAGCTTCTGCTTCCTGGAGAACCTAACCTGTGACACTGTATTTCATGGAATCTAAGACATTGTAATTGTATACCTCTGAGAAAATAAAAATGATGACAATTAAACTGTGGCACACCATCAACTGATGAAAGGTAGCCTTATTTTGGAGATGGTAAAATGTTAACAGAATGTGTGTATGCTAAAATAAACAAAATGTTGTGATTATTTATATTTTACTTCAACTTCCATTTCTAATCTGAGCCCCCTAGAAAGAAGACCTCTGGTGGCCTCAATTACCAAAAAGAAGCAGCAAAAGAGTAGTCATGCCTGAGCTTTGGTTGAAAATCTCAAATGGGCCACTCCTAGGATTAAACAGGTACCATTTGGCTCTTACAGCTCTTGTTGAGCAAGGGGCAATGAGTTGGTCACCCCTTCCAGCCAATTTCAGCTGTAGGGTTGTGGTCAGAAGGGTTTCACATCTTGTGGACAAAGGAACCATCAATGGATACAGTAAGAGAACACACTGCTGGTGTCACAGGCCTCTGATGCATGTTCTGGGTCTCCGCGGTCACGCATCTGAGCACTCAAGGGAAAGATAATCTTCTGTATTCCCCTTTCTCCACTGTGGAAAGATCTGACCAAAGATTTTCTGAAACAAGAATGAGAACGAGGTGATCCTACCTGATTTTTCATTGTAAGCTGCTGCTCCAGCACCCTGTAAAAAGTGAGAATGGCGTTTTAAAAAATTGAAGCTGAATGACTATAGATTACTGGTAACAAATACATCCTAATAAACCCAAAGCAACAGAAACCTTGCTCAAAATACTGGGTTTGGGGGAGGGGGGAGCACATGTGTTGTGGTCGTTTTTTATCTGCATGCCTGAAACACTTAAAATACCAAATGTTCTAGCAAACATTGACCCTACTCCACTTCCCTAGAGGCCAGTGCACTTCTAATTCAGGATGAGATGAAGGACTGGAGATAAACAGTTGAAAAGGCCCAAAGGTCACAGACCAAAATGACCCAAAACTCTGGGCAGGACTGGGCAGGCTCCAATCCCCAAAGGCTTGTGGGGTTTCTCTCAACAGAATAGAAGGGATGGGGACATAAGCCTCATCAGCTGCATCTCCCATTCACCAGTAAGAACCCCTCTCAATTACCTATTTCATGACACAAGCCTTTATGTGGAATTTTTAGGTTTAGCAGATGAGGTGCCGTTCCCTATTCCCTTGTTTTCATTCCTTCCCCATCACCCTCCTTCCCCTATCCTGAGAAAGCAGAATTGCTGAATGAGTGGAGAGAATCAAAATGATACTGAAATGACATTAAAAAAAAAAAAAAATCATCCATCCTCAAGTTGACTCTTGATTAGATTAGCATATTCTTGATTCCCCATTTACCACATGGTGCAAGGAGAAAACTTTTATTGAGCTATTAAAACCAAATGAGAATGTCAGGCATAACTGAAGACCCCGGATTTCTTGCTGTTATAGGGAGAACTATTCAAGGTGTTCAAGGTTCATGATGTATATAAATTTATGCTTTTTACCATAGAAAAGGCCATCCTCCAGGTCTCCGGAAGGTCTTTAAATGTTTATACTCTCTTTTGCATTTCCAAGCATAAACTGTAATTCCCAGATGTGGTGGCCTACTTCTAGAAATGAAGAAAGAATTCAATAAGAAGTGACCACAATCTTAGAGAATTTGGTATGAATATTTTGAAGGAGGACTAAACATAGGTTCTGACTTTGAGTAGTTTTTAATTTCAGTGATGAAGACGTACACATTGTTTTGCTATTGTTACCATTTACCTTCTATTCTTTCCAGGAGAGGTTCCAGTTGAAACCATAATGGCAGTCCAGAGAAGGGAAAGAGCTCTATGAGCTGGAACAAGGAAAGCTTTCCAGAGAGGGTGGGACTTGAGCCAGGCCTTAAGGACAGGACAGGCATTTACATATTTAGAAGAGGAAGATGAAAACAAAGTGGTGAGACAGAGCGCAGCATGTCAAACTGTCAAGCGACAGTGAGGAAAAGCCAGCCTGAGTGAGTGAAGACTCTTGCAGAGTGAAGAATGAGGAAAGTCTGTCTGCACCTGGGAGGGGTGGGCATGAATAAGTTTGTGATAAATATCTTGGACCTAATTAGATGGGAATATCTGTATAAAAATCAGAAACTGGGAAAAATTACATTTTGATGATTTTCCATCTAATAGGAATTAAAGACTGAATTTTTAGAAGAATGATGATAAAAATGCTTAAAGATACAGTTGCCCACACTTGTTGCTATCTTTAGGCCTCTGAAATGATTTCTAATGTCTTGCAATAGAAAAATTTTGCACAACCTCTACAGCATCAGAGCACTAGTATTCTTATGCATCCAGGAAAGCAGCAAGTCCAGTACAATCCAAAAATGCAAGGACAAGATGAATTTTGCCTCCACGAGGGCACTGCTGTTTTCACAAAAGAAGGGAGAGTCCTGGGCCTGCTTTGGCCTCTCGTGGGCTTTTGCTTAAGATGTTGTTGCACTTATTTCTGTCTTCAGACCAGGCTATAAAGGCCTAGGAACAGATGTGGCAGAGGGGCAGCATTCATTTAACCCCAGGGAAATTAGAAACAAGGAGCATATTCCCAAAACATTAAATTTCTTCCATTTTATAAACAACAGTAACAACAAAAGCCTTACCAACTTTCCATCACTGGTTCCTACTGTTTTTCCCGCTTTTCATGGACAAACCAGACTTCTAGAAAGAATAGTTGATTCTCCTCCTGTCCACCTGCCCACTCAGCCCACTACAGCCTGGCTCCCCACCTCCTCCCGGCACACCTCTAAAACTGCTCATCAGTGTGTGTTCTCCACGTGGTCAATCCAATGGACTATCTTCTTCCTAGTCTTTACTTGATTCCTAATCTTTTACCCTTTTCTATAGTATTTCACTCTTTGATTCCTGAAACTTTGCTTTCTTGGCTTCTCTTGGTTCTTTTGTTACCTCTCACTTTGCTTTTATAGGGTTTTCCCCTGGATTCACTTCCACCATCCACCCCTTACTTGTTCACCCCTTAATCATTTGCCCCTGGGTTCTTACAGCCACTTCTTATCTCATTTTACATACTCTCCAAGGGTCATCTCATCCACTCTCGTGGCTTCAACTCACCAACTGCAAATATGACTCCCATATTTGTATTTCCATGCTATGGCTCTCCTGAACCTTATTTTTCAACTCTACCTGGATGTCCCATAGTCCCATCAAACAGAGCCTCTGCAAAATTGGACTCCTTATCTCCTCATCCCCATTCCTGCTAAAATCCATGCTTTATCTCTTGGTTTCCACAGCTCAGTAAATGATACACCATTTATCCACTTGAATCAGAAATCTAGCAATTATCTTTGAATTTTCTCTTTTGTCCCATATCCAGTCCATCTCTGGGTCCTGACCACCCAAACCACTTTCAAATATGCCCCTATTCTCCTTGCCTAGTGATGCTGCCTCACTTCAGGGTCTCAGCACCTTTTGCCTGAGCTATGGCAATACATTCTTTTCAAAGATTTAAATGTATCTAATTTTACATTTCATTGTGTGAATAGGTGTTATATTTGCATGGTTCAAATTTAGAAAGTATAAAAGGCTCTCTCTGGTCCCCCTCACTAAATTCCCCTCCCAGAGGCAGTCAGTGCTTCTTCTGTATTCTTCGGAGACATTTTTACACAAAAGGTAACATCTCCTACAAACTCTTCTACATCTTACCCTTCCCACTTTATACATCCTGGAGATCTTTCCATATTAGCACATACAGAGCTTCCTTGTGTTTTTGTTTTGTTCTGTTTACTGCTCACTGTATTACACTAAATAGACATTGTATAGACACACTAAAGTTATTTAACTGCTAGTTCCTTATTTATGGACATTTAAGGAGTTTTTAATCATTTGTTATAAACAAGGCTGTAAAGAACAACTTTGTACATAGGTCACTTCGCATAGGGGCTAATATATCAGTGGGACAAATGCTTAAAAGTGGATCTGCAGAACTGTAAAGTATATGCAGTAATAATTCCAATAGTACTGCCAAATTGCTCTCCATAAAGACTGACACATTTCCAGTTGGATCTTACCACCAAGTGCAAGAACCTTATCTCTGGACTTTCTGCCTCCATTCATCCCTGCTTGGACCTGTGCCCTCCACATCCTTGTCAGTACCATCTTTCCAAAATGCAAGTCTGGCATTTCACTCTCCTGCCTCCCCTGATTACAACCCTTCAGTTTCTCCCCACTTGTCCTCAAGACCTTTCACCATCTAGACTTGTGCTGTCCGAGGTGGATCATGAGCTACATGCAGCTATTGAGCGCTTGCACGTGGCCAATCTAAATTGAGATGTGATGTTAAGGGGAATGAAAACACTGGATCACAAAGACTTAGTATGACAAAAAGAATGTAAGATATCTCATTACATACTTAAATGATTAAATTTTGGATATACTGAGTTAAATAACATATCACTAAAATTAATTTCACCTGCTCCCTTATACTAGGAATTTTAGAACTAACATATGACTCCCATTCTATTTCTATTGGACAGCACTGATCCAGGTCGGCCCTTCCTCCCTCATCTCCCTCACCCATCTCATCTCCTCCCAGGCCTTGGGTGCCCTCTGTGCTTCAGACCACAGTGGTCACTGCCTCAGAGGCTCCCACCCCTCCCGGAGCCCCCCCCCCCACACACACTCATTAAGATTCTGCCTGACACTTACTTCCTCTTGGAAGGCTTCAAGAGATTTTGCTCCTGCGTTCACAGGTCCGCCTCCTGAGGTCAGGGACTGACCCTGTCTTCATTCCCCAGCAGGCAGGGCAGCAGGCGGTCGGTGCCCCGGGCCAGATCAAGCAGTGAAGGCAGAAAAGCCCCAAGAGTCAGTGTAAAGGGTCGAGTTGGAGGGAGGAAACATGAAATAAGTCACAATACAGGTGAACAAATTCAATTTTCTTATAAAAAGTAGGTAAGTTTAACAAGAATTCAGAATGTGAATTACATTTTAGCGGCAAACAATAGTAATAACAAAAATAACAGTTACAAAGAGTCACAAACGCAGGAGAAACTTACTTTCTTTGCCTAGTCTATCTCCTCACGTGGGGAGGTCTGGCCCTGGGACCCCGGTCCCCGCCGCCCCGCCCTAGTCTGCAGGAGAGGGACCCCGAGACCCCAGAGTAGCCGCCTTCTCCAACGCCCACCGCCCGGGACACCGACCTGCTCACTCGGCGGAAGACGACAGCGCGGACGGCCGAGAGAGGCGGAGGGAGCGCTCTGCCGGGAACAGGGAGGGACCTCCGGGGAAGCGAAACTGAAACTTTGCGCCCCAGGCTGCGGGGCGGACCGCGCCTTCACCACGGTCCCGGCCCAGCTGCGTCCCGGAGCCCCGGCGCCAGCCCGACGCGGACAGCCATGGCCTGCAGCCTCCCGCCGCCGTCCCCGCTCCTCGTGCGGGTGTCCGAGCCCGGCCCCCGGCTGCACAGGAAGCTGGAAAGCTACTTCCAGAGCCCTCGGCTCTCGGGCGGCGGAGAGTGCACCGTCCGGCCCCTCGGCCTCGGCGCCCCGAACACCTTCCGGGTGGAATTTAGAGAAAGAGCAGGTGAGCGGCAGGCAGCAGGTGCGGGTTTCCAGGCAGACGCAGTTCAGGCTGACAGAGAGCAAGAGAAAGCGTGGCACTGGCGGGGTGGGGGAGGGGACAGGAACCGAGGGCCCCTGCTGCCGAGAGACCCACTCACACCGACAGTGAGGACAGAGCCCGCGATCTGGTATGACGGCACCTTAATGCCGATTCTTTTCCTGACTGAGTCTCAGCGGTCATCTTCCAGCAGACGCCTGTCAGCGGCTGTCCTTGACATTTAGGCATTCTGTTTTTAGGCTTTTTTTTTTTTTTTTTTTTGTCTTTTTCGTGACGGGCACTCAGCCAGTGAGTGCACCGGCCATTCCTATATAGGATCCGAACCCGCTGCGGGAGCGTTAGCGTCGCTGCGCTCCCAGCGCCGCACTCTCCCGAGTGCGCCACGGGCTCGGCCCCGTTTTTATGTTTTAAATAACGATTCCGTTGATTTATTTTTGAGGATTACAAAAGTAATGTATGCTATAGAAAAGAGAAGAGAAGAAAGAAAAAAACCGAAGGAAACTACCTGGAGATAAACAACGTGAGCATTTTGGTAGATTTCCTTCCAGCCTTTTTCTATGATTGTCAACAAACGTGTATTTACAGATTTCTGAGTCTGCACTTTTGATTTCTGCTTTTTTTCATTTAACTGGGTAATGAGTATTATTCCATATTATTGAAATAGGAGACTGGGGACAGTTTCAGAAACATGACTTTTAATGACTGGACAATGTTTCACTACCGTTAAGCTTTGATTCCTACAGTAAAACTTAAACTGCTCACTTTAGAGTTCTGAATAGCTCCCCTGTACCCTCTACCCCCATCACGGACCCACCTTCTAGGACACAGGGAGCAGCCTTACTGGGAAGGTGCTGGGGCTGGGTATAAATACGTGAATAAGAGAATTATTTGAAATCTGTCTCATTTCTGTGTGTGTATGTGTGTGTTTAATGTCTCCACTGAAGCTAAGGAGGGAGTGTTGAAAAAAGAAGAGCATCAAATTTTTGTTGACGAAAAACCCGTGACCATTTTTTTGCTGGAACCCACTGAAAATCCAATAGAGAAGAAAACGAGACCCAGAATTTCTTCATTGACACAGTCACAAACAGGGGCACAGTCTGATGAGAAGCATCCAAATGAAGGACATGTTCCTGACGATGTGGATTCCTGTGTCCAAAAGGCAAGTATTCGTTTTGTAATGTTGAACGTGTTAATTATCCTGATTTGATCATCACACATTGTACACAGGTATGGATATTCAACTCTACCCCACAAATATGTATAATCCATTATTTTCAATAAAAGCAAATATCTTAAATAAAAAAACCACAAAAAGCAAAAACAAGAAAACAAAAGGTGAGTATTGAAAGGAGGAGGTGGCTGTGTTCCTACAACTTCCTCTCTGATCACCACACCTCGTGCATTATTGATGCACAAACCATGTGCTCCCCAGGTATGGGCCAGGCACTGTTTTAGGCACTGGGACCTAGGTGAACGTAGTGGACAAGGCTCCTGTTCTCATGCAGCTTGTATTGGGGGTGGGGAGGTGCACAGAAAAACAATAAGCAAGTAAACAAAATAAATAAAACCATTTCCAAAAGTGAAGTGCATTTCAGAGAGAGTGATACTAAGAAGAAAGTAAAATGAGGTTTTGCCTCCCAGAATGACAGGCCATGGTGAGCCAGAGGAAGATGGAGGTGGTGCTACTTCTGGCCAGAAGACAAAAACAACTTCTCTGAGGATGATACATTTGGCTTGAGACTTAAATGATGAGAAGGAGCCAGCCATGTAAAGATTCATTCAAATAGATTTCCACTGCCTCTGTGTGCCAGGCACTGTTACAGGAGCTGGGGACACAGCCAGGAACATGGCAGACTCTGCCCTCAGGGACCTTACCTTCTAGTGAGGGAAACAGACAATAAGAGTAAACAGATATGTAATAAAATGTCTACCAATGATAAGTGCTGGGAAGAAAAATAATTCATGGTAAATGATAGTGACAGAGCCACCATTTTAAATAGGATGTCAAGAACAACCTCTCAAATGAAGTGACCTCTGAGTAGAGAAATGAATGAAGTAAGGAAGCTACCCAACGGATTCCTGGGGGAAGAACGTTCTCGGCAATGAGAAGCACAAGTGCAAAGTCCACAGACAGGCACTTATATCTTGAGCCCCAGAAGGTTCAAGGAAGCCAGTGTGGGAGGAAGGCAGTGAGCAATGGAGAGAGTGATAGGAAGTTGGAGAGGTGCTCAGAAGTCAGGTCTTTGGGGATATAGGTAGGGACTTTAGATTTCCACTTAAATGTTAGGGATTCGTTAGATGGTTTTGAGCCAGGGGAGTGAGGCGCTCTGATTTATATTTCTAAAAGATCGCTCTGCCTGCTGTGTGAAAAACCAAATGTTGGAAAGGGCTAGAGTGGAAGGTTAGAGCCCAGTTAGGAGGGGTCGCAGTGGGCCAGGTGGAAGATGAGATTGGCTTGAACTCTGGGTAGTCCTGATGGAGGTATGAGAAGTGGCTGGCTTCAGGAAACATTTTGAAGATCTAGAGGAAAGATGTTACATGCAGAGAAAAGAACGTATGCAAAGACCTTGAGGGGGAACAAAACATTAGAAATTTTGCTTTTATATCACATTAAATTTGCCTCTGTCCTTTTTATCCTAATCTGCTGTGTCTGTCTTATATTTGAGCTTCTAAAAGCCAGGGTTTAGAAGGGCCCAGCAACTTTGCATGCAGTCAAGTATTTAGTTTAAAAGAGAGAGAGAGAGAGAGAGAAGAGAAAAAACAGTAATAGGAAAAAAACATCCTTATATTCCTATATTTATGACTCCCTTCCAGGCTCACAGACTCCTGTAAGGACCACAGCACCGAGAAAGCGGAAGTGCCTTCCTTCCACCCTAGTTCCCCAAGGTCAAACAGATTGTAGCAGCATGAGAACACAGATCTCTTGGCTTTTAACAAATGTTCATGCCCAGGCTGTACTGCAGACCAGTTACATCAGCATCTCTGAGGATGTGCCTGGGCCTCAGTTTCTTTTTTTTCCACTTAACTCCCCGGGTGATTCTAATATGCAGACAGGACTGAGAACCTCTGGGCTGTAGCATCTAGGATTTGAGAGGAGTCACTCACTGCTAAGGGGAGACATAGTGGTTGTTTCTCTAGTCATTCTCCTGAAAAGATGACTGTAGCCCTCCCTGCATGTATGAGAGATTTTATTTGTTCCTGTTCCTTTTAAAATTTCAGATCTTTCTTACTGTAACAGCTGACCTGAACTGTAACCTGTTCTCCAAAGAGCAGAGGGCACACATAACTACTCTGTGCCCCAACGTCAAAAAAATGGAGGGTCACAATGGGATTGAGATGGTGTGTGGTGACTTCAAAGATATTGAAAAAATACATTGCTTCTTGAGTGAGCAGCTCCTGGAAAATGAGCAGAGGCGTGAATCTTCTCCTCCAACAACAGAGAGGAAGCCACTCAGTCTGCAGGACCAGATCGGCTACATTTCTCCTTCCAAACCAAAAACCAGGCCAGAAGAGGAAAACAACCATTTTGAAGTCCCCTTGCCTTTCTTTGAATACTTCAGCCATACCTGTCCTGATAAAATAGACTCAATAGAGAAAAGATTTGATATAAATATCAAAATCCAAAAGAGTTCTCCACATACAGTCAGTTTAGACTTCATCGCGAGTCAATCAGGTGACGTAGAAACAGCTGGTGAGTATTTTGTCAGTGAATTTCAGAAGAACACAGAACCTCTGAAGCAAGAATGTGTCCTTTTACGAGACAGTAAGCAGACAAATAAAATCAAAGAGGAATTGAATCGCCAATTTACAAAGCTCCTTATAAAGGAGAAAGGAAGAGAATTGATTCTTCTTGGGACCCAAGATGACATTTCAGCTGCCAAGCAAAAAATCTCTGAAAGTCTTGTCAAGGCACCTGTGAAAATATTGGCTTCTAGTCACATGAATGGAATTGATATTGACACTGCTTGCTATAAGCTTTTAGAAGCTGAATTACTCCAGGAAGCATCAGAGATAGACAAAAAGTACGACACTCGCAGTAAGGTTTTGGAGAAAAATCAGAAAACCCACATTCTGTTCGAACCTAAGGACAAGAATGTAGATCTGTCTGTGCATGCTTGTGCGTGTTTCATTGATGCCTTTCAGCATTTCTCATGTCAGCTGACGAGAGAAGTTCTTTTACTGAAAACTTTGCGCAAGGAGAGAAAGCACTTACATGGGACCAAGTTTGCCGATGACTTTAGAAAAAAACATCCATATATACACTTTGTAGTAAATAAAGAGTCAGTGACTTTGACTGGTTTGCCAAATCACCTTGCAGAGGCAAAACAGTATATCTTAAAAAGAGGGGAACTGTCTCTGCTGGCTGGAGAGAAATTGAATGAGGATCCTGAAATACCTGTGGACATTGATGGTAATGATTCAAAAGTGGCTTCCCCTCCATTCAAGGGCTCTGCCAGTTTTGAGAACTCAGAAGTGGACAAGAAGAAAGAGGTCATCTGTGTCATCTGTATGGACACCATTAGTAATAAACAAGTTTTACCAAAATGCAAGCACGAATTCTGTAGCCCTTGTATCAAAGTCGCCATGTCGTACAAGCCAATCTGTCCTGTCTGTCAGACTTCCTACGGTGCCCAAAAAGGGAATCAGCCAGATGGAACCATGAATTATAGTTTTTTATCACTTCCAGGTTATGAAACCTGTGGCTCCATTGTGATTACATATTTTATGAAAGGAGGCATACAAACGGTAAGTGTTTCTGAGGTTCATGGGTTTCTTTCCACTATGCTAGGATTACCAGAGCAAAAGAGACTGTTTGATACCTATTAGACTGTATTTCCCAGGTAGTTATTTCCATGGTCATTTGCAAGAGATTGAAATAGTGATAAAGTCACAGCATTTGCTTATAACTTAGGTATCTTTTGTATTTATTCTTAAGGCAGAGAAAGGGTAGGTGGAGATTATGTGTTAGGGTGGAGAGAGTCAGGAAGGTGGATAGTGTTCCCAGCATGAATTTGAAAAAAGAGGAGAAATGTGAATTGTTGACACTTTTCTTGCTTTTAATTTGCTCTATCTACAAATGAACACACCTATATATACAGTAAACTTTAGACAGGGGACTGTTTTCACATAACATTTTCTTATCTTCATGCAGGAAGAGCACCCAAACCCAGGAAAGAGTTATTCTGGAACTCATCGAACTGCATACTTGCCTGATAATGACGAAGGAAGGGAGATTTTGAGACTTCTTTGTAAGGCCTTTAAGCAAAGGCTGATTTTCACAGTGGGGGAATCTCGAGTATTAGGAATCTCAGATGTCATTACGTGGAATGATATCCACCACAAAACATCCCAATATGGAGGACCAGAAAAGTGAGAGCCTTTTGAAATGTAATGGTTGCTAAACAGAGTGTAGAGATTATAAAATATGGCAATTTGAGGATGTGGATATAAGGAGACTTTATAACAGTGGTATTGGGTATAGTAAAGTATTTTGAGAGATGCTAATTGGCGATGATGACCTCAAAGACAGAAAGATTGGTCCCCATAACCTTCTACCCTGCCAACCACAGAATGGTTATTAAATTTTGCATCAAAGGGCAAGGGGTTTCAGAATCCAAGGTGAATGATATTCTAAGTTGATTTAATTTGGACCATCATATCTATTTGAAGGGTATATCCTAGGAATCTTATTTACTTTGCTTTCTCTTAAGGTCACCTTTCTTTCTCACCTCTACCCCCATCAGTCTACAGAGAACCTGAACTCATTTGACCAATAGCCCTCTAGAAAACGTCTAAGTTGTAAGGGCACTAATGGTGGTTGAAGCTGAGTTACAGGAAATCCAGTTGTTCTTTATGAAACTCAAATAGAATACCTCAGACCCTTGGTATTCAAACAGAGAAGCACTCTGAGACCTTTTCACATCCCCAAATTTGAAAATCCTACTAGCATGTGATTACAAGTCCCTTCCCCATAAAATACAGCATATGATTATAACTTTATGATAGTCACTACTTACAATATACTGAGAATTTAAAAAGCCTGGTTGTAAGGCAGATATGCTGGTCAGACAGCGAGGCTCACTCACTAGCTGAATGACTCACATTGCACATTTAATAGTGATTATAAGTTATCCACCTTCAAGATTACCTGTGAATGTTTGCTACACTGAATATTAAATCCTCAGATGCCAAATATCTATTGTACAGATTGGAACCGTTTGTGGTGAAGCTAAAGGAATTTTTTTTTCTGCAGATATGGCTACCCTGATCCTGATTACCTGAAACGTGTCAAAGAGGAGCTGAAAGCTAAAGGAATTGAGTAAGAAAACTGCTGGAAGGCTATCTCAACCCAAGCTTTCAAAAGATGTATTTTAGGAGGCTGAGTTAATGCCAATCCTTATGTAGAAACACCTTTTAAATTTTTTCATCTCAAGAAGTGGTTTGTATACAAGTAAGAATTGGCTGGCCTCATTTCTGGAGTAATACTTTTTTATGGAAGACAAAAACCCCAAAGATCTGTGTGCAGAGTTGTGCAAGAGGTGCAAGATTTTGCTGCAGAGGTGTCATGTCTCATTCTTGTGTCATCGTTGGAGTTAGGGGTGGGTCTGAAGTCATCTGTGTTTTTCAGTTGGACCACCAGTTGCCAATTGATCTTTTCAGTGCCATCTCTGGGGTGGTCCTTTAGTTTTTTGTTTGTTTATTTGTCCCTTTAATTCCTACCTGTGAAAGTGAAATCCTAGCGTAAATATATATTTTTTAAAAGGTTTGGATATGGAAAATTAGGGACGCATATTCCCCCTCCCTTTCCCATGGCAAGAAAGTGGCCAGGAGCAGAGACTGGGCAATTTTTGGTAATAAATGGAATAAGGCTATTATTTCTAATGACAACTGGTATACAGTTGATGCGTAATAGATTTTTGTTGCCTGACTCAGGGATATATGCTGCCTAAATCTTTGGCAGAGGCAGGATATGGAAGCCATTTCTGGAATCCTCACCACTGATTTACAAAACTCAGTTTCCAACTCCAGAACACTTGGTGTCTGAACTCTGACCAGGCCCGTAACCTGAGCCTTGCTGCCCCCCTGCTCCAGGTTACAACCTTTCCCATGAGGTATACTTGCCCTGCTACATGTTTCTGAACATTTTTTCCCCTGGATATTATTGTACTTTTGAATATACCCCACTTCCAGTTTTAACAGATAAGTTACTTTACTTTCCATCTATCATTTTATGGTAACTGTTGTTTCCACTATGGAAGTTTTTCATTCCTTTATTAAGTCCCACCAATTCATGTTTTCTCCCTTAAACTCTTTCTCCCTGATACTCTCTCTGGACAGAAATAAGGAAAGAGTTGAACCTACTGTAAGGAATATATGACATGTCAAATTTTTCTTTTATTTTGGTGGCTGGCCCTTACAAGGATCCTAACCCTCAACCTGGGTGTTATAAGACCACACTCTGACCAACTGAGCTAACCAGCCAGTTCCAAATTTTACTTTGAAATGGTTCTTCAAGTCAGAAGAATGCTATAATAACAAATTATCTGGTTATCCATGTCCCATCCTCTCCAAAAACGGTGAATGATATATCTTCTTCTTTTCCTAAAGAGATATATACATTCACATATAAATTTTTTTTTTTGGTCAGATGATAATAGCTAAAATTTAATGAGTACTTATTTTGCCCCCTTTGTAGAAGCTTTACATCTATGTGATTGATACAATTAGTATCCCCATTTTATAAATGAGAAAACTGATGTACAGAGAGGATAAGTAAGTTGCCAAAGGTCACCACATTGGTAAGTAGAAGTGCTGGGATTTAAACCTGGTAGTTGGGATCTAGGGCTTCTGCACCCCCAAGTCATACTGTCTCCTACAGGGGCACTTCTCCATGGAGCAGGCTAAGGAGTTCCCTTTATTCTAGGCTTCTCTCAGAAATAGATTCCTGCACAGTGCACAAAGCAAATTTCATTTCAGGAAGTCCTATTTGAAGAACTTAAAAACCCAGAATCTTTTCCTTTGTCTAGAGAGCTGAGGAAGCTTAAGCAACATGATATGTCTCTTTCTTTAAAAACTCAGATTATACATTTAGTTTTTAGTGATTCATTAAATTCTCTATAATATGATTAATTGATTGTCTTCTATCTAATAATCTTTTAGCTAAATTTGCTCCAAAGAAGCAAAAGTTTTATTTCTACTAAGTTCTGGATCCTAGATTGCAATGTGTGCATATGCAAGTTTCATGATATGAGTGTTGGTGAGCATTTAGATTACTGCCTTTGCTCTTTGGAAGGTGTTATCATATGTATCTGCTTTAAATAAAGTTAAATCCATATTTGGAACAGACTGTGTTCTTTCCTTCACTCCTTTTTTCTTTTTCCTTAAAAAAGAAAATGGGTAATTAAACAGAATTTAGTAAAGGAATTACCTACACAGGTGTGGGCAAAGGGTTAAGGGAAACCAGTAAGAGCCGATGAAGTAGCCCCACCCTCCCCTTACCATCTAGGCTGGAGGGGCAAGGGAGAGGGCATCTACTGAACCTGATAAGGGCTTC
This sequence comes from Cynocephalus volans, assembly GCF_027409185.1. NCBI lineage: Eukaryota > Metazoa > Chordata > Mammalia > Dermoptera > Cynocephalidae > Cynocephalus > Cynocephalus volans. The sequence continues at coordinate 122,972,532 of NC_084460.1, read as the reverse complement.
GCATTTTATGTTTCGTACAACACATAAAGTACAACACATAAAGTATACAATGGTATGTCGATTTTGTGTGTAGCTGTTTGCTAAAGCTTTTCACAATAGAATTCAACTACTATTGACTTCACTTCTGCCACTTTGGACTATGAAAATCACACTTCTCAATATTTTTCCTTCTTAACGCAAAGAAAGATAAAAGCAGCCTGCAGGTTTCATCTCTTCTCTCCTAGAGAAAGCATATGCAATACCCTATCAAACTATACTTGCCCCATCCTTCCTGGTAGAATTTCTGCTTCACCTCTCCAGCATCAGTGCTGAATTACCCAGATAGCTCATTGAGCACCAGCAGCAAATCAGGGGCACCCTCCTCTCCAAAGAAAAAAGAAAATTAAAAAATAATACTGAGTAGTTGATGTTTCCCTAGAAATAGAATTAAAGAAGTCATTAGGAGAAAACTCGGACCTTTGTTGGACTTCCTTACACTGATCTTAATAGTTTAGTACTGTTCTTGCTTTGATTTCCATGTAGGAGTTAGCTATTTCCTTTTCTATTGGTTGGGTCTAAAACGCAGAGCCTGAGGCATAGATTAAGATACTAAGAATTTGTTTGGGGTGCAAGCGCAAGACAAACAAGGGAGTGAGGTAAAGTAACGTGATGCAATGCCATGGGTTAGCAACCTGCTCCTGCTTCACAGGAGCCTGCTGCTGCTGGTCTGGGAACCTCAATTTTTAAGAACTCCTGGCCTAGAAAATAAAGTGTAAACTCTGCAGCATGGCCATCAGGTATTTCTCATTCTACTTTGCTTACTTCAATCCTCACAGCCAAGTCCAGAGGGCTCAGTCACACCAGAGTACCAGTGTTTCCAAAGCAGCCTATGCCTTCAAGCCTCTGGCCTTCGCTCTGTATTCTCTATCTCTCTCTCTCTGGAATGCTCCTCACCTCATTCTCCTCTTAGAAATTCCCTACTCATCATTCAAGTTCTCACTCAAATGCCACTACTGTAGGAACTTCTGTCCAATCTTGTCTTCAAATTACGATGAATCACTTATTTCCGCATTATCCTAATATTCTTACATATCTCTTAATACAGATGCACTATCAAAATCCACTTACCCTCCTCTCTGCCTTGGGGGTGGTACTGGGGGCTGACCTCTAATTACTGCATGGACTACGTTCTCTGATTGCTGATTGGGTTCAGCAATGGGAGGTACCAACAAGCGATTGAAGGGTAGTGGGGCAGAGGGGTGGGGCAGTGCTTAGGGCATTCATTTCCCTGGCTGTCTCCAGAAAGCAGGCATGGCTCCTGCCAGGTGGCTCTCTCCTATAGGTAAAGCTCTTACCAGTTTCAGTAGGTGCCCTCTCCCTTGCTCCTTCAGCCTAGATGGTAAGGAGAGGGTGGGGTGTAAAGCTACAAGACTATGCTAGTTGTCGAATTGGGGAAATCCTAACTAAAGCCAAAATGTTTCATTATTTTAGTTATATTAAGTTTCTATTTGTATTGTCAGGGCTAGGGTTCAGACCCTTCAAACCCATTGTACAGACTGGGTCCCCTCACATGCCAAGCTGGGTCACCAGACCCCTCACACGCAGGTCCACACTAGGTAATTGGGGAAAGATCCCGCGAGCCGTTGGCAGAGGACACTAGCTCAGTCCTCAGCAGTTGCAGCTGCTGCTCACAGCAGCAGCCAGCAGCAGCAGCGGCCCCCCCGGGGGCATCCCGGGGCGTGGGGGGCCCCCGTGGATCCGAGCCATGCGTCCTTTATGCTTAAGTACATAACCCAGGATACCTGGGTGCACATGCCCAAATATGTTAACAATAACCATGGAACACCTGGGCGCGTGTGCATATTTACATCCAATGCTCGGCAAGATTCTGATCATCTGAGGGGCCTGACCATTTTCCTATATCTTCCCGACGACGTGGGGCTACTTCATCAGCTCTTACTGGTTTCCCTTAACCCTTTGCCCACACCTGTGTAGGTAGGTCTTTTCTTAAGTTATGTTCGATTACTCATTTTGAGTATACCATCCTATCCTGCCAGGACATTTCATGATGCAGCAGGAAAGTGTGTATTAATCTGGTTTTTGTTTCTCCTTCCCCTTTCTTCCACCGTCATCCCAGAGAGAAGGGATCTGTGTCTAATTAATCTTTATAATCTTAAAATAATGTGAGACATATCAAGGGTCTTCAATACATGCTGGTTGAATTAAATGAAATAATGCCTTGTCAGGCCAGAGAAAAAACTGATTCCAGCCCTGTATTAGTTAACACAGAAAAGGACCCAGTGTATTCTTTTGAAGGTGGGTATGCAGGGAATGGGGGGGGGGGGGGGGGTGAAAGAATGGGATGCCCTGAAGAAAAGAGAACTTAATAATCGATCTTTGTTTTTTAATGTACCAGGCACACTACAGACTTTACCTCATTTAATCCTCATGATAATACCATGAAATTGTTATGGCTGTGCCCATTTTACAGATGCGATTGACTGAGGTTACCCAAATAATGAATTACAGAGCCTGGGATTTTGACCCAGAATTTGTCAGACAGCAACGTCTGTCCCCAAAGTGTGACACAATTCTCAGGCAGCTGCTTGCAACCTGAAGCAGAATTGGTCTTCACAGAAAAGAAAGCGAAAGAAGTTCAAGGGACAAGTCTGTCGGGTGGGGCAGGCCCTGCCGTCCGGGCGAACCAGCGGAGCTGAGGATAAGTGCGCCCCAGCTCCCTCCCCTCGCTGGTGGTCTGAGTCCTGGGGCCTCGCCTCTCGAAAACTTGCACACCGAGCGCGTCCGGCTTCCCGGCCCTCTTCCTCGGGAGGATGGTGAGGCAGGGAAGGGGCGGGGAGGCGGCGGCGGGGGGGGGGGGGAAGGGGGCGGCGGTGGGGGGGAGGCGGCGGCGGTGGGGGGAGGCGGCGGCGGTGGGGGGGAGGCGGCGGCGGTGGGGGGGAGGCGGCGGCGGGGCTAACCCGCGGGCCCGGGGCGGGGCGCTTACCCCTCGGACCTGTGGCTGCCACAAGGGAAGGGAACACAGCACGAGGCATCTTTTTCCGTTTTTGGTCTTTTTTTCCTCTCAAATTTTAAAAGTTCTTTATAAATCAGGGATATTATTTCTTTATTTGTGATACGTGTCATAAGTATTTCCTCCCAGTGTGTCATTTGTCTTTCAAGTTTGCTTATGGTGGCTTTTCTTTTCTTTTCTTTTTTTTCTTTTTTTGGGCCACGCAAACGTTTTTTATGACATTCGGATTTTTAGTTATATTTTAATTTTACACTTAGATCTTAATTTTACATTTAGATCTTGATATACATTTGGGGTTTATTCTTGTGTACGGTTTGGGGAATGGATCTGATTTTATCTTTTTTCCAAATGGGTATCAAATTGTCTCAACACCATTTATTGAAAAGGCTATTGCTTCCCCAGTAACTTGAGATACCACCCTTATCATGTACAAGATTTTTATATGTAGTTTGGCTGTTTCTGGAACTTCTATTTTGTTCCACTGACCTATTTATTCATCTGTTTTAGAGAGGCTTTATCGTATGTTTTAACGTCAGGGCTAGTCCCCCTACAGAGCTCTTCCTTCTTACTGTCTTCCTAGCTATTCGTGTGTGTGTGTGTGTGTGTGTGTGTGTGTGTGTGTGTGTGTGTGTGTGTGTGTGTGTGTGTGTGTGTGTGTGTGTGTGTGTGTGTGTGTGTGTGTGTGTGTGTTACAGAGCTGACATCTTAAGGTGGTATTGAGATGTTCTAACCAAAACAAAGAATGCCTTTTAATTGTTCAAGTCTACTTTTGTGTTTTTAAGGTTTATAGTTATCTTCAGATAGAAGGTTTCTTGTTAAATTTGTTTTCTTTTTTCTTGCTATTGTAAATTAGTTTGTTTCATCCACTATATCTTCTGATTATTTACGTATATGAATGCTTTGACTTATCCTTTCATTTTTTAAATTAAGGTATAATTTACATACAGAAAATTTATACTTTTTAGTGTACAGTTCAGCAAGTTTTGACAAATGTATATAATTGTATAACAGTCACCACAGTGGAGATATGAAAGAGTTTCATAACCCTCCAAAATTCTTACCAGTCCTTTTGTAATCAAACTCTTGTCACTCAAGGTGAGCCCCTGGTAACCACTAATCAGATTTTGGTTCTTACAACAGAATGTCATATAAATGGAACCATACAGCACATAGTCTTAAGAGCCTTGCTTTTTTCACTTAAGCATAATACAATTGAGATTATCCATGTAGTTGTAGGTGTCAATTGTTTGCTATTGCTTTCTAATTATATTCCATTGTGGTCTGAGAACATACTTGTATTATCTGAATTCTTTTAAAATTATATATTGAGATTTGTTTTATGGACACAATATGGGCTATCTGGGTAAATTCCCATGCACACTTTAAAACAAAGCACATTCTGTTTTTATTGGGTTGAATGTTCTACAAATGTCAATTAGGTCAAGTTGGTTGATAGAGTCAAGTCCTCATATCTTTGCTGATTTCATATCTACTTGTTCTATCAATTATTGAGAGAGGATGCTGAAATCTCCAATTATAATTGTGGGTTTGTTTATGTCTCCTTTGGGTTCTATCAGTTTTGGCTTCATACATTTTGAAGCTCTATTAGGTATATAAATGTTTAGGATTGTTACTTCCTCTTGTTGAATTGATCCATTTGTCAGTATGAAATGAAACTTTTACCCTTGGTAATATTCGCACTGAAATCTACGAGGTTTCTTTCTTTTAATTTTTTTAAATTGTGGTATAATACACATAACATCACATTTACCATCTTAACCATTTTTAAGTGTACAGTTCAGTAGTGTTAAGTATATTTACATTGTTGTACAGCCAATCTCCACAACTTTTTCGTCTTGCAACACTGAAACAATACATATTTCTCTTTTTTGTGACTGGCTTATTTCACTTAGCATAATGTCTTCAAGGTTCATCCATGTTGTGGCATGTGTCAGAAAGTCCTTCCTTTTTAAGACTGGGTAATGTTCCATTGTACGCATGTAATACATTTTGTTTGTCCATCTACCTGTCGATGGACATTTGGGTTGCTTCCGTCTTTGGGCTATTGTGAATAATGCTGCAATGAACATGGGTATACAGATGTCTTTTCAAGATTCTGTTTTCAATTCTTTTGGATATAGATCCAGAACTGGGATTGATGTGCTATATGGTAATCCTATTTTTAATTTTTTGAAGAATTGTCATGCTGTTTCCCATAGTAGCTGAACCATTTTACATTACCACCAAGAGTGTACAAGGGTTCCAATTTCTCCACATAGTCCACATACTTGCCAAAACTTATTTATTTTCTTCATTCCTTTCTTCCTTTTCCTTCCTTTCCATCCCTTTCCATTCTTTCCCTTTCTTTTTATGGCAGTTATCCTAATGGGTGTAAGATGATATTTTATTGAGGTTTTGATTTTCATTTCCCTGATAATAAGTGATGTTGAGCATCTTTTCATATGTTTGCTGGCATTTGTAAGCCTTTCAAGAAATGTCTATTCAAATCCTTTGCCCATTTTTTAATAGGGTTGCTTTGTTGTTGTTGAGTTGTAGGAGTTCTTTATATATTCTGGTATATATACAGTATCACACAGAATAGTTTCACTGCCCTGAAAATCCTCTGCTATTCATCCCTCCCTCCCCTTTAATCCTTGGCAACCGCTGATCTTTTTACTATCTCTATAGTTTTGCCTTTGAATATCATATACTTGGAATCATACTGTATGTAGCATTTTCAACTTGGCTTCTTTCACTTAGCAATATGCATGTAAGGTTCCTCCATGTCTTTTCCTGCCTTGATAGCTCATTTCGTTTTAGCACTGACTAATACTTTCTCATATGGATATGCCACAGTCTATTTACCCTTTCATGTACTGAAGGACACCTTGGTTGCTTCCAAGTTTTGGCAATTATGAATAAAGCTGTCATAAACATCCGTGTTCAGGTTTTGTGTGTACGTAAGTTTTCAGCTTATTTGGGTAAATACCAAGGAGCATGATTGCTGGAATGATATAGGAAGAGTATATTGAGTTTGGTAAGAAACTGCCAGAATGTCTTACTGCCAGTAGCTATACCATTTTGCATTCCCACCAGCAATGAATGAGTGTTCCTGTTCTTCCACATCCATGCCAGCATTTGGTGTTGTCAAAGTTCTGGATTTTTGTCATTGTAGTAGGTATGGTGCTATCTTACTGTTCTAATTTGCAACTCCCTAATAACATACGATGTTGAGCATCTTTTCATATGCTTATTGCCTGCTGTGTATCTTCTTTGGTGAAGTGTCTATTTAGATCTTTTGCTATTTTTAAATCAGGTTGGTTGTTTTCTTACTGTTGAGTTTTAAGAGCTTTTTGTATATTTTGGATAACAGTCCTTTATCAGATATGTCTTTTGCAAATATTTTCTCCCAGACTGTGGAAAGATGCATTTTAAAGCATAACATGCCAATTTCCTTATCATTTTTTTCGGTATTGTCTTTTTATTTCATTTTATCAAATTTTCTTAACAACTAATGATGTTGAGTATCTATTTTTGCCTTTACAGGCCATTTGTGTAACTTCTTTTGTGAAATTTCTATTCAAATCCTTTCCTGATTTTTAAGTTGGGTTGTTTTTTTTATGTTGAGTTGTAAGAGTTCTTTATATATTCTACATACAAGTCCCTTATCAGGTATATGATTTGAAAATATTTTCTCCCATTCTGTGGATTGTCTTTTTGCTTTCTTGATGGCATTATTTTTCTTTATTTTCACAATAAGTGGCTATATTATTTGTAAAGAATGACTTTTTTCTATCTTTTCCATTTTTATATTTCTTCCCATTTTTCCCCATCTCTTTTGATGACCAGGAAGAGTTCCAAATAATATGTTGAATAGAAATAGTGACAGGATACATATCTGATTTTTGTTTTATTTTGGTTTTTACTACTTCTAAGGAGAGTAACTCTCATATTTCTTTACTTGAGAATACTATTGACTTCTGAGTTCAGAATAATCCTCTTTATCATGTTAAGGGAAAGTAACTTTATTTCTCTTTCAAGGATTAAAAGCAATGAAAAATGGAGGTTAGAGTCTCTATTCTCCCCTTTCTTTGTGATAAATGCCTGCCCATACCCAATTTTCTCTGTGAATATGCAGCATTTTGTTTTTTGGTTATCTCAGTGGATTGCCTTTTCATTATGCAGTAATAGAAGCTTCTTTCTTTTCAGTAGCAAGTTGTAGCTCTTTGAATTTAGATCAGTGGATGAGCACCATCATTCATGGTCATGTTTGTTACTTTTGCCCCCATGATTTGGTGAGTAAATCTGACTTTTACAAAGTGTAATGTTTAACTTTACACAATAATTTAGCCAGAGTTACTATTTTCCTTGTTATTAAAAAATGATAAGGCAACGAGTGAGATCTGTTTTCTTCCAAAGTATTTTAAATGTCAGAAAGTAATATAAAGGCCAAAGCCTTTCAAGTCTCAAATCAGATATCAAAACTAACATCTTAAGTGTTTCTGTCTCCCTAAAAATTGATAAGTTGGAAGATCTGGGTTCAAAAGGAATACTTTTCCGGAAGGTTTCAAGATGGCGGCGGCTGCGGCGGCTGGCGCAGAGTAGCTGAGGTGGAAAAGGCGGCCACTGGGCCTCAGGCAGCCAGGAAACTTGTGGACCTTCCTCTTGCCGTCTCTTAAGGGAGGACCGCTGCTGGTGGTCGGTCGTGGGGGCTGACCGCCACTTTGCCCTCGGCAGGAGAGGCTGCCTCATTTACAGGCAACAGCTTTGAAGTGTGGAGCAGGAAAAGAACTGTTTCTTAGCTGCAAAAGCGAGTCTCGAAACAGGGAACACGGCGCCAGGGCTGCTGTGGATGCAGCCAGGATCCCGGAGGCTGGGGCCGCACTGAAGGCGGCCAGCTGCCCTATTCATAATTCGAGGTTTCAGGCCGGCATTAAAGATTCCTGGGAGCGCCCAAGCCACTCCACAGGACTGAGCAAGCAGCCCGAGGCGGCGGGAACCGAGAATGGGGAAGGCGACAAACCAGAGGCAGAGAGTGAGTGCCCAACCTGGCACAGCCCTGTGAGTGACCCCTGGCCCAGCCCTGCTGGGGGGCTGACGCCCACCCGGCTTCTGCCTGCATCACCGGCCCACTCACCGCCCCGGGGCTGCCTCCATTTTCTCAGGTGGTGGCAGCTCCGGCCTGGCTCGGCTCCTCACTGAGCCTTCCCACTTGCTTGCCCCGGTGTGGGGCTTCCCGGGGCCTGTGGGCCGGCCTCCCCTCCCATTCCCTCCGCGGTTCTCTGGCAGGGCTGGTGGCGTGGGGCGTCCCCGGCCAGTGTTGGGAGGGCAAGGAAGTATGGGCGGGGCTGACTGTCACTCCACCACACCCTGGACTCAGGTCCCTGGTAAACTTCCTGTTACTGGGAGGCAGATACCATCTCAGCGGCCACCAGTTCGGAAAAATGCCTTGCCAATTTCTGGTTGGGAATAGTGTGGTAGGAGAGTTCCCAAGTCCACTTAAACCTCCAAGAGAGCTGTCTGCAGGCGGGCACTGGACTCGTCCGGGCCGGGGGGATACAAAGGTGAACCGTGTACTGCGGGCTCCTCCCCCGAGGAGCTCACGCTCTGCTGTGGGAGATAGGACAAGTACACAAATAACCGTGATACCAGGAGGAAGGTGATAAGTCCTGAGAAAGATCTACACAGTGCTACAAAGGCACCCAGAGCGACCGGTCGTCTGCGCCTAGCAGAAACCTGGTAGACTTCCTGGGAGAGGCAGTGCTGAGCAGGGTCTTGAAGGCCCAGCTGATAGACGAGGGTTGCAGAAGACATGTCCCAGCCCAGCCCAGTGCGCACAGAGCAGGGAGACGTGCGGCCAGGGAGGTGGAGACTTGACAGAAACCACACACCCTGTGGGGTTGCCACTGCACGATCCAACAGCCAGGGCCAGAGCACACGGAACAGGGAGAAGTCCTGCACGGGAAGTGAAAGCTCAGCAGAGATCACACACCCTGTGGTACGTGATCCACCAGCCCAGCAGAGTCAAAGCTGACCAGAAAAGTGGCTCCCCGGAGAGGCCCAAGACCCGAGGCAACCATACACACAAGGTACTAAAGGCCAACTGAGTAGTCACGGAGGTAGCCATACGAAATTGGCAACCACAGCAACATCTTAGTTAGTCAATAGTCTCAAACCGGTGGACTGTGAAACCCCCTGCCACAATGAATAAACATCAAAAAAAAGATACCAGAAATACAAAAAATCAAGAAAGTACACCACCAAAAGTTAATAAATCTCAAACTCTAGATCCTATAGAACAAGAAGCCCTTGAAATGACTGACAAGGAATTTCGAATGATAATTCTAAGGAAACTGAATGAGATACAAGAAAACTCAGCTAAACATCATGATGAATGAGGAAAAGTATACAGGATCTGAAAGAGGAAATGTACAAGGAAATCGATGTCCTGAAAAAAAATGTAGCAGAACTTGCTGAACTGAAGAAGTTATTCAGTGAAATAAAAAACACAACGGAGAGTTTAACCAGCAGGCTTGTCGAAGTTGAAGAGAGAACCTCTGAACTTGAAGATGGGCTGTTTGAAATAACACAAGCAGACAAAAAGAAAGAAAAAAGAATCAAAGACATTGAAGAAAATCTGAGAGAGTTATCAGACAACCTTAAGTGCTCAAATATCCGAGTCATGGGTTTTCCAGAAGGGGAGGAAAATGGAGATTCCATTGAAAACATATTCAACAAGATAGTGGCAGAAAACTTCCCAGGTATAGGAAAAATCACAGATCTTCAGATCCAGGAAGCTCAACGATCTCCAAACGTATTCAACCCAAAAAGGCCTTCTCCAAGACATGTTATAGTCAAACTGGCAAAACTCAGAGACAAAGTGAGAATCTTAAAAGCTGCAAGAGAGAAGCGTCCAATCACCTATAAGGGAGCCCCAATCAGGCTAACATCAGACTTTTCATCACAAACCCTAAAAGCTAGAAAGGAATGGGATGATATATTCAAAATACTAAAAGACAAAGATTGCCAGCCAAGAATACTTTACCCTGCAAGGCTATCCTTCCAAAATAAAGGGCAAATAGTATATTTCTCAGACAAACAAAAACTGCGGGAGTTCACTACCACAAGACCACCCTTACAAGAAATCCTCAAGGGAGTACTGGGTTTAGTTCCTGAAAAATAACTACCACTGCCATAAAAACCCAAGAAAAATCAATACCCACTAGTATAATAAAAATGGCATTCATGAAGAGAAAACAATCAAACAAAAATGCTATCTACAACCTAAGCAACCAACAAACACAGAAACCAAACAGTAAATCAGAAAGCAAGGAACAAAAGACACCTAAGACAACCAAACAACCAATAAAATGCTAGGAATACATCAACACCTTTCAATAACAACTCTTAATGTAAAAGGCTTAAATTCCCCAATCAAAAGACACAGACTGGCTGACTGGATCAAAAAGGAGGACCCAACTATATGCTGCCTACAAGAGACCCACCTCACCCATAAAGATTCACACAGACTAAGAGTGAAAGGATGGAAAAAGATTTACCATGCAAACAGAAAAGAAAAATGAGCTGGAGTAGCTATTCTTATTTCTGACAAAATAGACTTTAAACTAAAAACCATAAAAAGAGACAATGAGGGACACTACTTAATGATAAAAGGACTGATCCATCAAGAAGACATAACAATCATAAATATGTACGCACCCAATGTTGGAGCAGCCAGATTTATAAAACAAACTCTATTAGACCTAAAGAAGGAAATAGACACTAATACCGTAATAGCAGGGGACCTGAACACCCCACTGTCAATACTGGACAGATGATCTAGGCAAAGAATCAGCAGAGAAACACAAGATCTAAACAATATGCTAGACCAATTGGAATTGGCAGATATCTACATAACATTCCATCCAACAACCTGAGAATATTCATTCTTCCCATCAGCACATGGATCATTCTCCAGGATAGATCACATATTAGGTCACAAATCAAGTCTCAATAAATTCAAAAAAATTGGAATTATCCCATGTATTTTCTCAGACCACAATGGATTAAAACTAGAAATTAATAACAAACGAAACTCTGGAAACTATACAAACACATGGAAATTAAACAGCATTCTACTTAATGACATATGGGTCCAGGAAGAAATCAAGCAGGAAATCAAAAAATTCATTGAAACTAATGAAAATAATGATACATCATACCAAAACCTGTGGGATACTGCAAAAGAAGTATTAAGGGGGAAATTTATTGCATTAAATGCTCACCTCAGAAGAATGGAAAGATGGCAAGTGAACAACCTAACACTTCACCTTAAAGAACTAGAAAAACAAGAACAATCCAAATGTAAAGTTAGCAGACTGAAAGAAATCATTAAGATCAGAGCAGAACTGAATGAAATTGAAAACCAAAAAACAATTCAAAAGATCAACGAATCAAAAAGTTGGTTTTTTGAAAAGATAAATAAAATTGACAAACCATTAGCATGGCTAACAAAAAAAAGAAGAGAGAAGACTCAAATAACAAAAATTAGAAATGAAAAAGGCGATATTACAACTGATTCATCTGAAATACAAGGAATCATTCGAGACTACTATAAACAACTATACGCCAATAAATTTGAAAATCTGGAGGAAATGGATAAATTTCTGGACACACACAAGCTCCCAAAACTGAACCATGAAGATGTAGAAAATTTGAACAGACCAATAACAATAAAGGAGATTGAAGCTGTTATCAGAAGGCTCCCAACAAAGAAAAGCCCAGGACCAGATGGATTCACAGCAGAATTTTACCAAACATTCAAAGAGGAATTGACACCGATTCTTTACAAACTATTCCAAAAGATTGAAACAGACGCAAATCTCCCAAACTCATTCTATCAAGCAAACATCATCCTGATACCAAAACCAGGTAAAGATATAACCAAAAAAGAAAACTACAGGCCAATATCCTTGATGAATATAGATGCAAAAATCCTCACTAAAATACTAGCAAACAGAATACAGCAACACATACATAAAATTATTCACCACGATCAAGTGGGATTCATCCCAGGGATGCAAGGTTGGTTCAACATACGCAAATCAATAAATGTGATGCACCATATTAATAAAGTCCAACACAAGGACCATATGATCATCTCTATAGATGCTGAAAAAGCATTTGATAAAGTTCAGCACTCATTCATGACAAAGACCCTCTATAAGTTAGGTATAGAGGGAAAGTATCTCAACATAATTAAAGCCATATATGCCAAACCCACTGCCAATATCATCCTGAATGGGGAAAAGCTGAAAGCTTTTCCTTTAAGAAGAGGAACTAGACAAGGATGCCCACTCTCACCACTCCTATTCAACATAGTGTTGGAAGTACTAGCCAGAGCAATCAGAGAAGAGAAGGAAATAAAGGGCATCCAGATTGGAAAAGAGGAAGTCAAACTGTCCCTGTTTGCAGATGACATGATCCTATATATCGAACAGCCTAAAACCTCTACAAAAAAACTGTTGGAATTGATAAATGATTTCAGCACAGTAGCAGGATACAAAATCAACACACAAAAATCAGTAGCATTTCTTTTCTCCAGTAGTGAACATGCAGAATGAGAAATCAAGAAAGCCTGCCCGTTTAGAATAGCCACCAGAAAAATAAAATACTTAGGAATTGAGTTAGCCAAGGAGGTGAAAAATCTCTATAATGAGAACTACAAACCACTGCTGAGAGAAATTAGAGAGGATACAAGAAGATGGAAAGATTTCCCATGCTCTTGGATTGGAAGAATCAACATAGTGAAAATGTCCATACAACCCAAAATGATATACAAATTCAATGCAATCCCCATCAAAATTCCAAAGACATTTTTCTCAGAATTGGAAAAAACTATCCAGACATTTATATGGAATAATAAAAGATCACACATAGCCAAAGCAATGCTGAGCAAAAAAAATAAAGCTGGAGGCATAACACTACCTGATTTTAAGCTATACTACAAAGCTATAATAACCAAAACAGTATGGTACTGGCATAAAAACAGACACACTGACCAATGGAATAGAATAGAGAATCCAGAAATCAACCCACACACTTACTGCCATCTGATCTTTGACAAAGGCACCAAGCCTATTCACTGGGGAAGGGACTGCCTCTTCAGCAAATGGTGCTGGGATAACTGGATATCCATATGCAGGAGAATGAAACTAGATCCATACCTCTCACCGTATACTAAAATCAACTCAAAATGGATTAAGGATTTAAATATACACCCTAAAACAATTAAACTTCTTAAAGAAAACATAGGAGAAACACTTCATGAAATAGGACTGGGCACAGACTTCATGAATACGACCCCAAAAGCACGGGCAACCAAAGGAAAAATGAACAAGTGGGATTATATCAAACTAAAAAGCTTCTGCACAGCAAAAGAAACAATTAAAAGAGTTAAAAGACAACCAACAGAGTGGGAGAAAATATTTGCAAAATATACATCTGACAAAGGATTAATATCCAGAATATATAAGGAACTCAAACAACTTTACAAGAAGAAAACAAGCAACCCAGTTAAAAAATGGGCAAAAGAGCTAAGTAGGCATTTCTCTAAGGAAGATATACAAATGGCCAACAGACATATGAAAAAATGCTCAACATCACTCAGCATCCGGGAAATGCAAATCAAAACCACACTGAGATACCATCTAACCCCAGTTAGGATGGCTAAAATCCAAAAGACTCTGAACGATAAATGCTGGCGAGGTTGCGGAGAAAAAGGAACTCTCATACATTGTTGGTGGGACTGCAAAATGGTGCAGCCTCTATGGAAAATGGTATAGAGGTTCCTCAAACAATTGCAGATAGATCTACCATACGACCCAGCTATCCCCCTGCTGGGAATATACCCAGAGGAATGGAAATCATCAAGTCGAAGGTATACCTGTTCCCCAATGTTCATCGCAGCACTCTTTACAATAGCCAAGAGTTGGAACTAGCCCAAATGTCCATCATCAGATGAGTGGATACGGAAAATGTGGTACATCTACACAATGGAATACTACTCAGCTATAAAAACGAATGAAATACTGCCATTTGCAACAACATGGATGGACCTTGAGAGAATTATATTAAGTGAAACAAGTCAGGCACAGAAAGAGAAATACCACATGTATACTCACTTATTGGTGGGAGCTAAAAATTAATATATAATTCATACACACACACACACACACACACACACACACACAAAAAAAAAACGGGGGTCGGGGGGAAGAAGATATAACAAGCACAACTACTTGAAGTTGATACAACAAGCAAACAGAAAGGACATTGTTGGGGAGGGGGAGGGAGGAGGGAGGGAGGTTTTGGTGATGGGGAGCAATAATCAGCCACAATGTATATCGACACAATAAAATTAAAAAAAAAAAAAAGAATTTAGGTTTATATAGATGTACAAATTCATTCAGATGTGTACTTAAGATTAGTACACTTTACAACACTGAAGCCCACAGATATGTATAATCAATTATGTTTCAGTTTTTTAAAAAGGCAACAGCAACAACAACAGCAAAAAACTACATAATCCTTTTAAAAATTTATAAATTAAAGAGTTTTTTTAAAAGTACAACAACAACAACAAAAAAAAAAGTAATACTTTTCCGAAGAGTGGATAAAATGGAAAATGGAAATGAATGGAATAGATAAATTTGCAGAAGATGCTTCACAAGCCTCGCTTTTGGTTGAATTTCACAATATCCAAGACACCATGACTGAGAACGTGCTATTCTTGCTCGTGGAGTCTATCAGTGGCCTGTGAGAAGTCAGTGGTGACTTCAGGTGGAAATAATGCTCACTATTAAAGTTGATGTCATTGCTTTTCTCAAAAATATTGGTAAGACAGACAATAGCTCTTAACCTTTCATTTGCAAATTGTGGTTGCATCTTACTTTGAGATTCCACACATCCCACAATGGGTCTTCTTTAAAAGTTGTGCTCTTCCTAACTCCCATTAAGGGAAAACTGTAAGGAAATATGTATCATTACTTCTGCTACTACGAGTGGCTACCATTTATCAAGTGCTTGCTCTATGCCTATCACTGTGCTGAGCTTTTTACTTACCTTACCATATAACCTATAGCTCTGTGAGATAGGTGTCATTATTATGCCCATTTTACAGATGAAGAAGTTGGGGCTGAGAAAGAATTAAATGACTTGCTCACAGTCACACAACTACTGAGTATTTGAATCAAAATTCTAAATTACACATTCTGACTTCTGAGGGTATTTTCTTAACCACTATGTAGGTGCCCTCAAATTTCCAGTGAGTTTTAATAGAGATGGGACTTTATTTTCATGATAATGACATGTCCAAATAGAGATCAAGGTGTGGCGAAGTTTGTAGGGAGGGCAGAGAGAAATCAGATTTAGGAAACAATATTATATTATAATCATTATTACTAGTAACAGATTACAAAGTGGCTGTACATATTTGATTACATTTGAGAAATAACTGTTGATCTTTGTTCTCCAAATGGTCTCAAACTGGAGGTCATTTTAAAGATACCTATGCATTCAGGGTCAGCAATGTAGGGTAGGTTGAAGTTGACACTGAAATATAACTTTATGTAGATATTTAGCACCTAAATTTTAATTCTTAGTTATAACCTATAAATCAAATTACTTTTTAAAGTCTATTTATTCTAATAGGGAATGAAATTACAGTACCAATAAACTGATTTTTATTTGTAGATATCAGTGCATTTTTTAATGTTGTGATGGACACCATAGAGTTCATCAACTTCAGATTTTCCCAAGACTTCTGGAACTGACAAGGACCATTAGTATTGAACATAAACCACCTGTTGTTGAAAATAATCACATAACAATTTTCTTTGAAAAATACCAAAAATGGAGAAGAAGGAATAACCAGTGTCCAGTATTTCCCAGAGGAGAGTTCAGCCTTGGTTGTTTTCTGACTATGACGGTAACATCAATTTCTTTTCCTTCTTGATGTTCAAGGTGATTATTAACCATTTGATGCATGAATGAAGTCAGATTAGGAGCCACAGAGGTGATTAGGAAACCCATTAAAGCCACCACATTCTTACCAGGATATGCTATGAATTAACTCAAGCTTCGAACAGGTCTCTGTGGAGATCTAGCTAAAAGAATTGTAAGGGTTTTTTTGTTTTTCATTTTTGCAGTAGCAAAAAATCAAACAACAGAAAACCTCCCTTGACCCCCATTTTCCTGTAGTTCCTGCTTCATTTCTTTGCTTCCCTTTGCAGCAAAAGTTCTCAATCAAGTTTGTCTATACTCATCCCCATTTCTTCTCCTCTCATTCCTTCTTAAATTCATTCCAGACAGGCTTTCACCCCCAGCATGCCACCAAAACTGCCTTATCAAGATGATGAATGACCTCACATAGCTAAACCTAACAGCTGCTCTTCATTCCTCATTTTGCTGATCTCTTAGCAACATTCCACAGAAATGGTGGGTCCATCCTCCTAGATACACTTTCTTCACTGCTGCCAGCATACCACACTTTAGGGTTTTTTCCCTAACTCAGTGGCTACTTGTTCTCAGTCTTCTTTCCTCGTACATCTTCTTTCCCCCTTTTTAATGTAGGGCTCAGTCCTTGGTTCTTTTCTCCTCTTTGCCTACACTCGGTCCCTTGGGGATCTAATGGATTTAAATACAGTCCGTGTGCCCATGACTCCCAGTTTATATCTCCAGTCAAGACTCTGTCCTGAATTCCATTGTCTACACTCACTGCCTAGTAGACTTCTTTACTTGGTTGTTTAAAAGCATATGACATAAACATCACATGGCCAGAATCAAACTTCTCACCCTCTGCACCTACCCCACCAACCTGCATTACCCACAGTCTTTCCCATCTCAGTTGATAGCAACTCCAGCCTCCTGGTTGCTTGGGCCAAAACCTGGAAGTCATCTCAACTCCTTTCTCTTATACCACATGTCTAGTCCTTTAGGAAATCCTGTTCATCTTCAAGTTATATTCAGAATCTGATCATTTCTCAAAGAACATATTAAACATTTGGAAAATTGAGTGAACCATTTTAAAAACAGTAACATTTTTTGAAGGACTTATTGTGCCATGTAGTAGCTTATATATTGGGTAATATAACCAAATAAATACCATTTTTAATTGTCATACCTCACCTGCGCATCCCCTGGCAACTGTGATCCTGATGAAGAGGTGGTGAAGCCAAAAAGTATCCCTAAAACTATAGGTGGGAATTGAAGACTGGGGGGAAGTGAGTGAGGTCAACAGGAGAGAAGCAGATATGAGGGTACTTCCAAAAGGTCATGGAAAAATTCATATTATCTTTTAATTATTTCCATGAACTTTTTGAAGTACCCTCATATTAGGATCTTCCTCACATGGCTTCACTGGAAACCAGTCAGGCAGAAGAATAAAAAATTGAAAGGCTATCTAGAAAGAAAAAGAGCTTAACTTTTTTTTTTTTTTTTTTTGTCTTTTTCGTGACTAGCACTCAGCCAGTGAGCACACCGGCCATTCCTATATAGGATCCGAACCCGCGGCGGGAGCGTCGCTGCGCTCCCAGCACCGCACTCTCCTGAGTGCACCACGGGGTCAGCCCAAGAGCTTAACTTTTAATTGGTGTCTTAGTCTGTTCAGGCTGCTATAGCAAAATACCTTAGACTGGTAGTTTATAAACAACAAATTTATTGCTCACAGTTCTGAAAGCTGAGAAGTCCAAGATCAAGGCATCAGCAGATTCAGTGTCTGGTGAGGACTTGTTCTCTTCTTCGTAGATGGCACCTGCTATGCATCCTCACATGGAAGAAGGGGCGGAAGGTTCCCTCAAGATTCTTTTATAAGGGCATTAATCCAATTCATGAGGACAAAGCTAATCACCTCTTTAAAATCCTACCTCTTAATAGAACTACAATGCAGATTAGGTTTCAACATGAATTTTGGAGGGATGCAAACATTCAGACCATTAGCACTAAGGCAAACTCCATCCTGGTATTCATCACTGAAATATCTGATTCTTAGTACAGCAATGAATTAATACCACTGAGAATTTATAATTGGTAGTTTGCAAGACAAATGTTTAGGGCTGGTCTCCCTCACTTAGCGGACTTCCACTTTAAACCTGTAGAATATTCTATTGGTCACACAGCCAACTCTGACATGACATGGAAGGAGACTATACAAAAGCTCAATGATCAGGAGGTAGGAATCACTGGGCACTCCCAATAATTTCTTACTCACACAATCCAAAAATATAAGCTTCAAGACAAGCTCCCTTCATCACCCTCTACTTTTATCCAGATTGTCACACCTAAGCCTTCTATATGGAAATTCTAGAGCACCACTGCTCTTTAAATCTCAAAGGTATAGATTTAAATCCTTGTAGAATTTACTAGCTGGATGGCAATGGCAAAGTTTCTTTCTTTCTTTCTTTCTTTTTTTTTTTCAAGATGACTGGTAAGGGGATCTTAACCCTTGACTTGGTGTTGTCAGCACCACGCTCACCCAGTGAGCAAACCGGCCATCCCTATATGGGATCCAAACCTGTGGCCTCGGTGTTATCAGCACCGCACTCTCCCGAGTGAGCCATGGGCCGGCCTTCAAAGTTACTTTCTGACATTTCCTCATTTAAAAAATAGAGATAAAATTTATTTTACAGGCTTATTGTGAAGATTAAATTAAGTGGGATAATATTTATAAAATATGTAACACATAACAGGTATTCAATAAATAAAGTTATTACAATTATCAAATCAAGAACAAATGGGAAATGCAAGTTACAAATTTGATGAGAAGTGACAGATGTGAATTATGTTTTGGATAGTCATGTGTCTCAGCATATATAGGCATAAAGTGCCATTATTAAATGATGTTTAAATATCTGTGTCCTTCATTTTGATGTTGGTATCATCTCTGACATAAAAGTACTGTAATAAACTATTTTTACTAGTGAAATGTATTTGAAAACAGGCTAGTGAATTCAATTAAGAAAAATATGGGGATGTTGAGGGGAGGCAAAACAGTTAACCAAGATGTAAAATCAGACACTAATTGACCCGCCTCCATCTTAGGGCAATTATAGTTATTTTAAATTTTAGCTTTAAACTTAAAAAAAAAATAGCTTTATATTAAGCATAAATATGTTTTACTATAGTTCTCCCCAATAGTCATTGTTCTTCCTTGTAGAGTTGTAGAAATAAATCCTTTAAAAGGTAGCCCTTCAAATGTTTAAGAACAACTATTATGTCCTGCCCCTGCATCCCACCCTACTTATGCAAATTAAATACACTCAATTCCTCTTATATATTTTCATGTGACATGGTTTTGAGTCCATTCACAGCATCAGTTTCCTTATTCTGAACAAATCTAGTTTTCATAATCCCTTGCAAAGTTCGGCACCTTGAACTAAATACAATCCCCCAGGTGTTGCCTGTTTTTACCAGTGCAAGGTGAAATAAGATGATTATGGACTAAACATTCTTGTTATGATGTTTCTATTAATATAACCCCAAAATTCATTATTACAATTTAAAAAAATAAATGGACTTTGGTTTTAGAACAGTTTTAGGTTTACAGAAAAATATAGCAGAAAGTAGAGAATTCCCAAATACCACCCCCTGTCCCCCAGTTTCTGCTGTTATTAACATCTTGCATTCATGGGATACATTTGTTACCATTGATAAACCAATATTGATACATTAACTGAAGTCCATAGTTTATATTAGAGTTCATTCTTTGTGTTGTACAGTTCTACGGGTTCTGACAAATGCGTAATGTTATGGGTCCACCATTATAGTATCATGCAGAATAGTTTTACCGCCCTAAAAATCCTTTGTGTTTCACCTGTTCATCCCTTCTCGCCTCTTACTGAGCCCCTGGAAACCACTGGTCTTTTTACTGCTGCTAGAGTTTTGTCTTTTCCAGAATGTCATATAGTGGAAATCATACAGTATGTAGCCTTTTCAGACTCACTTTTTTCACTCTGCAATATGCATTTAAGATTCCTCCGTGGGTTTTTTTTTTGGTTTTTGGTTTTTTTGTGGCTTGATAGCTCATTTCTTTTTATCTCTGAATAATATTCTATTGTATGGAAATTTACCACAGTTTATTTATCCATTCACCTACTGAAGGACATTTTGGTTGCTTCCAAGTTTTGGCAATTATGAATAAAGCTATATTTGCTGTTACAAACATTCATGCACAGATTTTGTACATGTAAGTTTTCAACTCATTTGGGTAAATGCCCAGGAGCAGGATAGCTGGATCGTATGGGAATAGTATGTTTAGTTTTGTAAGAAACTGCTAGACTGTCTTCCAAAGTGGCTATACCATTTCGCATTCCCACCAGCAATGAATGAGCGTTCCTGTTGCTCCACCTCCTTGCCATTATTTGGTGAGTTTTTTTTCTTTCTTAAATACAGCTACATCACTGTTGATTTGTGCTGAGTATACTATCAACCAAAATCCCTCAGATGTTTTTACAGGATTTAGCTACTACGCCACATTCTTTTTCTCCCAAATTTGTGCAGTTAGTTATTCTTTGGACTTTTCTTCGTGCTCTTCCTTTCCTTTGGTGCCTCTCCCAGATGCCCTGGGGTTGGGGTCCCTTTCACTTATTAGGCACTCGCCTGATCTCACTGCTCTATGTATTGCCATTAAGGACTAACACTTGCAGCCTTCTCCAGAGGATTGCCTTTGGGAGACTGAAGGTGCCTCTCCTGGAGTTGCTGGGAGTTTGCGTTCATCTCCCAACCAGGATGACCCACAGACATGGAGGTACAAGAACTCAGCTCTCTTGCCTCTAGGTGGGACAAACACTGATGCAAATTGTGTACTGTAGAGCTCCTTAGGGGATCAGGCAGAAGCCAGGCTTAACTTAAAACCACATTTTAGCTTAGCTTCTTTCCCTTCCCCTTCTCTCTCTCTCTCTTTTTTTTTTTTTTGGCAGCTGGCTGATACAGGGATGGAACCCTGGACCTTGGTGTCATCAACTGAGCTAACCAGACAGCCCCTCTTCTTTATCTTCATCTCTCACTTCAGGCTGGTTTCTCATGAGGGCACAACCTTAACAAATTACTTGCACAAGAATCCCCATCTCAAGCTTTGTGAGGGACTCCGACCTAATTTTATTACTTTTTTTTATTATAACCCACAACTGTTTGACTATTATAGCTATTTCTTTTTAAAATGGTAATGACTTTATTTCTAATAGGTTATTTTGAATTGCTCATGCATTATTTTTTGAATTATTGAATCTCTAAGGCCAGACTTTTTTAGGAAAAAATTCACCTCTCCAATCCTATAATGAATATCAATGGGAACCAGAGTAATTTGACAAACAAAAATCACTGCAAAGTAGACATAAATGGGTCTATTCCATTAGGTAAGGATTACCTCCCTTGCATTCATGAATGTCACATCTTTCATTGAGCTGTTGACAGTGGTGCCAGTTTAGGAAGATAATCTGTATTTCAGAGTCTCATTAGTATCAGGATTTCTTTTTGTGCCAAGGGCGCCTTTTACTCTTTAAAATATCACAGTTTGACTTTGTGGGGATGATGCCTACCCTCTATTTTTTATTTTTTAGTGGTGGACACCTACGTGACCCAAAAGCTTGTCTTCAATGAAAAGCCCATTCCTGTGTTCCCATGTCATGTGTCTTTGGGCACAGCCTTGTATGGAAAGAGAAGCCCCCAAGAAAGTTGCTCGCACCATTCATGGTGGCCCTGGACCAGCACATATGGAAATTTGTGTGAAAAAGCATCACCTGATTAAAACGATAAATTATAAAATGGGAACATGTCACTATGAGGTAACATGGCCTCAAGTCAGTTGGAAGGGGTTAGAGGAAACACTCAGGTCTGCAGCCACCTAACTCACTGAAGAAGACTGAAAATCCATGTTATCAAGACCTGGAGAGAAGATGTTTCTAAAAAGTTCTCCCACATCATGTCTAAATAGCAAGTCAGCAAACTGGATATGAAGCCTCTGGAATGGGAGGACATCAAAAATAGCATAGAGGATGATAGGATTTTGACTGAGTCTGATATGTTCAAAGAGATGATCATATTAATAATTGGTTGTTTGAAGGATGCGAAAAGAAATGTAACATAATGAAAGACATTAAAAAAACAGCAACTAAAATATTAAAAAGAAAAAACAAAATTTGACAGAGAATGTGGCTGGTTCTTCTGGAAGGTTTTCTAGTACTCATATCAGTGCTTTGAAAGACTTACCCAAGGAATTCTCAGGGTGGGAGATCATTGATAATGTTTTCATCAAACATACCAGACTGCATGCAGGAGAGTGTGAAGTGAAGAATGAAATTCCTGAGCAAGTGAAAAGGACTGCTCAGAAGCCCATTCCCACAGTAGAGAGGGAAACATTCTCTAAGACAATTTTAAGCAAAGAAAATTCATATCCCCTTTGAGTTAGATCAGGCATGGAAAATAGGTTTGGTTTCATGGGTTACTTCTGATCAAATGATAGTTGTTGCTTGGAGCTCTATGTTGAAGAAGATTCTGAGACTGTATCTGGGTTAATTGAAAAAGAGTGCTGATACCAATTAGTAATGTCTGTCACAGGAGAAGGAGGGGTGACCTATGCTGTGTTTCTACCATTCATAGGTGTGAGGAGTACCATGAGGTAGATTGGCTCAGATTCTGTGAAGAGTGGAACTGAATCGTGAGTGAGGATACCAGACTCAAGTTGTGTCCTCCATTAGCTAATCATTTGACTCTGAGCACCTGACTTCATCCCTTTGCACACTGGTTTCCTTTTCAGGATAACAAAGTTTCTATACTGGATGATCTGTGATGACCTTTTAAATTCTAAAATTCTGCGACTAATTAATAGTCAAACTACAAGTGCATTATTGTGGAGGGTTCAAGGATGAGTCTTAGTTTAGCTTCCCCAAGAAGAGGACCTTGAGACAGGATTAAAGTACAAGTGATTTAATAGGGAAGTAAAAGACACTGATAGGGTGTGTTATCAAATCAGTTACTACTTAATCCTACTGGGGAAACTCATAGTGAATCCTATCTGGGAGGCAGGGTTGCTAGGATATTTTTACACCAACTCCTGTCAATCATTGGATGAGGGCCTGGGGGCGGGGTGTTAGTGTGGTTCAATTTACCTGCCCTTCCTCTCTGCTGTGCCAACAAGCAAAGTGGGCTTTGGCACTAAAGTCCCCAGGCAAGAAATACAGTTGGAAATATGTCCAGGGTGCACTTAAATAGTAAGGGTCGGGGATATGGACAGGGTATGCTACACTAAGATTCTTGGGGGAATAAGTGAAAGAGCTCCCTGGCATCTGGGCTATTAAAATACTATTGATACTCAGACTTTGTGATAATAAAGTATCTGCTTTCGAAGCTCAGAGCTGTTATGAGTTGACTTAGAGAAGTCTGTGAAATCTCATACTTATTTTCTGTTTGGACACCTATAAGGAAAATCTTCAGATAGGCATTGCTTAGTAATGCTTTACTGTTTTCTCCACAGTCAAGCGACGAGTTCAGCAAGAATGATTATCTTTCAAACAGAAATGTTCTAGCCTCAATCCAAACGAAAGAAGGTCTGAGCCTGGAGCTGATAAGTGGAGATGTTCTGTATTTCTGGGTAGGTAGTACAATGGGATCTTATTAATTGGTTCTGTGATTTAGCATCAAAGATTAAGATAATATAAATTTGAGAAGTTAAACCCACCTAAGGTTCTTGCAGAGATATACTTCTCATCCCTTATATTCTTTAACGTACATTCATGTGGATAGCTGCACGTTTAACCACAAACGAGGGTATGCAAATCCACTTCTTTTATTTCTCTATAATGGATCTTGATGTACTCTTAATCCACTTCTGTTTTTCTGTCCTGCTCCAATCAGCATTAATGGGGAAGACATATGTATACCACACTATAAAATCACCCTTCACAAACACACCCTATTGTTTCTGCCTGAGCACTTTCCAGAGACACAGGCAGAATGAGAGGAAGAAAGTTACCAGGATGGATGCTAAATGCTCAGCTTGGCTCCTACCTACTCCTCTCTTATCACTTCCTTTTCCTTGGAATCACCAATTTGCAGGAGATAAAGGCCCTATATTCCATCTACAGTTGACATCCATGATACCCAATCCTGGCTGCAGATCAGAATCATCTGGGGATCCCAGGCCTCAACCCTAGAAATCCTAATTTCAACTGGTCAGGTATATGATGCAGGCGACAGTTTTTGAAAGCATTCCAGGTGATTCCGTTATGCAGTGATGGCTGAGAATCCCGGGTCTGGACGCTTCTTCAGAATTCTATCGCCCCACCATTGTGACACTTGACTTTACCTTCAGATGGCACATATTCAGGACTAATGAAAGAGAATCCTACTGAGAAATTTGGAGATTCTTCTGGATTATGAGCCACTGAAGGTATTCTTTGCTATTGCTGCAGCTAATGAGATGGCAGAGGAGAGGCAGCCTTTCTTCCTGTTCTCTGGAGTAGAGTCCTTAGATTCCTTTGTCACATGGGTTCAGGACCCTGTCCTCAGATCAGCAGGTGGAATCTTATCATTTTGCCCAGAGTTTATCTGACTCACACTAATCAAACTCAAGAGATTTACTTATAAAACTGGAATTTTAATTATTTAATTTGCCATGAGAAAGATAATTGTCATGGCTATTGGTAATAGTGAGCTCTGCAACTATTATGAGAATACTTGGTGAGTATAATCAGAGCAGAAAAGAACTGGATGATATAAAAGTACAGCAAATTGTTTTTTCACGCTAGGAGTAGGCATAGTGTAGTGGTTAAGCAGACCAACTATAAAACCAGTTCTGACAGGGTTCAAATACCACTCCACTACTGACCAGCCATTGATCTTGGTCAGTGTCCCTCTTAGACTTCAGGGTTCTTATCTGTAAATATGGATGGATGATGATGATATCAGGGTTGTTGTGAAGTTTAGATAAAATAATTCTTATAAACATATTAGCCCCTACCTGGCATGGCACATAAGCCAATCTCAGGTCCTGAGATTATGCTAACTAACCTCATGTAAGACCTCATATAACCTCATATAAGACCTCATATGCTAATTAATATTATGTAAGTGGACCCAACAATGCCAATTATTAGAATGAGGAATGTAAGTATTATGTGGCCTAGAGACATAGACACCTTTTAATTTACAATGAAGAAGAGCTCCCCAAGGAACCAGAATATTCAAAATTCACATGATCAGAGCATTCTTCCCTTCCACCCCTCAGCCCCAGTCAAATTACCAGGGAATCAGAAGGTCACTGGTGAACACAAAATCTGAGTAAGAGGAGTTAGATGATTTGAATATATAACACTTATGACATCAGGCTATGACCCACATCTCACCAAAGGGACAGCCTCAACACAGACATTGGAGAACTCAATGCAACTGGACAGGCTAGAATAGACACTGGCTACCTTCACCTCATTGTCTGTCCTTTGTCTAGGCCTTCTTGGCTGATCAGGATTCCATTCAGACTGACCCATTCTTTCTTTAGGAATGTTATTGAATTCTAAACAATTGCTCTCAGTTCCTACCAGCCTAAAAGCAATTCTCTACTCTGTCTCTCTCAGTCTTTCCATGTTTTTGTCTCAGTCTGTCTCTGTCTCTTTATGTGTGTCTCTTTCACTCTCACTTCCCCTCTTTCTCCATCTCTCTTTATCATTCTTTGTCTCTGCCTCTCTCTCTGTCTCTGGTCTCTGTTTCATTCATTTTCATAGCTCTACTTGGACTCATTAGATGCTGATTTGACAGCATTTAATTAATTATATTACCTTAATTTCTAGGTTTTGGGAGTCACCTCATGACGTTGTCTAAGTACTAACAACAGATTGTAAACTCCTTTGACATATTAGCGTGAATGGCAAAACTTATCTTATGTACTACCCCGCAGTTAGCAAAGTCATAGGTGCTCAATTATTATTGATTGATTCAGTCTCTAACCAACTGTTGCTGTTTTCATTAAGGCTGATGTCATTGTCAACACTGTTCCCATGAATCTTCAGCTTGGAGGAGGACCACTATCTCAGGCTCTTTTGCAGAAAGCTGGTCCAATGCTCCAGAAAGAGTTAAATGCCGCCCAGCAGAGAAGAAAGGAGAAAGTGGGTAGCATATTCATGACAAGTGGCTGCCACCTGGACTGCAAAGCTGTGCTCCATGTTGTGGCTCCAGGCTGGGATAATGGAGCAGGGACTTCCTGGCAGGTAGAGAAAGCCCTTAGTTTCTCGCCTCATTTGATGGCTTTGGAAATCTCTTTCTGGTGTGGTGTAGATCTGTGGTTCTCAACTCATGAGATTTTGCCCCCAGGGGACATTTGGCTTGTTATAGCTGTTACTGGCATCTAGTGGGTGGAGACCAAGGATGCTGCTAAATATCCTACAATGCACACATCAGCCCCTACAACAAACAATTATATGGCCCAGTTTGAGAAACCCTGGTATTGATTGAACCCTGTCTATTTATTGAAATCTTTATTATATTCCATGGAAAGTCCATCACAACTACCAGTTATTTCAGAGTAATTGACCCTCAGAAGTAGTAACAATCATTGGGATTCTCAGGAGTGGTGTCTGAAGAGTAATGTAGTAACTTTCAATATAACAAAGACGTGCGGCTGGAGCTATGGCGAAGAGCCACAGAGAGCCAGTGCTCTTCTTTTGATAACTTAGTTCTCACCTCCACTCCCAGATTAACCTCCCAACTTTATTTTTTTCAGAATATAAAAAAGTAATACATGTTCATTGTAGAAAACACAGAAGAGTACAAAAAAGAAAATAAAAATCATCATTCAACCATATAGAGATAACTTTGGTTAACATTTTACTGTATTTCCTTCAAGTCAATTTTATGCATATTTATTTCTTAGTTGCGATTCTTTTCCAAACATTTTTTAATCTTGCTTTTTCTGTTTTTACTTAATGTAAACATTTCCCCATGTTGTTAAAAACTCTTCATAAACGTCACTTTTTGTTGCATTGAGGTACAATTGTTTATGCAACCATTCCCATACTGTTGGACCCTCCTCTCCTGAATGAGCTGGACTGTCTCTGGGAAGTCCTCTCCTCTCTTCTTCTTTTCCCTTCCTCACTCCCCAGGTGCTGACAAAGCCAACAATAACAGAGGAATCCTAGTCAGAATTGCTGGAACCACAGCTCTTTCTGTGTTCCATCAACTTGAGCCTCAACTTATGTAAATATACTTTGTGCATTTCAGATCATGGCAAATATAATCAAGACATGTTTGACAACTGTAGAACAGCTATCTTTCTCATCAATTACATTTCCCATGATTGGAACAGGAAATCTGCGGTTTCCCAAAGCTATTTTTGCTGAACTAATCCTTTCAGAAGTGTTCAAATTTAGTAGCAGTACATGGCTGAAAACCTTACAGGAAGTTCACTT
The DNA here is from genome assembly GCF_027409185.1 of Cynocephalus volans. Classification (NCBI taxonomy): domain Eukaryota; kingdom Metazoa; phylum Chordata; class Mammalia; order Dermoptera; family Cynocephalidae; genus Cynocephalus; species Cynocephalus volans. The sequence goes on along the minus strand of NC_084460.1, from coordinate 122,945,070 downwards.
TCTGGTACATACAGATGATGATGAAGGCCGTCAGGTATGGTACATATTTCTTGTGCCTATTGTGGCAAGTGAACCTAAGGGCCATCAGATGTCTTGGTAGATCTATAAATAACAGTGTTTTCTGTTTGCCAGTCCATAATTATTGGTTGGTGTTGGGGGATTGTCATATGACTTAACTGTAAGCTAACACTGATAACTCATACAATCCTTTCTATACAGTCAAGAGATAAGATAGTCTATAATAAATGAATTCTTAAAAAGAAATTAAAAGTTATTGGCATAAAAAATGGCCCCGACATTTTAACACTGACTGTATGAAAGCTAAGTCATGGCTCTATCTATAAGGGAAAGGTAGCATAAGAGAAGCCTCAAGAATTCCCTTTTTGAGATAGAATATACCAGTCTACACAAGTCTATGATGGTCTACAACTAGAAATACCAGTACCATATTCAGCAGTGGAGAAGCAGTCAAAGCACATTTACTAAGTACTTGACACTGGCATTATAATAACAATAAATCTAGGGTTGAATCTCGTTTTTGCCATTTAAAAGTTGGGTGGTAACCTCTCTTAATCTCAGTTTTATTGTCTAAAAAGAGCATGGTAACAATACCTTTCAGAGTTCTTATGAGGATTGCAAAAGAGAGGATATATTTGAAGTGTTTGGCATAGTGTCTAGCACATAGAAGCCTCAAAGCTGGTTGCAGTAGTTCTTATTACCTTATTAAGCTGACTTGAAGGGCTAATAGGCAATTGCTACAACTTACTAACATTAGCACTTAAAAAAAGACATCAAAGATAATTTTGTTTTCTAAGTTATCCTTAGCCATTTGGGATGGAAGTGTGGTCTTCCCAGAGATCCCCAGAAACAACTCAAAGTGTTGCATGTTGTACAACTGTCCCTCAGCACCCTGAGGGAACTGGTTCCAGGACCCCTAAGGATACCAAAATCCGCAAGTGCTCAAGTCCCTTATATAAAATGGCATAGTATTTGCATGTAACCTGTGCACATCTTCCCATACACTTTAGATCATCTCTAAGATTATTTATAATACCTAATACAATGAAAATGCAACAGAAATACTTATACTGTATTTTTAAATTTTTATTTTTTTTCCAAATATTTTTGATTGGTGGTTGGTTGAACCCATGGGTGTGAAACCCATGGATATGGAGGTCTGGCTGTAGTTTGTTAATGTATTTGCCCACAAATGCAAGAAAAAATAATAATAGTTAAAGGAATAACATTTACCCCAGAACTTTTCCTGTTTCTCCCCTCCCCCAGTGAATATAAAATATCCAGAGATATTATTTTTGCTCAAAGATAGACTGGGAAAAATTATTATTAGCAAAATTTTTATGATATCTAAAGCAGATAATCCAAGTGAAACCTATGACTCACTCTGTTAACCATTGCTCAGTTTTATTACTCACATGGCCAAAAAGCTTTTTCTCATTTCTAAACAAAATTTCAGCACATGAGGGTTTCTCATGTGGATTTTAATGATTTCATTCAGGAGGCTTTGACTAGACCTGGAAACGAAATGTATGTATTTGTTGTTAGTCAGGCCCAGGGTGCACTACCGGCTAATTGTGCTGAGGAATGCGGCTGCCCTGTCCTCCTCCCCCACTCTCCTGCACATTCTGCACTCCTCAACACATCAGACATAGGAGACCAGAAGTGTGGGGGTTCAAAAGATGAGGAATCATGTGACAGGGGTCACAAAAAAGGCATGTAACTTCCTGCAGAGCCAATATGATACCATTGTTTTTTTGTGATTCTTAAAACAGAAAAACAGATTCTTCTGTTTGCACAGGACTTTGTGGTCCCTAAATTAGTTGTTCACTAGGAGGGCTTCATAAAGGAGCCCTTACAAAACCTAACTCCCCCTCCATCAGGCTCCCTAACCCGGTTACAGCATTAGTTATACTAACTAAATAAAGTAAATCAACACTGATATTTATTGAGAAAATGTCTAGGTTGAACTGCAGTCCTTTAATTAAGAAGTCTCTGAGATAAAAGGAAACCTATGCATCGTTACTACTTGATGTCTGATGATCAATGCTCCAAAGAATTGGACTAATATTTCTAAAGAACATTGTTGTGGTCAGTAACTGTGTTTCTTTTTATTTCCAGGCATTTTTAGATGAATTCACTAGGTGGTCAAGAGGAAATCCCAACAAGGACAGGATTCTCCTGGCTGGAGATACCCAAGGTCTGGTAAAGCTGTTCTGCTAAGGAAATATTTTTCTTTGCTTAGTAGCTCTTCAGTGGTAGTTGAAGACCAATAGAAGGAGGCAAAGCTAATTGACCTGAAGAACAAATCAGTGATGGAAGAGGTGTTAGAGCATGTCCCCATTGTCTGGGCACACAAAGAACTAGTCACATTGATGTAAACCAAAGTATTGGTAATAAGGCCGGAGCTTCTAAGAAATGATCATCAAAAAATAACTATGATATGTATGGCACACTACACTTCACTGATTGCTTTCATATATGTTCTACTATTTAACCTATACGAGGGCCCCATGGCAGGTGGTTCTATGGCCACTGTATACATGTGAAGAGGGAGATCTGAAGAGTTTAAGGGATGAGTCAAAGTGGCACATCTTGGTTATAAAGCCTCAGAGTGTAGAGTGGACAGTAATAAGCCAACATGTTAGAGGTAATTTCCTCTGAGCAGCCTTTATATTGCTATCCCAGGGTTAAAAACAGCATCTCCCAAGATGTTGTCAGCATGAAATGAGAATTTGCTTTGCACTTTCCCCTTCTGCCTCTTTCCTTTTTCATGACACCACAGCAGCTTTTGCCACTAGACAGATTGGTCCAGTCAGATGTTTCTGCCTCTTCCTATTTAACTGAGAAAACATAGATACTCCTACTGCCACAGAGCATTACTTTCTAATTTTCTTTAAAAAGAAATCCCAGTGGTTTAACAGGCTAGGAGACATGATAATGCTTGGATTTATGTAGGGAAAAGAAAGAGGACTGGGAAGAGAATAGGGCCCCATGATGTTTGCTTTTCCTCCAGGAGCCAACTGTTCTTTACCCATTTTCTTTCTTTTCAGGTATCTCCGGGGCTGTCTCTAAGCCTTCGTTTACAACATATGAAATGAAAATTGGTGCCATTACTTTCCAGGTTGCTGCTGGAGATATCACCAAAGAAAAGGCAGATGTTATTGTAAACTCAACAACAAGGACATTTAACCTGAAATCAGGTACTTTTTTAAGCAATATACTCGTACTTGATTGTAACTATTAACATGTCTAATGTGTGGGAGGCTAATAGTGCCCTGAGTAGACAAAGAGTGTTGTAGAAAATATGTGGGTCCTGGACTTAGGAAGACCTGAATTTGAATCCCAGCTTTGTCACTCACTGTTGTGTGGCCTTGGACAAGTCACTTAACCTCTCTGAGCCTCAGTTTCTTTGCCTGCCAAATGCCTATTTCCCAGAGGAGGATGAGGGGAGGTTAGCTGACATAAAGGTGGGGTGTAACTGATGTGTTCTACTTAATCAGCATCAGCTCTCATCCCCTTTTTAACTCTGGACTATCAAAATTCCACACAGATAATTTAATAAGCTTTACATTCCTCTATTTTTACTTCCCCTTTTACGTAACTAAGTTGGCACTCAAATCTTACTTCCTGTAACTCTTCTCTTCTCTACATTATACTGACCCAGAAAAGAAACTCAACTACTTTGTCCTGAGTTTCCCTGAAATGTTCGGCCACACCTATTGCAGTAACACTTTTGAGCATGCCCTCCCCACATATGTCTATTTGTTTAGAACTTATATACATATACTCTTATACCAATATGTTTTGTATATTATTAAACAATGAATTTTAAATTAAAAGGATACGATAAAATGTAAATAGAAATGGAGGTTTAAATATTTTCTAAATTGCAAATTATGGAATTTACTATTCAGAAGTGAATCTAGAGAATATCCATTCAATTTATTGGTCATTCAGTTTTTTTAAATGAATGTCATTCAAAATGTAGACACAAAGAGCATTTGGTTATTTGAAACATGGTAAATGGAACATATGCATTTATCCCTGCCCCCTTTTGAAATTCCATGAAAGCAATAGTATAGTAAAAAGAAAGTTGGAGGGAAAACAATGAACAAGAGATAACATATTTTTATTTATTTTTTTATTATTTTTGTTGTTGTTGTTGTTGGTTTTTCGTGACAGGCACTCAGCCAGTGAGTGCACCCGTCATTCCTATATAGGATCCGAACCCGCGGCGGGAGTGTCGCGGCACTCCCAGCGCCGCACTCTACCGAGTGCGCCACAGGCTCGGCCCGAGATAACATATTTTTAGAAGATGGGGGACAGCTGGCTAGTGGTGGTAGCTGACATGGAATAAAGAAAACTTAGTATCTGTGGTAGAGAACAGCAGCCCCTAGAGACACGGGAATTGGAGGCGGCAGGTACCTGGGAAGGCAGGGACAAGTATAGAGATGAATACAGATTGGATGAAATTCTGTATCAGCAGCAATTAGACCTCTTGATTCTATCCCCCATCCTATGCAGAAGTAACTTTCCTTGCTCTTCCCTGTCCAGAGATGGGAGGTTTCTTATGTAGAGAAATGAAACAGAGAGATTCTGGACTTAGGGCACCAGGCACAGGTGAGATGAGGAGCTAGATGGAAAATAGTGTCTCAATGGAACAGTGAGTGTCCAGCCCCTGTCCTGGCATGGCTCCCGGAACAGCAGTAGCAGATACTGCCTGCTCCCCTTATGCTGAAGCCCCTCACTCACAATCCTCCTCACATAGAACTTCTAAGCTCACTCTTAAGTATGAATGGACTAGCGAAGGTCACTTGACATCTGTGAAAAGTTTCCACCACAACAAAGGCAGAGACCAGAACAACAAACTGAAAAAAGGAATTTTGTAAAAAGAGATGATTCACAACACACACACATAATCAAAGATACATAGATATAGTTATATGTCTCCTCATATTGATAAAATAACTAATCTAAATTCAATATATTTCTGTGTGCCAGGTTCTATGCTAAGCATTTTTCATCCATTATCTCTTTTAATGTTCAGATAACCCTGTGAGGGAAATACTGTGTTAGCCTCTGTGTAACATATTAAGTACTAAATCGTGGAGTCATTTCCAACCCAGTCTGTCCAAATGCAAAGTCCATGTTTTTAATAGCCATTCAACCCAGCTGTCAATAGATGTGACCAAAGTGGTGCAACTACAACATTGATTGGAAAAGCCGTTGGACTGAAGCCAGCTAGCTCTCTAATTGTAGGGGGGAATCAAAGAACTTAAGGAAAATGCTTGATTTTATTATGGTTTTGCGATCCATGTCTCTCATTAGTATTAGAACTTTTATTTTCATATTTTTTCATTCATTTTTATCAAATAATAAGTGTAGAATGCAAAATATTTCAAATAACTGCAAAAGTATCCCTATACAAATAGAGAAGATAAAGCTGCAGGCACTGGACTTTCAGCTATTGGCAGCACCATCGTGCTGCAGATCAGCTTGTTTATCCATCAGCCACTGGATGAAGGTTGCTATGGAAAAAGCAGTTTGCAAGGGAAGGGGGGCCAATGGATTTTGTACGAATGGGTGAGTTGAACAAAAGTCTAATATGTAAAAGCTACAATGGCTTATCGAATTTTAACTGATGCTTTTTTGCCATTAACATGTCTTATTTAGGTGTGTCAAAAGCAATTTTAGAAGGTGCTGGACCAGCTGTGGAAAATGAATGTGCCGTACTAGGTATGGTCACATTACTTAGTTTACAAACTGTTGAAAATTAGAGGGCTGAGAATACTGTGAGAAGGCCTGTGGGAGGACTTGGGGTGGGGTAAGTACGAGCACTTTGGAAGACGGTTGGTTCACTAGGAGAGCAGGCACAGGTGGTGGGATTTGGTGGCTGTTGGGGAGAGGTCCTTTACTCACCAGCTCATCTGTCCCTTCCTTCCTAAGTAGTAAAAAGAACCCAGGCCTGGGTCCTAATAATCCAGGCTCCAGCATTTACTGAACAATCCCAGGCAAGTCATCTGTCTTCTAAGAGCCTTACATCTCTTACGGATGTAAGATGTTTCTGCTGATAAGGAGAATGGTAATGGCCATCCCACCGGTGGTTGGGAGGATCAGAAGGAACAGTGAATATGAAAAGTTTTGTCAAGTGCTGTACAAGTATCTTTCACTTTCCCCAATCTTGTTCCACTTCTTATAGCATATCTTCATATAGCTGACTTCTATTCATTTTATGAATGAATGTGGAGCCTGAGTGGGGAACCTAAGAAGTGATTATAAACTATCTGTCCTTCAAAACTAGAACTCATCCCACAGAGAGAAGGGTAGACAATCAGCTATGAGTCTGCCTTGAAAAAGTCATAGTGCATCACATTTGATAATATTCCCACCACTGGCTTGGCACAGTGCCTGAAACTCCCACCTTAAGAGCTGTCCTCTGATTAAGACATTTTCTGTGGAGTGAATAAATTTCCAGAGGGAGGACAGAGGAATGTAATACTTGCCCACCAACATGAGAACATTAGCAGGGATTTGTGCTCTGGAAGAGCTAGCTGTACCTTGGAAGGCAGAAGCAGAGAATGAAGCTCAGGCTGGGCAAACTGGAAAAGCCTTAAGAGGCTGCCTGGAGGGGAGATTGGGTGGAACACCAAGGTCCCCAGGGAGTGCCTGGGCCCTGGGTGCTCCCAAGGAGGGCAGGGAGGGGTGGGCAGGGAGCCACTCTCCTCCTCCTCCTCCACTTTGCTGGACTCAGCCTTACTCAGAGCAGTCTGAACCGAAAGGGCAGTGCCTCAAAATGACCCTGGTAATTTCCATGTGCTCAAGACCTCTCAGGGTCCTGAGGGAGGGAGAAGTTTTCATCCTCTCATTCCTCCACACCACAGAGAACATTGCTTTTATCTCCTTGAAGAATTGATCTAGCTGAATGGGCATATAAATTGCCCTCTTGGGACAGTGGAGTGGGGGTTAAGCTCTCTGGAGACTGGCTGCTTGGGTTCAAGTCCTGGCCAATCTTGGGCTACTGACCTTTCCTCTCTGTGGCTCTGTTTAATCTGTGAAATGGAGAAAACAGTACCTACCTCATAGGCTTATTTTGAGGATTGGGTGGAATAATGCAGATAGAGTGCTTTTGAATAGCACCCAAAATATTCAACAATGTATTTGTTGAGTTAAAGAATTCTGATTGTGGAGAAAATGAGCCTGTCACAGTCCCAGTGAATGAAACCAGGAGGAGCAGGGGAGGCTGGACTTCACGGCTCTCTCTGGTGTCAGCGATTTTCATTTCTCGGTAATCCAAGTGTTGCTTCCCATGTCTAATGTGCTATGTGTTTGTCTTTCTTCCTTTTTCAGCTGCACAGCCTCACAGAGATTTTATAATTACACAAGGTGGATACTTAATGTGCAAAATAATAATTCATGTTCTTGGGGGAAACGATGTCAGGGAAACAGTCTCCAGTGTTCTAGAAGAGTGTGAACAGAGGAAGTACTCATCTGTTTCCCTTCCAGCCATTGGAACAGGTTTGCAGCCTCTCATCACTATGAAACTCTGAGTGCTCCAGATTCATTTAGACTCACTCTCACTCTGAATGTAATCAGTGCTAAGTCCATCTAGAGGCAGCACCCGTGATGTAAATCAGAGAGAGCAACCATCTGGGGGGCCCAAGCCTCTTTCGTCTTTCTTTATTTTATGTTCCCTAAGTAACTTTCCATGTTTGGTCCTTAACTTCATCACTTTCTCACTCTTCATTTTTTTTTTTTTTTCCTTTAGTGGGGATTCATCTGCTCTCATTGTACCCATTACCATTTCTACACTGACTCCCAAATCAGCATTTCTCACCCTCCCCAGGATCTGCTCTAGGAGAGTTCTTTGTTACCAGAAACCTCATTACATCAAAATGCAAAGTCATCATCCTGCCTTGCAAACAGACACCCCTCTTGAGTTCTCCAGTTTTCTGGTTTCCTCCTTCTGTAGTGCCATGATGCACCCAGCTGCCGTGGCCTGCCACCCCTGCATCTTTGTGTCCCCAGACCCCTACGGTTTCCAAACCCTTTATATCTCCGCCATCTGGTTTACTGCAGTGTCACCCAGACAGCCCTTCATTCATGCATTTATAAAACAGAAATGCTGTTACCCAGGCCCTGCATGAGGCACTAGGGATAAAATCTTGAGTAAGATGCAGTCATCACCCTTCAGCAACAAACTCGGGTTTATCCTGCTTGCAGTTTCTAGGAACACTTTCCTCCTATCTCTATCATATCATACAATAATTTGCTCTTCTTAGTTGAAGATGAAGCTCTGACCCGCTCCCTGTTTCATTCATACCCATGTGACCTGTCACTGTCATGGAAGTGAGGGCTTCTCATTTAGGAAGTCAGGGGCTGGGCAGTAGCCTGCAGCCACAGGTTACTATTAATCTAAGAGGTTCTTTTAGCAATTAAAGTCCTGAACTTAGAGCCACTGTTATGATCTTAGCTCGACTTGCAGACTTTCTTTTACTCCCCAGATTAAAACTGAATGCTTCTGCCAGATATCCCAGGCTCTTCTTGCATGAGGCCCAGGCCACCCATTCAACATTTGCAGCACAGCCTTCCTGGCTTCCCTATTGCCCTCATTACCATATGCATTAGTCTATTTTCTGTTACTTATAACACAATACCTGAAACTGGGTAATTTATAAAGAAACAGAATTTATTGCTTACGGTTTTGGAGTCTGAGAAGTCCAAGGCCCAAGGGGCACATCTGATGAGGGCCTTCTTGGTAGGGACTTTCTAGAGTCCCGAGGCAATTTACAGTATCACACGGCGAGGAGGGAAAGAGTCCTATTGAGCTTCGTCCTCTCCTCCTTACAAAGCCACCAGTCTGCTCCTATGATAACCCTTTCATTCATTAAATCATTAATCCATGAATGGATTAATCCATTCATGAGGGCATAACCCTCATGATTCAATCACCCTCTTAAAGGCTCCACCTTTCAAATACCACAGTAGGATTTCCCACCCTCTTAATACTTTTACAATGGGGACATGAGATTTGGAGGGGACATTCTAACCACAGAATCACCTATAAACTTTTTGTCACACTTCTTGCTGCTTTTGTTCATGTTATTCTTCCCATCAGGATTCTCTCCTACCACCACCATCTGCCAAATTACAGTCCTCACAGACCCTAGTTGATTTGTTCCCATCACCCAGAGCAAGCACTCTGCTACTTGGCACTGGGAAAATACAGTGGAGTAAGCCCTGGCCCCTCAAAGAGCTTATGATTTAGTAACAGATGCAAGGCTGGTAACCAAGAGGGACACACAAAGTGAAGCCACAGATGTAGGTGTGATAATCAGCCACATAGTGGGAAGGGTTGCAAGTGGGTGGTGGAATGAGCTCATCAGGGGACCATACAGGAAGGGAGAGAAGAGCACTAAGGCCAGAACAGTGAAAAGTGCCTACAGGTAGACAGTGGGTGAAAAAGGGTGGAAACATCGGCAAAAGAACCATCAGATTCTCACAGGCATTGGAGAAGGAGTGTAAGTCCAAAGTCCCAGAGGAGGAAGTAGGAGGCCATGAAATACTCGTGTCTTGCCTCATCCATTATGAATGCACTGTGAGATGCTCAAAAGAGAAGGATCAGATCTCCTGCATCTCTTCTCTGCTCCATGTTGAGTGCAGAATCATTGCCCATTAAATGTTGTTGAATGAATGATTCAACAGGTGATTTTGATGAGGCCTACAGAGCTGCTTATGTACATTCTCTTCCCCATTGATTTCAATGGATGACATTTGTGTGGCAATTTATATTCTCAAAGTATTTCCCATATAGTATCTATTTTGAGCATCACAAAACTCCCATGAAGTTGCTGGAACAGTTACATTAGCTGTAGTAGTAATGTTAATAATTGCTAAGATTTATTGAGTGCTTATTATGTGTTCTAAGTGCTTCGTGAGGAAAATCCCATTTATTCCTCACGGCAACCTCATGTAGGATGATCAACTCAGTCAAATTTTCCCGGGACTTGCTTCGTTTTCACGTTGAAAGTCCTGTGTCTTGGGCACCTCTCTGTCCCAGGCAAGCTCAGAGGGTTGGTCACTGTAACTATGACACAGACACTACTAGCAAAGGCAAGTTTATTGTGAAGATAATGAGGCTTGAGTGACTGGGCTTCACTTGCATAGGCTTCTTCAAAGGCCCCGAGAGGAGGCTGAATAACATCCTCTCACGGTTATATGATTTGGTAAAACTTCAGAAGTAAGATACGTTATCCACCAGGGGTGAAGACCACTTCGTGTTCCCATTTTGACTTCTCAGACTTCTCAGACTTCCCCTTACACAGGGTGATGTTGGAGTAGCTGCAAACATTTTTGGGAAACAACTAAGGAAAGTTGCCTTGGGAATATAATTTTCAGCATTTTAAAACATATACTTTGTTGTGATTTATGATTCCAAATACTCATTTTGTACATAATTTTATATGTATAATTTTGTATTCTTTTTCTGAGATGGATAGATTTCAAGCCCTACAAAACCTGGGCCCATCCCTGACTATTAGTTTCCCCATTTTGCATATGAAGAACTTGAGGAATTAAAGTAGTTGTCCATATTAATCAGAATAGAGGAATGTTTGTGGCTTGGACAATATTCATGATTTTGTCTGTGATTAGACATGATTATGAAGTGGTCTTGCTTCTGTCTTAATTCATCATGGTCACAGGTTACATTGATGATGTCCTATGAAATTGTTTGTGTTCAGCCAGAGAACACCAAGACCTAGCTGTGGTGCCAGGTCAGTTCCTGGCTGTCAGGGGCTTTCCTGTTCCTCAGCACCAAAAACTGCATTTGCCATACCTCATCACATTATTAACACCAGCTGAAACTTCTTTTTGTCACTTAAAAAAAAATTTTTTTTTTCAGGAAATGCCAGAAAAAACCCAGTCATAGTTGCTGATAACATAATCGATGCTATTGTAGACTTCGCATGGAAACATTCCACCCCATCATTAAAAACCATTAAAGTTGTCATCTTTCTATCTGAGCTGCTAAATGTGTTCTATGACAGCATGAGAAAAAGAGACACCTCCGTATCACCTACCATTCAGTCCACATTCTCCGAGACTGCATGTAAGATGTTCATTTTTTAAAATCACGTGGCTGTCTCTGATATCATTTACAAAATGTTTAGATGTGAGCTCACTGGGTTTATAATTTTCCATCCGTTTTAGGCTTTCCAGACTACTTCCTATGATACATGGGGAAAGTACAAGAATTAGGGAACACGGCCTCCTGTCAACTGAATATTTTTCTGAGAGGCAAAATCATGCCTGGGATATGGGAATAGCAAATGAACAGGAAGAGAATAGAAAAAGTAAGGAAGCAGAAAGAGGGTAGTGGGCTTTGAAAATTCTAGCCAGTGGTCTCATTATTTACTTATAGATTGGTGTCAATCCTCGGTGCCCCTTGTTGCTATGAACTAGCTGATCAATACTGGTTTATTGATTACCCACCTACGGACAGTTTAGCTTGGGAATAGAAGCGGATGCAGGAAGGGAGTGGCCAGGGCCATCTGGTTGTACTGTGTCACAAGCAGAAAGATAGAGTCCCGCTGTGTTTGAGCATCTGTGTTGACCTGTTCCTCTGGTCTAGCTTTCCCCCATCTTGTGGCTTCTGCACTGCTGAGAAAATATCTAGAAATGTAACTCCACTTGCAATCACTGTTTTCACCTGCTTTCACTGCCCTGTGAAGCACGGTGAGTTTCGCTAGTGATGAGACATACATGTCATCAGCTACTCCCTAAACTCCCTAAATTTGTCAACAGACAAATTGTTGTCTGCTGCTGTCAGTAGGACTTCCAGTTCTATGTTTATTTCCTGACAACTGTTTTCCTCAGTGTGCATACAACACAGTACATGTAAGTGCTACACACACATAAGATGAATAAAAGTGAAAATAATAGTTGGATCTGTTAAGGCTCCCGCAGTAGCAAGTAACAGAAAATTTAATTTAAACTGGCTTAAGTGAAAAATGAAATTCATTGACTCATTTTACTATACACTCCAGGCATTCCTGGCTTCAGATAGAGTTCGATCCAGGTGCTCATATGATATCCTCTGGACCCTGACTGTTCATCTCTCACTCTCTTCTCGGCTGTGTTTTCTTTTTCCTCAGGGTTCACATGATGGAAGATGGTTCCTAGCAGCTTCAGACCCATATCTTTCCATGGTCAGGTCGAACAGAAAAGAGAGTATCCAGTATCATCAGGAAATAATGCCTGGAAACAGAGTGCTCATATGAGCCCTGAAATTCCTTGTGATTGGACCAGCTTAGCTCATCATGGCAGGAGGGACCTAGAATTACACAAGTTTGCCAAGCCAGAGTCACATGCTCCATGCCTGGATTAGAGGAAGCCACTATATGAAGCAATAGGGGACAACCGTTCTGAAAGGAAATTCAGAATGCTTTTTCCAAAAGAAGGAGTAAAGGATGCCAGGCAGTTAAAATAATACATACCCACTATAATATCTAGGGATAAAGTTTGTTTGCCCACTTAAACAAATTTTAGTAAGAATTTATCCTATGGACTTCTTTTAAATAGAACTTAAAGAGGATAGCTTTGAGTTTCATTTGGGCAAATGATACACAATTACTTTTCAAATTTATGTTAAAGCTATTTATTGAGTCATAGAGCATTTACTGAGCACCAACTGTATATCAGAGACTAGAGATATAGATTTGGGAAGTCATGTGAGTGGGTGGGAGTTGAAGCCATTATGTGTGAATTGGCTTATCCAAGGAGAGTGTAAAGGGTGAGGAGAGGGAAGACTAAGGGCAGAGCAGGGTTCTTGGTTTTTGATCCCTCCTCCTCAGGTGGAGAGGAGCCTGGCAGAGTGCACAAGGAGAGGTGAAGGAGAGCATTTATGCTGAGCACCAGGAATGGGAAATTGAAATGACACTTACCTTTTAAAAGAGATATATGGGAAAATGGCTCAAGAAAGGTAGCTATCATGTTATCTTCCACGAACCTCTGAGCTGCAAGTCAAGATTCTGTTCCTTACTTTGATGTGACCTTCCATGTGATATTGGATGAGTGAGTGTTCACCTTCCCCGGGACTCAGTTTTCTCATCTCTAAATTGTCTAGCCAGGGTCACCTTTTGTACACAGGCAGACCAGGTAGCACAGTCTGATGTGGCTTTAGGGTGTGATTTAAAAGTCTTTCCTTCCTCTCAAGAAAATACCTTTGGCTTTATGCTTTACTCCCTTTTGAAACACAAATACCTCTATAGAAAATATCAAACAATCGGTTTTTAAGAATAATACCCATGTGTGTATAAAGGACTTGGCATTCCCTACAGTGCTTTCAGACCCTTTATTGTATTTTAACCTTGTAACAATTCCATGAGGTGGTATATAGAGAAATCTTATAATTACCATTTCACGGAAGAGAAAATGAAAACTACTCACTCAGAGGTGATATGACTTGTCAATGTCATGTGGCTGGTCACAGGTTGAGGTCGATTGGGTCTGTGATTCCAAGTCCTGATAGCTTTCTGTTCTCCAACTCATGGCATGAAAAGAACAGAGGACCGGAAGAAAAATTTCACTTCCTTCCTTCCCAGACTTGGCTGCTATATGCAGAGGAAAGGAAGTAGCCAACCCAAAAGGACCCTAAGGACCAGGAAGGATCAGGCGAAAAGATCCTGAAGGAGAAGGACAATGAGGGGAAGGAAAGAACATAATTTGCAGAAACGACACACCCTTCCTTTTGGTGGGAGACTTATCCAGAAAAACTCTTTTAAAATGGAATTTGAAAAGAGCTTACTGATGAAGGTTACATGCCTCCCTGTGTCACCAGAACTTACCAGGGACAGACTTGCTAAATGGGAAGACAGTGCTCAGGATCCCTCTCTCAGGCCTGGTAGATCTTTCACTGAAAATTAGAAAATGGTGGCTTTGTCTGTAAGGAAGAAATCCTGTGGTACGTGGCATTTTCTTCTCAATGCAATCTGTCCATATTTCTACTACTCATGCTATTTTACAAGTGGATGTCTAGCTTCAGTGTTTTAGTGGTTCCTGGAAGTCATGGGAAAGCAAAGGAAAACTGGGTGTGATCACGTTACGTGTAAGCATTCTCTTAGCATGTCTGCTATTTTCTTTATATGGTGCTTTCTCTACTTAGTATAGACGATGAGGTACAGAACAATGTGCTTTAAATATCTTTAGCAGGGTAATTAATCAAGTTTTAAAGAAAAAATAACCACATTAAATAAAACCGATGAAAGGCAAACATCAATAAATCGGTATTCACGTTTACATATCAGTTTCTTATGGAAAATTATAATTTCAAGCTACAGCGAATCTACGTTTATTTAAATATTTTAGCGAGACCAGTAATATCCAAGGGTACTTCGAAAAGTTCATGGGAAGATTCGAAGTATCTTTTAATTCTATTTTTCCACAAACTTTTTGAAGTACCTCATATTATGTGTCACATTGGGTCAGACTGTTCATTTCATCTTACTCAGTTGAGGATAATAAAAGAAGCAACTGTGAAACGTGTAGCTTCTATTATTTCAAAGCCCAGGACTAGGTGAATGAGAAACAAGAGCATAGAAATTGTCCTGATTTTCAGAGGTCCCTGAAAATGGATATTGTGTTTTCACCAGATTCTCACTTTCCAGATAATATTCCTGAATACTGGACTGACATGAATCATCAGCTGTCTTGCGTGGTCCAACTACAACCTGGACAATCAGAATATGACACTGTAAAGGACAAGTTCAATCAGACTTGTTCTTTCTACACAATAGAGAAGGTAATACTGTGTTAAAATTTTACTGTTTTAAAATGTTGAGGAAAAACATGGGCCGGCCCGTGGCTCACTTGGGAGAGTGTGGTGCTGATAACACCAAGGCCATGGGTTCAGATCGCTATATAGGGATGGCTGGTTTGCTCACTAGGGAGAGCGTGGTGCTGACAACACCAAGTCAAGGGTTAAGATCCCCTTACCGGTCATCTTTTAAAAAGAAAAAAGAAAAACATGAAAGCCATCGTTTTTTTTTATAACACTCTCCCTTTCTTTGTCACTTACTATGTTTATGTTAACTGGAATTAGACTTAAGCTCCATAGACTTCAGATCCCATGGTTCCTTCATTAGCAGTAAGGAAGGAGAGTCCCAAAAGTCACATGGATATGTTAGGACATTTTAAGTTACAATTCACAAACATACTCACTCAGACTGGTTAAACAAGATTAAATGTATTGGAAATTAATGGGAAGTCCAGAAGTAGGATGGGCCTGGGAGCAGTTTGATCCAGTGGTTTGATGATGTCATGATCCAGTTTCTCTGGCTTTGCTGTCCATAATGTCAGGTTCATCTTGAGGCCTGGACTCCCCTCGTGGTGTGGAATGGCCACTGGCGGCAATCAGGGGGTCCCTGCTTCTTCATTCACATTCCCCAGGAGAGAAACCGTTCTGGCCTACAGCTACTAAGAGTCCTGAGCTTTGTGTTGAATAGAACACTTCAACTATCTCTGTGTCTAAGGAATGCCATGCGCTGATTAGCTTGGGCCTGGATAGTCAGATCCCTCATTTTGTGGTCTCATATTGAGATCCTGATCGATTTAACCCAATTAAGCTTCACCCTATAACTGTAAGCAGTTCCATTGAAACCAGAAGTTGCTGCACAATGGGGATGGTGGAATGCATGTTCAGGAGATTTGCACGATGGCCACTGTGCTGCATAAAATTATTAGTCAAGTATAGGAGTTTATCAGAAGGTCATTATCATAGCGTGTACATCAGAGCAGGGTGTGGCATCTTCTGTAGGTCTGTGTGCTTACAGTATAGCACATACAGAGTTGTACTTTGATAACCTTTCACATGCCCAACTCCCCCACAGACAGCTTCTTAAGGCAGGAGTCGTATCTTCTGAATCTCTGCATTCCTAGTACCTAGCACAGTGAGAACCAGAGGAGAGAGACATCCTGCAGAAAGAGAGGGGGAGATGCTTCTTGGTGTGAGAAGCTGTGGAGAGAACGAGGACAGCAAGAACCTGGCTGTAATGGTGTCTGCCCCATATCTGCAACTTCCTTGGCTCTTCGCCTTCTATCCCACCCATTTTGAAAAACCCCCAACTTTGGATTAACCCCATAAGTTACTTCCTGTCCTGCTGCTCCTGGATGAAACCCTCTCTGATGCGTGCTCCTCGGCTGCAGCTGGACCCTCCAGGCTGCCTGGAACCCTTCACCGCTTCCTCCGGCCGCCTCCCTCACTCATTCCCCATGCCAAACCTTCCTCACGTTCCTTGGCACGCCATCACTCTCAGCAAACCATCTTCCCTCCCGCTTTCATCACGTGGCTTCTCCTCCACACCTGCGCCAGGTACCCACTGCATTCCTCTTGAACCTCCCTTCTTCCTGTGTCTCTAGGACAGCATTCCGTCACATTTCCTCCTCCCTGCCCAGACACAGATTACCTGGAGCCCTTTCTTACGCTTCCGCAGCTCCGCGTGTGTTCTCCTAACCCGTTGTCACCACTCTGAGGGGTCGTCACGTGGCTCCTTATCTCTCTCCCGCGTTAGACAGAAAGTTTCATGAGGGCAGAGACCCGACACAGCACTTGATTCACAGTGGACGTTCAATAGATGATTACTGAGTGCGTGTTAACTTCATTCCCTAGAAGGAAGGAGAACCAGTAGAGAGTCATATCTTGAAAAGAAGTTAAAGAAGGACGGAGTTTCAAGGGGAGGATGATTCACAATTTGAAATGCTATTGAGAGGTCTAGAAAGAAATCGTCATCAGATCAGGCCCTTATGAGGTGATTTGTGACCCAAATTGGAGCAATGCAGAAAGCGTGGTTACTGGGAGAAGCCACATGGAATGGGTTTGGAGATGGGAAGGAGCTACGGAAATCGCTATGGGATGATGCCAATCTCTGAGGAGGAGTGTGCCTGTCGGTGAATTGCCAGGAATTCCAGGGAATATATACAAGTGAACATCTTGATATAAACTGTAAGTTCTGTATATAAAATGGATACTGACAAACATTATTACGAAGTATAGATACTTATAGACACTTTTAGGCTTTTCCTAAAGGCAGAAAGCTACCCAATCTCTGAATTTGCTGTTCACGTGTATTTTCTTCTCCTTTTCCTTCTCCTCTCCCCACCTTCTCCTCCTCTTCACATTATTTATTTATTTTTATTTTTTATTCTTTTAAAAGATGACTGGTAAGGGTATCCTAACCCTTGACTTGGTGTTGTCAGCACCGGCCATCCCTATATGGGATCCGAACCCGTGGCCTTGGTGTCATCAGCACCACACTCTCTCGAGTGAGCCACGGGCCAGCCCTTCATAATATTTATTTAAAAATCCACAACAGGTAAGATATACTGAGCTCTAAGGTCATTTCCAGAATATTCTGCCTTTTGTCATTTGCAGATTGAAAGGATACAGAACGTATTTCTCTGGCAGAGCTACCAGATAAAGAAAAAACACATGGACATCAAGAATGGCCATACAAATAATGAGAGACTCCTCTTCCACGGGACAGATGCAGACTCAGTGCCACACGTCAATCAGCATGGCTTTAACCGCAGTTATGCTGGGAAGAACGGTAAGGAAGCCGGTAATCTGGCTGATCACAGTGAGGTGAACGGCAGTTCTAGTGCTGACCGTTCACACCCAGGCAGTGCAGAACCATAGATGGCAGCCACAGTGTCATCGTCAGGATAGGGCTCACTGTGTTTCACCCTAAAGGAGACTGACAGCCTTCTGAGGGAAAATGAAGTGAATTTTAGAAATGATGAAAAGTGGCTTTGGTGGGCAGGAACTGCATTTTTATAAAAGATTTGTCAGAGTAGGCATGGTTCTACATACTGTGTGCTTTTATATACTTAAGGCTTTTGTGTTTCACTTTACAGCCGTATCTTTTGGAAAAGGAACGTATTTTGCTGTTGATCCCAGTTATTCTGCTAGCGATGCATACTCCAAACCAGATGGCAGTGGGAGAAAGCATATGTATGTTGCGCGAGTACTTACTGGAGTCTACGCACAAGGACATGCAGAGTTAGTTACCCCTCCACCAAAGAATCCTCAGAACCCCACAGATCTGTTTGACTCTGTCACAGACAATACACAATATCCAAGGCTATTTGTGGTATTCTTTGATAATCAGGCTTACCCAGAATATATCATAACTTTCAGATATTGACTTTTTTTTAATATCAGAGATGATTTAGTCATCTGTTTATAAGAACAATTTATAGTTTTTATCTTTGCCTTTGTCTTGTTATGCAGATAAAAGTTTCCCTTTTTGGTGCTCAAATGCTGACAGTCACCTTCTAGAAATGCTCTACTGCTGCAATTTGTAGCATACCTCTATTCTGAGCAAATTGATGGGTGGAAGCTGAGAAATGTAAATACCACAGTTATAGCTACATCTGTCTACAGATGCCACATCTATAGTAGGATAAAAGCACATTCTTTTCTATCAGAAAAAAATAAGGTGCATCACGTTACAACCAAGATGACATTGTTCTTACTGGACCATGTTAACACATCAAACTGTGGTGGGTTAAACTATGCTATCAAGTGGAGACGCTACTGTTTTGCAACTGCAACAGCTGGGGATTTTGCTTCCTTAAGAAACACTTACTTGCCAAGAGCTAAGCCGGAATGACCGAATCACAGAATATTACCTCAAATCTGTTGTGTTACAAATCAGGTAAAAATGTTCTGTATTGTTATCTAGTCCTACATTAAAAAATTACCCCAGCATATAATGGCTTAATCTTACACAGTCTTTGTGGACCAGGAATTCAGGTATGGCTTAACTGGGTCATCCTGCTCGGGTCTCTCATGAAATTATAAACAACATGTCGGCAGGAGATGCAGTCATCTGAAGGCCTGTCTAGGGCTGGAGGATGTAAGGTGAATCACTTTCTTAGCTGGCAAGTTTTTACTGGTTGTCAGCAGGAGGCCTCAGTTCTTCTCCACATAGGCCTCTCCACAGGCTGCTGGAGTGTCCTCATAACATGGCAGCTGGCTTACTCCAGAAGAGCAGTTCAGGAGAAAGCAAGGCAGAAGCCATGATGTCTTTCATGACTGAGCCTCTGAAGTCATACTCCCTCATTTCCACAGTATTCTGTGGGTTACATGGATCAGTTCATTCAGTGTGAGGGGGAATCACACAGGGCATGGATACCCGTAGGCAAGGCTCATTGGGGCCATTTTGGAGGCTGTATGAATGAGCGAATGAATGATAGATGGAATGTTAGCAGTGAAGAGGATGCTAGAGGTTATCTGTCCCACTGTCGCCTCATCTTTCTCCACCACCTTCCCCTGCTCCCAGTGCAAAAAGCCCTCTAGCTTCTGCTTGACCACCCAGCACTTAACAGCTTGAGGGAACCTATTCCATTATGGGATAGCATCAGTTATTGGAAAACTCTTATTTACACTGAATTGAAACCTGTTTCTCTGTGTCTGTTACCTGCTGATCACTGTTCAGACTTCTGGAAGACACAAAACAAGTCTTATTCCTCTTACAATGGCAGCTCTTCAATTCATCCCTTCCCTCTACTGTATTAGAGTTATGTAAGTTCTTAAAATATTTAGTAGCTCATTCATCCACTTTTGAAGAGTTACAAACATTGAAGAAGAGTTTATATTATCATAAAGTGTGTGCACATTCAAAAAGTACAGAAGAACATAAAGAAAATAACTCACTAAACTCATAATTCTAACAGAGAAAACCACTGCCAATGTTTCATATACTTCCTTTTAGTTTCTTCTCCATCCAAATTTAACAAAGTCACACTTTATTCAATCACTAATCATACAATTAGTGTAATTATCAATTATACAATTACAATAATTTTCAGTTAACATTAAAAGTTGTTTCCTTATGCTGTTATTTTTCTTCTGTAAACAATTTTAATGGCTGAGTTATTCTGTTATATATCTTCCCCTATTTTTATGATTTTAGTTTTATAAGTTTTAAAAATGTGATCATCTTTACTGATTGTTTAATAAACAGATTTTTCACTTTGCAGTATATCATTTTCCTCGTGTCATTAAATATCTTACACATAATTTTTAATAGTTGAATAATATTTCATTGTATGTTTCTACCTACATGTCATGTCAAAATAAGTTGCCTGTATTTCTAGATAAATATATGAGACTGGAATATGAGATGCAAAGACCATAATCTACCTTCAACAAGGCACCAGTCCCTAAACTGCTGAGGGAAATATAGTCCTAGAGAACAACGCAAGGTTGAGTAATGCAGTCCTGCCGGGGCCTTGGCTCCCACCTCCAGTGCAGAATTCCAGAGATCCAGGTTACAACTTGGAAGGATTCCTCTTTCGTAGGTGGCATAGGCTTTCAGTACCCACTGCTGACTTGCTGACTCCTCTGATGTCGTTACTTAAGCACTCCCCAATTTATTTTGCCGCTTCTACTTCAGTAGTGAGACGCAGAAGTCTTGACTACAGTATACCCATGTTATTAAAATTGTGATACTTTCTTCATGAAGAAAATATAAACCAATCAGTAATTATAGTTACTATAAATTCTGTCTCCCATCAGTCTGAAGCTAAATTGTGTCTTTCCATCTTTTAAGTCCATCTCCTTCCCAGTTGGCTTGGTGTTCTCTAGCTACATGTCTAGAACAGTCTCTACTTCTAAGAACCCCTGATTTCAACTTAATCAAAATTGGAAGTCTTTCTCAAACTTTGCTAATGACTGAAGAAGTGGGTCTCTTTGGATCTCCAGATTTCAGGCAAATGAACTGATTGGTCTGAGACCAGACACCATGAGCTGCAATTCCAGACTAGTGGCCTGCTTTCACAGAAGCCTTTGCTTTTCATTCTTTGCTTATCTTCTTTTGTTATTTCTCTTACCATTTTTCTGTTTCTTGTTCTTTTTTCTTCCTTTCAACTCTTTCCCTCACTTGTGGAAGAACAAGGACAAACTCAGCTTAGGTTAATTAGAGGAAATGGTCAAATTCCATGTGGTATATATGGTGATATGTGAATTGAACACAAGGTTTGTGAGTTCATTTACATCGTGGTGGATTAATTATCACAAGGCTGGTGAGGTCATTTATAGCTTATATGTTCAAATTCAATTACTGATAAATACTTTATTAGAACAAATACAGTTATTTATATTAAACATGCTTTACAAGCTTACTTGATTAAATTATTTCATACACAAGCCTTGATGTTTAACACAACCATTAGCAAACACAGGAAGAGAGTCTTGTAACTAAATTCACAGAGTATGAATAACTTAATCTTAAAGGACCTTTGCCCCATCTCCCTCTTTTTTTATGTTACTTTTGTGATCACCAGAATATATATATTGTTTTTTCTTTATTTTGTTGAATAGGGTGTTTTCAACATAGTAATTTAGTTTCCTGAAGTCTCTTATCTAAAATTATATTTCTATAACTAAGACCCATCAAATAAATAATTTTGGCTTCCAAAAAAATCCAACTCCACTTCCTCAAACTGAGCCTTTTCTTTCATGTGCTCAGTGTATTCCCGTCTTTTCACACCCAAACCTGGTACCCTGTCACGTCACAACACCTACTTCTCGTTCAATTTAGTCAGTTTGTATAATGCAAGAACAAACTTTTTGCCAAAAAAGAAAAAACCAATGAAAATGCTTCACTATAAGCCTTTGTAATTTAAAGTGCAAATTTTTTTTTTTCATATTGCCTCTGTTAAAATGCCAAAGTACTTGAGATAAGGGAAATACTAACATAAAAACAACATAAAATTAACAAGTGTGGGGTCAACAACAAAAGCAAAATTTCAGTGTAAGTAGAGGAAAGAAAAGAAAAGCAAGAAACTAGAAAGAAAAAAATAGGAATCTTAGAATCTGAAACTACAAATATAATTTGTAAGGACTACAAGCATAACTCAGGGAAGAGCAGAAATCTAAGATTCATAACATAAAAGATGCAAAATAAAAAAATTCAACATAGTGGTAAACATCATAGAATAATAATCATTTCTGTAATATTCTATTGTTTTTTTTAAAGAATTTTTACCATTTATTAATCCTCTTGTGAAAAATGCACGCAATCATTGCAGATATGTCATTGCAGAATTTTTACTCTTTCTGCTGTTACCCAATCTCAAGCTCACTTTTGACCAGCACCAACATTGGCCTTTGCAGTCCCTCTGACTTTCTTCATTCTTTCCTTGTGTTCTTTCTGCTGTTTTCTTGAGGCTTTTTCTTCTCATATAGATCATGTCTTGCAAGTCTACGTTTGGATTCATTTTTCTTTGCATAATCCAAGGAATTGTAAATCATGCCAAAGCCAGTTGTCTTGTCACCACCAAAATGGGTTCTGAATCCAAATGCAAAGATGACATCTCGTGTGGTCTTGTATATTTTGGCTGGTTTTTCCTGAATTTCTGTGCTAGGTACTGTTGCCTTCCTGGGGTGAAGAACGCCAGTGACCATTCGTTTCCTCTGAAATAATCAGTTGGTCATGAACTTCCAGGTCCAGGTAGTTACTGTGTCATTCATGATGGCAGCCAATCCTCAGGGAAGCAGGGAGAAAAAGAGTAATATTCTATTGTTAACAGAGCATTTTAATATAAAATATCTCACTTCTCTTTACAGCAGTCCTCTCAGGTAGGCCCTTTGACAAGGGAAGCGGATACCCAAAGGGATCAATTGGCACAGCTCTTTCATTCTGCTAGTAAGTGGCAGTGTTGGGACCGGATGTCAAGTCTCTGACAAACATCATCGTTGTTGATGGACTCTACACTGCATGGATGGAAGCAGAAAAAAAGTAAAGCTGACTCACAAAACAGTGAATGAACAGATAAACTGAAAAATGAAGAGTACTGAATAGTCCTATCACAATAAGTCAAGAAGTCTTAATTAACTTAGGAAATAGGATATGCAAATTCAAAGTTCTAACCAAAGGTATTTCTGAGTAAACACAATGAACAGACTGCTGGAGACCCAGGGAAGAGTTCAAAGCTAAAAGCAGTCTGCTGGCAGAATTCCTTATTGCTCAGGGGAGATCAGTCTTTGTTTTAGTAAGGCCTTTAGTTCTTGGATGAAGCCTACCTGTGTTATGGAGGGCAATCTGTTTTACTCAAAGCTTACCAATTTAAATGTTAATCTCATCTAAAAAGCCTCACAGAAATATCTAGAATAATGTCTGATCAAATATCTGGGCCCCATGGCCCAGCCAAGTTGACACAAAATTATCACAATAACCAATCATCCATTGCAGTTCCTCGGTTTGGCCCCTCTGACTACAAATGGTTGGGGGAAGGAAGGCCTGCCCTGTCACATGTAGCCAATTGATTTGCTGGTTACAGTTTGCATAAATTTTTTCAAAAAAGAGAGACAGAGAGAAAAGAAAGACCAAAATGTAAAAAGCTGAACAAAGTATAGCAATCAAATGCAAGGATATTTTTAAGCCAAAAAGCTATAAATTAGATCTTTAGTGATCACTATGTAAGGCAACAGAAATAATGAAAAGAGTTTAAACTTATAATAACAAACAAACAAATAATACAAGACAATAAAACAGAAATAACCATCCAAAAATGCATGAAGAAATTAAAAGAAACCCAACTATATTTTTAAATGATCTGAATATCATTTATTGACTACATGTCTGACATTATATTAGGCACTGGAGATACAGTGATGAACAAGATAAATAAAGTTTCTGCTCCCAAGGAACACATAATCTAGCATTGGAGAGAGACATTAAACAAACAAACTACAAAATTAAGTAATTAAATTGCAGTAAGTATTAAAAGAGAAGTAGAGGGTGCTACAAGACATACTTAACTGAGTCTGAGAGGTCAGAGAAGGTTTTCCCAAGGATTATGTTAAACAGAAATAAGATTTTCTCATTTTAAAATATAAAAAGGTAAAATAAAAATGTATAAGGTGAAATAAACCTCTGTTTACAAGTGGAATGGATTAGCTAGTGTCAGACAATGTTCTCACCTAAAATAAGCAGAAAATCAGAACAAAATTAAGAAAGCATCTATTTAAGGCAGAGGAGAGCTGCTGAGTCAAAGAGAACTGGAGGAACCATGTGATATTTTGAGATTTTTTGTTTTTATTTTTGTTTTAAAAGATGACCAGTAAGGGTGTCTTAACCCTTGACTTGGTGTTGTCAGCACCACGCTCTCCCAGGTGCGCCAACCGGCCATGCCTATATAGGGATCCAAACCCGTGGCCTTGGTGCTATCAGCACCACACTCTCCCAAGTCAAACACGGGCCAGCGATGCCATGTGATATTTTGAAATACAATATACATTTGGTCTTTGTCCCTGTTCCTGTCCCTTTTCTGGCATACAACTCCTAAAACCTTCAGACTCTCCAAAGTGCTGTCTTTTTGTATGCTAATGAGTTGACTGGCTGGCAGCCCCTACATGGCTTCAAGATGGGGGCTGGTCACAGCAAAGACCAATGCAGGATTAGATGGTTGGGACTTTCAGCCTCATCCTCCAACCTCTAGTGAGGGGAGAGGGGCTGAAGATTATTGATCACCAATGGCCAATAATTTAATCAATCATGCTTATGTAATGAAGCATCCATAGAAAACCAAGAGGACTGGATTCAGAGAGCTTCCAGATAGTGAATGCATGGCATTTTCCACATCTACTTGCCAGGAGGGTGGCGCACCCCAACTCCATGGGGACAGAATCTCCTGTACTCGGGACCCTTCCACACCTTGCCCTTTGTATTTCTTCATCTGGCTGTTTATTTGTATACTTTAAAATATCCTTTATAATAAACTAGTAAATGTAAGTATTAGTTTCCCTGAGTTCTGTGAGCCACTCTAGCAAATCAATCAAACCCAAGGAGGGAGTTGTGGGGACCCCGATTTATAGCTCAGTCAGAAGTTCCAGGGACCTGGACTTGCAACTGGCATCTGAAGTGGGGGCAGTATTGGGGACTGAGCTCTTAAATTGTGGGATCTGGTGCTATCTCCGGGTAGATAGTGTCAAAATAGATTTGAGTTACAGGACACCAAGCTGGTATCTGCTTCAGAATTGGTTGCTTGCTTGCTGGTGGGGAGAAATCCCCACACATTTGGTTAAAGAATTCTGTCTTCTGTGTTTGATTGTATAGGAAAAACACTTTGGTTTGTTTATTTCTACATATTTGGAGGCTAAGCCTCCAGAGAGGGAGAGCTGAGTTCTGCAGCCACTTTATCCAGGGATCATTTGTTGGCTTTGTGGAAGAGCTGGATGCTGATAACCCCATGGAAGACCACTGCCAGGGGACAGAGACCAGCAGGGCTACTGGAAGAGAGTCAGAAGGTCCCCATAGAACATCTGTTAAATTCTGGGGATGCACGAGACTAGAGTCTAAAAATAGAAATAGAAAGACTCTGAAAGAAGAACAGAGCCTTCTGAAATCTTGTGAAGACAAAGATTAGAATTCTGGATTCAGCAGGGAGAAGGGTATGGAGAATACATCAGGATTTCTGCTGAAAATTCTGAAGATACAGGAGTAAAATCAAGGTTGACTGAGCCTTACAGGGGCTGCAGCTCAGCCTCAACTCCGCACAGTCCACCATTGGATTTGGGTGACCAGTCACCAAGTAGAAAAAAGATCTTCATAAAATTACTATAAATTTTATTTTATATGGAAAAATAGATGTACAAGAACATTAAAGAGTATTCCAGATTCAAAAAGGGTCACGAAAAGAATTTGTCCTAGCAGACGTTAAAGGTACTGGTAATCGATTTGAGACCCCTGGTATACAGGAATATCAATAATGAAAATATTAAAAAGAGACACACTTTCTACCACACTCTACAAAAAAAAATTACTGGTGGGTTTAGAGTTAAATACCTTAAAAGTAAAAACAAGTACACACACATAAATGACAGACCAGCACTAGAAGAAATCACTTTTTGACCATTGATGGAACAGAAATGAAAAAAAGATGGGCAGGTTTATTACTTAGATGGTTTTAGCTTTGATGAAATGAATACCAATAAAACTGAGATTTAAAGATTCAGAAGAGTGGAGAAAATATTTACACATGAAGACAAAAGTTCAATAACTAAAAAAGTATAAAGAGCACATATAAATGGGTAAAATACCAACTGTCCATTCAACAAATGATTCAAAGACAGTTCACGCAGGAAGAAACATCATCAGTGAATTGTAATTTTAAAAATATTCAGTCAACCTTGTTGGTAAAATAATTGCAAATTAAACCTATTATGAAGTTTCATTTTGTACCTAAAAAAGAATTAAGAAAAACTTTTTAAAAAGTTGTACAAGCCAAATCTGCAAGGCTTCAGGAAAGCGGATATGCTCATGCATTAAAGACAGCCATGTATAAATATCTTTTCAAAAGTTTTAAAAAAAGACTCTCTCCAGTTTTACAACCCAGGAATGTTTTCTCATGTACCTGGGAACCATCTCTCTGAAATGTAACCATGAAGGAAGACGGCGCCCCATTTCCTAGTTTCCCTGGGAGGGCAGGAGCCTGAGTTCAGCTGGCTGCAAGTCATAACTGCCTACCTGTCATGGAGAGAAGAGAAATTTTATCATTCCTTTGGATCAAGGCAATTAGGAAGCACATATGGCCACCCCAGTTACCAGGTGAATTTAGGATGAACTGTGTGTGACAAATGGTGTTGTCAAGTCCTCTAACTTAAGGATTAGTTATCGCTTATCATGAGAACATGTGTGTAATAAGTTGAGTCTGCCTGGCTATGGTGAGATTTCTTTCTATCTTTGAAATCTCTTTAATGAATTGCCTATGATAAACAGCACATTCTGGTTTAATCCTTACTCAATAATAAAACTATTTTCTTTTTCTTCTACCTTGTGGTTTCCTGGGTTGGCAGGAGATTTGGTTTTTAATCGTATTTTCCTAACAGCTGCTTCTGGTCTAGGACAGCAGAATTGAGTTGTTGCAATAGAGACCATGTGGCCTACATAGCCTAAAATATTTACTGTCTGGCTCTTTACAGAAAAGGTTACTGACCCGAGGTTAGATGACTAGGTGTGTAAGCAAGATACCTAGAGAAAGCTGAATTCTTCAGTATAATAGAGAAGAATTTTGAGTTTGCGTGGGTGGTCTAAAGGGAACACAGGGAAGGGGGTGATAGGAGGAGATGGATCTTAGGGGAAGGGGCCGCAGATCCAAATGTCTAGAGGGGCTGGCAGTTAATGCGAATAAATGAGGGAAGTCAGCCGAATGGAAATTTTAGTGAACAGAGACCAGGAGTCAGCTGGTCCTGGCTCCAGTTGATTGCTGACATGTGAGGAAATGAACCAAGCATTACCCAACCATCTGATTTTTTTTCCAAGAGAAATCTGAAGTTTGATATGAAAACTGACACTTTGAGGGAGGGGGGCAGAATAACATGTGCCATCAAATTGACTGTTGGATATTTACACAGAGTAACATTTGTTTCATCCTTTTTACTTAAAAAATTTTTTCTTTTTCTTTTTCCTTTATTTTTATAGCAATCTTAGTCTTACAGAGAAACCGAGCGGGAAGTACAAGTGGTCCCATACCTTCCTCCCCCACACATGCACAGTTTCTCCTATTACTGACACCTTACATTAGTGTGGTGCATGTGTGATAATTATGAATCAATATTGATAAATTATTGTTAACTTCATTTTGCATTAGAGTTCCCTCTTTGTATTGTACAGTTCTGTGGGTTTTGCCTAATATGTAATGTCATGTATTGACCTTTACAGTATTATACAGGACAGTTTCGCTGCCCTTAAAGTCCTGTGCTCCACCTGTTCAGTCCTCCCTCCTTCCCTCCCTCATCCTCTTAAATCCGGGCAACCAACTCATTTTTTTTTTTTCATTACCTCAAACATTCTCATTTCTTAGTGTTGGAAATATTTGAAATCCTCTCTTCTGGCTAATAGAAACTATACAATAAGTTAATTATAGTCGTCCTACGGTGATAGAGCACTAGACAGTATTCCCCTATCTAGCTGCATTTTTGTATTTGTTAATCAACCTCTCACTATCCCACCTCCGTCCTGCCCTTTCCAGCCTCTGGTAACCACCATTCTACTCTCTACTTCTACGCCATCAACTTTCTTCTCTTCCACATCTGAGTGAGAACACGCAGTATTTCTCTTTCTGTTCCTGGCTTACTTCACTTAACATAATGTCCTCCAAGGGGGCAGGAGCAGGGGACTAAAATAATAATAATAATAATAATAATAATAATATCCTCCAAGCTCATCCATGTTGTAGCAAATGATAGGATTTCATTCCTTTTTATGGCTAAATAGTATTCCATTGTGTATATATACCACATTTTCTTTATCCATTTATCTGTTGATAGACACGAGTTGATTCCACGTATTGGCTATTGTGAATGGTGCTACAGTAAACACAGGAGAAAACTCACACTTTTAAAATGGTAGCATCTAATTCAAATTTTTCAAAAGCAGATCCCAGGGCAGTCTTCAGTTTGGTGACCACTAGCTTTTAACTTCAGATTTAGAGAGTGGGAGAGGATCTCTCCATGTTAACAGTGATTGTTGGGCTGGCTAGTTGTCTCAGTTGGTTACAGCACAGTGTTGTAACACCATCGTCAAGTGTTTGGATCCCTGTGCTGGCCAGCCACCAAAAAACCAAAAAACAGTGACTGTAGAAATGGTTTGGGCAGGAAGTGGCTGACAAATTACTAGAAATACTTACGTGTGAACTTTGATCTGGGAGTAGATTCCTACATTGAGATGTAATTAATCTAAACTTTCAATAAATGTGTTAGTGATGATTTAGAGGAAAAAAGGGGTGTCTCTAGCATAGGAGCACATTAGAGCAGTGTGGAAATAGGACCACAGATGCAGGAGACAAGGAACAGATTTTAGTATGGATTTTTTTTCTGAAAAAATGGAGCTCCCCAGGAACGGATATATTGAAGAGGGCTCTGGACCTTTCCACAGTACATTGGTTGGGATTTAAGACATTTCATTTGAATATTAAGTGAAGAAAATTCAAACAGGGAAGAGAACTTAGGGATTTAGAATTACTACTGGCATATAGTATGTCCTCAAAAAAAGCTGGCCCCTGTAATTAGCTATTGTTTCCTGGAATACATATGGAAACTCAGATCACCTGACCAGGATGCAACATCTGCCAAGAAAGAAATAAAGGAAGCACAATCACTTTTCAAATCAAAGGGAAATGTTTGGTTATGTGTGGTTTAAAGACATGTCTGCAAATTCCTAAACACTCCTCTCATGAGCAAGTGGAATCTAATTCTCCTGTTCTTGAATATGGGCTGGACTTGTGATTCTTCTAATGAATAAAATGCTCGAGAAGTGACACTGTGTAACTGCTGAGGACTAAGGCATAAAATGTGATCCAGCGTTGTGGTCTTTCTTTCTTTCTCTGTCTCTCTCAACATGCCTTCGGAACTGAACCACCGTGTTAGAAGTCCAGCTACCCTGAAGCCTTTAGGCTGGAGAGACCATGTGGTGAGCCCACGTTATTGATAGAGATGCCAAGGGAGCCCCCACAGTTCCAGCCCCCAGCTGTTCGAGTTGTCCCCAGCTGGGCACCAGACATGTGTGAGTAACTAGCCTTCAAGATGCCTCCAGCCTCAGCCACAGTCTAACTACAAACACGCGAGAGACCTTGGGGAGAATTGCCTAGCTGAGCCCAAGAACCCCAGATCTTAAGAGATAATAGTAGTAAGTGATTGTTGTTGTTTTATAGCACTAACTTGTGGGCAGGGTTAAGCAGCAAAAGATAACTGGGATAACACTTTCAGCTCCAACTGTATCAAGAATTTTTAAAAGTTAGGATCATCGCCTGGTATAAAAAGGGAGTCATTAATACGGAAATTTCTTTATGTTTAATCCTTAAATTACTGACAGATTATGGGATTTATGGAAGAAGTTGACATGTAGGATGGAGATTTAATTTATTTTAGTTCAGGCATGCGACTGACTTATGAAAGCAGAAAAGATTTTCCAAATGTCCTCGGCAGAGCAAAGATTTTTAGAATGTAAGGGCTTTTAGATATCTACTTTATTATACTTAGAATAACTCACAAGATTGTACTTTCTGACTGATGACAGATATAACTAACATTGAAATACCCTGAATTTGAGACTGCAAGGAGGAAGGACACTGCTGCTTTCTTCAAGAAGGCACCCATGGTCAGGCTGTGAAAGACACACAGACTGAGCAGATGGTACTTGTTCCCAGTCACTGACCTACCCTCTTTCACTGGGATTAAAAGATGCTTGAAAATGTCAGATCCAGTCATGATACAGGTTGGCTTCTCCAGGAATCAGCAGAATGTTAGGGAGTGACCTTGGGGTCAACACTTGTGGAAGGGAGAAGAAGGAAGGAGAATTGGGCAAAGAGTTGCAGTGCCTGCCTGACAACAGCCTGGTCAGCCCGGTGGGGTGCCCACATGCTAAAATGGCCCATCGGAGTTGCTCCAGCCTGAGCTGGAAAAGCTGAGCCTTTATACCCCTACGTGAATCAGTCACTGGATTGGGGCTTCCCCCAGAAAGACATGACCTTGGCAAAGCAACTCTGCAGCTGGGGCAATCCCTGAAGTGGCTAAGAGCCGAAGGCCACTGGGCAGAAGCACTGCCAGCAGTTGAGTCAATGCGTCCCTCCTTAAAGAGGACTCTGCATGGTGCATCACTGTGACTACCACCCATTGCTCAATACTTCAAAAGAGATTAAATTTTGGATCATTATGGATCATCCATTTTGTTTCTAAGGATAACTCTGGAGCACAAACTTCAGGAGTCCAACCAGTGTGATGAGTTTCAAGTGAAACTGGCTGAGCTATGAGAAAAGGAGACTCAAGAAAATGCCATAGTCTCCCTAGAGTTTTAGGGATGATTTTATAACCCCTTGAATTATTCTGAAATTTCTGGCTCTGTAGCTGAACTCTGGGCAAAGTTTTAGTCAACCCAAGTCTATGAATGCATTTTAGTCTCTGGCTCTGAACCATTTTCCTATGACTTTTTTTTTTTTTTTGGCTAAGTTTAGATTTAACTGCATCTCTCACTGCTCACTGGACTTGAAAAGATTTTTTGAAGTAAAATTACTAAGGACACAGGATTTAATTAAAACAGATTTGGATGTTGCATTATTGAAAGTCACTTTTCTTGTACCCTATGGCTTATTTAGTTACAGAAAGCTTGTGATCCAAGGTGACCACATTATATTTCAAGTTACTCCTTTGAAGACTATGGTGTGATTCAACTGATTTGACAGGAACATGCTTGTACAGAAAAGAGAGTTAACCTAGCAGATCTGAGACACTTATCCTTAGAAAGGTCTGTTTGTAAGGTTGGCCCTTGGCTGGTGTCTGAACTTAGATTTTGGAAGAGTTCCCTCAGTCTCAATATTAATACAAGACAAAATGGACTTTAAGGCAATGAGAGTTAATAAAGGAGAAAGAGTGGCATTCACTAAGGACAAAAAGGAACAATTCACTGAGAAGATATAAAAATCTCAACACTGTGTGGCCTCAAATTAAGAAGCAAAAGAAGATAGGCAAGAAGTGGCCATATTACAAGGAAAAAAACCTAAATCACCCACCATGTCTGACAGTCCTCATTTCTCCACACTCTCACTACCTCAGTTTTGTAATTTAGGTCACATAAGTATATGGTTAATTTGGCCTCAGAACTGGACCTGAATGTAGGAGGTAGCAGTAATCTCAGCAACGAGGAAATTATAGGTGGAAAAAGTGAAGTAGAGGCAAGGCCAGGAGGCATGCTGCTGTGAGCATCTGCATTCACGCTTCAACCTGTCATTCCACAGCCAGGAGTGTACCCTGGAGACTCCCAACAATAACAAAACAAACATGTACATGGTGGCATTATTTGTAATAGCAAAATATTAGATATGCCCTAAATGCCGTTTGTAAGATAAACTCTATATATCTACAACATGGTGGACTAGGCAGCTGTAAAAAAGAATGAGGAAGATCTCTGTGATCTGATATGGAATAATTTATGGATATATCCAGTGTGAAAAGCAAAGTGTAACAGTGTGTGTGTATAGATAGAGATATAGAATATATATATATGTATATATATATATATATATATATATATATATATATATATACAGTATGCTACCTTTTGTATAAAAAGAGGAGAAAGCCATACACATACACTCATTCACACACTTAATTTTGAAAAGAAACACTAGAAGGATATTCCAGAAACTAATGATATGGTTACCCGGTTACCTGTGCAGGTGGTAAAGATGGAGTGAAAAGATTAAGGGACTTCTCTGACTATACATTTTTATATGGTTTTGATTTTTGAATTATGTTAAAGTTTTATATTTTCAAAAAAGAAATAAGGTCAACAAAAATAGGGAAAAAATGTAAAATTGAATCAACGGATAACAAAATCATAACAAAGAAAAAAGTATTCCAGTTAACTTTTGAGCCCAGTGGTCTGGCTGTGCACCCTCAATGGGATCTATCCAACTGATAAAAACAGTTGCAAAGGAATCTTGAAGTTTGCTTAGTAGATTTGTTGTTGTTGGTATTAGTGTTTGTCTTAATCTGTTCAGGCTGCTATAAAAGAGTACCATATAGAGTGGCTTATAAACAACAGAAATTTATTTATCACGGTTCTGGAGACTGGGAAGTCCAAGATCAAGGTACGGACAGATTCAGTACCCACTGAGGACCCACTTTCTGGTTCATAGATGGCTGTCTTCTTGCTAGGTCTTCACAAGGCAGAAGGCAGAACTGAGCTCTCTTTTACAAGGGCACTAAATCCATTTCTGAGGGTTCTACTCTCATGACCTAATCAATTCCCAAAAGGACCCATCTCCAAATATCATCACTTTGGGGATTAGGTTTCAATGTATGAATTTTGGGGGTACACAAACATTCAGACTATAGCAGTGTTCGAGCTCCAAACTGTTTTGTGTGTAATGGAGGATTGAGAAAATGAGTAAATATATTAATGTTCTTGGGAAACAAGGTTAATACTATGAGATAAGGGTAATACCACTATGGAGTGGTAGAAGGAGAGAACCCTGTGGTAATTGGTTGGAATTAGAGGTGTTTCCTAACTCTGTCCACAAAACTGAATTGAAGGGTTAGGCTTATATTATATATTTCTACAAAATCTTCATTTTGTATTTTTCCATTGGTCAAGTTTTTGTTTGTTTGTTTTTTGTTTGGTTTTTAGCCTTGAAAGGAAATATTTTTCTCTTTTAGTATAATAGTAATGCAAATTATTTCCTTGAGTTACATGATCTGAGGCCATTGTAACATCTAAGAAGGAAGACAAAATTAGATGTTTTAGTAAAACTTCTAGAAATATCTTTCTGTCTTTATTATTCAAGAATTTAACAGGGCTGTGTCTGGGTAGCTTAGCTGGGAAATGATGCTAGAACTTGATGAGTTCTTTTGATTTTCAGGTTAAGTTCTACCAGTTTTTGTTGTTATTGTCATTTTTCTTTAAATTTGATTACTGCATTGACTACTTAGCTACATTTCCAGGCCCTCCATAATCCAATAAAAACCTCCTGCCTCATGCTTTTATGGATATAGAACTTGGAGCTTTTAGACAAAGAGTATCTGTGATTCCTACTGTGGGGCTGCTGGGGTAGAGGTGGGCAAAATGGGCTGGGAGCTGACATCGGTTCTATGTCACTGTCATCATTGGTTTGTTTCTAGTCATGCTTTTGGTATTAATTATTACACTTTAAATTTTTTACTACATTTGTCTTTGTTTTATCATTTTCATTACTACTTTTATGTTTTACAGGGTAGATTTCTTAAAAGTAATGAATAGATTAATGAATGTTTGTCTTGGTGACTAACTGGCTGTTGGAATGAAGGGGAGCAATCAGCTTTATAATGTAGGAGAACGTTAGTTCGATGATACTAAAGTGTGGTGTGTACTGATAGTGTTCTGTCTGATAAAACCGCCTCTGTTGGGGGAAGAGTACGTTTTTGCTGGAGCTGGCTCATACTGGCTCACCGGAGCTGATTGTTAAATTCTGAGAAATTTTGTGAGACAGTTATTAACCACCAGTATTTAGGATCACATTGTATAAACTTATATTAAATAGATTTATTTTTAAAAGGTGATAAGTACGGAAAATTTGTCACTTCCTACTTATCTGACTAAATCTTACTGTTATAGCCGAGTTTCAAAAAGAGAAACACTCAGAAGGAGTTTTAAAGATTTATTCCGGCCGGGACCGCAGCAGCCAATTCAAGCTGCGGCCCCGAGTCCAGGGTTACTTTCAGTTTTAAGCCATTCGTGGCACGCTTGTTAGCCCGCCTGATGCAGTTTAGCCAATGCAAGCAAGCCTTGATACATAAGCTAATTTTGTGGTAAGCCTTTAGCAGGAGCTTTCCACCCGTCCCTCCCCCTTATTACTTCCTTGAATAAAAACAA
The DNA here is from genome assembly GCF_027409185.1 of Cynocephalus volans. NCBI lineage: Eukaryota > Metazoa > Chordata > Mammalia > Dermoptera > Cynocephalidae > Cynocephalus > Cynocephalus volans. The sequence goes on along the minus strand of NC_084460.1, from coordinate 122,910,646 downwards.
AATGGATGTATTTTTTACAATATGGTGTTACTTGTGTTAACTTTAACTGGCAGCCAGTGACATCCTGTTAGGCACTCAGGATGTTCGGCAAAAGCGAGCACAGCTGGCTTACAGAGGCTGAAATATGCAAGTTACAGCAGAGCATAAAACTTTCCACAAAAACATGTTTTGAAGAAGCTTTTGGGTAAGGGTCTTTATCACATCTGGGTATAAGGGCAAGAAGTGTGGTTACTTGAGGAGAGGTCTTAGAAAGCTAGCCTGTTTCTCATCTACACAGGAAGGAGCTGAGAGCTGACAGCCTGTGGTTTTCTTGCTAACACAAGCACAAGCTTGTGACCACAGAGCTATAGAGTACAGAAATATTCAGCTGTTTTTTGCAACTGGGACAAAGATGGGTTTTTCCATGTTACTTGTAACACCATTGTTTATGCTAGTGAGATATTTATGTCTGTTGTATCTGTGTGGTAGAAGTAATATACAATAGGGACTCTTATTATACAAGAAGTGTGCAACTGTTCATCTCTTCCCAACTCTGCATTCAGTGATAACACATTGGAAACTTAATCAGCCATAGTGGAAATATTTATACCATGGAATTGGCAAACACTACAAATCAGGGCTTGATTTACTATTTTGTTGATTATCTAGATTTAAGAAAGTCTTGGAGAATATGTTAATAAGGCAGATTATTGAAAAGTGCCTCATGTCTGTAGCCATTACATTGTAAAGAGCACAAACAATTAGGGAATATTCTTCCAGAATTGGAAAACTATCACCCAATTCAGCAAAGGAGTCATGTAATTGACAAAGAAGAGTTCTGACATAGGTCTTCATTGTTTCATTTTCATTTTACTTGTTAATGTAAACAGAAGTATTAACCAACATTTGTCAGAACTATACTCATTCATCAATGGCAACCACAGGTTGGCTACAGATATGTTTGGCAAAAATCTTTGAAACACTCTTTGAGAATCAATTGGCTATTTTGAAAATTGCAATAGAGTATTGTATGCTTTATTATTATTTGTAAATTATGTGCTATACAACCATTATATTGGTAAAATTCATAATAAACACACCCACATATGCAAACTTTTTTTTCCAGAAAGCCAGTTGTTCAATATTTAATAGCACATCACTGATGGAGATCATGCATGGTACAGTGTGTTAATAAAATATTGTGTGTTTTTCTTTCTTAATATGATCTAGATTGTACTCTCTGAGAGTTAATGCTTGTCTTGAGACATGCATGTGTGTCTGATTCAATGGCTACCTAACTGGATGACCAGGAAAGATCTTTACTCTGCCTTACCCTTCAACTCACACAAACTTGGAAAAGTCAAAGTCTACTTTGGAGCTTTCTGCAGAAGCCACCCTCCACCTCCCACCCAACTGTAGTATTTGCGAAACTACATTATTCCTATTTGGGAGTTACTATAGTGACAGATTAAGGAGTATTGGAGACTTTCCCAATGGAGGTTTGAAAAAGCTCCTGAAGCTCCTGAAAGGGACCTGAGCATAGGGAGTGAGGCTAAAAGCTGGGATGCGTTCACTGGGTGACTCCCTCTGGGGGTGAATTTCTTGCAGTGCTTCTTCCTTGGCCTATATGGTCACATCCTGTTGGGGGGAAGGGGACCCTGGGCCAGGAGTTTCAGGAACAAAGTGAGGTAGAGTGGTGGGCATGAGGTGCTCACACACACTGATTCAGGACAGACGGGAAAGCAACTTACGCTTCAATGGGAGAAATGCAGAGCCTGATGCTAGTTTATAGAGAAGTTGAAAGGGAGGATTTAGATGAAGTAGGGAGAGAGAAGTTTGGCCCCAAAATGCAGACGCAGGTTGCTACACTAAGATTAGCCTTGACGGTGAGGTGGGAGGAGAACCAAGGAACAGCTATGTGAACGTGGCTGCTTCTATGCTGGAAGACCACTCACTGCCTCCCAGGCCCTGAGAGGATTCGTGCTTCCTAGGAAGTGAGGGAGTTCCAGGAGGCAGACACCTACAGGAGACAGAGAATTGAGAGGGGATAAGCACAGTCTTGATGGGGGAGGGTTCGGCAAGTGAATAGGATAAAAATTATTTAGGAGTGAAGACAAAGTACTGCAGGGGCTAATGTTAGTAACAATTTGCTCCTTCTAGAACTTTCCTTCCCCCCCCCAGAAGTCCAGCTGTCCTTCTAGAACTTTCTTTTCTTGGCTTTCAAGACCTGCCATCCTGATCCTCTAATAGCTCCTTCCCTGTCCACCAGGAATGAGAAGCGTACCTTGAGTGGCAAGGCACATTGTTGGAAATTAATAAATCCTTGAAAGAAATCCAGAAATGGCCAATTAAAACTTCCACAAATAAAGGGTTTCAGTATCACTCTGATTTTATTCTGTATAAAATGATGATGTGAGGAAAAAAAGAAACTGCCCACTTCTGAACCCACAGCTCTGGGGAGGGAGGGGTGCTCATTTTTTCTGTGGTTGGGATGAGACTGAGACAACAGGGAAACAGTCACCACTGTTTGGCTGAGGGCTGAGACCAGCCCTTCCGTGTCCTCTTCACTTCCCTTGCTGGGGTCCAGGATAGTTTGGATCAGATGAAGAGAGCCATCTGCAGGTAGAAAGCTGGAGGCCAGAGAAAATACCTGAATACTGTTTACATTATTGTCCATCAGGAGTACAAGCCCAGTAAACTCTCTTTGGCCCATCTCTGATTCTCTTCGTTCTGAGACTCAGCTTCATTGAAGTTAAGAAACAATAGGTAATGTAAGGTCTGGCCGTGCAGGAGAAAGCAGCTCTCATTTTGGCAGAGTCTAAGACACCTCGCCACCTCCTTCACAGAGAAACAGACTCCATTCAGGTGAGATCTCCCACCGCCGCCCCGCCAGGACTCCTTCACAATCACCTGCTTCTGTGCTCCCTCTCCGTCTTGCTGCTGGTGCAGTAGGGCAAGTCCTGCTCCCAAGGCTAATGCCACCAGGAGTCCCTCCCATGTTCTCTCACTACCAGTATCTTCAACGTTTCCTTCACTTCTTTTCACCAACACTTAAACATACCTAAAACTAGAAAAAATCAAAAAAAAATTTTTTTAAATAAATAAACATACCTAAAACTTTTCTATCTTTAACATATTTAAAAAGCCAGGAAATAAAAATAACTCCTTGGTCCTATACCCCACAGCCCTATCTCCTTCCTCGTCAGAGTCACACTTCTGGAGAGTTGGCTTCGCTTGCTGCCTCCACCTCCTTCCTTCCGCTCAGTGCTCAGTCCACTGCCATCTCCCTCTTCTCCTCCCCTCACCAGGAAACAGTGCTTGCCAGGTCCCCAGCAGTCCAACAGACACTCCTGGGACTGGACATGTTGGTAGCACTGGAATAATAATTCCTCCCTCTGACTTGAAACACTCTTTCATCATGGGTCCAGGGTACACACATTCCCAACCTCTCTCCCACCTCTCTGGCTACCCCATGGTCCTCCTAGGTGCCACCACGATCCACCCACTTGCTTGAGCCATCCATGGATGACCTTGGAGTCATTCTCACTGCTTTTCATTCTCTCACTGCTCACATCCTTCAGCAGGTCCTGCCCTCAGTATCAATTGAGACTGCCACCCTTTGTCAGTCCTCCTCTGCCAACACCCTGGTCTGAGCCACCCCCCCGCTGGCGCCTGGGACACTAGCAGCCACTTGGCTGGCCTTCCTGCCTTCACTCTAGGTACCCCTCCTCCCTCTCCCCCCACCTCCCCATGCCCCTACCCCCCACAGCCCCTCCAACCCTCTCATGCCCCCCCCCCCCCCAGCAGCCAGAGTGATCCTGGACATGTAAATCACATCATGTAAGCCTGCCTGCTCGGTCCTCCAAGATCATCCCTTGATCATCCTTAGGCCTCAGGTTACATATTACTTACTCCTAAACCATCCCTGGGCCCCACACCTGGCCGGGAGTTCCTCCCCATTTGTTCCCGGAACACCTGTGTATTCCTTCGCAGAGCACTTATTCCACTGGTCATGACCCCTCCGTGTCTGTCTGTTGAATTCATCCCGAATGCATGGCACCTAGTAAATATTCCACAAAAACTGAGTGTATTGTTTCTCCCCCATTCCTAGACATGATTTAACAGCTCAGGAAACAAAACCAAAAGAAGGAAAGCAAGGTAAAATTCTGAAACTTGTACTGACTGTTGGAAGAAGTCTCAAAGTTGGCAGCAAACACTCTAAAAGGGTCACAGTTTGCCAGCCATTTTATTCTCTTTTAAAATGTCGGCCTGCGGCAAAAATGAAACTCTCTTCGTGTGCGCGTGTGCCCGAGGTCTGGTGACCCAGAGCTGCTGCTTTCAGCTGTGGTCTGGGTGAGTGGCAGGCAGTGCCCTGAACACAGGGACCGCTTTGCCCAAGTGGAAGGAGGCCTGATGGCTGGGGCGCCGATGGCCAGCCCCAAAGGGCTGATTAGCCTTCGCTGTGGGCCGGAGACGAAGTTCGTGAAGCTTGAGGACGTCCGGCCCCGGGCAGCTGTTTACAGCTGAAGGCAGAAACTAAGGGCCAGGAGGAGTCTTCTGGGAAACGAAAGCGAAAGAGGCAAAGTTAACCACCCGAGCTGGCCGCACCCGGCAGTCCCGCACCAGCGGAGCCGAGGATGGCCGCGACCGGCTGCTTCCCGCTGCTGGTCGAGGGGTCGTGGGGCCCCAACCCCCCGAAGAACTTGAGCACCAAGTTGCAGATGTACTTTCAGAGCCCGAAGCGGTCGGGAGGAGGGGAGTGCGAGGTCCACCAGGAGCCCGGGAGCCCTCCGCGCTTCCTGGTGCTCTTCTTCCCGGACGACGGTGAGGGGCGCGAGGGGCCGAGGGCGAGGGGGGCGGCCGGGGTCAGGGTACGGGCGGCGCGGACTCGGGTGCACCCGGGGCGCCGCCCTCCCCCGGCGCGACCTGGATGGAGGTGGCTGCCGAAGCGCGCGAGTGAGCCTCCATCTCCCTCTTGATTTTCTGCCGTACCGTTACTTATTGGATGATTGATTCATTGAGAAGGAAAGGGGTTAAGAAACGTGAGGAGTCTCGGGGATCCTCACGGGTCATGGAGATTCCCAGGGATCTTGAGGTCACTTGGGAGAGGGGCAGGGACACTGCCTGAAATCCGCCCGTCTGGGTGGAATTATAGAGCGCGCTGCTCCGCCCACGGGTTGGAGGGGGAAGGCAGCACGACGCCCTGTTCGTTTGTCGAGGGCCTGCTGGTGCCTCTTCCCTCAGCCCCAAGGTGGCCCTCAGATGGGGAGCAGGGATGACATTGTGAGGTATTGTGCGTTGGGAGTTTTGAGCTCTGGGTGGAAGGTTGAGGGCCTGAGTTGTCCGCACCGCCCTACTGCTGTTCCTGTTGGGGAAGGGAGGCCGGGAGCCCACCAGTTAGCTGCCTGCTCACGGCAGCCACCGGGTCTGTCGCGGCATTCCCAGAACCCGCACCTTTTCCATTGGGATCTTATAGACGGGAGGTGGTCTGGCAGGGTGTAGACAGCCTCTGATCCTGCCTTTCTGTCGCTAGATTTGGGGAAGCGTTGGGGCCAGAGGAGAGGCAAGGAGGCTTAGGAGCCCATGCAGTTGAAGCATTTGGAATGCCCCACCAGGGATCCAGAAAGAAGAAATGAGAGAAACGAGGAGAAGGGCGTCCAGATAAGTTTGAAGGAAGTGGGGAGGGAGGGACAGGAGACCTGCTTGGCTCAGAGCCCTTGTGGAAACTAAGTACCTTTTCCAAGGATTAGTTTTACCAAGGAGTGCTCAGAAGGGCAGCTGTGTAATGGATGTCATTTTCCCTCTGGGTTTCACTTCTCTTCCAGGGTTTTTCCCACTTTGATTCCAGCTGTCGACATCACCTTGGACCTAGCCCTTCTTTAGAATCCCATTATCCTCAGGAGTAGGTCTCAAACTGGGGGCACAGACCTCCTGCATCCAGATGGGAGTGCACGTTTACCAGGAACAGTCCCAGCTCTGTGCTAGAGACTGAGGCACAGTGAGTGTGGGGTGGGTGGGAATCAGCTCCTTTAACCAGCAGCCCAGGTGACCCTGAGTCCTTGCAGTTTGAGAATTTCTGTAGTTTGTTGACAACTCCAAATGAACAAAAAGGGAAATAATTATACAAATACAAACAGCATAAAAACACAAATAGCACAAAATATGATTTTGTGATGATAAAATAATTCAATTTTAGCCCTGAAAGCACACAGAATTTCAGTCTCCCTGCTTGGTTCTCTTCCTTCACAGCTCCCAGCCCACTACGCCTTTTCCTCCAGCCCCAGGCTGCTCCAATGGTCCCTCTTGTTTCACCCTCCAACATAGATGACTCAGAACTTAATAAAACTCTAAAGCTTTTGTGGGTAAAGTTCATAGGGCATGGAATACTATTATTCAGTTTCAGTTTCCCAGTTGAGGCTCCACTTTCTCAGTAGGTCAGTCAGGAATTTGCAAACAATGAATGACTTTGCAGTCCTAGGAAATGCATTCTTCTTCTGCAGAGGAAACCCTACCACACTTTATTCCAGGAAATGGCTTAAACAGGTGCAGGCCTGAAGTGTAACATGACTTTATTTATATAGATCTGTAATAGTCAAATAATAAAAATGAACCCACCAGCACATCTTTGTAAAAATAAGTGTAGAGCAAATAAGAACAAATAGGAAGCTCTCTATCACTTTGATATTATAGTTCACTGGATTTCTGAAAAGTTGAGTGTAAACTCGAATGACGTTTTAAACCCTATTTTAGAGGTGTACGTTTTATCATACTTTCTGGTCATAATTTGGATTATTGTCAGACTCTTTGGGGTAAGGGAACCCATCTTCTTAAATGAAATCAAATGTTGATAATCTCAGGTTGGTGCAGGAGGGAGACTGTCCACATGGGTAAGGGAGGCTGGACATCAGAATTTCAGCTCTTTTTCCTCCCAGATTTGCCTTCTCCTTGTTGAGGATCACATACTGGTAATACTGCCATCTGCTCTGCTGTAATACTTGTGCTCATACGTATTGCACACAGTCTGAGAACAGGCTGGCACGTATAGATGCTTTGGCAGGACTTTATCAAAGTCTAGAGAATAATACAAGGAATGCAACTCAGAGGTCCATGACTCTAGATTATGTGGCCTACAAAATTCAGCTTGCTTTTGGGCTTCAGGGGTCCTATCCAGTCTGCAGTCCCCACTCTAGCATAGTAAAGCTCCTCAGATGTCCGTGCAAAAACATGTGCCCTCTTCATAAAGAGGACTTAGAGTGAAATTAGAGTCTGGTATTCCTTCTCAGGTTGTTTCCGAGGCCTATTTCTGAATTGGCATCCAGTTAAAGCCCTGCCCCCTTGGGCTTGGATGGTTGAGGCAGGAAAGCTATCATGCCCCTCTTTGTGGAATATTCTGACTTATATCCTTGGCCTCATCAGGCCAACCATATCCGAACACAACATGCTAACCCAACATTCGTGCCAGAGCTACCCCCGTGAGCAGGAGGGCACTCTCAAAGATTCCCTTTCTCCCTGAGCTCTTTGCACCATCTGACGATGTTGACAACGCCGCCTCCTTTCAATTCACTCACTCCCTGTTCTCCATGGTCTGAGATACACTGATTTCCTTTTTATCTCTCTGGCTGCTCCTTCATATAACTTCCATTTGCGTAGCTCTGCAAGTTTTACGTAGTGTGTCCACAGACACCACTCTAAGTGAGGAAATTAAATTTGAGAGAAGTTAAGGCAAGTGAGAAGTTAAGGTAAGTTCCTCATAGTCACTCAGCTAGGTTGTGGCAAAGTTGGAATTCAAATCCAGGTCTTTGGACTCATGTCCACTGTTCAGTTTTTTCACTACAGCCCAGCTGCCTGATGTACTGATTCTTTTTTTGGAAAAATCTTTCTTATCCCCTCCTTCCAACTCCCTTTACTATCAGATGTGAGCCTCTTATTACAGTCAAAGGAATTGATTGAAAGGACTTTCTAACTAGGCTCCCAGTCTTTCTGCTCATGGCCACCTGATTCACCCTCCTAAAACATGGCTTTCATCGTGCCACGTCCCAGCACCCAGTCTTCACTGGTTCTGCAGGAAGGAGTCTTTAATGAGTTCCTTTCAGTGTAGAATAAATATTACTACCTTTTTGAGTACCTACGGAGTGTCAGGTACTGTATGAAGTTCTTTATAATTTTTTCAGTTTACTCCAATTTTACTTTCAATTTAAAGTTTATTTCAGTTTACTTGTAACATTTGTACAAAACAATCTTCATTAACCTTATTAACAGACAAGAAGACTGAGGCTTGGTAAGGCTTATTAAGGAGAATGCTCAATATGAAAACATAAGTTTAAAGGTAGAATTCAAATCCATGTCTTCTTGCTAAACTTTTCCTTTTTTCACTACACGTAGCTTCTCTTGAGAGACTGACCAAGCCATTGATGGATGATGACGAAGCCTATAGAAATCATGGAATAATTTTGTAAATAAAGATTGCTTATCATTTGGCATCTTTTTTTTTTTTTTTTTTTTTTTTTTTTTTGGCATTTCAGTTCGGCAGAAGGTTCTAGAGAGAAAGAATCACGAGTTAGTATGGCCGGGAAAAGGGACATTCAAGTTAACTGTCCGGTTGCCTGTGACCACAGATGAAGTCCATGATGACTTTGAGGGGAAAATCCCTACAAAGGTGAGTAAACTTGAGGAGTGATTCAAAGAGAAGTAGGGTGTTCTCCCAAGGTTGATGGGACGGGAATCACAGTGAGGAAAATGTGGGGGAACGAGAAGAATAAATCAAACTGGGGTGAGAGAAGCAGCTTACAATGCAGAGGGAGTGAGGGCGGTGACAGGCAGTATGGAATAATGAAGGAGGGGCATTTTTCTGTGATGTCAGACACTTTTGGAAAAGTCAAGATTTGACAGTTACGGTAATGGTGGTTTGGGATGTAAAATTTTGTTGGGCCGAGCCCGTGGCGGAGAGCGGCGGAGAGCGCCGCGGGTTCGGAACCTATATAGGACTGGCCGGTGCACTCACTGGCTGAGTGCCGGTCACGAAAAAGACAAAAAAAAAAAAAAATTGTGTCTGTTTGTCCTGGGTTCTTTATAACCTACAACTCGCTATGTTTGTTTTATTATTACATCATTTTGAGGAAACAGCAGTACATACTACATGTGCTAAGTATTTCCTCAATTGTAGAATAGAATAGTAAAAATATCTGCCTCATTAGATTGTTGGATCACTGTGAGGATTAAATGAGATGACTTCTGTAAAGGACATGACACAATAAATAATAAACGTTAAATGGAGAAAAAAAATCATGAGGTAAGCAGTTTCTCTGATTTAGGTCTTACCCGATACCCATACACTTGGGGTTAACTAGGGCTTCTGTTTTTTGTGTCTCATTTCCACTGGTGATTTTTGTGACTAGAAAGTAGATATGCCACTACATGTGGCCCCAGATGCATCAACAGCACCATTGCCAGAGCTTTTCATTATTATTTCTATTTACCCCACATCTCCACACTGGTCCCTGGGACATTTTCTTTAATGTAAAGAAATTATTAGTAATGTATTAATGCTACTTTACTGTTTGGGTTTCAGGAATCCAAGACCAAAGGAGATGTCAAAGAACCAGGTAAAGTCTCAGATGAGATGACTCTGACTGTCACCAAGTAGTTTCACTTTAATGAAAGATGGCACTTGAGGGGGTCACCCCTCTCTTCTTGACTCACACAGCTCAGAGTTTGCTCAGCTTGGAGTTGCCTTGGGCTGCATCATCATGCTCGAGCCAACTGTGCAGAGGGCAAACTCTGGGGAGCCCCTTGAGGCCTTAGGGCTCAGGTCAGAAGAATGGGAACAGCCCTTTCTGGGGACTGGAATACACCGTGCAGTTGAGGGGAAGGCAAAGAAGTGTCTGGGAGGTGGTGATGACAGTTCACCTTTAGAGCCTACTTGTGCCCAGCCAGCCATGGAGAAGCAAGGACGTGACCTGTCTGTGGGTGTCATGTGTGGCTAAATCGATTAGCACTGCTTTCTGAGCACTGGGTGTGCAGGGTGCAGTGCTGGGTGTGCAGGGTGCAGTACAGTGTCATGTGTGGCTCCCTCTGGAGCCACAACAAGGAAGGGCTACTCCTCTGTGGGGCGTTGTGCAGGATTGGGTGCAGTCCTCTAGAAGGCAGCAGCTCTTTCTGTCTCATCTGCTGCAGGAAAGAGCCAGCAGCCAAGGAGCCGTTGTAGACTCTGCTGCTTAACTAGTGTTTGGGCATTTGTCTGTCATGCACCTGACATTGACTTAAGAAGCAACTAGTTTTCATAGCTAAGCATGCTGTTATAAAGAGGAGGAAGTGAACTATGCAAGTGAGCTGAGCGAGAGAGATAGTGATACAGGAACACAAATCTTAGGAAAAGGAATTCCAAGAAATGTATGAATATTATCCTGTAAAATTGAAATTGTCTTGAGAACGTGTCATTTTCTACTTTCTCTTTTTGAAAATGGCACTAGAATGAGAGCTGCCTTTACTTGGCAAAATGGCTGGATAGGGACATTTGGATGGTTTTTACCTAATATGGGTGTACTATTAAAATTTAGAATCTAGTATGCATGATTTTCTTAAGAAACTCAAGATTCTTATGAAGCAGGAATTTTTTGACTCCTTAGAGTAATTCCTGCTTTCCTTTCTTCAGATTTGTCACCGGCTCACCCACTTCCCAGTGTTTGTTGTCGTGATCCCCTGAATCCTTATCTTTTTCTTGGAAAATGCCTTAAGTGCTGCACTCTCAAGCTCAATTTTAGACCAGGAAGTCATTTGATATTTGTATATTTAAACTTGTACTATATTCCTGGATCTAAAATTTAATCAAGTCTGATTAAATTTCTTATGGTTTTATAGATTTTACCTTAACTCTGTCTTAACTGACTTATTAGTGCTGTTTCAAGTTTGCTTAAAACCCCAAGTGTATTCTCAGGGAGAGCCATCCAGCCCCTCTCCACCAATGGACTTTTCATTGTCCTGGAGATTTTAGACCATTTTCTAACCTGTTTTTATCTGACCTAGACTTCAAGGATAGCAACCAGCTAGGAAGTTGGGTGACCTTAAACATATTTAAGTTGGCTCCTTTAAAAGATGGAAGAGGGGGTCCTTCGCTGAATGGTTACCCCACGCTGAATCCTGACAGTGGCCCTAAGGCTAGGACTCTTCAAATTAATTGGAATGGGGTAGACAATTTCTGAAATAAGCAAGATGTGGGTGGAAAGTAGTTACCTAATAGGGCCTATAATTCAGGATGGGGAGAGCAGAGGATGCTGCACTATGGATGTGCTACTAGGCATGTCAGAGACTCAGTGTGCCAAGTTAAGAACAGAGAAGTCTGCAGGCATTGCCAGAGCAGGGAAAGGCACACGCCAACATCGGGGATGTGAGCACTGAGCCCGTGTCCTGTTCCAGGCTAAGCTTAGTTGCACCAGGTCTGAATGGTGGAAGCCAGTAACTGCAAGATCCTGGAGAAGAGAGAAGGGCAAGAGGAGAGAAATACTGCTGACCTGTGGTCAGCTAATCCTGGTATTTCCAAACCCGTATCCCTAGCTGGTCTCTTCTAAATTTCAGACCTTCTGTCTGACCTTCCTGTTGGAAGGTATGTTAGAGTCAGCATGTCTGACACCACCTGTGCCATATTCCTCCTCAAACCTGTGCCCTTTCTGGCTTCCTTATTTCTCTCAAAGTGCACAGTCTGCCCATAACCTACTAGAAGTTTCAGGCATCTCTCCTCTTTCAGCTTTCACATCTTTTGGTCACTGAGACCTACTCATCTTTTTTTTTTTTTTTTGTCTTTTTCGTGACCGCGCTCAGCCAGTGAGTGCACCGGCCATTCCCATATAGGATCCGAACCCGCGGCGGGAGCGTTGCCGCGCTCTCAGCGCCGCACTCTCCCGAGTGCGCCATGGGCTCGGCCCTACTCATCTTTTTTTTAAGTCTTTCTCATCCATCCTTCTCTCACTGCAGGCCCCCCTCATTACTGCACAAATCCACTGTGATGGGAGCTCCCTGCTTGTTCTCTGTCATAAATCTGACCAGTCCTTTGCTCTGTTGCTAAATATCTGCCATCGTTTTCACAGAAATCTTCCATGATGCACCCTTACCACCAACTGCAAGATAATGTCCAGACCACATTCTTGATCTAGTCTACTTTTCCAGCCTCGTTTCTTACGTCTCTGCACAAAAGTGCTCCTTTTGAGCCACATTGGTCAAATCACCATTTTCTAAATAGTTTGGTGCCATCACGGTACTCTGCCATGCTTCTGGTGCTCACAGTATCCTCTGTCCCACTTTTCTCTACCGAGTTCATACCCCTTCAAGACCTGCTCAACTTCCTCCTCTTCTCTGAAGCCTTTCCATGCCAGCCCAGACCTTTTATCTCTTTCTTAGACTCCAGACCTGACTGTAGATGCTCTTTATTTGTCAATTAACCAAGTCTCTCTTGTGATGAAGCTTCTAAAAGTTGTGGGGTTATAAACTATATTGCCAGAAAGACTCTTACCAGTCAGTTAATTTGCCCAATACCCTTATTTTACAATTAAGAGACTTGCCCAAGGTCACATGGCTAGAAAGTGGCAGTCAGGTCCTGGACACATATAGCCTCACTCCTAGCCCAGTAATCATTCTGGTTTGTTATATCTGTCACATGTAATGCTGATTTATGTTGTTGTTTAATCCTTCAGCTATCGTGTTTAGTATGCCTGTGTGTGCATGGTGTCATATCTAGCACATGACAGGGTGATCTAACTGTTGTAACAAACAACTTCCCAAATCAGTAACCTAACACAATACAAGTTTATTTCTCCTCCACATCACAGTTCAGTGTAGTCAGCAGCTGGGGTGGTAGGGAGAGTGTAGACTGCTCTACACAGTTATTCAGGGACCTAGGCCCCTTCTGTCTTTTGACACCATTGTCTTAATATGTGGCCTGCAAGGTCACTGCAAGGGAGAATGGAGATTCATATAAAGGGTATTTGTATGGGCTAGGCCTCGAGGTGGAATTCACCACTTCCATCCATGTTCCATAAGCCACATGAACTCTATTACAGGAATTGAACTGTAGGAATTTGAAATGTTGCCCAGAAAGAAAACAAAATGGATTTGGTGAACACATAGCATTTTATTCTGCCACAATAAACACTTACAAATGTCAGTTCCCTTTCTCATTTTTTGTGTATATTTCCATTAGAAAATCTGTAGGTTCCTTTTCTAATGTTTTTTGTATTTACAACTCTCCATACTTCCAGTGTCTTGAACGTAATAAGGGCCCCCATTGAACAGTTGTTCACGAAATGTCTAAAGATCTTATCGTACACACCATGCTTCAGTGGACATATGTAGAGTGCGACTGACCTTGTGCATATATGTAACTCACTTATGGTCAGCAATGAAGAGCAACGAGTCAGCTAGGATGATTGCCATTCAGTGAGCTTGATCTATACATATAGCTCTCTAGGCCATTTTACTTTCCTGTGTATAATTTAGTCATTTGTTGCAGGTATCCTTTTCTTTCTTCAGTGATGGAAACTTACTACTTTCCAGAGTATGACATGTTAGATGATACCCACACTTGCGCATCAGCAGATATTCTTGCTTTCCTCCAGTGACCCAAGCAGTATATCTCCATTCAGCAAACATTTACTGTGCCTCAACTATATACCATGTGCCAGCAACAGAAGGATGAATAAACACGTGCCTACTTTTGAGAAGCTTAGTTCAGTAATTATATGATTCTGTGATAGAATTATAAGTCAAGTGCTGTGAAGGATAAAGCGGGGTCCTCAGAGAGACAAGGCAGAAAAGGGGTAATAAAATTGAACTTAAAATAGTAATAATAAAAACAATTAAATGCTACATTTTATTTATTTTTATTTTTATTTGTTTGTCTTTTTGTGACCAGTAAGGGGATCGCAACCCTTGGTGTGGTGTCGCCCTCACTGCGCTCAGCCAGTGAGCGCACCGGCCATTCCTATATAGGATCTGAACCCGTGGCGGGAGCGCCACTGTGCTCCCAGCGCCGCACTCTCCCTAGCGCGCCACGGGGCCAGCCCTACATTTTATTTTTAATTAAATAAAGCAAAAAGTCATCCAAAATACGTTTTTATTTGAGTTAGCCAAGAGACTAGGGGGAAGAAAGAGCAGTATCTTATACTATCTTACTTTGTTAAGACCATGGTAGATAAAGATAACATCTTGTATCTCTTTTGCCTTTCTAAAATCAGATGTGTCAGAAGAACTAAATACAGAGATTGATGTCAACACAATATTGGAAAAAACAGAGGATATCCCAGACGAATGTGAAAATATTTCCTCTGTGGTGGCATTTGAAAGTCTCAAGGAATATGTGACTGACATGATGTTAATCTTGTTAGTGGAGAACATAAGTGGCCTGTCCAGTGATGACTTTCAAGTGGAAATAATACGAGATTTTGAGGTCGCTGTAGTTACCTTTCAAAAACATACAGGTAGGATCTAGTGACACTTCATTTGCCAGACTTCTTGGCACTACATCTTGGGATTTGGGACAGCCAGTTAATGGAACATCTCTGAAAGTTTGACTCTTTCTAGTCAAACTCCAGGTTAATACAGATGCTTTTTAATTTTTTAAGAGAAGCAAATTAGTTTTAAAACCAAATTCTGGTATGTTTAATAGATTGGACTTTATTGCTTGAGTTCATGTGTGTGTGCGTGTGTGTGACAGAGAAATAACACACTCAAATAAAAATCTAAAGTCTATGGTTGTTAAAGTGATTCCGAGTAAAGGAGCTAGTATTTTCACATATAATCTCATTGGGAGAAGTAAATATTAACCTGTGTTCTCAAACTGGACTTACTGGAAGGTAAAACAAAATAATAGCAGACACTCATATGGTGCTTACTATGAGTCAGGTACTGTGCCTAGCTCTTTACATATATTAATTTATTTGTCCTTTCAAATGATATTAAATGCTTAGGAGATTATTATTATTATTCTCCCATGCTACCACTGGGGAGACAGAGGCACACAGGACAAACTGGATTTAAGCCCAGGTGGCCTACTCTGCAGCTTGCTTTTTTATCCACTCTCCCATAGATTTCCTCAGTACTTTCACAGTCATTCACATTTTCAGGCATGAGTAAGTGCATGTGCTGCAGAAAATGCATGCTCTTTAAGATCATTGTTAGGAGTCTGTGGACTATCTTGGAGATTGGGAATAGCCATCTCCACCTAAAACAAGGAAATCTTCTGATTTCAAGACCTCACTATTCCATGACCATGGTAGTGAAATGGTTAATTAAGAGCATAGGTTATGGAGTCAGAATTCTAGCTCTGCCATTTAACTAGTTATATGAGGTTTGCCAAGTTACTGTCCTCTCTGTGCCTCACTTTCCTCATCTATAAAATAGGAATAATAATACCTACCTAATATAGTTTCTGCAAAGATTAAATGAGATAATATTTGAAAAGCACTTAACATAGTACCTGAGACATGGTAAGGACTCAATAAAGGAGCTATTCTTATTTCAGATTTATTATTATTTCTTATAAAGGAAAAACTAAATGGACTTGCTTTTGTTCATTGATCAAAAATGTTGAACACCTACTATGTGCCAGGCACTGGTCTAGGTGCTGTGGGTACAAAGAGGACTAAGTCATGGTTCCTGCCCTTGAGGAATTCATAGTCTCGGGCGGAGAGGATGCCTATATGTAAATGAATAATAGAGGTGCAAGAGGAGAAGCTTTTCTCTCAGCCGTGAACAACAGGCTGTGGGAAATGGAACGAAAGGGGACCAAAACGAGGTGGCTTAGTCTTATTCCTGTGATGTTTATACAGTACCAGTCGATCATGTCCAAGATACACTGTGCTGTTTCAAGTCACTGCTCTTCCCTCTGCCTGACGTAGCTCTTTCCCCTCTCCATCTGATAAACCCCTCTTCAGTGTTCAAAACCTCGATCAGAGACCACTTTGGGAATCCTTGTTTGATTCCTGGCATTAGTCCACCTCATTTGATCCTATAAGAGGCAATTTATTTGCTTTCAAGAATTCCTCCCTCCTGGATGATGAACTGGCAAGGACTTGTATATTCATCTCTGTATCCCCAGATCCTAGCAGAGTACCTGGCACATCGTGGGCTCACCATCAATATTTAATTATTTGAAAGAGACAGTTGGAGTAAGTCCTGAAGGATGAATAGGATCAGAATTAAAAATTGGAGAAGGGTATTCCACATACAGGAAATTGTTTATGCAAAAGCAAAAGAGAAGGGGTTTTCAAAATAATGACTAGTTTTTGTGGCAACATGGAAAAGAAAATGATAGCAGAGAATAACCAAAGGTGATGCTTGGAAGTTAGTTTGGAGTCAGATAGTCAAGGACATTATAAGGCTGGCTAAGGAGTATGAACTTACTCCTGCAGGTAATGGGGAACCATTGAAATGGGGAGATTTGTATTATAGAGAAAGCTCAGGAGAGTTGGAGAGGGCTGTGACAGTATGGGGACTCATCTCAATGGCAGTAATCCAGGTAAGACGTTCATCTGTGCATCGTTATTCAGAGACCAGGAGTCTTAGGCATGTAAACTCTCATGTAGGTATTAAAATTTTGTTTCTAGTTAGATAGGAGGATTAAGTTCTAGTGTTCTATAGTAGTGCTAGATGATAATTAACAATAATTTGTTTTATATTTTCAAATGGCTAGAAGAATGGAGTTCTAATGTTTTCAACACACAAAAAAGATAAATGTTTGTGGTGATGCTATGCTAATTATCCTGGTCTGATTATTACACATTGTATACATGTATTGAAATAGATAACTCTATACCCCATAAATATGTACAATTATTACATGTCAATTAAAAAAAAATCTTCTGTCTAAAATAGGGCTGGCCATTGGTTAGAGAGTCAACCGTATAATACCAAGGTCATGTATTTGGATCCCTGTACCTGCCAGCTGCCAAAAATTAATAAATAAATAAATAAAATAAAAATATAGTGCTTAGCTCTCTCCTTTGTTTTGATTAATAGCTGGACAGTTCATTCTATATAATATAAAGATACAATCATAATTTTTTTTTTTTTTTTTTGGTTTGTAGATACCATAAAATTTGTTGATGATTGTACCAGGCATCATTCAATTAAACAACTCCAGCTTTCCCCAAGACTTCTGGAAGTGACAACAACAATCAGGGTTGAAAATCTGCCACCTGGTGTAGATGACAACAACTTAAAACTTTTCTTTGAAAATCCTTTTAATGGAGGGGGAAGAGTTGCCAGTATTAAATGTTTTCCTGAAGAGAGTTCAGCTCTGATTGAATTTTGTGACAGAAAAGGTAATATCTGTTAGGACATTATACCTGGAATAATCTAGGCCATCTTAACAGTTATCAGCTAAATGTATTTATTCGTACATTTTATTGGAAAGTAAATTAATAATCCTGTTCATCTGAGATATGATGCTGAATGAGGCCAGCGATTCAAAATTTTGAGAAGCAAGGTCAAGTTTTTGAGAGATATAAGGAGATTTTCTCATGAGTCTTTACCTATGATGAACTGAAAAATATATCATTCTTGGAACCTTTCAAATACTGTATTAAAAAAGAGATGATCTGTGTTTTAGCCATATACTGGTAGAAATTCTCAAATTAATTTCAACAAGGTTAGGTAAAGAAATACCTAGAAACACATACAGTTCCTAGGAAGTGTCACTACCTCCCCTTTCACCCGTCAGTGTCATTATTCAGAAATTAGTAGGATGGTTTCACATGATCAGTGGATGCCCGATGGGTCATTGTTTGGAGGACCCTGTGAAAACCATGTCCAGCTAAGCCTTAGAGAAACACTCCTGGAGATTTGGTAGACATAGACTGCCTGTTCTCTGGGGCACGTGCAGTCAGCTTGGAGATACCACTCATGTTCAGAGATGAAAGCTGAGCAGTAAGAATTAGGGGGTCAGACTTCTTAGGAAAAGAAGGAACATTGTGTCTGGGATTAACTGGGGTGGGGCATGACACAGGATCATGTGGTATGCCACCCACTTAAGATAGGTTGTTTCAGTAGGGTACTTGAAGGAACCTCCCTTTTCCCAACTCAGCTTTTATCAGTTTGGAAAACTGGGGTAAAAGTACAGATTGGATTAAAATTAAGTGAGAGACTTAGTGTTCCTTGGGCAAAGAGACAAAAGAGGAGCTTCTGTCACCTATTCCAATCTCCCTCAGCTTGGTCATGGGCCCAGGGAGAGAGGTACATGAAGTTGTCTACCCTAGAAATTAATCTCCCAGTTTATGGTGGGAGTTGAAATTCAAGGCTTTCAAATACCTTGAGGGCATGGAGCTGTTGGATGTGTCCTCAAAATGTCTACGCTGCATCTATACAACTAGCAATAAGTACTATTTAGTTAAGGTTTATTATCTGCCAGAGCTATCCATGTGAACTCTATGGGTACTCTCAAAGGCTCCTTTTCTCCCTGACCTCTTTGCACCATCTGACCATGTTAACCATGCCCCCACCTCTAAACTCACTCATTCCTTTTTCTCCACAATCTCAGGTACACTGGTTTTCCTTTTCTCTCTCTGGCTTCTCCTTTTTATAACTTACATTTGTATAGCTCTTCAGGATATTACAAAGTGCTTTCACAGACACTGCTTTATGGGCATCTTGATTATTATATCTTTTACAAATGAGGAATCTGAGGCACAGAAAGGTCAAATAACTTGCCCAAGATTACACAGCTAGTAAGTGGCAGAGCCTGGATTTGAACCTGAGTAGTCTGGCCCCATAATTTATACTCTTAACTTCTCTACTTCTCCTAAATCTTTTGTTCACCTGTAACATTAATTTTTCTTGTAGGATATTTCACCATATACAATGGGTTACCAATAATGAGGTAAACTGTAGATAGAGTTTGATAAAAACAGAATTTATTTAGCAATATTGTATTTTATGTAGATTACTTGAGAGGAATAAATTAAGCACTTTACTCTGAAATTATTTGGTTCAACTTCACAAAATCTGATTTATTTCTTAAGGAAGGGAACTCTTATTGAACACCTATTATACATGAGACCTTTTGCTGTGTGTTCTGCCACAGTGTCTCCCAATCCCCATAATAACCTGCATGATAAGGTATAGTTATTTTTTCTTTACAGATGAAGAAACAAGATGGAGATTTTATGGCATATTAAGGTGACATCTGTGATGGTTCTTGGGTCAGAGAGACTGGAGTTTGAACCCTGGCTTTGGTCTTGGGCAAGTTACTTTAACCCACCAAAGCCTCTGTTTTCTCATCTGTAAAATGGGGCTTCCATTACTACTTAGCTTAGAGAAGTGTTTTGAGGATTAAGTGGTCGACACATGGTTGTGTTCAGTACATGTTAGTGATCACTGGTACTGCCAGGCTCAGAGCCTCTACAGGACCACGTCTGGGAATTGAAACGATATGTTTGGGCCTCTGAAGGCCACCTTCTTTCCATCATGCCTGATTCCAGCCCTAGGACCCAAGCACACAGAAGGTGAAGTTATTTTTAACATCTTTTCATGAAGGATGTTATTTTAATTCAAGAGCATAAGCTTTGGGGTTAGACACTGAATCTGAGCTCAGATATTTACAGTCTGGGTAGCCCTATTCAGGTTGTCTAACCTTTCCTAGCTTCAGTTTTATCATTTGTAAATAGGGCTGATAATAATAGTGTTTCAACCTCAACTTGTTGGTATGAGAATTAAATGAATTAAATATACGTAAATCACTTAGAATAGTGTCTGACACATGGTAAGCTACAATAGTTATTATTATGCTCCTCCTCTTAGAGGTATTAACGGAGTCTAAGTCAACTAGGAAGCCGAAAAGTTTTGGACTGTAGCATGATACTTAGATGAGCTTCACTTTGAGTACCAGAATATTCTTTACAATGGGGCGAGCGTTGTCCTCATGCTTGTGACGAAATTTATATCTATGTCTTAACATGGTAGCGATATATCAGAAATATCAGAAAAACAGAAAATAGAATTTAATTAACAGAATTTCAACATAGAGTGATCTTGGCTACAAAGTAATTATTCCATTCAAAAAGGGATACCTGTGCACTGTTAATCCATAGCAATCTGTATTTGAGCACTTTGAGAGTAGTGCTGCTTTTTAATAATACGTTGTAACATCGAAGGTCTACAAGCATTAGGATTTTTGAAAATATATAATAGGAAAGTTTTGTTTTCATTTGAAACATATCACACTGGGATTACTTTATTTTTTCTTTCTTTCCTTTTAAGTGTTAGATACCATCATGGCCAAGAAACTTGATTTCAATAAAATGCCGCTTTCTGTGTTCCCGTACTATACCTCCTTGGGCACAGCCTTGTATGGAAAGGAAAAGCCTCTGATCAAGCTTCCAGCACCCTTTGAAGAGTCCCTGGATCTTCCCTTATGGAAGTTCTTACAGAAGAAGCATCACCTGATTGAGGAGATAAATGATGAAATGAGACATCAACACTGTGAGCTAACATGGTCCCCACTCAGTGGCAAAGTTACCATCCGACCTGCGGCCACCTTAGTCAATCAAGGACGATCAAGAATCAAGGCCTGGCAGGAAGCTACTTCCACAGCGCTCTCTGGCATCAGGTCTAAATATAAAGTTACCGCATTTAAAGTGAATCCGATGGTATGGAACACCGTAAAAGACGACGTGGAGGAAAATAGGATTTTGATTGAGTTTGATCCACTTCAGGAGACCGTAACCTTAGCAGGACACTCAGAGGATGTCCAAAACATTGAGCTACAGATCAAGGAATTAGTAGAAATCACGACTCAAAACATTAGAAGAGAAGAGCAAAGTCTGAAGGAAAAAGTGGCCATTTCTCCAGTGAAGTATTTTCTTTTGTGCCATAGCGGTGAACAGGAGCGTCTAAGCACAGAATGCCCAGAGTTGGAGATTTGTTATGATGCAGCCACTGGGCACATGTGCTTTAAAGGACTCCCTGCAGATGTGTATAAAGTAAAGTGTGAAATCCAGGAAAAGGTGTATGCCATGGCGCAGAAGAACATTCAGTTTTCTCCTGAGATTTTCCAGTTTCTGCAACAGGTAGACTGTAAAGAATTCTCTAAGTCTCTTTTTATAGCACAGAAAATTCTTGCAGTTTATGAACTAGAGGATCCAGCTGTTCTCTTAACTGGCTGTTCTTCTGAAGTCCTGTTAGAAGCTGAAAAGCAAATGCTCAGTGCCTTAAATTCTAAGCGCTTTGAAGTGGAGAACAAGGAAGTTCTGGATGGCAAGAAATGGAAAGAGCTCACTTGCAATTTGCGTAAGAAACATAATTCCTCCTCAAACACTGCAGTAATCGATGAGTTAACTTCAGAAACCACTGCTGAAGTCGTCATTTCAGGCCTTGTGACAGAAGTAAATGAAATCTATCACTTGCTTTTTGACTTTGTGGAAAAACACATGGAAATAGAGAGATTGATTGAAGTGAAGTCTTCCTTAGTTGTTGACTACTTAAGGGCAGAAAAGAAGCAATTATGGGGAAGGATAAGGAAGACAGGTATGCAGGTAATTTTCAATCCCGAGAACAAACAAAACGGCATTTCACTGATTGGCCCAAAGACCGAAGTACTGGCAGTAATGAACACTGTCAAGCAACTCCGGGATTCAGTCTGCATTAAAAACGTCTGCATTGATAAGCCAGGCACCAGGCAGTTCTTCCAGGACAAAGCACGCTATTATAAAGGCGAGGTCAGACGGCTGTTTGGTTGTTTCATTGAAATACAGGAGAATGAAAAAAAGGAGGGGGGCTGCACGGGTGGGCAGAAGTGCATCTGCAGGACAGAGGTGGCCCCTGGAGTCATGCTGATTGTGCAGCAGGGCGACTTGTCACTGCTTCCTGTGGACGTGGTGGTGAATGCAGCAAATGAGGACCTCCAGCACTGTGGCGGCCTTGCTGCTGCGCTCCTGGAGGCAGCTGGCCCTGAGCTCCAAGCAGACTGTGACCGAATAGTGAAGACAGAGGGCAAGCTCCTACCTGGCACTGTCACCATCTCGAAAGCAGGAAAGCTCCCATGCCACCGTGTCATCCACGCAGTTGGGCCCCGGTGGGAGGAAAATGAGGTCCTGAGGTGTGTGCACCTGTTAAAGAGAGCTGTGCAACAAAGTCTCCGTTTAGCTGAAAAACACAAGTACCAATCCATAGCCATTCCAGCTATTAGTTCTGGAATCTTTGGCTTTCCCTTACCCCAGTGTGTGGAGACCATTGTTTCAACCATCAAAGAAAGTTTCCATAACCAGGATGGACACACCTTGAAAGAGATTTACCTCGTGGATACATCTCAGAAGACTACGGAGGCCTTTGCTAAAGCTGTGAAAACTATATTTAAAAACACCCTGCCTGAAACAGCTTCCCTGCCCCGTTCACCAGTGGCAGTCCAGCCTGAGGAAATGTCACAGAAACAAACAATTCTGGTGTCTCCTGAAGGCCTGAGGATCCTGCTGGTGAGAGGAAGTGTGCAGGATGCGAAGGTGAGTGTCCTACTTACAGACCACCAAGGTGCTGGTGACTGCACAGTCCGTTGCTCTCTCATTGAGGGCCAAAGGAAGATAAGGATCAAGGGGAAAATCAAGGGAGAGAATCCCATGCCTTCCATCCTTGCCTTGAGACAGGTGTCCTTAGATTATTGGGCTACTTACCAAATCATTTACTGATAGAGATTGGCCAAGTATTTGTGAGAACTGAAAGTGTATTGAGATCAGATCACTAGGTTTCCAGCAAATGTGGAAATCCATGATACCATATTTTTAGAGGCTCTCTATATTTTTTCAGTGTCTTTCCACCTGTCATATTGTGGTAAATCTAATTTCCTGCCAAATTTACTGATAGCAGATACAGAACAATTAGGGCACAGGGATGCAGAGGACAGAAATCTTGTCAGTGGAACTGAGTGAGAGTGAGCTGTGGGGCCAGGGTCTGGGGGACCTTCAGCACCCAGCAACAGTGAGGAAATGTGGGGAGGGAAGGTGGAAGGACCTGAGAAAGGGCCAGCTGTCAGGCATTATGTAGGGGCAATTCTTGTAGGCTGGCTGCGGGTAGGGGGATGAGGGGTTTAGGGAGTTAATATGTGTTATTTTTACTTAAAACAACAAAAATTTATTCTCACAGTTCTGGAAGTTAATAAGTTTTTAAAAAGATTTTTAACAGCCTTTTAACATAGGCTCTCACAATCAGAACAGCAGCCAAGTATAGCAGGGTGTGGAAGCCTACTGTGCCAGGCATTACTTCTTTAATTGGAGGATTATGGGGAGTCCTAGAGAAGGGATTCCTAGCAGTGAGTGGGGGCAGGTAGTGGGAGCATTGGGATCAGGGGCAGGGCAGCACTTATTTACCAACCAACAGAAACATTCTTCTGTATTGTAATAACTGGCATGGCCATAGTTGTGTCTTCCAGTAAATATTAGCCTCAGCCTTCCTCTACTGGCCTCAGAGGAGACATTCTCAGGCTGCCAAAGGGAGCCTGGGACACAGAGCTGGGTGAACACCCTCCCTGCCCCCCAGGCCACTGCCAGGCTCTTTTTTGCCCCACTTTTTAAAAGGAAGATTTATTAGCCCAAAGATTTATTAGCTTGTTTTCTAAAAGAAAGCAAGCATCAAATACAACACAAATTTTAATTAAGCCTGAATGTTTTATTCAGAGATTAAGACCAAAGTCCTAAGTTATCAGCGCTAGGTGTCACTTGTTCTCATTATCTTAAAACAAAACACAGTTGCATATGTGTACTGTGATATTAAATGAAGTGAACTAGATTTAATAAACCTGCCAAATGTTTTGCTTTGAACTGTTTTACAAGAAAAAGTATCTCTAAGCATCCATTCAGTGTCCGATGTAATGTGATGAAAGGTGACACAATTAAAAGCTATTTTAACCTGAGTGTGTCCTTACTGTTTAGATACTCTGCGTATTTTAACAGCACGACTATCTTGAGAAAAGCTGAAAATTGTTTAATTTCAGTCATAATCAATCATCTTCCTTTTTGTTTAAACAGCTTTATTGAGATATAATTCACATACCATACCCATTTAAAGTATACAATTCCATGGTTTTTAGTATATCCGCAGAGGTGTGCACCCGTCACCACAATCTAATTTTAGAACATTTTCGCCCCTCTAAAAAGAAACCCTCTGCGGTCTCTGCCCATTCCATTCACCCCCTCACCCCCCCACCTCCCCGGCTGTAGGCAACACCTAATCTACTTTCTGTTTGTGTAGATTCACCTGTTCTGGAAATTTCATATAAATGGAGTCATATAATTTGTGGTCTTCTATGACTGGCTTCTTTCACTTAACAGAATGTTTTCAAGGTTCAGCCGTGTTATAACATGTATCAGAACTTTATTCCTTTTTATGGCTGAATAATAATCCACTGTATGGATATACTGCATTTGTTTATCCATTCATCAGTCAGTGAACATTTAGATTGTTCACATTCTTTGACTTTTATGAACATTTGTATCCAAGTTTTTGTATGAACATACGTTTTCAGCTCTCAGGAGTGCGTGACTTGGACTGGAATGGTTGGGTTGTGTGGTGACTCTGTATTGACCTCTATATATGAGGAACTGCTAGGCTGTTTCCCAAGCAGCTGCACCATTTTACATTCCTGTCAGCAATGTTGAGAGTTCCAGTTTTTCCACATCCTTGGTAACACTTGTTATTATCTGTCTTTTTGATTGTAGCCATCCTAGTGAGTGAAGTGGTATCTCACTGTGATTTTGATTTGCATTTCCCTAATGACTAATGATGTTGAATATCTTTTCATTTGTATGTCTTCTTTGGAAAAATGTCTATTTAGATCCTTTACCCACTTTTCAATTGGATTATCTTTTTATTATTGAGTTTTAAGTATTCTTTATATATTTGAGGTACAGGTCCCTTATTAGATCCATGATTTGCAAAGATTTTCTTTTTTTTTTTCTTTCTTTTTTTTTTTGTCTTTTTCGTGACCGGCGCTCAGCCAGTGAGCTCACCGGCCATTCCTATATAGGATCCGAACCCGCGGCGGGAGCGTCGCCGTGCTCCCTGCGCCGCACTCTCCCGAGTGCGCCACGGGCTTGGCCCTGCAAGGATTTTCTCCTAGTCTATGAGCCATCTTCCTTTCTTGCTCCTGTTTTGTTTACTTTGTTAAAAATATTTTTTGTTTTAGTTTAAAATACTGAACTGGAAGATTAAAAAATTGGATTTCTACTTACAGTAAGCTTAAGTAAAAATGAGAAGAATTGTAGCTCACGTCGATTGTTTCTGAGTGCCAGGCACTGTGCTAAGTGCTTGACATGCATTTTCTCATTTAATGCCATGAGATAGACTCTAGGATTATTATTATTCTCATTTCACATATGAGAAAATGAGACTTAGAGGGGTTAAGTAATTTGTCTAAGTCCCCCAGCTAGCAAATGGCAGGACCAGGATTGAAATTTGTTCAGTCTCTTAACCACTGAAATATTTCAAAATATTAAAAACAATTTGTTTCTCATTTGGAAAAAACGAATAAACAAAAAACTCCTTTGATCAGGAGTCAGTAGTGAGTGTGAGCACTGCCTTTGTTTCTCTTGGTACTGAATGTCAAGATGGTCTTTCCATCCTGTTCACTCCCGTGGATGTGTAGTTCCCACTGCCACAGTAACAGCTACACGTTGCTCCTCAGTGACCGATGCAGGGCAGCGTTGACGGTCACTTGGTCACGTACCCTCTTTTCTCTTGGCTTCTCTCATCTCACCTGATTAATCTGCTCACATTCACTCTCTGGTGAGAAAGCTTCCACTGCTGCTTGTCATCTGTCGGGAAGTCCAGGTGGCTGGGCACTCGAGGTGGGCCTTCTGCATCTGCCCCAGTGTAACATTTCTAGGCTGGCTTGTGCCATTTTCTTGCAGAAGCTCTCAGATCAAACTAATCTGTTCACAGCTCAGAGCCTGCCATGCTTATGTTCATGCTGTTTCCTGTCTCTTTCTGCTTACTCCAACTATTCCCATGTCTCAGACCCACACCGCCCATGGTGTCCTCACTAGTTACTGAAGGGACTTCCTTCAGTGAACCCATAGCATTCATATATGATGGCTTTTTGACACTCTCTTTTGTCCTGGAGAGTCACTTAAATAAGTATTTAATAACACTTTGTCTTGGGGTGGTATTTCAGTCTCTGAAATCTTAATCATCTTAGTTGTCCCCCATTGTGCTAAGCCCAGTAACTCAAATATAATAATTGTTGATGAATGTTTTTTGTTAGAATTTCAAACAAACTTTTGTTGTTGTTTTTAAGACTGATGTTGTTGTCAACTCCATTCCCTCGGATCTTGTGCTTAACAGAGGGCCTCTATCTAAGGCCCTCTTGGAAAAAGCTGGACCAAAGCTCCAGGAGGAATTGAATACAGCTGGACAAGATGCACATGTCACTGCAGGCACAATTTTCCAGACAAGCGGCTTCAATCTGCACTGCCACCGTGTGCTTCACGTGGTGGTTCCACAATGGAGAAGTGACAGCATGTCTTCGTGCATGGTAGGGCCTGGTTTTAAATTCTCCAGGAAATTGGGTAGCCCTGTGGACCTTCCTTTCAGTGTTATACAGATTGGACCCTGTCTCTCTTCTGTAATAATGTCACATTTTTGGCAGTTTCCATCATTATGGCTATTTCTTTCAGCTGTAGCTGACTTCCCCCGAGGGCTAGTTAGTAATATAAATCGATTATTGTGCTCAGTAATTATTGGAGCTGAGGGAAGGGTTATTGAAGATAATATTTCTTTCGTGAGGAAAGCAAGGCGAGGGCATGAAGAATAGAAGAGAATGAAGGATAAGAACAGTAGTTGCTTTGCTTCCCCCATTGCTGAGTGAATCTGACTCGTTTTGGAGGGTCTCTCACATTCTCTTTCCCCTTTTCTCATCTTTTCCTTTTTTTTAAATTTTATTTATTTATTTTTTTTCCTTTTTTTTTCTTTCTTTTTTTTTCCTTTTTTTTTTCTCATCTTTTCCTATCTCTTTCTTTCCTCCTCTGACCGCCCATAACCTCCACTGAAAGCAAAAAGGAGTAGACAGAGATCACAGTCAGAGGTGCTAAATTCTTGTTCTTTTTGTTCTAACTCTCATTTCTAGGAAAGATGTATAAGGATGTGCTTTTGTGCTTTTCAGGCCATGGAAAACATAATCAGAAAGTGTTTGAAGATCACTGAGAGCCTGTCCTTAAAATCAATTGCATTTCCAGCAATAGGAACAGGAAACCTGGGATTTCCTAAAACCATATTTGCTGAATTAATCATTTCAGAAGTGTTCAAATTTAGTAGCGAGAATCAACTGCAAACTTTACAAGAGGTTCAGTTTCTGCTGCACCCGAGTGATCATGGAAATATTCAGGTATGGTCTCACTCATTTTTGATTATTTTGTCAACTGAGACCTAATGTTTTCAAGGGTCTTCTTGTCTAATAGGATGTTTCTTTCATGTATTTCCCATACAGGAAAGTAAAGTAGTAGTGTAGACTAATTGTAGCATGACAAATTTCAAGAAAACTTAGAGATACAGAAAAAATTAACTTTTTATTGAGGAAAGTTTCAAACATACTCGTATACAAAAGTAGACAAAATAGTATAATGAACTTCCCTCTATCCCTCACTCCCCTTCAACAATTATCAACCTATGGCCAGTTGGTTTCATCTTTATCTCCATTTAGTTCCTTTTCTCTCATTTCATTTTGAAGCAAATCCCAGACATATCATTTTATCCGTAAATAATTCGGCATTTATTTTAAACAATAAGGATTCTTTTTTAAAAAGTAACATAACTACAATAGTATATCACACCTAAAAGAAATTGACAATAATTTCTTTATTTGATCAATTGTCAAGTCAATGTTGAAATTTCCAATTATCTCATAAATGTTTTATTTTGTTTTTACAGTTTTGTGTTTGAATCAGAATCCAAATAAGGCCTACATATTGCAATGCAGTTGACATATTCCTTAAGACTCTTTCAATCTATAAGATTCCCTTCCATATAGCCATAGAAATTTTAATACCTATTATAAAAGCACAGCTGTGGCCCTATCAGTAGGAAAATGTCAGGATGGGATATAAGTGAAGGGTGTGGTTAGAGTGATTCAGTACATCCCCATGTGAGTAGGAGAGTTGGGACCAGAAATACCAGAACCATCTTCAGTCAGAGAGTCTATTGGTTGGCTCACATTTACTGACCGTGAGCTATGGGCGAGCCACTGGACTCTGCATTAAGGGAGAACAAAAGGCATTCAAGCCATCATCCCTGTCCTCCAAGTCTTCAGCTGTACAGGAGATAACATAAAATGTTGAAAATTTCCATGATATTGCAGAAATTTAACAAATGTTAAAGTCAGCAAACCAAGTAATGTCCATGGATCCTTGAACCATCTGAATTTTTAAGTAATACTTTATTTTTTTCTGAATCTAGACACTACCTGTAAGTTTTTGGAAGCAAGCAAATGTAACCTAAATTCTAGTCGGGTAGTTAAACCACCTGAGTAAAATGTGGTCCATTTACTTGGCCTGTATAACTACAGTTACTTTTACTCAGTGAAAGCTTTTTTAATAACCTCTCTATGATTTGCATTATGCGAGGTGATATGGATCATGGAACAGGGTATGCAGCACAGACTTTTCCTTCTGTGAATCATAATTACTTTGGGAACTAAGATGTATACACACAATGTAAACTAAATTAGAGGCATGAAGTGCTGGGCATGTTTGAAAGAATGGCTGAGTGGATAGGTGCATGAGTTCTATGACACAGACCTGAACCTTCAAATCTGTACATTCCCAGCCTTATTTTGTTTTCTCAAGACTCAGAATACTCTGCAAGTAAAAAGGATTAGTATATATAGACATCTTTAAATGCCGTTGGAAGTACTATCGATTTTCCATACATGGCTGTTATACTTTTTCTCTTAAGACTTTTAAAGACAGATGAACTTGGGTTATATTTTCACGAAAACCAACAAAATTTATTGAGATATTCATAAGTGGGTAGTGTAACAGAAGTTGCTGAACAGCAGCCCATTGTCTGATCATGGCCTATAGATGTGCTTTATTTGGACTATTTTTTAAAAATTTGAATCAGTTGCTAACATTTAAAAATCAAAAATTTCACATAAACTCCAAAAGTCCACTATAACCTGAAAAGTCAAATGTTCTGGCACATTGGGCATGGATTCCTGCTTGGGACAATTTGCTGTAGCTGAGTGGCAGGTGCACTCTAATTCTCGAGTCCATCTTTGCATATGAACCTTTCCTGCCTGGCCCCTGGAGGCCTGTGAGTCTGGAACCCTTGCTCTACGGTCTCTCCTGGTCCCTCTTCCATCATTGTATCAGACTTTAGCCAAGATGTTACTTTTTTTTTCTTCCAACAAAATTGTCTGTTGCTTGTTTACAAGGAGGAAGAAAGTGATTTTGGAGTGTCACTACCAGGCAAAGAAATGAAATTCACAGGCTTATTAACACTAGAACATACACCAGCCTCTTGCCCTGAAAATCACTACTCCCCTAGCCGTTTCTCCCCTGGTACAAATAAGAAGTTAAAACTGAAGTGTTTGGGAAGTGATTGTCTTTCTTTTAAACCTGTATTTTTTACAATTTGTAAGTTATATGCTTTTACTAATTATGAAGGTAATACATGTTCATTGTAAAAACTTTGAACAATATAAAATGCATAAATTCTTTGATTGTATTCCATTCTAGTCTTCTATTCTGCATGTGTACTTTTAAAAATGGGATTATGTACTATGTGATTTAATGTCCTTTTTTTCATTTAATAGTATAAAATGAACATTTCCCTATTCCATTATAATATTCTTTGAAAGTATGGTTTTTAATGGCTGCTAAATATTCCAACACATGGATATACCAAAATTTATTTAACTGTTTTCCTTTTGGAATTTTTAACTGTTTCATTTTTATTCTATTATGAATAGCACTGTAATGAATATCCTTGTATTTATATCTTTGTTCACATCTTTGATAATTTTTGTAGGATACATTCGTAGAAACAAAATTTATATGTATTGTTTTCATAACTTTAAAAATCTATAATTAAATTAAATAGTACTGTTTAAGAATTGTTCTCTCCTAAATATGCATGTATGCATGTGGCGTCAAAAGCCCTGATGAATCAAATTTATTCATTGACTGAGGAGTGTAATGGTCAATATGTGTTTGTATTTCCAGGCATTTTCAGATGAATTTGACAAAAGGGCTAATGGAAATCTTGTCAGTGACAAAATTGCCAAGGCTGAAGATACACAAGGTTCAGTAAGGCTTTTAAATTGAGAAATGATTTCTAGTTGCTAAGTAACTATTCAGTGACAGGTAAAAGATGGTAGTGATGATTTTGATGAAAATAATGAGTGATAAATAAGATACTAAATTATGTTTCATACAACTGAGCGTGCAAGACACTGGCCATGTTTATGTGATCTGGAGCAAAAGAGAAGGCAAGTTATACAGTTTGTACAATGGTTTTTTAAGTAATTACGAGACTACTGTTTTCTAAGGGTAAGGTGACATGTGTTTTCCAAAGTAGACAAATTTAGAGAGACAATGCCAACCAAAAACTTCTATGTCAAATTTGCTGCTGCTATATTTGTTTATCTTGTTTGGGGTTCAGTGAAGCTTCTTGAATCTAAAATGTATGTCTTCCATCAAATCTGGGAATTTTTCAGTTATTATTTCTTCGAATATTTTTTTCTGCTGTGGTCTCTTTTTTGTCTCCTCTGATAGTCCTATAATGTGAATACTAAGCCTTTCAATAGTGTCCTACAGGTCTGTTCTCCACCCTTCTGTCACCCTATCTTTTTTCTCTCTGTTCTTCAGATTGGATAATTTACGTTAATCTACCTTCAATCACTGAGTCTCTCTGTCTGCTGTACTATTGAGCCCGTCCAGTGAATTTTTTATTTCAGATATTGCTTTTTTAAGTTCTAAAATGTCCATTTAGTTCTTTTTTTTTTTATTGTTTCTATTTTTCTGCAGAGAGCTCATATTTTTCCATTCATCCGAAATCATATCCATTCATTCAAATGTGTTTACTTGACCTCATGGATCACAGTTCCAGTACATGCTTTAAAGCTTTTGATAATCCCAGCATCTGGATCACTTTGGCATTGATGTCTATTGATTGTCTTAATCTTTGAGAGGTGGTCACATTCTCAAGGTTCTTTATATGACAAGCAATTTTGGAATATAAGCTGGACATTTTTTTTTTTTTTTTTTTTTTTTTTTTGCAACTGGTCAGTACAGGGATCCAAACCCTTGACCTTGGTGTTACCAACAGCACACTCTAACCAAATGAGCTAACTGGTCAGTCCAAGGCTGGCCCTTTTTGTATTATGCTGTGAGACTTAGGTTCTGTTAAAATCCTCTGGAGGATGGTGATTGTTTTGTTTGTTTGTTTAGCAGGCAGTCAGGTGGTTAAGTTCATTCTGCAAGTTCTGTCTCACCTTCTGTGCAGGCAGTGGTTCCAATGTCAGTGCAGTTCTCAAAACTTTTGCATGCTCTGGGTCTGCCGCACACATGTGCAGTTCTGGGGTGAGCCTGGGACTTATTCCAGTTCATACACAGAAATAGGGGATCCTTTTCTCCAGCTCTCACCTTTCCAGGATTCCCCTCCCATTCTCTGGCTTGCAAGAGCCCATTTTCTACATCTTGTAGCCAGAAAGACAGGTTTTTTTCAGAGTTTAAGCTACCTGTCATGTTGCCTCACAATTCTGCATCACCAGGGTTGCCCTTGAGCAAAGTGGAAAGAGAAAAGAAGTAAGAAAAAATAATAGGATGTCCCATACACACACACATCTACTTTTCAGACCACAGGGGCCCTTTTTCCTGATTCTTCTGGCCAGAAGTACAGAATGTCTCAGAGTTTTAGCTCCCCGTGGAGCCAAGGTAAAGTTCTGCACCTGGGGTCACCTTGGGCAAGGGTCTGAATGAAAAAAAGAAAAATATATGGAAAAAAAACGAGAATTTCCTTCCAGGGCCAGGATCAGGGCCAGGTTATAGGCCAGAGGTCTCAGAGCGTGAGAGGGAAGATGTCGGTAAGGGGTATGTGTGATGGCATGAGACCTAAGTCATTCTTGCTATTGCTGACTTGGTCATTGACTCCATGTTTTTCTTTTTAGGTTTTTATGGGACTGTTTCTAGCCCTGATTTAGGAGTGCATGAAATGAAGATTGGCCCTATCAGCTTCCAGGTGGCCTCTGGAGATATCACCAAAGAAGAGGCAGATGTGATTGTAAATTCAACATCAAATACATTTAATCTCAAAGCAGGTACTTGCACAATTTTGAAGAGTGGAATAATTAACACAGTAGATCCCATGAAGGAAGGTTTCTATAGCCAAGTGGTTTTTATGACTTTGGCTTGTTAATATTAATCAATCATTATAAAATTATTTTGACAGGGTTTCTGATCATTAGTAACAGTTATTTTATGAATTTTTCTTCTTTGTTATCAGCAATACCCAGATTATAGGATTCTTCTGACGGTTGGGAATGCGTTTAGATCATGAGGCAGTCCTTCTGATCCAAATTTTGTTACTGATGTTTGTCACTGTCGTGATTTTCTCATGTAGGGGTCTCCAAAGCAATTTTAGAATGTGCTGGACAAAATGTGGAAATGGAGTGTTCTAACCAAGGTAAGGCACAATGCTGTCGTTTGGTCCTAAACTGTAAGTGGAAAACTGAATGTGGGAGGCCGTGGAGAGGCTGAGGAAGGTCTTGGGACTGGGGAGACAACATGTTAGTCTTAAAAATCATACGTTTTACTGAAGAATTCCAATCATAGAGGATTAGAAGTGAAAAATAATCTCACAGTTACAAAGAGAAGTTAAGCCATAAAATTTCATCAAAGATAATATTTCCGGAGTTTCTAATTCACAAAATTCTTACTTGTTCATCAGACATTTTGCTTTCTAAACAAAGGTGGGTTCAACATCTAATTTTGCATCTTTTTGTCTGTGTTGCCCAGCTCAACAGGGCAAAAATGATTACATAATTACTACAGGTGGATTACTGAGGTGCAAGAATATCATTCATGTCGTGGGTGGAAATGATGTCAAGAGATCGGTTTCCTGTGTTTTGCAAGAGTGTGAAAAACGAAATTACTCTTCCATTTGCCTCCCAGCCATTGGGACAGGTTTGTGGCCTCTGAATGTCAAGGCTAAACCCCAGGGTGTCCACTGTCCCTTAGATTTGGTACTGAGTGTTAATGTGGTCAATGCTGAGTCTGAGTAAGAGCAGCAATGGTAATCCAGGTGTGGACAGCCGCCCTGGGGAAAGGCTAAGCCTGTGGATGGTTTAAGTAAAAGAGGGAAAAATGAAGGATGCTGAAGAGTTGGAATATTAAAGAGACAGGAGGAAGGGAAGGGAGAGGAAGGGAGGGAACGGAAAGAAAGGCTATCCCTCATTCTCTCGTATCCGTTCTTTTCTCTTTTTCGCTTCCATTCGTATCCTCCAGTATTTAGTCCTTTACTTCCCACATCGTGCATCAGCTTCCACCTTGCCATAGCTGACTCCCAGAGGAGCATTTCCAGCCTTCAACTCAGCAGTCAGCTGTGTCAGTTGGCGTTAGGGCATCTCTATGTAGAAGCTTCTCCGTCACCAGAACTTAGAGGGTCTGAAACTCAACTCTCCACTTTCCTGTTTTCAGCCTACTTGCCTCTTTTGAATTTCTTGTTTTCCTCAAGCTATATGATGATTGTATGACTTTTCATATATAAGGATTGTGCTTTGGGTTTATCATTAGGTGATGCTCTTTCCTCAGGAATCAGAGTCATGTGCACTGATTAGGAACTTCAGGGTGGTCAGGGGAGGCGTGCACTCAGGCTGAAGTGGACTGGAGCTGACTGGTCCCAGTGAGAGGACGCAGCCTTGGACCTGTCATCCTGTGCTCAGGAGTCTATGTCTGAATGTCTTAGACTAGCATTCTAGGTTCTCCAAAAGTTTAGCCTCGATAAATTTAACTATCCTTGTCACTTTCTGGGCCTTCCTCTAATCCTCTAACCCATATCTTACTTTCTGTAATTCTCTACCATTCTTCATAATGTTCCTAGATGGAATTTTTGGTCTTCTTTGCTACTTTTCTTTTTCTATAAGTATAATTTATTATCCTTTTATGTTTTCATTATCCTTATAGTATCATCCATACCTAGCAGATTGGCAAACGTTTCTGTCTGTTGTCTATCTATCTTTCTATCTATCTAGTTATCTATCCTTTATGGTCTGATGACTCCCCAGTGTCTGTCTCCTGTCCACAAGGAGCACCTAGCCTAGGGTGAGAGACAGGTATGTAAACAGCATGAAATACAGCATGACCCATCATACAGTGAAGGTGTGCAGGTGGCAAAAGACGGGGAGGGAAGGGTCAAGAATAAACACAATTGGCCACTAGATCCTCCTGACTTTACTTCCTAAATATCTCCTCAGTCCCTACACCCTGATCTTCATTCTAGCCTCCTCTCTTTGTTCAGCTCTTGTCTTTTGCCTAAACTTTTGTTATAGCCTCCTAACTAGACCTGAGCTCCCCACTCCAGAGTTTCCTCACACCGCTCAAGATTTATCTTTCTCAAAAAAGGTCTATTCTCCTGTACATTCCAGGCTGAACATACCATGCCCCTGTTACACAGTTCTATCTAGCTTAGCCTTTCCCTGAATTTACCATACTTCGTCTGTTGAACACCTATTCATCCTCCCCTATCATATCCTCTGTGTCCTAGTAAGGGCCGGGCTGAATATATAGGCTGTGATGGCATGTAATAGATGTTTATTGAGAGTGAATGAATATATCTGAATGCTTCCATTTAAACTCTTCCAAATAGCAAAGGAAAACCACAGCTTTGCAGAGGAGAATTTCCCTTCTTTCATGATCATCTAATTAAAAAAACCCCTCATGGTTAATTTTATATGAGGTTTGTCTACATTCCCACAATTGTCTGCATGCCAAGTCAGAGAGGTCTACTCTCATTTTCTGCAATAGTGGTGGGCACCATTAACAAAGATAATCCAAGTGGACTCTTAGGCTATCACACCAGCTTGGCCAGGGGACTTTTACATTGCCCACCATGTGACTTTGCCACCTGCCATTCATATGGGACCAGTTTCATGGCTAGAAAGAGATTTTTCATGATCTCATCTAGGCAGTGGCTTTCCTGGCTTGAGAAACAGGATATGGAGCATGCTGAAAACAGGAAGGGATCTTCTCAGAGTGGCTACCTCAAACCCTGCTGATCAGCTACAGTCTCACTGAGTATGGGAGGGAAGACTTCGTGGAGGCTTATGAGTAACTTGTGCACAAAGAATTATAGATCGCAACAAGTACCTTATAGCTCCACATGTCTTAAAAAATTAGCTTAGTTTAAATCAGGCCCCCAAAGAGATCTAGGAGGATACATGCATAAAATCAAGTGATGACTAAGCCAAAAATATGTTTTTCTCTTTGAAGAGCATGTTGTTTCAACATACATTAGCATCTTATGCTTTTTATATATCTTTTAAGGACACTAGTAAGCCCAGGAGAAAAGTTACCTGTGCTCTGTAACAGGATAAACACAATGAGCTGGAATCAGCTGAATAGAGCAGATATGAACATCAGACACCAAAATTTTGGTTTCTGGGTCCTTTGCTCATTGTTGGGCTGTTGGTGTCCTGACCTCCTAGAAGAAAATCTCCCCATTGCCTCCAGGACTTCAAACATGTTCCTTGATGCAGTGTTAGAAAAGTCCACAGTGATGAAAGAATTGGGGAGGGGGATTTACTCTGTGAGAATTGCGATCCTTATTCCTTAGCCTTTTCCAGGTGGGTCTTTTTTTTTTTTTTCCACCATTTTTATTATTTGCTGTTCCAGGAAGTGCCAAACAAGACCCAGATAAAGTTGCCAAAGCCATAATTGATGCCATTGAAGACTTTATCCAGAAAGGATCAGTCAAGTCTGTGAAAAAAGTTAAAGTTGTTATCTTTCTGCCTCAAGTACTGGATGTGTTTTATGCCAACATGAAAAAAAGAGAAGTGTCTCAGCCTTCTCCCCAACAGTCTGTGATATCTAAACTTGCATGTGAGTTGCTCATTTTTATGACATGAATGTTTCTAATATTCATGCCACATGAAAAATAGCTAATCTTCCTTTTCTTTTTAGCATTTTTCGGCTTTTCAAAACAATCTCTACAAAAACAGAATCCTTTGGTTTTGGAAAAGAAAACAGAATCAGCAATTTTTCAGGTATGTGGTGAAGATATGAAAAATGTGGAAAGCAGTATCTCCTGGATACAGGAGCTGATTGAAAAGGAACAGTGTCCTTTTACCTGTGAAGATGAGTGTATCAAAGACTTTTATGAAAAGGAATATAAGGAATTGAATGAGCTGCAGAAGAAGTTAAATATTACCATTTCCTTGGACCGTAAGAGACCTTCGATTGAGGTTTTGGGAATTACCAGAGATGTGTGGAAGGCTAGAAATGAAATTGAGAAAATGATCAAGAGAGTTAGATTGTCCAAAGAACAGGAATCCCGGGCAGACTGTATCAGTGAATTTATAGAATGGCAATATAGTGACAACAACACTTTTCGTTGTTTTGATAAAATAACCAATCTGCTATTGGAGGATGCAAGGAGAGGAAAAAAAGGGACAATTAGTATCAAAATTGACAATCAGAACTATATAGTGAACTTGGATACGAACACCGCTACAGATGCAAATGGAAGAAATTTACATGTTCAGCGCCTCACAAAATCTGAAGGTGAGTTAAACTTTTATGCTTATCATCCATTATTTTTCACCTACTTTGAGCTTAACACTATTTTGTACATACATCAAAATTTCAAGTAGATAAGATTCAAATAATCCTGATGGAATAAACTAGAAAATTTGGTGTATGAACTTAAAGAGCTTTGCTTGTGGTCAGGAAAACGCAGTGTGGACATAGCAGCCGCCTGAGGGTGACCATCTTAATGGTAACAATAGCCAACCCTTGCGTTGTTCTCACCTCTACAGTTCCCTGAGCTGGTTCTGCTGGGGAGGTAATGGCTGCTTTCGTTGGGGTGTTGGGGGGAGGTGGGCGGGGAGGGAACCATAGGCTTAAAAGAAAAGTGGCCCAAGGTTTTCTAGAACAAAAGGGCAAAGGGGAGGAAATGCAGAAGGCAGCATGGTCAGAGAGTGGGCCCCTCTGTGTCTGTGACTTACCACCCAGGAAGGATTGAGAGCCTGTGGGAATTTCTTCCATAAGTCACCTCTACCCTGAGCGGAAGGTTCCTTGACACACACGTCAGGAAGTAGCCTTCAGATTCTCTGACTGGATCAGCTCCCCAAGAAGGGAATGCCTGTCTTGTGGAGACAGCCATTCCTGACTTCAAACCACATAAGTCCCCCACTGAAAACTAGTAAATTGGCTTCCAGTGCACTCTATTCACCTTCTGTGAGATCCGTGTGAGTGAATTCCTCAGACTCTGAGCAACTGTGGGGAAATGACAAATCACATATACTATTCTGCTTAGCAGAGTAGGAGGCAGAGCTGCCACCATAACCTGTCACATAGCA
Organism: Cynocephalus volans; assembly: GCF_027409185.1. Taxonomy (NCBI): domain Eukaryota; kingdom Metazoa; phylum Chordata; class Mammalia; order Dermoptera; family Cynocephalidae; genus Cynocephalus; species Cynocephalus volans. The sequence goes on along the minus strand of NC_084460.1, from coordinate 122,873,130 downwards.
AAACCCACCATCCACCTGCCTCTTAAGGATGCTGTGAAGAATAATGAAAAATTAGATGTGGAGTACCTTGAGGTGTTGATGGTGAGGAGTCCTGGTGAAAGTCCATGCATAAACAAAACCGGAGCAATTACTTAAAACGTTGCAGGGACGTAATCTATTGTTAAATCATGGCAGATTGGGGACTGAACAGAAAATGCAGATGAGTTGTATACTGCTCCAATAGTTCTCAAATTCTAGCATGTCCAGAACTTTAAGATGTAGACCCGCAGGCTCCACCCCTCAATAGGATCTATGGCTCAGTAGCTCTTTGGCTTTTTTTTTTTTTTAACAAGTGTTCCCGATGGTTCTGAGGTAGGTTGTCTGTGGTTCACACTGTAAAAAACATTCTCCTAGAAAGACAAGGAACTTCTTGAACACATAGATTTACAATTAGGAAATTGTAAAACAAGAACACATATGACACTCAGTTTTTCAAAACCTACTGGGAATGTGTAAGGGAGCCCTCAAATGTCGACTTTGCAGTTGAAATCCCTGCACACTGGAGTGACATGAAGCAGCGGAATTTCTGTATGGTTGACCTGCCACCTAATCATCCAGAATTCAACACTGTTGCAAGCAAGTTTAATCAGACCTGTTCACACTTCAAAATAGAAAAGGTAAGGCTTCTGCTGAAATGGAGTTTCTTAATGGTGGAAAATAGTGGTATCATAGTCCTATATAAATACATTTTCATTCACCTCCTATAACATTTTTTTATCTGGAATTATTAGAATTTTTATGGTAATTTGATTTTTAGATTCTAGATTCTACTCATGTCACCATAATTACTGAGACATTAAGGTTCTTGTGTCAATTATTACAGTATTAGATTGTAATATGATACTAAAGATATACCATGTTTACTTTGTGAAGCAAGCTAATAAAATTTCAAAGATATGGCTTCAAAGTTGGATTTGCTCATTAGCCAGCACCACAGGGAGACACACAGCGGTTCCTCAGATTGGGGTGCTCTTCTGCCCCTATTCACAGGGCAGCAGTGTTTACTTCCCTGATAAATCCAACGGCCTTTTCCTTGTTCATAACAATTGCTTTGGCATCTTCCATTTTCAACATTATTAAAATTGCTCTTTGAAATTATATTCTTCCATGACTTCTATGGCAATATTATTTTGATCTTTTTTCTTTCTTTAACTAATTTTCCTTTCTTAATCACCAGTGTCTATTTCTCCTCCAACCCCCCAATTCTAGCTTTACCCATAGGACTTATACTTTGGTCTTCTATCTCTGTACCTCACTGGGGAATGTTTTACCCATTTTGGCTTCAGCTATTATTTCAATACTGCTATCTCCCAAATCAGCATTACCAACCGGGATCTTTGACTCAAGTTCTAGAACATACTCTCAGTGGCCTAAAAAAATCTCCACTTGAATATCTAACTGCTAAATCATCTCCACTTGAATATCTAACTATTCATCTATAAGGAATTTTCTTTATCCTTCCTTCCTCGTTTCTGTCCTTGGTTCCACCACCTTCTGGGTAAAGCCAGAGATCTTTGAGCACCTTCCCTTCATCCATAATAACGAGTCCAGTAAGGCCTGAACATTTTCTCTCGGTCTTTATCTGCACTGCCACCACTCTGTTTATTCATGTAGTTAAACAAATAATAATTCAAAAAAGATTTTAAATGTCCTACAAAGATTTTCTCACATACCATACCTTCAGATAAAATAAATGGATGAAGAAAGATGGATAAAGAGAAAAAGAGGGTAGGGAAAATAAGATATACAGAGTATTACTAGTTCACAAAAAATAAATAACATGCAATCCTAGTCAGTTATGAATTTGTCCCTGAGCTTCCTAGTAGACAAAGCAAGGAAGTAAACACCCAGCTACAAGACTCATAAAATCTGTAAATTAAAAAGTAAGAATCCTTTAATGAGGCGACTCAGCTCTTTACAATGCTGAAACTGATTCCTGAGATATTTCTCCTGTGGATCAAGTTCTGGAGAATATCTTTAACATCATCTTCACAATAAATTCAATATCAGCTTTTATACCATTGTTGTTTTTTAAACATATCCCTTAATGTAAATCACTTAAACAAAACTGAGGCCTCATTAAATGAAACAATTCTATGAGGCACCAAGACAATGTAATTTTGTCTCTTTGCAGCTCTTTGATGGTCTAGTTCTGAAAGAACAAATAAGTTTTATTCCAAATACCAATTACAGTCAACTGATAGTGGCTGACTTGCTCATTGTGATGAGCTGCCAAGTTCTGACTGGGCAGGAATGAAGTCCTAGTCGATCAGTAGTGTCTGCAGTGGGCCCTGTGGAGACTCTGTCCATGAAATTATTTCAACACTTTTTTACAGTGGAACCATTTTTCAAATAAAATCTTACGTGAAATCCCTGTGTAGGTAGTACTTAAGGCTCTGCAGAGGTCCCCAGTAGTGTGAAAACACCAATATGAAAAATGGGTGGTCTGTCATTTATAACTGGCATTTTATAACAGTTTTCATGACTGTTAGGTGTAACGATTAAGATTTTTAACATCCATACATCTTCCACTTAGACTCAACATTTTTGCCACATTTTCTTTCTTGCCCTCTCTCTGTTTTTGCTGAAGCATTTGAAAGTAAGCTGCAGACATCGTGACGCTTACTCCTAAATATTTTGGGACATGTCTCCCAAAAATAAAGACTTTCTCCTAAATTACAATAGCATTATCCCATGTAAAAAAATTAACATTAATTCTATAATATCCAACATAAATCCATATTCCCAATTGCTCAAAAAACTTTCTTATAACTCCGCCCCCCACATCTGAATTCACACACTGTATCTGGTCATTATGTCTCCTTTGTCGCTTCTAATACAGAATAGTATTCCTGCATTAAAAAAATTCTTCTTTGTGACACTGAATTTTTTTAAAGCATTTAAGCCAATTGTGTTGTAGAATATCCCACATTTCTGGATCTATCATGCCTTGATTTTGGGGGTAGAATCCAAGCCAGCTTTCTTATAAATTCTAGATTTGTCTGATTCTTTAGTGTCATTTAATTTATTCCTCTGTCCTCTTTATTTCTAGTAAGTTTAGAGTTAAGTTGAAAGGCTTGAGTAAATTCATATAAATATTTTTTGCAAGAATACTTCATAGGTGATACACAAGGAGCTCCATATCATAAGGTTGTCTCATTATTAATGATGCTGTTTGATCTCTAGTTAAGGTGGTGACCGCCATACTTCTCCACTGGAATCAGTAGGTTATCTGTGGAATGGTATTTTGTCACTGAGCATCCTGTTCCCCAACAGCCTTTTACCAATTGATTTTAACATCCATTGATGATCCTTGCCTGAATCCATTATTACTACACTGGAGGTTACAAAATGGTGATTTTCTAATTCTGTCATTCCTTCTATACTTATTACTGCTATTTTTGTAAAGAATAAATATTCTTCCTTCCAGCTTTAAAAAAATTTTTGTTGTATTGTACTTAATTGCAGTGATTATTCTTTTAGATGCACAAATTATCCTACATCTGACTGGTAGGAAGTTGGCTCCCGTGTCTTTTGATGATCCCAGTAATCTTTGAGCATTTCTTTACTTTCAGACACAAGGTCTCTCGTGCTCACCCCGCGCTTTCCGTGTCCCAGGCCTGGAGTCAGACATTTCTCTAAGCAACGCTGATTCCACTTAGTGGGGAACGGTAGTGAGAAACCAAGATTGTGTGCTGATTGTGCTCACTGCTACTGAGGTGTTGCTGCCTCCAGGCCCTTTCATGGCTAGAGCCAAGGAAACCATGAGCTCATATTCATGGTTTCAATTAAAACTTAATATTGTAGCTTTTTTTCTTAATATCTTATATTTTTATAATTTTGTCTCTTTTCCTGTACAATGGAAATTTTGGTTCCTAATAACTATATATTTACCTATTTGTTTTATCCTATAGCGTACATAAAATTGTTTCTATCTTAAGATACCAAAATTATTAGCAATATTAAAATAGCTATGCCAGCTTTCTTTTGGTTCTTGTTAGCATGTTATATCTTTTTGCCATTCTTTTTCTTTTAACCTTTTTATAACTGAATATCTAAGATGTGTCTCTTGGTAGCAGCATATACTTGTTTTTTCTTCATCCAGTCTAACAGTCTTCCTCTTTTAATTAAAGTGCTTAATCTGTTTACTGTATTTATTGAAGTATTTGTGTTTAAATATAACATATTAATCTTTGTCTTCTATTTATCACATCTATTCTTTGTTCTTTTTTCTTTCTTTCCTGCCTTCTTTTGGACTAGATATTTCTATTCCTCCATTTTCACCCCCTATTAGATTGTTGGTCATGCATTTTGTTACAATTCTTTCATTGGTTACCCTAGATATTATGTGCATCCTTGACTTATTAAATACTAACGTGACACTAGCCACCTTTACCTACCCCTCACTCCTCTCAGGACAGCCTTATGAAACTGCCACTACTTGGTGATTAGGGAGTTTAGAAGCTGACCTGCAATCTCACAGTTCCCACCACAGCCCTGGAGGCCACTGCCAAAGAGCATGGTCAAAGCATGGCCACTTTAGCCTACAGCCAGATCCCCTCCCAACAGGATTCATGCCCCTCTCTGCCAACTGGACCGGAGATTAATTTTCATTAATTAATTTCCTTCTTGCCTAGACACTCTAGTGCTTCTCTCGCTGTTTAGGGTAGCTAGTATCCCAGAAGGACTGAGGCAGCGAGAGGCAAAGTGACAAAGCAAGGTAGACAGCAGCAGGAGCAGTTATTAACATGTAGGGTAGAACGCAGGAGTTGAGAGTCTGGTTCAGCAGTGTTCAAATAGCGAGTATGTAAGATCCTAAACATTCTTTGCTCTCAGGTGGTGCATAAAAGATGTTAAAAATTAAACCAACATTCTTCCCAATGCCTGTTTCTAGGAAACATTGGATCTAAAAATATTTCTGAATGAAGAAAGCTGCCATCTGGCATTGAAAGTGCTGTTTAGTGTAATTTTTATTTATGAAAAATGGTGATCATGTTTCATTTGCTGTATCTTGGCAAGTGCTCTTGGAACTGGCAGAATATTTTTCTTTATTAATTCACAGATTGAGAGGATCCAGAATCCAGATCTCTGGAATAGCTACCAGGCAAAGAAGAAAACCATGGATGCCAAGAATGGCCAGACAATAAATGAGAAGCAACTCTTCCATGGGACAGATGGAGACTCAGTGCCACAGGTCAATCGAAATGGCTTTAACCGCAGTTATGCCGGAAGGAATGGTAAGGAAGCGAGTAATGTGACTGCTGTGAATGAGGTGTCAGCCATGGGGACCCCAGGCTGGCTAGGGGCAGTGTGGATTCATTGTGTTCCCCCACAGTTGGTGGCCATGTTGCAGCCCGTTTCAGGGTAGGACTCTCCCAAAGCGTACTGACTGGCCCTGTGAGGTGGAAAAATTAACCTAAAAAAAACATAGAAAATTTTAAAGAGGCTTTACAGAGAAGAACTGAACATTATTTTAGCATTATTTGATACACTGGGCCAACATGTCAAATTATACACTAAACTGAAATTCTTAAAAATGTTCTGTTTTTCTCTCCACAGCTGTGGCATATGGAAAGGGAACCTATTTTGCTGTTCATGCCAGTTATTCTGCCAATGATACATACTCCAGACCAGACAGCAATGGGAGAAAGCATATATATTATGTGCGAGTACTTACTGGAGAATACACACAGGGAAATCAGTCATTAATTGTGCCTCCTTCAAAGAACCCTCAAAATCAGACTGATTTATATGATACTGTCACAGATAATGTGCAAAATCCACAATTATTTGTGGTATTTTATGACTACCAAGCATACCCAGAGTACCTCATTACTTTCAGAAGATAATTTTTTGGTGTCCTTCCCAACAGACATTATTCATCTATTTGTAAAACAAGTTTTACAAATGTCTGGTAAAACAAGTTTTAGCTTCCCCCACCAACAGCTTTTTATCTCTTTTATCAAAGGATCCTTCTTTGTCACTGAAATCAGATTTTCTTCAGCTTCTCTTTCACAATGGACATTATTCCATCTTGAGAGCAAATAAATTTGAGAATTTAAATCAGGTAATATAGTTACAACTGTGTCCACAACTGCAGACATCAACTCTGTGGAAAAAGAACAGGTTTGTATTTTCAGGAAGAGAGTAACAGTCTCAGGGACAGAGGGCGCAGCTGTGCGATTCCAGCTGCCCCCGATGAAGAGGCCTGTCGGGTCAGGTGCCAGCGCTGTGGGGAACGCTGTCTTACTAATGGGTGGGGCTGCTGCCTTCCTTAGGAGCAGGGATGGGGTCTTATTCATGTTTGTATCCTTGGGCAGAGGTCTGGGCCTGATATACAATTGGATGCTCCCTAAGTGTTTGATAAACCAATTAAGAATGAAAAGGTCTAGTCAGACTCCTACCCAAAGTAGGACCAATCTCTTCAACATCCTTGACTTATTGTCATTTTGCCTCAAGTTGACCAGATTCCATGACAGAGAACTTGGTTCTTCACAAACCAGCCCATGACATGTGCTCCGGGACTGTGGTGCACTTGTGCCCTGCACAGTCCAGGGACTGTGGTTTGGCTGGTGGTCAGGGTGAGCTGTGAACCACAGAGCTGTGCAGCACAGCAGCTCCGGCTCCAATGGCCAGAAGGTCCATTTTGATGTTGAACCCAAATCTGCCTTCTTGTAACTTCTACCACGCAGTCTTAATTATGCCCAGTGAAAACCATGAGATGACGCCTGCTATATCCTCAGTGTGGAAACCCTTCTACTGTGCCAAGATTAAATGAACTCTAAGGTTCTTAAATAGCATACTTTCCTTGGCAACCTAACTTTTGATGATTTTAAAGCCTTGTGTACAAATAGACTAAAGGAATTAAGTAGTCATGTTGGTAACTTGCTCAGTATCTATTGGATGGTAAAAAAAATTTTTTTTTAAACTTCCACAGGTAAACTTCAGACTCAAATACGATTTACTGAGCACCTGGTAGTACAATAGGTGCTTTCACATACATTATTTTATTCCCCCCAACAATTCTGTGCACTAAGAATTATATCTGTAATTTAAAGTTAAGAAAACATGCTCAGAGGGCAAAAAGCTTCCTTGTCTGAGGTCACCTATGCAGGACCCCTCAGAGCCAGGAACTAAGTCTTGGTTCCTGTGAATCAAGCCCTTAGTGGCTGACAGCCTCCCCCTTTCACTGTCTTTTCTTACTCTCACAATCATCCTTTGCTACACCATAATCTCTATCTCCAAAAAGCAAGAAATTATTTCATCACCTATTTACACTTAAAAATCCATTTATACCGATGTCTTAACTTTCTTCCCGGGTCCCTGCATATAAAAGCCTATCACCTCTAACTGAATGAAATGCTTTCTCTCAAAACTGCTTTCAAAATTTTTCTGACCCCAACCTACACTAAGAAATACATATTATAACAGCCCCAGTACATATACAGATGTAACTGAAAAGTTCTGTGAAATATACATACTGTAAAATAGTATTTTCTGGAAAATTTTATGAAACAATACTTACCGTTGCACTTCACTTAAATTATAGGTAATTTTGAATATTTTCAATTCACTGAAATTATCTATAGATGATACTATTTGAACAGATAATTTTGAAATTATTTATTCTGATCTCACCTGCTAAACTGATTATATGACTTCACTAATAGGTCACAACATAGCAAACAGAAAATATCTGAAGAAAAAGATACATCCATTTCCACTATAGGAACATACCTACCAAGAGTAAGACATCTTACCTTTGGCCACAACATCCTGTGCCCCAATGTGTTTGATGAAGTATTGCCAATAAGTTCTTTTTTATTATCTTAGTCAAATATTTAATGAGCATCTGTTATATGCTGGACACTGATCAAGGCTCTGTGAATACAGCAATAATCAAAGTGAAGTCTCTACCCTCATAAAGTTACATTGTGGTTGGGGTAGACAGACAATACTCAAATAAATAGGTAAATATATAGTGGTCAGTGCAGGATAGTTCTCTGGGTGGCCCTGGACCAACCCAGTTCTCAGGAATAATTGTAGTGCACTGAGAATGCAATGTCTCGAAATAGGGAGGGACTGTCCAGAACAGCCTAGGCTCTGTTCCAGTCCCCTCCTAGAAACAGGATGTCCTTCAGTGCCTTAGCCCAGCATGTCATGTGGCCCCTGAGGTACATGGCCTGGGGAAGGCTGCTTTCCAGGGTCCCTCAGCAAGTGGGGCACATGCAGATAAGACTCCATCTGCCCTTGGTCAGCTTCGTAAATTTATTCGTAAATAATCCACTGCTTCATGTAACGTGTGTGAGGATGTTCTGTCTCACCAGACTCAGACAATTTGGAAACCAGTAAACACTGAAGCTGCCTCACAGTCAGATAGTGATAAGTGCCACAGAAGAGCTCTTTTCAGACCTTTCCCTGGGCATACCACCACCCTCCCTCCCTCTCTCCCACAAGGTATATACCTTCTTTGGATTTATTGATACCTTCAGTGTGAGGACAGTAGGATGGGGCCAGCAGTCAATTCATCCCAAAAGGAGACTTGGCACATCTTTTCTGTTACATTTGTTTCACTCAGGGTTAGTCAAAGATCAGTATACTTTTTTTTTTTTTTTTTTTTTCTTTTTGTGACCGGTAAGGGGATCGCAATCCTTGGCTTGGTGTTGTCCGCACTGCGCTCAGCCAGTGAGCGCACCAGCCATTCCTATATAGGATCTGAACCCGCGGCGGGAGCGCCGCCGCACTCCCAAGCGCTGCACTCTCCTGAGTGAGCCATGGGGCCGGCCCTCAATATACTTTTCTAATTTCTAAATTCTTACTTAGTAATGGTAATAATTACTCCAGGTCTTGTGAATGTACTGAGTGGGATCAATTTCACTGAAGCAAGGTTTTAGTCACTGTTTCAGGAGTATCACCCAGTCCCTTTTATTCCCAGGACTGGTGTTCCCACATGTCCTAGTTCCTTCCATAGGATGCCTTACACTGGACCCCCTCCTACTTTTCTGCTGATAGGTATCCTGCTCTGGATGACGGGTTGACCAGTAAGAATTCTGCAGGTGTTACAAGAGAGATCACCTCCCTATATAGTCTATATAGAGGGCTATATAGTCTGTCACTACTCAGCTCTGCCACTGTAATCCTAAAGCTGCCATAGACAATATGTAAATAAACGGCATGACTGTGTTCCATAAAACTTTATTTACAAAAACAAGCAGCAGGTTGACCCCTGGTTGAGGCTCATGAGAGATTTCTTCCTGCTGGGAACTCCTGGGGCTCACATATGAGATAAGCTGAAAGGATGGGATGGGGGAGGAAAGGGAAAGGCTGAGGAAAGCAGGTCTACAAACAAAAAGGAGCCAGTTTGGCCAAAGAGCAATGTGCATGAAAGAAGGTGGCAACTGAAATATAATTATTTAGGTTTATAAAATACATTTACAAATGTGCAAATTGACCTTTTGCTGTCCCACCTTTGGTTTTAAAATCATACTATTTAAAAATATATTTTAAAAAACATTTAAAAAGTCATCTTCTATTAGAATGATAAACTTCTGCCTTGTACCAAAAGTTGTGCCACCATCCTGGTTATCTGAGGATTCACCAAGCAGTCCAGCAAGTCATCTGTAGAAATGAATGTCTGAGAAGGGGCCGTGGTACTATCTGAAGCAGTTTGTTCCACATCTGCATTCTCACTTGTGCTCATCATTTTCTGCCTCTTGGCACAATGCAATTTTCCAAAGTGTTCTCCATCTTTGTCGACAGATCCTTCTCCAGCACTTCCAAATATGCCTTCTCTTTCTGAAGGTAGTTCTTCAGATCTCGGTGTTACAGGAACCAGATAAGGGCCAAAGGGACTGGCCACCTCCTGTCTCCCCGTTCCCCTGGTGAGGTTCGGGCTGCATGTTTGTTCCACGTCCATGTGGCTGCACACATTTAATTCTTCCTTTTTCGTGTGCTCTCCATTTGTTCTCAGCGCTTGGATTTCTTCTACCTTAGCTGTTCCATAATGATCAAAAAAGGCAGAAACAGCTCCATTCAAGTAGTGACAATTGACTTCATGGGATGTTTCCTCAACCTAAGGAAAAAGAAAAATCCTTTAGAATGGTTATATACATTTAGTAAAATTAGAAAATGAATGTTCTAACCAGGGTTGATTTACCACAGGAAACTGACTGCCATTATTAAAATCAGAAGCACCTACCTCAGTTGGGTTTAGCCAAGCTCTGGTATCGTGTGGATCCTCTGCAGTTTTCAGGGCACACACAAGCATGCGGGTGATGGCCTCCTCTACCCGGGTGAGGTGGTCCTCTTCCTAAGTGGAGATAAAAAAACACATTTTTATCATCTGTCCCGCATCTCATGGCTTAATAAAGAGAATAGAGTCTCTTTTAATTGGGTGTTCTGTTCTCTCATTAACATAAGCTTTGTTATAGAAGGAATGAATATGCTAATTGCTGAATCACAATTTTATGCATTCAATCACCATCTGCCATCTAGGAGAGATGCAGAACATTTCCCCAGTCAAATTTAACTATGTATGCTGTCTATAAGACATAGACCTCAAGTATGAACTACCTTATGATGTGTTTTCCATTTTTTTCCATTCTTTGACATGTTTAAAGTTTTTTTAAAAAGTACTACATACAGAGGAATAATCCCTATAGAGTTTAACAAGCAAATTATATGAGGGATGGGAGATAACTTATAACAAACATGCTTGGCTACAAGAATGAGGTGGCAAACCATCTAAACATGGCTTTCATAAGATATAATAGGCATAAACTATAGCATTAATAAATTACATTAAAATCAACTTCTGTCCATCAAAAAACACCATGAAGGAAAAATCTAGATATCTATAACATAGTCAGTAAAAGATTAATATCCAGAATATATAAAGAACCTGTACACATCAATAAGACAAAAGACCAAATTTTTTTAAATGGGCAAAAGACATGAAGACAAGCATTTCAAAAAACAGCAATCATATGACTAGTAAACATACCAAAATATGCTTAATCTCCAGGGAAATGCAAGTTGAAAAACCCATGAAACTGGCAAAAGAGAGTCTGATAATTCCAAGTAGTGGAGAAATATACTTTGACAGACAGAAGTCTTATACACTAATAGTGGGAGTGCAAACTGATAGAGACATTTGGAAAACATGTTGGCATTATCTCATGAACTTGAGTACTGTATACCTGACAGACCAGCAATACCACCCATAGATCCAAATCTATGTAACTCATGACAGGAATATCAGAACCTGGAGTGCTTGAGTTATATGAGTATGGTAGGCTTTAAAACCTAAGAGCTTCCTTATAGCAATTCCTATTTTTTTAAACATTTCACATATGGCAGGAACTATATTAGATGCTTTTACATGTGTTGCTCAATTTAAGGCTCACAACCACCCTTCAGAGGTGGGTTCAATTATAATCCCCATTTTACAAGTGAGGAAACTGAGGGTTGAAGAGATTAAGTAACCATTCAGGTTAGACAGCTAACAAAGGTAACCTGTAACAATCTGCCTGGTTCCAAAATCTATGACCAGAAAGGTGAAGAGTTGGGGAAAAAAAAGAGTCATATAAAAACATCTCATTAAAGAAGTTAGAGGTTTGGAGCTTGGAAAAAGAAAGGACTAAGCAGACACATAGCATGTATATTCAAATATTTAAAAAGAAAAAAAATCTGTATAGTTTTATAAAAAACAGATAGGGTTACAAGCAGGCAGATGACAGCTCCACTGTTTAACTGCAAATGAGCTTCCTTGGGAGGTGAAGCATCTGTCAGGGCTAGTGCAGATGAGACTTTGGCACTGGGAGTGGAAATGGACTCCATGGACCCTACCTAGACATCTGCTTCTACAAGCAAAATTTCTAATTGTGAGTCTACTGGTCTCTTGCAGTACCACTCACCTAAGTCCCAGTGGCTACACCTCTTCTCTTCTTGAGGTCTATGCAGTACAGCTTCCTGTTACAATATTCCTTATGCTCCACCTATTCCAAAGCCCTTCCTGTTGTCAAAGGATAGGACAAACCTGACTGAGGGGAGGATGCAGCTGCCAAAGAGACCAGAGAGATGCAATCACGGCTCAGAGTTAAAGAGAGCAGAGATGCAATCAGGGCTTCAGGTTAAAGAGGGCACAAGTGCAATCAAAGCCTCTGATTAAAGACAGCACTGATACAATTAAGGCCTCGGGCTGAAGAGACAGACTTGGGCACACGGGGCAGCTATTGTAATTATCAAATAGAGCAGGCAACCATAATTGAGCATAGCATATCAGAGAGTAAAAAAAGCCTCTGGCAGAAATGAAATAATAAAACCTAGCACTGAAAGACTATGCTTTGAGAAAATGTGTAAGCCAAAACTGAGAATTCTGCAATTAGTGATGAGGACCGTGAACCAGATGGTGTGGGATGGGACTGGGAGGCAGTGTGGGGCACATTCAGCAGATGCAGCCAGGCCTAACGCAATTTTCCTAACAACCCTGGTTAAGGGAGAGGACCCTGGCATGCCAACATCAGGGCCCACTGTGTGTCCTTAAAAGAAGGAGAGTGGCACATCACTAAAATTCCTACTTCCAACCTAAACATCCACCCACAAAGGACATAATACATAAATTACAGCACATCAAAACAAAGTAATACTGAAATGCTGGTTAAAGAAAATTAACCACCAAGTTTTACAGACAGGCTCTGTATATCTTAAAAGCAGGGATTACATTTATTTTAAAAACAACAAAAAAGTACCAGCTCAATCCATGAGTTTATACTGACAGTGACAGGATCAATGGATTCTACATAATGCCACCAGTGTCTGGGAACAAACAGAACCTGAAAACCAAACAAAAAATGGTTAGCACATTTCATTTTTATACCAGAAGGAAATACAAATGAGTTCAAAGTAATATTGCTGAGGGGAAGGAAAACGAGAAAAATCCCCACAATTTTTTTTCCCTGTTGTTCTTTTTTTTATAGACAAGTTTGCATGTTCAACAAAGGATATCGCCAGTTTCTCTATTCTCCTTAATCCTGGGTCTTCTCTGCACCTAAATTTTAGTACAGGATTCTGAGATTCTAATTATTCCTTTCTGATGCAAAATAGTGGCATGCATTCTGAGAAAGGGCATAGGTAAAACTATAGGACAGAGTTTCTGTTCTCTCACAGTTCACAATCTAGCCAATGAGAAGACAATGTGTAGAAAGGTGGCAGTATATTAGTCAATTTGAAGACATTCAATTCTTGAGAACTTCAGAGGTGAGAGAAGGAGGCATGAACTAGAGGGTCAGGGGCAACCTGGATGAAGGTAGTATGATTTGAACCAGAACTAGGAGAAAATTTAGACAGAGAAAAGAGTGAGGACATTCGGGGAAGAAGAAGTGGCACAGACAAAGGAGGCGGGACTATGGAGGTACAGCAAAGTAGGTCAGTCTTACTACTGCAGATGGAGTAACAGGAGGTAAGGTATGAGAATTAGGTCAGGGCCAGTGGAGGACCCTGAATTCAGAATATAAAAATCTGGATTTTACCCTGTAGGCATTAGGAGTTGCTAATAAATTCTGAGTAGGGTGATGGTTAAAATAGTGACATTAAGAAGGACAGGAGATTCTTGCAATGGTCCAATTATTAAATGTTAAGATCTAAATAGGAAAATATACTAAACAAAAGCAACAGGCAGACTCAAGAAGGATATCTTCTGTCCAGACTCAGTTTGAGACTTCCTATGGAAGGCTGAGTAAAGCAAATGAAGATGATCTGAAGATTAGGAAACTAGTGGCACTTACTATGAACAAGGCAGGGCTGGGAGATGGGAAGAGAGTTCCTTTTAGGAGAACTGGGCAGTAAAAGGGACCACTAAAAGAGAGCTAGTTTATGGTGGATGAAGACAGGATGTAAGAAAAAAGTGATACAACAGAATCACTCATTGAAATTTGGCTATTAAAGATAGAAAATAAATTGACAACTACTTCACACCCACTAAAATTGCTATAATAATAATAATAATAAAGGAAAATAACAAGTGCTGGGGAGGATGTGAAGAAATTGGAACCCTCATGGATTACTGGCAGGAATGTGACATGTTGTAGATGCTGTGGGAAATAGCTTAACGATTCCTCGATAAGTTAAGCACAGTTACCATATGACCCAGCAATTCTACTCAACAGAACTAAAAACATATTCATAGAAAAACTTCTATACAAATCTTCATAGCAGCATTATTCGTAATAGCCAATAAGTAGAAACAACCCAAATGTCCATCAACTGATGAACAGATAAACAAAATTATCCACACAGTGGAATATCATTTAGCCATAAAGAAGAAATGAAGTGCTGATAATATTCTACAACGTGAATGATCCTTGAAAACATTATACTTTGCAAAAAATCCAGACTTTTACAAAAGGCCACATATTATGTGATTTCACTTAGGTGAAATATTCAGAATAGGCACATCTACAGAGGCAGAAAATAGATTAGTGGTTGTCAGGAGCTGGGAGGAGAGGTGAATGGGCAGTGACTGCTAACAGGTTGAGGTAAGTTGGTCAATTCAAATTGTTTGGGTTAATAGTACCTGAATGTGAAGGAAGCAGGAAAAGGGCCAGCGAGAAGGGAGCAGTGGAAGGAAGACAGGCAGGGGGGAGGGAAAATCAAAGGAAAAAAAACTCCTTAAAAGAGACTAAGAAAACCTTTCAAATTGTTAATAAAATATCAGACAGCAAGTGCCACTGTTGTAAAGAAAATTTTCCCCCTTGGGTAGCAGTACTAAGTATAATACTTTTGGAAATGTTGCAGAGATAGTAATTTACAAAAGCAAAATCCATTTTTGCTTAAAGGCAAATCATGCTCAGTTCATTCTGCCTCTGTTGGCCCACCATCCAGAGGCACTCCAACCTGCGATTACATGTCTGGGTTCACTTCTACCATAGTTAACAGATATTAACTGTGAATGAATTCTCCAGAGATGCTCATCTCAGTACCCATGCCTTGACACTTCATAATCTGAATAAAAATAGCCTGTGGGCTCTTGTCTTCCTCCAAAGTCCATTTTCCTTTTTACCAACAGGAGGAGCTGTGTCCTAACCCATCTCTTTTCCAGGGCCTGTGAAGCAGAGCAGTGGAGAAGCTGCCTTCCTTCCAATAGCTGAGTAGAGGAAAGAAAACCATCCTCATATGTACTGGGTAGGAAGCATGTGGCACAAGGATTTGAGAGAGTTACAGCTGTGATGTCCACTGTCAGGTTATCAATGTTTAAAAACCCCATTACCTGTCCTGGGCTCAGTGTAACCATATGTCTTTGAGCTTTCTGGAACTGAGGAAAACGCTTTAAATCAGGATTGACAACATTGATTTTACTGAACACACTAGATTCTTCATAAGGGATTCTAGTTGGATAAAGGAAAGGAGTATCTTCAGGAGGAAAGAGATGCCATCTTTTCCTAATAAAAAAAATAAGATACAAGTTAGTACTCCGAACTTGAACAAAACATGGACAAAGGCAGCAGCTAAGTGTTCATTTTACTCATTTAAATTCAGTCCCTAATCAGAGAAGTAGAGGGCGGAGTTCCGGTCCTCGGCTCTAAGCCGCGGCTGAGCTTGCACCTTTTCCGGTACTGGTTGGGGGCAGGCTGCTGAGGAACTACAGCTTGGAGGAGGCAAGCCATATAGAATGTGTTGCTACAGCGGCAGCGGCAGCAGTGGAGGAGCCGGTGGCGGCGGCAGCGGTGTAAGCGGCACCAGCGCCAGCGGCAGCAGTGGGAGTGGGGGAAGCGGCGGCAGCGGCAACAGCGGGGGAAGCGGCAGCGGCAGGAGCGACAGCCTGCGGTACCGCCCCGTCACCCAGCAGCCTGGCAGAATCCAAGCTGACCAGAGAAGTGGCTCCCCGGAGAGGTCCAAGACCCGAGGCAACCACACATGCAAGGCACTAGTGGCCACTGAGTAGTCACTGAGGTAGCCATACCAAATTGGCAACCCCAGCAACATCTTAGTCAGACAAAAGTGTCAAACCTGTGGACTGTGAAACCCCCTGCCACAATGAATAAACATCAAAGAAAAGATACCAGAAATATGAGAAATCAAGAAAGTACACCATCCAAAGATAATAAATCTCAAGCTCTAGATCCTATAGAACAAGAAGCCCTTGAAATGACTGACAAGGAATTTAGAGTGATAATTCTAAGGAAACTGAATGAGATACAAGAAAACTCAGCAGGACATCACGATGAAATGAGGAAAAGTATACAGGACCTGAAAGAGGAAATGTACAAGGAAATCAATGCCCTGAAAAAAAATGTAGCAGAACTTGCTGAACTGAAGAAGTTATTCAGCGAAATAAAAAACACAACGGAGAGTTTAACCAGCAGGCTTGTCGAAGTTGAAGAGAGAACCTCTGAACTTGAAGATGGGCTGTTTGAAATAACACAAGCAGACAAAAAAAAGAAAAAAGAATCAAAGGCATTGAAGAAAATCTGAGAGAGATATCAGACAACCTTAAGCGCTCAAATATCCGAGCCATGGGCATTCCAGAAGGGGAGGAAAAAGGAGATTGCATTGAAAACATATTCAACAAAATAGTGGCAGAAAACTTCCCAGGTATAGGAAAAATCACAGATCTTCAGATCCAGGAAGCTCAACGATCTCCAAACGTATTCAACCCAAAAAGGCCTTCTCCAAGACATGTTATAGTCAAACTGGCAAAACTCAAAGACAAAGAGAGAATCTTAAAAGCTGCAAGAGAGAAGCGTCCAATCACCTATAAGGGAGCCCCAATCAGGCTAACATCAGACTTTTCATCACAAACCCTAAAAGCGAGAAAGGAATGGGATGATATTTTCAAAATACTAAAAGACAAAGATTGCCAGCCAAGAAGACTCTACCCTGCAAGGTTATCCTTCCGAAATGAAGGGCAAATAGTATATTTCTCAGACAAACAAAAACTACGGTAGTTCACCACCACACAACCACCCTTACAAGAAATTCTCAAGGGAGTACTGGGTTTGTTTCCTGAAAAATAACTACCACTGCCATAAAAACCCAAGAAAAATCAAAACCCACTAGTATAATAAAAATGGCATTCATGAAGAGAAAACAAACAAAAAGGCTATCTACAACCTAAGGAACCAACAAACACAGAAAACAAACAGTAAATCAGAAAGCAAGGAACAAAAGACACCTAAGACAACCAAACAATCAATAAAATGCTAGGAATAAATCAACACGTTTCAATAACAACTCTTAATGTAAAAGGCTAAAATTCCCCAATCAAAAGACAAAGACTGGCTGACTGGATTAAAAAGGAGGACCCAACTATATGCTGCCTTCAAGAAACCCACCTCACCCATAAAGACTCACATAGACTAAGAGTGAAAGGATGGAAAAAGATTTACCATGCAAACAGAAAAGAAAAACGGGCTGGAGTAGCTATTTTTATATCTGACAAAGTAGACTTTAAACTAAAAACCATAAAAAGAGACAATGAGGGACACTACATAATGATAAACGGACTGATCCATCAAGAAGTTTGAAAATCTGGAGGAAATGGATAAATTTCTGGACACACACAAGCTCCCAAAACTGAGCCATGAAGATGTAGAAAATCTGAACAGACCAATAATAATAAAGGAAATTGAAGCTGTTATCAGAAAGCTCCCAACAAAGAAAAGCCCGGGACGAGATGGATTCACAGCAGAATTTTACCAAACATTCAAAGAGGAATTGATACCGATTCTTTACAAACTATTCCAAAAGATTGAAACAGACGCAAATCTCCAAAACTCATTCTATCAAGCAAACATCATCCTGATACCAAAACCAGGTAAAGATATAACCAAAAAAGAAAACTACAGGCCGATATCCTTGATGAATATAGATGCAAAAATCCTCACTAAAATACTAGCAAACAGAATACAGCAACACATACGTAAAATTATTCACCATGATCAAGTGGGATTCATCCCAGGGATGCAAGGTTGGTTCAACATACACAAGTCCATGAATGTGATACACCATATTAATAAAATCAAACAAAAGGACCATATGATCATCTCTATAGATGTTGAAAAAGCATTTGACAAAATTCAACACTCATTCATGACAAAGACCCTCTATAAGTTAGGTATAGAGGGAAAGTATCTCAACATAATTAAAGCCATATATGATAAACCCACTGCCAATATCATCCTGAATGGGGAAAAGCTGAAAGCTTTTCCTTTAAGAACAGGAACTAGACAAGGATGCCCACTCTCACCACTCCTATTCAACATAGTGTTGGAAGTACTAGCCAGAGCAATCAGAGAAGAGAAGGAAATAAAGGGCATCCAGATTGGAAAAGATGAAGTCAAACTGTCCCTGTTTGCAGATGACATGATCCTATATATCGAACAGCCTAAAGCCTCTACAAAAAAACTCTTGGAATTGATAAATGATTTCAGCACAGTAGCAGGATACAAAATCAACACACAAAAATCAGTAGCATTTTTATTCTCCAATAGTGAACATGCAGAAAGAGAAATCAAAAAAGCCTGTCCATTTACAATAGCCACCAAAAAAATAAAATACTTAGGAATTGAGTTAACCAAGGAGGTGAAAAATCTCTATAATGAGAACTACAAACCACTGCTGAGAGAAATTAGAGAGGATACAAGAAGATGGAAAGATATCCCATGCTCTTGGATTGGAAGAATCAACGTAGTGAAAATGTCCATACTACCCAAAGTGATATACAAATTTAATGCAATCCCCATCAAAATTCCAAAGACATTTTTCTCAGAAATGGAAAGAACTATCCAGACATTTATATGGAATAACAAAAGACCACGCATAGCCTAAGCAATGCTGAGCAAAAAAAATAAAGCTGGAGGCATAACACTACCTGACTCTAAACTATACTACAAAGCTATAATAACCAAAACAGTATGGTACTGGCATAAAAACAGACACACCGATCAATGGAACAGAATAGAGAATCCAGAAATCAACCCACACACCTACAGCCATCTGATCGTTGACAAAGGCACCAAGCCTATACACTGGGGAAGAGACTGCCTCTTTAGCAAATGGTGCTGGGAGAACTGGATATCAATATGCAGGAGAATGAAACTAGATCCATACCTTTCACCATACACTAAAGTCAACTCAAAATGGATTAAAGAATTAAATATACACCCTGAAACAATAAAAGTTCTTAAAGAAAACATAGGAGAGACACTTCAGGAAATAGGACTGGACACAGACTTCATGAATACAACCCCAAAAGCATGGGCAACCAAAGGAAAAATAAACAAATGGGATTATATCAAACTAAAAAGCTTCTGCACAGCAAAAGAAATAATTAACAGAGTTAAAAGACAACCAACAGAGTGGGAGAAAATATTTGCAAAATATACATCTGACAAAGGATTAATATCCAGAATATACAAGGAACTCAAACAACTTTACAAGAAAAAAACAAGCAACCCAAATAAAAAATGGGCAAAAGAGCTAAGTAGGCATTTCTCTTACTCATTCACCATTGTACCTACTGTTACACATGGTATTTGCACAGAAGGATACTCAGTGGATATTTACTGAAGTTATTTTATTACTCCAGAGGCATATGAGGACAGAAAATACATTCCACTACAAAGTTTTTTTTTTTTTTTCTGTCTTTTTCGTGACCGGTACTCAGCCAGTGAGCGCACCGGCCAGTCCTATATAGGATCCGAACCCGCGGCAGGAGCGTCGCTGCGCTCCCAGTGCCGCACTCTCCCAGCGCCGCTCTCTCCCAAGTGCGCCAAGGGGTCGGCCCGTCCACTACAAAGTTAAATAAAGCTATATTAACAACTCAGGTATTTTTTGTAATGTTTTTCCAACTTGAATTTCCTTGGCTTGTTTCTCAATTCAGAAAACATGGAAAGAGGCCACTTAAAATGACCTCTCTTACCAAGTTTCAAACTATTAGCTTTGAAGGGCAGAGACCATGCACACTTGATTCACTGTTGCATCCACAGCATGTAGCAATGTACCTGAGACATTCTAGACCCTTTAAAAAAGATTTGATGAATCAAAGAATGAACTATCTTATATCATTCTGTAGTTTACACATGTGTAGAGTGCTTCTCATATGAACTGAATTCACATGCATGCTGTTTCTCTTGGATTGACTCATAATCCTTTTTGTGTATAATAGGTCTGAGAACTTATACATGGCCATTTTGGTCTTTCCCTCTGTGCTGTCTTATAAATGTCCCAAAAAGTCAGGAGAGAAGACTGGGTCATAATCAATTAGGGGGGGAATAAGGCTGCACATACAACATTTCAGTACATCCTCTAAGTGGTGCAAACACTTAAACTCTCATATAACTCCAGGAACCAGGTACTATCAAAAGTATTGCCTGACTTAGCCCTTATATCTCTTAGGTTCCACAGGCAGATGAGGATAAAAACCAACTTACAATGCAGGTAATAATATACTGCATTGTGTCTACAGGTAGGCACAAACTAAAATTTAGAGATGAAAGGGGCCATAAATACCATCTAGTCCAGTATCTTTCAAACTGGACTCTCTGGCATCCCCTCAGGGCCTGAGGGTAACAGTAAAGCCTCTTCCTTTCAACAAACTGCTTGGCTCTTATTTATTCAGATGCGAAAAAAGGGTGTTCCTGCTTTTAAATAAAAGTTTGGAAATTACGAATGTATACTATTATGTTAAAAAAAAAAAAAAAAAAAAAAAAGCTAAGCAGAGAGCTGTCCAGCTGAACTAGGAGTGGAATCCTGGAGTTCTAGAATCAGCTTTTTGAAGACAATCCTGATTGTGGCTGAGACAGACACATGGAAACCACCATTTCAACTGTTCCCCTTACTATATACAAAGGAGGAAGCAGACCAGAGGTTAAGAGGTCTGCCCTGGGCACAAGGCAGGCTGACAGCAGGGGCTGAGACTAAGCCTTAGGGTCCTGCTGCCTACCCAGCACTCATTCCTCCTCTCATGATCTCCTCCCCCTACCCTGCAAAACACACACATTCACGCATGTGCATTACCTGCCTTGTACCTGGAATACTAAATTGCAACCATAGGAGTCCAGATGACAGGGTGTATGGGCTCCCAGGGAGCCGATCCACAACGTACTTTCTCGTCCATTTCTTCCAGGAAACCCAAAGTCAGACCATCTCACATCCTGTTTTGAAATAAAGTTACAATCCATCAAGAACCAACCCACTCCTCTGTATGCTAGAGTTGCATGTTTTCACTTGCACATCTGTTTTCTGGTACTTGGAATATTCTCTTATACAAAATGCTACAGATGGAGGAGGTTTGGTTTCCAGGCAATTCAAGAAATTTTTTTGACCAATAACATATCTGAATAACCTCACTAATAGTAGTCATTCAACAAATATTTACTGACTACTTACTACATGCCAGGCACAGTTCTAGAAGCTTGAGACGAATCAATGAACAAAACAGACAAAAATGCCGGCCCACATGAAGCTTACATTTTAGAAGTTGGAGACAGATAATAAACAATAGACATAATTATGTAGATATCCAGGGAAAACGTGCTGCAAGCAGTGGAAACAGCAAGTGCAATGGAAATAACACTATTTCAAATTTCTCTGAAGCTCAACTTTGGAAGTCAGAAAGCCATATTTCCTCTAAGCAGTGCAGATATTTGTGAGCATAAGCAACTTATTAACTTTTTGTACTTCAATGACCACATAAAAAAGTCTTCTCCCAGGTTGGTGAAGTTATTTAAAACTATTGAAGCTATAGTCTTAGCTCACCTGCTAAATCAGAGTCTCCAGGTGCGTTACAATGTCTGTTTTGAAATACATATACATAGACAACTTTTGCTGTACTCCCCAAAGTCATGAACTCCTTAGGTGTAATGAATTTTAGAACAGAGACAGCAAAGTCCTCTGGACTTGAACTCTCCTTATGTCTGGTTCTGTGGGAAGAACCCGCCCAAAACAACTACTAGGAAAAGCCTATACTTAGAAGACAATAGCGCCACTGGCAGCACAAGAAAATAGGGTCAGACACAAACCCAAATCCACAGGATTAAAAATATTTAAGCCAGAAAAGAAAAAGGATGTACTAGTGAACCAGGCAAGAAAGTGTTGCTTTATCTTATAAATTTTTCCTTTGGATTTAAAAAAACAAAATAAAACAAACAAAAAGCACTTGTGTGTGCAACACTTCTATGTGCAGAACATGACCCTAAATGCTGACATTTCTTTTATCAGTATCTGCAATCTAAATTTTCTATTTTTAGAGGCAAACCATTAACAGCTGTATTCAAAGAGAAAGAGGATTTTAAAGAGACATTTAATGGATGGTTTTGAGGAAGACTAGAAAGAGTATTTTTGTTCGAGCCAAAAATATTTTTGAGGATCTACCACATACCTGGTATAATGCTTGGTGTTGGGAATACAAAAATTAATATAATACACACCTACCCTTCAAATCTAATAATGGGAGATGGTCCCATAAACAGAGTCTTTCAATATAATGTGGCAAGTGCTCTGACAGAAGTTAGCAGAGGAGGCTCTAAGATCCCAGCAGGGAGCTTAGGGGAGACTTCCAATGAACTTGGTCCCTGTTGAACAATTTACCACACGTTAGTCTGAGAAATTCAATTAACGACAGCTGAAAGACATTCAGTATGAAAGGGAGAATTTTTTTTGCCTTAGGTAAGAAGAAACAGGTTTAAGTGATTGTTAATTCTATAGACACATGCCTTTGGCAATCTAATGAATGAATGCCCCTATCCTCAAAGAAATGTACACACACAAAAAAATTCACATATTCTTTCAAGGAGTTAATAGACCAACCCCAGATGAAAAATGCTGCTCCAGAAAGCATCACAAAAGGAAGATTTTTCTACAGGCTTGGGGAGGGGGGCATTCACTGTATGAGAAAATGAGCTCAGGCTTCCCTGACCTCTATCTGGCACAGTAATGACTTTAAAAGCAAAAGTATTTTGAAATGATTAGAGCGGGGTGATCTAAACTACCTAAAATTCAGCTGCACATTGGTTGGGAAAACCAAAAGGGAGGGATTTAAGAGGGAATAGCAGAGAGTCAAATAAACATCACAAAACAGACAGCATGTAGTTTACCTATTTTGTTTCTTTCCCCATGGTTTCTTGAGAAATGGGATTTTCTTCCCATTTGAGTTCAGCTATTTATGGATAGTCAAATGTTTGAAATCAGTGCAGGCCCAGCAGAAATCTGCTTGAATCTTGCTAGAAACAGGGAACCCTGCTGAAAATATTCTACGGAATTTTATCGTCTTTAAAATTTAACCTTATCCTTGCAGGTGGTACAAGCACCTGACTGTCTTCAAGTGTAGTATAGGCTGGCTGGTTAACTGAGTTGGTCAGAGTGCAGCCTTGTAACACCAACATCAAGGGTTCAGATTCCTGTACTAGCCAGCCGCCAAAAAATAAAAACCACATATATGTTTATATTTTCCTGTATTTTGCAGCTAGGGCATTTTAATAGTTTTTAAAAAATTACATGTGAAGGGAATTATATCACCTACAAATTGCATTTCAGAACAGTAACAGGGATGCAGGATCTGGTACCAGAATACCATTGCTAACAATTTTCTCAGTGTTCAGCACAGACCACCCTGTTTTTGCTCCTGCCATTCCCTCAGCCTGGCTGGTCTTCTCACTGTCTCTTCTATACCCCACTTTGAAGAACCAATTCAAATGTCCCTTCTTTGAACCCTTCTACTACCCTTCATGCAAAGTTGGCCATTTTCTCTGCTGGATTCCCAAAGCACTCTGCACATTCTTTGTCTCTGACCCATTCTCCTCCGAGCAGCAAGAGTGACCTTAAAATGCAAGCTGAGTCGCTCCCTTGCTTTGCACTTAGAACTAAATCCAAACACCTTCTATCATGGGCCCGCATGGCCAGCCCTCTCACCTCGCTATCTCTAAAACACTCCATCTCATTGGGGCTCCGGTCACACTGGCCTTCTTTCTCCTTTTCCAAAAGGGAAAACTTTTCCCCTTTTCAAGGCCTTTGCACATGTTATTCTTTCTGCTTAGAAAGTTCTTAACCCTCTCTTCACGTGGCTAGCTTCCCATTTTTTAGGTATTAGCTTAATTATCACCTTTCTCAGAGAAGGCTTCCCAGTTTACCCTACCTAAAAAGTGAGTACCTCTCCTATTACTCGATTTCGGTCTTTTTTTTTTTTTTTTTTTACTTCAGAACACTTATGACAATTGGCCACTATCTGTTTGACTCACTTGTATATCTTCTCAACTAAAATACAAGCTCCCTGAAGAGAGGGAACAGGGCTGTTGGTGACTCTCTAGCCCTAGCACAGTGCCTGAAAAACAGATTCAGTGACTGCAGAATGGATAAATAACTACTCACATTGTAGGGTCATTTTCTGTCTTCTGAACACTTAATCACCTCAATAACTCTAGCAATCAGTGGAGTCCATGGCATACAGTAGAGCTTGAGTTTAGTTTCTACGTTTATCCACCCTCAGCCTTGGCAGTTCATGTTTTTTATTAGCTGGAACACTATTACTCTATTTCACTTCTGGAATTTTTTTCTTGGGTGAATATAGCTCTGGTGGGTTTGATCCTAGGGTTTCTTGGTCATCCTAGGCCGATACGCAAATTTAAACAATTCTCCTAACACACAGTGACTGATAAGAGCCATCTGGGATAGACCTAGCATAGAACCTGGCAAGCCCCCTCAGGGTCTGCAACATCAGGAAAGGAGCACTGCAGACCAAGGTGTGCATCAGGGTTGGTCCTTGTTTCTGGACTCAACTGAGTGTGACTCAAATGACGATGTATTAGTTTTTGGAGGTCAGCTTAATCATAGGCCTTTATTTGACCTATGTTTTCCAGAGTGGTCACTGTACACTTATACATCAAAATATGTGATATTTTATTATAAATTACATCCTTTTAAATTCTTCTTTACATTACAGGGAAGGCATTTTAACAACTTTGAAAAGTTACATGTGTAGGTAATTATATAATCTACAAATTGCATCTCAGGATCATAAAGAGAATTCAGGATCTCAGAGAGAGTGAGAATCACTGCTATACCACATCTACTTGAATCAACACATTCCAACTAATAACAGTGACATGCTAATCAAGGACAGAAACAAAAAGTGTAAGACACAAAATTCTCTATTATCAAGAACTTTACAATCTACTGGACACACCACCCTGAAATAAATAAATTACCCCCCCAAAAATGCTGGAAGGCAGTTTCTATCACTATTGCAAACTGTACAAAAAATTAAGCGGTCAACAATGGTTGAAATTTGGTTTTTGCACATCTCTGTTTTGGTCCCTCACCAAGGAACCAATGCATTAGTACTTAATAGAGAGATATGAACTTTATTCTTTTCCCTTCCACTGCCTCAGGGAGAAGGGCAATAGACTGCCAACCTAGCAACTTAACCTATCAACTAAATAAAATGACTGTCAGGCAACTTGCCCCAGGGAGTTGGCATAGGGCCACCCCTTGGAACTGCTGGTGGCCCTCTGGCTGCCTGAGAACTGCTATTTCCTTTCCCCTATAGGGAAGGGCACTAAGAATGTCCTCAGGATGATGGGACAGAGGGCGCGATGCATCCCCAGAACCCTCACTTTAATGCTGCAGTTCTCCAAGTTTCTATAATTGCTTCATGCAGAGACTCTGGAATAACCGTACTTTGCTTTTATAATATAAATCTTGCTTCAATTTTTCATGTCTTTCCATGAGCAGGGTGTGCAGAAGGTGTCCATCTTTCATCATATTTAATCCCCAATTTCATTCAAGGAGATAATGTGCCCAGCTAAGAGACATCCATTTCCCAGGCTCCCGTGCAACTAAGTGGGGACATGAGACTGAATGGTAACCATAGCAGAAGGTGCTGGGTGGGACTGCCAGGAAACTGGTTTAAAAGGGAGACAGAGAGCTGAGAGTACACTTTGCCCTTCTTCCTTCCTCCTCTCTGGAATATAGATGGCTATCTTGGAACATGAGACAGCCTTGAGGATAAGAGCCATGCACTAAGAAGGACAGAGCAGACAGAAAAGAAGAACTTAGGTGGGCTCTTCAATGTGATGGTGCCTCCACTGCAGCACTGGCCAGCCCACCTCCAGACTCTCGTTACATGAGAAAAAAACATCATCCTTACGCATTTAGTTAGTCTCCTTCTATTCCGGGTTTTCTGTTATAAGCAACTAAACCTAGCCCAAACTGATTCAGGAGGCTAACCCATAGAATCCAGTCTTTCTCCAATAATCCCATTCTATCAGAGCTTTATCACAAGCTTGCTAGGCTAGTCCTAAACTTATATCAGAGAAATGTATCCCTGAAAAAATATTCCTGTAGACACTTTGGGATGGGGGTATGGAGAGTTCTATGGTACCACTCTTCAAGTTTATTATAAATTAAATAGGCTTCCTCAGGCTAGCCTGGATAACTAACCACCAAGATCATCATGGTTTCTCCAAGTGAAAAGAAAAGGTTGAGTCCAAACAATTGATAGGCAAATAAAATGTGAAGATTACAAGCAATGAAAAGGATAAAAGACAACAGAAGAGAAACAAGAACCAAAGGGTTCGAATAATCAACTCTTTAATTCAAGAGTAAAATCATATTTAATATGGAGGTACAAATAGAGGGCTACAGTAATTTAGTAGTTCATTAGATACTCTAGTGGATAGGGGTAGTTTTAGAAGAAAATAATATCACATCTTACCCAGCACTTAAAGGAGTTAACCAGGAATTTGGTCCTGCTTTTTCATCCTCTTCTACCTCCAATCCCAATGGTTTCCTATTAGCACTGCTTCCTAGCCTCTTCCCAAAATCTATCTGGGAAGTTTATATGTAGTTTAAAGATGCCTAAGAGAAGTAGGATGGAAATGACACATTAGAGTGTTCCAGAATAAGACTGAATGTAGCACAGCTTCTGTACAGAGTGAGCATTATAAGAAAAACTCATTGTTTACTCATAGTTAATAAAAGATGGGACCAATTGAAAATGCCCTTTGTTTATAACAGAAAAGTAGGGCAGATACTTTCTTCTCCTTTCTCTTTGGATGGCCCTGCCTTGTCATGTTTTTTTGTTTTTTTTGTTTTTTTTTAAGTTATCCACTTCCAGCAATGCCATGGTGTTCTGAACATAATACATAATTTGTAAATAATGATGGTTTTACTTCATTTGTACATACAGTGATCACATTTGCCAAACAAAAAATTATATCCAGTGTAACCACCACCATGATCAAGATACAGAACACTTCCATTACCCAGAAAAGTTCACTTACTCCTGTGCAGTCAATCCCCCTGCCTACACCCTCAGCACCAAGCAACCTGCTGTTATCACAATATGTGGAAACTAGATTCCTTTAGCTACACATAAAAGCAATGAGGATCAGTATTGAAAATTCCTTAATTTAAAATGTCCCCAACACTTTAAAAAACATAAAAGAGACTCTAAAACTCTGGTTGCAGTTAAAAAAGAAAGAAAGAAAATGTACATGGGTTCTTCAAAAAGTTCCTGGAAAAATAGAATTAAAAGATAATACAAATCTTTCCATGAACTTTTTGAAGACCTCTGTACATGCTTCAGTGTTCTTGATAATGCACTATGTTCTAAGACTGTATTACAAAACCATGTAATTGACCTCTAACAGCACATTTTATATTATTCTATCATAAGGCTTGGTTTCCACATTAGACTTGAAAGTCCCATGACAACCAAGTCTTTTATTTTATTCAAGGTGGCCTCTCCCATACCTAACACAAGCGAGCACAAGAAATGTTCAAAAATTGCTGAGTTACTGATATAGGTCACTAGATCTGTTTTTATCCTATACTTGAGTAGCTGTAAACTTGTTTCAATTAGCAAGTTAAGTAACTGTTGTAGAATTAAACATTTTAAAAATGTTGCACAAATAACCAAATCTTCCATAATTTTACAGTCTGAACCAAAGAACTGAGGAAAAACTGAAAAGATGCTTAAAATTCAAAACAGTAACTTCTTTTGGCCTACCATGTAAACCAATAACACAAAATAATTCATTCTTAAAAATAATTCATTCTTAAATTGTTTAATTCTAAAAAACAGTACAGTACTTGGTAAAAGTATTTAAAGAATATTTTCACATATGCTTTATTATCTCCATCCCTGTTTTACAAAAAAAAAAAAAAAAAAATCTAAGGTTCAAAGAGGTTAAATGAGCCTACATTAGCTCATATAGAATCTAGGCTATGAGAATGTCCAAACTCAAAAATATTTGTTCTTTTACCTATACCATGCTGTTTGGGCCACTTGTGATCATAGTTAATTTGTGTCAGTCCGTCATGTTAAAACTTGTAGTGTTCTATTTACTCTCCATGATTACACATAATTCCATAATGAACTTATAACTGAATAAAAAATAAATAAAAATAAAAAGCCTAATGTTGGTCAAAAACAATAAAAATGGAACTTTAAAACAATATATTTAGGGGCTGGCCAGTTAGCTCCATTGGCTGGAGCGTGGTGTTATAACACCAAACATCTGCCAGAAAGAAAGAGAAAACACACACAAACACACACACACACAAACACACACGCACACACACAAAATTAACTATAATTACTATACAAAACTTATCAAGGATAAATACTTCAATTTAAATTTCAAACAGCCTTTTAAATGGATATTATACA
Source organism: Cynocephalus volans (assembly GCF_027409185.1). Taxonomy (NCBI): domain Eukaryota; kingdom Metazoa; phylum Chordata; class Mammalia; order Dermoptera; family Cynocephalidae; genus Cynocephalus; species Cynocephalus volans. The sequence goes on along the minus strand of NC_084460.1, from coordinate 122,844,425 downwards.
TTAGCAACTACTTAAAAGTCTCTTTTTTCCTAAGGAAAATTCCTTAGGTACATAAACAGAAAAGAGGTAATAAACTCTCTTCTCTCCACCTGAATTTTTACACACCACTTTGCCTCCTCAGAAAGCATCAATGGCCATCAGATCCCTTTAATCATTACCAAACCACCCCCCTCAATTTCAACATGCTCTCCTAGCTATGTATAAAGTCCAAGACAGGTTAGAACTTATCTTCCATTTATTGCATTTTGAAATTCTGCATCCTGATGATTTAATAAGGCTCCTGATTCTCAGTTGTCAATCTGAATGGAATCCACCTGAGAAACATCGTTGAGGCCAAAATTCCTTTTGCTATATTTTGATTCTTAATAGCTTCAATTACTATGATACTTAATGATAACTGCAAAAGGTAAAACCTGTCATTCTTACCTAATGAGTCAAAGATAAAGAAATTTTATGTGGTACTGTCACAAATTCCCTACCTTCCTTGGGAAGTAGAGAACAAAATGTTCAAAATAAATGCTTTTACTTAGGTCAGCTAATGATATGATGTATAACTAAAATATGAGACTAACTTTATTTGCTATACACAAAAGTCAGCAAAGTGTCAAAAATCATAATTTAGGGCCATCTTTGAGGCTACAGGATATTGTCCAATCATATCAGCATATTTACAAGTACATTTATCAGTACATAAATATTACATATTTATCAGTGGATGAATTTAATTTGTGGAAGATAAGGTTAATAGATGGAAACTTCCAGTAGAGGCCATAAAAATTTACATAAAAATCCAGTAAAAATTTACAAAACTAGTAGAAGGCTAAAGAGAGCTAAGAATTTCTTATCAAGATTGACAAACACTACACTTGATCAACTAGAAAACACAGAAAATTTGATAAGGGTAAAGCCAGGGGTGTAAGTCAGAACATTCTCTTAAGGGTCCTAAAGAAATAACAAAACCAGAAATGGTTAAGACTAGTAAAAAAAAATACACTTATGTAATCATTGAAATATCTATTACATATTCAGGATACTAGCAGATTGGGGAATAAAAAATTATAAAACATATCCCAAAGAGCTTATAATATTGTTAGAGGAACAAGACACAAGCAATCTATGTCATGCACCATTTAAATACAATCTGAATAAAATGGACAGGAATAAAAGATAAGGGACAGATATATATGGGTACAAGTGGTGGAGAAGGCTTCATAGCCAAGGCTAAATCTGAGCCAGTCCCTAAGAAGCAGAACTTTAATAGGCAGAAATTGAGAAGGGCATGAGCAAGGGCCAGAGGTGAGAGAGAACATGGTACGTCCGACAGTCAATGAGGAGAATGGACAGGGCTTATGCAAAGGAAATAAGTAGGGTCAGCCATATTGGGGAGAGTGTTAAATGCTATCCTTATATAATTTTAAGTCGTGAAATGTTTGTAAACATGATTAAAATATTTCAATACTTAATCTGAAACATGACTTGAAATGCATTTTCATATAAAACTGTTTGAGCTTTATTTAATTAGAAGAGGAGTCAGAACTGGAGGAATAGAGTAATTACAGAAGTGATGTTGTAGACCTGAGGTTTTCAAAGTGGTCAATAGGCCCCTTGGGGGTCCCTGGAGCCCTTTCAGGGAATCTGTGAGGTCAAAACTATTTTCATAATACTACTAAGATGTTATTTGCCTATTTCACTGTGTTAACATTTGCACTGATGGTATAAAAGCAATGGTGAAAAAAACCACTAGTATCAAGACAGTGAGACCAAGTGTACTAACAGCATTTTTTTTTTTTTAACAGCTTTATTGGGGGTATAAATGATGCACAATAAACAGCATATATTTAAGATGTACAATCTGTTAAATTTTTACATATTTATACGCTTGAAAAATCATAACAATCAAGATGACAAACATTTTGATCATGTCCAAAAGTTTGCCAGTGTCCCTTTGTAATCCATCTGTCCTTATAATCTCATTCCCAGACAACCACTGATCTACATTCTGTCACTATAAATTAGTCTGCAAGTTGTAGAATTTTCTAGAATTGGAACATAGTAAGTACTCCCTTTTCATGCTAACACTAATCAAAGGCAAACTAAACAACATAGACAACAAAGTAAACAGCAGAATAAGGATGAACCCAAGGTAGAGAGATCAGCTCACCATGATAAAACTTATTGATTATTCAGAAATATAATGTTTAATTTTCAAATATTTAGAGATTTTTATCAAGGGGGCATAATAATCCTAAATGTGTATAAACTTTATAACAGTTTCAAAATACATGAAACAAAAAGTGACCAACCAAAAAATGAGAAAAAGACAAATCTGCAATTATAACTGGGGGATTTCAATACCTGTCTATATATAATGAGTAGAACAAATATACAGAAAACCAAAAAGAACAGAAAGATACTTGAACAATCAACTTGACTGAATTGATATTTATAAAATATTCCACTCAACAAGAGAATATACAATATTTTCAAACATACATGAAACATTGATCAAGATTGACTATATTCTAGGTCATAATACAAGTTGCAATAAATTTAAAAGAACTGAAATCATACAAAGTATGACCACAACAGAATTAAAATCAGTATCAGAAAGATAGCTGGAAAAATCCCTAAATATTTGAAAATCAAACATTATACTTCTAAATAATCAATAAGTCAAAGAATAAATCATAAGGGAAATTAGAAAATATTTTGAACGGAATGAAAATGATTTTGAAAACTGTACTTGAAAGCTTCCTAGTATTTAAAGACTTTTTTGATGAGAATGGTGTAACACAAGTGACTTTTTAAATAATGAAATGTATCAAGTATACTAAAATGTGTCAACATTTGGAAGATCTGTATAAGTCAGTAAACCAGTATTTTCCAAATGACCAATGAATGACATTACATAAGATTCATTCTGTGCAAGACCAACCAATGGATTTTATTATAAGAGTACAAAAAGTTTGTTCATTATGGTTCAGATTTCATACTACAAATAATGAAACTTTAAGAAACTACCCCGTGTTAAGTTTGGTGTGAATAAAAAATAATCCACAATTATCAGAAAAAGCTGTTATAATACTCCTCCCTTTTGTGTGTAAGGCAAGATTTTCTTCATATACTTCAAATAAACCAACAAATTACAACAGCTGGAATGGAGAAACATATGAGAATCCAGCTGTCTTCTACAGCCAGACATTAAAAAGACTTGCAAAAATGTAAAAAAATCCACTCCTCCAACTACATTAAAAATTTTTTTGAATATGGTTATTTTCTTAAAAACATGTTATTTATGTTAACATAAAATGGATTTATTGTGTTATTTTAAATGAATTAATACATATTTTTTAAATGTATCAGTTTTAATGTTTAACTACCCACCATTTTATGACAGATGTAAGAAAGCATGAAATAGTAAGTAATAAGATGTGGTGACTGAATGAATTGCAGAGGTAAAAGCAAAACAACTTAGGTACCTGTGAAGAAAGAAGACTTGGTGCCCAGAAAACGCTGAGATAAAAAATGATACAATCTTAATGGACTTGGTTGTTCATAGCAGAATTCACCACCATAATGTGAGCTGACAGAAAACTCATTCGATTAAAAATATCAGATTTTTATAAGGGCTCAATTCAAATTCCAGCACATTTCCAAAACACTGCCTTTTATATCCACACCTAATGGACAGGTCACATGTCTGCCCAGTGCTGTCATGCGTGGGACGGGACAGGACAACTGGTGGGATCAGATCAGAGATTCATCCAAAGCAAAATGAGCCTACAGATGGAAGTCCTTAGTCCTATCTGCAGAGAGGATATGGGGATAGGACTGAGTGTATTTGGACTCTATAGGCAGAGTAGTAGCAAAAGCTCTGGAGTAGTTAAAGCTCTGGAGGCAGACTTACTTGGGTTACCCAGTTCTTAGATGTATAATCTCAGAAAAGTTTTACTTAATCTCTTTGTGCCTCATTTTCCTTAAAATAAGGATAATTATTAAATGACAGGATTACTGTGAGGATATCAATGTAAGGCACTTAGAAAAGTACCAGGACAAGTAAGTACTTAATAAATATTACTATCATACAATGTTTTACCTGAAATATGGAGTAAAACAGTAGTCTAATCCACAGAGTGGACAGGCGTATGAGAAATAAAAGTATAACAAAATACTCTAAAAGTTAACTATGAAAAAACATCTACCTCAAAATTATCATTTAAAAGTGAGTAAATAGTAGATTTGGTATGGACTGTGGACTTAGAAGCATTTACTGAATGTTTTCAAAACCAATGCACTTCTTTTGTGACTATGAGAATAAAAATATACCCTCAACTAACAATTATGGAGCAAGGCACCATATTTTTCCTATTTTTTTATAAAAAACAAAATTAAGTAAACATTTTAAAAACTGAGTAGAGAAAGCTACAAAATATTGGCAGTTGTATTATACTGACTATGTAAATAGTTATTTATGCCTTGACTCAAAGTGAAAAAGAAAAATATAGGCTGAATGGAAAACTACTCAGGAGCCGAAGAACTATCAGCCTATGTGAGAGTAAAGTCCAGAGAAGGGACGGTGATGACAGACGGGAGGAAAGGAGCAGTTTGTGAACAGCATGCAGGGACAGCGAAATACTTCTCTCCTACGAAGGGCTCTGGAGCTGGGGCCCGACTCGGGGCAAGGCAGAATCATCCAAACAGCTTCCTAAGACCACTCCCATTCATGTCCCACGCCTAAGACAAACACTGAAACCAGAGCAGGGAATTTGCAAAATCATCCCACAAAATGAACTGGCAGTTTGAGGTACAAAACACTTAAACTGCCAGTTCATTTTGTGGGATGATTTAAAAGGGGATATGATAGTCTACAAATTCTGCTGTCAGTTATGTCAACACATGGCAAAGAACTTCCTTCCATATTCTTACTTTTGCAAGTCACTCCCACACTTCTGGCAGGGCTTCTACTACCAAAATTCCAGGAACCCACTATTCTCTGCCTCAACCCATAAACCACCAGAGAAAATAGCTGCACTAAAACCCCCAGAGTGGACAGACATGGCAGTGGCGGCCTGGTCACAGCCCAAGGAATGCTTCTTCATAGCATCAGCTTTGTACCTCTATCTGCCGCACTGCAGAAAAAGAATTTATATGTAGGTCAGGAGGAAATGAAGTTTTATACACCATCTATACTTCTAATGTACTCCAAACCAGCTCAGGCACTGATTAAAGGCAAAGGAGGGGTGTGGAGGAAGTTTGGAGAGTACGAAAACAGAAAGAAGGCTGCTCATCTGTTTAAGCCAAATGTTACACTTCTCTTGAGCATATCTTTTGGCTTGAGTGGGTAAAATACTCAAGATTCACAGTGACTACTTATGAGAGAAAAAGGGAGCAAGGCAGGAAGGTAGCAGGGAGATTGTAATTTGTGATCTTTTCTCAAGAACAATTCTTACTAAGATTAAAAGGAATGTATTGACTTACCTGGAAAACATCTGTCTTGTCTTCAAATAGATTGACAAAATATTTATAGTCAGCATAAGCCCAGAATTTGGAATGATCATAATCTCTAAATGGTCCAGAAATATTAGACTGGTCACAGTTCCATGTTAGGAACTCTTCAAGTGTAGCTTCTACATAATTACATGTAGTTTCAAACTGAGGAGCTGCAATGTAAGAGAACGTGACTTTAAATGTATAATGAACACAGTTTCCAAATATTGTTGGTTTTTTTTAAACAAAGATAATTTCACCCCCAAATTATTATTTAACATGAATTTAAAATTGATTTTGTACTTGCTATGTGATTAGAAGCATTTACAACATTCACAATACTAATGACTAAACATAAAAGTAAAAAACACCGTTTTAATCTTAAGATTAAAGACTACCCTTAATACAGCCTGATTTAGTAATCCAGTAGAATACTTTAGATTATCAATTCTCCAAGAGCCTCTAAGGGGGCCAGTGAGCTCAAAGCAATTTTCATAATAATATGAAGACACTATTTGCCCTTTTCACTCTCATTCTCTCACGAGTGTACCATAGAGTTTTCCAGAGGCTACATGACATGGGTGGATGTTAGTGCTCCGACAGCTGGTAGAATACGTGCTGTGTTCTTACATTTTAAAATGTCTCCGTTTTAGTTTCTAATACAGTAAGTACCACTGGTATATAACCCACACCAGCAAAAGGTCATTGGGGTACTCAATAATTTTTAAGTGTAAAGGGATTCTGAGATCAAAAAGTTTGAGAATGACTGCTTTAGATTAAAAAAAAAAAAAAAAAAAAGCAACAACAATGAAAAACTGTCTTGAAAACTTTCTGACTTTATACAGCACATATATCATACATAGCTCTTCAGAATCATTAAGTGGACAGTATCAACTTAAAGTCTGTTCATTTATTCATTAACTCATTTATTTCAGAATTATTTTTTAAGCACATAATGTATAATTAGTACTATGGTCAGACATGTAGGAACATAAAAGAAATAGATAAAAAATAATAGATAATATTATTAATATACTATATAATATAATATAAAAAAATAGACAAAAATAGATAAAAACTCAGAGTTTAGAATATATTTAGACAAAGACAAAGCTTTAACTAGAATACTAGACTTGAGGTATCATAAAATTAAATGCAAAATTTTTTTCCACAGACACTTAGGAAAAGGAAAAGACCACCAGAGATGTGGGCTGATCAGGAAAGCTTCAAGAAAAGATCTGTTACCTGTCCATAGTGGTTATGGGTATGGCTCCAGTGCATCAAGATTAGAATCTTGGACTGATAGAACTGCTCTTCTAAAACGGTAATGGAATTAATTTTTTTGCAACTAGGAGAATATTTTAAATGAACTTAGGGAAGCTAATAGTTAAGAAATCTGATTATGACCTCCTTTACAAAGCATGAAATCCTTCCAAGAGGGGATACAGATCAGTTAGCACAGTGCTTGACACAGAGCAGATGCTCAATAAATGTTAGGCACTATTATTAGTACTTCTTATTCAGTCATCTATTTACTTGGAACCCTTTAAAAGTTAGCTGAATTAGTAGTAGGAAAAAAAAGGTATTCAAACTTTGCTTTCAACAGCTTTTATCTTCTCCTTCTCTTTCTGCTTGAACTGCTTAGGATTATCCAATCATCTTTTTCCCTCTCTTTCTTTTTCTTAAAACCACAGAATGGCAGATAGGTAGTAGAGAGAGGGCAGATGTCAACAATCAACCTAATTCATCTACTTCAACTTGTCATCTGACTTTGAAAAGAAGCAGAACTTTATTGTGGCACATTTATCTGAAAGATAAAAATCTACATATATAAGACCTATTTAAATTTGGTAACTTTTGTGAAGCATTTAGTGCCTGGCACACAGTAAATCATCAATATATATAAGCTCTTAACATTATCAACATCATCAAGAATTCACCATAACAGAACAGGAGTATATAAAGTTTAATTTTGACAAACAAAAAAGCATGTGGCAAGAAAGCTTCATGTTGTTGGGAAATAGGAGTCATTTCAGTAAACTGTACTATAAACCTAAAGACATTATACTGTCTTATAAGTTTTCACTTCATAGACTCAATCCAACTGACCCAACTGAATACTAAAACCATTAATTGAGCAACTTGCCCTTGGAGTGGACTGAACAGGACTTTTCAGTTAAGGTCAGTTATCACAGGCAAGTCTGAATTGCAGCCCCCCAAACCTGGCCTCATTAGAGGACTTTATTTTCTGTCACAGCAAATTCTGCATGTTAAAAAGTAAAAATCTAAAAATGGAAAAATGATATGTGAGAACTGTTATGTCAGGGGAAAATTACAATGAATGGAAACGACACACCTTTTCATTTACAGAATGATTTCAAAATAGTATCTTTTCACTCTTACCTGGTAGTAGCAGCACCAAAGGTACTGTTCTGATTTAGTTATAATGACTATTTCTTTCTGTGTAATACAGTTGTCTTTCTTAGTTTATGCAATGGAATTACAGTATTCCTTTCTAATTCCATCATTATTACTCTCTCATTTAATGTTGAAGTAGCCTAGGCATCTATAACTTTCATCCCATTTACTGTAAAGTGTTAAGAAGGAGCTCGACTGAGTTCAGGATTTGGCAGTTGTATATAAATGAGCTTGCTTTTAACTTTCAAAAAAAGGGGTCCTAATATATTTTTTGCACAGCAGGGAAACAAATATTCACTTTGTTAGACTTTTTTCACTTTACAAACAAGAAATGATGCATGGAGTGTGAGCTCTGAGAAGGTCTTCTGATCATAACTCTACTCACCTACTTGCAGATGTTTAGGATTATTCCTATAACTGCTTGCCAAATTACTGCCAGCTGAGGTACAACACTGCCCCTGAGCACATATATTGGCATACAAATTTGACCAAAAATGTTTCAAGGAGCTTTGTAATGGTCACTATCTGCTTCCTAAAACAAACTAAGGAACACATTACATTCAAAAATACCAATTATTAACACTACTATTTCAAGCACTCTAGAAAAATTCTAACCAAGATTTAAAACAGAAATACATACATTCAATAAAGAGGAAACAAAGTTATCATTACTTATAAAACCATATGCCTGTCTACATAGAAAACCCACAAAACCAGACAAAAAACCACCCAGACCAGTAAGTGGCTGGTTACAAAATAAACATACAGAAATAAGTGGCTTTCATCTTATTGAAAGAATCACAACCAATCACATGAACCAATCACAACCAATTAGAAAAATATAACAGGCAACCAATGAGAAAAACATAACAGGCAAAAACATTTCCTTCATAACAGCTATAACAAACTTACAAGTTTAAGAAATTTGTGAACCTATATGAAAACTACGAATATTTTTACCAAGAGACAATAGAGTTGATCAGTGAAGATAACACGTTCCTGTGTAGGAAGATACAGTGTTACAAAAAAATTAATTTTTTCCAAATTAATTTGTAGACCTTAATTTTTATTTAAAATCCCAACAAGATTTCTTTAAAGTGAACGTTTTGTGTAACTCTAAAGTTCATGTAGATGAATAAAATTCAATAATATCTAAGAAAGAAGAATAATTAGGGAGGATGAATTATGCTTTAAATATTAAAATATATACCAGTGCCAAAATAGAGTTAAAATTGTTTTACTGGTACCAAAACTGACAGCTTAATAGGTGACCCAGAAACTGATGCTGGAATGTACAAGAATACAGTAATATAATAAAGGTGGCTTCCAAAGCCAATAGGGTAAAAAAAGGATTATTTAGTAAATGGTACTGAAATAAAAGTTCCCAACTTAACTATTTGAAAAAAATTCAGTGAACACCATATACCAAAATGAATTTAAAAATGGATAAAGAGTAAAAGGTAAAAAAGAAATCATTAAGCTATTAAAAGAAAATATTAGAATATTTATCTATTTTTAGGATAAAAAGGAATTTCTAAGGATGAATAAATGAGCAGAAAACTATTAATAAAGCATTATTTGATTTGACTTGATTTGACTATATAAAAATGTAGAAATGTGAAGCAAAATCAGAAGGCAAACAATCAACTGGGAAACATATTAGTAACAACATAATAGTCTTAATATATAAAGAATTTTATTTAAAATTTTTTAAAAACCCTAAGATGCCAATAAAAAAAATAGTCAAAGAAGAATTATCAGAAAAAAATACAAATTACTAATAAACATGAACATATGTTCAATATCACCAGCAATCAAAGATGTTCATTAAAGTAATGAGATATCATTTTTCACCTATCAGCAAGATTGGTTTTTATGAAGATAATCTCAGTTTTGGCAAGAGTGGCAAAACAGGCACCCTCACATGTTCTGAAGAGTGTTAATGGAAACCACCTTTCGGCAAAGCGCCCAGCTATATGTATCAAAAGCCTTTCACTCTTTCACTCCACAAATATCTGAATGCCCATCAGGTGCTCAGCCATGATGAGACATAACTCTTGCCCTCAAAAAGGTGACCTTCTGAGGGGAAGAGACTTTAAACAGGTAATTACTTATACAACTAACCATGTGATTATAACTGTACTAAGTGTTACTAAGAAATACAAGATGTTCTGAGATAATTTAATAGTCACACCTGACTTGGGAGAGTGGGGGAGGATGGGTGTAGTTAGGAAAAAATAACATTTAAGCTAAGCTCTAAAGGAAGAGGAATTAACAAATTAAAGCTGGGAGAAGGGGAAATGGGAAAAGAGAATGGCTAGACAGGGAATTACATATGCCAAGGCCTTGAAGTAGGAAGAAGCAAATCCCTGGAAATACAGAAACTGAAAAAATGTTTGTGTGGCCTGAGCTCAGGGAGAGAGATTAAGCTGGGCCTTCTACCCTACAACATTTTGGTCTTTAGTCTAACAGTAATGGGAAGCCATTTAGGGGTTTTAAGCAGAGAAATAAGATTAATTTTTTTTTAATTGTCTCTGGTTTCAGTATGAGGAATGGTCTGAGGAGAGAGGGCAGGGGGTGCAGAGAGACTAGGGTAGAGGCTACTGCAACTATGGAGGTGAGAGAGAGATGGGTAATGCTGACTAAAGGAGGGCTGCGAAGAGAAACATTTGGATGCCAGATATTTAGGATGTAAGTCACTGAGTCACAAGAAACCACTCAAGAGAGGCAATCAAAATGACTCAGAGGTTTCTGGTGTAAAGAGCCTCACAGATATTGTCGCTACTGATGATAATGTTCATACTCTTTGGCCCAATAATTCTCCTTCCAGGAAGCTATCCTAGGGAAATAATCAGAAACTCAAAGTCTGTTTGCAAAGATGTTCACTGCAGTCTTATTTAGAAATTTAAAACTCACAAGCAATAAAGCTTTTATAAAAATAAAACTCATGGGCCGAGCCCGTGGCTCACTCGGGAGAGTGCAGCGCTGGGAGCGCGGCAACGCTCCCACCGCGGGTTCGGATCCTATATAGGAATGACCGGTGCACTCACTGGCTGAGTGCCGGTCATAAAAAAAATAAATAAATAAAACTCATAAGCAATCTAAACAATCGAAATAGGAGAATATTAAAATAAATTATCACACTACCAAACAATGGGATATTAGGTAGCCATTTAAAAGTCACATTTAACATCAAGAGAAGCTGCTCAGAATAGCTAAGTAAAAAGAAGCAGGCTGTGAATATTAATACAACTTTATACAAAAAGGAAGGGGGACAGTAAGAAATTGGTTAATGAAAAAACAGCTAGTTAGGAAAACTAATCTCTATTGATGTACAACTGAGCTAGTTATCTATAATTAACATTAATCTACTGCATGTTATCAAATGGCTAGAAGAGAGATCTAATGTCCTCAACACAGAGGAATGATTATGTTTTGTAATGATAAAAATGTTAACTATCCCAATTTGATCATTGTGCATTGTACTCAGATATTGGTATTCAACTCTATACCCCACAAATATGTGTAATCAATTACATTTTAATAAAAATAAATAAATAAAATAAAATAAAATACAAAAAGTCCTGGAGAGACATACATCAAAGTATAACTAGTGATCACCTCTGGGTAGAGGAATAGGTTTTTTTTTTTTTTTTTTTTTTTTGTCAATATACATTGTGGTTGATTATTGTTGGAGGAATAGGTATTTTTAATTTCTTTGGTCCTTCTCCTTTTTCAATTTTCTCTACAATAAAGGAGTCACTTTTGTTTTTAAATTATTTCTATTTTTAAATAACATGTTGAGCACTACTATGTGTTAGGCACTATTTTAAATGTTTTGAGAATATGAAAGCATTTAATCTTGAAAATATTTCTAACATAGAGAAAAGTTAATTGGCTCGCCCAAAGTCACACAGCCACAATTTGAACTCATGCAAGCTGACTCCAGAGTCAAGCTCTCTTATGCCATTACCCTATACTGGCTGTGGAAATATTGCATTTACACTCAGAGACATAACTTTAGAAAGAACGATTATCAAGATGACCACGAAATGGAAAAAACATTTGAAAGTCATACATCTAATAAGGGTCTAGTATCCAGAATATATAAAGAACTCAACAACAATATGACAAAAACCCCAATTAAAAAATGAGCAAAGGATAGGATGCTCCAAAGAATATATACAAATACAAATATACAAAGGATAGGATAGTATTCTCCAAAGAATATATACAAATAGCCAATACACACATGAAAAGATGCTCAACACTATTAGTCATCAGGGAAATGCAAATCAAAACCACAATGAAATACTTCCCATACACTAGAATGGCTATCAGCAAAAAAATGGAATAAGTGTTAACAAAGATGGGAAAAACTGGAGCTCTCATACATTGTTGGTAGGAAAGTAAAATGGTGCAGCTATCTTAGAAAACAGTTTTTGGAGTTCCTCAGAATGTTAAACATAGAGTTATTGTATACCATATGACCCAGCAATTCTACTCCTAGGTATATATCCAAGAGAAATGAAAACATATATCCACACAAAAACTTGTACACAGATGTTCATAGTAGCATTATTCTTAATAATCAAAAAGTGAAACAACTCAAACATTCCTCAGCTGATGAGTGGATAAATGTACATATACATACAACAGAATATTATTAGGCAATAAAAAGCAATAAAGTACTGATACATACTATGACATAAATGAACCTTGAAAACATGAGAAGTGAAAGAAGCCAGGCAAAAGGCCAAATATTGTGTGATTTCATTTATATGATATGTCCTGAATAGGCAAATTCACAGAGACAGAAAGTAGATCACTGGTTGCCAGGGGGCTGGGGGTAAGGCAGAATGAAAAATGATTGCTTAAGGGGCTCTGGGTTTCTTTCTGGGATAATAAAAGTGTTCTGGAATTTGATAGTGGTGATGGTTGAACAGCCATATACTAACAACCACTGAATTATATCCTTTTAAATGGCTAAAATGCTAAATTTTATGTTGTGCGAATTTTATTTGCATAAAAAAAGAATAAATTGTCTTTACTAAAAACTCATAGTAGTTTCTCACTAGTTTTTTACTTTCTTTTTCTTTTATGCTTAAGTATTAACTTGAAAATGTCAAATTACTTGGCCTCATCTATAAAATGGGATAATAATAGTACTGTCCTGAGAAGGTTTTAATATTAAAAGAGTTAATACATCCATACATTGCTTAACGACAAATTCATTACATTATAAGAAATGTGTTGTTAGGCGATTTCCTCACTGTGCTAACATCATTGAGTGTACTTACACAAACCTAGGAGGTATAGCCTACTACACACCTAGGCTATATGGTATAGTCTATTGCTTCTAGGCAAACCTGTACAGCATGTTACTGTGCTGAATACTGTAGGCAATTGTAAAACAATGCTAAGTATTTGTGCATCTGAACATATCTAAACAGAAAAAGTACAGTAAAAACACAGTATTATAATCTTATGGGACCACCATCATATAGCCATCAATGATCAAAAAGTCATTATGTGGCACATAACTGTATGTGTAAAGCCCTCAGAACAGTGCCTGGCACAATAGCTCCCAATAAATGTTAGCTATTAGTAGTAGTACTGTATTTTGAGTCTAACCAAGATGTGAGAAAAATTACAATTCCTATTTTTCTCCAAATTAGAGTCTAACAGACACTTAAGTGTCAGATTTATTTGACTAAAATCAAGAAAAGCACAATCTGATTTTTGTTATTGCTACTGGTCTAGCATGTAACTTTAAAGTAAAATAAACAGGTCTGTGATTACAATGAGATGTCAAAGAGTTCCAGGTACATTAATCCGGTCCAAGGAGTACAAGGTAGTTCTAGACCCAAAAACTAAATAATTCTGGGAGATATACTACAAGGTCAACATGAAAGAAAGAAGCTTGGAGCAGCCAGAAGGGAAGCTGGGGAATTTTCTAGTTCTTCCTGAGCTATTAACAGATATTCATAAGCCACTTCACCTCAATGCTCACAACACTGTGAATTTGTGGACCACCACTTACCCATATTGAAATACAAGCTAAACAGCAGACAATGGTTATGGACTCCTTTAGGTTAGAAACAGCACTGTTTCTCTATATTAATTTTTAGAGTTAATGGTAATTACTTTATCTGACAATAGGGAAAAAAAATCGAAATATTAGAAGTCTTCAGGCAAGAAAACGAAGCAGGCAAAATCTATTTGTTTAAGAGAATTTAAAAACCAGCCTTACATACATTTCATGTTGGTGCAATGCAATACAGGTCAGGCAGCTGACAAAGCAAAGGGATAAAATTATCACCAAGACTAAGCACTATAAATAGTGCCTGAAGCAACAAGTAAAAGGACACATTCTACATGAATAGAAAGTGGAAGGGACTATTAGATTAGTATTGGTCTTTTTCAGTCGCATGGGAACATAAATAAGAGCACATTAACAAATATCTATTAAGTGTCTACCACTTTCAATGAACCACGATAACATCTAGCAATGTACATACTATTTGATATACGAACAAATACATTTTGTATGGGGTTATAAACTTGCAAAGGAAAAAAATACACTCTGAAGTAAAGTGTTTTTCCTTTGCCATCACAGCACAACAATCAACACCAAAGACCAACTCCTGTGACCAAATGTGTGGAGATTTCTCCACCAGCAAGCAAGCCAATTTTGCAGTGGACACGAGCTAGGTATCCTCTAATTCAATTCAATTCTGACACTATCTACCTGGAGATAGCGTCAGATCCCACAGGTTGAGGGCTCAGTCCTCAAGACTGTTCACCTCCTTCCCCCATAGTTGGATGCCAGTCATAAGCTACAGGTTGTTTTAGCTGGGCTTTTGATGGACTGGCTATAAACTGGGGTTCCCACAACCCTCTCCCTTGGGTTTGATCAATTTGCTGAGTGGCTCACAGAACTCAAGGAAACAGGCACTTATATTTCCTGGTTTATTATAAAGGCTATTAGAAAGGATACAGATGGGGCCGGCCTGTGGCTCACTTGGGAGAGTGTGGTGCTGATAACACCAAGGCCATGGGTTCGGATCCCTGTATAGGGATGGCCGGTTGGCTCAATCGGGAGAGCGTGGTGCTGACAACACCAAGTCAAGGGTTAGGATCCCCTTCCTGGTCATCTTGGGTTTTTATGAAGACTTAGTTACACAGACATGACTTTTTAAATTTTTTACTGAAACATAATTGATTATATATATTTTTAGATATTTGTGGGGTACAGAGTTGACTATTAGTATTTGTGTATAGTATGTGATGATCACATCAGGATAGTTAGCACATTCATCATTACAAAATGTACTCATCCACACTGGCCAGTTGCCAAAAAAAAAAAAAAGTACGTATTCTTGTGTCCATTAACCAATTTCTCCCTAAGTCCCCTCCTCCTCCCCTTCCCCCTTTTAGTAACCACAGTTCTGTTCTCTCCTTCTCAAAGTTCAGCATAGTATTGTGTTTGTTGTTTGTTTCTTTCATCTGTTCTTTATTTTTTAGCTCCCACTTATAATAGAGGACATGCAGTATTTTTCTTTCCGTGTCTGGCTTATTTCACTTAACATAATTTTCTCCATGCTCATCCATGCTGCTGCAAATGACAGATTTCATTCTTTTTTATGACTGAGTAATATTCCACTGTGTATATATACCATTTTTCTTTATTCAGTCATCTGTGGATGGTCATTAAGGTTAGTTCCATATCTTGGCGATTATAAATAGAGCTGCAATAATATGGGAGTGCAGGTTTACATTCAACATGATGATTTCTATTCCTTTGGGTATATAAGTAGGGGGATTGATGGATCATATAGTAGTTCTACCTGTGGTTGTCTGAGAAACCTCCAACTGTTTTCTATAACGGCTGTACTAATTTACAGTCCTGTCAACAGTGCAGAAGGGTTCCCCCTTCTACATATCTTCACCAGCATTTGTTATTCTCTGTCTTTTTGATAATAACCAGTCTAACTGGGGTGAGATGATATATCAATGTAGTTTTTTTTTTTTTTTGTCTTTTTCATGACCGGTACTCAGCCCGTGAGTGCACCGGCCATTCCTATACAGGATCTGAACCCGTGGCGGGAGCATCACTGCGCTCCCAGCGCCACACTCTCCTGAGTGTGCCATGGGCTCGGCCCTCTCAATGTAGTTTTGATTTGCATTTCCCTGATGATTAGTGATGCTGAGCATTTTTTCATGTATCTATTAGCCATTTATATGTCTTCCTTTGAGACATGTTTATTTAGCTACTTTGCCCATTTTTTAATCAGATTGTGTTTTTTACTGTTAATTTGTTTGAGTTCCTTGTATATTCTGGATATTAATTCCTGGCCGGGTGCAGTTTGCAAACATTTTCTCCCACTCTGTAGGTTGTCTTTCCAATCTGTTGATTACTTCCTTTGCTGTGAAGAAGCTTTTTAGTTTGAGATAATCCCATTCGTTTATTTTTTCTTTTGTTGCCTGTGCTTTTGGGGTCTTATTCATAAAGTCTTTGCCCAGTCCTACATCCTGAAGTGTTTCCCCTATGTTTCCTTCTAGTTTTATACTTTTGGGTCTTATATTTAAGTCTTTAACCCATTTTGAGTTGATATTGGTTATCTAGTGAGAGGTATGGGTCTAATTTCATTTTTCTATATCTAGATTTCCAGTTTTCCCAGCACCATTTATTGAAGAGGCTGTCTTTTCCCCAATGTATGTTCTTGGTGCCTTTGTCAAAGATCAGTTTGCTAAGCACATGGATTGATTTCTAGGTTTTCTGTTCCGTTCCAGTGGTCTGTTCCATTGTTCTTGTGTCTGTTTTTATGCAAGTACCATGCTGTTTTGGTTACTACAGCTTTGTAGTATAATTTGAAGTTAGGTAGTACAATGCCTCTGGGTTTATTTAGAAATGATTGATTAAATCATTGGTCCCTGGTGATCAACTTAACCTTCAGCCCTCTACCCTCCCCTTAAGTTGGGACTGGGGCTGAAAGTCCTGTTGTGGGTCTTTCCTGTGACCAGCCCCCATGCTGAAGCTACCTAGGGGCTGCCAGCCATCAATCAATTCGTTAGCACATGAAAAGACAGCACTTTGGAGATTCTAAGAATTTTAGGAGTTGTATGCCAGGAGACAGGATGAAGACCAAATTTAATATATTTCACGATTTTATATATTTCACAATATCACAAAACGATAGACTGTTTCATATGAAAACAAAAAACAAAAAACCTTGGGCCAAACTGTTCTTCCAAACTTTCCAAAAAATTTTCCTGTCCATACAATGAATGGTCAAAAAGAGGATGAGAAATAAAGGATTCTCCAGAGATAAGAAAAACCACTGCTGAGAAGGTGGGAATGCTATTATAGAGACATTATTGTTATCATTACTTATAGTCCTACCTGTGTCTGTGCTCTTCATTCCCATTCTGAATCGTATCTGCTTACCATAAAGGACCTTAGAAAGGTGTTTAGCATTCCAGTGGCTTGCTGGCCAATCAAAAACCATGTTATAGAAGATTGCAGGTTGTTGTAAACACATTATAATTTCTTTTGCTTTCTCTGGCATAAAAGGTTTGACATGTTCATCTAGGGAGAGAACAGAGCAATACATAACTATAAAGTTATTTTGTACTATACAAAGAAAAAGCAGCTAATATTATTTATTATGGCAAATCTTTCTGTGCAATTATACAAGGGTACTTCAAAAAGTTTGTGGAAAAACAACTAAAAGATAAGAATCTTTCCATGAACTTTTTGAAGTACCCTCATACTGCATTTACACTTCATTTACTACTGCTTATATAAATATTTGGCCTCAAAGGATCATAATTCTTAAATAATTTTTCTCATATTAAACTTTAAATGTTTAAATGTTGGTAAATATTTACAATTTTCAATGTTAAAAACAAAACTTAAGTGTTTAAAAAAATGGTTTTCCTAATACTTCTTTAAATTTAAAATGATGCAATTTTTTGAAAGTATTCTTCCCTATACAGAGAATTATGTAAGAAATGCTTTTGGGAACTACTCTACAGCAACTAGAGCTGCTGGAGTCAGCAACAATTCTGCATGTTATATCACGTGTTTATGCCAAAAAGAATATTAATAGCAGTCAACCTGGGAGGTAAGAAATTATTTTTATTGCAATTTTAAAAGGATAAATGATATGCTAAGGTGGCAATCAATGTGAATCCTTGGTTTCAACTACATCTATAAACAGTACAGGGGATATGTACAAAACAACACTGTGATGAAGTACTTTAATAAGTTTCACAGAATCACAGAATGTTAATGCTTGATAGGATAGTAAAGATTAGTTTTTTTTTTTTTTAATAAAAGAACAAGTAAGCTTCTCTTTAAAGACATCTTAAGAGGTTAAGCTTTTCATGAGGGTTAAAAAATGCTTTGTACTCTGACCCTCAAAACATATATTTATGATTCTCAAGAACAATTAGCTAACCCTCTATTTTAATCTGTAATTATACTTAATTAAAAAAATTAAGAGAAGCTCATAAATAATCCAAATTCCTCTACCACCCAAACTTCTTCTAAACTGTCTGATAAAGGGAAGAGGGATGGGGAAGGACTCATCACAAGAACTCGAGTAATTTGTGATTGTCTGAAAGTAAGGCCTGTTTTTAAAGAAAATGAAAAGTTAAATCAATTTGGCCTCTTTTCTCAGACAAGGGCAAATACTTGGAATCCTTTCCTAAACCCTCGGTGACAGTGAGCAGGCTATGAGCCCTGTGCAGCTGACATTTGAGAATCATCTGTTTGTTACCTTCTACACAGTCATCACTCCCAAGTGAGAAGATCAGCATGGATGCCTAGAAGGGCACAGAGCTGGGGAATACACAGAATGAGGAAGAGAGAATGCACCCTTAGGTCTCAACGTAAAAGAAGCCCTAAGTTTGTTTTTAAGCGACCTTAATGTGTTAAAGAGTCCAGTAAAGGATAACATTATGTGACCAGGAATAAATTTTGTCTTTCCTTGAGATGGTTGTTTTTTTGTTTTTTTCACTTTTGACATGTATAACAACTTTATACTCAAGTTCTTTATACAAACTGGCCTACAAATGTTAAGTACGAGGTTACCTAGATTTCAGTGCACCTAATCTTCCTGGACTTGGTGTACCTGAAATCCGGGTGTATGAAAACAAATAAGCCACATTTTTTTTATTACACATGCTTTTTTAAGTTTTGCTAGACTATTGTAGGGGAAGTACAATTTCTCCTCTACCCTCTTAGGGTCTCCGGCCAGGATGACATAGGACAAGTTAACAGGGGGAAAGCAAACAAATTTTATTTAGTAATTTTTACATGTACATGGGAGCCCTCACAAGAAAAACGAAGACCCAAAGATGCAGTTAGAGCCTAACTCTTGTATGCTAGGTTGGAAAAAGAGTAGTAAATTGTGAAAACGTGATGAGACAGAGGGGTTGGGCTAGAGCAGTTAATTGTGGAAAAGTGACTAGGAAGATAAGGGTTTAACAAGGTTGATTTGTATGGATTTCTCTCAGTCTTGACTCCCCATTTCTGGTTCTAAGAATGTCCTCCTTTCTCCTGGTACAGAGAGGACACCTTTCATATGGAAGTTTTATCTCCTGCTTTCGGAAAGAAAATGGAAGGTCACAGGGCCCTTCTTGCATATGCTGTGTTTTAATGCCTTTAACTCAAAATAATCAATATGCCAAAGCAGCATATTTGGGGGTGGCATACTTTGATCCCCCTACACTATGAACAGCTACAATACATTCATAACATACAGTACTCTGTTAATAATGGCATATAAATTGGAACCATCCTTCAGAAAATAACTAGGAAAATAAAGCAAAAATCTCAATGAACAAAATTAATCTTAAACTATACATGTTTATATATACTATATACAATATACACATACACACACAGTGTCTACTACCAAATTATAACACCTAAAAATATGAACCTAATGCCAAAGTAGAAAAATATTTACTAAATTATGACATAGCAATACCATAGCATATCCATTTGTAGTGGATTGAATTGTGTCCCCCCAAAACTCCCTGAAGCTTGAATTGTGTCCCCCCAAGTTTTATGTATTAGAAATTTAGTACCCGCTGTGACTGTTAAGAGAGTGGGAGATCCTACTACAGTAATTGAAAGGTGGAGCCTTGAAGAGGTGACTGGGTTGTAGGACCCTGCAGTAGTGAATGAATTAAAAATGGTGGTCAGGGGTGTGGTTCTGAGGGCTTTAAAAGAAGAGAGTCTGTCTCTCTTGCTCTCTCTGCTCTCTGTGCTTCCACCATCTTGCAATGTGAGACCCATGGGTCACTGCCACCACCACCAGATGGACTTTGGACTTCCCAGCCTCGGAAACTGTAAACAATAAATTTTGTTTTCCTTTATAAATCACCCAGTCTCAGGTATTTCTGTTATAGCAACACAAAAAAGACTAATAAACCATTAAAAACAAAAATAAGAGCTGTACAGAAATATGTAGAGATGTAGGATGGGAAGGGGGAGTAGGGAATGAGATTGACTCAGAGAGATATTGCAATAGCCAAGTAAAAAGTGTGATAATAGGTTCCGGTCAAGATGGTGGAATAGAGGTCCCCAGCATCACTCTCTCCCACAAATCAACCAAATTTATAACTATAAAAATGTGACATCAGCCAAGCTGGGGCTGCTGGAGTTCAGGGGAAGAGG
The DNA here is from genome assembly GCF_027409185.1 of Cynocephalus volans. Classification (NCBI taxonomy): domain Eukaryota; kingdom Metazoa; phylum Chordata; class Mammalia; order Dermoptera; family Cynocephalidae; genus Cynocephalus; species Cynocephalus volans. The sequence continues at coordinate 122,823,826 of NC_084460.1, read as the reverse complement.
ACAAGAGACCTACAGAGTTCACGAAGGTGGGAGAAACCACGATGAGAGAAAGAAAAAGCTGTTCTGAGCATTTTGGGCCACGGCTGCTTTAAGGCTCGAGCTGCTGAGCGCATGGAGCAGGAGGCGGTGGAAGCCGCAGCTGTGCCCTTCAGATGGAGTTACTTGGAGGCAGCAGGAGAGAAGAGGACAGCAAGACCACTAATAGGTTTCCCATGGACCCACACAGGAGTGAGGAGCCAGAACAGCTGAAAAAGGGGAACCATTCAGAGGCCGGTGAGTCATCACAAGGGACCAGTGTAGGGCCCATCCCATGGGAAGTGTTTGGAGCATGGGCAGTGGGCAACATGGGAACACCAGGAGAACACTGGGACACAGCAAGGACAAGCTACCTGCCCCCCATCAGCGCAGGACCACTCAGAGGAGACTGGTCTGGAATGCAGAATTGCATGGGGTGCAGTTTGATGAAAAAACTCAGGTCTAGATCAGAGATTCTATACAACACAGATCCACCTGGTCTTTGGAGAGCAGGAAGTACCTATAAGGTCAAGCATTAAACCCTGAGCTGCACAAAAAGCCTTCCCTAGGGAAACAGCAGCAAAGTAGCAATTTAAGCAACCACACAGCTCAAGTACTGGTTCCCACAGGAAGTTCCCCACATGTTAGAAGCAAAGGACAAAGAATTAGTTCTGGCCCAGGCACACTACCAGCACCTTGGGGCCTGCCTGGGAACCGGAGGCTTGGATTTGGGGACCAGACACCACTCCCACTTCCAGGCTAACTGCGCCAGTGCCTCGGGGCCAGCCTGGGGACCCGAGGCACAGAGAAGGGGACTGGACGCCTCCCCCCGACAACCAGGCACACCAAGCCAGCACCTTGGGTCCTGCCCAGTGACCCAAGGCGTGGAGCCGGGAACAAGGCACACCGCGCCAGCACCTTGGGATCCACCCGGGGACCCAACGCAAGGAGAAGGGGACCAGACCTCTCTCCCACAACCAGGCACACTGTGCCAGCACCTCGGGGCCTGCCTGGTCCAGAGGCATGCAGAAGGGGACTGGCCACCTCTCTCACAACCAGGCACATGGCACCAGCACCTTGGGGCCTGCCCAAGGACGAGAGGCATGAAGAAGGGGACCAGACACACCCCACAACCAGATATACTGCCAGTGCCAAGGAGTATACCAAAAACAGCGCCTCCACGTGGGTGGCCCAGCACAGCCACCACAATAAGCATGGCTGCTGCATAAGCGGCTAGATGCCACAAGCACCATGCTGATGGTCCACCAACCACTGGAGTGCATTGACACAAGGAGAGTTACCAGCAGAGACAAAGAAAAGAAGAGGATGTCTCTTTCCACAAAACCCATTTCAGAGTGACAGAAGCAGCATCTGCTCTATGATAATATGGGGGACCTGATCACATCTCTCAGCATTTGACAGATCATCTAGGCAACAAATTAACAGAGTAACCATTATTCTTTCAGAAGGAGAGAAGAAATCTAGGGCAATTAGAGGGGGGAGGGGAGGAAATGGGGGAAGGGGGAGAGATTGGACAAGGGGCATAAAGAATAATTACGATTTGTAACAATATATATGCTAGTAATATTGATTTAATCAACATATCTGAATGTTCAACCCCCAAAATATTTATAATCGATTTTGATTCAATAAGTTTTTTTTTTAAGTATAATAATAAGACCCTGAACAAGGGGTAGCAGTGAGGAAGGCAGAGATGGTAGAGATGGAGAAATACTAAGAGAATAATATTAAAGACTATTACAACCAGAGAGGTGGGGTAGGAGTCAGATGCAGCCAAAAAAAAGACTGAAGTTTCCAGACTTGGTGACTTGCCATAAGAGAAAAGTCAGGAGTAACAATTTATTCTGTTGCGAAAATTAAGTTTGATTTTGAACGCAAGCATCATAACAATTCCATATATTTACTTGTATAATGCTCTCTTTTTTTATATAAATACCATTGTTTTTATTTTCAACTTGGTTTTGGCATTGTCCTATAAATACCTTTGATTTATTTATGTATTTATTTAAAAATTTTTTAAATTATTTTTACATTCTAAGATGTTGTGGAGCAGTTGGGGGGGAGGGGGTGAAGGGAGGAGGAGTAAGGAGAGGAAGCACAGTCGTCGACGCCTGTAGCACCCCCTCATTCTGGCAGGGGAGCCCAGGGGGCTTCCTGCAGTGGCTCAGTCTTGGCTGGGCTGGATGTGGACTTTGGCTGAGGCCCTTGGCCCTTCTCACCCTGGCTCAAGATCCCCCCAGGGCACTTCCTACGGCTGCTCAGTGGTCCTCGCATGGCTAGATGTAGACTTGGTCGGGACGGGAGGGGAATAGCTGAGGCACTCAGCCCCCGACTGCCCCAGCTTGGGAGCCTGGGGCACTTCCAGCAGCGGCTCAGTGGTTATCACTGGGCTAGATGCAGATACCAAGGGGATGTGGCTGAGGCCCTCAGCCCTCCTCCAACCCCAGCTTGGGATCCCGGGGGGCGGGGGGGAGATTCCAGTCCTTCTGGGTTTTATAGGTGTTCTTTGGTGGTGTTAGACCTTTACTGTTTAATATCAGAACTTTGTCTCTGGTCTGTGGGTATTTCTGTTTTTTCTTCCAGTTCTGTGTTGGATTATTCACTATTCCCACCACTTAACCCTGCACTGGAACTAATTTGTTGTCCTTTGCATACTTCTAAAATGGGCTTCCTGTGGGAACCAGCACTTGAGCCCTGTGGTTGACCTAAATTGCTGCTTTGCTGCTAATACTCTGGGGAAGGCTTTTTGTGCAGCTCAGGTTTTAATTGTTACCCTTGTAAGCACTTGTGGGTCTTGTGAGGTCTGGTACACCTGGGTTGTGTGGGAACTCTTGTCTGGGCCTGAGTCTTTTCATCAAACTGCACCCCCTGCAGTTCTATATTCTTGACCAGTCTCCACTGAGTGGGCCTGTGCTGACTGGAGGGCAGATCAGCTGTCCATGCTGTGCCCCAATGTGCCCACGGTGGGTCTGTCTTCCCTACTGCCTGCACTCCAAATTTCCCATGAGACAGGCCATGAGCAGGTCCCTTGCGATGACTCACTGGCCTCTGAGTGGCTCCTTTTTTCAGTTGTCTGTGGCCCCTCACTCCTATGTGAGTCCATGGGAACCCTGTTAGTGGTCTTGCTGGCCTGGGGGCTACCAAGGCCCTCTTCTCCCCTGCCGCCTCCAAGCAACTTCATATGAAGGGCACAGCTGTGGCTTCTGCCAGCTCCTGCTCCTTGTGCTCACCAGGGCCAGCTTTGAAGTGGCCGGGGCTTGAAACCGTCAGATCGGTCCTTTCTTTCTCTCATTGTGGCTTCTCCCACCTTCATGTATTCCATAGGTCTCTCTTCCTTTTTCCCTGGACTTTAGTGGCCCCAACTTGGCTGTCATTGCTTTTTAATAGTTGTAAATTGGTTTGACTGTGGGAGAGGGTGACACTGGTTACCTATTCTGCAATCTTGATTAGAAGTCCCATATAATGCTTTCACATGTACTTTTATGTACATTAAAATAAAGGTTTCATCAAACTCTATAAGAAGCCTGTAAAACACAGACAGAGAAGGTATTTTATTTCCATTATCTAAAGGAAGAATTAGAAGCTCAGATGTTGGATGAACTGGAAGTAGACACCAGGTGCTCTGATTCCAGGTCCAGTGCTTTGTCCACTGTACAATCCTACTTCCAGAGAATTAAAACTTTAAGACTTAACTAGGGCCTAAGACTCAGGAGACAGAGTATAACCTGAAAAGATAAGCAGGTTCAGGAAGTCTAAGATCAATTCATAGATAACAATCCATGTGTGCTCTGGAGAGAGGAATGTTTTGGGGAGTGTGTGTGTGTGTGTTGGGAGTGTGTGATGCATTGCTTGGTCACACTTTAGTCAGGCTTCTGAATCTTCTGCTAGGCCCTTCTGATCACTTCCTTGTAAAATCTAGTTTTAGCAAATAATCTTGCTAACTCAGTTTAGCAAGAATCCCCATCCTCAATGTGTGATCATCCTCCACCATCCCCCAGGTGATGTCTGACCACCCTGGTTTGTCTTCAGCAAGAATCCTGTTAGATCAGTTTAGCCAGAATCCCCCTGACCCCTGATCTTTCCATCCACTTTTCCATCCACAAATGTTCTTTGGCTATATATTCCCAATTGCCCATGCTGTATTCAGAGTTTAGCCCAATCTCTCTCCTCCATTGCAAGACCCCATTGCAGTGGTCCCTATACCTATTGCAATGGTCCTGAATAAAGTTTTCCATACCATGCTTTAAAAAGTGTCATTGAATAATTTTTTCTTTAACACCTACCTACCCAATACTCATTCTTTTCTTCCTTACTAACAGAACTTTGGGCAATGGGAGTGGCTAAAAAATTATATTTCCCAGACTTGTTTGCAGACAGCAGTGGCCAGAGATCTATCTGGATATTGCCAAGTCAGTCTTTTTGCCCTTATCTTCCTCTCCAAAATATGGAAATATATGTCTGGAAAGCAGACATAAAGGTTAGCCACTTTGGGAGACAAAAAGAAAGGCCCAGGAAATAGCAGCCTTGGCCAAAAGAATGCAAAGATGTCTATCTTTGTGCTACTGAACCAACACCTGCAAACTTACACCTCCTGAATCCTTTTACATAAAAAATAAACCTTTATAGTCGAGACTCTGTTATTAGTTCATAACTGATATAAAACCTTGCCTTCTGAAGCTGTCATGTGCAAGGACAACCATATTCTCCCTATAAAGTGCCCTGAGGCTTTGTCTAGATGAATCATGGCTGGTCTGACCTACTGTAGGATTCTTTCAGTTCTAGGGTTGTAAAAGATTCAGCCTTTGAATATTTTGCTTATAGAACTCTAAAGGGCAGAGAAAAACAGAAGTACCAGTCTTTTGGGGGTTGGGGTTTATATATTCTGCTTATGTTAAACCAGAGCCAATAGATCAACAAGGCTTTAAACACATATTCCCCAAACAGTTATCATATTTGGGTAGACTTATCTGGCTAGCCTTCTACAAATATGTACACAGGCAGTAGTAACAAATGAGTATTGTTCTGACAAAACAGCTTCAAAGAAGTATATACATTTTTTCTCTAACATAATGTTAAATTTTTTAAACATTTACTTAACGATCTGATCTAAAAATCCCAGACATCCCAGAGATTATTTAATGGGAGATCTCCAAACTAAAATTTTCTGAGAGAGCACCTGATCTAGTGACTGGTATATATTAAATGTCCAAACATTTGCTAAATGAATGAAATGTGCTATTAAAGTGCATGGAAAACAGAGCAGTAGGATATTTACCATTAACAGGAAATTAGTGTATTTACAAAATTTCAGGGCCATCAGTGAAATAAAACAAACAGCTGGTTGTGAGATAAAACTTATTTGGTTTCTGATGGTTTAATCAACAATAAACTGGGTCATTAAATTAACAAAATTTAAGTGTTACAATTTCCTTTAAAGAAGAATGCAATGCTATGTCGTGTTAATTAAACAGCCTGGATGCACCCAGTCATTCCATGCCAGGAATATTTGCAAAGAGCTATAAGAATTCTGAAGTAACCTCAACAGCCTTTAAAGGATAAGTGTATTTAGGTCTAAACTTGCAGCGCATAGCAGTTTCTAAGTCATCAAACTGCTGAAAAAACACATTAGAGATCTAGGTGTTGCACAACAGTCTTTCCTCCCTCCAAACATAGCATATTATTCAATTAATTTATTACAACTTTGATTACAACTAATTCTTTGGAGATAGTGAAATACCATGAAAAAGCAAATTGCCTTTTTCTCAGTAATTTTTTTTAACTGATGCAAAGTACAGATAATTTAAAAGCTAATTCCTCTGAATTTGCCAGAATCTGGCTTCAATCAATTTATACCTGGCCTGAATTTGTACCTGAGATTTAGAATTTAAGACAAGAATAAGGAACATTTACCAAGTTCCAGAATACTCTCCAAATATTGATAGAATTTAACAAAGACAAAGATCCTGAAATTGAAATTAACTTGTCTCTCATGTCAGATATAATTTTAACAAAAATTATAGATATTAAAAATCTCTCAGAAGGTGACATGAGTAAGTCAGAAGTTACAATACAGAGAATCACCATAGTGATACAGCATGAATAAAAAACTGGGTCCTAGCCTGGTGAGATAATTTATTTCTGAATATATACACACAAGTGTATGATGTTTCATCGAACTGACAACTATTGTATACACATATAAACAATGTTAAATCTGCAGTGGTAAGTAGATATTAAGGTAAAAAATAATGATTATTTGGGCCATGTCAGAAAAATCCTTATGAGATCATGGAAGTACTATCTCACAAAATGACTGTATTAGCACTGTACTAAAGACTGAATGGCAAAACTTACACCAAATATAATTTTTCATTTTTTAGCCACTATTTTAAAATGTCAATACAAACTAAGAAATTCTCCTGAAAGAAAAGACAACACTTAAGAAAAATGATGAATAGTCATAAACCCTTTGAATTTCAAGGACTAGAAGGTGGTCCTTTGCCACTGAAGAAACCACAAAGGTTAGTGCTGAGGCTGTTGACATAACCTTGTCAATACCAATGCTTGGGTAGTCAACACCCAAGACGGTTCAGCCTGGGCACCTGCCACAGGTACATGCTGGATGGTTACCAAGAGTTCCTGAGCCTTTTAGCTTCTTCCCATCCTCTTACAACTTACAACTCTTGCCCAGTTAACTCAGAAAATTTTTCTTTTCCTCAAAAAATGGCTCATAAAAAATACTTACAAATTCAAAAGTAATACTGGTCTTAAACCTAAGGCAAGGGAAAGTAAAGCTATATTTTAAATGGAGTTAACACTAGAAAGAATATTGTCTCAAATACTAAAGCTCTTTACAATGCTCCAAAGTATCTTCAAAATTTCAAACAAAATGTTTCCAAGTTTCTAACAAAATGTTTCTAACACTAGCTTCCTCTAAGTAAATTTTCCACAGTTCAAAATAAACTGGTTATTTCTTCTTACTTTTCGTTTAATATTCAGCAGCAGGATCTTGAAGAAGTATTTGCACACACTTGTTCATAGCAGCACTACCATAACAGCCAAGTGGTAGAAGCAACCCAAGGGTCCACTAAGAGATGAATAGATAAGCAAAATGTTTATACATATAATGGAGTATTACTAAGCTTTAAAAAGGAAGGAAATCCAGTCACATGCTACAACATGGATAAACCTTGAAGACATTATGCTAAGTGAAATAAGCCAGTCACAAAAAGACAAATACTGTATGATTCCATTTATATGAGGTATCTAAAATGGTCAAATTTATAGAAATTGAAAATCAAATAGCAGTTACCAGGGGCTATGGGGAGAGGGAGAAGGAGAGTTATTGTTTAATGGATATAGAGTTTCAGATCTGCAAAATGTAAAAGTTCTGCAGATCTCTTTCACAAAGATGTAAATCAATATAATGCTACCGAACTGTACACTTAAACTGGTTAACATAAGTTTTATGTAATGTGTTTCTACCACAGTAAAAAATATTCAATAGTGTTGTTTTTCTGACATTCATCACTGCCGAACATAAAGTATTTTAGCTACACTATGAATTATACATGTGCTCTAGCATGGGAATTTTTGTACTTTTTGAGGTTAGACAGGTTTTTGCTCTTCTTTAAACTCCTCCATCCCCACCCCTTTTTACAATGAGAATGAAAATGACATGGAGAATATGGTGTCTCCAACAGAATAGGAGTAAATCCAGTTATGTCAGAGTGCCAGCTCTATAGGAAACTCACATCTGTATAACTCTGGAATGAGATATTTCCCTGGAATAAGATATTTCCTCCAGATACACTGGAAGAAGAGTTGGGGGTATAGCTCAGTGGTAGAGCATTTGACTGCAGATACACTGGAAGAAGAGTTACTAAGAATACATTCTTCTCTTCGTCAAGGCATTAATAGCCTGGCTATAGCTAAAAATATGAGAGGCCAACAGAAAGGAATATAATAACCTTCAGCCTCAAAGAATTACATTTTTTAATCTCACTAAATGCTTCAACCAATGTGCAGTCCTGGAAGTAACATCTCACATTCAGAATTTAAACAGATTCTTAATAATACCTAGTTCCATGTTTGTTTTTAATAATTTCCAAGCTGTTACTTCAAACTAAAAATATCACATCCTTGAAGGCAAGCCTCTTATCTACTTAGAGATTAGGACAGTGCTTGGCATAAAACTATGCTAAATAAGTTTTTTTTTCAATCTGAATAAGAATTCACACCTCATTTTTGGCAAAGTATAAAACTTTATCGAAACTAACCACTTGTTTTCTCCACTTTTGCATATGCACTATTGAGCATAGCCAGAAATATTCTCAAAACAAGGAGCTCAGTTCCACAATTTCACGCTCACCTCCACTGGATCCCTTTCCTGCTCCCAATTACTTTATCTTAAAATAAATAAATTCTTATTTTATTTATAACAGTCACTAACTGACTCTTCCTAACCACCCTCAACCCTACAGCAACCATTCCAAAGCTTCCTCACTCTCAAATCCCCAATACTCTTCTCCACTTCCTCACTTTTTTTTTTTTTTTTTTTTGTGACCAGTAAGGGGATCGTAACCCTTGGCTTGGTGTTGTCAGCACCACGCTCAGCCAGTGAGTGCACCAGCCATCCCTATATAGGATCCGAACCCGCGGCCTCGGCGCTCCCAGTGCCGCATGCTCCCGAGTGAGCCACAGGGTCGGCCCCACTTCCTCATTTTTGATCTTGATCTATCTTTCTCAGAGGACTGAAACCCATGATATCCCTCTTCTTCACTTCAACATTTCTGTTTTCACCCTCCTCTTCTCTGGATTCAGTGGACAGAATATCCCTCCTTCTCACCTGCATTCTCTGTCACCATTTCCACTCTAGTAGGACCAGTCTCCTCACCTTCCTCCCCAACCTCCCCCAAACATACCTTGGATTTTTCTCTTCTAACTTCCACTTTGGCCTCACTTCACCAGAAATGGCCTCTTCCATCCACTTCCACATTCAAACTGTACCAAACCTTCAAGAAACTACTCTAGGAAGCACAGACCAACCCATCTGTATTAGTTTTTTCTCCTCTCAGCACCCCAAAGCACTTAATGTGTACAATACTTACATCATAACTAACTGCATCCCACCTTGTGGATATATCTTATACTACAACTCTTTTTTCTGTGTCTTTTCCCCCAAAAGATGATATTTATAAGCTATTTTAGGGCAAGAACTGTCTTCTACCACACCTTATGAGAGTCCCCCATTTACAGTGTGCACTCAAATATTTTTTGATAATAGAGTGGATTTTTTGATATTAGATATTTGATATTAGATATTTTTTGATAATAGTTTGCTCAAAAATGAACTTTTCTATCACTCCCATTGTATTCATCATTGTACTGAATGTACTGATCCTTTCATTTCAATTTATTTAATGTATGTATTTTTCTTACCCTTTGTTCATATAAAACTTTCTCTTACAGAATATATCCAAATTCTTTTCTGTCAGTTTCAACATCAGTCAGTCACCATAGCTGGCTCTTTGTATCAATAATAAAAATAGCCACTATTCTTGAATACCTAATTCCTGCCAGACACTCTGCTAGATAATCTACATATAGTACCTTTAATTTTCACAATAATCATGCATTTTACAGAGGAGGAAACTGAGGCTCAGAGGGATTAAGTACCTTGTCCTCCAGCTTTTCTCCCTTCAATCTATCCTCTACCCCTTAGCTAAAGTGATCTTCTTAAAACCGAATCTGATCTGCCTACAGCTCTTCAAGGCTTCCCACTGTCTTAAATTCCAAGCTCCTTAACTTGGCATAAGGTGACCTTCAGGATGCCTCTTTTCTCATCACTCTAAACCAACTGCTTTCAGTTCTTGGACCATACCATGCTCTTTCTCCTCTTGCCTCTGGACTTGGCACAGAGCTCCCTTATTCATTCACTCAACAAATATATATGTATTTTTTAATTTTAATTTTTATTGAATCAAAATTGATTATACATATTTTTGGGTTTCAACACTGTGATATGTTGATCAATCAATATTACTAGCATATATATTGTTACAAATTGTAATTATTCTTTACGCCCCTTTTCCAATCCCTCTTCATCCCCCTTTCTCTCCCCCCTACCCCCTCTAATCACCCTAGATTTCTTCTCTCCCTCTGAAAGAATAATGGTTACTCTGTTGATTTGCTGCCCAAATGATCTGTCCAATGCTGAGAGGCATGATCAGCTCCCCCAATACTATCATAGAGCAGATTCAACAAATATGTATTAAGTACCTACTATGTGCCTGGCATTGTACTTGCTGCTGGGCACATGGTGGTGAATGAAACAGACCTAAGTCCTGCCCTCAAGGTATTTAAGGTCTAATGGAAGAGACAAATAATAAGTACAATAATTACAGATTGTGATAAGCAAAATGACAGAAGCAAGACATTGTACAAGGGAGTCTTCAAAAAGTTCATGGAAAGATTAGTATTATCTTGTAATTAAATTTTTTTTATGAACTTTTTGAAGCACCCTCATATTATAGAACAGCTAGGATTGGGGAGTGGAGGAAAATCCACAGTGATTGTTTTAGACAGTTTGGTCTGGCAAAAATGTGGCCATTTTCATTTTCTACTGAACTCAATTTGTACAGGACTTCTTCCAGCAAAGTTCAGCCATATAGGAGCAGGTGCACAAAGGGGAAAAGGTTGGGTTCATCCAGAGTAAGAGTTTGGCAGAATAAAACGCAGGGAAGGAAAAGAAAATAGTGTATTTTCAAGGGACAGCTTATAACGATAAACTAAGACATGCAGTTGAAACTAGATAAAGGGATGCTGTGGACAGAAAATGGAAGGACCAAAGGATTGGAGATATAGATGAAGTTTAAGAATATCTCCCTTGGGTACTTAAGCAAGTGAATTATAAAGGCAGAAGAAAATAGTAATTAGTAGAAGGTTATAATTTGTTTCTTTTGCTTGGAATGGGCATCTCCCCCTCTAGGCAAACTAATTTGATCTCCAAATACATCCCTCATGCGCTTTTCTGTTCCCTGTCTTCCTGAGCCACCAGCACCACTACCTGAGTCTCTCTCTATCTCATCGATTCATAAAGGCCCACCGCAATCTTTTCCCTCCTTGAAGCATTTACGATTTTCCTCCTCCTGGTCACAGCCCTCACCGAGTGTGTACTACGGAGAGTTTAGCTCACGTGACCACATTATTCTTTTTTCCTTTTCAGGCTCCTTTACCCATTGCGAGTTCCTTAGGAAAAGGCATCGTTATAAACATTCAGAAGTCTCTGGATCCCGTGGCAGTACCCAGAACAGAGCCATGCATGGCGCAATCATCCAATTAACGCTAACAGGGATCTCAAGTTCATGAATCGCCAAACCTCACCCATTCACTAAACCAGGGTTCCACCTAAATCGAATAAAAACTCATAAATTCTGTTCGCAAAAGCCTTAGATCATTTCAATTTACCTCAAGGGTGGGTTCCAAATATCGCAAATTTTATTTTAATCTACCCTAAAATTCAAAACACCCTTATGCATGAAATAGTACTGGTAGGATGCGGTAGGATACGGGGACCACAGGAAAATGAAAAATCTGGATGCCACAATGCGAGAAAACCCACGTTCACCAGAAAACAGATCTATTTCTTCATAGCCTAACGCAAGGCCAGAGAGACATGGGGTGGAGCTAAACGAAACGGCCACAGGAGAGGTGCCACAAGAGTCAGTTGGCTCTGGGTTTGCAAAAGGGTCTGACCTCAGCCTGACACCTACCTTCGTCCCCTCCCGTTCCGGCTGCAAGGGTCACGTGCGTGCTCGCCTCCGAGGCTGCTGCCATGGCTACCGCGAGCGGACTTCGCCGAAACCAAAGTGGAGTCAAAGCTGGAGTGAAGGCGGAGTGAGATCCGAGCCAGGCCGAACCGGGGGTCTGAAGAGGTACCACAGGAAAGAACCCCAACGATTCCTCCCGGAGGATTCCGGAAGCGCCGCTCACGTCGACGTCACGTGACCGACGCAGGGCGGGGTCACGCGGGTTTGTTTTGATTCCCCGGGTGTAGCAATGCAGACACGTGGCCCAGATTGTGGCCCCTTTCCCCCGTCCAGACCTAGCCATCTTTCATGTAGGCTTTTCTTAGCTTCGTTTCTGCTTCTTGTTTTTCAGTCAGGTCCTTCCTTTCCATCTGGGCTTTCTCCACCCAACAGGATTGGAGTTTTAGGAGATGATTTACTGTTTTCCAGGGCTCCGGGCGGTGGAATGGGTTTCTGCGTTCGCTTGCTCCGCAGCCGCTCTTACCAGCCTTGATACTAGGATAGCTCACGCTTCTCTTCACCTCTCTTGCCCTTCTGGCAGCAATGTGACTCCATCCGGCTTTTGTGGCTTCTCGGGAATTCGAACCTCAGGCAAAGTGTCCTCTAATTGCGTTCTCTGTGAGTCATTTGTCAATCCAGGCAAGCCAAATTGCTTGACTTAGGTTTTCAAGGACACTAACCGACAGCTGTCAGGCTTCTGGATTTGTTTACCAAAATAAACTGCTGCCTGATGAAGAGATCAACAAACCCCACCTTTCTCCTCGCTTGCTCTTTGTCTGGTCATAATAGCTGGAGAGTAATGTAGGTCACTTTTGGGTAGAAATCTTCTAATTTAAATCAGCATATCTTTATTGTTCGCCTAGTAAATGACAGGCAAAATGGGAAGAAAGATTATCCAGATCTTTCATACATATGAATGAAATCGGCAGGTTTATAATCTCCTCACTGGGTATATAAGACAAAAAGGTAATTGACAAAACTAGGCAGTACTTATTGTACACAAAAAACAAATGATTTTCTTTTGATGGCTGGCGGGTACGGGGATCTGAACCCTTGACGTTGGTGTTAAAAGGCCGTGCTCTAACCAACTGAGCTAACCGGCCAACCCGAAACAAATTATTTTCATGAGACAATCCGTTGGGATCCCATTTCACCTCATCTTATCCTATTTCGCCCTATAATTTCTGAAGTTATAAACCCAATTGAAAAAAGAAAAAGCCCAAAATAGAAGCAAGCATTAGGTTAAGTGACCAGAGGTCACCGAGTTATTAGGCACATGATGTAAACGTGGGTACTTCCTCTAGCAACCCCTGGGTTCGTTGCTCAACCTCCTCTGATACACCCTCTCTGGGAGTTCTCCTTTCCCCGGTTCAGCCGCGCTCCTCCCGGCCTTTTCATTTCCTTGTCGTCCTCTCTCCGGGACCCCGGCTCTCCTCTCTCCTGTTTCCTCGCCACCACCGGCGGCGAGGGCGGACCCCAGCCTCCTCCCCGCCTCCCCGCCGGGGAACCGGCTCGGGCGGCGCAGGCGCACCAGGCGCGGCCGGGAGGCCGAGGTCGACCGCCGCCACCTCCGTCTGCCGCTCCTCCAGCCGCTTCTGCGTGGGGCTGGTCGGCGGCGACCGGGACTGCGCCGGATAGGGGCCCCGCGGAAGTGTCGCTATGGGCTCGGGCTGGAGCAGCGAGGAGGAACGGCAGCCGCTGCTGGGGCCCGGGCTCGGGCCTGGGCCGGGGGCTGCCTGGAGAAGCCGGGAGGCGGCGGCGGCGGCGCTGCCCGCGGCGGCCCCGGGTGCCGGGCGGGTGTACGGACGCCGCTGGCTGGTGCTGCTGCTCTTCTCGCTGCTCGCGTTCGCGCAGGGCCTGGTCTGGAACACCTGGGGCCCCATCCAGAACTCGGCGTGCCAGGCCTACGGCTTCTCCAGCTGGGACATCGCGCTGCTCGTGCTGTGGGGGCCCATCGGTTTCCTGCCCTGCTTCGCGTTCATGTGGCTCCTGGACAAGAGAGGTGAGGGGGTCGGGGAGCGCCGGCCGGCGCTGTCACTCCTGGGGAGCCGGTGCCTGCCCGCGCTCCGGGACTGCCTGAGCCTCTCTCGGCTTCGTCTTCGGGGTTGTGTGAGGTGACGGAGTGTTGCTGGCATCCCATACCTGCCTTAGGAATCTTCTGTTCCCAAAGCGACAAATATGAGAAGGATGCTTTGCAAAATTTATGTTTTTATCAAGGCCTTTTATGCAACACCAGGGGTTTCAGATCATCCCCGTGCACGTGCTGTGTGTGTTTTTTACACCTGACAAAAATGACTAACGCTTTGACTTCGAAGGAATTTGGGGATGTTGAGGGTGAAAGGTCAGAAATAGACTGATGAGGCCCAGATGTAAGGAAGTAGTGAGCTGGTTTTGTATAATAGATGACTCCAGCGCAGGAAGAACTATTGGGAAACTCAGATCTGACGCTTTGGTTTCTGGAACGTGGTACAGGGCAGCTTTAAAATGTGCGTATGTGACTAGGTGGCTTTCTCAGTTGAGATTTGTGACTCCCAGATAGAGCTTGCAGGTAAATGAAGACTCTCTTTCATAGAAGGAGTACTCTAGACATCTCACTTTACCACTTGCCAGTGTGACTCTGTGAGGAGAAAAAAAAAGTATCAAGGCATTGAATTATACCACTTAAGTATGGATAAATGGTTGGTAGTGATGATCTACCTTCAAGAGGCTGTATTGCAAGATTTTAGATTTATTTCTTGGATAGTGATTGGGAACTACTTTGTATAGTTTCTGTTCGTTCGGCCTTTTATAACTTTTGTTGAAATAAGGTTTTTTTACTCCGATTGCAAAGTTGTCTTAGTCCGCTGGAGCTGCTATAAAAAAATTGTAAACTAGGTAGCTAATAAAGAACAGAAATTTATTTCTCACAGTTCTGGAGGCTGGGAAGTCCAAGATCAAGGTGTCATCAGAATCATGTCTGGTGAGGGCACACTTCCTACACAGTGGACTTTTTATTGTAACTTCACATGGGGGAAGGGGTGGAGGGATCTCTCTGGGGTATCTTTTGTAAGAGCACGAATACTATTCGTGAGTATTCATGGCACTAATACTCATATCTAATTATTTCTCAAAGGCCTCAACTCCCAGTTCCATCACCTCGGGGATTGGGATTTTAAAATTTGAATTTTAAAATACAAACATTCAGATCACAGCAAAAGTCAAGTATAGATAGGTAAAGAATTGCTATTGTCTGGTAGTAGTTAGCAGTAAAATGATCTGTTATTCAGTAAAATAGCAGGATGTTAGCAGTTATTTTCCCTTCTCCCCTCCTGACAGTTCCTTAATAGGAATCCTTGTGAACAAGACTAAGGAATTGCCGAAGGTAGAGGGTGTAAGAATCAGGATGTGTAAGATGAAGGGAACTGGGTGTGTCAAGCTTCAAAAAGAAACTTGAGGCAGATCTAGCAAAAGAGGAATTAGACTTAATATGTACGGTTCTAGAAGGAAGAACTACACTGAGTCATATTACAAAGCAGTACAAGGAAGAACCTTCTAACAATTAAAGTTATCCATCCCTAGAAGTGTGTGTCTTGACTGGTGTAGAACTTCCATATAGAACAAATACTTATGCAGAGGATGTGTGCTAGAGGCTGAGGGAGGGCTTCTTGTACTGACTGGAGATTTTCTTTGGGGTTTTTTTGTTTGCTTTCAAACTAAATTATAGACTTTATTTGGATTTCCCCAGTTATTCTACTAATGTCTTGTTTTTCTGTACTAGGATTCAGTCTAGGGTCCCATGTTGCATTTAGTTGTTATTTTTTCTTAGTCTTCTCCAATCTGTGACAATTCTTTGGTCATTCCTTAACAAGATTGGCTAAATTTAGAGGGAAATGCTATTTTTGTAGCATTTTCTGTTTATTTTATTTTTTGGTTTATCAGGAGCATTTTTCAATATTATTTTCTAAATTTAGTGGAACTTGTTTTTATGGAAGGGAAATGTTCATTTTCACCTTTCTTATTAAAATTGTATCTATTATCCATAGCTATATAAATTAGAAACTACCTATTCACTTTTATAAAATAAGTTACTTCAGGAGTAACTTATCTCTTCTTAGTTCATGTGACTGTATGGTGAGTTCAGTTTTACATTTTCCATTGGTTGAAGCAATAAAAACTAAGTTTAAAAATTGTCTCTTTTAGGAAGTAGTGTTTCTTTTCAGAAGGAGAAAGCTAATACACTTTCATAGGTTGGTTGTCCTGCTACAGGTCTCCTAACCGAACACATAGAAAGCAAGTTCTCAGCATCCTTAGGTACTAAAATATCTTGCTCCCAACAGAGTAGGTAGTTGTCTGGCCTTTGGCCATGGGTCACACCCAGCTTAGCATAGTAGACCTGTTATAATCAAGCCGAAAAGATCTGACTGAGTTTGGTTGCTCGTTGCACCAAGAGCCAATCACAGAGACAAAGAATAGTGCCAGGAAGAAGGATTTTATTTATGGCTGGGAGAACAGGTGAGCAGAATAGTAATAACAGCCCGCCTCCCTGACTGACTAAAGTTTAGAGTTTTTAAAAGGAAAAAAGGAAGGCAAGTACATGCAGGGAGGTAGTGAAGGTGGAGATGATGGGATTTGCAGGTGGCTTGAGTCAGAGGTCAGGATTCCATGATGAACAGGGTTCTTGGCATCATGGAGTCTGTGGTTGGTGGTCTGGTGAATCTAAAGTCCCTGATGTTATCTCAAAGCTGGAGTCATTATATCTTGGGAGAAAAAACTCAAAGACGGTGACCTTAGCCAAGCATCACTGGAACTTTAAAGGACCTGACTCAAACCCTTGACTAATGTGCTTGCCTAATACAGTCTTCTGTAAGCAAGGGTATAGGTTGATAATCAGCGTGGCCTTTGTTTGGAATGCCTTTGTTCAAGTAGGTTGGTTAGGAAAGTGGGAGAACAGGAGGGAGACTTAGCTCTGATATAACCCTTAAGCATGTAGAAGCTATGTGAACAGGCACAGGGAAGAAAGAGAAAACATTTCAGAGAAATCCCTATGGGGGCTTGTCTTCACAGTTATCTTACTAAGATGGGTTTTGTACCCTCCCACCCCTTTTTATTCACCAGCAAGGAGACAGAAAAGGACTAGCTAGTGAAATAATAGGAAAGCCAAGAGCAAGTGTGCCCTAGAAGCCAAGTGAAGAAGTTTCAAGGAGATGGCAACCAAATGTGTGCTGTTCGCTTGGGATATAGCCCTCACAAAGCCTACTTCTAGTGAGGAGATTCAGGCAGCAAACAAAAAAATTAAAATTTAGTATGTCAGATGGTGATAAATGCTTTGGAGGAAAATGAGCAGGGTAAAGAAGGCAAGGAATGTGATAGGGTTGTATTATACTTTACATACAGTGTCAGGGAAGGCCTCACTTATAAGATGTGTTTGAGCAGATACCTGAAGGAAAAAGGAAGGCTGACATATCAATTCTGGACAAGACTGTCTTAGGTAAAGGGGGTCCTAAACTTAGGCATATCCAGAAAAGAGCAATGAGGCCTGTGTGGCTGGAGTAAATCCAGTGAGGGAAACGGTGGAAATGAGGTCAGAGAGGCAGTGGGAGGCCGGATCATGGCCTGTGGGGCCTTGTAAGCCATTGTAAGGACATTGGCCATTAAGAGTGACGAGTGTTCACTCCATTGAAAAGCTTAGAGCTGAAGGGTAAAATAATGACTCTGCTATTGTCTTCAGAACAAGAGCCAGAGCAGGGAGACCAGTTAGGATAGTGGAATAACCCAGATGGGAGCTAATGGTGATGGTAGTGGAGGATTTGAGAAGTGGTTAGATTGCCGATATATGTTGAAAGTAGACTTGTCAGTATTTGTTGATGGATTGGATGTGGGGTGTGAAGGAAGGAGAGCAGTCTGTGTTTCACAACTTTTATAGAATAGTGCTTCGATTTACTGAGATATAGAAGATTGTGGAAGGAGCAATTTGGGGGCAGATTGCATGAAGGTTAGGGATTTGAAGTGACTATTAGACATCTGGGTGGACAAGTTAAACTGTCAGTGGATATACAAATATGGAATTCAGGGAAGAGGCCTGCACAATAAATTTGTGAGTTGTCAGCCTATAATGCTACTTAAAGTCTTGGGAATAGATGAGATCACTTGTGGGGGGTGGGGGTGTAACTTCTGAAGAGGACTGAGCCCCGGGGACATGACAACAATTAGAGGTTGGGGAGTTAAGAAAGAACCAGTAGTGAGGACTGAGAATAGAGTCTTGGATTTAGCAACATGGAGATCTTTGGTGTGCTTTAAAAGAATAGTCTCAATAGAGTGGTGGGGTGAGTTCAAAATAAAATGCAAGGGGAAGAATTGGAGATAGTGAGTGTAACTTCTTTCAGGAAGTTATGCCATAAAAGGCAGCAGAGAAGTGGGGACGTAGCCCGAGGGAATGTGGCTACTGAGGTTTTTTTTTATTAAGGTTAGAGATATTAAATCCTATCTCTGCAATGCAGTATCCTAATGGATCCAGTACAAAGGGCAAAATTGATAATGCTGGAAGCAGAGGGAGGAACTGCTGTAGCCATGTTCTTGAGTAAAGGTGGTCTTACATAGAAGTGTTGACAGCTTATTCTTCAGTAGTAACAGAAGAGAAGATAGAGTATACAAATACAGATGCAGATGGGGGGTGGTAGGGTCTTGTGGAAGTTATCTTTGCTTATGTTTCTCAGAAAATAGGAAGCAAAATTGTCACCTGACATGTTATTGAAGAGAGGAACAGCTACTGAAGAGAGGATAAGTTATGAAGCTATTTCTAGAAATGCAGAGAACATGTGGACTAGAAAATTATAGTAGGATTGTTGGGCAGCACCAAGGGCCTACTTTAAATGATTGATCATTAATTTGAAGTGATACCAGTCAGCATGGTTGTGTGTTTTCCTCCAACCTGTTCTGCTGGGCAAGTGCAGGTATGGACAGAGTTGGCAGAGAGAGAGATTTACCAGTATTACAGTTTTGCTAGGTGAATAGGACTGACGAAGGGCAGGCCAAGAGTGGAAGTTTATGTAGAGAACAATAAAACAATGGACATGGACTCTAAGCTGAGTAAAGGAGAAAAGGAAACACATGAGGTGGATGAGAAGAAGTAGTAGGCTCCAAAACTGTCATTCTTTATTGGATCAAGAATTTGTTGTTGTTAGAGTTCTATAGGGAGTGAGTGGGAAAGAGAGGAGGTCATAGTTGAGGAGTGGGGGATGCTGGAAATTGAAATTATGACATAGATGCAATTATAGTAAAGATAAGGTCAGAGTATAACCAAGAAAGTGGATGGCTGAAGTAAGGTAAAGGACACCATGGAATAAGAGGTCAGGGAACTGAGAGGCCAGGATATTGAAATGGTCATCATATGGATATTGAAATCACCAGGTTTATAAAAGGAGTAATGTCCAAAGGAGTAATAATGAGCCAAGACATCTTTAAGCAGTGAGGGTGAAAGACCTGGAGGCAGGCATATGGTGGTTTGCAGACAGCTGCAGCAAGGAGAGGTAGGTATTACAGTCAGAGAAAATTATACCAGACTGGCCATGATGGAGTAACATGAACTGGATTTATCCTTCCATCTTACACAGCTAAAAACAAAAAACAGAAAATCAAAATATATGAAACTAAATAAATTTGAAAAACAAAACAAAATATATGAAACAATGGTTTTCAGACATTAGACAACAGGCAGGGCAAGACAGTGATTGCTTCAGTTTACTGCCTGGAGAGAATATTATAGGCAGCAGCACAGATATGTGAGCCCAAACAGAGCCCAGCAGTTTTCCTAAGTTGAGGAGATAGAGGTGAGAATTCAGAGAGGCCGACATAGCTAGCTAGAATGCTTAGGGCAGAATACCAGAGAGGAGGAAGCTTCACAGAGAGAGTTCCTTTTCAGTTTTCAGCTGAGCATTGATCAGCAGATACATGTTAGGAAATTACCCAGGACTGGAGAAAGGACCACCAAAAAGGAGCAGTAAGAATAATTCCCAAAGTTCACACAAGGCTGGGAATAGTTCACATTCCCAACAGCTTGAATGGAAAAACCTCTGCAAACATACTACATATGTTGAAAAAGATAGAAGAAAGCATGAGCATGTTAAGGAGAGACAAAGAAAACATGAACCAACATTGAACTTGTAGAGATGAAAAATGTAATTAGTATCTGAGATGAAAAAAAATATATGGACAGGATTTAATAGCCATTAGACATTACAGAAGAAAAGATCAATGTAAAAAAAAAAAAAAAAAAAAAAAAAAGATCAATGTGAACTGGAAGACATAGCAATAGAAAATATCCCTGATGGAACACAGAAATGAAGAGTAAAAACAAACAAACAAAAAACCATGAATATCAGTGAGCTGTGGTACAATTTTAATTGGCATAATATACATGTAATTGGAGTCTCAGAAGGAGAAGAGTGAGGTAAGGGGGGAGGGCATGGAGTGAGATGGGGTAGTGCAAAAAAAAAAAAATCAAAGAAGTGATAACAGAAAAATTTCCAAATTTGATATCTATAAACCAACAAATATAAGAAATTCAAGAATCCCAGCAGAAGAAACATGATGAAAATGACACCAAAGCACATCATAATAGTATTGCTTAAAACCAGTGGTAAAGAGAAAATCTTAAAAGTATAGACAGAAAAAGACTGAGGAGCTCAGGGCAAAGAGAATAACAATGATCTGGAAGTGGCAGGGGAGCGGTGCCACTCAGGTGAGAGGTTTCAGTGACAGTAAGAAAGTGGAGAGTTGGTTGGAAGAGCTTGAGAATGTAGGGATTCCACTGATTGGAACTGAATGCTCCAGGAGGCATAGTGGGAAGGTTTCAGAAGTTGGGGTGGTGGCAGAGATGAAGTTAGATTGGGGGATGCAATGAAGCAATACTGGGATAAAGATAAACTGAATCTCGAATCTCTCGTGTCTGATGTAAACAGGAAAAGCAGGCATGATGGGTTTAGTCTTGATAGTCTCCAAGGTGGATTGGGGTGTCAAAGCTGTAGTGCGTAGGGAGAAGGAGGTCTTTCCAGGAGTAAACAGAGCTCGTCTTCACTCTGACTGATAAAAGTGTGGAGCCTGGGGAAGAATGGTCTTACCAGGTGAACTTTATGTCTGTAGCTTATTTTCCACTCTTCTGTTGTGGGTGGGTGTGTATGACACACACACATCCTGATTCTTTAGGCACCTGTTGTGGAGACTTCCATTCCTGTACCCAATGGGTACCTGGCAAAAGGAGTTATCTCATACATTGAAAGGAAGCTTCCTGCAGTGTCTGGATGCCATGTTTGAACAGAAATTAATTTTGTTTGTTTTTCTGACATTTTTCTAATAATACTTTTTATCAGATGGTTTTTGCATTCATATCCTAGTACTATAATGCCTTGGGGTCTATTTCTATAAATGTCCTACATGTGTCATAAGCCTATTTTTCTGGGGTCCTTATACCTCTCCTCCCTGGGTGAGTTGATAGCTTTTTGATTACATGGAGTTATAGAGTCATGCCTTGCCAAATATGAGTGACATGACGAAAGCATTCTCTTCAAGATCGATTGTCAACTGGAATGGATTAAGCAGTACTTGGAAACTATTAAAAATGTGCAGGAAAGCCAACAGTTGTAACTGTGAGGTTGCTTTAATGCAGCTTTTTACAACTTCTTCATTCTTAGAAGTTTATATTAGCTGTTATATTGTCATATATTTGATAAAAAGCATAATTGACTAGAAAAGTGTGCTAGCTTTCAGCAGTTATGATAGGAAGCCTGGTTATTGGGACCATATGGGCTATACCAATGCCCTAATGCTCGCTTTGTGGCTGCTTACCTTAATTACAAACAAAATCTTTAGAAAAAAATAAACGTCATGTAGAGCATAAGCCTTATAGTCCCACATCTATAAAATTCTATTCAATATCTCATAGGATACCCAGTATAACCTTATAAGAACAATGTTTTATCAATTTTAGGATATATATGACTGTGTATGTACTTTTCATTAATGGCACTCTATTTTCTGTGGCTATAATGTAGTTTTAAAATCTGTTCTTTTAGTAGAAGCCGTATATGAACAGTATGTACACATTACTTGTTAGAAGCACGATTCTCTATGGTATTTCTTCTGCCAAATTGTATTAATCATACTCAGATTATATAAGAATATTATAAAGTTAACTCAGTTCATATCACAAGTTATCCTCAGTGTAGCATGTGCATGCCTGATCTGGATCTCATTTATTTCCTTGCTCTGTCCGATCTGCATAATTATACTTTTGTTGACTTTCAATTTCTTTCAAGCAGAGAAGCCCTTTGAAATCCGAACATTATATGATGTTGATGGGAGGAGGGGGAAGAGGGAGGGGTGAAAGGAGACATTGGTAAAGGGACACGAAAATCAACTTACTGTATACTGATAAAGTAAAATTTAAGAAAAAACAAAAAACAAAAAAAGAAATCCAAACATTTAACCATCTACCCTCTGCAAAGAGAAAGAAAACCCTAGAAAAAAGGAAAAATTGTGTTAATCAGTGTAAGTCTATTCTCTGTGTGAAATGGTTTCAAGGTAATGTTGGATTTGGGAGAAATTTGAAGGAATGTGGCCACCTTTGCCATAGACAATATAAGCCACGTGTGGGATCTCACAAACAGTAAGATAATATTAGTCTGGTATTAACAGAAGTGTAGCATTCCAGCAATAGGAAGATACAGTTCCATTATATTTTTCTGCCATAGCTAGAATATTGTATCTATTTCTGTTTACCTTGTTTGTATATTTTTATTTTTGTACTCTTATACTTTCTTTTGCCCTATTATCCATGTGACTGACCATTGGCACACATTTTCAAAATAATTGATCATATTTGGAATACAAAATAAAAAGCTATCTGATCCACATTGTCTTCTAAAGTTCTGAGCAATGCTTTTTCTTTCTTTCTTTTTTTTAAACAGCATCATTCTATAAGTTGTGAAAACCATTGGATAAATCAAGGAAAATTAAAAGACCATTATTGTATTAATATTCAGAGAGTCCTAAAGGGCCATTTCCTATGACCCTGTAACAAGTATTATCTTGTCCTGATTTCAAGATAAAATGTGTAGTTGGCCAGTTGTTATTTTTGAGAAAACTTAAAGCAATAATCTGTCACTATACTTTTTAGGGATAGTTTAGAGTTTTTTAATTAGCAGCTTGCATTTGAAAATTAGAATTTTTATGTTAGAGATATACAACTAAAATACCTAGTCTTTTAAAATCATTTTCTATATTTTTTAGTATTATATCTGAACAAAAAACAGTCTAGATGTCCATTGTGAAAAATTAGAGCTAATAGAACTTCTTCCTCATCCTTGATATGATCATTCCAGTTTTCTATTAAAGTTAGAATAATTTCATTTTCAGCATGTAGGTTTGGTTGTTGTTGTTGTTTTTTTATATTGGGAGTTATAGAGAAAAGCCATAATATTAGAATATAATAGTATGATTTAGTTAAAAAAAAATTATTCTTAACATTGGACTTACTTAAGAGAAAATAGAAAATAAGATAAATGTTTTTGTTTCTTTTTAGGTCTTCGGGTAACTGTGCTTCTGACATCCTTCCTTATGGTGTTGGGAACTGGTCTAAGATGTGTACCTATATCAGACTTAATACTTAAAAGAAGGTAAATCCTATAAATAACTTTAAAATTTTTCCCCACATTTTTCTCTTTTGAGTATATTATATGTTTGCTTATAAGGCTTTTAGTAAACAGTTTCATTTTTAAGAAGATCAGTAGAGGATCATATTTATAGAAGCATTTGTTTTTTTTAACCTACATGATGATTAACTCAATGGACATTTATTCATTGTCATATGGAAGACACTATACTAATTGTTACGGAAATAAAAAAACAAGTTAATCTTCATGCTATCTAGGAGCTATAATAACCATGAGAAAATAATAGTATAACATGCTACATATATAATAGTGTAGTTAATGCCATAGAATAGATATAAAATTGTCCCAAGAGACTGAGAGAAGTTTTGTCTGAGGGTTTATCAAAAAGAAGAGTTCACAGAGGAGAGGGTAATTACAGTAGGCATTGAGTGATGACTAGAATTTTGGCAGCTGTAGTCAGGGGAAGGGTATTCCAGGGTGGGCAGACCACAGAAGTGAAGGCACGGAGGCAAGTAAGCATAGACCACTTCTGGGGTGAGTAGGTAGTTTCACTTGTGTACAGCAGCATTTCTGTAACTGAGGTCCATGGATTCATTTCCAGGGGGTACAAGGTATATGAAGATTTAAAAATTTTGTTTTCATTTTGGTTATAATATTAAAAATTATTTTACCAGTAAAATACAATGAAAGACGTTTTCATTGACCAGGATGTCAATTTCTTAAATTAGAGTTTTTCAAGCTGGAGTCCTTGAATGTCAACTTGAGAGCCATTGAGAAATTTTTTCCCTTTCAAAAGGACCCATAAATTACTCAAGTTTTGAAGACACTGGTCTACAGATTAAGGTGTAAGAATGAGATATAATGAGATGAGGTTAGAAAAGGGTAATTGATTATGAAGGATCTTGATGCCATCCTGTAGAATTCTACTTTCCTCACGAGGCAGTTGTGAGCCATGTAGGCTCTTTTTTTTCCCCCCACATATTTACTTTTTATTGAATTTGTCAATGTTAGAGTTCTTGCACTGCCAAAACATGCTTGAGAATTCAAAGAAATGGTACAATGGACAGTCTCATTTATCCATATTGTATATTAAAACTTGATTCATGTGCATTTTGATAATTTCACAGTCTTTTAAAAAGTCATAACAAGTGCTAGAATTTAAATCTGCTGCAGGTCTTCAGATTTCTAGTACAGTATGCCATTAAATAACACCTCCACGTATTCATCTTAGTTCATTCCTCAATAACGTAACACCCAATAAAATCTTGCTGGAAATAAAATGCATACTTTTCAGGGAATATATGTGGTTCAAGGTCCAAGAGATTATTTGTTAAGATTTTTGGTTCCCAAATGAAGTCTTCTGTTTAACCAAGAATCCATTTGTTTCTCATTTAATCATCCCACTTCCCCTTGGCTGGCTCAGTTACTCACCCAAATGTATCAGAAGGTAGGCCACCTGCCTGCCATCTCAAATAATGCCAACATTATTGCCCAGAAGTGGTTGGCAGGTCCTGTCAGGAGAATACTGTAACCCTCTTAGGAGTCTAATTCCTGCACTGACACTTCCATCAAGACTGAATTCCTACAGGAAAGTGCTCCCACATCAGGATAGCTTTACTCACCCATCTGCTTCAATTTATCCAGTAGCAAGTCTGCACCTCCTGCATTTGGCAAAGGGATTCATTACAGAGAAACCCAGACTCTGCCCCAAGTGATCACATACCACCTTGAAATATTTCTATTGAACCACAGACACAAAACTAGGAAATTGCCAGACCATCTTATTAGGTGAAAAGATACTTTTCAGTATTCTTGGGTAGCTTCTTCATGTCCCTTTTAAAGACTAAAAACTACTGGATAGCTTAAGCTGTAATTATTAAAAACAGAAGTGCTATATCACCTGTCTTTCGCCCTGACTCTGCAAAAGAACAACATAAAGACATACCAAAAGGTTGATAATAGAGCTAGCTGGGACAACCACTGCATCTATAGAACACCCAATACCTTAAAATTTAGGGCACAAGTTTGTAATGAATTTTTATTAGAGATCATGCAAGAGCCATAAACTTAAATGGGTTTTAGATGAGGTTTTGCTTACATTGCTTTTGAATTTATAAGGACAGGTCAGTGAATCCCTCAGCCTGAGCAGAAACCATACTCTTTCCAGTGCAGTTTACTGTACATTTTAGACCTGATTAGAGGAGGCTTTAGTAGCTCCTGATGTAGAGCCTCCGGCATCCACTGCCCTTTACATCAAAGGCTATTTGGTAGCTGGCCGGTTAGCACGTTTAGTTAGAGCATGGTGCTGATAACACCACGGCCCAGGGTTTGAGTCCTATACTGGCCAGCCAAAACATAAAAAGGCTATTTGGTTCCACTGTAGGGATTGACAAATTCACAACACATTTCACAATTCTAATGCATATTTCAGTTATATGCTCTGTCAAATAACTTATTCCACCTCAAAGCAAAAAAGGCCTTAATTTGGAACACAGAGAAAGCACTATCCAAATAAAGAAATTACTAAAAGAAAAGATTATTCCCTCCCCCACCATTTCTCGTTCAGTAGACCCAAGTTTGGTTGAATTTAATTTGTATCTCAGAATGCGAGAGTTTAAGTTATAAATCACAGCCCTACACAGAAGATCTGAACACACCAGTTCTTTTGAGAGTGTCATGTTCCAGCAAGTCTAATATAGCTGTAGCCTACCACAGAGTATTCCTTAAGGGTGGAGCACAGGACAGGTTGATTAAGGTCGCTTAAATCTTCATCTTTTGCCGCACATCAGAATTCAGATGGCTGACTTTCTGCATGATTTCTGATAGGAATCCAGTAGAGCTGGTTTCAGGGTTCACATTGACTCTTAAAGTTGTAACCTTCTTATCTAAAAGTTGCAGTCCACATGAAGTTCACAATGAGTGCAGCAAATGTGAGGTAGTCAAGCCTTAGAAAGGCTCAGTACTTCTGGCTTTCTACATGCAGAGGTGGGAGCTGTGTATCGCTGTATATTTCTGGTGGTCCTTGTGCTGTTTTCCTTGTTGTGGTGAACTTGGCCCCAGGAGGCCTATCCACACCACTAGTCACTGGGGTTTCTGTAACAATTTCTGGAGCAAGAGGAGTTTATAGTGGAGCTGATGTATTCCAGGGACCTGAAGATTTTTCTTTACCACCACCACCACCACCTTCTTCCCAGTTATCACCTGGATCTTCTCTCATTTTATTATCATCTTCTTCCTTCTCACTTATTCGCATTGCCTGGACCCTGAGGCCGCTGTAATCAAACTCTTTTTGTTGAGATTCTTTCCACTCATCTTCATCCTTCTTCACTGCCTTGATGATGCCCACAGTCTCTCCAGCACCCAGCCAGGCCACTGTACACACCCTGACAGCCACTATGCCCAGGACCCCACTGCTCCTGCTGGGGCCTACCACCTGGCTGCTCCAGTCCTTCCTCTTCTTCTTGTCCCTCCTGGCAAAGAAGTTTTCCAGGCTCAGCTCCTCCATCTTAGCCACGGCTGTGGCTTCCTTGGCCCAGAAGGGTGGGGCCAAGCGGTGGGCACTGCCCTTGGGACTCCAACCCACTTAGGCTCTTAATCAAAGGAGCAATAGCATCAGACCCATATTAGGTAAACTACTGATTGAGTTATATTGATTGATTATAGGGGTAGAGACTGCTGGTGGGAGACCAGGAAAGATGCAATGAGTGCCCAAGGTGGAGTCATTCTTCTGTTTGTTTATTCATTTATTATTTCATTCATTCAACAAAATTCACTGAGGTCCTACTATGTGCCAAGCTCTCTTCTGGGCACTGGGAATACAGCAGAGAACAAACAGACAAAAATCCCTACTTTGTAGAGTTTCACATTCCAGTTGGGGAGACCAGCAATAAACTAGATAAATAAGTAAAATATATAGTATATGCTATGGAATAAAAAATTAAAATAGGAAAGAATTTGAGATGTCAAGGGAAGGGTGGTGAGATTTCAGAAAGAAGAAACCTTACTGGGAAGATAACCTTTTGGGATAAAAACCTGAAGAAAGTAAACAGGCGACACAGTGTTTAGGAGAAAGCATTCCATTCAGAGAGAAGCTCAAGTGTAAAAGGGGGAGGGGTGGGGCTGGAGCCAAGTGAGAGACTTCATGGGAAGACTGGTTAGAAATGAGATCAGAATAGTTAGGGGTGGCAGAGGTGTGCGACCAGATCCTTTAAGACCTTGTCAACTCCTGTAAGGACTTCAGCTTTTTCTGAGCTCAGAAACCACTGGAGGTTTTGGACTGTGGGGTGCCGTGGCCACAGGCTGCTCTACTGAGAATAGACTGAAGCTGGAGGTCACAGGCATGAATGAATGAGGAGACCAGGTGAGAGATGGTGGTGGCTTGGGCCATAGTGGTGGCAGTGGTGGTTATGAGAAATGGTTAAATTCTGATTACATTTCGAAGGATTTGCTGATGGACCAGATGTGGGGAGTAAGACAAAGAGGAGTCCAGAATGACTCGTTGCTGTGGGAAGTTGTGGGAATGGAAAGGATGGCACAGATGTGAGGGAGAACATGAGGAAAAGAGATTGGAGGTGATATGATTGAGTGGCACTGGAGAGACTCTGAAATTATTGATTCCATTAACAGATGGGGAGTACCAGTGGAGAGGCGACTGTGTTTTAGGACAAGATGTGGACTTTTGTTTGGAACAGAATTTTTCGGTTTCAAGATAAATGTTCACTATTGAATTTTCAAAGTATTTTCTCTTTCTAGAAAATTTAGGGTACACGTGCTTCATATTTTAAAAGGAAGATAGAAAAAATCATTTGGGTTCCTGTGGAAAGCTAGGTATCATTTCCCATCCTTCTGAGTTAGGTTTTAACATATGAGTTTCATTATTGTATGTGAGATGCTCTCAATTTTTCAAACATCCACAGGTTTTTTTTGTAAGCATCTACAGTTTTTAAGTACAAATTTCAGTATAAGCTTAAATTCAACAATGCATTCTTTAAAAAAGCCTATTAATATTTTTGTTAACTTTTCTTCTGTTTTGGATCATCCATACTACTACTTCTCTCCAGTCTTATATCCCTTTATGTTCTTTCTAGATATAAAATTGTAGGAATAATAAAGAGTTGACTCTCCATCTTGATGGAGAAGGTGGTATGAAAAAGAAATAGAACTCATAAGGACATTTAAACAAAGACAGGACAGATAAAGAGAAATAAAGAGCAGAGAGATTGAATCTTTCATAAAAAGTGGGAATAAATTGAATTTTCAATCCTTATATATTCATCTATAATGAATATAGGAATAGTATCCCTTGGAATAGGACTTCATTTGTGTCCATGCAGTATTATTAACAGTGCACTGTGCAGCTGTTGAAATGAAAATGCTACAATTGGAACATGTATTTTCAATTAATAGGTTTGATACAGCACCACTTTTAAGCTTCAGTCTCCATCTGACAAAGAGACCTTTAATATGCATTTGGCCAGCATTGAAACAAAGATTTAGCAATCTATATTTTTCTACCCCTGTTTTACTTGGAGCATCTGACCTAGCCTTCTGGAATGGGTACCCCTGCACACCTGACTTCCTGTATCTCTTGGCTTTCGTAAGTCTCAAAATATGAAAGTAGCAGTTTTCTGACAAGCTCTTCCTAATGGTGTTTTATTTCTGTGTAGTACCAATGAAAATTCAGGAAAAAATTATTTTGCCACTTTTCTCTTATTAACATCATAGATAAATAAGGAACTTTGAATAATGAATTATAAGTCATTTCTTCTTTTATGATCTGGAAGCAAATCATACAAAAAAATTGTAAATGGCATTACTCTATAGTAGTGAATGGCATTATTCTGTAATGTGAAATATTATAATGCATGCCCAGCAAACAATTAAAAAATTTCTGGGCTGGCCAGTTGGCTCAGTTGATTAGAACATGGTGCTGATAACACCAAAGCCCAGGGTTCAATCCTTGTACCAGCCAGCCACTGAGAAAAAAAAAAAATCTAGAGGGTGAACTTATACCTGCCCTTAATCATAGGTGTATCAAGTTATTCTCATAACACATGCCATGTTATCTTTCAATTCAGAGTAATTTTCATTAATGTTAGCAATAGATAACATTTACTAACACGTATAGTAAACTAGCATGTATAGTAAACATTGACTTTCTAGAAATATATTCCATTGTGAAATGCTTTGTAGCTGGCAAAGTTACATATAAAACGATCATAACAAAAAAGATGAATTGTTATACTAAGTGGTTTTGTGACAGCTGCTTAGATGTCTGAAAAAAAAATGAGGAAGACAAACCTAGATCCCTGCCTTATCACTTAAGTAAATTTCAGTTGGATCAAAGACTAAATGTAAAAAATGAACCATACACGTATTAGAGAATGACTGTTTTAAAGAATCTGAGAGTGGAGAAGGCCTTTCAACTAAGACACAAATCCCAGAAGCCATAAAAGAAAAGCTTGATACATTTGGCTACATAAAAATTTAGAATATTTTCATGATTAAATATATTGTAAAACAAAGTCAAAAGACAAGTTAAAAACTGGGAGAAATTTGCAACAATAAGACAAATGGGGTAATTTCCTTAGTTGATAAGAATTCTTTCAAATAAATAAGAAAAATAGTAACTCAGTAGGAAAATGGGTAATGGATATGAGCAAGCAATTACAGAAATCAAAATACAAATGACATGAACTTTTCAGAAAAGATATTCAACTTGCCATCGTAATTAAAGAAATGAAAATTAAAATAACAGATGTCTGTTTACTGGCAAAAGTAAAAAAAGTATGAATGTGCGCTGTTGCCTTAGGTATGGGGGAAAACAGGCATTGCTGATATGTGAGCAGTTTGGGGCATTCTATTTGGAGGGCATTTTGGCAATATCAGATTCAAAATCTACATCTCCTTTAATCCAGTATTTGCACTTACAGAAAATTAGCCAACATAGAAAGCTCTGCCAGTTTGTAAGGACTACCATGTTTGCGCAGCTTTGCTTGTAATAGCCGAAGGCTGGATGCAACCCAGATGCCCTCAACAGAGGACTAGTTATAGTGCAGTCTATAATGGAACAGTATGCAGCTGTGAAAAGGATGTAAAAGTTCTATAAGTGCTGGTATGGAACTATCTCCAAGATATATTGTTTAGTAAAAAGGCAAAATTTAGAACATTATGTTTAATATGATTCTACTTAGAAAAACATGGAAGGGATATATTCCAGTTTTTGGCAAGGACTAATTCTGGAAGAAGCATTACCATTGGTTGTTTCTGGGGAGGGGGCCTAAAGAACTAGAAGTCTGGGTTTTTATTTTATACTCTTCTCTACTCTTGGGAATATTTTTACCATGCACATATGCTACCTTTTTGTTTATTTGTTTGTTTTGTTTTGTTTTATTTTTTTAATTGCTCTTTTATTAATTTTTTTTTTACATTCTAGGATATTGTTGCAGAGCAGTTGGGAAGGAGGGAGAGAGGGGAAAGAGGAATGAAATGTGATGGAAGGAGGAGGAAGCGGGGGTGGGATTGAGGCCTGTGGCACCACCCTCATTCCCACAGGGGAGACCAGGGGGCTTCCAGTGGTGGCTTAGTCATTGCCAGGCAGGCTGGGTACAGATGTCGGGGGGGGGTGTGTGGCAAAAGCCCTCGTCCCCCCACCACCCCAGCTTGGGAACCCAGGACCCTTCTTTCTGCGGCTTGGTGGTTGTCCCTGGGCTGGCTGTGGGTGTCAGGGGGGGCGTGGCCAAGGTCCGAGACCTCACCACTACCTTGGCCCTGGACAGCCCAGGTCGCTTCCTGCAGTGGCTTGGGGGTCATCACTGGGGTGGTTGTGTGTGTCGGGGTGTATGGCTGAGGCCTTCATCCCCCCCTTGGGACTGGTTGTAGATGTCAGGGGTCATTACTGAGGCCCCTAGCCCTCCCCTCTTCCTGGCTTGGTAGCCCAGGGGACTTCTGGTCCTTCTAGGTGTTATAGGTGTTCTTTGGTGAAATGAGACCTTTACTAATATCAAACTTTGTATCTGGTTGCAGGTACTTTGTTTTTTCTTTCAGTTCTGTGTTGCATTATTTGCTGTTCCCACCACTTAAACTCTGTGCTGGAACTAATTTGTTGTCCTTTGCTTACTTCTAAAATGGAGGAACTTCCTGTGGGGACCAGTACTTGAGCTGTGTGGTTGAGCTAAATTGCTGCTTTGCTGCTGATTCCCTGGGGAAGGCTTTTTGTGCAGATCAGGGTTTAATAGTTGACTTTATAGATACTTCTGGGTCTAGTGAAATCTGGTGCACCTGGGTTGTGTAGAAACTCTGATCTGGGCCTGAGTCTTTTCATCAAACTGCACCCCATGCAATTCTATATTCCTGACCAGTCTCCTCTGAGTGGTTTTTGGCTGATTGGGCTGCAGATCAGCTGTCCTTGCTGTCCCATTGTTCTCCCAGTGGACCTCCACAGCCCGTGCTGCAAACACTTCCCATGGGACGGGCTGTGCACTGGTCCCTTGAGATGACTCACTGGCCTTTGAGTGGCTCCTTTTATCCAGTTGTTCTGGCTCCTCACTCCTATGTGGGTCCACAGGAACCCTATTAGTGGTCTTGCTGGCCTGGGGGTCACCAAGGCCCTCTTCTCCACTGCAGCCTCCAAGCAACTTCATCTGAGGGGCACAGCTGTGGCTTCTGCCGGCTCCTGTTCCATGTGTTCAGCAGCTCCAGCCTGGAAGCAGCTGGGGCTTGAAACGTTGGAGCGGTTTTTTCTTTCTCTCATTGTGGCTTCTCCCACCTTCATGCACTCCATAGGTCTCTCCTCCTCTTCCCCTGAGCTCTAGAAACCCCAGCTTGGCTGTCATTGCTTTTTTTATAGTTGTAAATTGGTTGATTTGTGGGAGAGAGTGACGGTGGGGACCGTCTGTTCCTCAATCTTGACTGGAAGTCCCCATATACTACCTTTTTGACTGAAAGCACTAGTGAGGTAAAACTAAAATGACCACATCAGAGCTTCAGTAATGAGAATAAGAAAAGACAAGGAAGGGTTGTATGTAAATTTCTCCAGTATGGAAATGTAGACCTTCTGATGTGGTAAGGAACAATCGGTAGATTTAAGAACTAAGATTCTTCTCTGTGAAATACATAATATTCAGATTCTCGTAGATCAGTGTTTTTAAAAATATGACCCAGAGACTACCTGCTTATTAAAATACAGATCCCTGGGTCCCACTCTCATCCTAGTCAATTAGGCTCTGGGGTGAACCCTAAGAATGAACAGTTTTAACAAGCTCTTGTGGTTAATCTTATGCTCATTTAAGTTTGACAACTCCCCCATTAGGCACATAGCACCTTCACTGTAAATAGTAATTAATTGAGCAAATTGCATTGTGCTTGTCCGTCCCACAATATAATCACATTATATATATACTTAGTGTCTTATTTTAAAGCAGATTAGGTTAAGCCTTTAATAGTTCTATTTGCCCCAGTTTGACTCTTAAAACTCCAGGGGTCGGGTTTAATGGCTGTATTTTTACAAGGTGGTCAGATGGGCTTCAGATAAGAGTGAGTGGTAAGAGAGTGTAACCACTCATGATAATCATTTAACAGGGGAAAAAGGGAGTGAAAAAGGTGTGCAGGGCTGGCCGATTAGCTCGGTTGGTTAGGGCTTGCTGCCCATAGCACCAAGTCAAGGGTTTGGATCCCTGTACTGGCCAGTCGCCTCCTCTCCCCACCCCCCAAAAAAAGGTGTGTAAAAATTATCTTTAGAGCTTTGGGAAAACTTTTTCTCCCCTTTTTTGTCTTTAAGTCTGTCGAAAAAACAAACTGTTTTTCCTCTGCTCTCACACCACAATCGATACAGGAGACTTCTGTGACCAAATGCGTGGGGGTTTTTCCCCACACACCAAGCAAGGAATCAGTCCTTCAGTGGACAACAGCAGGGTGTCCTCTAATTCAGTTCAATTCCGACACTGTCTACTGGGAGGTAGCATTAGATCCCAGGGTCAAGGACTCCGTCCCATAAGACTGCCCCCACTTGTGATGCCCCAGGGTATTTTGCCTGTGCTTCTAACCAATAGGCTATAATTTGGGGTTCCCACAGCTTCTTCCTTGGGTTCCATTAATTTGCTGAGCGGCTCACAGAACTTAGGGGAACGCTTACTTACATTTTCCATGTTATTAGAAAGGATATTATAAAGGATACAGATGAAGAGATGCAGAGGGCGAGGTGGGGGGAGGGGTGCGGAGCTTCTGTGCCCTCCCCGGGTGTGCCACCCTCCAGGAACCTCCACATGTTCAGTTATCCAGGAATTCCCAGAACCCTGTGCTGTTGGGGTTTTATGGAAGCTTCATTACTTATGCATGATTGATTAAATCATTGGTGATCAACTCAACCTTTAACCCCTTTCCCCTCCCCAGAGATTGGGGATTGGGACCGAAAGTCTCAACTCTCTAATCCTGCCTTGGTCTTTCTGGTGACTGGTCCCCATCCTGAAGCCTAGGGGCTGCCAGCCACCAGTCAACTCATTAGCATAGAAAAAGACACATTACTTTGGAGATTTCCAAGGATTTTAGGAGTTGTATACCAGGAAGTGGGGGACAAAGACCAAATATATATTTCACAGAATCACATTGAGATATGGCTATTTCTCAGACATTTTTTCCAAGGGCCCACAATGTCATATATGAATTTTTTATTTACTTTTTTCTTGTTCAATATATCATACATATGTAGAAATACATAAAACATACAGTTTAGTGAAATAATCATCAAGCAGATACCCATGTACCATTACCCAGTTTAAAACTTCAGAAGTCCCCTGCATGCCCCTTCCTGATGATAATCTTCCCTCCTGTACGTCATCACAATCTTGAATGTGGATAGGATTTTCAGAGTACACTGAGTTGAAAGTCAGTATTAATATATTCAAAATCTATTGCAAATGTCTATCCATTCTTTTCTTTGAAATAAGGATTTACCTCAGGTTTTTCTTCTCTTAATACTAAAAGGAACAAACAATTAAAACTCTATTTTATTAGCAACAAAATGATTATAGGAACAAAATAGATAGGCCAGAAGCAGATGTTGATAATAATTTAATATATAATAAAAACCATAAGTAAGTAGTAGTATTAAATAATTCATATTTTATTAAATGTAGGTTTATCTAAGTGTTTTGGCAAAATGGTTACGTATTAAGAAAAGAATTGAATTCTTTGCATCACACATTAAAATATATTCCTGATGGATTGGAGAGCTACATATTTAAGATGAGACAGGATAAGAAAAAATTAATCTTATCCCGAAAGAGATTGCTTTTTTCCAAGCATAATAACAATGAAAAAAATCACAAAGGGAAAGATTCGTGATTAGGGTTAGGCTAACATTTTAACTACTTCAGCGTTTTGAACCTGTATGCTTCAAAACAGATCATTAAATTAAAACACAAACTGGGAGAAATATGTGTTGCAAATATGATAGGTAATTTGTAAATGATATATAAATATATTAGCATTTTTGAAAATTGAATGGAAAAATGGATATAATAAACATACCTAAATGTTGATTCCCAGATTTCATTATTTAAATTCATAATTCAACAGTCAACGTTTATTGACAGCCTATGAACATATTAGTCAAGTGCAGGCTAAGCAGTGTGACAAAGAGACCAAAGATACAGAGGCTCAAAAAAACGTTTATTTTTCTCTCAAGGGACAGTTTAAAAGACAGTGGGTTATTTAAGGCAGGTAGGCAGCTCTCTTCTATCAGGTTCTCCAGGGACCTAAGTTCCTTCTCTGTTGTTGGTCCAACATCCCTTAGAGTGATATCCTTGTCCCCATGGTCGAATCTAGCTCATTATTCTGCCATTGTAACCCACAGGAAGGGGAGCTAGGACATCCAAGGCAAGTGACTGCATCATTAGGTGATGACTCAGGTTGTATGTAACATTTCTGCTCATGTCTCATTGGTACAGACTTATCACATGGCCACACCTTTTTTGCAAGAGAGCTTAGAAATGTAGCTCAGCCGCCATGTACCCTGTTAAAACTCAAGGCTGCTATAACAAAAGAAAGAAAGGGTGGATAGTTAGGAGAAAGTAGTCTCTGCCATCGAAGGCTTCCATGTATCCATACCCCTGCAGAGAACATATTCATCCTTCTTCAAAGTAGAAAACCTAAAGTCCTGTCCAATTATTGCATCCAACTCAAAATCTGGAATCTCTGGTTTCTATCAGGTCTTTGTGGTTCTCTGGGAGTAACTCCTTTCATTGTCCCATGTGGCTTTTGGCTTTGTCCTCCAGTCTTTTTGTCCGTTATCTCAGTGGCTATACCCGAAGTTGGGTGCTATGCCCTTTTTGGGGGCTACACAGCTTTCACATTTCACTTTCTGCCTGGTTCTGATTTGGGGACCTAAAGGTTGCTTTAGGGACCAAGCAATCTTAAACTATTGTAGAACTGTTTTGTACAATCTTGGCAGTATACTTCCCTTCAACACTTAGTAGTCTTCTGACCTATTTATATCAAGTAGGTTCCATGTAAATGTAGCCACACCAAAAGATTTTTACTTCTGGTTATGTTTCTTACACCTGTTGAATCTCTTTCTTTCTCTACCAGCTTTTGTGCTCAGCCCATCCCTGTTCCCACAATTTAGTGGTGACTACTGTGAAAAAAGTAGGCCTGCGTAGGAAAATAACACCATTCACCTGATCTCTGCTGCTAGACAAGCTCTGAAAGACATTTTATTTCTTGCCATTTGGGTTCAGAAGCAACGTGAAGCTTTAAATTCCTGGATTCTCATCAATTTCGATTTTAGGCCTCAGGCAGAGAGAAACTCTTAGCAGAGCTCTTAACTCTTCCATCCATGCTTGCAAACCAGCTAACCCTTGCCTGACTTTATCAGCACCGCACTCTCCCGAGTGAGCCATGGGCCAGCCCTTGCCTGACTTTATATCTGTCTTACAGTGCCATCCTAAAATCAGCAAGGGGCAGGAAACACAGAGTAATGTTCTGATGTTTTCCCAGCCAGCTCCAGGTTATCACAAGCAGTGGTTTTCCTGTGGCTCACAAATCACTTACCTTTTCAGCCTATAGCCTAACCATTGAGTCAGTGGTTAACCTGCTATAATAAGGAGACCCAAAGATAGAATGGCTCAAACAAGATAGTATTTCTTATTTAACAGTCCAAGGTTGGCAGGTGGCTCAGGGCAGGTAGGCAGTTCTGATTTACAAGGTCATCTAGGGACCTAAGCTCCTTCTATCCTGTTGCTCCCTTAGGGAGATGACCTTGACAGTACAGTTGACAGCCAGTTCATTGGCACTATAGTCCTATTTCATCCCACAGGAAAAGGGAGAGCAGAGAGAGAGCAGTTGACCTTGAAGTCCTCCCACTCTAATCTCATTGGCCCAAACTTAGTAACAAGGCCCCAGCTAGCTATAAGACAGGCTTAGAAATGTAGACTGTAGCTTACCCTAGCAAAAACTTGGGGTGCTCTATATGTAAAAGGAAAATAGAATGGATATTGGGGGATAGTTAATTGTCTTCACCACAGGCAAATTGGCTACCTATGTGGGAGAAAAAGAGCATTTTGTATCCTCACCTCATACTGTGCATCAAAATAAATTCAGATGAACTAAACAGTTAAATCTTTAGCTGAAAAACAATATATGGGAATATTTATCTGATCACAACATGGGAAAGATTTTTTCTGACCATGAAAATAAAGGAAAAGCATAAAGAGAAAAATTGATACATCTGACTACTTACAAATTGCTAAATTTTTGCTTCAAAAAAATAGACCAACTAGAAAAAAATATTTGTCAAAATAAGAGAAATAACAGGTAAACAATTAGATAAGTATATAAAGCACTCATTCAAAATGAGAAATACTGCAATATACAATTGTTGGTTTTTCCCCACCAAAACTCATGTTGAAGTTTAATTGCCAGTGTGTCAGTGTTGGGAGGTGGTACCTAGTGGGAGGTGTTTGGGTCATGGATCTCCACCCAACGGGGTGGCTTGTTGCTGTTCTGGCATTAGCCAGTGGGTGGATTCTTGCTCTCAGGAGACAGAGTGGACTAGTTCCTGTGAGAGCAGGTTGTTACCAAGGGAGGACCCT
Source organism: Cynocephalus volans (assembly GCF_027409185.1). Lineage (NCBI taxonomy): Eukaryota > Metazoa > Chordata > Mammalia > Dermoptera > Cynocephalidae > Cynocephalus > Cynocephalus volans. The sequence continues at coordinate 122,786,248 of NC_084460.1, read as the reverse complement.
CTTTGTGTTTGGCCCCTTTGCATGTGTCTGCTTCCCCTTTGACCTTCCACATGTTGTGACATGACACAAATGCCCTCACCAGAAGCCAGGCAGGTGCCAGTGTCATGCTTCTTGGACTTCCCTGCCTCCAGAATCGTGAGCCAAACAAACCTCTGTTCTTTATAAATTGCCCAGTCTCAGGTATTCTGTTATAGCAGCACAAAATGGGCTAAAACATCAACTGACTTTGAAATAGGGAGATTATTCTGTATTATCCAGGTAGGCCTGATGTAATCACAAAAGTCCTTAAAAGAGTGACAGAAGAAGAAATCAGAGAAGGACTCAAGCTGCAGTTGCAGGCCTTGAAGATAGAGGAAGGGGGCCATGAGCCAAGGAATACAGACAGTTGCTAACAGCTAGAAAAGACAAGGAAACAGAATATCTCCTAGACCGTCTGGAAAGGAATACAGCCCTGCCAATAACACCTTGATTTTACCCCTAGAGACTCATATTCGACTTCTGATTTACAGAACTTTAAGGTAATAAATTTATGTTGTTTTAACTACTAAGTTTGTGGTAATTTGTTACGGTAACAATAGGAAACTAATACACCAAGGGGTGTGTGTGTTTTTAAATAGTGATACTCAATGCTTATGAAGCAGGCATTGTTGATCACTACTGACAGGAATGTAAATTACTACAAACTCTTCTGAAAAGTAACTTGGGAGTATGTCTCATAAGGCCTAAAATCTAAAATGTTCGCACACTTTGACTTACCGACCCTAAAGAAGTACATTTGTCCCTTGAGCAGCACAGGTTTGAACTGTGCAGGGCTACTTATATGTGGACTTTTTCAATGAATGTACACTGCAGTATTGTTAATGTATTTCTCTTATGAGTTTCTTAATAACATTTTCTTTTCTCTAGCTTACTTTATTGCAAGAATTGTAAGAATACAGTATATAATACATATTATATGTAAAATATGTGGTAACCAACTGTTTATTTTATCAGTAGGGCTTCTGGTCAACAGTAACGTTTTTGTGGGGCCAAAAATTATATGCAGATTTTCAACTGCACAGGGGGTCAGCACCCCTAACCTCCGCAGTGTTCAAGGGTCAACTGTAATTTGGAAAGTGGCTAATATTTGCATACAAAGATTGTTATACAAGCATTATTATTAGCAAATAAGTTGTTGGAAACAACTTAACTACCCAACATTAGGAAAATGGATAAATGAGTTTTTCTGCATCTGTCTAATAGACTATCACAAAATTCTTAACAATTGTGATTATAAAGAGTCTTTAGTGAAGTGAAAAAATGCATGTGATAGACTTTTAAGTTAAAATGATATAGTGCATAAAACTGTATATTCAATATGATATCTGTGATTACCTGGGCTAAGTATTGATTGAGAGAGAGATGCGTTGGAAAAAAAACTGGAAAAAAAAAAAAGACTGGAAAATCAAAATATTAGTACTGGTTGTCTTAATTGAGGTATTGAATTTGTAGGTGATTTTTTTCTTCTTTTTTTCTTCTCAAAATTTTCTACTGTGAGTATGCATACTTTTAAAGTAAAAGGGCAAAATAAAAGTTATGAGACAAGAAAAAATGTATGAGAGAAAATGGGGGGAGGTATACATCTCTCAAACCAGGACAAAGTCCATTTTTCCCTGCCAAGAGATTATCAAATTTGTCCCCAATAAAAATCCCGTGATATAGATAAAGTATATTTGGAGAAACTGAAACAGAAAGAAAATAAGTGATTCACCAAAGATTATACAGTTGATAAATTTAGCTGAGTCTAGAAGATGAGTCCTCTAATATCTAATCCAATATTCTTTTTACTGTGTTTTTTTATGTACTTTCTATAACCAGTACCTGGTAAGTTATTTGCTTCTTTAGGGCCAAGACTGTAATAACTCATCTTTATATTCCCTTTAGTGTCTAGCTGCAGGTGCCTTGACCAGATATTTTTACCTGAAACATAATTGGCCAAAATCACTTAAGGATACAAAAGTAAAACAAATTTTCATAGAACTAAACTTGAGGCTATGATAACAACGTCTTTGGAAGGCTTGTTACTTTCCTGTCATCATCTCTATTTCTCCTTTTATAACTTCCTTTTTCTTGTAGTTGATTCATAACATCTCTGGCCCTTTTAATTGCCCTGTCTTTTCTTGGGCTAAATAAAGTAAAACTGTTTCTAGCACTTTTGCCATTTTCAAGAAATCCTATAACATATGAGTTCATTTTAATGTGAGGTGATTAGGAATTGGGAGAAAGTTTCTGAACTGTTGGCATATTGAGTCTTAGAGGTAAGCATTTTTATGGATTCTAAATTGTTTCATGTTAAAGACATATAAAATTTAAGTTAAGAATACTGGACTTTCACTGAGTTTCTAAAAAGCCAACTCTGTAATGTTATTATCAGTGATAGTCATAATAAACTAGCCATTTATAAAGTGGGTCTGTGCACAGAAAAATATGCCAGGTATTGCATGCCTTTGGACATAAGAACCTTGGGTTATCTTAACAATCAATGATATTTATTATTACTGTTACTAATAGAGAACCTTCAGAATGAGATCATGTGGGAGAGTAGAGAGGTTTGTGAACTGATAAAATCATTTCTGATTTTGATTTCTAGTCCTTGCTTAGCCATTAACTAGTTATATGATGACTGGAGCTTCCTCGTTTTTAGAGAAGTGAAAGTTATAAAATCATAAATGTGACTTTAAATGTGTTATTAATCTTTCTGGAAGGGGGTGGGTTATCTGGGTGAGGTCTGAAGTCTCTTCCAGCTATAAAAATCTTTATTCCTCAGACCCTGTAAAAAATTTTTTAAAAATATTTTAATTCTAAAACATCATATCCTAAGTAGAAATAATTTAGGAATCATAGATATTCATTCCAGGATGTCTGAAAGCAAAAGGTTAGAAACCAGAATTTCATTAAATGCAAACTGAAGTGTCAAGTACATCAGAAGACATGAACTATATAGATCTTCAGTTTGAACTTCAGCTATTGGCATTTGTTTGAAGCTATGGTATATTGAGATATATGAAAAGGAAAACAGCTTTGTGCAGCTGTGTACAAATGCCATCCCACATGACACTGCAGGCCTTGTCCTCTCTTTGGGCACTAGAGGAGGGCTGTAGGTGCCTAGAGCAGCGCAGGTCTTGGCAGGACCCATGGTGGAGGCCACATTGGGTCCTCTCCTAGGCCTCCCACAGGCTAGCAAGCCTCAGCAGTACTAACACTAGTGGGCAGTACCCAGTCTCCCTAGTCTCCACCATCATGGCTCTGCCAATGCAGGAGAAACTCCAGATCTTTAATCTAATCCTCTCAACCTGCTAGAAACATTCCCCTCTCACTCATTTTTCTACCTGGCTTGTGGGGATGAGATGAAACAGGCTCCAGAAGTGGGCAGAATTGAGTAAGGATTAAAAAAAGGAAAAGGGAAAATGAAAAAGACTTGAGGGAGAAGGGAAGAAAAGGGAGCTTGGGGGGCAGGAGACAAATCAGGAGAGGAAGTTAAAGAGTCAGTGTGCAGGGATGAAGGGGAGGCAGCACACCTCGCCCTGGGCAGATCTCTCGCAGCGTGACCTGCAGAGCTGCAGAAGAAAGGCAGTCCCCTGACTGTGAGGAAGCAAGAGTCAGACCCCTTGAATTAACTGGGCGACCTGCGGGGACAGCTCCCTTTCTGCCATCCCCCTGAGGTCCACTGTGCTGGAGACAGTAATGTCACATTGGCCTGGCTTTCACCACCCTCAACATCTTTTTTTCTAAAAGCCTAATTTCCAGAATATTTGTGAATCACATTGTTTTTTTGTTGCTGAAGTTAAACTTTTTAAAATTTATAAATGAAATTGATCTGGTACATGCATTCGGATAGCTTTGTGAGGTTTAAACACAGTGTAGTTGTATATTTCAGTGACTACATGTCCCCGTACTTGGTTCAGACCTTGCGTTCTCAAGAGCATTCACACTGCCTTCGCACTTTGTGAGTGAGGCACTCGGGGATTTAGAAGCCATGGTCCTGACCTACAAGGAACTTAACTTTTACTTGGCAGCACAAAGCTGAGGCATGCAATGACAACACAAAAATGAACATTAAATTATGCAATTGACTTCACTTTACTGAAGATTGTGAATCACGTCTCTTGTTTTTCTGTGTTGTTTTTAACCATCAGCCCAGATCAATAGGTATTACTTCCTGAAAGCCAGCTTCTTTCCCAAGTGCTTAGCAAGCACTGGGACAATCATAAGTCACATTTTATCTTAATGTGTGAAGGCAGAGACACTTTTCAGTTCAGACTGTTGACTTGAGCTTGGTGTTTTTTCTTTTCACTTTGCCAAGTTTATATACCTAATTTTTGTTCTTGTATCTGTTTCTTACTCCTAGAATGACTAGTATGTGCACATGCTGCACAAGACCTCAGACACAGGCCTTGCAGCAGGCCTCTTTCCCAGGCTGGCTCTTCCTAGGGCAGACTGCAGTCCTGGTGTGTACTTCCTAAGCAGTAGCTAAGGGACAGCTGTTGGGAAGGGGATAGATGGAGCTTACATGGAATTTGGACCTTTCGCTCCACGTGCATACACTTGAAGCCTCTGATGGTATAGACTGAGCCAGAGGTCAGAAAAGAAGTAATACGTGCAGGAACCTCCCCCCTGTCACAGGCCACACAAGCATTAGGGGCAGCCTAATTATTGTCTTCTTTTTCTTTATATTCCTGGTACAGTGCTGGTAGGTGACTCTTCAGCTACTCTTAGGGATTCTTAAGGACAAGGGCTTTAGCTTTGTATTTTTGTGTTCCCATGTGCCTATCACAGTGTCTGTCCAACACACAGTGAATATGCAATACACATTTGTTGAATTAAGTAATGAATGCAACTTATATTGAACATTTTATAATTATCTCATCTCCTTTATTGTCATTTTAAAGAGTTTATGGTAATGTTTGTATGATTTTATGTGTTAGGGCCAGCATTTTTACATAAAAACATATCTCTAACTTTGTATTACCATTAAATGTGAAAATTAGACATATATAAAACAGAATTTTTACAAATTCATTTCCTGCAATGAGATAAGTTAATGGCAGAAGGCAGAAAATAGTGTTGGGTAAGCATGAAAATCTTTTATTTAAAAAAATTTTATTTTGTTTCATAGGATTCACAAGGAGAAAATATTGATATTACAGATTATTGTAGCATCACAGTCACCAGGACAACAGTGCTTATGACCTGTTATAACATATTAGTAACTGCCAAGCCCTAAGGGACTCTGGATACAAGTGTGAGAAGGAGCCAAACTAAGTTCTGGAAAACTAAAAGATGCTGGGAAGAGTGGGACTGAGTTTATCTGCCAGGTTTCTCATGAATTCTGAGGGTAACCCCAAGATCAGTAGGCCCCAGATCTCCTACTGAGCTCGTTTGTAAAGTGTGTGAGTGATGACTTTTGATGTAAAGAGTGTGTGAGTGATGACTTTTGAAGCAAAAAGCATATAATTATTTTAAATTAGAGTAATTTTTAAACACCGCAGTAGCTTGTTTTAACTTTATGACAGAAGTTTATATGCGGTATGTTGCCCCTCCCTCTCCAAAGTTCAGTGACTTTTAAAGTGAGAACCCATCTGAAACGTTGCCAGTACACCTTCTTTGGATGCTGCTTTAGCACATTTACCATGTTGTAGTGAGAAATATTCTGATCTGAGAACTGAGTAAACTGGACTTGGGTGACCCTTAAATTATTTCAGACTCACACGTTCTATGACTCCTATGTTTGCTGCTTGAGTAATAGTCTATTTGTGATTCCACTGGGAGGTAACAAAGAGTTAAGCCATGGTGATAATTTGAGTTTTATACTTTAACTGTCAGGATTCATACTGTTTTATCAGTTTTTTGTTTGTTTGTTTTTGAGAGATTATTTTTTCCATGTTCTCCTTCTATCAACATTTTTAGGCATAATAAAGTAAACTCATTCCAGTCCTCTTCTAGGTGGGACTTGTCTTTCAGGAACACCTCATTAAAGGTATTAATATCAAAGCAGTGACCTTTATGAGCCATCGTCCACTGTCTGATTGTTGTGCCATCACAAGGCATGATTAAAACCATCTAATGACATTGTTATAATATTTCTATGATGAAATTGCCATAGGCAAGACAGTAGGGATCCACTGGCTTTTGGAGGAAGTATTTTGTTTCATAAACAGTTTAAATTGTTTCTGCCATCTAGAAAATAGTTCCTCTTACACAAGGAGATTTAAAAATGTCTTCAGTTTTCTTAATTTAGTGTAGTAATGACACTTGGAGCTATTTTGCCTTCAAGTAATTTTCCCAGCACTTCTGAAGATACGGGCAGACCTGGTTCACATATGTCACTTCCCACTCACTTCTGCTGCTATGTCAGCCCCACCTCTTCCCATATGCCTGTTTATTATTTCCTTCTGCATTCAGGAAACCTTTTTTCTAAGTGGCTTAAGGTGGAATTGTTTAAAAAGAGGGTTTGAGATTCACATGGTGCCTAAAAAGCAAAACAAGCAGAAAAAGTAGTTAGCATGAAAATGTCACATGTACTGTTCCTCTACCTCCAAGGCAGGGGAAAGGGGCTGACTCACCTTCCTTTCTTGTCTGTTCTTTTTTGGACTCTGGCTTCTTTTCACTAAGGTCACTCTTGAATGTGAATGTATATGTTGGGGGTGGGGGCAGCAATGGGGAGAAAGGGTTTAGTCAGCAAGGAACAGAAGCGCTAAGTAGAATACTGAGCAGAGATGAGCAAGAGAACAAATGGAATGGAAGCAAGAAAGTACTTTTCAGTCATCCTTACAATTAAAGTCAGAATCAGAGTATTAGAACTGGAAGTGATCCTATCTTTACATTATCTTAACCTAACAGATGCTCAGTAAATGCATATGAACTAAAACTAATCTACTCATCTTACAGGAGAAGAAATGGAATCCCACAAAGTTTTGTACTGCACAGGGCCATTCAGCTAGCTAGTTGCAGAGCTTGGCTGGGACCCATGTTCTCTGATTCCTCAACCAATTCCTTTTCTATTGAAAGATGCTATAATGGCTATTTTCCTTTTTGTATTTCCAACACTTAGCAAAGAGTAGGAATGAAATGTTGAACTCAATTGTATTATATCCGTAGGGCTGGTGACACTTACTACATCTGTTAATGAGTGGCAATCTAGTAGAAAAAGTATGGATTTTGGAGACAGACCTGGATCTAAATTTCAGCTTTGCCTGTTTGCACTTGGGCAACTTTCTTAATCTTTCTAAGCTGAGGCTTTCACATTTCAATAAATGTGACAATAATAGCTACCATATAATGTTGTTACAGCAATTAAATGAAAAAAGCTTACTTAGTACGGTATGTGGCGAAAATCAGAGGCTTCAGTAAATATTTGTAAAATGAGTAAATGTTAACTATTACTATATTTGATCTCCCTCATAGAGAGTCAGCATATCTTTTAGAAGGTAAGCCAACTTACCTTTTAGGTGTGTCATATTCTTTACAGATATGTATACTTATTTGCCGTAGTTAAACTGCTGTTTGGCTGATTTCTTTTTGTCTTAGAAAATGTCTGTTTCACATTCCTTACAGGCTTTTAATTTTTTTAATTCCAGATTAATCCATGGAGGACAGATGTTAAATGGCCTGGCAGGTCCAACTGTAATGAATGCAGCGCCGTTTCTGTCCACGACCTGGTTTTCTGCAGACGAACGGGCCACTGCCACTGCTATTGCCTCTATGCTCAGTTATCTGGGTGGGGCATGCGCATTTTTAGTTGGACCCCTTCTTGTTCCAGCTCCCAATGGGACATCACCTTTTCTTGCTTCAGAGAGTAGCAGGATTCATATTAAAGATCGCATAGAGACTGTATTATATGCAGGTAATTTGAAGTTTATTTTCTTCTTGTTATACTTTGTCTTTTATCCCATCACCCTCCCTTCTTTTTGTATACCAGATCACTTCACGTGAAATGCTTAAGAGGACTAGTATAAACATATGACATGTGCACATAATGTCCTTTCCTGATCATAGAATGTGGAGATGCCTGTTTAAAACTTACGCCCTTTTTAGGAAGTTATTAAATTTACAGTGTATTATTGCTACATGGAAGGTTATTTCTTAATTTTACTCTTCTCATCCATTTACAATTAAGCATTGTATAACATTTCCTAGTACCTTTTTTAGATATCAGTATGTAAAACTAAATGTCGTTATTGACAATAAACATTTGTTAAGTATCTATTGGAAGGCGTTGAGCCCATTTTCTCCCTTGCAGTTTCCCCATTATTGGCCATGTTCTCTAACCTTGTTAAAGTCGAACACCTACAGTTATTCTTCTTTACATTTTCTACTCTCTATGTTTAGTTTATTAATCAGGGACGTTGATCTTTCCAAAATATTCTCTTGGATCCTTTCTCTTTATTTCTAGAGTCAGGTCCTAGTCCATTCTTACATTACAGCCTCCTACAGATCTCCTTAAATATATTTCTCTTCATACTTATTATTTCCTTCTCCATTCAGAAAACTTTTTATGAGTATTTACTATTTGTGTTTACTGTGCTAAGCACTGGGAATTGGTGAGATCAATAATGAAGCTGTTATAATACCAATAGAGAAATACAGAGGTTGGGAGACCTAACTTGCCTGGGTTTCGAGAGAAGTTGAGGGGTCAGGGAAGGCTTCCCCAAGAATGTAATAATTAAACAAAATTAAGAATTTCATAGGCGTTCACTGAGTGTTTAAGTGGATTAGGGTATTCCATACAGAGGGGACGGCAACTGCAAAGGTGGGGAAGGTATGAGAGAGCTCAGTATATCCAGGGAACTGCCCGTAATTTTGGTATGGCTGGAGTGGTGTAAATGTGTACATTTGGGTGGAGGTAGCAAGTAGCAGGAGATGAGGCTGGAAAGATAAGGGACCAGATTATGATGAACTTTGTATTTATTCGCTTATTTAATGTATTTCGAGCTCTTGTGTATCTGTCACTGAGGTAGACATGGATCCTGCTCTAACAGAATTTATAGTGTTCTGAAGGATACAGACAGGTAAACAAGCAGTTGTAAGACAGAGTGGTGGATGTTATAACCAAAGGCCCACAATTGCTCTGAGAGCTCAGAGTGGCACTTAACTCAGATTTTGAGGTGAAGTAGAACTTCCTGGAGATATAGCATCTGTGTTAGAGCCTGAGGGATGAGAGAGAGTTAGCCAAATATAGTCAGCAGGAAGAATGTACTAGAGAGAGAAAACCACGGATGAGAAGACCGGTAAAGGGAGATACCAGGTACATTAAAGCAACTGAAAGCTCAGAGCAGCTTAGATCTGGTGAGAAAAGTGGCAGGTGAAGCTAGAGAGGGAAGCCAGGCTGGGCAGGCCTTCTAAGCAGCTAAAGAGTTTGAAGTTCACAAAGACCACACTGTGAGGAACTGTATGTCAGAGAGTTACATGATGAGGTTTACATTTCAAAATATGGTTAAGAGGGAATAAAGCTGAAAGCAGGGGCGGCAGCAGTAGTATATAAAGCATTTAACCCCCCTGTAGACGACTCATTCATTTAAGGAAAAAATTGAAATTAAAAATAAGTAATTAATGGGCCGGCCCGTGGCTCACTCGGGAGAGTGTGGTGCTGATAACACCAAGGCCACGGGTTCGGATCCCATATAGGGATGGCCGGTTGCTCACTGGGTGAGCGTGGTGCTGACAACACCAAGTCAAGGGTTAAGATCCCCTTACCGGTCATCTTTTAAAAAAAAAAAAAAAAAGTAATTAAGTAAAACTGAAAGAAGGCAAAACTCATTTTTGAACTTTATTTTGGTCATATCATTCTTTTTATTGAAAACCTCGGCAATGATTGTCTTTTAAATGACTGGGTTTTAGGCACTATTAAGCATGTATTCATGCTCTACATCTTTCTGGCTTATGGTTCCCATGCACTCAAGCAGAAGCCCCTTATTCAAAGCTTCCCAGTTACTTCTTCAGTGCTATCATATTTGCCAGTCTGCATTTCTGAAGTACTGTCCCATGACTCTCCACTTCATTAAAAACACTTCACTAGAATCACTTCCTTAAAAGGTTAAAGTCTCTTAAAGTATTCTAGATAAGGGCACCCTAAGAAAAGTAAACTACGGACCAATGGCTCTTACGAATATTGAAGCAAAATTACTGAATGAAATACAAGTGAACCACATCTAGCAATATATAAAAAGGATGATATACCATGATCAAGTGGGATTTATTCCAGGAATGTAAGTTTGGTTTAACATTCAAAACCCATTAATGTAATATAACATATCAGTAGAATAAAGAGGGAAAACCATGTGATCAACTTAATAGATGAAGAAAAAGCATTTGACAAATCCAATTCCCTTTCAAGATAAAAACAGTCAACAAACTAGGAATTAGACAGGAGCTCCCTCAACCTAATAAAAAGCATCTGTGAAAAACTCACAGGTAACATCATACTTAATGGTCAAAGAGTAAATGCATTCTCCCTGAGATCATGAACAAGAGAAGGATGTCCACTCTTACCATGCCTATTTAACATTGTGCTGGAAGTTTTAGCCAGCATCACTGAGCAAGAAAAAGAAATAAAACGTATCCTGATTGGAAAAAAAGAAGTAAAAAAAATATCTCTATTGAAAATGATGTGATGTCAAATATAGAAAATTTTCTGGAATCTGCTAAAAAACTATTAGATCTAAAAAACGAGCTCAGCAAGGTTTTATGATACAAGATGAATAAATAAAAATAAATTGTATTTCTATACATTAGCGATGAGCAATCCAAACATGAAATTAGAAAAGCAATTTAATTTACAATAACATCAAAAAGAATAAAATATTTAGGAATGCATGTAACAAATGAAGTGCAAAACTTCTACTCTGAAGATTACAAAACGCTGTTGAAAGAAATTAAAGAAGACCTAAAAAAAAATGGAAAAACATGCAATGTTCATGGGTCGGAAAGTTTAATATTGTGAGGGTATCCCAAACTTACTTACAAATTCAGCACAATCCTTACTAAAATTCCAGCTGCCTTTGTTGTAGAAATTGACAAGTTGATTCTAAGATTCATATGGAAATGCAGGGGACCAAAAAATAGCCAAAACAATCTTGAAAAAGAGCAAAACTAGAGAACTCATACTTCTCAATTTCAAAACTTATTTTACAAAGCTACACTAATCAAGATAGGATGGTGCTGGCATAAGGATAGATAAAAGTACCAAGATAATTCAGTTGGGGAAAAAATAGTTCTTTTCAACAAACAATACTGGAACAACTGGATATCCACATGCAAAAGAATGAATTTTAACCACTTCCTTACACCATACACAAAAATTAGCTCAAACCTAAATGTGAGATCGTAAACCTAAATGTAAGAGCAATCCCATTTCTGGGTATCTACCCAAGTGAAATGAAAACACATCCATGTAAGAATTTGAACATGAATGTTCATAACAGCATTATTTATAATAGCCAAAAAGTGGAAACAACCCAAATGTCAATCAACTGATAATTGGATAAATAAAATGTATCTTCATAACAATGGAATATTATTTGACAATAAAAAAGAACAAAATACTGTTACGTGCTCCAGCATGGATGACCCTTGAGATTATTACGGTAAGTGAAAGAAACCAGTCACAAAAGACCACATATTGTTTGGTTTCAGAAATTCAATAATACTGAAATTCATGACGACTGAAAGCAAATGAGTGGTTGCCTAGGGCTGGGAGATTTGGAAGTAATGGTTACAGGGCTTCTTTTGTGGATGATGAATAATTCTAAACTTGATTGTGGTGATGGTTGCACAATTCTAGGAATATACTAAAAACCATTGGATTGTGCTCTTTAAATGTGTGAGTTGTATGTTGTGTGAATTATATGGCGGTGAAGCTGTTTACAAAAATGCTGATAGAAAGATTGCCAAAGAATATGAACACGGCAATCACAAAAGAAGAAATACAAATGGCCGATAAGTATATGGAAGATGCTCATTCAGTGTTAACTAATAATTAAAAAAACTATAAATGAAAACAATCCATTCACTAATTGTTGCTCCTCAGATTGACAAAGAATAAAGAGATTGAGATACCAAAAAACAAACAAACAAAAAACAGAATCTGTAAACACATTTCTTTAAGAATTAGGAATCCATTAATTTCTAATTGAATTAAAATTATCTGTGGCTAAATGTCTTATAGGAACGTTGTCATTTTTGCTAGAATATAACCCCCAGAATTAGAATTATCCTACTGAAAGGACCTCTAGAAATCACTAAATCCAGTCCCTTTAGTAGCCCAGAAAAAGTAAGGGATCTGCCCACATTACAAGTTAGTTAATGGCATAGGCAAGTCTATACTCTAAGTTTCCAATTTTTCTTTTCTACTAAATTGGGCACAGTTAACAAAAGCCTGAACTCCCAAGTGCCAAAACTGGAGAGAAGGATCTGGATGCCTAGGAACCTTCCCTTCTCTAATGGGGCCAAACTAAGATAGCTTGGATGTTCGTTTTACTTTTGATTGTTTAATATTCTACATTAGCTAGTCTTGTGATTAAGTTTTGCTCTCAATGGCTTGGTTTCTTATTTTTGGATGCTTTCTAGTGTCATTCAAATTTCCCATGCAGCCTGTAAATTGGGTTTCTCCTACACTGTGCATCAGAATATGCTATTGCTGATCAAACAAACCTCCTATCCTGTTCTTAACCTATTTTCTCTATCATATTCTTTCTTCCTATCACACTTATTAGACAATCATCCTAGACCTGTTTCAAAATCTATTTTATAGTAAGATGCTATTGCTTTTTAATGTGTTTTCTCCATAGAGTACCATTTGTTTACCCCTCAGTCTTTTTGTCTCTGTAATATACCATAGTACCACCATACTTCTTTGTTTATAGTATGACTTCTTACCTATGAGCTGCTGAAATTTACGTCTTTACATATCTATCTTTCTCGCTAGACTTAGCTATCTTGGCTAGGTACTATATTTTGCTTATCTTTATATGCCTAGGGCTTAGTTGATGCTCAATAAACATTTGTTGGATAAATAAATACTTGAAGTATTCAGCTTTTTGTGTTGCCTGGTTAACCTTTTACTTTTTTTTCTTTCAGAATTTGGAGTTGTCTGCTTAATATTTTCTGCAACACTAGCTTATTTCCCACCCCGGCCTCCTCTTCCCCCCAGTGTTGCTGCAGCTAGCCAGCGACTGAGTTATCGGCGGAGCATTTGTAGATTATTAAGGTAAATATACTTAACAACGGTTGGTTGGTTTTAACTAGCACCTTTAAGATAATTTCACAGTTTTAATGATAATTTAAGATAGTAATTTTTCAGCAACTTATTAATTAGGTTGTAAATAATTGATAAATTACTGATTAGATATTTTAGACTTCCTATTAGAAATCTATCTTGAAAAATCACCAAAAACAAAAACCTCCATAATTTTTGCCTTTATATACCACCTATATTTATTATTAATATTTTTGAAATCAATTTTTTTCCTTAGATAATTTTCTTGGATAAAGAAACTCGTATCACACAAGTGTCTGTGAAATCACTGGTTTTATGTGTTTATTATATTATTCCTAATATGGAAGTTATTTTTATTCATTCTGTATTTGTTAAGGCACATTAAAATAAACAGGTACAAGTCAATACAAAGTAAATAAAATAAATAATGTTCACATGTCACCTAAAATCATCTCATGTACCACCAGTGGGATCATACTTTGAGAAACTTAATATATTATTTTATTTTCTTGGTATAACTTAAGTGTAGTTAGATTAAATTCTACTCCTGACGTCTCAAATGCCCCAGTACTGAGTTTGCTTCTTTGGGTGTATAGAACATCACTATGATTGATTATGATTTGCAATTGGTCCACTAGAACTTATCTTTTGAATTTTTTGTCAGTTAGTTGTGACAAGTTTTAGTAATTCATCAGCAACTCTCTCTAGTTGGTTCTTTCTTTTCTTATTGTTCCTCTTCCATCAGATGGTAAGTTCCTTGTGGTCAAAAACTGTGTCTTTGTATCCTCTATGGTACTATTGTCCAGTAGGAATAGCCACATATGTAATATTAAATTTTCGGGCTGGCCCGTGGCTCACTTGGGAGAGTGCGGTGGTGATAACACCAAGGCCCCGGGTTCGGATCCCATATACAGATGGCCGGTTAGCTCACTGGCTGAGCGTGGTGCTGACAACACCAAGTCAAGGGTTAAGATCCCCTTACCGGTCATCTTTTAAAAAAAAAAAAAAATTTCTATTGGCCACATTTTTGAAAAAAGGTAAAAAGAAACAAGTAAAACTAATTTTAGTAGCATATTTTATTTAATACAATATATCTAAAATATTGTAATTTTTAACATGTCATCAACATTAAAAATTATTAGAGATATTTTACATTTTCTTATTCATATAAAATCTTTGATATCTAATATGTATTTTCCACTTATAGCACATCTGAATTCAAACACTAAATTTTCACTGAAAATACTTGATCTATATTTTGATTTCACTACATTTACAGTTGAAAAAGTATTCAGTTAGTCTCTCTCATATTGCACTGTTTATCTAAAGTTAAAAATAAGTAATTGCAATTTTTCTAATTTTGAATCAACAGATCTTTTATATTATTAGAAAAGTCATATTCTACAGGCCATTATTTGGGTCTTAATTAAAGATCTGTCACTTGCATAGAATATATTTTTTAGTCTTTTCTCTTAATTTTTAACAGAATTTCCATAGCTAAAATAATAATCTATTTTTCCAGCTCTCCACCCAAAATGGTTTTCTTTTTGTGCAAGAATCCAAACCATTTTATAGCTAGCCATAAGTTATAAATTCAGATCTGTTAAAAATCATTTAAATGTTTCCTGTGCATTTAATTCTGATTTCAGGTAACTAATTTTCTTGAATCTTTTTTGACCAGTGAAAAGAAACTTCATATAAAATTCACTATAAATTTGCTGAAAATGTCTCTTAATGCTTCCCACTTAATTGTCTTAAAAAATTTTTTCCACAGCAGACATTTCATTTTGCTCTGCTGCAGCAAATCACAATTGCCATTCATTATGAAATTTGCAACATGCCATCTTCCGTTTCAGTCTCTTATTTTCTTTCTACATGAAATATTCAAATAAGCAAATTACAATGTCACATCAGTGTGTAGAAAAAGTAATTAAAACTGAATCAATTCATTGACACCAAGAAGATCAGTGACATGATACTTGAAACAATACACGCACAGGTGTGCACACTATGATAATATCTTATGCATTGCAGCTGTTACAGTGAAATGTAGTCCTACCAAAAAAATAATATTGTGTTTAATGGAAAAGTAGTTTTCACTGCTTCAGTTTTTAAATTTAGACTTAAATTAGTTAAAATAAATAAAATTAAAACTCAGTTTCTCCGTTGCACTAACCACATTTCAAATGCTGTATAACATTATTTTTCAAATGTTAGTTCACAGCCAACTAGTTTAGTGGATTGATCACCATTTTTTTAAAACAAAGTAGAGTAAAATAGAATAGAAAATATTATTGTATTATTGCATCACATGTAGTAAGGATACATATTTTTTGTGAGACTTTTATTTCAGTATATGTATGTATATATGGGTAGGTCACAAAGTAAAAATAAATTCTTACTCTGGGGTACAGTAAAATTTTTTGAAAACCACTTCTCTGCAGCACCTAATACATTGCCTTTCACATGGTAGGTAAAGAAAAAATATTAGTTAAATTGAATTGTGATCAGTGGCACACATTTGTAAGATGACAGTTTAAAATGATAATTTAAAAAAGTGCTATTTCACTAAATTTTTCTTTATGCAAAGCCAGCTGCAGAGGTTAGGTAACAATAGATAAAGCTAGAGAGGAAGGTTGAGGCCATATAATGCCATACTAATAATTTTGGACTATTCTGTGGGAAATTGAAGGCATTTAAGCTAATGAATTACATACAAGATTGTTCTGACAAGGAAAAACAATAACTTAAAATTATCACTCTGACCACAATATGCGTCTGTTTACTTCTAATTACCTCTAGAGTCAAGACTTTCATTCTTATTTAAACTGTGAAGTATAATATCTTTCCTCTCTATCAAAATCCCTTTTTACCAATGCCTAACATTCCTGTGTCTCTTCCTATATCTGTCTGTTCACTCTGCACAATTGCCTGCTTCTCTGCCTGTGGGCTCTCCATGGCACTTCTATGGCCCCGCCATGCCCCATCCTCCTAGCCTACCAATGTAATTTTTTCTGGTCTTTCAAAGAACTCCTGAAATCACTATCTCTTGGGTTAATCAGAATAACTGCCTCTCTAGATCCTAATTCCACTGCCTAGACAAAAAAACTCGTCAGTGATTATGTTCCCAGGTTGCGATTATTTATTTACCGTCATGACTCCCTTCTCTTAATATGCTTTTAACGTATATAACCTAATATATACATTTCTCTTCTTTTATATATTAGTTTAAAGTTTGATGATGGTTGTTGTTTTTGCCTTTTAGACTTCAAGACTAGAGAGTTGAGTTAAACATGTTCCTTAATTCAAGGCACATGAACACGTTTATTTATTTTTCATTAATTCTTTCGTTTATATTTCCTATTCCCGTTTCCCTTCCTCTGCCCAGGCTCAGATGCCTTTCATGTGTATCTCTGTGCTTTATAATATGTGTTATTGTTTTAGATGCAATCTATGTTTAATTTATCTAAATTATGGCATATTATGTATCTCATTCTGTTGGACTTTTTTCAATAAGTACTATGTGGCTTTTTAAAGATTTTCATTTTGAGACATTACAATAATATACAAAGATAGAATAGTATAACCCCCATATCCCCATAACCTAACATCGAGAGTTATCAATTTACAACTAATCTTGCTTCATCTCTGCTTCCCCCTTTCCTGTACCATGAAGCAAATCCCAGATGACAAGTCGTTTCACTAGAAATATTTCAATATGTGCAATATATGTTTAAAGAATACGGACTCTTTTTAACATAAATATAGTACCACTATTTTACCTAAAAATTTTCTAACAGTAATTTGCTAATATCAAATCAGTGTTTAAATTTCTGTGTGTTGTCTCCTGTTTTAACAGTTTTTTGTTTGTTTGTTTGTTTTTTTAAAAGATGACCAGATAGAGGATCTTAACCCTTGACTTGGTGTTGTCAGCTCTCCCAAGTGAGCCACGGGCTGGCCCTCTTAACAGTTTTTTGAGTCAGGATCCAAATTAGTCCACACATTGCAATTGGCTCAAATGCCTTATAGTCTGTAGGTTTCTTTTCCATCTCTCTCTCTTTTTTCTCTGTGATTTGTTTGTTGAGGAGCTAGCTCTTTTATCCCCAATGTCTGAATTTTGTTGATTGGCTCCTTGTGTAGTTGACATATTCCTCTGGCCTTTGTGTTTCCTGTAAATTGTTGACCAGAGCTTTGTCCTGATTCACATTTTATTTTTGCTTTTGTTTTTATTGTACAAGACTACTTCATAGGTGATGCTCCCTTCTTTAATCAGGAATCGTATTATGTGTGAATAGCTCTCATTTTGTGATGTTAGCACTCTTGTTTTCAAGATGCATCCCTGTTGTTATGTGTATACCTAGTTCTTTGTACTCCATGGCATTAATCTATCACATTTTATCTACCTACTCCCGTTGCCTCCAATTCATTGTCACCACAACCACCACTGCGGTAACACTCATATATGTCACCATAGACCTGAGAATTTCCTTGTAAAATAGACCCTGCAACAGGATTGCTAGGTCATAAAATATTCTAAGCTTAATTTGCCAAGTATTACCAGATTGCTCTGAAAAATGCCTGCACCTATCTATAGTTCCATCAGCAGTGCCCATGTCCCCACGTGCCCACCAAACTTGACATTATCTGTGTTTCTAATTTTCGCCAGTCTAATAGGTATAAACAAATAAATCTTTTGTTTAATTTGCCTTTTGCAGTTAATAAGTTTGAGACTCTTGCCATGTGATTGTTAGCCTTTTAGGTTTTATCAGTAAATTCCTGTTCCTAACTTCTGTCCATTTCTTAATGGTAGTTACTGCCTTTTTCTTGATTATTTACATATTCTAGATATAAATTCCTTGTTGATTTAAAATTTTTCAAATATCTACTCCCATTCTGTCATCTGCCTATTAATTTTATTCATGGATTCCTTAATTATTAACTTTTTGGTTTTATCTTTCTCATTTAGGTTTTTATTCCACCTAGAATCTACCTTAATATATGCTGTTAACTAGTGCTGCAGGGGTTTTTTTTCCTCCATAAAAACTTGCACCATTTTACTAATTTGGGGTGAATTGACACCATGGCCTCTCTTTCTATTTAAATTGTCTTCTGTGCCCTTAATTAGATTAAAGGTTGCTTTTCTTCTCCCTCTTCATAGAATTCTTAGGCCATTATGGCTTATTCCCATATACTTTATAGTTTTTAAAATGGCTGTCATGAATGATATCCAATTTTCATTATATTCTTTAAATTAAACTTTTTATTTTGAGATCATTGTAGATTCACATGCAGTTGGAAGAATAATGAGAGAGATAACATATACTCTTTATCCAGTTTCCCCAACAATAACATTTAGCAAACTGTAGTACAATATCACAGCCAGAAAATTGACATTGATACAAGTCAAGATACAAAACATTTCTGTCACCATAAGGATCCTTCCTGTTGCCCTTTATAGTCGCTCCTACTTCCCTCCCACTCTACCCCTTTGCCCCTATTCTCTATTACTATACTGATATTTCAAGAAGTTATATAAATGGAATCATATAGTACCTAACATTTTGAGGTTGGCTTTTTTTACTCAACATAATTCTCTGGAGAGTCACTCAGGTTGTTGTGCAATATCAGCACACTCAATATAATTCATCAATAGTTCATTCTGTTCTATTGCTGAGTAGTATTCATGGTCTGGATGTACCAGTTTGTTTAACCATTCACCTGTTGAATGATATCTGGGTTGTTCCTAGTTTTTTAGTATGACAGATAAAGCTGCTATAAACATTCGTATACAGATTTTTGTGTGAACATAGTTTTTATTTCTCTGGGATATATGTTCAGGAGTGCAATTGCTGGATCAGACGGTAGTTGTGCATTTAGTTTTTTTTTTTAAAAAAACTGCCAAACCAGAGTGGCTGTACCAGTTTTCATCACTAGGAGCCATTTATGAGTCATCTACTTTCTGCACATCCTTGCCAAACTTTAGTCTTATCACTGTGTTTTTATTTTAGACATTGTGATAGGCATGTAGAGGTACAATTTCTGTAGAGGGCACTTAGCAATATCTGTTAAAGTTACAAATACACATGCTCTTTGACATGGCAGTTACACTTCTAGGAGTTGATTCTACAAGTGTACTTGTACATATGTGAAATGACTGTTTATAAGAGCAAAAGAATAAAAATATATATGGTTAAGTAAATTTATGATACATAAACGTATCAGCTATGTAGCTGTAAGAAAGATGAGGAAACTATGGATTGATTATGGAAAGAGCTCTAAAACCTATTAAATTAAGAAAGCAAGGTTCAACAAATGGTTCTAATATGCTATCATTTGTGTAAAAAGGTTAGGGAAAGAAATATATGTATTTACTTGTATTGGCTTATATATTTATGAAATATTTTTGAAAGTTATTCAAGAAACCAATAATAGTGGGAAGAGGAAAGGGATAAGAGGGAGACTTTTTCTCCATATTTTTGTAACTTTTCAGTTTTGAGCAATTTGAATTTTATTTCCCATCGAAAAATTTTATTTATACAAACTTTAATGATAATAAAACAAAAATGAAAGCTGCTGTCTGAAAATCATAAAACTAGCAAATTATGCTTTTTTTAATCTTTGCTTTTTCCCTCTACTTTGTTCATAAGAACAAACAGTAATTTATCCTTTCAAATAAGAGCTTTTTTGAAAAATTGAACTCCCTACATTCTATGAAATAATGTTGGTAATTCATCTATATAATAAAGTAAACATTGACAATTTTAGTCAATTGGTACAAAAAAGGTTACTCTTATAAAAATAAAGAATTTAAAGAAGCTTGAATTTATTAACAAACTGACAAATATTTTCTGTTTATGATTCTGGTGTTCCAGTTTCCAATGGCTTACATTTTTCATGAGTAAGAGTTTAAATTCTAGATTTTAATATGTAATAATGGTTTTTTTTTTACTTCTCTTTACAGCAATTTGAGATTTTTGATGATTGCTTTAGCATATGCCATACCGCTTGGTGTATTTGCTGGCTGGTCTGGAGTTCTGGACTTAGTTTTAACACCAGTGCATGTCAGCCAAGTAAGTATTTTATTTCTGCATATGTTGTAGGTATTTTACTTCATTTAACTTATAATATTGGTTACATATTCTTGGTTTCAGTGTTAAGGACTGGGTAAGACATTCTTCCTTAGAACCCTCTAATGTCATTTAACCCTCTCCCACCTTCCGTGCTATTATTGCCGTATGTTTTAACTGTTAAAGACATTATTGTTATTGTTTACACAGTCAATACTCATTTAGATTCACCCTCATATTTACTCATTTTGTTGCTTTTCATTACTTCACTTATCATCGATCTTCCATCTGTGATCATTTTTCTTGCCGTCTAAAGAGCACCCGTTAGTGGTTTTTGTTTGTTTATTGTGCAGGTTGCTACTGACAAATTCTCTTGTTTTGGGGTTTTTTTTAATTTTACATTTGTTTTGTTCTGAAAATGTCTTCATTTCCCTTCAGCTTTGAAGATTTTTTCTGTTGGGCGTAGAATTCTTGGTTAGCAGTTATTTTCTTTCAGTTCTTTGAAATTATCATTCCATTTTCTTATGGCTTTCATTATTTCAATTGAGAAGTCAGCTTTGACATTTAAAAGATGGCTGCTTTTAGCATTTTATATGTATCATTGGTTTCAGTGGTTTTACTATGACATAACTAGGTGGTAATCTTTTAAAACTTTATTTTGCTTGAGCTTTATAGGACTTCTTGAATTTAGGGCTTGATGTCCCTCTTAAGTTTCTGAAAATTCTTAGCTAGTATCTCTTCAATGCTTATGCTACATTTTCTCTAATTTCTCTTTTGGAGACTCTAACTATTTATGGTATACCTTTTCACTGTATTCCCTATGTCTCTTCTTCTCTTTTCTGAATTTTCCCTTCTTTTGCCATTCTGTGCTTCAGACTGCATATTTTATCTAGCCTTCCTTCCAACTCACTATTTCAGTTTTCAGCTCTGTGTAATATGCTGTGAAATTTGTCTATGAGTTAATTTCAATTATTGTATTTTTAAGTTATAAAATTTCTATTTGGTTTTTTTTTAATACTTTACACATTTCTGTAGAAATGCTTGATCTTATCTTTTTTTGTCTATTAAAAATTTAAAAATAGTTATTTAAAGTCTTTATCTCATAATTCCATTATCTGGATCCCCTGGGAGTCTATTTATATTTTTGGTATTCAGTCCTGTTTTCTAATCTCTTTATGTGTTTGATTATTTTGGCTGAGCACTAGACATAGTATATGAAAAGTTAAAAAGTTAAAAGTTAAGCTTCAAGATGGTATTATTTTCCTCCAGAGATAATTTATGTGGTTTTTTTTTTTTTTAATTTTTTTTCTGGCAGGAGTCTAGGGATCACTTTAATCTAGTTTCAGAGATAGAGATCATTTAAAGCTGGGCTTCAGGCCCTCAGAATGCTCTCCTATTTCCAGTTTCTCCTTCTTGTAGAGTATAGACCTTCAGAGCCCCCAGCTAAAGTCTGGGGTTTTTACAAGGCCACCCCAACCCACAACAGGCCTCAAGCTCATATTTTTTCTTTCCTAGGTCATTGAGGCTATCAGTAATTTCTCAGCCCCTCAGCCACCTTTTCTGAAATCAGCAGACACCCCTAAAGGAAAATTATCTCTAAATACCAGGCTTATCTCTGGATTTTTTTTCCCATCCTACATCATGATTTCATAATTCTGGATTACCTTGTTGGCTCTCTGATGCCTTTCCCCCAGATTTTTTAGTTCTCAACCAGAATATTAATCCAAGTTGCCTAGTGTATCTGTCTTAGTCTATTTGGGCTGCTATAACAAAATATCTTAGACTGCATAATTTATAAATGATAGAAATTTATTGCTCACAGTTCTGGAGGCTAGGTGCCAGCAGATTCGGTGTCGGGTAGGGCTTGCTCTGTGCTGCCAAGATGGTGCCTTCTTGCTGTTTCCTCACATGGTGGAAGAGGCAAGGCAGCTCCCTTCAGCCTCTTTATAAGGACACTAATCCCATTCTTGAGGGCAGAGCCCTCATGAATTAACCACCTCTTAAAGACCCCACCTCTTAATATTATCACACTGGGATTATGTTCCAACACGTGATTTTGGGTAAACACCAACATTCAGACCATAAGACCAAAGCAGTACTTTTACCATACGAAAAAAGCCTTCCTTTAAGTTTCTGACCTATTTTTATGGATGGCAATTATTCTAAGTGTGGTCAGTTTTGATAAGGAACAGTATGGCACCCATTTAACTGATGCTGATTTTGCAGACCTATGTTTCATGTTGTAAACTCTAAGGAGTCCTTTCAAGTATCTTTGTCTGTATAAACTCTGAGAGAGAAAAGAGACTATGAATCACACCAGGTATTAAATAAAGTGAAATATGAAATTAAATGAAAGCAAAAGAATTTTTAATTAATTATTGGGTAGAATTTTATCAACTAAAATGAATGTCATGAACAAAGGAAACAGAAAAGCACAAAACAGTTGAAAGGACCAGCATCAGTACAGCCAGATATACAGTGGTCTTTAGCCTGGCACAGGACCCCACTCACGTAGGGGATAGATGGGAATATTTGTGGGAGCCTGATATCATTAAGTGGGCCTTGGATAGTATATGCTAAATGCTCTGCAATGAAAGGGGTAGTCTTACAGAACAGAGGATTCTCTTGCCCCAAATGCCAATGGTATGGTAAACTGTAAAGATAATTTAATCTTCAGGATGTTATCTTTCTCCAGAGAGCATTTATGTTTGCTACTGGCAGCATACACTGATAGAGCAAAAGAGTTGTATGAAGTTATTATATTACTTAGAGTAGGCCAAGCTGCTGTGACAAGGGGACTGCCAAAATTCCAAGACTTAAGAAGAAATTTATTTCTAATTCATGTAGCAATCTAAGACAGTGTACATGACAATCTAGGACACTTGTCCACAGTTTGGACACGTTCTTTTCCTCATGCTGATTTACAGACCGTATTAGTCCATTTTCTGTTGCTTATAACAGAAAGAGTACCTGAAACTGGGTAGTTTATAAGAAAATGAAATTTATTTCTTAGTTTTGGAGGCTGGGAAGTCCAAGTTCCAAGGAACACATCTGGTGAGGGCCTTCTTCTTGGTGGGAACTCTCTATAGGGTCCCCTGGCAACCAGGGTATCACATAATGCAAATAGCCAAGAGCTCTTTCATGTGCTCTCTTTATAAATCCACCAGTCCACGCCTCTGACAACCCATTATTCCATGGATTAATTCATTCACAAGGGCACAGTCCTCATGATCCAATCACCTCTCAAAGGCCTCATTTTTCAAATACCATAATTGGATTTCCCACCCTCTTAACATTGTTAAGTGTGGATCAAGTTTCCAGCACATGAACTTTTGGGGAACACATGGGACTCATAGCATAGACCTAGGCTGCTTCTACTTCATAGCTCTTCTGTCCTCTAGGACCTTATCATTATAAGCATGGGTGCAGCTGGGTGACCACATACAGATTACAGCTGTCAGAAAGGAAAAGAAAGCATGGAGGAGGCCTCTAGCTGTCTTCCAGGTTCTAACCTTGAGGTGGCACACCTCACTTCTGCTCACTTCTATTAATGGGAACTTAGTAACATGGTTACATGTAACTGTATAGGACTGGGGCATGTAATCTAGCTAAGTACCCAAGTAGACCAAGATAACATATTTGGTGGACAGCTGGCAATTGCTGTCACAGGTGTAATGAAAAACATGACTAGTAAAATATTAAAAGGTAGAGGTTAGTTTGGGCAACTCTCAAGTGCCAGATCAAGTTTGGACTTTGCTCTTTAGTCACAAGGAAAGCCAGTAACTATTTCTGAGCAGGGAAGTGGAGTGATTGGGATAACTATTCTGGCATTGGTGGGCAAAATAGATTGTGGTGGCCATTTGAAAAGCTATTACAGGCATCCAGGAGTAAGAAATAAGGTGAGAAGCAAGCGTGGAAGTCATGGGAAGGGGAAAGAGAAGACAAAATGCACCAGTATTGTTAGGGACACATGGGATGTCAGTAACAGCAATTAACATGCATTGAGCACTTTATTAACTTATTTATCCCTCAAAAACCTTTGTTATCCTGGACCTACTAATGCAGGAACTGAGACTTAGAGTGTGAACTGGGACAGAAGCCAAGTCATACTAAGAATTAAAGATCTGTGAGTGATGAGGATGCGTTGGCAGCATTTGTAGATTGCTCTGAAAAAGTCTGGCCATGAAGGGAGGAGAGAGATGAGAAAGATGGAGAAGCATACTTGGGTAGTAACAACAGCTGACGTTTATTGAGCACGCCCTGTATGCTGCCGCTGATCTAAGTCTTGTACACAAATTCTCATTTAATCCATTTTATAGGTAAGAAGGCATAATTTGCCCAGGATCCCAAAGCTAGTAAATGGCAGGTCTGGAAACATTTCTCAAGAGGAAAAGTTGTACATTTGAAACCAGCCCAGCTTCTGCTTCTCTATCCACACACACACACACTCTCTCTCTCATTTCTCAGTACATTTCCAGTAGTTTCATTTTGTTAGTTAGACTTACTTTTTGACGTCATTGACCGTTCTTCTCCCATTTTCTTAAGAGTTTCTAATGCGATGCTTGTATGTAGTACGTGCTTGAGAAATAATTCGATGACATTGATCATTCTGTTGATTTAAATATTCCAGTGAAATGTCAGTCAAGGACATATTTACTGAGATAAGTTTATATTAGTTATACATGAATTCTTTCATTTTATACATTTTCTTAAATAGTGTTTCCTAAATTTCTTTCCATTTAGCTATTAAAATATTGATTATAGAGGATTTTTTTCCCTCATTCCTTCTAAATTGCAACATAATAGTCTTGTATTAAATATGTCTGCTATTTTGTCAACAGGTTGATGCTGGCTGGATTGGATTTTGGTCTATAGTTGGAGGCTGTATTGTTGGAATAGCTATGGCAAGGTGAGAAAATTTTGTTAAACATGTGAGTGGACAGAAGACGGGGGAAGGGAAAGCACAAAGAGAAATAGCCTCCCAAAATGAACATTAAAATTCAGGGAAAAGTAAAACAAGCAAAGGTCAGAAAAGGGCACTTGTTCAGGCTACAAGAAAACTCACATGCAGTAGATAGAATTGGCTGCTATAGGAAACCTTCTCAGGAGTAGTCCTTCCTAAAATGTTTTTTGGAGACTAGAAATTTATTTCCAGTGTAATTAAACTGCCTCTCTCCGTTTATTAAAGAACATGTACAAATGGAACCCAAAGAAAGGTGATATGATAATAAAGGTAAATTGATAGTTATCAGCAATAGAAAAGAATCGAAAAGAATCATTTATAAGAGCATCTCTAGAACTATCCATGAAAAGGCAGATATTTATTTCTGGTGTTTTTGGTAGGTATGTTCCTGATTAGCAGATATTTATTTCTGGTGTTTTTGGTAGGTATGTTCCTATGTTTATCACATTTTGATGAAAAATGTCAATAAAGACTTCCAGTTTCATCAAACTCCCTTTGATCTTAACCCATTATGACAACACATTTTTAGAATGAATCAGAAGGAGGATTAAAGGTTTCATTGATTCTAAAAAAAGAATGAAAATGTCACTCTTTTTAGGTGACCGCCTGTGAAACTGTTCTTGGTGTTTCCAAAAAGATAATATTCATTTACTTTCCATATCATTTTAGCCTGTTTAATCCAAAACAAAATTAGGCAATCAACATTACCAGGAAGAGGAGAATCTAATTATGTATTTGGGGAGATCAAATAAGATATGTAAGTCACCTCAATATCTAAATTCTTAAACATAATTGACACAGGATAATATTATATCCAAACTTTTTGTGTAGTGTTTCTGAGATAATGCAAGAATAAATTAAGACTATAATTTGTAAATTACTTTATTTGATGTTTTTGTAAGTTAGGAAAATATAAGAATAAAATCTAAAAGCCAAAACAAGATAGGAAAATACTATTTGTAGGAAATCACTTCACTGATACTGAAATACATTGACCTGTCACATTTTGACAAGAATCATACCTAATTTTTCTAATTAAATCTCCAGGCCAATTATAGTGAGTCATCATTGATCAAATCCTATTCTAAGCACCAAATAGGTCAAAGAGGGAACCATTATATATCAGAATTGACATCTCACATTCTCCTTTCTCTTTATTTTCTTTTTACAACCTCTTAATTTTTAACTATATATAGATAAAACTAGAGGGAAAAATTAGAATAAGGATATTTCTGCTTTTAATTTGTTGAAATGGAAGTTCTGAAAAATACTGCCCTTACTCTGGGATCTGAAATCAGTTTCAGGTATCTACTAGGCCTAAAATCAATTTTAAAATTAGTTTTATAATGCCATTTTTGGGATTCCCTAAACAGAATCTCCTTATAGACACTGAGTGTTTTGGGTAATTTTGTTGGTAATTACATTGCTAAAGGACACTATTAAAGGTACTACTGAGCCAGCCCCGTGACTCACTTGGGAGGGTGTGGTGCTGGTAGCACCGAGGCCGCGGGTTCAGATCCTATATAGGGGTGGCCGGTGCGCTTACTGGCTGAGTGTGGTGCGGACGACACCAAGCTGAGGGTTGCGATCCCCTTACCAGTCCAAAAAAAAAAAAAAAAAGATACTACTTCAGTCCTAACAATATTGTTTGATGGCATCAGCCCATTTGAAAGGACTGGGTCTCTAAAAACAGCAGACACAGTGGTCAGTTTATTCTTGTATGACCAGTGTCTATGAAACCTTGCAGTTCAACTCTGATTTGTACCAGAGAGCTGTTTTAGTTTCTCTTACATTGACATCTGCCTATCTGATGAATAAGTTTATGCAGCATACCAAAATGTAAATCAGAAAAGTGTTTGGTAAGCTTGGAATTAAAACAAAATTATTTCAATTTTGTTGGGAGACATTTCTATCAAGCTGTGGAGCCTTTTTCAGAATACATAGCATTTTCTGCTTTTGAACTTTCATAGATGGCAACAAACCTGTCACTGGGCAAAAGTGCATCTGTTTTTCCCACCAAAAGATGGCATCAGCTCTCATAGGAAGTCATTTTAGTCTAGAAAATCCTAACAAACGTGATTAACATGTCCTATCATGTCAAATAAGTGTAAAACAAAAGTACTGAAAGTGTTAAGGACAGTCACGTAATTACAATAGAAATTAAAATCAACTTTTAAAAATTCAGAGTAGAGAGAATGTGGTAAATGTTGTATTTGGGATGGGATCAGTATAGGGATAATCCCGAAGGACAGAGTAAACTGTTTAGGCCAATTGTATGTACAGCCAGAGGATTGTACCTATAAAATCAACAGTTAATCTGCTGATAAGGAAAAGCAGTTGGCAAAGGGAAAAATTTTTTGTCATAACCAAATAAATAAACATCTCTCCCAGTCTTTTAGTTTTATGTTGATTCAAGAAAAAGCAGGAATTTTGAGAACTTAAAATGTCCCAACCTTTGTAGAATAGTATTCACTATTCCACATGCTATATTCTTGCCCTCAGGAAGCATACAGTCTGGTAGGGACGGCAAAAAATAAACAAATGCAAAAACAAGACAATTTCCAGTAGGAAAAAAATGTTTTGAAGCAAAACAATGGAGAGACAGGATGGGGAGGCTTCTTCAGTAAGCCTGGAGGCCCTGTTGAACTGAGACCTGCATGACCTGCAGGATGAGCCAGGAGCAAGTCATGTGAAGATCTGCATTCCAGGCAGATGGGACAAGTACAAAAGCCACGCGCTGCTGTGGGAAGCAATCTGCACCTGTGAGAAACAGAAACTGGAGAATAGTAAGGAAAAGGGAGAGAGCAGAGGCAGGGACCGGATCATATAGGACCTCAGAGGCTCTGCTCTAGGCATTTGTATTTGTTCTCTGAGTTTGAATTTTGGGAGAGCCATCTTTGCAAGTTTACGTCAACAAATTAGCCTATTATCTAAAACTGGGATAATATATATTCATTACAGAATGTTTACAAAGTATAGAAAAATATAAATAAAAGTTGGTAATTTAAAAACTCAGATCCATCCTATAAGTCATAGATCTTGAACAGAGATGACATTTTGTATGTTTTGTAGGAGAAAACATTTTATCACAAACTAACATCACACACACAAGAACATTTGTAAATTAAAAAAACAACAAAACTAGCTTTTAAAAAACTGCATGGCAAATTCTTCACGTAATTTTTGTTTAATGAAAGCACGTCATTGATTTAAATAGTATTTAAAATTCCAGCTAGAATTAATGTGACATTGTTTCTTTTCAGGTTTGCAGATTTTATCCGGGGTATGCTGAAGCTAATTCTTCTCCTCCTGTTTTCTGGGGCTACACTATCATCCACGTGGTTCACCCTGACCTGTCTGAACAGCATCACACACCTGCCTTTAACCACAGGTGAAAACAGACTATTTTTGAACTTTGAATATTTTCAGTTCACAGAAGTAAACATACTCTTACAGTAGGGCTTCATGCTTTCCATAAGTAATTGTCGGAAGGTTTCCTTTGTCCAGTCATCAAACCATCATCCCATTTAAAGAGCCCAAGAAATTACTAAAAATATCTTAATTGGTACTTCGCACATGGGAAAGAAATATAATCTTTAGCTTAAACTCATACAACATGGAGAGCTTATATTTGTTTAAAATTCATATGACAGCATAATACAAAGATCTTTATCCTGTTTATAGTCGTTGCATCATTATTAAAGAGTAAGGAAAATTAACAAAGGCAAAAAGCCATAATGTTTTAAGTACACCTGAGTAGATTCTTTGAGCCAGCACCTATGGCTTTATTTTATATTCAGTTTTATTGCATCATCAATACAAAACAAAATTTACTGGGAATACCTATTGAAGGTATATGTTAACCAGCTTACTTAGCTCATCTAATTGAATTGAAACATTTATAGTTGCTGTTGTTTTAATCGTTTTATTAATGTCAATTCAGGGTCTGTATTAGTTTTCTATTACTGCTGTGATAAATTCCACAAGTTTAGTGGCTTGAAACAACACAAATTTATTATCTTACATTTCTATAATAGGGTTAGAAGTCCAACACGGGTCTCACTGGGCCAAAATCAAAGTGTGGGCAGTCTCTAGGAAAGAGTCCGTTTCTTTGCCTTTTCCAACTTCTGGAGGCTGCCCACACTCCTTGGCTTATCACCCTGTTCTCCATCTTCAAAGCCAGCAACAGTGGGTCAAGTCCTTTTCACATTGCATCATCTGTGCCTTTCTTCTACAGCTACATGTCCCTCTGAACTCCCCTCTTCTGCCTTTGTCTTCCACCTCCCTTTTCCACTTTTAAGGATCCTTGTGATTACCTTGGGCCCACCCAGATAATCTGGGATAATCTCTCGATTTTAGCAACCTTAATTCCATCTCAGCCTTAATCCTTTGCCATGTAAAGTTACATATTCACAAATCCTGGAAATTAAGACATGAATAACCTTAGGGGAGGTGGAGACATTATTCTGCTTACCATGGGATCCTTTTTAAATTACTATGACGGGGGTGGGGAAAAAATAAATTTTTTAAAAAGTACCACAACAAGGGCCAGCCTGTGGCTCACTCGGGAGAGTGTGGTGCTGATAACACCAAGGCCGCGGGTTCAGATCCTATATAGGGATGACTGGTTAGTTAGCTCACTGGCTGAACGTGGTGCTGACAACACCAAGTCAAGGGTTAAGATCCCCTTACCGGTCATCTTTTTTTAAAAATAAAATAAAATAAAATAAAATAAAATAAAAAGTACCACAACAAATTATTCTAGAAACCAAGGGGACTCTGTTATTGCTTCTTCCTTTCTTCTAACAAAAGATTGTTTCAGATGCTTATTTTTAATTCCATTTGCAAGTAATATTCAGCCACCTTTTGGATTATGTGTTTAATCATAGTGTTACTTGCTATAAAAGTAGATTATAGGATTAATTGTTATAACAAGCATTCGTATGAGTAGGAGTAAATAAAAGTCTGAAAGTAGCTTCAAAGGGACCTATTGCCCGGTGCTGTGGGAGTCTCTGAGGAGGTGGGTTCCTTTTGTCTACGTATAATTAAGGAATACTACATAACCTGATTTGGATCTCTGCACTCTGTAATAAAAGAACCAGTGGTTTACACATGAGAGGTATCAAGTCTTTCAAAGACAGCCATGTAGTTGGGAGTTCCTACACTTTTACAGTGATAATAGGACAATGGGATAAGGTTGTCCTATAACCACAATTACCGAACCATGCACCAAACCAGCCACCTTGGCTTGCCGCAGCAAACTGACAAGGGCTAACACAGTGTCAACATCTGTCAGACACTGCTCAAACCTCAATTTAAGGAAGTTCCCAGTTTCAGCATTAGATTGTGCTGCATTTTTTGATGATGTCATGTCTTTGCAAAGTTGCCATGATAAAAAGCAAATAACACACAAAAGTCAGTGTGGAATAGTAAAGGAGGGTGGTAGTGTTTGATTCCACGATTTGAGAAGTCCTGCACAGCCCATCAGATGCACACATCCCATTAGTAAGTAGTAGTGATTATTTAAGAACGAAATAAAAATATATTGCTTTCAGTTTATGGCTGTTATTTTTCAAATGACTACTAAATTGTCAGAACATATATATTTATTAAATCGTTTGGACCTAACTATGTAATTAACAGAATTGTTAGCTATTTCTTTTGGCCTTGGAGCACCATGAAAAAATTACTGAGACACTAAGAGTGCCAAGAAGGAAGGTTTGGAAACCTCTGCTCTGTACCATCTTGCTGGCAATCCTCCTCTTCAATGTATGCATTGCTTTGCCTGCAAACCCAGTTTTACAGAGTGATAATTAGATACAGAGTAAAATACTGTGTGCTGTTTATACACTAGTATTCCTACATTGGGGAACAATTCTGGCAAGTATTCTGGGCCAGAATTTTTTTTTTTATTCTGATATTATTTCATAATTTAGCAGTTACACAACATTCTGGTATACAATTTTAGTTTACAACTCTTCTTATTCATGGCATTACACTCTAATTTTTTTGTTATACTTTGTTAAGTAAGCATCTGTGAGATTTTACAAGAACATAGACATGACTACATAACGAACATAATTCTTTCCCTTGAATTAAGTGTAGAATATTCATTATAAAATATTGCATTCATTAAATTTTATGTATTTTCTACTTAACATGATAAAATTAACCATTTTTTCTCTGGGTAGAAGCATTAGGAATGAGTTTAATTTTTCACCTCTCTTTTTATCTGGGTTTGTATAATGAGCATGTTTTACTTTTATAATCAGGGGAGAAAGTATATTTGAAAATTATACATCTTTTTAAATCTTAAAACAAAATTGATGTGATTGACCCTGGTCAAGATCATGTTTTCCCAATCTGTCGTTGAAAATAATTGTGTTGGACAGAAAGGAAAACAGAATTCTAAATTAAATAAAGGCCAGAATTAAAAGGTGAGTTTGATGTGACCATCTAAACAATCACAGAATTTATATGTTCTTCTGTCATTTTCAGTTGCAAGTCAGTATTTGAATGTCACTTAGGTACCCCTGAAAGATACATTTTTTTTCCCTCTTTCCTCATGCCACTTAGTAGTTACTTGAATATATGTCTTATCTTCCCTACCAGTCTGAAAATCTGGAGCATGGACTTGTGACTTATAAATTCTGTCCCCAACTTTACCCCAGTACCTAGACCAGGAAAGAATGAATGAGTGAAAGGTATGTTATCTCTGTTTGAGCCTCAATAGATATGACTTACTGCCAGTGCTAGTCAGCAACCAAAGCCATTCTTTATTATTCAGCCCTAGCTGTAGGAAGGCAAAAGGGCACGTTTTAATGGTGCAGTAGAGAATTTGAATTAATCTGCCACAGATACTCTTACTGCCTTTGTAAAAATCTGACCTAATTCCTTTAAAGTAAAAGAGGTTTCATGAAAGAGAACTTACTACAAAATCTAACTGTAGGCGAATCTAGACGTTTAGGCTGGTATTTAAAGTCAATAATGGCAGATTCACATCTTCTTTGTAGTAGTCATTCTTATTTTAATCAGGAAAATATCTAGTCTTTTTTCTCTTTCCTGGCAAACTTAGGATTTCTATTATGGCTTTTTATATATAAGAAGAATCGGCATGAAAAATGTTTTAAAATGTATGCATTAATTGTAACTGTTGATATAATAAATTAAAACCTACTTAATTTTGTTCAATCTATTATAAGTTCTACTGCTGTCTCATTATAACCTTCTGTTATGATCTTTTTGTAGTCCACTGATCCTATTGATACTATTGCTGCCATCTCTACAGAAGAACAACCAAGTCATTGCATTTTTTCCACAGGCATACTGTTTTCATATATGCACTTGCTTACGTAAAACATCTTGGAGGCCATCAGCAATACGCCTTTTTTTTTCCCTTAGGAAAACTCAATTTTTTTAAAATTGTATTATATCTTCATTAATTGAACTATTTATGATAGGGCAAATAAATAATTTCATGACTAGATAACGTGAATTTCAATATCTTGAAGTTTACACCAAAAGCAAAATTATGAAAACACATTATTCACCTTATCTGAGAACTAGATGTCTAGGCCTGTTAGCTACAGCTTACACAGTCATTATTTACTGAACAGATGAGTACTTCGAAAATGGCATTTTGAAAAATGTTAGCACTTTGGTGTTGAGTTTGCAGAAACAATATAATTTGTTGGACAAAAGTTGCCTTAGGGTAGATTATTTATCTAATTTCATCTAAAGTTACTAGAATGCCATGATGGTGGTATCACAAACAAATACTAGGTAGGGGGTAAGGAATGATGACTAGCTAGACAAGCCCCTTGGGAATGATAGCTGATATCACAAGGTGCCTTCACGTGATAAAGGAAATGTACTCAGTTGTGTTGAAAGGCATGAGACATGTATAGGCTAGAGAGTAATCCTTTTATTTATTTTCATATACTTTGCCTTACAATTATTACTTATCAATTAAAAATAAAATAGAATTTTTTAAAAAGATAATTATGTCCCATTTTAATTGCATGCAAAGAATTAAAAACATGCACTTGCCCAAAAATAGGGGGGAAATGAGAAAGCTCAGACAAGAATGACAAATATGATTAAAGAAATGTACATTATTAAATAAATTAGGTATTTTAAGCTTTAAGGAAAGAAGGCTAAGGAGCGACTTTACTCTTCAGTTCTACAGACAAAAAGTGATCGTTACTCATGTTCATGACTGGCTGCTCAATAAAGGGAAAGTAGAATTTAAAAAATAGATTTGTGAAGAGTCTTAATGCAGGAATCATAAAATGCTGAAAGTGCTTATTGAGGAAGATTACATAATGTTTATCCATGGGGATTTTCAAGAAGAGAAATAAGTCTTCAAGCAGAATCTGTATTTCTTGCAGGTAGGGGTCTTGAACAGATAATCAGTCAGTATTCCATGATATAATAGTATATTGCCTTCTTCAGAGCCATTAGTAATTCTTGTTAGCTTGAAATTTACTAAAAACCTATACCTGTGATACCTGATTTCACAACCAGTCTCTACTCTAGACCTGCTGTTTCAAAGTATTATTAGCTGTGCTTCATTTGTGCAAAATAATTACTTTGTTTTCTAGCCATAAAGGACTCTAAAACATAACTGTCAGCCTTTATAGGACTACAGTATGCCAACAAAGTGGCTAAACAAAGGACGCCCACAAGTTAATAACCTGCAGAAAGAAAATCTTAGCCGTTAATGAATCTTACAGCAAAATATGCTCCATCCTCTTTTAGAACTGCAGTTTCGTGCACTGCATATTTTAAATAGCAATAGATTATGTGAAGGCCACAGCAATCACTTTTTAGGAAGAAAATGTGATGCTGAGAAGAGAGGCGCAGATCAGAGATATAGAAATGTATATCTTGTATATATGTGTGTGTGTATACACACATGCATACGTATTCTATATATTCAACATGTCAAAACCAATGAAAAACTACATAGTTAGCAAACATTATGAATATTTATGTTTACTGTTTCTCTTTATACATGTGTCTTTATTTTCCAAAGGAGTATTATCACTTACAATATTAAGTTTAATTTAGATTATGATACATTTTTTAGTAAAGGTCTAATCTAATAATTCCCAGTTAACTTTCCTAACTTTATTATGAAATAAAAGTAAGTGTGTGCACAGTAATAAAAGTTCCTCCAGTAACGTGTATTAATGTTATGAACCTACCCTTTAGGGAAATTTCTTGATTCTAATCCTTAAGATAATTTATACTAAAAATTTGTTATTTTATAATACCTCTTATTTCTTAATAAAACTGTAAAAAACCTCTATAAATGAAAATGTCTATAAAGAAAGAAAACCTAGAAGGACCTATAAGATTTTTGTTTTTAATGACCTGATTAAGCTCTCCTAAATTTGTTACTGATCTCCTTAAATGAACTTCAGTCATCATCTCATATAATTTATCATTCAATAAATGAATCTCTTCTATAACATTCCAGATACATGTTCATCTGACTGCAACTTGAATATCTCCCCAAAAAGAAGATATTACCTATTCTTTTGTTGGTCAGCTCTGGGTCTTGGAAAATTCTCCCTCCCAGTGAGCTGTAACTGACTGGGAGCAGCACAGCTCCCACAGAGCAAGTCAGCTCCCTCCCTCTGCCGTTGATAGCCCTCAGAACATTTGAAGACATCTGTCATGTCTGGCCTTAGCCTGTAATCTCAACACACACACACCCAGTTCTTAAAGCCATTCCTCATCGGATTCCACACCTGACCAAGCTAATCATTTTCTTCTAAACCTACCACAGCATGTCATGGTCCTCCTTAAAACATATAACTAGGATTTACCACACTTTCCTGCTGCAGTAGTAGCACTTAAGACTGGGAGGCTGTTGCTTAGATGTAGCTTTTTTGGGGGCCGAGCCCGTGGCGGACTCGGGAGAGTGCGGCGCTGGGAGAGTCAGCGACGCTCTCCCTGCAGGTTCGGATCCTATATAGGAATGGCCAGTGCACTCACTGGCTGAGTACCGGTCACGAAAAAGACAAAAAAAAAAAAAAAAAAAGACGTAGCTTTTTTTTTTCTAAGAGTGGAGTATAATTATCTTCTTAACACTGTGCATATGAATGGTTGCTGAGCCAATAGGTGTCTATCATAGTCCTTTAGAACTGGAGTGATTTGAGGATAGAGTGTGTCCCGTTTACTGCTGTAGCATAGCAGCTGTGCTATAGGAACCAGATAAATAGTTTGAAGAAAGACGTAAGCTGTTTTCCTTCTTATATACTTAAGCAATAATTTGGGGATACATTTCACATTTATTATGATTTAAATTCATCCTTTTGTTTGTAACCTTTGGATGCTCTCTATTTTGGGTTCTGTCATCTGTCTTATGTGCAGTCACTTCCAAATTTTGTGCTGAATACAGATTTGAGAAGCATGCCTTTTGCGTCAACACCATTGAATTTTTTAAAAATCAAACCTCGTGGTTCTGGTTTTGTATTTTTTTTAATCCAACACAGTGGCTTGGTAGAAAACATGCTAGAGTCTATAGGGCTTAATTATATTATTATTAACTCTGCTAATGTACATTGTTCCTGAGTAAGTCGTTTTTTCTTTCAGAAGTTGTGTCACTTCATCTGTAAAATATCTCAGACAGTTGGTGGATGATCAAATATGATAATATATTTGAAGGCAGTTTTTAAAATGTTAAATAATTGTTTAAATTCAAGATTACGAAGTTG
The DNA here is from genome assembly GCF_027409185.1 of Cynocephalus volans. Taxonomy (NCBI): domain Eukaryota; kingdom Metazoa; phylum Chordata; class Mammalia; order Dermoptera; family Cynocephalidae; genus Cynocephalus; species Cynocephalus volans. Next base: position 122,750,239 of record NC_084460.1, on the reverse strand, counting down.
TTATTGTTATTGATGATATCCTGAGAATCTCATTAGATGTTGAGTGGAATGTTTCTTATTCTTATCTGAAATTTTGTGATTTGTTCTGTAACCGCTGCTTGAGAATTCTCACTTAAGGTTTGAGAATTTTAGTTAATAAAAATGTATTTAGACATAGTTTTGTTTCCCTACAGTTTAGTAACATGGTTTGTCATGGGAGCAGGGGCAGAGAGGAGTTCTTTCAGGGTTATAATCCAATTCGTGTGCTTAAAATACATCCATTTTACAGACATTTCCCTAATTTAACAATTTTTTGACTTTACGATTTTTTGACTTTACGATGGTGCGAAAGTGATCCGCATTCAGTAGAAACCATACTTGTAGTACCCACACAGCCATTCCGTTTTCCACTTTCAGTACGGTATTCAATCAATAACATGAGCTATTCAACACCTTATTATAAAACAGGCTTTCTGTTAGGTGATCTTGCCCAACTGTAGGCTAAGTGTTCTGAGCATGTGTAAGGTGGGCTAGGCTAAGCCCTGTTGTTCTGTGGTTAGGTGGATTAAATGCATTTTCAACTTAACGACATTTTCAATTTACAGTGGATTTATCAACCATAAATCAAGGAACATCTGTAATTGTATTTTGTGCTACATAAAACTTTGCTTTTTGCAATTTAAATTGTGGGCCTGTGAAATTTTATTAGGTGCTTTGAAAAAATCTGCATCAGCACTTCAATTGTTTGTTCTGCTAAATTACCTTGACTTTTTAATTGAAAGGCAGTTTATTATAATTTTAGTATCAGTATTATAGGAAGTCATGGAAATACTGAATGATTGTGTAGTTTGAACCCTTTCTGATGATCAGGAAACTATCTTGTCTGCCTGACTTTTCATAGATGACATTCACCCACTGGATCTGATAAACTAGCATATAAAGATACTGTATCAGACTCTAAACAGAAAACTCAAACGGAAGTCAAATTCAGACTTGCGTGCATGTTCCAGAACACTGCGGAATACGTCAAGTCAGTCCTGACACAGCTAACTTTCTCTCATTCTGATTATGAAGATTTTAGTTTAACCTTTTCCTGTGTAAATTATTTTTTTAGTTTTCCTGTGTAAATCATTTTTTTAGTTTTAATTTTTTTTTTTTTGTAATCACTTGTAATAACAAGTGATTACAGCATATTCATCCAATGTAAAACAGAAAAACCTCTTGGTCATCACTTTTATAGTAACAAAAGAAGCAAACACTGAGATTGAGACTGACTAAAAATACTTGATTTTTTATTACTGGCTTCTGAACTTATATTATTCACTTATCCTACATATAATTGATCCTACATGTAACAGACCATTTATCCTATATATAATAGGAATTCTAATAAATGAAGTGGGAATATTTATGTCAAGGATCCTACACCAAGGCTGGGTTATGTGGTTCCTGGGTGTAGACATCAGCTCTTTGGGTGAGCTCACTTGGTGATAATCATTTCTGAGCAATGAGCTAACAGCTCTCATGAAGTGGAATTGTATCAGCTGTCAGTGCACCAGTTTACAATGAAATTTCTCTTTATTTTGTTAAATAGGTAAGATATACACATAAAAGAAAAATTCAAATTACATAAAAAGAGTGTACAGTGAAAAGTTTCTACTCTCCTGAGGCCCCCAATTTCCCTCTGTACAGGCAACCTTGATTGCCAGTTTCTTCTGTATTTTCCCAGAGAGAATTCTATACATTTACAAAGAGATAATGTGTGTGAATCCTTTTTTTTAATATAACACACTTTTTAGCACCTTACTTATTTATTTATTTTAAATACCATGGTATTACTATATACAGAGTTACTTTGTTTTTAATTGTTGCGTAATACACCCTTGTTCGAATGTTTTATTAATTTTTAACCAACCAGCCCCCTATTGGGGGGCTTTTAGCTTGCTTTTAATCTTTTCACGCTACAGACAATATTGCAGTGAGTATTCTTTGTATACCTATACCCACATAGTTGTAGGATAAATTCCTAGAAGTGGAATTGCTGAGTCAAAAAGTAAGTACATTATTTATTTTGATAGACATTTTCAAATTACCGACCACAAGATGAGCTATTTACAGTTCATCAACAATGTTCAACCACAATAGAAATTTTATCTTTCTAACAACAGTTATTTATGCCCCTTCTTTAAAGTTCCTCCCAGAATTTAGACGCCTAGGAAACCAAAACTCAAAGTTTTTTTCTTTTTTGGCAGCTGGCCGGTATTGGGATACAATCCCTTGACCTTGGTATTATCAGCACCACGCTGTAACCAAGTGAACTAACCCACCAGCCCTCGAAGATTCTTAATAAATGTGAAATGAGGGCCAAGGAAGTTGTATGGTCTGGAGAGGTTTTCAGACAGGACCACCTACTTTACCAGACTCTGCTCTGGTCAAAAACAGATCCCATGTCTCTTTTTTGTACCATGCTTGATAAAAATTGATAAAATTGAACCTCCTTTTCAAGACTCTCATACCAATAGACCCCTTTCAGTATGCCTTTATCATTATATTTTCTTTCTTTGTTTTACCACATTCAATTATTCTATTATGTACAGATTATGATTATTTTTCAATTATTACATTTTAATTTGCCTAATTACAAAATGTATGTAGGGGTATATTTCAATCAGAAATAAAAATGTAAAAAGGATTATTCCTAAATGTGTTCCTTAAAAACAGCTAATTTCCATCAGTAATTTGTGAGTCCTTACTCAGAAGTAGCACTTGCTGATCCTTAAGAGCTTGATTTTCCTTTCATTTATTTCAGTATTTTCTTGTTTTAAACTACTAGGCTTAGCTGAGTTTGGGTCAGTAGTCCTCTCTGCTCTAATTACCACTGACAAATAAATTATTACAAAGCGGTTTGGAAATAGAATACCCTATAAAAGCACCAATGATATTTCATCCCTAGATTTCCTAATATACCACTAATGAGTCATGTGTGAGAAGAATATGTTGTTTGATTTATATGATCTACATCTAGCAGATACAAGTATATAGTGAACATGAGTTGTTAGTTTTTGTTTTGTTTTTAAGAATCTCTTGAACATTTTGTCATGTTTTAAATGGTATTTATTGTAACTATCAGATGCTTCCCATGTAATGCTGTGAATAATTTGGTCCCTCCATCAGCCAGCAGTATGTTCTTTATTCACTGTCATCCTTTTTTCTCTATTTTTACATCTGTCTTCTATTCAAAGAAAAAATCAAAGTAATTGCCAACTGTTTGCATAATTAGAGTACTATTTTATAATCCTGAAAGGCTAGTGTAATTGGAGGGGAAAGCAGCAGTGGAAGTTAGAGAAATTCTATTAGAAATCAGTGGATACTATTATTTCTTTACCCCAATGTCATGGACTGTTAATGATTGCAATTGGTTATGGTAAATTCTGGTAATTTGATATGTTCTATGAAACTATGAATAATACATAACAGATTTAGTGTTAACTCCTTTACTTTCTGCAGTTCCTGTACACAAATTATTTTTCTTAACAAATGTTTTTATTAAAAATATTTCCCTTGTAACCATAAACTTAAAATAAATGCTGCTTACTATTATCAATGGATATGATATTAGGATATAGGGACACGTTTTAGGTTTCTAACTAGGGTATCATATTTTCCTCATTGGTTCTGTTTTTGCTTTCAGATTAAGATTAATGAAGGTTTGTAGGCAGACACTTGCAACGATAGAATTATTTGCAGTGGGGTGCATTTCTCTAAACATTCTTATAAAAATAACATCCTTATTCCATGGATTTTACTACAGAATAATTTTATTAGGTTTTCTTATGGGCTAATCTGGGATCCTAACCAATATTAATTATTCCTTTCTGGGTGGAATTTTTCCTGTGTTCTAAAAAAGTTACTTATTAAAAACTGTTGACACAAAACTCATTCCAAAATTGAAGAATAATTCTATTGTAAGTGTTTCTCCAGGAATTATGTACTGAATAATGTTTATTTTGTACTTGAGAGCTATTATTCACCAGTCTCTAAATATGTAATTTTTACTAACATTTAATGTTTTTCACATTATTGTTAGATTTTAAGTTCTCTTTATAATTATAGAATGAGTCTAGATTTCTAATTAAGCTGCTATATTTTATCTATCCCTCTGTTTGCCAGGCGTGTGACCGAGTGGGGGAAGAATACTTTTAATTATATTACAGTGGTAAATTGTTTCTGTGTTTTGGAAAGGTGAAGCCAGAGAGGCAAACCAAGCAAACTGGTAATCATCCAGGAATAAAACCTTTTTGTACCTACTGCAGAAAACCTGAGCGAAAAGCTGACAGATATGTGATGCTTTGTCAAACTTTATCAGCTACCACTGAAAAGCAATGAAAGGGCCGAGCCCGTGGCGCACTCGGTAGAGTGCTGCGCTGGGAGCGCGGCGACGCTCCCGCCGCGGGTTCGGATCCTATATAGGAATGACCAGTGCACTCACTGGCTGAGTGCTGGTCACAAAAAAAGTGATAAAAAAAAAAAAGAAAAGCAATGAAATTCCAGAGCTGATACTTATGAAAGAGAACGCCCAGAAGGTCTGATATGACTCACTGCTGCTACTGTGAAACTAAAATGTTTGTTTTTATTTTAGTGACATTGTACACCTCCTGTATTCTCCTGGGTGTGTTCTTGAATAGCAGTGTACCAATATTTTTTGAGCTTTTTGTGGAAACCGTCTACCCTGTTCCAGAAGGAATTACCTGTGGAGTTGTCACTTTTTTAAGTAATATGTTCATGGGAGTACTTTTATTTTTTCTCACATTTTATCATACAGGTAAGAAATTTGATTTTTTATTTACTATCTAAATGTGTTACGAGAGATTTGTGGCACTGATGTATAAGGAATCTATACGGAGAATTCTAAGACAAATTACGCTATGTGAGCTTTCACATGCCAATAGAAGAAAATATCCACGATTACTTTTCTTGAAATGCATTCTGGCCCAGGTGCGTCCTCCAGAGTTTCTGAATTAGTTAATTTGACCCAGCGTGTGTATTTTCAAAAGCCCCACCCTACTCCCCCTTTCCCACCAGGTCATTCCAATATGCAGATTCTCACTGAGAACCACCAGCCTATTGCTTTTTTAAAAATACTTAGAATCTGCTGTCTTAACACAGGGTCTAAATTTATGTCAGGTGTATATGAGGATATTTCAAAAAGTTTGTGGAAAAATTGAATTAAAAGGTAATATGAATCCTCCCATGAATTTTTTGAAGACCCCTCAGAAATGTCATCTAAAGCCTTAGGGATGAATGAGAGAAGGTCACCCAGTGTAAGAAATGCTCTAAAATGTGACACTGTAAGAAGCCAAATTGTTTTTTTTTTTTTTTTTTTTTTTTTTTTTTTTTTTTTCTTAAAAGATGACCGGTAAGGGGATCTTAACCCTTGACTTGGTGTTGGCAGCACCACGCTCAGCCAGTGAGCGAACCGGCCATCCGTATATGGGATCCGAACCCGGGGCCTTGGTGTTATCAGCACCACACTCTCCCGAGTGAGCCACGGGCCGGCCCAAGCCAAATTGTTTATAGGAAACTTTCTGACAGGCTTATAATTGAAATAATAACCGTGCTAACCTCCTTGACCGTAAAATAAATTTTCAAAACTTTCAAAGCCAATGAAACCATCATCCCTGGGTTTTGGACAACTTCTGGCATAGCACTTTCAATCTAACGTGAAAAAGTGCCCAAACTTAATATAATTAACAAACTAAATTGTTTCTATCAATCTGTAATACAGGTTAAGCAGGCTTTAACTTTGCTAAACCTCGTATGAATTTGGTTTATCATATGAAGGAGAGTGATATTAATGAAGTCAAAAGACCACTCTTTACTGTCCTCCTTGAAATGTGTTTCCATTGGGGAAAAGTGCCGTCACCAGGTTAGAGTAAGGTCTTTGCTTTTGATTAATTTTCTAAACAGTATCGTCTAACAGTGACTACAGAACAGCTTCAATCCACTTCAGTTGTGTCACAATTGAAACTGAGAAGCTTATTGCCTCTCTTTTGCCTGGTAAAGTGTTGGAGATGGCTGTGGTACCCCCTAGGATGATAGAAACAATTTTCCAGCTGGTGTGGGCACAGGTTTGCTAAGTGGTTTGTGCAGCCTAGCAGAGCGTGGTTTTCTCTGTTAGCTAGAAAGTAGAGTTTTGTCCTCCCATTATTTAAACACAATAACAGATGCCAGATAATGCCATCCCCCAATAAATCTTTGGCTGTGGTCTCTTAGTATATAACAACCATGTATTATTGATCAATTTAAAGCAGAGAAGACACCAATAACAATAACCACCCTAAACTGTCTTACTGTAGAAGAGCTCAGTACACTCCTGACCATTTTGCTTGGCCTGTAGAGTATTTCTGTTACTCTCCTGGGTCCATCTACAGTTTTGATTCGTTCAACAGAGATTGGCATCTGGCATGAATTAACTGGAACTGATGTTAGTCAGTGCTCACTCCCCATTTTGCAAATTCGTAGTGACTAGATACAAGCAGATATTTTTGTCTTTTTGGCATGGGCAGGAGAAGAAACACTTAACACCATTTCTGCTAATTCCCATCTCACTTACATAATCAAGATTTATCTAGCAGAGGGAAAAAAGCGTCTCTCTTTTTGGTGGGGTTCCATTCACGCGTTCTTATACATCACTGTATAGAGGTTAAAAAGTTTCTGTCTAAACTCTGTGACTATTGTGAAAAAATGAAACTTTAAATGATAATTAATTCTAATCCACTGAGGTGATTTTCAGGAGGAAAAAAGTTTCAGTAAATTATGGCATTTTAGACAGTTACTGAGAAGATATATGTGAAAGAGCCTACCAGGGCATATAGCTGGCACTCACCAGATGTTTGTTTTGTTTCCTTCTAGATAATTAGCTGATTAATGTCAGGGATTTAAATATCCAGGCTTCTATTTTAAAGAAATGCTTTAATATGTTTATTTGAGAGTGTGTGTATAATGAGTACACACAAATATACCCCACTTCTCTCTAAAGCTGAGATTACTAGAACTCTGAAGTCTGTGTTGAAATTAATTGATCTTGCTCTAAAAGTCCTCCAGCAGAGGTCCACATTCCTTATGGGCTGAGATATGATAATACATGTCGCAAATCTGAAAATTCTGTAAATCTTCTTCCTAAAAATAACTTTTAGTTCTGCACCCTAGTACTCTAAACATTTTATATGATAAATTGAATTCCCTTCCATTAAAGCCAGTGTTCAAATGTCATAATTCAGTAATTTTAAAACTTGAAAAACTCACTCAGCAGTTGTATGTCAAAATTCAACTATTACACGATTAGAAACCATGATTTTTAATCATCATAAAGATCTGTGGTTTTTTAGGTCACTTCTCAAGGAAGTATTCAACTTCCTGACTAGGGCTTTCCCGCCCCCACAATGTGCTGTCTGGTAGTTGACTACATCAGATAATTTTCCAGGGCTGTACAGACTAACCCCAAAACAACCCCATTAGAATGCCGTGCCTAGCAAGATGGGTTCCACTGGTGATCTGCTTGCAGATTAGGGTCATTGCTATCCTGGAGGGCGAACGTTACTCAGGCTTCTGTACCAGTGCCACTGGCTTATTTCAAGCCCTGGTCATAGGTTCTCCATGTCCTGTTTTGCTTCTGCTTTGGGTACCTGGAACCATGTCAGAAGTTTCTTAGAATTTTTCTGACTTGGATTTTTCAAGGTCACGTTCAAAAAAAAGTTGTTCCTTGCTCTCTAATATAAGCATATTTGTAAAACTGAGTTGCTTCCTATAATATTTGCTTTGAGAATCTCAGTGAGTTATTTGAGACAGCACAGTGATGCTTTTCTTACAACTTCACATACAAAATCAATTTGGGAATGGTGCTATATCCTTTTTGTGCTCTGAAATGTATTATGTTTTATATTCTGAAGTTTGTATTATCTGTTGCTTTTGTTTTAGAAGCTTCGCAGCAGGTTTTGGTTAAAAGCATAAAGATTTTTACCTCGGTTCTATATTTTGAAGTGGCTGACTATGAATTTGAGGCTGCATTGTGGCTCAAAAGATTCAGGGGGCTGAGGTGGGAGGCATTGCCTCATGGTTCCCAGGAGAACAAAGAGCAAGTTCAACAGACGTGGACTAGTGACAAGTAATTTTACATCTAAAAAGTAAAATAATGCAGTGCACTAGTAAGAGCTACTGGGTAATTAATGTGGAATGAAGGGAGCAGGGCATTCAACTGGGACATTGTGGTATCAGCTGGCTGTTCACCCTGAGTGAAAGTGGAGACAATTTTGTTAAATCACCATAAAAGAAACTAGAAGACTGGAGAGTGGTAGCTGGAAACAGACAAGTACTTACAGATGGTAGAAACTGAAAGCATGGCATCACTGAAGAGAAGGGTGAGGTAAAAAGTGTAACAGTGTTTCTGGAAGAAGAAGGTAAGAGGATAAGCAAAATCCCAATTAGTTCAGTACTAACAGAGCACCACCATTTGGTGCAGAGCCCACCTCCCTGAGTAAAATATAGCACCCGTCTGAGCTATGTGTCAGCAGACACAGTGCTCCAACTGCCATGTAGTAGGCAGTAGAGAATCTGCAGAAGTATAGGGGCAAATGTGGAATCCTGCCTTCCAGTATGGATTTATGTGTCCTCCAGTGAAAGGCAAAGGGACAGAATGTTAGAAAACTGTGCTCACTTTAAAAGATAAAAAGGGTAAGAATATGAAAATTTCGATGGATCAGGATTCTGTTAGTTGAACTATGTCATACAACATCAAGCTCAGAAAGGACAACAGTTGACTTTGCTACTGCTAAGTCAAATTAAATTTTTAAGCAAGCCATTTCCTGCTTATTAGAGCACCTAATAATTTATGTGAATGGTTTATGTGAATGGTTTTCAGTGAGAAAATCGAGAGGTTCCCTTGTCTCTGACCTTTTGCTTTTTGAAAAGGCAAATAATTTCGAAGAATATTTGCAGTTGATTGAGCCAGATGAATTTACAGTGAGGTGGATTTGACTTTTCAGAGATAGGCACACAGTAAAAACAATCAACAACCGTGACACTAAAGATCAATTATGAGGCAGTTTTAGAGATTTCATCTGAACCTAGTTAGAAGGAATAATTTTACAACTCTGATGAAATAAAAGTTCTCCTATGGCAATATGTGACAAATTTCTCAGTTCAGGTAGAACAAGGACAAGTTGATCATTGCTATATGTGTGTTGCTTTAGCTCCCCATAAAATACAATCTCTAAGATTTAGAAAATGTCATTGTCGTAGACCATGTTGTCAAGTGCCATACTTTCTTTTATCTATTGCTTAAAATTTGGCCTTAAAGTCAAAGAGCTCTCTTTTAATACAAACAGTATGCTTATGCTCCGGTCTCTATTTCATTGCTTTTTTCTTTCTTTCTTTTTTTTTTTTTAATGATTCTTTTTGCCTAGTAAAATTATCATTAGAAATCCAGAGGTTAATATGGTTAATATAAAAGCAGAAAATGCCTGACGTGTCATTTCAGGGAGTATCAGAATAAAGACAGGATCTCAGAAGTCACAGCTTTTCTGAGTATTTACATTATATTCAATCCAAGTAAAGCACAGAAAACAGCTTTGCATAAAATACCATTGAAATATACATTTTGGTTATGTGCTATAGAATAACATGTCTGAGTTTTAAAATGTAGTAATTGAGAGGTGGGGAGGCTGCTTTGGTGAGCATATTACAGAAAAGGGTATTGCAATATCTTTTCTTACCAGTCTGTTTTCTGATTTCCTGAGCATAAATTGCTCTTTCAGCCATATGAATTATGGATTAAACTAAAGTAGCGGTGTGGAAATCTTCAGGATGATTTTTTAAGATTACGGCAGTATTAGCATTCTGTAGAAGTACAAAGGGAAAATATAAACCTATAGCAGTGACCCAAAAAAAAAAGGTACCAGGGAACTTGTTTCCTTCATTTGCTTGTTTTTTTGTTTTTTTGTTTTTTTAACCGAAACTGCTAGATGAATATTAAACTGGAGAAGTTGTCCCCCCCACCACCACCACCACTACCACTAACAGCCTTTTTATGCCCAGGAGCTGCTCGCTTCAAAGCCTTGGGATTGACTGTTCTGGGGTAGAAAGAGGCTGAACAGATGCACAACTCAAGCGACTCTGCAGCTACAGGAGGCAGTTGGAGGAGCCACAGTTGTGTGGTGTGTGTTAGTAGACAGTGTCCCAACATTGTCCTGTTGGAGAGTACTGAATTCATGAGAGCATTTTTGAAGAAACATGTTCTTGATACCATTAAATCAAATAACAGATTTGCCTATTTAGATGATTCCTATAGGTGTTCCAATAATTGGTATCATAAATAACCATTCGTGCTGATAGCAAAAAAAGACTAAACAGAAATAAACTGAAGTATTCACAGTGGTCTCTCGGGGTAGAATTATGATTAATTTTTTTTTGTTTTACTTTACTTTTCTGTATATTTTCTAATCTGTTTTACAGTGATTGCTACTTAATATTTTTGCTGAGAAATATGTTCTAAGAAATATAAAAGTGTTTTCTCAAAATTCAGGTGATTTTTATTTGTCTTTTTAATGTATCAGGTATTTCTGAACAAAGACAAGTGTCACGGTGATAGAGGGCACTTAAAACATAATTAACAAAGTAACATTTAAAGTGATTGTTTTTTTTTTTTCCTTTGAGGTAATAGATTTATTTTGCAACTAAAGTCAAGACAGATTAAATTCATGAAAAGTTATTAACAATATTGATTTAAAATGTTCCACATGAAAGCTCTGTTATATATTACACACATCACTTAGTCTCCAGATCGTCACTGTTTATGGAAAGCCAGTTTCTAGGCTTTCCAGGGCGCATTTATTATAAATGCTTTTGAATGCAGAGCAGACTCCTTCCAGCATACAGGTGGTGTTCTTCTGGTGATACATGAATGTTTAAAACTGCATGTTTTTGTCTTACAGAGTTGTCTTGGTTTAACTGGTGCCTTCCCGGGTCGTGTTTGCTCAGTCTCCTCCTCATTCTGTGCTTCAGAGAATCCTATGACAGACTCTATCTTGATGTGGTTGTCTCAGTTTAATAGCACAGACTTGAAGGAGTTTAAAAGGAGACTGGAAATCAATACTGCACACTGCACATTTGCTTGGAATTGCACATCTAACAGGAAAAAAGGAGAAGAAAGAAACTTCATTCAGAGGTTTTGTTAGGTTACAGATTACCACATGAATTTAAATACTACTAGGTAATAATAATGCAGGACTTGAGTGGTAATAGGGGATTTTAAAACTCTACAAGTGGCATAGCTGTGCCTGATTCTGGCGTTGGAAGTGTGATGTCTTACACATAAAGCACTACCTAAGTAATTTCCTCTATGTTTTGTGCCAGTGCTAAACTACTGATTACCTGTAATTATGAAAAGAAAGAAAGGGTATCTATCACATGAAGATAACTCCTTCCCTAAGTCACATGTCAGAATAGGAAGATATGCCACTAACTTTTAAAGAGGTTTAAACCATGTATCAGATTTTAATTATAAAATAGCTAAGAGGTATGTTGATGATAGAAATTAGCCACGTGTACACTACATTTTTTTCTAATAAAGCCATTTCTTACATGACTCCTTATTTCTAATCAGGCCAGAGGCCTCTGGCCGTCTTTATTATGGGGATCAAGTGCCTGCCAGGGACTTCAGAGCACAGGCACCGTGTCTCCATCTCCACTTACCCTTGTTTCAGTGAAACACAGTTTCGTCTACTGGGCCCTTAAATAGTTATATTAAAGGTGACTAAATGTTTAATATAGTTGCATTAAATATTGTATGAAAAAGTGTAATTCCATTATGCTTTAGCACTTTGTTAAAAGTGAAATGACAGATCGCACAGAACGTACCGCGCCTTCAGCCTGTACATGGTGGCATGAGATGTGAAATCCAGCGCCAACTATTTACCGAGCTTAGATTTTATTAAACGGCCTTTGCTTGAAAATAACAATTTATAATATTGAAACTTTCATATCTGTTGAGTGATTTCTGAATTATATCCTTGTATTTCACTTTAGGTTGTAAAATATTCAATTCTATATGGAATCAATATAGTTGAGAGGGCAGCATTTTACCAGTACCTGTTTTCTTTCTATGGATGATAACTTTTTAAAAAATGAGTTACTCATTGGACAGCTCTCAGACGCATATTTCACTGTGACATAGAATATGCTGTGGGAGGAGTATAATATCACCACTATTCACATTTATATAATTCCCTTCAAAGGAAAAACTATTTTCCCGAAAAGTTAAAAGTACCTTACTATTCTCAGCTTTCTAAAGCCCCCTCTCCCTTTTTTCTCACTTGAAATTGTATCTTCATTGTCAACTAAATATATATTTTATTTATAAAACTATGTCTTTTTCTGGACAGAGTGCAAGCCAGCTTCCATTAGCCAAGATGGCAAATGGTTAAGGAAGGCTGGTTAGCACCTAATTCTGCTCATTTCTATCATGTGCACACACCATCACACCCCTGTATACATACTCCCAAATGCCTCTCCCTTCCCCCTTAGTAAGTTCAAGACTATACATTAAGTCACCTTGTTCCTAGAGGAGGATTCTAATACTGCCTGGTGTCTTCTAAGATCCTAAACTGTGAAACTAGCAAAGTGAGAAAACCCTCAAACTTAACATCTGGCTTCAGTCACCTTTCAGTCATCTTCCTTTACAAGCACCCTGCTCACTTAGCAGCAAGACCTGAAGGAGGTAAGGAACTTGCTAAAGAGAAGAAGAAAACCTGTGAAAGCTAGGCTTGTTTCCAATGAACTCCTTCTTAAATAAAAATCAAATAAAAGGAAGGAAGAATTCTTGAAGATGATTGAAAGCCAGCCACTAAGGATATCAGTAGACCATGACCCACAGACTAAAATAACCACCACCTCTTTCTGTTTAGAGAGAAGATAGAAAGGAGAGGGAAGAATTATGAAGTATTTGGTTTGAGTCAGAACTATTGTGTTTGAGGATGTTGCTGTATAAAATCCTGCTATAATAAGACTTCTGGTGTAGGACATTTTAATTATGGTTAGTTCCACTACTAACACAAAGAATAACAAAAAATGTTACCTAAATGACTAATTAGTCATTTAGTTCAAAGACATCCCAAGTGAGTAGTGATAAAAATTCTTGCTTTGCACCAGTCACCAGCTCCTGTTTTTAACATGCATGAGATGAGACAAGTCCCTCTGTCTTGTCTGTATCTGCTCACCCCTCCAGCAGATAACTGTTCTAATCACAAACTGCAACTGTTTTAAGTAATCAGAATTTCATATACCAAAGGCACTAAAAGGCTTGGGGGTGGGGGAGGATTACACATTATTTACCTGAATATTGCAAATCATATTTTCTTTTTGTTTTTATTTCTTGCATACATCAAAATAGACCAGCTGTTATCTTTGTACTTTCTAAACAAACATTATAGGATCCTAATGAAGTTTTATAACTAAAAGAAATCTTAACCCTCCGCTATTCCAAGCACTCATTTCAGAATTTAGAGAAACAATTCTAGAGACGTTAAGCACCTTACCAAATCTAACTAACAGTCCTAGTTAGTGGCAAAAGTAGAACTAAGACCCACATTTTCTGACTCCCAAACCAGTTTTTTTTCCTGCCTCAAAGAACTGCAGCTTAATTTAGACCATTTTAGGTGTTCATGAATACTCTTCCATGTTCAAAAATGATGGGGCTTAAGAGTAAACTGTCCTTATTGAATATGGGAAATACAGGGATTAAATTGAGATGATTATTTGGTTTATAAATAGAATAATTCTGTTTTCTTTATTACTGTTCTGTAGGTGCTCTAACATCTCGTTAAGTCTTAACTTGCAGTGACATAATGTAAAAAGATTTTGATGAAGAATTTAATCCTCATAAACCAAGTCAACAGCATTACTAATTGTTAAGGGCATATTATAGTGTCAGCTCCCTGTGGGTTATCAGTTAATACTTCACAGGTAATGGGAAGAGTTGTTTTTTAACATGCTCCATGATGGAAGTATAGGAACAAGATAATTATACACAGAAATGCATTTCACTGGAGGGAGGAGCTCATAAAATAACAAGAAGGAATCAAGTAAAAATGTAATTTTGTATACAGTATTTAAGCATAGATGGCCCAAGGGCCAAGCTTTATCATAGATCATATATTCGTGTTTAATTATTGAGAAAGTTTACAGCTTGTTTTTATGAAGCTCTTCTAATGAGGGATACAAGCTAAGGGATTTTAAATTGAAGAGATTAAATCCCCATCTATTTATCTCTTAATTAGTTTTTTTTACTATTAGTTTTACTAAAATCTAGGCATTCATCTTGCAACTGCATAAGTACAAGCTTCATTTTAAACTCAAGATCAAACAAAAATACATAGCAAATTTGCTTTAATGTTAAAAATAACATTAATTTCACATTAATCCCTGAAATAAGAAGTACAGGAATTACTATGATTATACCATGTTATCAAACAAGTGCAAAAGCTATGATATGAAGAAAGTGTCATATTAAAAAAGAAACATAGAAAACTATGAGAACATTTGATCAGACCTATTTTATAAATAGAGGGAAAAATACAGTTCCACTTTAATTTGGAATTATATAGTCTTACAGAAGGGGACAAGTTTGTTTCTGAACTATCAGTTTGCTAGTCTTATGATATATAAGCAATACTCAGGGAAATTGTTGGGCCATCCTGGGAGAATAGAACTTTACAGTGGGATTTGGGCATGCTGTTTGAACAGCATCCATTGGGGCAATTTATGCTCAGTAGAGGCGGGTTGTCTACTCACTCAGCAGACATCTTGGCTCTCCTGATCACTAATTTCCTGGCTCAGATGGATCCTCAAACTTAGACAATGACTCTAGGAACTAATACCAAGGCTCTTAGGACGCCCTTGAGGGTGTCACCTCTGGCCAGGGGGATGGGAGTGATAGAGGCTGAGGGCAGAGAGTACAGACAACTGCATAGCCCTAAATCTCTCCGATTTAAATTTGTTCTTGGTCGGTACTGAAAAACACCAGCCTCTCATTTCGCTTTTCACTTTTCTGACGTTCTTAGTCATCCTCATTGCCTAGTACTTTCTGAACCCTTGGATGAATCTGACCTCACCTCCATATTTGAAACTTTGCTTCCATGAACTGACTTCCTGGCACAGGCTTCCTCACCCTCGACCCCTCCCCAGGCTCCCAGGCAGAAAACCCCATCTCCTTCCTGTGTGGCGAATAAGGCTACACACCTAGGATTCCCTCTCCTGAATAGGACACTAGCATGATCAGAACATAAGCAAATCCAGGTGCTCCAGAAAGATTTAATGGTTCTTCTCATAGCTAAGTCTTCTAAGTTAGAATATGTCCCTGAAAGGGGAATTTCAAAGGCCTCTAACAAGTTTTTATAGTTATTGTTGGTTTCATTTTAAAAATATGGGCTAATTGCTTTATGTGATCATTCAGTTATGCCTTAAAACCTGATAGGCCTCAAACAATAATCCAGTAATTGGATGAAAATAATCCAATTTCCATTTTAGCTCATTCTCAAAAAGAGAGCAAAAAGTTACTCCAGCCCCAGCCGTTCTGTTCAACAGGGATAATTAACAGTTTTTAAAACATAACTAAAAAATGAAACAAAGCATGGAATTGATTTCAGCAACTTCGATTTAATGATAAAAACAAATCAAACCACTTTAGCTCTAAACATGCTGGACTTAGTACACTATAAGGCTCGGGACTTCAAAGAGGATACTAGTAAATCAACCCAGACACCACAATACTCTTAGGATTCCCTACTGTTTCTTCTAATTTATAAGGCAGGCTTCTGCAGTCTTGAACAAAATGGCAAGGATAACCTGGAGACACTTTCGTCTTACTTGAATGTTAGGAAAGGATATTTCTTTTAAAGTACTGTTTGATTTAGACTTTGTCTAATTCACATTGGCTTCCTTCCCATTTATCCAGAAGTATCATAAAGAAATAATCTAATCCAAATGTCTCATTTTACAAATAAGTAAACAGAGAACCTTTTAGGTTACATGACGCAGCTAGGTTTTAGCAGGTTCCAACTCCAAGAGCAGCATTCATTCCATAAATGATAAATGTGTTAGCCAGAAGTAATTCATTAAGTAAATTTGTTTTCATTTCTTTTGAAGTTTTGAAAATTACATAAGATATGAGTGAATATTTAACCATTATAAAATATCCTATATTGGAAAATAAAGTGAAATCCACCTCCATACAAAATCCATTCTCTTCTCCACAGGGAATCATCATGAATCCTTTCAGAAACTTGTCTATGTATTTACATATACAAGGGTACTTCAAAAAGTTTGTGGGAAAATGGAATTAAAAGATATGTGAATCTTTCCATGAACTTCTAGAAGTACCCTCATATGTGTATAAAAACTTGGGATTTTAAATTGTCATCTAGGGAACCACTGCTTGGACCATTTGGGCATAAACTTTATGGGCAGAAGCAGGAATTTCTGAGATTCTAACTTCTCTCCCAGGTGAATCTCTTATCAAACGTAGCAGTGTTTAGTCATTTTACAAACCTGGTTATGTACCATTAAGCTCTATCATATTTTGCAGTCTAAAAGTGAATTCCAATATGTACTATTCTGTTTTCTTATTGGAAATATAATTTCTGTTTTTATACCATCAACTAAGTCCCTGTACATGAGAAAAGAAAGTGAATGACCCACCTCCAAAATCCATATAGATTTTCTTGACAGGGTTTTCTTGACTGCCCCACCTCTGCAGAGGCACACAATATGGTAAAAAGTAGAAAGTTGGGAGAATTAGCTGTGTAATTCCATTTTTAAAAAATAATAGCTAATGGAGATTCTCATAAGCCTTAATTTTCCTGGTCAACATCCTTAGCTAACCTAACTTTAAGCTGCTAGGAGAACTGATGAACTGTAGTAGGACAAGAACTTACCTTCATTTGGTCACTTCTTCAATCCTGTCCTCTTGCCCATCCAGCTTTCCCCTTTCTGGTCATGTCTTCTTTCTGACCATGCTTGGAAGCAAGCTGTGTGAGACCCAGATTTTCTGAGTTGCCAGCATTAGAGAAGAGAGCTGGCCAAGCAGTTTCTTCATGGACTAGACTGGCGAGGGCACAAAGAGCACTGGCTTAGGAGCCCAAGGGCCTGGTTTCTTCTCCCAGGCCTGGTGACTTCAGATGTTTGACCTTGAACAGGTCACTTCATTTCTCATTTATCCACATTTCTAAAATGAGGGAACGAATGAAGATGTTTCCCTAGGTTTCTCCCAGTTCAGAAATTCTGGTCCATTCTTATTTACGTATTAGAAAATGACCGAAGCACATGCAGTCTATGAAACTAAGGAGCTTCCCAGCACTTGTATGTTTCCGTTTGTGTGGTACCCCCCTCATGTGAGCTGTCATGCACACATGAAATATTATGCTGCAGACACGTTCAACAAGAAGAAATGGCCTTTTCAGTGTCTGTGGTAGGAGATAAGCTGCAGGTGCTGTTTATTTCCCCAAAGGATTTTATGTATGAAATGTGGCGCTTATTAAACTTATCAAATGCAATAAGAGAAAATCTGTCATCTGATGTTGAGATAGCATTCTGGGAGCCAGGTTGGAGTACTGCATTTCCTCACTGGAATCAGACCAAACCAGATACCTGTCCTTTGATTTGGTTTGATTCATTGTGAGGCGGCATGGGTTTGCAGCTGTAGAAATCAAACTGTCAGGTCAGATAGTAAAGCTGATCCTTGAACTTATATCTCTAGAGTTTATTGCACCAAAGAATTATAAGTTGCTTTGCAACCAAGTCACCTCTACATGGCGAAATTCTTCCAGGAAAGCTGTGCCAGTATTTTACAGAGTGAGAGCAGAGGTTTAGCATGTCAAGGTATAATCTGTACACAGGTGTTAGTAAACAAGGCTTCATTGTGACTATTATAATGTGGGCATACAAGCTGTCAGAGAGACATGAGCCAGCAGAAGACCAGCCTGGGATTAAGAGGCCTGGGGCTCTGTCTTTAGCACAGCTGCCAAGCACCCTTGGGGCTTTGGGCAAATCACCTGTTCTCTGTGGACTTTGGTTTCCTCACCTCTGAAATAGGAGGGTCGGAGTAGATGTTCCTTTTTGCTGAAAAGTTATATAATTGATCTGCACCTATTGGTCACACATAACAGAAAATAGAAAACAACATGAGTGCAATGCCTTTCCACCACTACTCTTAGTTTATAGATGACCTTTTCAAACGAACGAGGAACTTCTACAAGGCCCTATTATATACTATAGGTGCCAGCCAGGCAGTTATGGAAACTCGAACTGTTATCATGTTCGTTTACTCCTCCTTTCATTTATGCTTTTATTCATTCTGGTTTTGTTTTTGTTTTGGGGGGTGCAGCTGGCTGGTATGGGGAACTGAACCCTTGACCTTGGTGTTATAAGGCCTCACTGTAACCAACTGAGCTAATTGGCCTCCCCCCCACATCCTAAATACAGAGTAATTGTATATGTATGTACAGTGTGTGCCTGTGAAAGAGAATCAGAAAAACAAAAAATATTTCTACCCTTTAGGACCTTTTAGAAAGATTTTTTAAAAATAAATATTCTCCCTAGCTAACACCAAGAAATAATGACAGTTTCCCAAATACTTAATTATGCACAGCAGAAGTCCAAATATCTTTCTCATGTCATCATTAACCATAACTGATTTCTAGGAAAGAATATCTGTTACACTGAAATTTCCATCATGAATAGGATCCAGGTCTGACTGAGGGCATAGAATCAATTTTGGCATGAGGCGTTCCAAATCCTACCGTCATTCCATGGCTGGGGAATGGTTGGTTATTCCTTTGGAAAGTTGTTGCCACTCCCAGTTTCCTTTTCAGACAGAATTTAACAAACGCATCACACTAAGATATACATACTCATAAGCCTGTGTGAGTCTCCTCACAAAGGGAATTTGAATTTTAACAACAAACAAAAACACCAAAAGGAAGTCTCTCTCTCTAATGATAGAATTTGGGATTGCAGCCAACCAGTTAGAGGGGGGCTGCTCTGGAGGCTGGAGGCCATAGAAGCCCTCAGGTCTCCTGTGGGTAAACCTAAGCCACACTTGATGCATCGCCAGTGAGGTCCCAGCTTCCTAAGTCTGCGGAAACCCAAAGAATGATAAAAAGGGCAGGTTGTAGTTCCCACAGGTGATTTTGTTTACTACAAATGTCCCCAATTCCAAATGTACTTCCCTCCCCAGCAGAAATATTTCATTTTGGAGGCTTATGAAAAGTAAGTATTAGGAAAATTCTGCCTCTGTCTTATTAAACCACATTCATAAGTCCTACACAAAATCACTTCCTCAGCCTACACACATAACTACATATTTCTGTGTAGGTCTGTGACTCAGAGAAAGTGCTTACAAGAGGCCATGAGAGGTGTCTGATCCCTCCTCACTTGCAGTAGTAGAAGGGCTTGCTCAATAGAATCCAGCTAAAATTGAGGGGGTGTGTTGGAGTGGTCTGTTTCTTCTTCCCTGAATTCACTAATTCACATTGCACTGCTCTTCCTGATCAGTAAGTTATTGCTGAGAAAATCATTTCTGTAAGTAATGCAGATGTCTCCAGTGGAGCCGTCCCTCTCCTCCATGCCCCCACTGTCCTTTCAATTGTGTCCAGAATCCTTGCTCCATGTCCCAAGGAACCTCTACCCCAGAACCCTTCCTCTTTTGCAGTTGTACTTGTCAGGGAAAAAACATCAATTGATATCTTAACCCTAATATTTTATCCTCTTCTATCTCAGAATAGAGAAGTCACTACATATTTGTTCTTTTTTTACTCAAGCTCAATATAGCCCCCTCTCCCCCCAGGCATGGGAAAGCTCATGCTGCATTCTGCTGCCTATAATTGTCCTTTCATCTAATTGAGGGAAAGTTTATGCTAATGAACCAGCTGCTGATTCCGTTACCTATTCACTCTTCTTTTATCAATATTCCCTTACCAGTAAATTCTGTTACCTAGGTCCTGAAATTTATTTCATGTTTTTTTAAAAAACTTTAATTTTTCTTATAAAAACTGCTTCCTTCATCTTAAAGCACACTATGATCTTTTCTGTTCCACTTTGTAATTCAGTTTGAACATAACAGAATACTCTGAAATAAAGTCAGGCGTGAATTTCATCATAGCCAATATTAAATGTTGGGAAAAGCAGATTACATAAAGATTTAAAATTTAAAAAAAAAAAAAAAAAAAGCTGGATGGAGGAATCTGTAATCATTCAACCAGCATATTTTGGGCTCCTGCTTCAGGCTGGCCACTGGGCTAGACCCTGAGAATGCAGAAACAAGGCATCCTGGCCCTCAGATTTGCATCCTGATGAGTCCATTCATAAAAACTGTAATTCAAAACCAACAATACCCGTAGAGGGTTATTGCAAGCTTTGTAGCTCATCTCTACAGCTGTGTTGGTTTCTGCATGGGATCTTACTGTCTTGGGAAAATACATTCTAAATCCTATTTCCTTGGGCCGTTAAAAAAGCCATGCTTGTCTCTAATCGATATATAGTTATGTTTGACCTTCCTAGAGTAAAAAGTATTCTTGAACAGCCTTTTAAGGGAATGCAGAAAAATCTGTTTGGATGGCTTAAAAATAAGTGGAAAGGTTTTTAGGGAAAGTTAACAAGCTTCCAAAGGTTTCAGATCTACCAGTGTTCGTTCAGGCATGGGATTAGGCCAAGAGAAGAACTTTCTAGCAAGGAGGAGGTAGGGACCATGTAAGGAGATCCATGAGTCCACAGTAAAAGAGTTATTGAAACATAAGCCAGGCCTATAAACATATTTGTTAATATGTCTACATAGCCAAAGTGGAGGAGGAGATCTGGAGGCATGGATCTGTGGTGGAAGCAGGTTCTGGAAAGCAGAGCCCCAAAACTGGCTCATTTCTCACTGAGTCATCTGGCCCAGGTCCTACCTCCAAGTACATCCTGCCTGCAGCGTGTCTGGCCAAGTGCTTTTTCAGCTCTCGAGGGATGGAGATTCTACAACCTCCCTCTGTCATCTGTTCCAGAGCCATTTCCTTTTGTACTTAGAAGTTCTTGCTTTCAAAGAATGGGGGAGGATGGGAGGGGTCGAGAAGCAGAGGGGAGACAGAACAAATCAGGGCAGAGGGTCCCAGCATGGAGAGGAGTTGTGGAACTGGAGGTGGGGAAATAGCCTCCACATTTCACACTTCCTTCCTTCACTTAAATGTGAGCAGCTCACTGTAAGGCTTGTGGGAACTCTAGAAGGTGGCACCAGCCATCTGGGGACCCTGTCTTCACAGATGCCCTGTCTGGCATCATGGAGGTTCCTGTTCTGCTCTGAGGAAGCAGTGTGAATCTAGACATCCACCACCGCCCAGGAGGAGCTGTGTTTTATTCAAAAGTCTATAGCTCTCACAATCCCCTCTTCAAAGGAAAGTCCTGTAATTGAAAGCATGCCTTCAATATCCACTTTATTGTGTTTCATGCACTCTGTCAGCGTAGTTACTTTTCATACCAGTACTTGGATGCAAAGAAATCTTGGGCAGTCCAAGGGAACTTAGATCCAAGTAAAGTTACCGTCTCTTATTCCGTTCAGACTTTTCCAACTGTTTCCATCCTCTCAGTCACAACCCTAGAAACAAGCTAGAAAGCCTGTCTAACCTAAATCACTCTCCCAAAGCCCAAGCACTTTACTGTTCTCCCTCAGATCTCAAGTCACAGTGTATTTGGCTTAATTTTACACCGTTAGCTACCTGGCTTCCACAGCTCCGCACCACGTTACCATCAGCACAGGAAGGCAGGCAGGGAGAAGGCAGTGGAGATAGGATGGCTGCGGAAACAGCAGAGGCCTCTGCAGCTGAGGGAGCCTGCTACAGTCTTCATACTGGGGGTCCTAGCACACGCATCCCCTCAGCCCTGGGCCTCTGGCCTCTAGTCTCATCCCAATTCATCCCCTCCCCTATCCCCTCCTTCCAGTCGCAGCCTACTCCAAAACCACTGACTCCTTTTCAGTATGTGAAAGAACAAAGTCCTTTTTTGTTTGGGATCTGGGTCCATTCTGGGAATGGTTTTGGCTGAAATTGCTGCAGTTGAACACCCTGACTGCCAGAGTGAAGTAGTCCTCCACCAGGCTGCCATCAACTCCCTCTGGGGATCTACATAAGAGAGTGGGTCAGGGCTGTCCCAGAGGATCAGAGATCATCTCTTGAGATTCCTCCCAGCTCCAGGGCCTCACTTTAAAATAGCGACACTAAGATACAGGTTATATACAGGTTCCTTGAGGGCAGATGCAGTACCTCCTGTGACGCACCATGTACCTGGGCAAGATTTCTCCTCCCAGCACAAGAGATGGTGCAAACATAAATGGGTTCAGGGAAGGAGCTTAATACCTGCCCACACTGAGACTTGATGCTGGAGGCGTTGGGGGAGCGGGTGCACCAGCTCTGCCACCTGGTAGGTTTATGCAAAGGTCAGAGCAGGAGTGTGTCATGAACTCTCGTGTGAAGCACATCGTAACTTAGGAAGAATTCTGTGCATTTTTAAAAGAATCTTACCATGTAAAGACTGTATTACATTTTAATACAAAATTTTTTTTGCATTTTACTTTTATAATATTTGGGGTTTTATAGATTTTTATTTTATGACCGACCAAGTATACTTTTGTAAGGAAATGTTGAAGTCTTGAGTATTTTTATTCTTTTAAAAAACTATAGTTAATGTCAACTGTAAGCACTGATAAGTATTATTCATGTGCAATAATTTTCCTTCCTTTCAACTGGGACTTTTTAAGAAACTGTGTTTGGGCATAGTGTTTTATTTAAAATTGCTGCTTCGTTTTACACATTGTGAATACTGAAGATTCTGAAAAATAAAGATGCATTTAAAATCTCTGTGCTGTTACATTGTAGAAATGGTAATGTGCATTGCTCTGCCAAAGTGGTAATTAAATGTTTAATGGTTTAGAACTCCTAGTTCAAAATAGGAGTTGTAGGCATCACTCACAGTGCGTGAGCTTCCAGATAAGCCTCTGTTTCTTTGGAAAATGCATTTCTGAATGGCTATCTTCCTGTTCAGTTAGGAAATATGGTTATGTTGACATTATGGATAGTGTGCTTGTGGTTTTGCAATAAATGTGTATTGAAAGCACTTGTGATAAACGTAGTCTGCATTTTGTTTTTAATCAAATTCCAAATGGCAGTAGAAGTGGAGCCAAAGCTCTCCTTGGGCGTTTGGGCAGCAAGATGGGATGGGAAAAAACAAGAGCTTGGAAGCAGAGGAGGCTGGGCCAAATCCTGCTCCTGCACCAACGAGCCCCGAGTCTTGGGTCTCCTCTGGAGATCCCGTGTCCACATCCATTAAAATAATAATAATTAAAATTGGGGAGGGGGAACGATTATATCTACCTCACATGGATTTTGTGATGATGGAATAAAGTGATGAACATACAGCACCTGGCACAGTTTGGTTGCCTTCAATAAGTGTTACTTATCCCCTTCCTTTCCTTCCTTCTTGTTTCCCTTCCAGACTCTGCAGCATCTACTCAATGAATGCTGGTTGGGTGAACACACCGTAAATCTGTCTTATGCCATATAGAAAGCAGAATTCTTGCCCCAATTGTTTGAAATATTTTTCCATTATAAGATAATACACAGTTATTGAAGACTTTTTTAAATACAGAAAAGTATAAGACTTTCCTTCTTGCTGTAAATGTTTTTTAATATAGTACAGTCACACTGTATTTTTGTTATATATCCTTTAACATTATATCCTGAACATTTTCCTGTGACAAGGGAAACTTTTATAATTTAAAATATCTCATTTTATTGTTGGATACTAAGATGTATTCTGGGGAGATCTATTCTGGGAAATACATCGATGTATATTTATCCTTGTCCTAGTTTCTGATGATTGTCTTAGAAAAGATACCTAGAAAGAAAATTACTTGGTTCAGATATGAAGACTTTTAGCTCCTGATGTGTATCCTCACATTAATTTCATTTTTCATTCAGCCCCTTTAGAGTCCACCAGCATTAGTTTCAGGGATTCTGCTCGGGTGGGGAAGGTGACAGAGGGTAAGTCACACTGGCCTCTCCTTCCCCTTCCTGTTCTTCACTTATCGTGGACCACACACCCTTGGCATGGATGGGCCCTGGTTCAACCCTTAGTTCTTTCTTACATTAAAACACTGAACCTGATTATCTTTTTTTTTTTTTGGCGGCTGGCTGGTAAGGTGGACCCAATGATCTTTAAGATCCTGTTCAGTTCCGAATTGTAGCAAGTAAGAGGTAAAAAGGAGGCAATGTAGGAAGGGAAGGAGGGACGGGGGAAATTCTCATTTAGGTAAATGGAGTTGGGAAGGGAGACTTGTTTGTCACTAGTGGTGTCTTAGCTGATTCATGCATAATTTACAGAACAAAATCATTTTTCCCCAAGGAAGCTAGGGCATATTTTGGAATTTTGTCAATGAAGCAAATTTTATGAAGCTCAAGATCATATTTTCCATATTTGTTTTGACATACCAGTGACTCAGACTGCAGAAACAGGCCTTCACCCCCAATGCTTATCTCAGTAACAAAGATGATAATTTTGGGTGCTTGCCCTGTGCCTGATAACATATCTAAGCACTTTCTATGCTTCAGCCCTCACAGCAAACCCAGAGTAGGTTCTATTATTAGCTCCACTTTGTGCAAGGAGCATACTGCCCAAGGTCAAAGAGCTGAGGAGCAGCAGAGCAGAGCTGGGCCCTGTGGAGCTCCAGGCTCCAAACACCAACCACGAAGCAGGTGCCGGGTAGCCCTTTGTCAAACTAACGGGAAGGAGTTTTTCCAAGGGCGGGGTGTTGGTACTGGTTGGACTTTGTGCTACACCCTGTTCTATAATCAATCTACTCTTCACAAAACCCCTGTGAGGTGGGTGTCACAGCTCCCACATTGCACAGCTGGTCGATAAATGGTGGGTCTGGAATTCAAAAGTCCAGGGTCAGCCCTCTGCGTCAGGGCCCTCTGATCAGTGCATGTGTGTGTAAGGGGTTCACGGACTTGAGAGATTTAAGGAAACGACGAACTGCTTTTTCTAAAACCTATCTGATCTGAGATGGCACCTGCTGACAAGAGGTCATGGCTATGATCTGCTTCCCACTTCCCCTTCCACATTCTCACACTTAGCGGTACTCTATATATGGAGGTCCTGGGATGTCAACACCTCCTCTCTGCCAAAAAAAAGTGGAAGAGGGCAATTAAAAATATGTGTCCACAATGCCTCTTACAGCAAGATTTCATGAACCCAGGGTAAGGCTTCATATCTATCCCTTTCTCACACATGTTTCTGTTACAAGCTGTGTGACATAGATGCGGTGCTTTGACACAAGTTGGGATGTTCAGAATCCAGATGTATTATGGAGGGGGGGAGCAGGAAGGATGGCAATTGTTGTTTAATTACCTCGCCTCTTCCATTTCCCAACTATTGTGAAAGATCATCAAAGTCCCAGGGGAGAGTTCCAAGAAAGCAAAGCAAGGAGACATCAGTGAGAAACAATAAAGGTGGCAGGACCTTTTTTCTTCCATGTGACATGCTGGAGTCAAAGCTCATGTCTTATCTAACCACATTGCAGGACGGAATAAGGCCTGTTGCTTTGAGCTCCTCCTGGCTGCCTCTGCACCATTCTCAGTGGATTCTTCTGTAACTAATTCATTTAACAACAATCAGTAATATGTTTTGCAAAATCCTGAACTTATTGGTGTTCTAAGGCACTTGCTCGCTCCCCCTCTCTCTCTCCTGTTAATTTTTCTCATTCTAGTAAGAAATAACATTTATTATATATAAACTGCCACTCACTAAAATTTTACTTTGTATTTAATAATTGTCAAAGTTCGAAGATCTCTGTAATGTTTGATATCAATAGTAATCATGATATCTCAATCCCAAATAAATTTTTTAACTTAGATCTTATAGTCACAGGAAATTTTAAAAATTAAGTTTGCAATTGATGTGCATTTTTTAGTTGCAGAAAAGTGTGATAGGGTGAACAATAAAAGACTTTCAAGCTTAGAAATGTATTACATTAGGATAAAATTCTGTGGGTGAGGTAGGATGACATACAAGCTCCAGGAGTAAAATAGAAGCAATGCAGATTTTCCAATTGTTAAAGAACTCTTCGTATGTATTTTTAAATGCTGTGCTTTTTAAATTCTATCGGCTACATTTAAAAGAACAGTTTTATTTTGTAGATGTCTGTATTTATAATATGCCAGAAATTACATCTTTTGCAGCTCTTTAACTATGATGAAAAATTCTAGATGTCAACGTAAAAATCATGAGGGCGTAACTAAATTTTTCAAAATCCTTTCAGAAAATATGTGGGGAAAAAATGTAACAATAATAATGATAATAATAGCTAACCCACAGTACCTCATATAAAAGAATGAGCAGGTACAGACTGAGAGCTGGGGGTGCTTCTCTGAGGAGGAAGGTAAGATGTTCAGGAAACGAGATTTACCTCAGCACGTAGAAGGTTTATTTCTATGTGACCCAGGCAGGCAAACGTGAGTGTGTCCATTCCCTCTGAAAGGGAATGTAGAGGTAAAGACCATTAAGTCATGCCAATCTTATACTCTATGGGTGGAGAATTTGGGTGAAGTGAGAAGCTGGAAGAGAAACGTGGGCCAGGAGAGTGAGTTCTGAGCCACACCCATGGAAGTCCATGAGATCATGTGCTCCTACCATTGCAAGAGTTACAAGAATCACAGAGTTGCTTCAGCCATCTTAAGAAAGAGATGTGATGAGAAACATGGGCTGGAGCCAGGAGAGGGGCCAGCTTCTCTCTCTCTCTCTCTTTCTCTCTCTCTCTCCCTCTCTCTCTCTCACCCTCCCTCCCTCCCTCCCTTAGCCGAGTCTCTCTCCCTTGGAGTCTCTGTGTGCCTGCTCCATTTGTGTCACTACTGACCAAATTTATCTTCATTAGGCTTCAGCCCAAATCCCACAGAGAGCCAATCTGATTGGCTTAGCTGAGTTCCCTCTGGGCTTTTGGACAAAGTCCTTCATACCAGGCCACCCTGTGGCAGGTGGCCAATCAGCAGCCCTCGTTGCGCAAGGACTGGCTTAACATGGCCTGCATGACAGAAGGAGGACTGAGGCAGACTGGAACCAAGGAGAGAAGGAACTGTTTCAGAAACTTGGAATAATGGACTTGACAGGACCACAGCTGAGACGTCCACTTCAGTGTCATTCTGTGCCGTTGAGATGGAAGTCCGGTCTTCCCCATGCTTGCTTGTCTCAAGCCCCTCCCACAAATCAAGCAGAAATACAGCTTTTATACTACCATTTAGGGACAATGTTCCCATGTGGATGAAAATGAAGATCAAGAGGACGCAGGAACTTTCTAAGTCCAAAAAAAATGCCCAAGGCAGCAGGCGGGACACCAGTACCTGCCCACATCACAAGTGTTGGCAGTGGAGGGTCAGAGGAGCCTGGGAGGAATTCTTGGAATCCCAGGCCTCTTCCCAACTTCTGAGATAAGGAAAGGGGTGGAAGAATGGAGGGTTGTAGTATTCCAGGCAGCTTTGATTTTGAGGATTTTGGGAATCCCTCTGTCCAAAATGTCTGTCTCTCCCATCAAGTACAGTTCCTGAAAGCCCCAGCATCACTTCTTTGAGATTAAGCCGCTGTGATAATGCACTGTCAACCAGTCACACTTAATCTGGAATCTGCTTTTACAATCGGCATTTTAAAGAACAGGGACCCAGGAAACCTAGGACATCAAAACAAACAAGGTGTGATGGCGAGAGGGGGTGGAAAGTGTGGTGGGGCCCCCAAGGGGCATCTGACCAAGTGCCAGAGGGACCAGGGCCATGGGGGGAGAAGGAGCTTTTGGAGATGAAAGGACACTAAAGTCACCTTGGCTGACTTTCTTATTCCCTAGAATGAGCCCTGCCACTAAAACTGGAGAATCACCTCTACAAGAGAGAGACTGATAAAAATACAAGGTGTAAAGTGATGTTAACAATAAGTTGAACAAATCTATCAAAATTTAAAATATGTATACCCTGAGTAATTCCATTTTTCAGAATTCATTTTGCTATTATGGTTGTATACATATAAGTATACTGTTGTCTTTGCAACACTTTTTGTCAAAAAAGATTGAAAGCATCCTAAAAGTCCATCATTTGGGGTTTGGTTAGGTAATCGGTGGGACAATGGTTAGGGAAAAGACATTCATGGAAGACTCTGGAGAATAGATTGTTGACTGAAGAAAAGCTGGTGCAGAACAGTGTACATGTGGGCATATATGTTGCTCAGACGCACACTTGGGCAGATGTTAAAATCAATATTGGGTTAAAGTTGAGGCCAAAGCCAAATAACACCATCTCAGAATGAGACTTCTGGGATGCAAGAATTAATCTGAAAAAAAATTTTTTTTTTTTTGTTCATGGTCAGTGTAGGGATCAGGACCTGTGACCTTGGTGTAATAACACTGCACTGTAACCAACTGAGCTAACTGGTCAGCCCCTTAATCTGAAATTTTATCCCAAAGAATGAAATTATTCTAATAATTTTGCTATTAAAATTGCTAGTGGTCTAGTTTTAAGTTTGACATTACCATGCGGGAACAGTAATAGCTCAGCATGGTCCCTGCAAGATGGCTCTTGAGGTCACCTTACTGAATTTTGTCATAAGAAATAGATGCTCATTTTCCACAACAACAGTAGAGAAGCCAAGTAATATGGGGATATTACATTTTCCTGTAGTTTTTTCTTTTTTTTCCATTCTCTTTATATTCTTCATGATGTCTGGATCAAAGGTGATTTATCATAGATATTGTACATGATTTGGTAATTTTTTCTGCCTATGAAATGTTGAGGTAGAAAAACTGATATTCTTTTTTTACATTAATTTTCATAAGATGTGAATTCCCAAATAGAATTTATTCTTGAAAGACTCATAACCTAAATGGAATTAAATATCAAAAATTAAACATAATTCTTAAAGGTTATTTAATTTGACATAATGAATGTTAGGGAGACATCAAATTAGTTGACAAATATTAGAATTATGATTTAATCAACTCTCTATTATTCTGTCTTGTATTATTAAAAATTGTTTAACGTTTATTGGCTCACAAAGATTATAATGTTCTTCCTAAAGTTATCTAGCTAACATTTCCTCTCAATATCCTTTTTAACTTTCAGTCTTTTCCCCGATTTATTTGCTATTTGAAAGTCTTAATTGTTTTTGAACATAAAATTAGCAGCTTTCACAATCATCATTTATTACTGTGGTATTTTAATCTTACAATACTAAATATTCATATATATAGTACAAATGACTGAGAATTTTAACAGATGAAGCACAAAAGAGATTTTTACTTCAAGATGAATCTAGACTTCTATAGTGAGTATCACCTATTAATAAATCTAAATGGCATGCCTTGTACATATTACTAATGTTGATATGCTGATTAGATATAAGATAACCTTATTACTGTGGATTGAATGTTCCCCAGAACTCCTTGAAGCTTAATCCCCACTGTAATTGTTGAGAGTGGGAAATTCTATTATGATAATTTAAAAGGTGGGGCCTTGAAGAGGTGAATAGATTGTGAAGACCATGCCATAGTGAATGGATTAATCCATTGATAGTTTTATGGTGGTCTTGGGCATGGTTCTGATGGCTTTAAAAGGAAAGCACGTGAGAAGCTCTCTCTCTGCTCAAGCCAGCTGCCATATGATAGATATCCTGTGTCACTGTGTAGAGTCACTACCAACAAGGCCCTCACCAGATGTGTTCCCTGGACTTTGGACTTCCCACCCTCCAAAACTGTAAGCAATAAATGTTATTTCTTCATAAATTACCCAGTTTCAGGTTTTTATGTTATAAGCCACAGAAAAAGACTAATATACTTATGTAACCATGACTGTAGATCAGGCACAAGCTTAGGGGTATTATACTTGATGGTGAAGTAGTCATTCAGTTATTTAGACTTCCAAAAGCTGAGGTTGAAGGCCAATTGACAGATTTTTGGCTGAATATGAAGGCCAAAGCCAAACTTTGATGCGTTTTACATACACATGTACATAAACGTACGTATATGTGTGTATTCCTTATCTACTTCTAGCTGCCTCGAGGAGGGGAACTTGGGGCCTAGGAATAAAGAATGGGAGACTCACTTTTTACTGTACATCCTTCTGCACTGTTTGGTTTTTTTTTTAACCCATTCATGTATTCCTTTTAAATAAATACTCACTATGCTCATTTAAGAGATTAATAAAATAATATATATGGGACAAAAGTTGTGAACACGTTGAAGGAAGAAAATGGTCAAGGCTGCAGGTCATTAAGCAAGAATTCAGTGCTACCTGGTCACATCTAGGAGAGCTGTGAGCCACGAGCTAGCACCCTGGGAATCTTATAAGAGAGATTTCCCCAGGGGGGGAAAGTGGGCCCTTTGTGTTTGAGTGCTTGGTGCTGGGCAGAGCTAATTGGGAATGTCCCATGTATCGCAGGGGTCAGTGTACCAGCCCTGGATACTGGGGTGCAATCCTAGGGAAAGCATCCCTTCTAGAGTATTTGGAAGGACCTTATGGATAGAGATGAAATTTCCAACAAATTTCAGAGTTCTAAGTCAAGAACCTGAGGCCTGACCCCACTACGACAACACGGCCACAGAATTACCTGCCCATGCCCTGAGGACTATGTGTTTGCAGCTCAGGATGAGGAGAGAAGCTTTACCAGAAGAGTCTGTCTGGGGCCGGCCTGCAAGTTCTCTGGGGAATCATCAGGGGTGACCTCATAGTGTAGCTGGAGGCCACAGAGTGATTTTAGCAGAGGGCCAGCTGGCACAGAAGCTGCTGGGCTCTGTGAGGAGGGCCAGGGCCACAGAGAGCACAGGTCTGGTGACCTCCATTTGAAAGCTCCTCCTCGGGACTATGCCAGATCTTAAGAATTCACAGGACTCTGGAAACAAGG
The DNA here is from genome assembly GCF_027409185.1 of Cynocephalus volans. Taxonomy (NCBI): domain Eukaryota; kingdom Metazoa; phylum Chordata; class Mammalia; order Dermoptera; family Cynocephalidae; genus Cynocephalus; species Cynocephalus volans. The sequence continues at coordinate 122,719,255 of NC_084460.1, read as the reverse complement.
TGAGTGACCCTTATTTGGTGTTAATGGCTGGATGTCTCTTCTCTTCTGGAAGCCTTCCATTTGGAATGATGCAATTTGGGGAGACAATGCGCATCCAGTTGGCTCTCTGAAGAAGACATTTTCCCAAGCTCCTGTGTGAGGACAATGGGTTCAGGTAGCGTGATTTCCCTGTATGACTCTGCCCTGAGTAGCACTTGTACAGCTACTCTACAGCCAGGGGATTGATATTACACTCCCACCAGGAGTGTAGTCTCATTTTACTACTAACCCTAATAGCTAACACTGATGAGTATTTATTACCTACAAACCTTCACTTCTGGGAATTTATCTTAAGGATGTAGTCAGAAATATGTATATGGAAGTCCATAATAGTATTCTTTGGTAAAGGAAGTTTTGAAACAAATGAGAGTGGCTTAAATAAATTATGATAAATTTATGTAATAGAATGGATAATCTTATATAATAGAAATATAATTTGTATAATAGAATGTTTAGAATTTTCAACCATTACGCAAATTGTACTCAGTGATGTAAACAAATGAAGTATATAAAAATTGAACTTCCTCTCTTTGAAGCAGTGGGGGTGGGTACATTGTTACCTGAGGAGCTCTGCAAGTAAGGCTCACTCTCCCCTCTCCCGGCCACTCTTAGGGCAGCTGCTGAAAGAGGTCCAAAGGCTGACAGAAGAATGGTTAACAATGTAGGGAAATAATCATATAATATTATGTGTTAAAATCAGAATAAAAACCATATACATGGTATGTCTTAATTTTATGAAACACTCTCAAATCCACACACAGCCATAGAAAAATGCCTGGGAAAAAACATCTTAAAGTAATGATGGTTGTCTCTTGGTTGGATTTTAGGGCATTTGTATTTTCTTTTTATCAGGTTTCTTTTTCTATTTTCCAAAATTTCTTTAATGAACATGTACCACAGTTATAATCAGAAAAGAAGTTATTTAAAAGAGGATTTTATTCCTTTCTCTCCCAAAATTCACCTCAACATTCAGTTGCCACCAAAACTCAGAGGTTTGTCCCTCTGGTGGTGTCACCCCCATGATAAAAAATTGTAATGTGTATATATATTACAAAGTTATGATTAAGTCCATCTACAGTGTTTCAACTACTACAATTAAATAAATATGCTCATGGTTGAACCAAGTGGTAAACAATGACTACATTTCCTTTCCTACACTCCTTTGTTTTTCCTGGTGCTAATAATTATCTCATTTTTGGAGGCAGGGGGATGTGACAGGGATTGAACAAAAAAAAAGAGGTTCTAGGGTGGTTGTCACTCTCCATTTCTATCTGGGTGGTCATTACAAAGGTGTCTGCCCTATATTCTTTTAAGCTCTACCTTTGTCTTTCATGGTTTTTCTGTACCTGTTTTATTTTACAAAAAAAAATTTAAATAAATAATGCAACAAGAACAAAAAAAAGCCTTTTTTTCACTTAGTTCTTATTGAATGCAAATGTAAGTCTTTTCACACACACACCCACCCCATCCCGCAACAGTTTTGTAAAATAAATTTTCATACAGCTTTCCATACAAACCTGCCCCCAAATCCATCAGCACCATTTTCTCCTGGACCCTGCTGGGTGCATGCCATCCTCCAAGACTGATCTGATTAGCTGCTCTCCAGGCTTCTTGTTGGGCTATCAGCCTGAGACCTTTTCTCACCCCTTCCTGTGTTAGATTCCCTTTCCCTTGGATCCACACTTTCTTAGTTTTAGTGAAACACGGGCATATGTGAGAGATGTTTTTTGAGATTCAGCATGTCTGAAAATGCTTTATTCTACTCTCATATGACTCATAGTTTGGCTGGGTATAGAATTCACAACTAAACATCATTTTTACTCTAGAATTTTTTAGGACAATTTCCACTGCGTATTTTGTTAGTAAGAGGCTTTATACCATGCACATTCCTAATCTTTTTTGTCTATTGTTGGAATCTTCTCTTCAAGCCTGGTGATTTGAAAGGTCATGTTTGTACACCTCAGGGTAGATCTGTTTCATTCATGGTGCTAGGTAGTGGATTTTATCTGAAGACCTCATGCTTTGGTTCGGGTAAATTTTCTGTACTCTTTCTTTGATAATTCCCTCCTCTGAGCTTTTCATGAACTGTTAGACCTACCAGATTGAACCTCTACTTTTCTTATCTTTCCCTCATTTTTCATCTCTGTCTTTTTGTTCAACTATCTGGGAAGTTTCCTTTATCTTTAAACGTTTCCTTAATCTTTAAATTTTTACAAAAATTTTTTTCTGTTGTCATCTTTTCTAATTTCTATGAGCTTTAATTTGTCCTTTTTTAATGCATCCTATTTCTATTTCATGAATGTTGTATCTTCACTTATTTCTGAAGAATTATGGTGGCTTTGACGTGTTCTATCTATATTGTCTATTTTCATTAAATTCCTGTTTATCTTCTTATTTATTTTGGTCTCTTTCATGTTGGACCTTTTCCTCTGATGTCTGAGATCCTTATTGCCCATCCACATTTGAGAGTAATGCACTGACAACTTACAAGGGCACTTCTTGTAAATGAGGGTACTTGGTTGTGGGACCATTGCACGGAAGACCAGTTGTCTTATTTTGGAATCTGCCAGTTGGTTTGTTTACTCAAAGAATTCTTCAAAGAACCATTTTCCAATCTCCTGCTGGAGAAGGAAGGGGAGAGGCCCGACTGCTTAGAGTTAGCTGGAAAAGACAATAGCTAAATCGCACTGATACTCATAGTCTGTCCCTAACCCCCCCTCCCCATTATCCAAACAGCCCTCACCACTCACCCACTCTATGTCTGGTATCCCCATGTCCAGAGCCTCTCTGTTTCTGTCTCAGGGTAACATACCTACTGTCCCCTGTGGAGACAGAAGAGTGGTGACCAAGCTGTACAGGTGGAGAGTGACAACAACTTGAAGGTCTAGCTGAAGCTTACACACAATTTTCAACTAACCCCTCTCTTCATCCCCAGCCTTAACCCCACCTTCCTCATATCTGGTTCCTCCAATTTCTGATTCTTCCTGAGACCTCTTGGGTGCTTAGGTTTGACCCATATTTACTCCACCAAATGAATGCTGTTCCTCCATCTACTTTCTATCTTCATGTATTATGATTTGGAATTACAGATATGTCCTAGTTTTATTGAAAAGAGTGACAGAGCAGTTGTTTTTTCGATTTTGGAGTGATTTTGAAAGGAGAAGAAATGTCTTCATACCACCATTTAACCATCTCCACCTTGGTTTTCAGTATAACTGTGATTATATTTTTGGTTTCCTTGATCCTCTAAATTTTCTACAATTAACATGTATGACTTCACACACACACACACACACACACACACACACACACACACACACACACACACACACACACACACACACACACACACACACACACACACACACACACACACACACACACACACACACACACACACACACACACGAGTTATTTAAACACAGACGTATCCAAGAAGGCCTGGAGCACCCATGCCTGCACCTTCCTCCCTTGCTGAGCCAGCTGGGCCTGGGAAGCTCCCTTGCCTTACACATCTCAGCTCCCTGACACCTGTCAGAGAGCACCACAACCTCCTTGTCTGGGAGCACATTCTGGGGTTCCTCACCGCTGTGCCAGGGCTGGTGACCAAATAGCCTTTGCCAACCATGCCAGCTCATCTATGCACAGTGTGGATCCCCTCACGCATTCTGAATGGCAATGACTCCAAAGCCACAAGTTTTCATAGAGAGAGAGAGAGAGAGAGAGAGAGAGAGAGAGAGAGAGAGAGAGAGTGTGTGTGTGTGTGTGTGTGTGTGTGTGTGTGTGTGTGTGTGTGTGTGTGTGTGTGTGTGTGTGTGTGTGTGTGTATGGTATGGTGTGGTGTGGTGTGGTGTGGTGTGTGGTGTGTTGCCACAGCACACAAGGGTTTCCATTCCTGCCTAAGCTATTCCAGTCAGGAGGATGTTGGCATTCCCTGGGAATCCTCCATGACCACTTCGTACAGACCTCTCCAGTGCCCCCGCTTGGACACACCACGAGTGCCCCTTCTGAGGCAGGCACCCTGGGGCCTGGAACACTCTTGAACTTCACTGGCTCTACCAGATCCAAGGGAATCCAAGCCCCTGAATCTAAAATGCTCCTCAGACCCATACAAGGACTGCATTGACAGGACTAACAGAAACCAGTCAGGAATCCCAAAGCTGCAACTATTCACATACTCCCTGGGCTCTATGATTCGGTTCCACACTGGCCTGAGCACACTGTCATTTCAGTTGTCTCAGGTAAGCACTAAGGATTCCAGGCATGCTTTTCCTCCTCCTCCTCCTCCTCCCTTCCAGGCACCTTCAAGCTTCAAGCACTCCTCCCTTCACTCTCCAAGAGCCTCCACCTCCTTTACCACCAGGAATGGCAGGCTTTACAGCCTGACCTACAATTAGATTCTGCTGGGAATCCTATGAGAATTGACCCAGCCAATTAAGTCAGGAAGTCACTCTCTAAATTTGACATGCCCATCATTCTCACCCAAAATGGCAGCATTGATTTGGTGGGCTGAGGCTTTGAGTTTAATTTTACTTAATCCAGTAAAAACTGCATTAGGCTCCCCCCACCTCACTGGTTTACTCATTTCTCAATTTTGGTTCTAATAAACTCAGCATTGTAAAGACCTTATTAAGTAACCCTCAATACTCCCCCGCAGAACCCACACATCTCCACCCTGGAGCTGCTGCCTGCAAGGGCTGCTGTTGTGTTGCCTTTGGTGTACCTGTGTCCCTACTGGTGAATCTGTTTATCTCCAACTTCATTTCCAAAAAGGACTTAGGGCAATATGTGTGTGTATAATCTCTACTAAAGTCAAACTCTGCTTGGGCCACTTCCTCCACCTTGAGAAGACTATCTGCTACCCCAGTGTGTTGCTCTGGTGGACTAGGCCATGCCAAAAGGAGCCCACACACATATGCACCCGAACACAGTTACATTGGAAACTGGATATCATCTTTAATTAATAATGCCATAGGCCAACATCTTTTCTGTTGCTGTAGCAGATGTTGATGTGTGTGTGTGTGTTTGTTCCTGAACAGATGAGGGGCCAGCTCAGACTCCCAAGCAGGTCTCGGCCAACGACTTTGTTGAGCAGCAACTACAAGAGTTTCCAGAGAGGCTCGGAGGCCAGACTCCTGCTTCCCACAGTCTGTAGCCTTTCTCATGGCCACTATCATGAATCGAGGGCAAGGCTGAGGCTTACGCCAGCCCAGATGAAAGGGCTTCTCAGCGAAGATCAGCCTCCAGTCCCCAGCCCTCATTACCTCTGCCCAGAGGGATGTCCCTGGGTGAAGCACAGACTGCTAGGCAGAGGTGGACAACCTGGCCTGGCCCTGGTACCCTGTCACACTGGGGCAGCACCACAATGGCCCAGCCCTGGGCAGAGAATCCACAGCTACTGGGGCCATTTGTTTAGTTCCTTTTGGAGATAATCAGGATGTAGCCCCAGGTTTTCTTGGGACCAGCCAGAGGGCCAGCGTTGGCTAACGATGTCCACAAGAAGTTACTTCCAACCCAAACTAAGAACCTGCCCTCCTGCCATCTCCACTCTCCAGTTCCTCACATGCCCAGTAGGTCTGCAGCCCAGACATGGCAGGGGATGGTCAGTGTGATGGTGGGTCACAAGGCAGCCATGAGAGACCTGGGTTGAACTGGACCTGCAGCCATGTGCCAGCCTGAAGCCAGCCCTCTCCCCCATGGTCAATGCCACACAAGGCTCTCTGAAGCAGGATGGGACCCCCACAGACAAGGCAGCAAATTATTGGCCTAGAGGGAGAAAACCAAACTGGCTCCACTGTCCCATCTCCACCTGCTCTGTGCCTTAGGAAGGCAAGGAGCTCAAGTCCCCAGGATGGTGGTATCAGCTGTTGGGGAAGCACCGTTGTCCAGGTGAGACCTCGGGCCGGAAGCTGTGTTTGTTCAGGGGGCTTGGGTAATAGGTGGTTGTGTACACATTGGTCTGCTGCAGTGGGTAGAAGTTGGCTCTGTCATCGGGGATCAGGTTATTCTTGTTCAGCGTCTGTGAGAGGAGGAAGGAACCAGAGAAGAAGGAGTGAGGGGAGAGATGGGGAAGGGGACAAGCCAGGGCAAGGTGGCCAGGAGCCAGCCAGTGAAGGAACACTCAGACTGCTGACACAGTGCCTGCTCACACCACCACTGCCGCCTCCCGCGCGCCAGCCCAGTTAAACCCGGCTTAGGGCCAGAACCACTGTGCCCTTCACCCTGCCCCTCTACCCTGCCCTCTGCTTCTGCAGCACGGCTCCCACCTTGAACTCCATGGGTGTGTACTTCTCATTCTTGGGCGTGCCTCCACTCTTGTAGTGTAGGTGGTTGGGGGTGGCGGGATGGACCAGCGTGGACTCTTGGGACTGGCGCTGGCAGTGCTGGCAAGACAGATACACTGCCAAGGTCAGGAGTCCAGAGCCTAGGAAGCAGGAGACACCGGTGGCCACCAGGTGGATGAGACTGAACCCTGGGAGGAGGAGAGGCAGGTGATAAGAAAAGGGCCACTGTGAAGAAGAAAGACTTCTGACTGCCTCCCTGGGGGCAGAAACAGCAGTAGAAGGCTCTGAGACACAATGGAAACAGGGAGGCTGGGTAACCTGTCACTGGGGGCCTCTCTCACAGTACAATCTGTGGCTTAGAGTTGACTCTTCCTTGGGTACAGATTGATGATGGCCTCCCAGCTGGGGGGCACGGATGGGATCTACCCAGACCCCCCTACACATGGCCTCAAAGCAGTGGGGCACCCCAACATAGCTTGGCTGTCTGGAGCGGGAGGTGGGAAGAATTCAGACTTTGGATTGGGGTGGAGGAGGGGTAGAAAGACAGAGTCATAAGGTGAGGCCGGTTGCTTTACCTCCGCAGCCGGTGGCCTCTTCCATGCTGGAGGCTGGCAGGATCACTGCAAGAAGACAAGGGGAAAAGGTGTCAGGAGTAGAGAGGAGAGGAGGGGTCCCTCCTGGGCTAGGTGCGTCTCTGGGAGGACCGCTGGGTGAGCACTGAGCTATAGGACAGGGCCTGGGGGCCTTCATCCCCCCACCTCCCGTCTCTAAGAGGGACTGGCCCACTCACTAGATGAGGAGTGGGTGAGCTCAGGGTGGGAAGGGCTGGTGTGGAGAAGGTGGCACGAGGACCTACCTGGAATCTCACTGTAGGGGCAGGGGCGGCTCTGGCTGCTGTTTCCGGCACAGGCGCTGGGCCCTGGGACGAGCTCCTCACAGTGCCGGCTGCGGCTCTGGGCTCCATCCTCAGTGCACGCACTCCACTCAGACCACGGCGACCAGCCTTCTGTGGGTTGTGGATTGGGATGAGGTTAAGTGCCCTGGAATGCCCTGGTGGGGATTAGAGGGCTCAGTGGTGCTCCCCAACCCCAGCCAGATGCACCCAGTACCTGGGCAGGCTTGTGTAGCACAGAGTGCCTCCTCTGTGTGCAGCCCGAGACAGATGTCCTCACCTGGGGAGGGCGCAGGGCTGGTGCAGGAACGTGTGCGTTGATAGTGGCCCCCGCCACAGGAGGCTGAGCATGGGGACCAGGAGGTCCAACAGGACCAGGCACCCTGCACTGTAAGGGGATGGTGTGTGAGGGAGACTTGGTCGGGGGGAGGGGGAACAAGGCCCAAGACAGTCTTCCACCCCTTCCCAAGCCAGGCCACTCTCTTGGGCCACACTGACCTCAACATTCCACCCACACTCAATAGGCCACTGTTAGGGAGTGCCCCACCCCAGGGGTGTTAAGAGAAATGCAGGCAGCAGCAGATACACAGAAGGGAGAGAAACGACCACCACCTCAAATCAAGTTCCTGTATGGTGCCTTCCTCAAGAGTGTCTATATGGAATTCCATAAAGGTGACTTATAGACAAGAGCATTAGGGGAAAGAAAAAACTGACCCGCAAGGTGAGGAAAGGCCCTACTCCACCAGAGTAGCCACTGTATCAGGGCAAAAAATTGCTCTGGGGCCCCTTGCACAGAGTTGGCAGGAAGAGGAGGCCACGTGGGCTTGGGGGTTTCTGGGTGCCGGGGGTTCCCAGATGATGGGGTTTTCCCTGGGCCAAGGATTCCTTCCGTGCAGGGTTACCTGGGCAAGCCTGGGGGTTGCAGTCCTGGTACTCGGCGGCGTCGCCCACACAGGGCAGGCCCCCGTTGCGGGGCTCTGGGTTCGTGCACGTTCTCTTGCGGACGCGGAAGCCCAGATCGCAGTCGCGAGAGCAGGACGACCACGGGCCCCAGGCGGCCCAGCCCCCGCTCTCCGTTTGCGGGGAGACGCTCCTGCTGCGCAGGAGATCCTCCACCAGGGCTGCGGGGCGGCGCCGGCCTCAGCCACCAGACGCCCGGCGGCCCTGCCTCCCCCCAGGGCTCCCGTGGGCTGTTCCGGGGCCTCCCCACGCGCACCCCCACGGCGCCGGGGCAGGGAGGGAGGGAGGATGGCGGGGCGGAGCTGTACCGTCGGTGTCGCAGGCTCCGGAGCCGTCTGCGGGGCAGGTCCGCGTCTCGGTCCTCCTCCTGCCGAACTGCAGGCCGTGGGGGTCGGCCAGGGGCGCGCGGCACGTGAAGCGGAAGCGCTGCTCCTGCCGCGCCCCGCCCAGCGTCACGTTCACGGGCAGCCACGGCGTCCACGGCGTGTTGCGCCGCACTTCGGGGCAGCCCTCCGGGTTGCACGTCTTGAACTCCTTCGGGTGGGAGCGGAGCGGGTGTGCTTTCCGAGCCCCGCCGCCTCCAGCCCCCTTCCCTGGGCTCGAGGCCCCCGCGCCCCCCATGCTGCGCCCCGGCCCCTCACCACGCCGCAGCCCGGGCAGGAGTTGCCGTTCTCGCAGGCCCGCCGCCGCGACTGCACGCCGCCCCCACAGTTGCTGCTGCACCTGCTCCAGGAGCCCCAGGATGCCCAGAAGATGGGCACCGGGCAAGGCGTGTTTTCGTTACAGAACCTGGGAGGGCGGGGGAGGAGTCGTCACCCTAGGGAGGGGTACCCCTTCCTTGACAGAGGTCACTGGGATTGCGAGACTGGGAAGGAGAGTCCCTTGGATCTCGGGCGATTCCAGGCCACTTTCTGGGGGGCCCGGAACGTCTGGGTCCTCTGGGTAAGCCGGTCCCCAGGACCCCCAGCCACAGCCCAGCTCACCGCTCCTCTCGGCTCTTGCCCACGCAGATGCGGCCCCCGTGGCGGGGAGCGGGGTTGCTGCAGCTTCGCTGGCGGACCTGGAAGCCAATCCCACAGGACGTGCTGCAGAGAGCCCACGATGACCACGGGGTCCATGCCCCATTCCTGGTGGGGTGGGAGGGGACAGAGACAGATGGCCCTCTGAGCCCTAGCTTCTTAGATCTGGTCTGCATCTAGACAGATGGATTTTGTATTGTCAGGAAGGCTAGACAGTGAGAGAAAATACCAGCTCCTAACCAGGCCATCTCAGGCAGACTCATTCATTCATCCCTTTGCTCATTCATTCCTCAAATATGTATTGAGAGCCTTCTGCCATATATCAGGCAGTGTGCAAGGCTGAGGACACAGACTGGACCTTGCTCTTACTCACGCCGGCTAAAGGACACACTCTTAGAGAAGACAGCCCTAGTCGCCTTTCCAATCTGCAATCTTCAGTTCAACTTTCTTAGCTGGCCAATCCTTGCACTTAAACCCACACTCTCTCTCTGTTCTACCACTGCCCACACTTTTCTCCACCTCAGACACTACTCACCCTGTCTCCTTTGACTCCAGTTTTCAAATTTGGGCTCTACCACTCACTGGCTGCACATCCCTGGCAAGTTACTGAAACCTTCGGTGCCTCATAGTACCCTTATCTTTAAAATGAACAATGGTTGTTGTATTCCTACCCCACGAATTGCTGTGAGGGTTAGATTAATAAATATATATATATAATAGTTAAGTATCTAAAATTATGGGTTAGTTGTTTTCATAAACATTTTATGGAGTCCCCAGGTGCAGGCAGTGTGCAAGCTCTTACATACGTTTTTTTAACACTCCCAACAACTTTGGGGTGGGTACTATAACCCTCGCTTAGAGAGAGAGTGGTTAGGTGGCTTGTCCAAGGCCACACCACCAGACAGTGGCAATTCAGGATGGGCACCGGGTCTGCCTGCCTTGCCACCATCCCATGCTGTCCCTTATCTTTGAGACAGCAAGGCTTATTGAGACTAATCTTTGTCTGGGAGTGACTCCCATGCCTGTCCAGTCTTCCTCTTTGCATCAAGAGCTCCCACAAAGTGGCAACTTCTCTCCCTGGTGTGGAAACTTCCCCAGGGCTCATGTTTCCTGCTCATACCTTAGCCACCTGTCTAGTCCCTGGCATAGCCCTGAAGTGGTTTCTGCCCCTTAGTGGAAACACCTGGGTGGGGAATGTCCCATTTCCCCAGTTCTCCTCACCCCAGTCCAAGGCAGACGCCGTGCAAGCCCTGTCCTCACACACCTGGAGCAGTTAGCAATGTGTATGGCCGGCCCCAGGCAGTCGAGGCCCCCACAGCGGGGTCGGGGGGAATCACAGGATCGGGCCCGACACAGGCAAGAGCCTGAGTTGTCCCCATCTAAGTGCTCACATGGTTGCCATGGTGACCATGGGCTGAAGCCCCCATCCCGTGTCACGTTCCGCACCTGCAGATGAACATGGAGATAAACATGACCCCTGTCACACAAGGCAGGGGCAGGGAAGGCACAAGATCCCAGGGGACTTGGAGAATACTGATGGGCAGTCACAGCCTGAATTGAGGGGAGAGGTCTGAGATGGGGGAGTGCATGAAGGGGCTCTCACAGGACATGCTGTGATGTTCTGGGTCCAGAGGCTCATGTTGGAGCTGTCCTCGAGTGTGCTGCAACGTTGCTGCTTCCCGTCCCAGCCGCAGTACGGGTCCCGTGCCCCCAGGCATGCCCTGCCAGACAGAGGTCCTGAAACTAAAGCCCACTGGCTTCCCAGCCCCACCTGCATCTCAAGAACACACCTGGACACACTCCTATCAGTCCCTCTTCTCATTCACTTGCCCTCCATGATAATAACTGAGTTCACTGAGTGCTTACTATGTGTCAGGCATCATTTTAAGCACTTTACAAGCATGAATTAATTTAATACAGCAACCCAATGAGGTAGGTACTGTCATTATCCCCATTTATATGGAGGAAACTCAGACCGTGGACAAAGGACTCCAACTCTTATCCTCCAGAGACCACATTTAACCAAAGGACTGTTCTGCATTCCCCAAGTATGGGTGCCCCGTACCCCTCCCTAGGGCCACAGGAGCACGTGTGGTTAACAGAAGTCCAGAGAGGTAGTGTCAGATGCTGTGATTGTAGAATCATAAAACATTAGAGACAGAAAAGACCTTAAAGACGACCTGGCCCAGCAGCTCTCAACCCTGGCTGGACATTGGAATCACTTGAGAAGCTTTTAAAAATACTGATACCTGAGCCCACCCCAAACAAGAATCTCTGGAGAAGGAGGGTTTTAAAAGTTCCCTGGGTGATTCTAATGGGATCCAGGTTGAGAATCACTGGATCCATAACACAACCTTTTCACTGCACACAGGAGGTGGGAGAAGGGTTTCCCTGAGATCACACAAATTCTATGTGGTGGGGCTGGGGTCAGATCTAGGCTTCTCTCTACCCCACCCTTGCTCCTGCCTCCTGACTGGATGCTGTGTCTTCCACACTGAGTGAATATGGGCCCATCCCTCACCACACAGCACAGGGTCAGGGGACACCTGAGGCATCCACATGCTTGTGCTGCTCAGTGGCAGGAACCAGAGTCCAGTGCTTTAGCATCCTGAGAAGGAGCTCAGGATGCCAGGAGAGGGCTCATATCCCAGCTCCCCTCTCCCGGCCCTCAGGGCTGGTCTCTCTGCAATGGCCCAGAACAGATAATAGTTCACGCACCAATGCATGTCCCAAATGCCTCCACTTCTCACATTCTAGGGCTCCTTTCTTCCTTTTCATGTAATGTATCCTTTGTGCTTTCATGTAATGTATCCTTTATGCTTTCAACAAAAAGTTAAATGGCTTGTAAGACTTCAAGGGGGGAAAAATTCTACAGGGATTATGGATTCAGGATTTGCTGTTCATTGCTAAATAGAGTATCAGATACTGGGGCCAGAAAGAGGGTCCCTCCAATGCCCAGAGAGCCCACTGCCAATGCCAGGAGATACCTGGATCCCTTCTGCCTCCTTTCCCCAGCTTCTACCCCCTCTGATCAGGTCTGCTTGGGAGGGTCTGGAGAGAACACTGGGGCAGGGGCTTAGAAACCAGAGGTTAGAAACAGAAGAGGCTTTGGAGAAGGAGGTGCTGGACTGCAAAGAAGGTGGGGGGAGCTCACACCATTATGTGAGTTTGCAGAGGGATTTTTCCATTGGCCAAAGGGGCCAAGGATGCTGAGGACTAAAGGGATATGCAAAAGAGCCAAGAGGTTGCAGCTTTTGGTGTCTCCAGGATGGAATCTTTCTTTTCTCTTGAAGCTTCAAGGAGAGTCACCTCTCAAGTGAGTTCTTCATTTTCAATGAGTTCAATTGGTCATGTCAGGCCCCAGAGAAAAACATGAGGTTATATTAGAAACTTCATGAAGAAGAGGGCGAGGCTTCTCCTTGCCACTGGAGGAGGCTGAAGAAGACAGCACTGCTCCCTGCTTGGGGCTGACCCATAACCTTGTATAGGTCAGGTGATGCTTTGGGCCTCTGTGGGTGAGGGCCTCACTGGACCCCAGTGAGCACACTCTGGCCCACCTGGGAATCCAGAACACTCATCTGTTGCTGGGGAATCATTTCCACTTTGTTTTCTCATGGGCAATTTGTGTAAATCATACAAATGTGCTTATATTTATATCTGGAATCAATGGTTTGATTTGAGGGTGTTTCATCAGCAGACTCTATCAAACTGGACATCATGGAACTAAATATAATACACGTGAACAAGTAGTCCCAGCAACCTGTGGTTCTCAGATGCTGCTCACCAACCGGCATTTGAGAAGGCTGCTAGCAAATTCAACCAATCAGAACTCAGTAGAGCTCACGCCCAGCGTATTTCCCTCGACCCTCAGAGAGGGGTGTCAAACTCTAAAGGCAGCTGATGTGGCACTTTATAAGCAACATACGTTTATGGGGGCAGGGTGGGGGGAAGGAATTAGCCATGACTGGTGATTAATAATAATAATAAATAAGATTTTATCCATCAAAAACAAATGTCTGCTAGCACAGAAAATGGATGAAAGCAGAAAATTTGAATCAGCTTATACAAGACAAAAGCAGAAGATCCTGGAAGAATGCAACTTGCCTCATGCTACTTCTTTCATCTAGGTCCTAACCGTTCTAGAGCAGTAGTTCCCAGTATTGACTGCAGACCAGAATCTCCTCAGCATCTTTTAAAATGCTTAGGTAAATGAAACAAAAAGCCCGCCTATATCTGGGCCTTTTGGACTGGAATAGACCCAGGCACTGGAATCTTTTAAACACTCCCCAGGTAGTTCCAATGAATAGCCACGGTTGTAAACTGCTGTTCCAGGGCCACTTTTGTCAGGGCTCTCAAGCCAAGAGATGAAGGACCTTGTCTTCATCTTCATGACAGAACAGGACATGAGGGAAGAAAAACGTAAAATAGATGCTGGCCCCAGCCTCCCCCCTCCCATCCCCGCTCAGCCTCTCAGCCTTTCTTGCTCTCAATTAAGTCCCAGAGAAGAAAGAGGACACCAGATTCTTTATGGGCATGCCTTCCCTGCCCCTGCCTCTGCCCCTTGCAGCCCAAGGGGGCCTTGGAGACTCCCCCGGGGCAGTGCTGAGCTCTCTTCTTGTGAATAACTAACTAAAGGGGTAACTGCTTCCCTGGCTCAGGTGGGTCCACAGTCACTGCTTTTGGACAAAGGCCACTTCAAAGCTTACAGAGCAGGGAACACTCAAGAAAATGAAAACTCCAAGCAGAAGAGAACTGAAGTGTGTCTCTGACTGTAGAAATGGGTGGCAGTTTAGAGCTCTTTTCAAAAAAGGAGCCATAAGACCAATAATATATCACCATGTCTTTTTTACTGCAGTGTCTCAAGCAGCCATTACAAAAGGGAACAGGTTCATTCCACGGGCTTGGAGGAAGACAGATAGATAGTGGAAGTCATAAGCAGGTGGATTCCAGCACCAGGTAGCGATAGTCACAATGGGAGCTGTCCAGGGTGGACAGGTGCTCTGGGAGCTTGTGAGTAAGTGGCTGGGAGTAGGTCTCTGTGAGTGAGCTGGGATAGAGGACCCTGCCCTTGGGGGGCATGCTGGAAGGAGGAAGGGGCAGTTCCTGCACAAAACACCCGCTTTATAGAGCCAGTGGCAGTTTGTTCCCTTGGTTCCTCCTTGTGTGAGCCCTGGTCTCACTCTGGCCATGCCAGGGTCTTGGTCAAGCCCCACAGAGCTGAGATCTGCCTGAGTGAAAGGAGGCGGCTGGAGATAAGCCCCTGGATCTTGGGCAGAGGAGGGGGCCTGAAGAGGCCTCTGCTTACCCACCTCATCCTCCTGCCAGCTTTGGAAGGAATGAGGGAACAAGCATGAAATGTCTATCCCAGGACACAGAAAAACCCTGTGACAACACACCCCATGCTAGCAGAGATTCTGGTATACTGTGATTGGCAGCTGAGTATATACTGGAGTACACAGCTTGGTGGCTGCAAGTACTTGCTCTGGTCATTTTATTAACTTTGCAATAAAGTGACCTTGCATTTTCTATTTTTTGGATCCACCTCCAGCTTTATGGCATGGTTTTCACTGTACACATCACGGGCTCCTATCCCAAACTCAGGAAACCAAATGGGATGAAAGCATCAGACTCCAAACTGACTTCTTTCCACCTTGCTTCAGAGTAAGAATGTAATGGGCACTCCCCACGCCCTCCGCAGCACCGTGGAGAAATGTCCCAGCACCTGTCCTTCCTCTCGTTCTACTGTGGACCCTGCTACTCGATATCTGGTTTAGAGCCACACTAGCTCACCCCAGACACCATCTGCCCCACAACAATGCTGCTCACCACTGTCTGGTTGATCTTTGTAAAACGTCTTTCCATGCTCTCTGTGACTCCACTCCACTGCTCCACAACCACTTCAGAGTGCACAGCCACAGGATTCGAGTCAAAATCCTCCCTTGGGATTCTCAGCTGGCCTCAACCCACCTTCCAGCCCCATTCCCCATGCCTCTCCTGCACCAAACTCTTCTCAAGCCAAATAGTCAACTGAAGGATTGACATTTGTAGAAGGCCACTCTGTGCCTCGAGCTGAACAGGGCTACTTGGTGGAGTGTAAAAAATACTGGGGCACTGGGTCGGCCTCTTGGAGAACAGGGTGTATGTGAATAATAACACAAGAAATGGGGGAAATGCTGTTAGCAGGTAGCTCATGATTCATTGCCAAGCGGTGCTGTCTGTATTCAATGTTGTAGACTGTGAAACTCCAAAGATCGCAGGAGGCTGGGGACTACTCCTAAATGGGTTTATGGAGATAGAAAAGGAATAAAGATACTAGCTACCACTTAAGATTCACTGGACTAGACACTTCATGAATATGAGTCCCAATGGTTGCCTAAATTAAATATCATTTACTCCATCAAGTTTCCCCCTGTAAGTAACTTGCTCAAGATCACACAGCTAGTAGATGATGGAGCTGAGCTGCAAGTCCAAGTGTGTCTAATTCTGCTGGAGGAATCCACTACACCCCACTGTCTCTCCTCACATGTCTGACATAGGCCGAGGTTTCTCTCCCCAGCCAGACATCTAGAGCTCTGGGGGGAGTCAGTGATTCAGACCTGCTTCACCTTGCCTCCTTCATACCAACAGCCCTGCCAAGTGCCCGGAGCACGGCACTTGAGTGGCTGCCCACCCCCTCCCCCTCTGCAGCTGCCACACCATGACCATCCAGCCCCCTCCACTGCCCAGCAGCTCCCAGGACACCCACTGGGACTGAGGAACCCTTGGCATCACAGATACCATTTGTCTCCCAAATCTTGAGAACAGATGGCACAGCCAGGAAGACTTTCTGTTGCAAAGGCCACAGAAGCCCGCGTGGCTGTGGCTCTGCCAGCTTTGTATTATCATACAAATGAGGGGATGCAGCCTGGAGGAGCCTAGGGGAGGGGCAGGAGTCTGCAATACATTTCCATTTGGCTTTGGAATGGGCTTTGGCTTCCGCCCTTAAATACGGTGTGATTATGGCCATATTTGTGAATCCACTTGAAGCTCCGGTATGGAGAACGGATCTCAGAAGCAGTGGGAAGCCTCACGTCCACCAGCCCTCCCCGCCCCTTCTGAGGAAGAAAGGAAGAGGAGCAAAAATCCGGAGCTGACTCAAAGCCTCATCTCCCACCTGCCCCCACATCTGGGCAATAAGTCCTGTGGTTTCCAAGATAAAGACCTCTAATCTGAAGGGACTGAGGCTAAATCAAGAGGCTAGAGGGGCCGGCCCGTGGCTCACTCGGTAGAGTGCGGTGCTGATAACACCAAGGCCACGGGTTCGGATCCTATATAGGGATGGCCGGTTTGCTCACTGGCTGAGCGTGGTGCTGACAACACCAAGCCAAGGGTTGAGATCCCCTTACCGGTCATCTTTTAAAAAAAAATAAAAAATAAATAAATAAATAAATAAATAAATAAATAAATAAATAAATCAAGAGGCTAGAGATGGCTGACAGGCCCTAACTATGGGGTTGACAACAGCGATAACAACAGCCATCAAAGTTTGCTAAGCACATACTCCCCCCAGGCAGTGATAAGTGCTTTATGCAGATTATCCCAACTAACCTTCACCAAAACCCTGCAAGATACCTTGTGAGGAGGAGACCGCGGTCAGAGAGGGGACGTGACTTGTCCAAAGGCACACAACTGGGGACTGGGCCGGGATGCGACCCCAGGTGGCTTACCCGCGGCTGCGGTGCGCGGCGCAGCGCTCCAGCGGCAGGCGCAGGACGCCGTCGCTCAGCCCCACGAAGAGCGCGCGGGCGCTGTGCAGGATGCGCAGGCTGCGCAGGGGCTCGCGGCGCCCGGGCGGCAGCACGTGCAGCTCCTCCAGGTAGCAGCCGCGAAGGCTGCGGCTCGCCGTGGACAGTGCCTTCAGGATGGTGCCCGACTCTGAGGGGCCAGACGAGGGCGGCCTTGAAGGCCCCGGAACCTCGCGGCCCCGCCCCCGCCCCCTCCCCTCCCGCAGCCGCAGCCGGGGTCAGGCCTGGCCTGCTCACCGGTGCCGATGTAGAGCACGTGGTAGAGCGTGTCCTTGGCCTGCACAAGGTCCACCACGAGGTGGGAGAAGCGCACGCTGTCCTGGGTGACACAGGGCTCAGGCGTCACCGGCTGCACGGCCTCGCTCATCAGGAACAGGCGTTGCGCGTCCTGCAGGCTGCGCTCCGTCAGGTTCTCGTTGGGGCCCGTCTCGGGCAGGGTGCCGCACTGCCACAGGGAGCCAGGTCACGCGTGCCCGGCCGCCGGGGCTGCCGCGACCCCCTACCCGCCTCCTTCATTGGAACCCAGGTGGGCAGACGCTGATTCCCCAACGTCCTCCACCCCCAATATCCCTGCTGGGTCCCCTGTACCCTTTCCAGGGAGGGATGCCTCTTCTTTAATAAATAAGAAGAAACCAGGCTGGGAAGATGGGAGAGGAGGGACCTGCGAGGGCTGGGGAAGAGGAGGAAGGAGAGCAAAGAGGGCTAGCTGGACTATCTAAAAATGGGTCATTTTTGAGTGTGGGCAAGTGTCCTGTGATTTACCCTCCCCCACGGGAGCTAGAAGGCAGACCACTTTTTATAGAGCAACTACTACATTCCAGGCGTATCAACCTTTGCACTTATCTGTGAGGCATTATTATCTGTCAAGGTATAACTCCTAATTCCAGATAAGGAAAAAGAGATTCAGGAGTTAGGGTGACACAAGGGCACACAGAGACATGCTAGATCTGGGTCAGGATTGTCAGACTGCAAAGCCTGAGGTCTTTCCCAGCTGCACACCGCCTCCTGGGCAGGAAGTTGGAATGACATGAAAGTCAACCACCAGCAGCCTCCTCTGCCCCCTTGATCTTTCCCCTTCTCCATCACATGCTCCCATGGCTAGGCCCTGACCACTTGGGGCATGCTCCCACAACCCATGTCTGGGCCCTGACCACACTCCCAGCACTCAGAGACCCTACAGGTATTAGTACCCACGCTGGACACACTGAGAGTAAACTCCAGCTAAAATCCCCAAATACTGGCCAGACAGCTTGTGTGGTACTCTCTTGGTCCCCTACACTGCATAGAGCTGAGGTCCCACCTCCCTGCCCCATGCAGGTGTTGGGTCACATTTAGAGATGGCTCAGAGCATGCTTCCTTGCTGTGCCTCGCACCACTCTGCTCTTCTCACTCACAGTCTCAGAGGGTTACCACCCTCTTAGGGAACCAGCCCAGGCCTCAGAGATGGGTGCAGACCAGCAGGGACAGGTCTGGTGTTTGTGCTGAGCGATTGGGAACTGGCTTATGGCTGGTAGTCTGGAGGAAGGCAGTGTGTGAAGAGAGAGAAGCAGAGGAGAAGGAATACCTGGAAATTGGGGATGGGATTGGCGATGGGGAGCCAGGCAGCCCTGGGGTTCTCTTGGTAGCGAAATGGGCCACTGAAAGCCTGGGAGATGGCACTGAGGTTGAAGGCGCAGACAGCAGAGGCGGCAATGCTGTTTCTGAAAGGCAAGAGATGGCAGGATGCTGCCCTCCCTGCAAGCCTTGGCACACTCCGCTTAAAACCCACAGCTGCTGTCATGTCCATTCTGCACCATGGGGGTGGCACAGACAAGGAGATGTGGTCCTAACACTCTGGGAAAGACCCACTGACAAGAAGCCCCGGTGGATCCTTCTGTTCTACTTCTCCTCCCTTTCCCTTATCTGATGGGAGGAGTCAGTGGTTTTCAAACATTTTGGTCCATGTCAAACAGTAAGAAATGTATTTTATATTACAGCTCAGTATAACACACAATCTGTAATGAATTTTCATGAAACAATACTTACCTTTACTATGTTTTACTCTGGAATTTTTATTCTATTCTATTCCAATTTATTTATTTATTTAAAAATCTGGTTAATAAACTACTGATTCATGCTGTAGCCTGCAACACCCTGAGCCAGATGACCTCTAAGACCCTTTCAATCACAGAATCACATTTCCACGAGTCTTATGTGAACAGTTCTCACAGACAGTACCACCCATACTAAATCTTTCCAGTTCCATTCTTTGCATTTAGTTCCACTCCCAAATGTGTCCATTTCTCTCCACCTCTACCTGCTCTCAGTCCCCTCCACTCCCCCTGGATGCTGCATGTCCTCCTGGTGTCTCCCTGTAGCCTGTCCAGTCTCCTAATCCATTCTCCACACAGCAGCCAGAGTGAGCGTTTCAAAATGCACACCTGAGCTAGTTGCTGGCCTGCTTGAAACCCTCCAATAACTTCTCCTTGCTCTGAGAATAAAGATCAAAAACCTTAAAGCAGTCTACAGGGCCCTTCGGGACACAATCCTCCCTGCACTACCCCTCCAGCCTTCTCTCCTTTTTCCTCCTCACCCTCGAAGCTCCTGCCACACTGGTCTCTGCTCAGTTCCTGAAACATTTCTTCCCACCCTAAAGTTTTGCATGTGTTGTTCCCTAGGGCTGAAATGCTCTTCTCCCCTAGTTAACTTCCATACATCCTGTAGAAGTCACTTCCTACAGGAAGCCTTCCCTGGTCACCACCCCTCCAAACAGTTAGAGCTTTCTTGCACACTGCCTTTTATCACTGTTAAAACTGGTTGTTTAATGTCCATCACCCTCTCTAGAGTGTAAGCTCCTTAAGGACACAGCCATGTTTGCTTTTGTTGGCTGCTGCTCCACCCCGACCAGGACAAGCACCTGGCATAGAGAAGGTGTTCAATAAATAAACTATGACCAATCCACATTGATGCCATTTCTCTTGATGCCTCTCCAGCTACTCCTGCCCTCTGCTCATGGCCGCCCACCTCTGGTGCTGAGGGCTGGGCACACTACATCCTGGCCAGCCAGCTTGCAGCTCATGGCCTGTGTGGGCTGTGCTGCATGTCTGCCTGCTGGCTTGCCTGGCCTCTCTGCTCCTGCTTCCCCGCCTTACTGTCATCCCTGTCCATCCCCTCGGATTGTCCCTCCTATAGCTGGCCTGGCCCTCATCCAGTGTCTGCTACCTGGTGTCCAAGGAAAGCAAACCCCACTCTATGGCTCTGAGGTGTCTGATGTCCTTGCATACAAAGGGCACTGTATGTAGCATCTTGTACAGCAAACACTTTCCTTGGTCTCTGATGCTCACCCATCATGGTCTACAGGAAAGTCCCCTGAGTGGGTTAGCCTCTACACAGAAGGAGGTGATGGAAGAAGGGTCTCATGATCTCCATGAGGGTTACCCTTCCTCACACCTAGGAAACAAAAGGGCTCTGTTTCCCAGCCTGTGTTTTACAGTGCAGTCTAGATGGGACAGCAGAATTGCCAGAAGACTCTTCTGTTAGATTTAGCAGAATCACAGAGTCCTGAGCTTGGAGGGGGCCTGAGAGATCTCTGCTGAGCCTCCCTCTGGGCTGCTGCTGAACTCTCCCAGGGCTGCCTTCCCCTCACCACAGCAGGCTTTCTCTTTCCTCACCAGCAAGTTCTTCCTTCGTGGAGCCATAATGCAGCTCCTTTGGCTTTTTCCACCTCTGGCCTAGGTCTGCCCTTCCCAACAACCCAGAACACATGCTTACCACTCCGGAGGCAGTGAGGCACAAAATCCTCAGACGACCGGTGCGGAGGCACAGCAATCCCCATTTTGTCGATGAAGAAACAAGGGATCAGAGAGGGACCTGTCAAGCCCACCCACCAGGCAGCAAAGGCAGGCTGGAGCAGGTCCCTGACTTCACAGGAAAGGGATGACAGCAGGCAGGGACTCACACGTTGGTGGTGAAGACTCCGTAGATGAGGTCCTGCTCAGGCAGATGGAAGGCACTCTGCAGCTCATTGTAGTAGAAGGGTACCTCTCCCGGGCGGGAGCAGTTGAGCCGGGCCTTCATGAACGTCGTCCACGTGTCCTCCAGCAAGAATCGGCCCCCCACATCGTTCTTGCACACGCGGGCCACCCGAGAGTACACGGTGCGCCCACAGTCATGCTCCACTGCGTTCTCCCGCAGGAAGAAGTATGCAAACAGCCCAATGTCATAGGCTGCCACAAAGTTTGGCTCTGGGGGCAGAAGAGGAAAAAGGGTGGGTCAGGCCGGCAGGGAATTAGGGGGCAGAGTCAGGAGGACTTGGCTACTTCAAGCCAAGGCATCCTGACACCCCTTACCTCTGTCACCTTAGTGCCCTGGGGGTCTAACTAACCCTGTTCCCACCGCCAATACAAAGTGCAGCTATATTAGTTAACATGTATTGCTGAGCACACGCTGGGTACCAGACACTATCACAAGTATTTTGTATAGACTAATGCATTTGATCCTCATAACTGCCTTTGCACTAAGTCCTTGAGTTATCCCCATATTACAAATGAGAACATTGTGGCACAGAGACGTTAAGTACTCACTCAAGGCCACACAGCTAGTCAGTGGAGAAGCAGGGATTCAATCCCATGGGGCAGGAAACTCATACCAACCTCCCTGTAATTGCTTCTTTCCTACAACCTTTTTTCCAAATCAATTCCAAACTCACTCTTTCCCTTAACAGCCCACCCTCCATCTGTTCTGGTCCTCAGGACATCTGTGATTTCAGCTGGGGTCCATCTCCAAAACACTGTGGTATTTGGGCCAACATCTGCCCTACTCTGGGCCTCTTCCTTGATGAAGCAAGTGTGAGCCCTGGCAGAGGTTAGGCAGGAAGGAGAATGGATGGGCAGTCAGGATGGGCTGGCGGGGTCAGGACCAGGGGAGCCTCAGTCTCCTTACCATTGAGCCACTTGGAGTTATACTGGGCAGTGCGGAGTGGTGGTCCACTGCCCAGGCTGCGGTAGATGGCAGGATCCCGACCCGAGAAGTCGATGACCGTGGCGGCATAGAGCTCCCCCTGGGAGGAGATGACGGCTGTGGAGTTGTGGCGCGGGTCATAGGGACAGCGGGCCACACCATTGATCTTCTCGATAGTCCGGTTGAGGTTCCCCACCTGGGGACAATCAGGAGAAGGGGATGCTTTTCCTTGAGGCCCTAGGGCTGCCTTTTCTTTCCATCCCAGAGCTTTGTTTCCTCCTGGGCCTCTGGGCTCCTCCAGCATCCTCCTCACTGCCCACCCCACAGTCCCTCTGAGGGCGCAGCCATGTGGAGGGCCACATCCTGCCAGGAGCTGCACCTGCCTCTGGCCCCTGCCCCTAGTCAGGACCCTCCAAGGTAAGGCTGATCAATAAAATACAGGAGGCCCAGTTAAATTTGAATTTTAGATGATGAACAAATAATTTTTTAGAAAAAGTTTGTCTCAAATACTGCACAGGACGTAGTTTTGCTAAAATACCATTTGTTGTTTATGTGAAATCCAAATCTGAGTATCCTTTCCTTTGTTTTGGCTTTGGGTTTGTTTTTTTGCTAAATTTGGCAACCCCCCTCCAAGGCTGGGTGCCTGGGTGAAGAACGCTCCCTCGGTGCCCTCCAGAAGCCTGTCGCACCCTGAGCCACCCCACCTGTCTGCTGGAACACACTGGGGAAAAGGCATTGGTCCCGCACATGAACACCTTCCGGCCAGCGACGATCAGGACGCGCACGTAGTTCTGACACTCCTCCTAAGGTAGGAAGGAAGGGAACAGGGGCACAGCTCTGCTGGGTAATCAAAGGTGTTGTGCTGGGTGTCCTCTCTCACAGTGTTCCCCTCTACCCCACATCCACCCCACTCCCCTCCTACCCAGCCATCTCTCTGCGTCACTGTCCACTCAGGTGCTCAGGACCGACTAGTCACAGGGCTATAGCATCACCTGCACAAGCAGCCCCGGCGTATCGGGCCAGGCCTCCCAAGCACAAGACCTCACACTGTGTCCCTCCATCCCGGTAACCACAAGCCTCCTGCCAGCTCCACACTGGGCCCCTGGGACCACTAAGGCCACATACCTCAGTCTTCCCTTTGCTTTGGCAGGAGCGGCGTGTGTCCTCATTGGAGGCCCACTCTGTGGCCTGTGGGAGGAACACACAGACATCACAGGCTGTGCCATTCATTCACCACCACCTGAGCAGGCAGCAGCCCATGTCTGCAGTGGACAGGAAGCTGTGAAAGGCTCAGGGACCACCTGCAGGGTAAGGGTCCTCTCAACACATCCTTGTGGACCTGGATGGACTGCCAGATCCTCTTACCCAGAGGCCTTTAATGAGTGGACAGCCATTAGCCCAACACCCTCCCACCTGCTTGGGTCAGCAACAGCCTGGAGTAACTGCTTCCATACGCTCCGTCCCCATCCTTCCTGCCCAAGGTCAGCCAGGGAGCTGGAAGTGGCCAAGAAGGACCTTCAATCCACCTCAGGCCCTGAGCGGGAGAGAGGAAATGTGCCTCTATTACGTGCCAGATGTCCCCCAACTGAGCGGGAGGCAGGGAAGGAGGAAAGGCTAGATTTTGCAAACCTTTTATACAGGAGATTTCATTTTCCCACAACAACCCTGCAAAGTGTTTTGTTTTGTTTTTTCTCCTTAACAGATGAGGAAACTGAGGTTCTGGGTGACTTGCTTAAGGTCAAGTGTATGTGGTAGAGCAAGGATTAGAACCCACATTCCTGATTCCAAAGGCTGTCTGTTTTTCCTCTTTATTCCACTGTCTCAAGGGCCTAGGACTTCCCCTTTCCTGATTGCTGTCCTCCCCACCCCTCCATCGCCTGCACCTCCCTTCTTGTTTCCTTCTTGTAGCATCACTCTGTCGTGGGGTAACATGTTTGGGATGCAACTTTCACTCAGGGACCTGGAGCACAGTACCATGTCCTCACATGCCCATGGCAATAGGAGAGGGCTGTTCCCCACCCAGGATCCTCCTTTCCTCTTCATCTATTCTGTCTCTGCTCTCCTTGAATAGCAGCTGAAGGGAGATACCCTTCAAAGTCTAGGCAATGTCAATAGCCCAGGTGTGGCTCATTATGTGTTTCTGGGTCACATGTATAAACATGAATTGCCTACCTGTCCTGAGAGAGGGAGCCCTGAGCAAGCAGCTTTCCCATCCAAACTGGGCGGGGGGACACCCACCAGCTTCTAATTCCTAACGAGGCTGCTTCTTGCCATGAAGTCACTGCCTGCAGAGCTCCAAGGTCTGGGAGGGGAAGCTGGGGTCACAGAGAGGGGAGCAGCAGGGCCGTGCTCTGCTTTCTAGGCTCAGCGACCTAACCTGGAGATGGTTGCTCTGTGATGCAGAGGGAGGCTCCCTTCTGCACACCCTGGATTCAGGAGCTGGGTGATGAGTCTGGTCAGGCCTCCCCTCAGACCTGAGAGCAGACTGGGTTCATCCCACCATGCCAGGCCCAGGGCGCAGGCCTGTGCCTCTCCCAGACCTTGGAGAAAGGCAAGTGACCCCTGGCGTCTGGCCACAGAGCCAAGGGGTTCGTCTAGACAGAAACAAGCATTGTCATACTCAGGACCCATCAGCTCCCAGGCTGAGCCTGATAAGAGAGAACAGAGGGACATAAAGGGGGCAGAAAAGGGCAATGACCCATAAATGCTGAAGATGTCTAGGCCAAAAGCTCTGGGCAGCGGGCAGCCGCGGGGCTACTGAAAGGGCAAAAGGTCCTCACTGGGGCCTTGGGGTCCCTGAGCACAGAGGCATGTTGAAGGGGTCACCCTTGTTCCTAAGGGTGTGGGAATCCCACTGGCTGGGGGCACATGGGTACAATAAAAAGGAGTTATAGCTACAATGAGCTCAACAACATGACAGGCACTGTGCCTAGGGCTTGGGACACTCTCTCCTCTGATCCTTACAACAGCAGCCAAACGCAGAGCCGGGTGTTCATTCTACAGGGAGGAAGCTAAAGCCCAGAGAGGCTGAGCAATTTGCCCAAGGTCATGCAGCTAGTAAGCCACAAACCCGAGATACACACCCTGACAATTGACACCAGAGCTAATCTCTTTCTGCTACATCCTGCAGCCTCTCCCAGTAAACAGATTTCTGGAATCAAAAGTTAGACCATATGGCTTGGAAGGAATATGTACATTTATAAAGATAACAGCAGAGAACAGGCTTTTTGAGTCATTTTATTTATTTTTAATTTATTTTTTTATCAAAGTAATGATGCACAGAGTTTAAACAGTTAAATAATATGGAAAAAAAAAATCAATAAAAACCCCAGCAAGCCACTCCTCCCACACCCAACCCCTTTTCCCAAGGACAACCACTTTCAACTCTTTTAGTGGTTTCTGTGTTTTTTTTTTTAATCCAATTTCTCAAAAATATGTATCAGTCCAAGACTTCATCTTTTGACTTCCTGTTATGAAGGTGGTTTTCCCATTTACCCATTCCTATCCTTTCCTATACTAAAGCACACATCCATTTCCTCTCTTCTCATCCTATTTCATATTTTTAATTAAAACCAACACCAGCATTTACATTATTGCAAATACATAAAAATTGTTCTCTGCTACCAATGGGTACTCCAGATTTCACTGAAGGTAAGACACTCTTGGTTTGTAATCTGAACCACTAAGAAAGAAAATGTTGCCAATCAAACCTCTAATTACTTAAGCTTTTAATGTAAACTTACTGAAAGTGCTCTTTAGACATTTTTTTTTTATCAAATATCAATCTTGTGCCTACAAATAAAATGAGCAAAATCAATTGGGTAATTATCCTTAAACCTTCTTTGAATTCGGAGTTCACCTCTTCTGAATCACTTTTCTACTCAGAGTTGACAGTGCTGGTTTGTTGTTGTTAGTGTTTGGTGTTCTTAGAGAATCATTCTTTGAACCACCCGGGGTGTCAGTGACACAGCCGTTCTTAAAGAACATTCCACTCTGGTCTTCAGGATTTTCTTCCAAGCCATTGACCCCGTTCTGCAAGTGTGGATGCTGGCACTTTCTTGATCTTACCAGAGGTGTCCACAGAAGGTTTTCTGACAAACCAGGACTCATATTCCTTCTTCATATGATCCTAAAATGGATTGTGGGTTGCTGTTGTCTGGTCAGAACACCAGAAATAATGACCAAGGTCAGGCCTGCATAGGCAATGACAAGTGTATCAGGACACAGTCTGGCCAAGAGTGACTGTAACATGCCTTTGCCTGAAAGACACATCCCAGTTTCAGACTCATTAAAATGTGAAAACATGTACATGTGAGAAAATGAAATATTCATATTCTGATGAGGTTTCCTTTCTTGAGCAACTTTTTGTTTTTCCCGGACTGAATAATTGTCTCGATTTTCTTCATTTGCTTTCGCATGTACCTAACACTAATTTTTCCCAGATGTCCAACAGGTCTTACGAACCCCTCTCAATATCATTTTCTACCTGCACGCACAAATGATCCAGGGAATCTATTAGTTCCCATCCCCTTCCTTGTCCCCCAGCCTCCATCCTCCTCTGCCAGTGGACTGGTTGCTCCTGGAGCCTTCTGCTTGGTTATTCATCTGGGACTTACCTTCTCTCCTCTCTTGCTTTCTGAATCCCACGTTTCCCTCTTTCTTGATTTACTTGCTTATTTTGGTAGAACACATCTCCAGTATCTTCCTAAGAAAAGGAACATGGTAGATCAATTTTTTAAAATTCTTGCGTGTCTGATTTATTCTCTTCATACTTGATCGATAGTTTTGATACAGGATTCTAGGCCGCACATAATTTTTGCTCAGAATTTTAAAGTCATTTATTTGTCTATTGTCTTCTAGATTCCAGCATTGCTACTGAGCAGTCTGCTGCAATTCTTATTCCCCATCCTGCGCAGTGACCTTTTTCCCCTCCTTTTTCCTTTAGGCTCTGGAACTTTTAGGATCTTCTCTTTAATAACAGTGACCTGAACTTGACAGTGCTGTGCCTTAGTAGGGGTCTCTTTTGGGAACTCAGTCAACCTTTTCAGTGTGAAGACATCCTCTGTTCTGGAAAATTTTCTTATGTTATTCCATCCTTTCTTCCTTACCTTTTTCTGTGCTCTCTTTTTTTGGAACTCATTAATCCAATCCACTGTTGGCCCTTGTGCATGGATCCTCTAGTTTTCTGATATTTCTCTCAGTTTTCATTTCTTGTTTTTTGTTGTTCTAATTTCTGGTAGATTTTTCTTCAACTTTATCTTCTAATCCTTCAACTCGATTTTTTTTTTCCCAATTGCATTTTTAACTTTTATATTTTTATTTTATTATTTTATTATTATTATTTTTTGGCAGCTGGCTGGTACAGGGATCAGAACCCTTGATCCTGAGGTTATAAGACCACATTCTCACCAGCTGAGCCAATCAGCCAGCCCATTTTCCATATTTTTAATTTATTGTTTTATAAACAATATTTTTTATATTTCAGAGATACTAATTCATTTTTTACAATTAATTCTAAAAAATGGTTCTTTTTATTTTTTTCAGATTGTGTCCGTTTCTTACAGCTTCCTTCATTCTGTTTGCTTATTTGTTTTGGCCTTCTCTTGCACTTTAGAGGTTTTCCTCAAATGTCTGGTGATTTTTGGCTATTTGTTCATATTTAAAAATAAACCACTAACCACTTCCTACTAAAAAGAATCAGGGCTTCTTGAAGAAATGGCTGATCCCAGGTCTGGGGCAGCAAATGCAGAAGGTGAGCCTGGAATATCTTGTCCCATCAGATAGCAAGGATGCCATCAAAGACAACTAGGGGAGGGGCAGCAGGACTCCCGAGCCAACTTGAAGAGAGGCTCCCACTGGTGAAAGGTGGGACAGTCATGAAAGATAATTGCAATGGATTGAAACACATCGACAATGTATAAATCTGTGAGTCTGTAATGATAATAATAAAAGACTAAAATTAATTGACCACCATTGAAAGATTCTAGCAAACCAGCTCACTAATTGAAAACTAGTAAATAAAGACAGAGTATCAAACATTATCTTGCCTTTCCTATACGACTGTATCACTGGGTAGTCAAATCATTTATCAGGAGAAGTTTGTTTTTGTATAAGTAGTCCAGGTAATACACTGTAACACCTAAAGAGCTAAAGGATCTAGGAGATGATCATCAATGGTTGCTAACATCAAAAAGGAGAGAAAATCAGACACTATATACCTCCTAAAGGAGGTACATAATAATACCTATATGTAATCTTGCCAGAATCTAAACTGAATGAAGTCTTCAGATCTATCAGTTTACAGGTGACACAGGGAATAGAGGAACATGTTAAGTTATACCACCTGGCAGCAAAATCCAGACGGTGGAAAACTCTATGACAAACGACTAGACTTCTTCAATAAATAAAATGCACAAAGAGAGAAAGAGAGGAAACATTACTTAAGAGACTTAGACGTATCCACAAATTGCAACATATTTGGATCCTTATTTGGATCCTGATTCAAACAACCAAAATTATTTTAAAATTTTGTAAGATGATTAGGGAAACAAGCATTAACTGGATATTGAGTGATGTGAAATTATTATCAATTTTAAGTTGCTTAAAAAAAAAGAATCCTCCTCATTTAGAAATGTATACTGAAATATTTACGGATGGCATGATATGTCTGAGATTCAGGACAAGGAAGTGAAGGATATGGAAGAAACAAGATTGACCATGCACTGATAACTGTTTATGCTTTTAAGCCGCTACTGAGAACACTAGGTTATTGTACTATTGCCTACTTTTGTATGTGTATGAAATTTTACATGATAAAATATTGTATTTGTTTGTTTGCTTTGCTTTAAAAGTAAAGTACTCACTGGAAATTCCATGGGCAGGGCTTGCATGGACTGCTGGGCTTCTCTTAGGGCGCTGTGTAAGGTGCCTTTTTCACTGGGTGATCCTCTCTTTCATATTCTGGAAGTCTGGTCTCTGGAGGCCTCCTCTAGTCTCCGGCCTCGGATTGAGGCAGGGGGGTAAGCAGACTTTCACTTGAGCTCTTTGTTCTAGCCCTGCACCCCATCAGTGCCTTTCACTTTTCCTGGGGTCCCTAAATATGGAGCCTCTCCAGTTGGGTAACTGGAAAAAGGTTCTCAGTCCTCTTTGTTGGGGAGAGGGAGAAAGTAGAAGAAGGGATTGCTGTGCAGGATGGGATAAGAGAGCTGGGTTCCAACCTCTCAATTTGGAGAATTTCTATCAATCCTCCGTTTTCAGCCTTTTAGCTCCTCCTCACATTCCGCAATCCCCAACACCCCAACTTCTGAGCCCTTCTGGGTAGTTGGCTTGCTTTCTGGCCACATCCCACTCTAAGCCATCTGGGATCGCTCCATCCACTTTCCATCTCCCTGGAATGCATGTCCTCTCTTCTCCAGCGACATCTCCTTTTTCGTTCTGTGTCATTATGGATGTGTGCCTTTTACAATTTCTAACTCTTTTCAGTGGAGTTTGTGAGGAGTGGAGATAGACATGTATGATCAGTCTGGCACACAGAATGCTTTAAACTAGGACTGTCCCAGAAATTCCAGGATGGTGATCTCTAGTAATAGAGTAGCTGCGTGGTTTTTTGTGCTACGGCAGGGAGCAGATGAGACGTTCAGGGACATGGATCATCTCCTTGTGGACTCAGCAACTCCCCTCATCACTTGGGAGCCCGGGATGATGGCTGAGCATAAACACATCTTCTGAGCATTGAGTCCACCACTTGGAGGAGTTTAAATTTCAAACCACTTTGGGGCTGCCAGATTCAAGCCTGGAGGATGCGGGGATAATAAGCTGGAAGAGGGCTCAGGAATCACCCTCATTGTCTGCTCAGGCCCCAACAAAGCCCCATTATGCATCCTGATGCATGTGTGCCGAAGGTCCTCATTTCTGCGCTTGTGGGACATCTGGCAACCCAAGATCATAAATCCGTTGCAATTAGGCCTCCAGCCACGTCATCCCCTGGCTCTCCTCTGGCAAAATTCACTCATGAGCTCCTAATTGCCAAGTCCAGGATAGCTCATCATGCTGGTCCTCTCAGCAGCCCCCAACACTGTTAATCACTCACCTCCTTTTCTTTCCCAAAATCAGTGTATTAAGTTGCACTGATAAATAACCTTCGTAAGTGGGCTATTTGATTTCCCCTACTTTCCCTCTCCCCCTACCTCTTCCCACTCCCCCACCCCCCACCCCACCCACTGCCCCATCTGCTCTCCTAGCTGCACCTCCCCTTCCTTCAGTACTTGGAGAATTGGGAAGGAGCTGGGTATTTCAATTTTCCTTAAGGAACAGTAGTTTACATAAATTGTTTAATAGGGGTTAGGTACTTAGAAGTCCCTTTAATGGATACTGGTTTGCATAAACTGTTTACATTCAGATTTTTTTTTTAAGGAATGTTAATTATTTAAACTATCAATAAAGCATTGAGTTTTCAGTTTGCTTAAATCATACCCTGGGGCCTAGTGGGAGGATCAGTTGGCTCTGTAATGGAGTGTTATAACCCACGTGAATCCCCAGGCCAAGTAGAGAATAAAGGAAGCCAGGCTTGGCCCTGCCTCCCCTGTCAGCAAAGTGGTGCAGCACTTGGCACTTTAGCACTTGGTTGCTGGTGAGCCACTTGTGATGGCAGACGCTTAGGACTGAAAGCTGATCAGCAGGTACTCGAAGCCCCCAGATAGGACAATGGCCGGGCACTTGCTGAAGCCAGGCTTTTACAGTCAAAAGTCAGAGCTTTCTCACCAAGCCAAGCAACAGACCAGAGGACCAGGTACTGAGGACTAGAGGCTGAGGTCTGCGGCCAGCCTAGTAAAGGGGGCCCTGGATGGGCCGCTCCAACCTCTCTCCCGTTCTCTCCCCTTTGTGGCCAGATGGTACCTCCTAAGGGGGGAATGTGGATGTAAAATGTATTTATTTCCTTAGTTCTGTCATGGAGAATTTGGTCTGAACTCTTGAGGTCAGGCCCCTAAGAGACGTCCTAGGGAAGGTGGTAAAATCAGTTTTTAGTGCTCTGGTTTGCAGGGCCCTTTAGGGAATCTCAATGAAGCTGAGCCCCTGCCCCCAACACAGCTATGGGGCTACAGATATCTGCCCATGGCTGAAACCAGATCAACACTGAACTGGATGAACCAAAACCCAGGCCTCAAGTGGAGAGTGGAGAGTCCTAATAGTGGAGAGCCCAATAGTCCTAAGGTAAGGTATGTGACCTATAACCTGGGCCAGCTGTCAAGGAGACCTGGGAGGCCACACCAGCTGGGCAGCATCTACACAAAAGGCCTTCCTGACATCCTAGAGCAGTGGTTCCTAAATCTAGCTGAGCTTCTAAAAATCCCAGTGCCCAGGCTGTACCCCTAAGCAATTAAGTTAGAGTTCCTGAGGGTGGGACCCAGGCACCAGTGTTTTCTAAAACCCTCCACTGAGTCTACTGGACAGCCAAGGGAGAACAGTGGCCTAGAGTCAGGCTGGACCCATTCCCAACCTCATTCATGGTACCTAGCTATGCAAGCCAGACACCTAGATTCCACCACTGTGGTCCCGACATCACTAAATCCGCCTGGGCTGCCAATTTCCCCAACACCAGAGGTCACCCTCATACAGAGGACAATGAGCCTGGTGCTCCCTGCAGTTGTGTGACACGGTGACCCTGTGTGATACTGCCACCTTAGGACCCCTCCCTCTGTCTTTTCTCCATCCCCACTGCCACTGCCTCCCTTCAGCTCTCCCCATCACTCGCCTAGACTATTGCAATTGTCTCATTAGCTCCTCCACTAACCCTGTCTGCACTGGGCCAGGTGATCTAAACACCAAATCCATTCATGCCACTTCTCTGCTTAAAACTCATTAATGGGTCCCCATTACTTTCAGAATAAAATAAGGACCCCTCAGCTTGGCAATGAAGACTCTCTGCAACATGGCCTCTTGCTCTTCCAGAGTGTCATCTCCCACCCTTACCCCACTCCCACTCTCTGACCCTGCCCCTCAGTGCTGCATGCTATTTCACACCTGTTTTTTTCCTCAGCCACCTGGCAAACACAACCTTCCAGCTCCAGCTCCAGGGCAGCTCCTCTGGGAAGCCTTTGCAAACCCTGCTGAGCCCAAAAGGTTCCTCACGCCTCCAGGCCACCCCTCCCCAGCATGTTTCCCACAGCACTGCTATTATTTCTGTGCGTCTATTTCTCTTCCTCCCATCAGCCACTTTAGGCTCCCAGAAGACCTTCATTTGCAGGCCATAGAAACCAAATAAAAAGCCAGTTGCCTGGCGCTTAGGGCAGGACCCTGGAACTACTTCCTACTACCCACTTTGAACCTCCTCTGCACTGGTTTCCCCCAGGCCCTGACCTACTGGGTTTAGCATCTTGACCTCACTTTCTGTGGATGCCATTTGGAAACTAGGCTCTGGACTGGCTGCTTGTGACTGAGCTGCCTCTGGAAACTTCCCTTGCCTTGCTCCAGCCCAGGCCTCGGGAATATGCCACGTGGTCCCCCCGTCCAGGAAAAGGAATCATATGTGATTTCTTATGTGCATGTTCCTTGAGACAAGGGATTGGCCTGATTCACCTTTGTAACTCAAATGTCTTATATTATGCCTAGGACTAGACCTGGCCTTTAGCAGGTATTCAATAAATGTTTAGTGGGTGGGTGGGTGGATAGATGGATGGGCGAGCAGGCTGGCTGGTAAAAGTACATATAGAAGGACAGAAAAACAGATAAATGGTATTTCCTTTCAACTTGCCCTAGTTCCTCCTGACCTCACCCTTCCAATGGGCATACCTTTCCTGCTCCCTTACACCTCCCCTCTGGTGACCAGCTAGGAGCTGCAATGGCTTCTGGGGGTGTGGACCCAAGTGTGGCTAGAAGGCAGGGAGACCAGAAAGTCACACCAGCTCACCAAAGAGGTTTCCCCTTCCCTAACTGACTGTGGCAGTGAAACTCTATGCTTGATTAACTCCTAACTTTTAATTAGGTCATCTGTGTCACTCATCATCTTTTCCTGGAGGTCTAAGACTGCTTTTCTTATATCTCTCAACCCCCAGCTCAATTCGGGCACGCAGTTAACAGTTAATTGCTCAATGCACACTTGATCACTGAGATACCCAAAGTCCCCTAGACATGAGAATTGAGAAGAATTGTCAATTGACTGAAGAAGAATTGTCCCTCCTTTCTCTAGAATATTCAGCCTCTGCAGAGATGGTTTGGCATCTGTTTCTCAATCTGGGATAAATGTTCTGGATCAAGGAGTCCCATTAAAATGCCTCTCAGAGCACTTAGGGAATTATGCTTGGGGAGTCCTTCTTGGCAGCAGGTAATAAATCAATCACAGCTCAGTGAAAATGCTAAGTTAGTTAGAACAGGATCACTCAGGCCCAGCTAAGAAAGGAACCAGGAACACCTTTCCCTTGAGGCCCAAATTAAGAGATCCTCCTGTGGATTCAGGCTTTGGACTCAGAATGACCAGCCATCCTAGTCTGCCCAGTACTGTCCCAGTTTCAGCTCTGAAAGTTCTGCATCCTGGGGAGTCCCTCAGTCCCAGGCACACAGGGAGAGTTGGTCACCCCAGCCTGGTATTCTTGAAAGAGCCCTGTGTGTGCCTCCATGTGTATCTTCCCAGCAGTTACCCTGATAGCCAGGGTCCATCTGAGTCCTCGGCCAGTGAAAAGAGGAAGAGGCTCCTGTTTTCAACCCTAGGAGTTGGATTCTGGATCTTGCTAATTGTGTTGCCCACCCCCCAGCTCCCAAATATGGGAAATTATAGAAAGGGAAGAAAAGGAAATGTACCTGAAGGAGGGAGACATTGGCAAGGCTGAGTCTGAAGAGGTAGTTCCTGTGAAAACAGAAATGGAAATCATAGGTCAGGCTGGTTCTGTAGGCAGGACCCCAGGCAGCAGCCTCCTCACCAGGGCCTCATGGGGTGCCAGGACTGGGTGCCAACTGCGGAGGGCCTAGTGCAGCTGAGACCCCAGGGAGAGCGCTGTTTCCATTGGCTCATTTACTCTTCACAAGAGCCTAGGAGTAGATACAGGAAACCCCATTTTACAGATGAGTAAACAGCTGGGGTAAATGGCCCAAGACACAGAGACAGTAAGTGAAACCCAGATTTGTCTACCTCCAAGCCCCACGTGTCTGTTCCCCACTGACCCAGCAGGCCCAGGGAGGAACCCCTTGACTCCACCTTTTCCAACCACAGAGCCCGTTTCTGTTGGACGTAAAGCTTCACAGAGCTTTTGCAGGGACTCAGGCCAGCTTCCTCCTTCCCTGGCCCACCACCCTGACCCACTGCCCCTCCTCAAACAGGCCAGCCGGCTCTCCTGGCTCCACGTATCAGGCCCCTGGGGTCCTGTCTGCTTCCTCATCTCTTGTAGACCCTCCTGCAGTCAGTGACTTGAGATCTGACCTTTCCATGGCCACCTCTCTGGACCACCCTATGTCGTCTAGCCCAAATCACCCCATCCACCACCTCATGACCTCCCCCCCCCGCTCAGTCCAGCCTGCCCAGGGCTGCCAGACCCCCAAACACTGTTTTCATCTTATCAGCCCGCTGCTCAAAAACCTTAAATAACAATAATGATACTACTGCTAGTAATAACATCAGACACTTTTTTTTTTTAAATAAAGATGATCTGCAAGGGGATCTTAACCCTTGACTTGGTGTTGTCAGCACCACGCTCTCTCAAGTGAGCCACGGGCCAGCTATATCAGACACTTATGGAGCACTCATAGGTATCAGGCACTACTGAGATTTCTTTGCATGGACTTTGGAGCCAGAAAGCCAACCCACATGGACTCAGAATTTGGGAGTCGTGCAGGTGGCAGTATCACCGGGTCACAGTATCTCAGGAAAGCGATTCCAGGTTCACAGAATAGACCCTGTGGCAGAGACAGGGAGAATTCCAGCTCAGTTCCTTGCTGAGCGCCTTCTGAGAGCCTCAGTGTCTGCATCTGTAAAAGGAGAACCTAATGCCTGTCTTTCTTATTTCACAGATCTACAGAAACAGGAATGGTACGACGCACATTAAAAAGCTTTGTTAATGTCAAGCAGATGAAGTCTTGGTTTTCCCTCAGAATTTTCTTTCTTTCTTCTGTCTTCTTTCGGCCATTCCTCTTTTGGTTCCTGAACTTTTTAGGAATTACTTTAGAAAGTTCCAGCCTACCTCAGCTGTGCTGAGAAGAGAAATGAGGGGAAAGGTCATGGAGTGGGCCAGAAAGAGAAGGAGGGGCCCTACTGAAGGAACCCAGGGGCCGGAAGGAGGCACCTCAGGCTAGGACACTTCTCTTCCAAGTCTGGCTCCAGGCCTAGGCCCCACTCAGCTTCTTTGCTGTCCTGGGGCTGGGTGGACCTCACCAGTGACCTTGGCTCTAGGCCTCTGCTGTCCCTCCCCAGGCTCCTCCCCAGGTCCTCAGCAGAGCTTCTCCCCCCCCACACACACCCTCCTGGCCTGGAGACAGATGGGCTCCAGCTCATGGCTCTGCCCCATCTGTCTGCTCAGGTAACACAGGCATCTGCTCACAGCTTTAAAGAATTAGGGGAGACATTACATCACTGTATTCATTTTTATCCCATCAAAAATCATTCATCACAACATCGCATTTGGCTCTTCTGGGAGATGAGAACAGAGAGATGTCTGTAGCCTGACCAGCCCTAAATCCCTTATGGAATAAGGCAGGGCTATAAAGGAATAAAAAATTTTCCTAGCCTGAATTTCAGGGGTTGAGGGGGTCAGGAAGAAGGGGAAAAAAATGTCAGGCAGAAGAGAAGGAGGAAGGAAAGTGACCTAGAGAAAGGAAGAGAAGAAAGCAGCTGGGGACCCACTATACTGGCTCTAAGCAGCACAAGGGACCATCAGGGATTGCTTACTCCCCCTGTCCATTTGAGGACATAGGCAGGCTCAAGGACCCAGAAAAAGGTGTAACCTCACCTGTGTGTGAGAAGCCTCCAGACATGTACATGGGGAAGCCCTAGAGTGGATCAGGAAGAGCAGTGCGAGCACAGGCAGGTGACTTAACCTCTCTGAGCTTCAGTTTCTTGGTCCACAAAACAGGGGTAATCATACAACCCACCGCCTGCGGTTATTGTGAAGATCGGATGATTTACTGCATGCATGACTTACTACATGTATGAGATTATTTATTTCATGTGTGATTTATTACATACATAGTATGTAAAATAGTGCCTGGCACTTGGCAGGAGCAGAAGGAATGGCAGCTTTCAAAATGCTTCACAAGTTGCATGCACAGTGGAGTCTTCAGATGCCACTATTGGGTTTTTAAAAGTACATATGTAAAACTGGTGAAATTGGAATTAGGTCAAAGGATAGTATTCTGGTTGTAACCTATGACAGTTATGCAAGATGCTACCATTGGGGGAAACCGGGTGAAGGGTACATGGCATCTCTCTGTATTATTTCTTAGAACTGCAAGTAAATCTACACTCATATCAAAATAGAAAAAAAAAACAATTCCTCTCCTTGCTGGGAAAACAAAGTCCATACTCTTGTATATTTGCACATTTACAGATTACCTCTGGGAGGACAGACCTAGGGAGGGCCCTGTTTGTGTGAGAGGGGTTGGCCCTGCTTTTCACTGTGACTTTTATGCCTTTTGAATGCTATACCGTAACATGAAA
Organism: Cynocephalus volans; assembly: GCF_027409185.1. Lineage (NCBI taxonomy): Eukaryota > Metazoa > Chordata > Mammalia > Dermoptera > Cynocephalidae > Cynocephalus > Cynocephalus volans. The sequence goes on along the minus strand of NC_084460.1, from coordinate 122,682,701 downwards.
TACTGATACAAAATAACTAGTTAATTCAAAATTTAAAAATGAAAGGAAAATGCTCTCAGTCCCAGCTTCACAACAGCCCTGTGAGGTTGGCAGCACAGAGACTAGAACTCAGACTTTACAGATGAGGAAAGTGAGGTTCAAAGGCCAAGAGCACCCAGGACCAAAACCCAGCTCATTTCATCCCAGTACAGTGTTCTGTTCTTGACTTGCCTCCCTTTCATACAGCCAGCAAAGGGGTGGAGACACAAAGGAAAGCTCAAGGGGCAAGGGTGGTCAGCTACGGGGCAGCCCAGTGGCACCCTCTCCCAACCCCAGACCAGCTGACCCACGACCTCCGGGGTGGAGGGCTAAAAAATACCAGTGCTGTCAGAGACTAGCAGAAAAGACTAGCTCTGGGGCTAGGAGACCTGGGGTCTGGTCCCCACACTCGGTTGTCATCCTGCTCTGTGATCTTGAGGGAGTGCATCAGAGTTACCTGCTGGGCCCACCCCCGAGTTTCTGATTCAAGACGGAGTGGACCCAAGGATGTGCATTTCCAACAAGTTCCCAGGGGATGCTGGTGCTGCTGGTCCAGGGACCACACTTCAGGCCCACTGGAGTAGACCATCTCTAAGCTCCTTACCTACCAGAGCCGACGGTCTATGGCTTTATGAGGAATTAGTTCTTCCTACTCCACACCAGAAAGTCTCCCTAATTCCTCCCTAGGGAATACTGCCTGTTGAATACTGGATCAGGAAGGTGGGGATGCAGGAGCCAGGCCAGAGGGAAGTGAAGTCCTTCATAAAAGAGTCGCATGGCCTGTGCCCGGCCACCCCACGCAGCAGCCAGCAGGGGGCTCCTGGGCACCTTCTCTGCACAAGCTCCCAGGAGTTTGCCTACTAGGCAGGTCCTTGCAGCACAGCAGGGACCGGGCAGGAGGTGGCCAGCAGGCATCTCTATTCTCACTAAGTGCCAACCACTGAGATATGAGGGCTGGCTGAGATGGAGAGGTCTAAGGGTCACTCTTCCTGCCCCCCACCCAACCCCCCCCCAGCCAGCCACCACATGCTTCCTTTAGTGGGTGACAGACATTCACACACACAGAGGGCCTGGCAGAGAACAAGAGAACACTAAGCTCATCACGAATAACAGTGACTCCACCCAATTCTAAGCACCCTTACTCCTGGCCTAACCCTCCTACACCTCATTACCTGGCTCCCACGATGAGCTGGTTCCTGGGGGGATCCAGAGCAAGCTGGGAGAAATCTCTGGCTCCAGGGTAGGTGAAGTTATAGACCCACGGCTTCAGATCTGGGGGGAGAGAGGCAACCCTTCAGTTACTATTGGACCAGGGGCTGTCAGCTACACCAGCATCAGACTGGAGAACAGAAGGGGTGAAAGTTGGGGTGAAGTGGGACAGAGGCACCCAGGAGACCTGGGTTCCACCTGCCCACTTCTGTGAGCAGCCAGCTGTGTTGGCCCAGGGGCAGGGATGGGGGTGTGGTCACTGTTCCTGCCACATGCCCTAGCTCAGAGGAGGGCTCTACCCTCCCCTGATGTACTTAGGGAAACCTGTAATCACCCTTAACTCCCCCCAGACCCTCACCAGCCACCTCAATACACACAGGCAAACACTGTTCTACCTCCAAAATGTCTCCAAAACCCGTCCACTTCTTTCCCTCCATACCCCACTCCCATGCAAGCCACCGTCATTTCTTGTCTGGACAGGTGCCAGCAGCCTCCTAACAGGACTGGCTTTCTGGCCTGCCCCCTCCAGTCCATTTCCCACAAAGCAACCAGAGTAATCTTTCTAAAACGCAAATGTGATTATGTCCCTCTCCAGTTCAGCACCCTTGCAGAGCTCCCAAGTGCGCCCTAGAAAAGTCCCAACTCCTGGGAAGGCCTTTGGGTTCTGGCCCCACCATCTTCCTGAGTCAAATGTCTGGTACATTAATCATTTAGTGACTAACTGAAAGTGATGCTTCATCTTATACATTCTCTCAAGCTCTCCACCCCCCACACACTAGACTAAAACACTTCACACTTCCCCAAATCCATCCACAAACCATTGCACTTCTGTTGTCCCTCAGTGGAACAGTTCCTGTTCACCCCCAACCTTGCCTCCTCCAAAAAGCCGTCCCTGACTCCCTTAAGCCATGGTTACAGACTCCCACAGTCTTCTATTTTACTGCTATCCCAGCCCCATCCCACTGTGTGTCTAGCCTGATGGTTTGCCCTGGGGACCAGGAAAGCTCCTGCTTCTTGGATCTCCAGGCCCAGCCCAGCACCTAGCAGTGTTTGAATGAATGTGTGAATAGTCCTTGACTCCCTTCTTGTACCAGGAGAATCGGGTTTTCAGACAAGGTTCCATGGAGACAGGATACACAGTGGGTGGGTGGTCAGTGTCCACCCCATCTCCCAGGAAGGCTCTTCCCAGCCAAGGCTGAAGCCTTTCAAAGGGATTGGGTGGGCAGAGAGGAGACTTCACAGTGGTGCTCTGAGAAGGTGAGCCTGGGCAGTGCCAGCTGACTTTCCCTCCGCCACTCTTGCTGGAGACCCATTTCCCCATCTTGGTCCACAGCCCCTTATCAGCTCTCCCTCAGCCCATGCCTCATGGATAGGAGCGACCTGGAACCAGTAAGGAGAGCCGTGGGGCAGGGGGACCTTCATGTGATGGGGGTAAAGAAGGGGCAATGCGAGTTGCTGCACTTTCTCCCCACAGTGTGTCAGCAACTGGCTCACAGAAGGCCCAGAGGAGTGTATGTGTGTAATCCAAGGGAAATAAATCATTGCTCATTATCCCTCCACTAGAGTAAAAGCAGCCCTTCATTTCTGCATGACAGGCAAACACTTAATCGCTCCCTGGAGAACTGGAGGTTTTGCGAGTTGGATGTTTTTCAGAAAACTGTGATATGCATGATGAAAAAAAGGAGAAAGAAATTCTGCAGCAAAATGAAGCAAACCCCTTCAGCCTGCCTCTGCCCCAAGCAGGTGATTATGTGTTGGCAAGAACTGTTACATAGCCACAATGGCATCTGGGCGAATATAGGGATAAAGAGTGGATCTGCAGTCCAGTGGGCTGGGTTTTTAACTGACCTCAGGGCCATCCTCAGAAATCCTGGTAGGATATTATACTACCTTAGAGATGAAACCAAGGGTCCTCCTCCTCCAGGAAGACTTCCTAGATTATAACCTCTACACTCTAACTTTATTTTGTTCCACATTCTTTCTACTTCTTCTGTTCCAGTCACATTGTATGTTATTGGCACTCTGCGTGTGCTCAAGAGTTTTCTGTGGGGGTGGAGGGAGTGGCTGCTCCCTAACAATAGCAAACAGGTTCCACTTTAATTCCCTCCTTCCCTGCTGACAGAGGCATTCCAAGTATGGGCAGCTGAATGGGAGAAGAGGTGACTTGACTGGTCTGCATCAAATACTCTACCTGGGGACTTCTCAGCTCAGTCTTCATTCTTGGGGACAAGGTGAAAAAAGATGAAATGGCAGGAGCTGGGAAGACAATGGGGAGGTGGTGGTAGGGGCTCCTTCCAGTTTCTGTCCCTCTCCCTTAGCCCAGAAGGCACCGATATGGGCAAGGGGGACGAGGTAAGGGAGGAGAGACACAGCTGGGCACAGTGCCGTGATCCTGGGGGAGCCTTGGGAAGGAAGCCAGCCTCCTCTTATTAAACAGGCAAAGGGACCAGAGGGAAGGCTGTCTTTAAAACACCAAGCACGTTCTGAGCTCCATGTGCAGTGAAGGCTTTGGACGATGACTTTAAGAGAAAAATGACATTCTCCATGACGTGCCTCTGATTTTAATTATAGTCAATTCAATTACCCACTATGTGGATTAACCACCATCAGTGTTAACTCCAGGCTGGCTTCTCCCTGCCGCCTAGAAAGGCGACGCTGTGGCAAATGAAACAACGTGCAGGCCAAAAAGAACACAGGTGGGCCCCTGTAAAAGAAACCCACAGGAGAAAATTTAACCTTTCAAATGTCAGATTCTGTAACTGGCAGCTCCTCTTGGATATTTGGGGGTTACTTGCAGATCAGTCAGGTGCCAGGGGAGAGGGAAACTCACAGCTGCAAGGTCAGAAGCCTACGGACCAGCCGCAAGTGAAGTGAAACATCTGAGGGGTTTTGGAAAGTAGGGTTAGTGCTGTGCGGGCCTAGGGCAACTTCTCCAGGACACAGCACCACCCAGAGCACAGTCCTCACCTGACGTGAACTGAGTCCATACTGCATGATCAGCAATGCTAAAGGATGTGAGGAGATGAGAACCAGTCCTAGTCTAGGGCCAGCTCGGCTGGAGGACCAAAGGCAGTGACCTTAAACAACACTAGATAATTGAGTACCCAAAGGAAACTCTTGTTCACCTCTGAGGTCCCACAGCGTCCACCTCTGTACCTGGCACCAAGCAGGGTCCAATAAAAATTTCGTGAATGTATAGGAAAACTCAAAGCTCAGAAAGGGGGAGGGGCTGGGGGTGGGGCATTCCTTCATTCTGTAAGAGGGTGGGTGAGAAATCAGATTCACTCAATTCACACCTTAAGCTCAAAAATGGTCTCAAGGAAGCCAGGCACTCAGGAACACATCTTCCCTCTCTCTAACCCTCTCCCATGCACCCAATTTGCCCCAGTTCAGACCAGCCTGGCTGGGGGACAGGGATTCCCCTCTCTGCTTCCATTGTCCATGCCCCAGAATCAACCAGGCCAGTAGTGCCCCTGGTAAAGCCCCTGAGAGGAAATGTTTTATTAGGAGCTGTCACAGGGGCCCCCAATGTGAGGAAGACAGCCCTAAGAATCCTGCTCCTGTCCTCCCACTCGGTCCTTCCCTTCAGCGACAGCCACCAGCACTCCAGGAGCCATCAGAAGTCTGAGGGTGTGCATGCGTTTTGTAGGCTTAGGACACTGTTAATTTACTTTAATCCACTTAAGCCTTCAAAGCCTTGGATCCCAGCTCAAACAAGACCGCACCACATTGCAGCCGAGAAAACAGCTGGAAGGCTTCCTCCCTGAGACAGGAGCCAGCGCACAGCTGGGAATCCCGCACTTCCAAAATGCCCCAGCCTCCCCACCTAGCAGTCCCCAGCTCTCAGCTGTACCCCTTCCCCTCAAGTCTCAGGCCAGCCTTGGACTCATTGATTAATTGTTCTGCTCTGTTTTCATCTTGCTCCACCCCATGGGCCACGTGGAATCCCATATGATGGGGCTGCACATCTTCCCATGTAGGGCACCAGACCGCTCTGCTGTGGGCAGTGTAAAGAGCAATATGTGGGCAGTCAGGCCTGGCTCTGACAAGTCTTTCCAATGCTTCATGCCTCAGTCTTCCTGTTCGTAAAAGGAGGCAACAGTCTCCTTGCCCTTCCTACCTGACGGGGTTATCACGAAGAGGAAACAGGCCAGTGTTGATTAGATTTGAGAACCAGGGGACCCCTGAGACTACATTGGCAGGTCCCACAGTGAGCTTCCATGTAGGTGGTGGATCCTGAAGTATTAATGTGATTATAACACAACCAGGGACTCCAAACTGGTTAGCAGGTCATGGGAGAACATCTGGAACACTCTCGTATTTGTGCTTTGTTTTTTAGATTATAGTCAAATGTATATATGTACTAATTTTAGAAACTCTCATAGAGAACTTATGGACCCCTTGGAATATGTCCAGTGACTCACAAATCCCAGTTTGGGAAACACTTTAATAGGATACTCTCACGCCCTCCCTTGAAAAACAGAAGGAGTTATTCACCCGGGCCCCTGTTGCTGAGGATTCCCAGGACCCCAAAGATGTCATCTCTGCAGCCATTTTAGAGCAGAAGGAAGCTTTCCAGAGATTTCCAGATACTTTTCTAATGAGTGAGTCATCTGCATTCTACCCCCCATAGTCCAAGAAATGGAGTCTATGCTTCCAGAAGAGCTAGAATTGAGACCATTAACTAACCCTTGGCTACCTCCACCCAGGGCACCCACAGGTCCTTCATTCTCCAGCAACGGAATCCCAGCGAAAGGAATTCCCCCAGGTAAACATGGACAATGTGCCTCAATAAACTTCCTGGAAACAAAAACGAGACCCCTCCATCCTTAAATCATCTATCGCCAGAAGAAGAGTCTCAGTACCCTATAGGAAATGAACATTCCAAGGACTTCCAACAGCTGGAAAGATCCTGCTGATGTCTGACCTAAGTTCTACAGGACACAGTCATTGCAAGAAAGAACAAGAGGGAAGCAGCTCTCACCTTCGAAGGTCACGGTGGGGTGCTCCCTCAGGGTGCACAGCTGCTGCTCAATGCTGGGCTCACTGGAGATATCCTGGGAGCTGCAGAGGTGGGACACCAGCAGGGTGAGGATGGGCAGCAACATTGAGACGGCCAGGCATTCCAGGGCCACCATGGTGGGCTCCTCTGCAGTCCTAGCTCCCGGACAGGCTGGGGAGAAGACCTGCAATGCAAACACTCAGACTCACCAAGAGCTCCCTCCACCAATGCCCACTTCCCTCAATTTCCTCGTGGTTGTCAGCGGCCCCACGGGGCTTTAAAAATACTTTTATATCGTATTTCTGTTACTCAGAGTTTACCCTGCTCTAGTAATGCAAAGTTATAGATCATATCTTGAAAGCTAATTTCCCTTGTAATGGTATTATGGACAAAACTGACAAATTATAGAGCCTTTTCTATTATGATCCCAAATGGTTTAAAATTAGTTTTGATGATAAAGGTGGTATCTTAGGGATTTTAATAAATGGAGCTGGGGCAATGGGTAGCCATTTGTAAAAAGATAAATTTGGATCCATTACTTACACCGTATACTAGGAAAAATTCCAAATGGATAAAAGATTTAAATGTTATTAAAAATACTAAAGGAAAATTTGGGCAGAATCCTTTCTACCTTGTAGTGGAAAACCATGATTCAAAATTCAGAAGCCATCAAAGAAAAGATTGACAAGTAGACTACATTAAAAGCACAAACTTCTGCATATCCACCCTCCCCCAAATGCAACATCAAGCAAAATCAAAAGGCAAATGACAAACTACAAATAATATTTGCAATTGATATTACAGAGAAGGGACTAATATTCCTAATATATAAAGAACTCCTAGGAATCAAAAAGACAACAATCCAGTAGAAAAATGGGCAAAAAATGCAAATTCAAGCAGGACTTAAAATATGAATGATACTTATCCTCACTCATAATAAGAGCAATGCAAATTAAAACTTAGTCTGAGATACTACTTCTTACTTATCAGTTTAGCAAAAACCCTAGTTAAATGACACATTCTTTTGGTGAGGCTGTGGGGAAAGAGTACTGTCATATACTGCTGGTGAGTGTGCAAAATGACACAACCCCTATGGAATGAAGCTGTCAGTATCTAGCAAAATTACCAATGCATTTACCCTTTGATGTAGCAACCTAATTCTGAGAGTCCAGACACTACTTGGCTACTCAAAGTGTGGTCCACGGACCAGTGTTGATTCATGCACTGTAACAACTCCATGGTAAGGTAAATGCAGAAATGTGAGAGTCAGTGCTTAAAAATCTTTTTTTTTTTTTTTTTTTGACAGGTAAGGGGATCGCAACCCTTGGCAGGGTGTGGTCTGCACCATGCTCAGCCAGTGAGCGCACCAGCCATCCCTATATAGGATCCGAACCTGCAGCCTTGGCACTACTAGTGTCGCACTCTCCCAAGTGAGCCCCAGGGCCGGCCCTTAAAAATCTTTATAGTAATTCAATAGGGTGATTTTTATGTATATTGAATCTAATAACAAAATATTTGGGCTTATATTTTTTTTTTTTTTTTTTTTTTGGGCTTATATTTTGCATGGATTTTTTCCCCCAATTCATTTCGCTAACAATTCATTTTTATTTAATTTTACATAAGTATCCATCTGTGACAGATCGTAAATTGAAAAATCAAAACTATTCTTTCACCACAGAGAGTTGAGAAGCAAAAACATTATAGAGTCACCTGCACATGTGCAGTGACTTACATGCAAGATTATTCACTGTGGCATTCTTTGAAATAACAGAAGGACAGGAAACAACCAAATATCCAGAAACAGGGGACTGCTTAAATAAACTATGGTGTATCTTCATAAATTGAATACTATGCAGCTGTAGAAAAGAATGAAGATCTTTTTTTTAGGTTTTGATGTAGAGAAATCTCCAGGTATATTAAGTGAAAAAAGCAAGGTACAGAACAGTTTAATAGCATGCTACCTTTTGTGTAAAAAGAGGGTAGAGATAAGAAAATATATTTATATTTGCTTGAATTAGCACTAACATACACTAGAAAAATCAACCAAAACTAATAAAAAGAATTACCTGTAAGTAGCAAAATGGTGATCAAGACTTCTCAATATATACTTTTTTATATTATTTTCATTTTTGACTAGGTAAGTATATCAGCTATTCAATAAAATGTTCAGATTTTAGAAACCTTTAAAAAACTAATTTTGATTCACTAAAACTTCTAACATGCAGAAGTCCATGGATTTCCCTGGAGGCCTAACTTGTCCCTTCCGAATCACCTTCCACCTTCCCCAGCACATCCAATGTGTCACCAAGCCCTGTGGTCAACCTCCCTCACAGGTCCCTAACCCATGGAGTGACTTCCTGGTATCACTTTGCTCATCTATGAAATGAAAGGGTGAAGTCGACCAGGGGTTCCTGACCAGGGGTGGAGGTGAAGCAGAGTCACTGCCCCTGGGGGCAGAGTCCCAGGTGGGCAGGTGAGGGATTCCAAGACCCCCAAGGGTGACAGCCGAAGAACAAGAGGCCCCTGGGTCTCCCTCCTTCTCTAAGACCTGTGCTGCCAACTCTTCCTCCCTCTTCCCTTCCTGCTGCCACTACTTTACTCCAGATCCGGAAAATTACAGTAGGATTATTTTCTTCCTGCCTCTGTTTCTTCGCATGCGTGTGAAATGGGACAATACCAATCACCAAATTGCTGAAAGGCTTTAGGCCAGCACCACTAGTTCACCCAGCAGACCCCCTTCTCTTCTCCCCTCCCCTGCCCGATCATGCACCCCGTAGGGAATTAGTCTCCTAAGCACCTCTTTGATCCCCTCATGCTCAGGCTCAAACACATTCTCTGCCCCTCCCCAGAAGAGCCTACTCATCCCTCTTAGCAAAGACCCTTGGGGGAGGTTTGGCCCAAACTTACTCCCTGGAGCGGCTTTTTACACTGTCACCGTCAGCACAGCTGCAGCCGCATGGAGCTCAGCACTGCTGTCCATCCTTGGTGCCCACCATCTCGTTTCCCTGACGCTGACCCCTGGCCTCTCACACAGAGCCACAGGGGAATCCAAGGGCAGAGCCGACCCTCTGGGGCCAGACAACCTGAGATCAAATCCCAGCTCTTCTCCTTACTAGCTGTGTGACTCTGGGAAAAATACTTAGCTTCTCCCTACCTTAGTTTCCCCAAATTGAGACTGATAAACAACATCAACTTCCTCAGCAGTTGTGAGGATTACAGGAGCTATTTCCTTTAGAGCTTGTTTGGAGGTTCTAGCAGGGGAGCGCAGCTACTAGTATACCCTTGACTGAAGAATGGTCCTCTCCTCTATCGGGGAGAGTGGTACTCTTTTTTTTTTTTTTTTTTTTAAACATGGAACTTAAGGGAATTTGTAGCTTTATTTTATTTTACTTATTTATTTATTTATTTATTTTGTCTTTTTGTGACCGGTAAGGGGATCGCAATCCTTGGTGTGGTGTCGCCCTCACCGCGCTCAGCCAGTGAGCGCGTACCGGCCATTCCTATATAGGATCCGAACCCGCGGCGGAAGCGCCGCTGCGCTCCCAAGCGTCGCACTCTCCCGAGTGAGCCAGGGGGCCGGCCCGGAGAGTGGTACTCTTCAGCTGAGTGCACAGCTTTGGGAGGGACACAGGTGGAGTGGTGACGGAGGAAGGGGACATCTGCCTAGCCAACCAGGTCAGCCAAATCAACCCTAGCAATCAATGGGGTGACAGGTGTCACAGCCAGATTGCCCTCACATCCAGGAGTTTTATCTTTTAAAAGGCCTAGAACAATGTCTAGCAGACAGTGAGTGATCAACCAGGGGGAGCTATTCTGGAGCTCTGAGGAAGAGGGACAGGGACTGTGGAATTCCCTGTTGTCCTTTGACACTTGTGTTGGGTGCCTTCCATGTGCACCTCCAAGTCCATCCCTCCCCTCCTCCTCCCTGCTCTTGCCTGCATACAGGGCCTTCCTCCCGTTTGGGTTTGGCCAACGCAGGAAGGCCACCACAGGCCAGAGCCCCAGCAAGTGGCTCCTCCAGGAGCCTCAAGGATTCAGAATTGTTCCCTCTCTCCTCCCTTCAGAACCAGGGTGGTGCCACCCCCTTGGTTACCAGCCCCGGGGTACTGCACAGTCAGCTCTTCCATATGGTTCCCAAACCCCCTTCCCACACCTTTGTAAACACTTCCTTTATTGAACTGCCCTCTCATTTCCCAGTTTGAGTGTGCCATCTGTTTCCTGTGGGGACCTGACTGATGTAACACCTAATTAGAGATATTCAACACATATGCAAATATCAGTTCTTTAGACATCAGCTGGGGCTTTTCTCCATCAGCCCTGGGCATCTAAGGTATCCAGACAAGTGCCCTCCCCCATTATTCCCAACCCTCCCCCTGCCCTATGTTCCCTTCCCAGGCCCCCCTGCCTCCCCACCCCAGGTCTGACCACCGCCTCAGTGCCCACAGGCCTGGGTCTCTGTGGAGCTAGGTTCTGAGTCAGGAGCACATCTGGGCCCCTTACCCTCCCCCAGACCCCAGGCCTTAAAGTACCTAATTCTGCAGCAGAATTTCTATTCACATTATGGTTTTTATGTAAATATGTCCTCCAGGTCCCTCCTGAATCAATAATTGCTAGATTAATATCCCTGTGCGGACCCCAGCACAGCAAGTCTGGCTGCTGTTTCAGGAAGAGTGAGGGGAAGCACAGGACATGATTGGGGGCGAGGAAGGGGTGAGGGCAGGACCTGGATCTCCTCTACTCAGCCACCTTCCCTCCAGGTGAGGGAAGAGTACAAGAAGCCAGGGTTTGCAGCTTTGCAAATTTCAGCAGAACGGGTGACCTATCCCCACATCACTGAGAGTGTTACTGGGTCTGACCTTTTGAGCAGGGTTCTAGATACCTGCAGTGGGGAGGTGACTTCCAACTTCCAAGAACACTCTGTCTTTGGAAATTGTCCTCCCTCCATCGACAGAGGTAGGTCCCAGCAGCCTTACAGGTACCACGTGATCCCCACCCCAGCCGCTTTTATTAGGACGGTCATGTGATCAAAACAGACCAATCAGGTGCCCTCCCATAGCAATTCGGGTGTGTGACCCCCAAGGGTCAAGTCAGTCTTTGTAGTGGAACCTTGAACGTGTAAATGTGGGCCCTGTGGGGTGGTCCTCTTCCACCTGCTGTGTGGGGTGAGGACAGTGTGAAGACAGAGACCAGTGACAGGGGGCAGACAGTAGAAATTCGCTGGGATGCCAACATCCTTCCAGTTCCCAGGCTAGCCTTTCCTGAGTGAGGTCTGACTACATTCTACTTCCATGAGCCAGCTCCCTCCCTGGTCCTGGTAATAGAACTTCCCCTGTTTTTGCTTAAGCCAGTTGTAGTTGTGTCAGACCAGGAGTTGCCTGCTGGTACTGCCTCCTCAGGGTCCACTGTCACCTTCTTCCTTTCTACTGGAGCCTCTGCATCCTTGAGGGGCAGGGGCAACCTGCCCTGCTCCAAACCTTTTCTACTCTTCCAGACAGAGGTGCAGTGAGATGCATGAGGAAGTCGTTGAGGGGGGAAGGCTCTAAGAGGGCTTCCCTTCTTTCCACCTAGTCCACAAGTAGGATGGATGATGCTACATTAGCCACCTACATCTGTTAGGTGACCTGCAGCCACAAGCTATGGATGGTGATGCAGAAATACAGGTGGAACCTGGGACGCTGATACAGAATCAGTTCCGGTCTGCCACCTCCAGACTTCTTTCCCATTTTTGACCACTGCACTTCTGTGCTCCTGTTTGTCTGTAAAATGGGGAAAACCATAACACCTACCTCATAGAACTGTTGGGAAGATTAAGTAAGTTGTTTTGTCCAACAGGCTTAGAACAGCACCTGCTGACTATTACTATTACTAGAGAACAATGTGCTCCTAATTCGTTTAAACCCTTGTTTTTCAGGTCTCAATTATCATCAGCCAAACACCCTTCCTATTCCATATGGTTTGGTTTTTCATACTTAAAACCAAATATTCCTAAGGCAAATAAGAATTTCTATTTCTAAAGTGTCTGTCTGATCTGATGTTAAAATAATCCCAGGATTTTTCCACTGGCAGTGCATAGCAAGAGGCCACACAATTTCCTGAGGGTTATATAATACCATGGAAAGCCCTGAGCTTGCGAGGCTGCTATACCTGGATGCAAATTTTGGTCTCATCATCTGTAAAATAAATCTGATAGTTCCTTGCCTTAGAATGTTTGTAAAGCACCCAGAACTAAATCTGGTACAGAGTTGACCCTTTATGAAATCCATTCATATGAACTTATTGGTATACATAAAACATTCAACTAGTTACTTCTGTGTCTATCCCAAGTCATTTAATCCATTTATATAATACTTCACTGAGCATTTAATGAACATCTACTATGTGCTGGGCCCTGTATAGATGGGGAAGTGGGGGGTGGGGGAGGCCCACATAACAAAGCATGGTCCCTGCCTGCAAGGAGTTTACAGTCTAAAAGGGGAGAGATGTGTCTGCAAAGAGCACAGACAGTGACCTGGGGTCTGCGGTCTAAATGGGGAAGGGGGCACCAAAAGCTCATGCTTTGCTCCGTCTCGGGGGCTTGTTGCTGGCACTGTGGCAGGGTGTTCTAGGAGTAGGGAAAGGGAGTGTGGCACCAGCTGACTCTTGCTATTTTGGGAAGCCCTCAGCAACAAGGAAAGTATTTTCCCAAATCTTCGGCCAGAGCTTCTCTTGCCTTCTCTCATGCTGCTGCCCCAATTCCCTGTGGGTCCTTGGTATGTGGTCACTGATGGTGCCTGGAGTTGTGTGAACGTATGTGCATGTGTAAGAGAATGCACCCCACGCAGCACTCCCTTGAGGGCTGCTGGCCTTCTGTGGGACTCTTCCAGGGCTCATTTTCCCAGCACGGATAGCAGGAGGAAGATTAGCTGAAACCATGGGAGTGATAGTGAAGGAGAGAGAGGCGCAGAGGGCCAAGGCCAGAGCTGTTGGGAGGCCCACGATTAGAGGGGCCTCTGCCCCGTGCTCTGGGGCCAAGCGTGAGGGAGACAGGGGCCGAGACTGAGTGTGTTGGAGCTGAATCCCTCACAGAGCCCGAAGTGGCCTCCGGACAGGCTCCCCCTGCACAACCACGCCCTCCTCTGCCCAGAACATCCAAAGGTGGGTAGAAGCTGCGCTGCCGCCCTGACGACCATCATCACTCCATTCAGTATGAGGAAGAGTAACGGGGTCCCAGCTCTCCTGCAGTTTACAAGCTGCAAATAGACTGAACCATGGGCAAAAAATGAGCAGGCAGCAGATGATGGGGATGATCTAAGAGGAACAAGATGTCCTGGGTGAGAGGGCTGCCAGTGGGCAGGAGGTCTAAGATGCCTCGTGTAGAAGGGAGAGCTCCGACAGGGCCTTGAAGGGAAACAAGGATGGAGCTTCCCAGCCATCAGGGGTGAGAGCATTGCAAACTGAGGGGACACAGCACGGGCAAAGACTTGGCCCTGGATCATCCTCAGATAACCCAGCAAGAAATGGCCAAGGGAGGTGTACAGGGAGATGAGCCTGGAAAGGAAGATCGGTGCCAAATCATGGTGAGACTTGAGTGCAAACCTAAAGCTTCAGGAGAGTTTCTGCTGCTGCAAAGGAGGACATGTTGACAGTTTGGGATGGTGGAAGGATCGGGTGGGATCTGTGCTTTGGGAAGTTAGATGGCAGCAGACAGTGGGGAGAACAGATGGGAACAGGCTACTTTTCACTAGGGCAACTCTAATAATCGGAATTGGGCACCTCTGCCTCCAGAGAACCCAGTTTTGCACTTGGAGCATGGCTGGGTCTCAGCCCGCACTTGCATTCTTGTGAGGACAGCCCAGCCCAACCGCCCCATAGAAATGGGGGGAGAATGGAGGACCAGGTGGGAGGCCACGTGGGCCAGCGCTACACCCAGGCAGGAGCTGTGGGACCACCCACACTGCTGCGACAAGCAAGTCTTCTCCAGAGCAACCAGGATCTCTTTTCTTTTTATTTAAAAAAAAAAAAAAAAAGGTATTATCAAAAGGAAAAGACAATTTATGACCCTAAAAGATGAAGGCTTGAATAACAACGGTTGGAGCGTATCAAGAGCGTGCCAGGCACTGTGCTAAGATCTCACGGCAGCTTCACAAGCTGAGAGATGCCCACGTGATCGCCATTCACAGTTGACAGGGAGGAGATGGAGGTTTTCAAAGTTACCCAAGGTCGCAGCACCAATTAACAATGGAGCTGGGATTTGAACCCAAGACTGTCTGCTGTAAAAGCAGACACTGGGCCACTACATGTCCTCATCATCTTCCCTGGAGGACAAACTGGCCCCAGCCCCATCGGCACATTCCACAATCCTGGCTCCACACATTCTCCAAACAGCCTTCTGAGTTTAATTTGGTTTCCTGAATTGGCTTCCTTACCAGGGAGAGCACTTTCTGGCTATAAATTATTAAGTTGACTTCCTGCTGCAAATCAGACTCCTGTGAGTTCGGGCTGTGGGAGCTAGCTTTTCCAGGTCCTGTTCAGCTCTGGAGAAATAAATTCCAGAGGTTCCAGATGGACAGGGCAGAGTCCAGCATCTAGAGCCCCAAGCCCAGTGCAATGAAAGCCACCTGGCAACCCATCCCCAACCCAGGTGGGACAGCCAGGGCCAAGGTCAAGGTGGGTGGGAAAGAAGGAGATACTTTCTTTCATCCCCACCTCAAGCCCAGTCCCTGAGGACCTTTGGGGAAGGAGGTCAGGCTGTTCCTCCTCCCTTGGGCCTTCTCTCCTTGCCTCCATTCAAAGTCTCCACTCGGCTGCCTGCCTGGGAAAAGGGAGAAAAAGAGAAGGAAAAGAAAAGAGGAGGAAACAGAGGGGGAAAGAGTAGGAAAGAATGTATTCTGTCTGCAATTTGGCAGGAAGGGAAAGGCATGGGGGGGATGCCTCTCACTCCCCCACCCCCACTCAAAGCCACCGAGGCCATGGCCCAGCAGTGGGTTTCTCTGCAGAGCTGTGCAGGCATCTTCCCACCCACCCATCACTCACCACTTGGGGGGCCAAGCTTAGCCAAACTCAGCACAAAGATAAGATTGAGATGCAGATTCCTTCCCATTGCTCTGAATAGAGCAGATTGGATACGGATTTTCCTCTTTTCTTCCCTTTTACACCATCTGGGCAACCGGGGCCCAGAGGGAAGATTGGGATCAGGTGGGGGAGGGGCAGAGGCACGGAAAGCCTTCCCAGTGCTTTTCAGCTCTTGAACCTGGGGGGTGAGAGGATGGGGATGCCCCCCACCTCGTGCCCTTTCCCAGGGGCAAGTTCATTGCCTGCCTCTGCATTCTGCAATCCACTCCATATATTCCTAGAAATCTCCAAGTTTTGCATTTGTCCCATCAGTGTTCAGCAGTCCTTCTTCCAGCCCCACCCACGTCCCTCCAACTGCAATTAAAGCCATAGGGAAGATAACGGGGGAAAATGTGATCACAGAGAATTTAACAAGAAGGGCTCTTACAGATCATGTGGTTCAACCCTGCACTTTATAGATGAAGAAATGGAAGCTTGGGGGACAGTAGCTCAAGATTAAGCAGGGAGCTAGTGGCAGAACTGAGACTAAATAATAACAATCACCACCATCACCATGTTATTTACCAGGCAGTGTTCTGTGCTCTTCATATTATGCCATTGCAATCTGCACAATAACCTTGTCCAGCAGGTACTATTATCACCCCTGTTTCAAGGATAGGGAAACTGAGGCACAAACCAGTTAAATAACACATAAGGTCAAATTGCTGGATCCAAAACCAGGCAGTCAGGCTCCAGAGCCTGCCCCTTGTCCAGTCTCAGCACACCACACAGAACCCAACCATTTAGAAAATGGCATTTTTGGGGGCTGGCTGGTTAGCTCAGTTGGTTAGAGCACAGCTTTGTAACACCAAGGTCAAGGGTTCGGATCCCCATACCAGCGAGCTGTCAAAAAAAAGGGCATTATTTGGTACAGTCTTGTGAGTGGAGGCCCGGCCAGGGATCATTTGCAGACGGTGAGTGTTTGTGATCATAGAGCCTGGACTTGCTCCTACAAACAGAGTATGTCGACACAAGGTCAGAACTGAAAATATAAAGGGAATATTTACATCACTTGGGAAAACAAGTGTGAGCATCTTGAGGACAACTTGGTTAGCAGAAGTCAAGCACGTGGAGAAGACAGACCAAATGCATGAGGAAGAGCCTGACTTTCAAGGGAGACGACGAGGGGTTAGAAGCAGGCCCTGCCTCAGGGAGTTGCAGAGTGGCTTAAGCGAAATAAGGGGAATGGCATGTTCTGTTCATGCCTCGAACAGACTAGTATTACAAATGGAGGTGGTAGTCACACTCAGGTGATACGATGATGATGAATAGGGTTTTGCTTCCTGTTTGCCCAACATTCTGTAATATTTTATTGTTCTTGCAAGGAAAAAGAAAACAAAGGAGACTGCCTACTTTAATTGCTGGAATTAAATGCTAATGATATTGCCAAACACAAATCAAGCTTATCTATTCATTAGAGCAGCCTCCTTCCCCCCCCCCCCCCCATGGGCAGGCTCTCTCCCAGGAAACATTTTGCTATCAGATATCCAGTTGCTGTATAAAATGAAAACTGCATTGTAAAACATGCCTACAGCTCAAAAACAGACAGCAAATCCAGTAAAAGGCCTGGATTTAATTGGGTTTTCCAGCACAGTTCCACTTGCTCAATATAAACCTTTTCAGGGAGGGTCCACTTCTACTCACTCTCCTGAGCAAGGTCCCTCAACATCCAAAGAGCTAATTCTCCTATAAAGAGCTCCTAAAGAGATAGATGGTGGTGACGATTGCACAACCGTGTAAATAGTTAATGCCACTGAACTGCACACTTAGACATGGTTAAGATGGGTTGGTAGGAATGTAAAATGGTACAGCTGCTATGTAAAGCGGCATGGCAGTTCCTCAAAAAATTAAACATAGAATTACCATATGATCCAGCAATTCCACTTCTGGGTATATACCCCAAAGCACTGAAAGTGGGCTTTGAAGAGATATCTGTACACTCAGGTCCATAGCAGCATTATTCACAACAGCCAAAAGGTGGAAGCAACCCAAGTGCCCATTGACAGATGAACTTATAAACAAAATGTGCTATATACCGACAACGGAATATCATTCAGCCTTATAAAGGACAGAAATTCTGACACATGCTACAACATGGATAAACCTTGAGGACATTATTCTAGGTGAAATAAGCCAGTCACAAAAAGACAAATACTGTATGATTCCACTTGTATGAGGTACCTAGAGTAGTCAACCTCATGGAGACAAAAAGTAGAACGGTGGTTGGCAGGAGTTGGGGGAAGGGACAAATGAGGAGTTATTGCTGAATGTGTATAGAGTGTCAGTTCACAAGGAGAAAAGAGTTCTAGGGATGGATGGTGATGTGATGATTGCACAACAGTGTGAATGTAATTAATGCCACTGAACCGTACACTTCAAAATAGTTAAGATGGTGGGCTGGGAAGTTAGCTCAGTTGGTTAGAGCATGGTGCTGATAACACCAAGGTCCGGGGTTCCATCCCTGTACCAACCACCTGCCGGATGATGGAGTCTTCTCCCTGCTGTCCCCTCAGTTGTCACCCACTGCCAGCCCGTCCCCCCAGGCCACACTTACCCCTGACCAGTGAGGGAAGCCAGCTCCCTACTGTCCATCCACACCTTGGCTGTCTGGCTGGGGCATCGGGCAGCCCAGGGATGAGGTGGGTGACAGGGGATGCAGTGAAGCCACAGGGCATCCAAGAGACGCAGGCCCGGGGATTAGCTGAAACCACTCACTGAAGGGGGAGAATTTCGGGTGAGTCCATGGATACATGATGAACTAGGCAAAAGAGACGAGGTTAGGTGTGAGGCAGGGCTGTCCGATGGTCTGTGCAGTTGCCACTGTATTTGTTTTCTGTTGCTGCTGTAAACAGTCACCGCACTAGTGGCTTGGAACAATGCACATTTATCACCTTACACTTCTATAGGTCAAAGGCTGATGCAGGTCTCAATGGGCTGGAATCAGAGTGCTGGCAGGGCCGCGTCCTCTCCGGAGGCTCTAGGGAAGAACCCACTTCCTTGCCTTTTCCAGCTTCTAGAGGCTGCCCGTGTTCCACTCTCAAATACATCTCTCTAGCCACTCTTCCATAGTTACATCTCCCTTGGACCACGGCTCAGAAAGGTTCTCTGCTTTTAAGGATCCACATGATTACACTGGGCCCACCCAGATATCCAGGATCACCTCCCCACCTCAAGGTCCTTAACTGAATCACATCTGCAAAATCACTTTTGCCCTGTAACGTAACATATTCACAGATTTCAGGATAAGGACGTGGACATTTCTCGTGGGCCATAATTCTGCCTCTCACACCCACCATCAGTACTTCCACCCAGTCATTCACACATGGCAAACACATTTCTGGCACCGAGACTCATCTGTGCCTGAATTTCTGAAGGAGGAGGAGCAGTAGCCAGTAAACAGTCCCCAGCAAGACATCTCAGGCAGGAAAAAGAAGCTACTGCTGACGAGTCAGGGAGTGTGGATGTACAGCCTGAGGGGGTGGGGAGACGGAGGGCCAGAGATGCAGAAATGACAGGCCCAGGAAAGGGTAACAGTGTCTATTCCGTGTGAAAGAGGACAGCCACAAAATGTACAGGGGAGACTGTGGGAAAGACCTTCCAGGTGAATCACACTTCAATAAGAAGAAATTCGTGAACACAGGCACAAAAGTTATACCAAAGGGTGATTATCATTCACTTCCCAAAAGGATTTTCCAAAGTGTTCTTCAAGTAATGAGTTCCACTGTGTTCTTAAAATAGGATTTACACCAAATTTTTCAGTAACACATAAAGGGATGCTTGTAGATCTCTGGAAATGAAGTGAGACCAGTAACATCTGCTGCTTGCCTTCTGCGCCTGTGAAGTCAGAGGGAGATGGAAGGAAACACCGACTGCGGTGCTGGGCTCAGACTCCATCCCCCTGTGACAGTCATCCTATTTAACCCTCACAGCCACCTCACCCCCATTTCACACATGTACAAACCAAGGCTAGAGGGGAAGGAAGGTCACAACAGGCACGGAGAGGAGAGATCTTTCAGGGTGGCAAGGAGCTGTGTGCTTGGGACGCTGTATCCCTCCTATATGCTCACGGAGGACGGGCACACAGCACTCAGGGCCATTGCTCACCTGATGGGTCGTTTCTGGGGTGACAATGAAACTTTCAATTAAGGACAAAGCCTTTCATCCTAAAGTTATTAGAGATAAGACCATGATGTAAGTGGTTGATTTCATGTGTCACCAGGGGGTCAGCGGTAGTAGGATAAGGACAGAGACAGAAAAATACAAGGCACCAGAACGAACGAGGGCTTTGGCTGCATTTGACTCCCTTGGCCTTCTGGAAATACTATGTGGGCGCCACAGCAGATAATATAAAGGAAGGTCCAGTAAAATATTGGACCTATGTCTACTTTTCTATCATGACGCTGTCCGGGTTCCTTCCAACCTCTTATTGGCCCTAACTTTCATTTCTGGTTCTTTCTCCCAAATATGTTGTTCTCCACGCTCTATTCTCAGTTCCCTCCTCTCTATATATATGGCTGCCCCTGGGTGGTCTCAGCCCCCATTCCACTCTCCCCAGGGCTTTCACTTCCGTCCCTGCTCCAACTGCCCCCCAGACCTCCATTCTCTACTCTCTGGACTGCAGACCATACGGCCCTCTCCTTCTCCACCTCCATCTCCCCCAGGCATCAATATTGCGGCCTGCCCTAGTCAATTTGCCACTGTTCTCCCTTAACTCACTCCTCCCACGCTCTGCATTTCTGTCAATGGTCCTACCGTCCTCCCAGGGAGCCTGACTCACATCTCAGCATTAGACTCCATCTCCCTCATCTCCCATACCCAATCTGTTGTCAAGTCCTGGCACTTGTACCATGACAGTGGATCTCAACCCCAGATGTCCTTGGAGCCGGCAGGTGACACAGAAGCTAAGTGGATGGGGTGGGGTGGGGAAGGATGGGAGGGCACATGCTCCACCTGGGCAAGGCAGCGACTGCCCAGCCCTCCTCTCCTCCAGCTAACTATTGCCTTGTGAGGACTTGGGCCCAGACCTACTCATTTTTAAAGAAAATCTATACATCTGGGTTTTTGTGAAATTCCCTTGTTTTTACATGCTGGCAACCACTTGCATTTTTTGAAATCCCTATGCGCACCAAACAAAACAAGTATGCATGTAACCTCTGGGCTTCGATCTCTCTCCCACTGTTCCTTCTCTCCATTCCCACTGCCAGTATGCCAACGTGTCCACGCCTCCCTCCTGCACAAGTGAACCAGCTCCTTGCAGGGCTGCCTGGCCTGCTTCCTCCATCTACCATCCACTGGCCTCAGCCCCACAGGACAACTGTTGAGCCCTTCAGCTTTAGACTCAAGGCCCTCCAGAGAATGGGCAGGGAGAAGGAGAAGAGAAGACTGCTGCCACTCAGGGCAACAGAGCCATTAATTAACAAAGTTAAACATCTGGTGTTTAATTAGCACCCTCCCTCCTCTTTCATTCTGACTCCTCTAAACTCTCCCAGAGGGGCTCCACAGTGGGTGAAACTGAGCAGAAACCAGGAGAGCAGACTTCTGGCTGAGTTGGAACAGGTGAAGGAGAAGGGCCCAGTTTTAGTCCCCCTGTGTGAAGGGTAAGAAGACAGTAAGGAGCTCTGCAGCCTCTGAGGACAGGCTAGGAAGCAGGTTTATGTTTCAGCAGGAGAGACTGGGATTAGTCCAGAAGTTTCTTGGTCAGGAGCTAGGGGCCGCTAAGAGCATCAGATTATACAAGGAAGTCCCTTGTGGCTAACGCTGTTGGTCGCCTCCTGCTATTCAACATCCCCCCCAAAATCCTTGATAACAAACCCCCATGTTGCACAGACTGACAATGTTCCTAGCCCCAGGCAAGACCGCTGCTTCCAAGCCTCTCTTGCAGGTAGGGGTGCCCATGTGCATAGTTCTGGCCAATGACAAATAAGCAGAAGTCTATTGCAGACACCAGGAAGGTGTTTGCCTGCCTTTTACGAGAATGGACTCGGCAGGCACCAACCCCTTTCCTTCCTCCGCCCACTTGCCTTGCACATGAATGTGATGTCTTGAGCTACAGCGACTGCGTTTTAACTAGGAGACAAGAGGCATGAGAGGCAAGCAAGAGGGTAGCAGCATATCCCAATGCTGTTGAGCCAGTAAGCAAGGCCAGCAGCTGCTGCCACTTCTGAGACTCTTGTTAAGTGATTAAATAAATCCCTATGTTTAAAGTTCGTGTAAGTGGTGTTTTTCTGTTACTTGCAGCCAAAAGCATTGCTAAGTGGTACATTCCCTCCCCTAAAACCTCTTCTCTACAGGGAGATAAATACTAACCACTTGTTTAATTAGAGTGGAGTAAAGTTAAGAGCAGACATGCTGCTCAGAACTCTTCCCAGCCTGGACTGCCCAGGCCTGGGGTCAGGGACTGGAAAATGGACAGCAGTGTGGGCCATGGCTGTCTTAGATGTGGAGCTCCAAGGGGAGCCCTCTCAGAGCCTACCATGGAGTGGGAGCTCAGCCAGAAGGGGTTTGTGTGAATACATGAATGGATGGATGTGCCACTTCTTGGCACACGTGTCCCAGTGACAACCAGCTGGCAGAAAGGGACTCTCTAGGAGCTAGCTTGAATCTAGCTGACCCAAGACCCACCCTTCTCAGAAGGCCAGCCTGGAACACCTCTCCCTTCAGAAACTCCCTCCCTCTCCCCAGTTTCTATGATGCCCACTGTGGCACTAAGGCAAATGTTGGAATCCTGCCCACGTCACCAGTTGTGGAGCTCTTTTACCCGCTGGTAATCCTGCACCAGTTGGGTCAATTGTCGAGCTAGAGCTGGGTCTGGAGCTCACAGACCCCTCAAGCCCATTCACAGACTGGGTCACAAACCCTTCACACACCAGGCCGGGTCCCCAGACCCCTCACATGCCAGACTGGGTCCCCAGACTCCTTACATGCAGGTCTATGAGCTAGGTAACCAGCAAACAGGCCCTTGGAAGCCGTAGGTTAGAAAGCATGGCCACTCACAGAGGCGGCCACCCAGGGCAGAACGCCAGCCAAAGTGGTGGCACTGCGCAGGCGCACTAACTCCACCCACACACAACTTGCTTACAAAGAAGAATGCTGCACCACCCCCAACTAGGCCCAAGGCAAGAGGGCCTGATTAAATTGTTCTATTTTCCCAACACCCACCTACCCTCTTACTTGGTACTTAATTAAACCTCCCCATTTCCTCCAAATTTGGATCCCTGGTTATACTGTAAACCCCTTAAGGCAGACACCGCCCTCCTTTTTAAGTCCCCAGAACCTAACAGTGTCTTGAACACTGAAGACAGTTGATAAATGTTTTCATTTGAGGTTGATGCTTTGGAGAGATGCTAAGAGGTAGACGGTTTTAAAAAGCTGCTCAGAAAAGAGTTCCCCTAAAAAGAATAGCCCTCAGATGTCTGTAATCCTGCCTGAAATTTTACTATTAGACATGGATTACTTTGACAAGCTGAGTGACCTTAAGAAAAACCCTTAACCACTCCCAGCAACAGTTCTGTATAAGAAAATAATAATAAAACCGGTTTCATAGTACCATTATGAGAATCAAGTCAGCATGAAAGTTCATTGTAAGAATGTTTATTATAAGCCTTTAAGTGTGATTAGTCTTGGAAGAATTATCCTATTAATTTATTCACTTTTGAGTATAATCTTGCAGACTTCAGGGTGATGAGGAAGCTTAGACTTCTCCCTCCCAACCACCCCAGAAATGACATCTATACTATCTTCAGAAGTATGTGAGAAACTTCTTGAGTTTAATTAATGTGGCATTTCATAGGAGAGGAAGAGGTAGCAGGTGTAGCAGGTGCTGTGGGTGCCCTACCCAGATTCCCATTTCTGGGCCAGGCACACACCCCCAGCTGCTGCCAGAATTGGCTGTTAATGGCTCACACCTGCAACCTTCTCCACAGGCCTGCCCTTAGCCTAGGGCCATCTGCTCAGCAGATACCCCAGGAGACTACAACCTTCACCCACACCTCAAGGCCCTTAAGCAACTGCTGACTGATGGAGGAGGATAAAAGCCCAGCCCTGTCTCCAGGTGTAACAGATTCTGTGGTGCACTTCATGCTCCAGGCCTCCTTCCTCTTCGTGAGGGCATTCTCCCACAGTCACCTGTCCAAGAATCTCAGCTCAGGCCCTGCTTCTGGGGAACCTGACCCAAGTCAAGGCTTTATAGGGCCTTCACAGAAGAGGACTGAGAAGGAGGTAGGGGAGGAAGCTGGTTGTTGTCAAGACCAAACTGCACACTCATTTAAGCCAGGGTTCTGCCTGCTCACGTGGTATGCAAGAGACCCTGTGCCAAGCCCATCCCTCAGCCTGCACAGGGTGGTAGCCCTGACCAGAGCCGTGTCTCTACCTGCATCCTCCATGCTCTCTGGACCTCCCTGACTGCCCTCTCTCCAAAGAAATGTATAGATCCTCTCCAAGGCCTGGGAACATTTTCCCAGAAAGCTGTGAATCCAAAAATCAATTGGTCTCCATGTCTACCAGATTATCAGGGTAGACCCCCAGGAATGTTTAGGCTTGTAGACTCACAAAGTATTAGTGTATAAAGGGCCTTGGGAGACATTCTTTGTAAGCAACTTGTAACTCCCCTATACAGTTTGATTTGGATTATACTTCTGCATCCGTGCCTCTCCTCTCTCATTATAATTGTGATAATTATGGTTTGCTTCATTCACCAACACATTTACACAGCTGGACAGGGGTGGAAACGCATGGATGCTAATCTCCCACCCTAGGCCCTTTTTTCATGACTGGTCTGTCCAGCAACAACGAACTTGAGAAGGAGAGAAATGGTCCTGGGGGTGACCTAGCAGCGTGGTGGGGTCCAGCCCCCAGGTGCTGTCTCTTAGATTGGAAGGGTGGGAGGAGCACCTGTTTGTACTATTATGTACCCCATCCCAAAGCCCCCAACACAAGTGGAAATCCACTTCTTTGTAAGAAAGTGCAGGGGCAATCGAATAAATTCAGATCTTCCTGTGGTTAACACCACCTTGTGCACATCTGCATCTGAGGTCACCCTGCCTGTCTTCCAGCTCCAGGCAAGACAGCTCCTCCCTCAGTCCAGGGCAGCTGGATTTGGGGAGGGGTCACTTCACTCCAGCCACACCTCTTGGTGACCTCATCAGTGTCTGGTACCCATCACTGTCAGGACATTCTTGCATCTTTTTTGCTACATGAGCCAACATTTATCAAGGGCCCTAATAAATGCTATGGGTCTCAAGTCTTGGGGGAGGCCACTGTCTCTCACTTTGGGAAACTCCTCTTTTGAGGATTCTGTGGGCTTCCGGTCATTTAATGCTTACATCTGATTCCATTTTCCTCACCAATGACCCCCCTCAATTTGCCAAATCCCAGAGACCAGGTCTTCTGGTGAAAAAATACATGATTTCCCCACTCTAATAATTTTAAGTATATCTAAGCTTAATTATGTTCTTTATTCTATGACAGTGTGCTAATTGTTTTGTAAATGTGATCTCATTTTATCTTTATCCCATGCCTATAAAATAGGCTATATCGTGAGGTTGGGTGGCTTGCCCAGAGTCGCATAGGAAGTAGCAAAGCCTGGTCTTGAGCCAGCCTGCTTCCCATCTCCTTATGGGGCTGCTGTAGAGACGGATTCTGTCAGGAAGGCGAGGGGCTTGGTGCTGTCTCTGGGCTGTGCGGGTACACAGAAGGGAAGCTTCCCAGGTCTCCTCCTCTCCTCATATATCCAAGGCTGAGTCCAGCTCAGTTCATCTCCCATCACCCCAAACTTCCTCACTACATCCTATCCCGTGCTGGGTTCTGGATCCATTTTCTTCCTCTCTCTTGGTCAGAATGTCTGCTGCTGTCACAGCCTTGATCTATTCAGCTTCTCCAACAAGAGCTCCCTGCTCCACTCCCATTCTGCTCTGCCCCCCAGACACCACAGCCCCTGGTTCCTCCCGGCCTTCCTGGCACCCACCTGCATTGGTATTCCCATGCCCTGCTCACTGCTGTGGGTGCTGGAGTCACCGGCCCTTTCCGCTGCTCCAAGTTCGCCGTTGCAGGGAAAGTCACTGCTCGTTAGCTGTGCCAACAGCGGGGGTGGCAGAGAGCAGCGAGGCAGATAATCCAAGGTAGTGGGGAACGTAAAAATCATCTCTATTTGGCTGTGGAAGGTATTTTTGGACTTACAGTTGAATGTGGGTGTGTGTGATGTGCTGGGAATTCACAACACTTCAAACCAAATACTGAAGCTAAACCAGCAGGACCTGACTGCTGGTTTTAGGAATTAGAAAACCATCCACCCTGTTCCTATTTCCCACTGGGCAGGTGGCTCCGTGTCTCAGGCTGAAGTCAGAACCAGCGGAAGCAGAGCTGCTCCCTCCCTAGGGGACAGACCCACACTTGCCCTGGACCTAGAGCCCAGCTGCAAACTGGAAGCCCACAGGGCTAGGCAGCAAGTAACTGAGGCCAGCTGGTATGACACAAAAGGGAGTGGCAGAGCCAAGACTGAACCCTTTCAGGAGGGCACTGCCACTCCTCGGGGCAGCTGCCACTCAGCTCCAGCTGGTGACAGAAGCCAACAAAACACATCTGTGAAAAAATCTGGCCCACTGACAACAGGCTTATAATCTCCAGCCTAGCTGTGCTTGTACTTTAGTGGGCATCAAAATTGCCTGGAGGGCTTGTTACAGCTGGGTGCTGGGTCCCTTCCCTAGAGTTTCTGGTTCGGTAGATCTGGGGTGGAGCCCAAGAATTTGCATTTCTAGCAAGTTCCCAGGTGATGCTGATACTGCTAGTCTAGGAACCACACTTTGGGAACCACTGTTCTAGCTGAGCAGCTGTAGAGTAAAGGAACTTCATACTTTCTTACCTTTTAATGTTAGCTAGCCTTTTTTCAGTGTCAACTCAAGTGGTAATCATGTCCTTGAGAAGTTGAAAGTCAGATGTTCTCTGAAGAAAGGGGGTGGCACACATTTATTAAATGTAAAATATGCTTTCATGAATAACACCTCATTTAATGATCACAGTAGTCCTGTAGGGTAGGTATTATTATCGCCACTTTTCTGCTGAGGAGCCAAGGCACAGAGATGTTCATGACTTGCCCAAGGTTGCACAGGAAGTGACGGTTCTGGGACTGAAATCCACATCAGCCTAACTCCAGTGCCAATGCTTTTCCCAAGCCACCAAACTCCACAGAGAAACAGGGCCCCTCTGCAAAATATGCCCTTTTCTGGGAGTTGAGCGGAATGGCCTTCTCTCTAGGAACCCTTCTAAGTTGGTCCATCAGGGGCAACTCTCACAGGAAGGGCTGGATCAAGAGCCAGGAAGGTTGGAGAGGGGAGAGTTCTCTGTCTCTTTCCAAAGGGAAGGATCAACCAAGACCTGGTCCTTGGGCACTACCCTATGGCCTGTAATTCCCAGAAGACAGGATGGGCTGGCCCTGAGGCAGCATAGCATCCTAGAAATGCCATGTCCAAGGAAGCCACTTCTGAACAAAGCACCTTAGTCCTGGGGGACACATCAGAGTGTGATGAGAGAATTGTCTGCTTGATGTCTGCAAACTCATAAGGACTGGAACCATGCTCAGTGCTGTATCCCTAGCTGCTAACCCAGTCCCTGATGTGTAGTAGACATTGAATTATTTATTGAATGAGAGAATGACTGAATGGTGGAAGAACAAAGGTAGGGAATCTTTGCTCTTAGTCAAAGGGACTTTGGATAATGTGCCCACTCATAGTTGAAAGTTGAGACCCTTATAAAGCAGCCAGCCTTGAGAAGGGAGTGGTGGCAGATGATAACTCTGCTTAAGGTCACTGATCGGAATGTTTTCCAAAATCACTGTGGGCTGTGAAGCAAAGATATTAACGTGTCTGGGAAAAGCTGGCAAGAATAATGTCTTATTCACCTCTGAATAAGGTCCCCAGCCCCTATGTCTGTTGAATGAATGTGAGTCCCCATTCTGAATGCCCAGTGGGGAGGTGTTCACACCCTTGCTTGCTGTGTGGGTGGTGGGCCGTGCTAGTGCATAAGAAGCCTTCACCAAGTCTTTCAGGAGTGCAGGTGGCTGTGGTGAGAAAAGCACGGACTTTGAGCAGGAAGCCCTAGTGCCACCTTGAACCAGTCAATAGGCACAGTCCCATCAGGAGCACTACCAGGCTCCTCTGCCTCCCTTCTCTTTTAAAGAGGGGTAATAATGATAGCAACATCAATAGCAACAATAATAACCACCTCAGGACTTGTCCTGAAGATGACATGCTTGTGAAAGTGGAGGCACCATGAATAGAATAAGCGTTTAACAAATGCTTGTTGACCAAGTGAATCCATTGATAGATCTGCCATGGCTGAGTTGCTTCTCCAATCTGCAGAGGTTTGAGAAGAGTCCCTCACCTCTCCAGGCAGAAAATTCTTCCACTGTCTGACTTGCCTTCCTCCTGCTGGAAATCAAACCCTCCTACTCCACTGTCCGTGGTGACAAGGAATAGGCCAGCAGTGGGTGGAACCCCTCTATAATTCTGGTTCTCCCCTGCCTTTCCAGGAAACCTGCAGTGACAGACTTTTTGGAGTCATACACTAATGTCGTGGAGAGTGTGCACTGATCTAATTTATGATATGTCCAAATCAATGCAACTCCAGGACGCATGGTAACATAAATAGTTCTGCTGCCAATGTGTGAAGCGTGACAGCCCTTTTCCCTGGCATCGAGCACCCTCTGGATCTCTCCCCTCACCCAGTTATGTGTGTGGAAAACTCAGCCTGGGCCAGTCATCCCCAGAATTTGAGTCAAATAACAATTGGTTATGGATTGCATGCTGTTTTGCATTGTTTGTGTTATGAATTGACTTTATTCAGCTTTCCTCTGGCTCCAGATGACCCCACAGATGCTATTGGTCTAGGAGTGGAGAGAGAGACGCCCCATCTGAGTCACTAAGAGTGGTTGGGATGCTGGGTTGGGTGCAGCCCAGGTGAGCAGCAGAAAGTCAGTGCCAGGGATCATGCATAGACCCTTCACTGGGATGGGTTCTTGCTGCTCTTCACAACCGCAGTGCCATCAGATCCCCTGTGAAATCGGCAGACAGCTTACCATCGCTCCCACCTAACAGATGAGAAGTCAGAGGCCCTGAGAGCAACCACAGACACAAATGCCCACAGTGAGAAGGAAGTTAGCCCAGATCTGCCCTCCTGCCCTGAGACCGCTCCATGTTCCTGAATGCTCCCTTATTCCCCAAGTCAAGCCTAATAGCTCCCATTGGATAAGGCTCTGAGCACCTTGGGACTGGGAGACTGGAAACTGTGGGAGAGCCCCTAATGATTAATACCAGGAATTCAGAGTGTCTGTATACTTTGTTTGGGAAATCTGAGAGGTAGAAATGACCAGATCCCAAGATCCCCAGAAAAATCACTCAATACCCTCTTTGAGGGAGTGAGCAGTATTGAGACTGTGGCAGGAAAGAGAAATGTTGGATGCCCATCCCAGTCTGGCTCCCCAGCCTCCCCGACTCCAGCCTGTGTCCAGGTCATGTTTATGTCTTTCTCTCCTTTTCCACCCTCAGCTTCCTGGTCTAAAATGCCGAGTGGGCCTGGGTCCCCAGTGCCCCGAGGGGAGCCAGACAGTGAGCTGCTAACCCAGGGTACACAGGCTGCACCAGCAAGGGCAGAACCCCAAACCCTATGCTGCACATGTGTTCTCTCCCCACCCTGAGGTGAGTGGGACAGAGCCTGGCAGACTGTGGAAGTTCCTGGAGGCTGCCCCCTTCCCTCTTTTAGAGAGGAAAAAAGAAAAGTAGTGAGGAGTGGTGTAAGACAAACAGGGACTAGAAGGGAACAAAGAAAACCGAAGATAGTTCATCTGTTAAGGTCACGAAATGGAGAGTATTTTCTGCCTCTTGGTTTATGTTATTGCTGTTATGATGGTGTTTGTATGATAAATAAAACAGAAGGGATAAGTGTCTGGGGCCTGTGCTGGATTTGCATGATGCTGCAAACTTGCTGGGGCACAGATTCCCAGGGAGAGTAGCATAGAGAGGCAAAGGTGCGGGGGTGGGAGGTGGGGGTACAGGAGAAGGTGTGGAGGGATTCCTTAAAGCCCTCCAGGATTTCCTCCTGGAGGGCTGTGAGTTTCCTTTACCAGGCTCAATTCCTGGTAATCTGTGTCCTGCCAACTCAGATTCTCGAACTTCCAAAACATAATTGTCTCCCAACTTGTCAGGGCAAGTCCTTGGGCTGGTTGGGAGCAGGCTGCCACCCCCCGAGCACAGCCCATCAGTGCCCAGATCCATCTGGAGAACAAACGGTTGGCTGAGGGGGGCCGGGAGAAAGAGCCCAGGCACCCTGCCCCCCATCTGCTCCTGACACATGACACGCATGCTGCGGCCAGGGAGGGAGAAGCTGCAGGTGGCCGGCTGATGGGGGGGAGGGGGAGGCTGGGAGAAGGAACAGGGCACAACACGGCCCCACTGTCCAGCTCCAGCAAGAAGCCTTTCCAGGAACTGCTCCCAGCCCCACCCCCCTTGCCAGGTGAGCCCCCCTTCTCCTGCACAGACCAGTGAAATGCAGGTCTGAGCAAAGGCCAGGCCTGGAACCACACCACCACCACTGCCCCAAGCATACCCCCTAAACACGCAAATGTGCACATGGGCTCACACTTACCTGTACACGCACCTGAGATCCAGAATCACTCCTCCAAAGCTGACCCTGCAGATACGACAACACAGCCTTGCTGCACCCAAGCCCTTGGCACCTGTAAGGCAGATGACTGGTCCTTCTGGGTTTGGGTGTGTGGAGTGGGGGAGGGCAGGGCAGGGGCATGTGCTTGAGGACCTCTCGGGTGGAGTGTCTAGGTGCTGAGCAGCCTGGTGGGGCTTGGTGAGGGTCAGAAGAGAGAGCTCAGCCCCGGGCCAGGGGATGGGAAGAGAGGAGGGGTCTTTAAGAGAAGTACAGTGAGCTCTTTCTGATCTAGTATAAAAGCAGCCCTTCTTAGAGATAGAAAGATGGTCAAGAGCTGACAAAGCCCTTCCAGTGCTTAATGAATGTCTCTCTTTAAACCTGGCCATTGGTGCCAAAGCGCTTTAAGCTCCACATTCATGGGGAGTTATAATAAAAATAACAGCTAACAGGCTGACCATTTGCAGGACTTTATCTATGACTCAGCCTGAAGGACTGGCCCCCATCCCCCAGCTCTCCTTTTCCCTGACGGAACTGCCTGGGGATAGACTGGCCGGTAGAGGCCTGTTAGAGGAGCATGAGAAACTTTAGTCAAGTGCCTGCAGGTGTGATCTGCAGGCAGATGTTGGAAGCGCTGGACAATAAGGAGGGATGGACAGTGGGCGCTGGGCCTGGGGTGGAAGGAGGCACAGCTGAGCCCCTGCCTGCCAGAAAAGCAGTGACAGATGCTCCCCTGCCCAGCTGTGCCTCTCCTGGCTCAGGCCTCAGCCTTGGCAGGGGAAGGAGGGATGAACCAGGAACATCGATGTCTGCCCAAGGAAGCGAAGACCAAGGCAGGGACCTGCCGCTGCCTTCTCCCAACCTTGCTCCCTGCCCTGGCTCAGCACCCACACAAAACACATAGCCCGCCATTCAAATCCCAACCCGGGCATTCCTTAACCTCACTGAGTCAGTTTCCTCATCTGTAAGACCATGCAGGGCAGTTATGAAGATTAAAAGATAATGTTTGCAAAAGCACATAGCACTGTTTGGCACCTAGAAAGCACACAGTAAATGCCAGCCATTATTTTACCACCACTATTCGTGTTGTGATTATGCAGACCTTCCACCTCTCCCTGTAGATGCTTACGATAGCCTCCTAAGTATGCTTCCTATCTTTCATCTCTCTTCTCCAACCCATCCTACACAGAGCCTCCAGAACAACAGTCTATAGCAATGGTTTGGTCACATTATGCTGCTGCTAAAAACCCCCTACCAGCTCCCCACTGCCTACACAAGCAAATCCAAAAGCCTTGAGCAGCAAGGCCCTTTCTGTCTGGCACAAACGGAACATCAAGGCCCTTTCCATCCGGCCTCTCCTGCCACCTCTCTGACCATTGCCCCTCCATGCCCGCCTTCTCTTCTCATCTCAAATCTAGCTACCCATCCAGCACTCGCCCACCGCTGTGCCCTTGCCTCTACCGTTCTCCCCACGTAGAAGGCCCTCTCCTCCAGTGAAAACCTCCCCACCCCTCAAGGCTCAGACAAATGCCAGCTGGTCTAGGAAGCCTATTCTGACCCTCACATAGCCAATGTCTTCCTCTGCTGACAGACACAGCAGGTGATTCATGTGCTCTCAGCACGTATCCACCCTGAGTTAAGCTGTGTATGTGTGGGAGTGCTTCTCAAAGAGCTCCTAGGACCCGCGGCATCTACATCCCCTGGGAACTTGTTCAAAATGCAAATTCTCAGGCCCTACCCTAGGCTCAGTTGAGGAATAAATGATATAGGATACCTGTACCCTACAGGTGGTGTTTGGTACACAGAGAGAAGTGAGGGGTTAGATCAGATCACCTGGGTAACTTTGAAAAAATATGGCTGCCTGGGCCTGACCTGCAGAAGGGATTCTGATTTAATTGGTACATCCAAGTTTTTTTCCTCCCAATGTTTTATTATGAATATTTTCAAACATACAAAGCAGTTAAAAGTTTGCACAGTGAACACCTGTATTCCCACTACATAGATTCTATCATCAACATTTTGCTGTATTTGCTTTGTCACGTATCTATCCATCATCCCTCTACCCATGCATTCATCCATTTTATTTTCTGATGAATTTCAAAGTAAGTTGCAGACATCACACACATCACACACATCACACAAACACATGTGAGTGATTTAACAGCCCTCCAGGTGGTTACACTGTGCAGCCAGGGCTGCTCTGATCCCAGCTGGGAAACTCTGACAGCCTCCAAGTCCCAGCTCCCACTGTGAAATGGGGAGGAGGAGGAGGAGGATAATGATGCCTGCTCTGCCTCCCCATCCTTTCTCTACGAGGATAGAATGAGATCACACTTGAGAAAGCCCTTTGTAAAGCGCTGTATGATGAACAGGAAACAATCCCTGACTCTAGGCAGGAGAGAAAAGTGTCCAGAGCTTTCAGAGGGTTGCTGGATAAAATCTGAATCGCAGATAATTGATGAATAATTTTTTAGTATAAGCATGTCCCAGATATGGTATGAGACATAGTTATACCAAAATATTATTCATTGCTTATCTGAAATTCAAATTTAACTGGATATCTTGTATCTTTGTTTGCTAAGTCTGGCCATCCTGGAACTAAGCCCCGTCCTGTGGAGGGCAGCAGGGTTGGGACCCTCTACCCAGAGAAGGGTCAGGGCTGGGCAAAAGGGACTAATGATGTGCCCAGCCAGCTTCTCTTGCTCCTGGGATTTAAACGTTAATCTCATCCAAAATACCCTACCAGAAATATCCAGAATAACGTCTGACTGAATATCTGGGCACTGTGGCCCAGCTAAGTTGACATATAAAATTAACCATCACAGTCAGCAAGTCTCAAACATTAGGGCACAAAAGTATCACTTGGCAGAACCAATTAAAATGCAGACCCAGGCCCCACCCCAGAGATGCTGATGCATTAGGTCTGGCACAGTGCCCAGGAGCCAGCATTTTAGTCATCATTCCAGATGGTTCCAATCCAAGGGCTCCCTGGGCCCACTCTGGGAAGCACTGCAGTTGGTGCTCAATAAGTACTTGCCAACTAAAGGAATGCTGGAGGTAAGAGTGTGGGCAGGAGGGCATCCAAGCCAGGGCCAGGCCAACCCTGCAAGACTGCCGGGGGCTCTGGTGATGGGGAGCCAGCCAGCCAGTCTGCCCCCAGGCAGGGATCCACAGCAGAGACTGCAGACAGACCCAGGAGACAGAGCCACAGACCGAAGGCAAGACTTGTGCCTACACCAGCCCTGTCCGTGCCTCACCCCCTACCTCCACCCCCTGCCCCAGGGTGCCCCTCCGTCCCCTGTGCATCAGTGGGGTGAACGTGCTCGGCCTCTCATGAGCCGATGAGCTCACAGCTCAGGAATGTCTGTGCAGTTGGTTGCCTCTGAAAAGAACCGCTCACTCAGCTGGGGAAGCAGCTGCTGAATGTTCACAGGCCGGCTGGGGAGGCGGGTGCAGGCAGTGGGGACCCGCGCAGCATCCCAAACGCCTTCAGAAAGGGTGAAAATCGATCGAGGCCAGCAGAAGCCCATTATGACACAGCCTGTTTTTTAATGGACTCCCACAGACCATGGGTCAAAGTCATGTCCCTGAAAACCAAACAGCTAAATGGGTGCTCAACTGAAAGGGGAACTCGGTGGTGGGTTAGCCTGTCTCCCAGCACCAGCATTCTAAATCGTCTCAACAACACATGAGGTTGGGGGGACAGGTCCTCAGCCAGGTGGCCCAGAGGGCGAGCCCTGTCAGGCCTTCTCCAAGGGCAGAGAGGCAAGGACAGCAGGCTTCGTGGTGGAAGACTCACTCATCCTCAGTGCCTTGCCTGATGCAGGGTAAGTAGGTGCTCAATAACTGCATGTGCAGCTCAACTGGGCAAGGGGTGAGGGTAAAGCGAGAAGAAGGAGAGGAGGCTGGTGGCTGTTCCTTCCTTCAGGCCTCTTGGACACCTGTTACTATGTCCTACAGCTCTGGGCTGCTCTGTTCCTGCCACTTGCGTGTGACCTGAAACACCACCTTGCTCCCTTCACCCTGTCCTCCCACCCAGGTCCTGCCTGGCCTTCTCCAGCCTGCCCTGCGTGTGATTGCACAGCAGCTTGGAAGGGGGTTCAGAGAGGGAGATTCAAGATGCAGAGAACACCTTGCAAGAAAGGATAAAGGACTAGGGCTCTACAGCCTGGAAAACAGACAATGGGAGAAATGGGATGGGAGGTGTATGTAGGAAGAAGAACCTCAAGTCTCCGAAGGGCTCTTACCTAGAGGGGATGACCAGAGACGCCCATCACTCTAAGGACAAAGTAAGACAGGTGAACATGAACAGTGGAAAGACCCACTGAGGAGGAAAATCAGAACCGAAGCAGACGTGGACCCCCTCTGTCTCTGACAGCGCTCAGATGTCTCCAGGAAGAAATGCCACTCTGCTTGACACAGACCGCAGAAGCCCACCATGCATCTGGCATCCCCTGATCACCCACTACGGCTAGCCATCCGTGAACGGGTCCACGTCCTCCCCAAGTCTAGTCCTATATTTAGCCTATGCCACCGTTGGGGGTCCCAAGTTCTGTATAAGCTTACCTGCTG
Organism: Cynocephalus volans; assembly: GCF_027409185.1. Classification (NCBI taxonomy): domain Eukaryota; kingdom Metazoa; phylum Chordata; class Mammalia; order Dermoptera; family Cynocephalidae; genus Cynocephalus; species Cynocephalus volans. The sequence continues at coordinate 122,648,164 of NC_084460.1, read as the reverse complement.
TGTAAATAGCACTTAATTTCATTTGTGCTAAAGCTGCATTTTGCCTGCTTCAAGGGCTGCCCCCCTCTCTTGTTCTGATTTCAGAGACTTGGAGATCAAATCCACATGTCACCCAGGCTACAGCCATAACAGGGAGAGGGGGATTCACAATTGGGTTGTCCCCCTCACTTTTCCCTTCCTGTCCCTGAATCCTGATAGATTTTTGGTCTCACCTCAGAAAGGAAATTTCTTTTAGAAGAAACAACAGCCAAACATTGGTTTTCCCGAAGCCAGAACCAGATGCCATGTTGTTTCCAGCACCTTCACAATAACACCTGGCTATCTGGCTGGTCTTTTTTGCCAAACCAGCACACAGGGCCAAAGCCTTTAGGGGGACAGCTGCTTAGATTTGCTATGTTATGTCAGAGCATTGGTGACTCCCACCTTGTGGATATGACTTGCCATATTTTTCCCAGGGTAAAGTGAAGCTACACTTTTTTGGGCCATGCGCACCAGCTGACCTGACATTCATCACTTGGAAGCTTTTGACATCAGAAGCCTGGGTACAATTCCATGAGCTTTGCATTTAGCCACGTGACTGTAACAGGTCACCGGCCACTGCAGGCTGTCATTCTTCCCATCAGGAGCTTGGCTGGAGTGACGTGAGCAGAGACTGGGCTCATCCTGCAGAGACTCTCCCTCATCTCCTCAGGGAGAGTCCAGGAACCATGTGGTGCTTTACAGCAGAGACCCACACTCTTAACCACAGGTTGGGGTGGGGTCTCTTGACCTCTTGCCCCTCCCATGAGCAGCAGCGGGTTAGCCTGACACCTCCAATCCCTTCTTCATGTCTCATTTGGGGGATTTCCTCCAGTGAGTGCATCGTCCCTGGAAGAGAGTTTCCTCTGGCTCCTGGGAGAACTAACAGCCCCGCTCCCACTAACCATTCACAAAATCAGGAGATGTGAACTCTAAATAATTTATAAACATGTTAAGTAAGACTGGTTCTAGCCTTGATCCCTGGGGAGCTCGCTGTTAATACTTCCCTCATTTAACATCAGCCTGAGCCAGACTTCATTAGGAAGGAAATCTCCTCTCTCTTAAAAACCATGCAGCTTAAATGGTTTGGGATTATTTGCTGTCTTGCACCACTCCTGCCCCTGCTCCCTCCCATGATGGGGATCATTAAGAATCAACTGAGGCTGGCAGAAAGCATTCGACAGCCAACTTTGTGTTTGGTTTTTCAAGTGCCCAGCTCTCCTCCTGTCCATCCCCCACCAAATCTTCCCTTTCTTGTCCCTGCAGCCTTGCAGCCCAGGTCCCTCAATGCTTCCCACCCAGGTCTGCTGCCTGTAAACACACTCGGAGTCCCATGGAAACCACACACTGAATGGAGAGAAAGCAGGGAGGCCGTTCACTCTCCTCTTATTCCACCACCCCATTTCCTCCCGGCACCTTGCCTGCTTTCCCTCGGGCCTGGGGCCAGAATGTGTTTGTTCGGCTGCCCTGGTCACCCGGGAATGGGATGGGCTCAGATCCCAGGCCTGTCCACCAGCTGGTCATTCTCTCTTTCGAGAGTCACTCTCTCTGACGGGCTACGGCAGGATTAAGGCTTCAGGAGGAAGAGCACTCCTGTGATCGCAGAAGGAGGCGTCACAGACACGGGCAGACCTAGGCTAGCCAGTCAGTGCTGTGTGGGATGAGGTGATTGCTGCTCTCCATCCCCACCCCGCCCCAACCACAGGCACGCCTCAGTCTCCTGCTGGTCAGAAGAGGCTGGGGGCTTCTAGCCAGTCTAATTCTTTGAGGACAGCCCTAGGAACTGGGGTGGTCCTTAAGGGCAGTCTCCTTTCTTTCCTGGCCTCCAGCCAGACCACATCTAAGTCAAATCAAGGATATGGTTTTGTTCTGCTGTTTTTTCCTTTCTATCTCCATGTCACTGATTTCTAGTATCCCCAAATCCTGGAAATTATTTTTACAGCCTAACTTACATCTCTTCTACTGCAGTTTCAATATATTATGGGTTGTTCTGGGTCCAGGAAGCTAAAGCCCCACCTCCTCTGTATAATAAATCATCAAGGAAAAAAACCTATAAAGACACACAAAGAAGTCAAGCTACCTTTGCGGGGGGAAGGTTGGGATTAGAACACAGAGAAGCTTCTAGAAATGGCTGTCTGGGTTCTATTTATTGACCTGGGTGGTGGTTTAAGAAGCTTAACCCTATAATAACCCATTGGTAAAACATCTGCTTTGCGTGGTTTTCTACATTTGTTTTATAATATCTCAAAGTTTAAAAAATTAAAATTAAAAACAGTTGTCAACATTCAGTTCCCCTCCCTATCAAGCTCTTCTTTGGAGTGAACAATCCTAAATTCTTTAGCCTCTCCTCCAAGGCTCAGAACCTCTGCACTAGATGGTTAGCAAAATCTTGAGACATTTGTCTCAAGGGAAGCTTTCAGGCCAGGTACTGCTGGAACGCTTAAAAGGACAGAGAGCCGGGACTTGACTGAGCTTCCAGAACAGCCTGCATGACTGTTACATGCTGGCATTCTAATAACTATCTGTAGAGGGACAGAATTTGGCCTGACAGTGAGGCCCTACAACCCTCCTCACCTACCCCTAAAGGTTGGAGGCTACTGATGTTTGCCAAAAAGAATTTGAGTCAGGCAGGACGTGGTTGAGCCTGGTACCCAGTAACTTTTCAATAAACGTTTGCTATTATAATTTTCTCCATTACCACTGCTGTGGGGAAAGAGTGAAGGGGGTGGCAAGGGACAGGATAGTAGATGACATGGAAAAGAGGAAGGAGAGAGAAGCAAGGGAAAGTCACCCCCAGAGTTTGGCTTTTGGAAATTAATTCATCTGCCTCTTAATTGGTCCTGCTGTGCCAAGGGGTGAAAAAACAGCTAGCAAGGCTGATAGGCCACCTTCCCCCGCCCCCCGCAGCATTTCGCTATAGAGGACCTGCCCGTAATTCTCCAACTAGCTTTCCTTCTCTTCTCCTTCACGGCCTCCCCCAGGTGATTCTATCAGCTCATTCACATGGGGCATCCCCCAGCGATTGGAAGCTGCGGACCCTCCCCTCAGCTCGGTCTGCCCAACCTTCCCACACCCACTGCTAATGAAGAAGCTTGGCAAAGGGCTTGGAGATTCCCCAACAACTCCCATTATGGTCAGGAGGGGTAGACTCATTGTTAGGAGGGCATCGGGTTTGCCACTAAAGTCCTCCTGGGTTGTCACTTGTCAGTGGGGGCTGCAGATCTGCCGTGTCTCTGCATGGCTGTCTGTGGTCTTAGGTCTGGGCCCATGCCTCCATCTCTTTGCCCTTTCCCCCTCTGATACTCCTGGGCTCCTCTGCTTTAATAGAAACCCCTGGTGGAATTCAAGGCACATCACAAATGTTTTTCTTTAAGAATAATGACAAAGGAAGCTACAGAGAAGGAAAGGGGAAAATAGATTTTATTCTAAATTTGTTCGACACAGGAGATTCCCCAGGGACACGACTGAAAATGTGAAGGACCAAAAAAAAAAAAAAAAAAAAACACGTAAGGGAAAAAATTTCCCCCTCTGTTTGGTTCCAAAGGCTTCTTTGAAATATATGATTTCAAAAATATTTCTGGATTCTAAGTCTTTTTAGAATGAATAAAGTGTTTAGGATAGGGTATTTTTATGTTCCCAAACCATTTCTAAAAATTATGCCGTAAAATTTTAAGTTAAGCTACATCAATCTTTTAGGCAGCATATAATGATGCAATTTGTTTGACATTCCTTTCTGAATGACCTACAGAAAAATCAATTGTTCCTGGGAATCCAAGTACATTTCCACTTATAAGTACAGAGAAAGTTAAATGGATTACTTTAATGAAAAACGGGAAAGATTTTGTCCTCAGCAACTCAAGTCATTGTGAAAGTACTGGATCTAGGATTCGAAGGCATATCTGTGGAGAAGAAAAGGGGAATGACCATAGCATTTGATAGATCTACCCCCACCCCCACAAAAAATGAAAAACACCTAGCTGCTCAATATTGCAGACAGTGGGAATTTTGGGGGGTCTGGGCTTAGAGAAAGCTGGGAGGCCTCCCAAGCAAATACCTACCCCCCAGCATGGTGAACACGGTGGTCACACCACTGCATGGTTCCAATCTGCTCCCTCAGTCTCCTACTGCCTGTGAATGAAATGGAGCCATATTTGGAAAAACATGGTGCAAATCAAGAAATAAATTAACATGTGAAAAGAGAGAGAAGCTTGTCTTAATTTAGGCAAATCTTCAGTTTTCAGGACCCTGGGAAGATGATAAAAATGAAGTGTTAGAAGAATCAAAAATGACTCAAGGTGATGATTCGGAGAATGAGGCTGATTAGATAAAGTTCTAAGGAGCAAATTGTGCTCAACGAGATTTAAAGGTTTCCCTCTTCTTTCCTTCCACAATTCCTTTACTGAAAATAAGCTCCTCTGTTTCTCACCAACTCCAAGTCCTGAACACATAATACTGTCCTTTGTCTTACTCTAAGTGCATTGTAGATGAATTCTTCTGTTCAAGGTTTTGCCTACTTCTTAAAAACTGTCAGAAGAGAGGGGATGCTAGACTTCTTCTGAAAGGACAGGTGCTTTTATAATGGGAAACTGAATTATAGCAAAATAAACTGTAAAATATAATTTGATACACCTAACCACCTCATTTTATTTTTAAAAAATCAATTATATCAATCATCTTGATGTTTCTAAACAAAGGGATGTGAGATCTTTTGAACATCACCACAACCAAAGTTTTAAACACACTTTCATTTTCCTTCTAATATTCGAAAAAACAAACAATTTGTTTTCCCTGTGCCTCCCAGGAATGGTTAAATCCAAGACAAAACACTCCTGATATTCCCCATAAGGCAGGAGAGGCAGGATGGGGTGCTGGGGGGTGGGACAGGTTCCAGACATGTGTGCATGTGTGGGTGCAGCTATGCATCCTCCCCCCCCACCCCACCACTTCCCTGCAATGCAAGTGGTGGGTAGAGGGGAAAGAAGGAAAACACACAGACATCCATATTAAAGGGGGCATCCACTCAGCCAGGGAAAAATCCCTCAGCTGAGGTTAACCCTATAACCCTGTATTCGCTCCACCCTCTTAAAAAGAGGTTTGAAATTCTTTCCCAAACTTTGCTGCACTTTCCGTGAGAATGGGGATGTTCCTGCATAAAACATGAGTTTGGGAGGGCATGAGCCAGCAGGCCAGGGGTGGGAGCTGCAGGGTTGGGGTGGGGGAGGCGGGGGACTTGGGGAGCTGGGGGGGATGGGCAAGAACAGAGAGGTGGGGGAAGAGAAGGGAAGCTGCTTTCTCAGGCTGCATTTCTTGCAGGCTCCTTGGAGACCGGAGAAAGGCTGGGAAAGGTCTCAGCTGGGGCTAGGCCCTCACAGAACCAGCAGAAAGCGGGATGCTGAGCCTGACCCATAGAGCCAGATGGGCTGGGGTTTGAGGACCTCCCGAAAACTGATGCCATCCGTCAGCCCAGAAGGAAGGAGCGAAAGAGGGGAAGGAGAGGGGAAAGGCCTAGAAGGGGAAAAACTCAGAAGAAGAGAGGAAGCCCCGCTGAACACTGAACACCAAAGCCCTGTCCCCTCTCCCAGATGGAGGTTCACAGAGAGCAGGGACAAAGGTTCTGTTTCTTTTGGTGTCTTCACAGAATCTGGCTAGCACCAGGCCATTTACATGCTATTTTTGAATGGCTGCAGGTGGCCAGACAGTATTCTTAGCCTGTTATCAGCACCCCAGCAAGTAGGATTTAGGGGTCTGCAAGAGGTCCTCTCCTGGCAAACTGGTTATTAGTACTGCTTGAATTAAGTCAGCAATGGGCTAAATGCCAGGAGCAGGAGAGAGATGTTAGGCATTCTTCTTCTCTGGGGATACAGGCGTTATGAAAATCACTAGGGCACTGCTCCCACCAGAGGCTCTGAAAGGACAGGAGTGTTTGCGCTGCTGGAGGGAGCAGAAGCATCCTGAGAGTTGGGCAGCAGTTCTCAAGCGGCCGTGGTGTGCGCCAGGGACCCCTGTATTGTTTGCAGGATTTCAGGGCCACCTTTGCAGCTTCCTCCTAGAAGGGGCTGGGAGAAGAGAGCCGTTGAAATTAACAGGGATGTAAACTACCTTAAATCCTTTCTGGAAAGGTCAGGGGATAAATAGCAGATTTTGTTTTGGTTGGGGTCTTTTTGTTTGTTTGTTTTTACAATTTGGAGGATTTAATGACTCCTTCAAGATAACTGGCAGTGCTCCAGAATGTGGTTACTGGATTTTTGCAAGTCTAGTTACTTCGAATTGGCAAATGATGACACCAGGCATAGAATGGCTCTAGGAAGGGGACCCCAGAGATGTTCTAAGGCAGCGGTCCTCACACCTGAGCTGCACTGGAGTTACCCAGAGGACATGCTGAAACACTGGTTCTGGGACCAACCCCAGCATTTCTGACTCTGTGGGCTGGGGCCTTGAAATCTACATTTCTCACAAGTTCCCAAGTGATGTTGATGTTTCTGGTCCAAGGACCACACTGTGAGAACAACTGTTCCAGAAAACCCCCTTTTTTTATATATATATGAAGGAATTGAGGTAATGGGGTTTGAATGGTAGAGACAGGTACTGATGGCCCCTTTCCCTGAAGCAGATGTTTTGGCACCCAGCTCTAGCATGAAACCCCAGTGTGGAGGTGAGGCCTGAAGGAGAGGAAAAACCCCAGACACACTTAACACCAAACATCCACTGTGTCCCCCATGTGTTAGGGTAGAGTCTACAGAAACACCAGCTACCAGGATCCCACTGGAGGGTCTGAATGGGAAACTGAGGAGGAAGCCATCAGTCCCAAAGTTGGACAGCCAGACAGTAACAGGAAGAAGAGAGGGAGCAGACAGAGTATGAAAAGCAATTAACCCAGAGTGGAAACTTGAGGGGCCCCAGGAGCTCACATCAGCCCTGGGGGACAGAGATTAACAAGCCCTTCTAGGACCAGCCCTAGGGGACAGAGATTAACAAGCCCCTCTAGGACCAGCCCTGGGGGACAGAGATTAACAAGGCCCTCTAGGACCTGGCAGTTTGGGAGCAGCCCTGCTGCTTCCAGCTGTGACTTGACCCCACATCTGTTATCTCCTGAAGGCCGTGGGGTGGGGCCTAGAAAGCTATGCTGGGAGAATAGCCAGAAAACCAATTAATCTGGCTTCATCTGGGCTCCCACAGCCCTGTGAGGGCCACCACGTCTCAGTCAGCCTCCGTCCTCCTGGAGACTGTGAGCTCCTCGAAGCCAGAGACAGTGTCACGTAACACAGGGCTGGTAAGTACTCAGTAAAAGCTGGATAAAGAAATGAACACAGGATGAATGCAGCCCTTTCCCGCGGAAGCTGGCTCTTTCGTCGGTATACTTCAAGAGGAATCGCTCCTGCATAAGCTTTCAGCCTAACTCTCCCTGGTTGGCGATAGCCAGCAGGGGCTCCTGTTACTAATTGGCACAGTATGGGCAGGAGTCCCTCTTTTCCAAAATGCCCTCTCCACATGTCTCTCCCTACTCCACTAGAGGAAAAACATCCTCTTGCATTGGACCTGCACATGTACCGACAGTCAACACCTCTACTCGGGGACTTGGCTTGGAATCCCTGACCCTGCCAGAAGCTCCTCTTGCCCACCCCAGGGCCCCTCAGTCCCATCCAGTTTCAGGTGAAAGGCACAGAGCTCCCAGATTCCCAGCAGCCATGCAGAGGCTGCCAGTGAATCAGGCAGGGCTATGAATTGGGTTCTGCTGTCTGCTGTTGCCCAGGTTCAGTTGGGAGGAGAAAGGTCACCGTGGCTGTAGAGGCAGGGTCCTGGCTTTGAACCTTCCCTTCATGAGCCAACCCTGAACTGTCCCACCAGGCAAGCTTCCTGGTTCTGTGCCTGGTCTCATGGACAGATGCTATGCCCTCTGGGGGAGCACATGAGGGCCTCTGGGGCTCTGAAGGATCTCTCTGTCACTTTTCCACTATGGGAGAGTCTCATGTCGATCCTGGAAGTTACATAGACCAGCCCAGAGCAGGTGGAACCCACCTCGTCCTTGGGCCATGAAACAGTAAACCTCACAGCATTACTGCCTTAGAGGTTCACAAGCTGCAAATCACAGAGCTGTTTATCACCCCAAAGATACCCATCTGGTGAGATTTCTCTCCTCTACTCCAATGCTCATCAAGCTTTTCAGAGAAAGCCAGCTCCTTGAGGGAGTAAAGGCCAGAAAAAGAGAAGGGCAAAGGCTCCCAAATAGTTGCTGGGGAAAACAGATTCTGTGTAGTCAGGTGGAAGCCACGTAGACTTGGGGTTTCTAAGGACTATATGCTATGTCTTATCTGGGGTGACTATAGATCACAGGCACCACTGTCCTGCCCCCTCCCTGTTCTTGCTCTTTAGATGCTATTTGTTTAGGGATTGTAAACTTACCAGTCAGAATAAAGCATCATTAGGAGATAAAATCTGCTGCAATAGATCACACAAGCCATTTCAAAGCCCAGCAGGCTGATTAGGAGATGATTTTCTAGTTTGTGGCACCTGAAGTACCTCTCAGCTTCATTCCACAAATCAGAATTTGGCCATAAATTCTCTGCAACATGGGGCTTCCTGTAAGTCCTTCCTCTGTGCTAAGGGGGCTGAGGAGCCTGCTTTCCAATTCTGAAGACAAGTTTCAGCAGAGTAGATGGGCAGCATGGAAAAAGGGTGGCACCTGCTTACACAAGGAGGGTGAAAGAGTACTACTGAGCTGTCTTCTCTACCTGCCCCCAAACTTGCTGTCAGATAAAAGAAGGGTCCAAGGTCTTCACGACATAGGCACACACTTGCACACACACTCACCACGCTGCCGCCCACTCACAAGATTTTAGGTTCTGAAACATCTCCTTCACAGAGCCTTCCTGGGCCAATGAAGAGCAAGACCACCATGATCCCATAGGGATTCTGATAAATAAGAAACTCAAGAGGCTTCTGCTCCCCTTGCTTACTCTTCCTTAGAAGTATTTTGCCTGAAAGGACGAGACAATCCAAGCAAGGCACAGAATCCTCTCAATGGCTTATTTCTTTCATTGGTGCATAACATGATGTCTGTCTTACTGGGCAAGCTCCCCCAGGCAGGGTTCACCTCCACATCATTCATACAGTACAGCATCCAGAAAGCTGCCAGCAAGTGCAAGCACACACATATGCACACATGTGTGCCCACACATGCTCTGGATGCTGAACCCATCCTGGCCTTATACCACTTTTGGTTTCTGGGTAAGTGTCAGGAGGGAAGGGTGGTCCCTGCAGTGGGATTTTCCTTCCCAGACTTCACACAGCACAAGCAAAGGACCCAAACCAGCACCCCAAGTCTCCCCACATTTCAACTAGGAAGATCTGGAGGTTGGGGGAGGCTGGAGAAGAATAGCAGTGTTCTCTAGTCTAGATTGGGTAAGAACATGAGCAAGATCACACAAGCCCAGAGCCCAAGTGTCTGCACTCCAGGCCAGAGATGGCTACACTTCACTAGGGCATGCTGATACTCAGTTTCATGAGGCTAAAAGCCACCTGAGGGCCGAAGGAGAGAATGTAGCAGCAGCAGCAGCAGCAGGGACCTGGAGCAGCAGTTCTTAACCAGGGGTAATTTTGACCTCAGGGGGACATTTGGTAAGGTCTGGAGGCATTTTTCGTTGTCACAAATGAGAGTGCTACTGGCTTCTGGTAGGTAAAGCCCAGGAATGTTGCTAAACATCCTACAGGACAGTCCCCACCACCAAGAACTATCCAGCCCCAATTGTCAACAGTGCTGCTGCTGAGAAACCCTGCCCTAAACATCGCTACACCCTCCATCCACGCTGTGATTACTGAACTGTGAGAACAGAGCCCTCAAATGAGTCAGAATCATAGTCTCCAGCCCTTCCATGAATTTCAGACAGGCCCCAAATGACTGGAGTATATTGGGGTGGGAGTTGGGGTGCAGGGCAGAGTTGTCGCATATACAATCCTCTGGAAAGTTGGATATGTTCCCCAGTGGGACTTCAGTGGTTATCTTGTCCAAACAAACTCATTGTATGAAACTTACAGAGATGTAAGCAAAGACCCTACAATCACAAAGGAGAGAAAACACTATCACAGGCACATCTGGAATGCTAGAAAGATGGGTATCTTCATGAAGTCAAAAGAGATAGCTGAGGGCCTTACAGGAATATAGGAAGCCTGGCTTCACTCAGCATATGATGACCTCATAGACCTCATTCCCAGAGGCAGCCAAACTGAACACAGAACAGTAACCACCAAGGATGAGGGTTTAGATGGGTAGGCAGGAGGCAGGGCTATAATAGAGGGTGCCTGGGTCCCAAGGGCTGCTGCTCCCCAGGCTCATTGTGTCTCATTTTGTGCACATTCGAGGTGGGGACCTACCACTGTTTGCAAAAAAGTTCCAATGCCCTTTCCTGGCAGTGCCGGTAGCAACCTGACTCTTAGAAGCCCAGAAGCCCATGGGTCAGGGTCTCTGACCCTGGGGAGCAAGCAAGAGGGTCGCAGAGCCCTTTCCAATGGCTCCAGGAAAGTGATGTCAGGGTGGGAGGAGGTGATAAGACTCATGGCCAGGGAAAGAAGAGGGCAAATCTCACCCTGCATTCCCAGCCTTTCCTCTAGCAGGGGTTGGGCCAAAAGAGTGCGAAATGGCCCCAAAGCCTGGGGCACCTGTGAGTATCGGGCATTTTCAGGCCACCACCTCTCCACACACTCTTAGGCACACCTGTACCCAACCAGGAGAGGGAAGCAATGAAATATGCTCCTCCTTGCAGGGTCCCCTTACTCCTGAGAAAAACACCTGCAGCCCCACCTCCTCAGCCCCATTGGCCCTGCTCCCTAGATCTCCCACCCATCCAGCTGGCATGAGGTAAAGCAAACTAGTGTCTACTCTCGGAAAATAAGGCTGCAGAGCTGGTCCACTGTGACTCACGTGGGCACAGCCAGAGAACACAGAAAGGGACATCTGTCCAAGTACTCACCACTAGCAGCTCAGCCACGGGCACCCAAAACGCAGACACCATGCGGGGAAATCAGACGGCAGACAGGAGGAGCAATCCTGCAGAAGCCAGCACCTCCAGCCCGGATGTCTGCCAGAGCCCAGGCAAGCAGCCGGGCTCCCTCACACCTCACCCAGCATCAGAGCTTAGGACCCCAGCCCAAGTCTGGCAGCAGACCAGGGCCACAGGCTCTCCGCCTCCCAGATCCCTGAAAGGGGGTTGGGGTTTCTTCAGGCTGACGAGGGGCTAGGGCTGAGTCCCCGCTAGCAGTTCTCAATCCAGGGGAGCCAGGACTGCTGCTATTGCTCTCAGACAGAAAACATTCCCCTGTAAAGTCAACCCAGGGCTCTGTGCTCAGGTGAGGTCAGCAAGAAAACAGCTCCTCCCGCCTGGCAGCTCTGGGAGGCTTGGTCCAGCCGCAAGGAAAGCAGGACACAACACAGCAGCCCGCCCAGAATGGCTCTGATTGTCCCTTGCACTGCCGAGCGTCGCTCCCAGCGCCAGACAAAAGCGCTGGAAACAGCTCGCAGCCCCAGCCACGACACACCAATCACCAGCGCTGGGCTGTCCTCCAGGCAGGCGAGCCCCAGCCACCCCACGGAGGGCTGACTTCTTCTCCCGAGTTTCCTCAAAGGCTCCTGAGGATGGTTTAGGATGATTTATCCTCATGCACTGGATTGCTTATCCCAGAAATACTCCAACTTTGGCTGGACCAGAGTGCAGTGGTGTAATGGCCTGGCTCAGAGTTTGTGTGTGTGTGCATGTAAGAGAGTGTGACAGACAGTGTGTGTGCGTGACTGGGAGCAAGAGAGGAGTATAAGAGGCAGTGTGTGCATCTTCCTGGGGCGCCTGTCCCTCTCTAATTCCCAGCTGATCCCTCTCTACTCCTGGATTCTGAGATTGGGGGATGGGTGGTGAGAGACAGATTCCAGAACAGGCAGGAGACAACATCCCTTCTTCCTGGCTTCCACTGCCACCACCCTAGGAGGGTGATAATGCCACCTCTCTCGCTCCTGCCTCCCCCACAACTGCTGCTGTCAGCAGTGGGCTCCCTCTGCTGAACACTCTCGGGGAACAAATTTGAAAGAAGAAGCATTTCACAAAAGAGTTGGCAGCAGGGTCCCTCCTTTTCCCAGCCCAGGTCTTTTCCTGCTCCCATTTTGGTTACCACTGTCCCCACCCCATGTCCCCATGCTTGTTCTCCAGAAGATGAAGAGCCCAGAAGCATCTCCCAAACTTCTCAATCTCAGAGCCACGTCCTACTTCACCACTCTTCCTGCTGGTCCTGGGCTGGGGAGGAGGAGGAGCAAGCCAGCGTGGAGCTCCTCCACCCTCCCTGCCCCAGCCCCTGCCCTGTGCTGCCCACCAGGACGCGCCACAGATGGCCAGGGTGTGTGGAAACTCCAAGTTGTCTGCACATTTCATCCTGCCAGAAAACAGGGCTGGAGAGTGTGGTGGCGAGGAGTGGCGGATATTCCATAGCCTCTCGGCTTGCCCTCTTCTGTAAGATTAACTACCTAGAGGGCTGAACATCTCCTCTCTGCTTCGTGCTTGGCTATCACAGAGAAGGCCAGGACTCTATGTGTGGCTTCAACCTTTTCCTCCTTCTTTGGAAACAACTGTGGCTGGCTCTTCATCAGTCTCTCTTGGCCTATGAAACCAGCAGGGTCCCTGCCTCTCTTTCCCACATTTCCTGCTATGCTCAGTCTGTGTGATGGATCCGCAGGGAGAAATGCGGAAGAAGGTAACTAGGGTGGGGGATTTGGTATTGGGATGAGAACTCTGAAGACAAATCACCACCAGTCTGTGCCACCCCAGGCCTAAGGGCTTGACCATGCAAGGTGACCACCTGGGCAGCCTAGAATTGTGGCTGACTGCCTAGGCTCAGGGGCTAGGCAGAATTTGCACTATAAATTTATCAGCTGTGTGACTCTGAGCAAGTTGTTAAATCTCTGAGATTCGGTTCCCCTATATGAAAAGTGGGAATATTATTATCTATTTCATAGGATTATTGCAAGGATCAAATGAGATTAGATAGGTAAGGTGATGCCCACAATACCTGGCCCTCGGTAAATGCTGGGTCCCTTATTTCTTCTGTGGAATCCCAAGAAACCAATATGGCAGCTCCTGCAGGGGGGCTACTTCAAGAAGAAGGGCCCATCTCTAAGAGCTAAGAGGGTTATTTAGAAAGAACAAAGCCAGGGTATAAATCCAGGTAGGAGAGGCTGAAGGGCAACATGTAAGAAAAGGGAGTCTAGCCAAGGAGGCAGAACATGAAAAAGGGCAAGCCAAGCCGGGAACAGGACCCTGCAGGGGCTGAAAGAACCCCAAGAGAAAAAGGGCGCAGAATGTTAGGAATGGTCAGAGCCCCTTGCCCGGGAAAAATATTAGTCCAGGATTTTCTGGAACAGAATCCAGGGACCACGGCAAAGGGCAGTTGAATCAACACTGACAATCAAAAGCCAAAATGGGGTTGGCCAGTTAGCTCAGTTGGTTAGAGTGTGGTACTGCTAACACCAGAGTCAAGGGTTCAGATCCCCATACCGGATAGCCTCCAATAAAAATAAAAAAGCCAAAATGAAGAGACAACCTACAGAAAGGGGGAAAGTGTTTGCAAACTACACATCAGACAAGGGGCTAATATCCAGAACATATGAGGAACTCAACTCAACAGCAAAAAAGCAACCCAATGAAAAAATGGGCAAGGACCTGAACAGACATTTCTCAAAAGAAGACATACAAATGTCAAACAGGCACATGAAAAAATGCTCAACATCACTAATCATCAGGGAAATGCAAATTAAAACCACAATGAGATATCATCTCACTTCAGTTAGAATGGCTATTATCAAAAAGACAGAAAATAACAAATGCTGTCTAGGATGCAGAGAAAAGGAAACTCTCCTACGTTGCTGGTGGGAATGTAAACTGGTATAGCCACAGTGGAAGGCAGTATGGAGGTTTCTTAGAGAACCAAAAATAGATCTACCTTATGACCTGGCAATCCCACTACTGGGTATATACCCAAAGGAAATGAAATTGATACACTGAAGAGATACCAGCACTCCAATATTCATTGCAACACTATTCATAATAGCCAAGAGATGGAACCAACCTAAATGCCCATCAATGGATGAATGGATAAAAAAACTATGGTATAAATACCCAATAGAGTACTATTCAGCTATTAAAAATAAAGAAATCCTGTCATTTGCAGCAACATGGATGGAACTGGAGACCATCATGTTAAATGAAGAAACCAGGCACAGAAAGACAAATACCACATGATCTCACTCATGTGGAATCTTTAAAAAAAAAAAAATGGTTCTCACAGTAGTAGATAGTAGAATAATGGTTACCAGGAGTGGTGGAAGTGGTGGACTAATGGGTACAAAATTATGCCACCTACCCTAAGCAAATCAATGTACAGTGTATGCATATATTGAAACAACAAACTGTACCCTCATAAATATGTGCAAGTAAATGTTAAAATTAAAAAATTAAATAAATACTTTTTTTTTTTTAAAAGCCAAAATGGACAAACTGAGTGCTCAACAGAAAAGGGCCACGTTTCTCCATGGACCAAAAAGGAAGAAAAGGAAATGGCCCGTTCTTTACCAGAAAAGCCTCAATAACCACCCCCTGGGATGACAGAGTGGCCACAACCCAAGGCTGGGCCTGGAGGCAGAAGAGGCTGTAATCATGGGTGGACAATAGAGGTCTTGCTTCATACCTGAAATGAGCTTGTTTGGGCTACACATGGTTTACATCCTGGAGCTCTCGCCTGCCCCCCTATCAGCTGAGGTAGAGCTGAGAGGGCATGGTGTCCAAGCTTGGGAGGTGGGCTGAGGTAGAGAAGAGGGGTTGGTCATGAATGCTCAGGCCAGCACCTCATAAGAAGCAGCCCAATATCATGGGGAGATCATGGCTGGGGGAGACAGGCGGCTTGGGTTCTAGTCCTATTCCGCCAACAAACGGCTTGGCTACTGGCTTTCTTTGGCCTTCTGTATCTTCCTCTTTGAAATGAGACCAAATTTGTGGTCTTCAAACTTTTTTCAGCAGCAGAGCCCATTCTTCAAATAAAATCTTATCTAAAACATCTATTTCTAGATCAGACAGAGCAGTGCTACACTGGTGGGTAGGGGGCTGGACCCTGGACGCTAAGCCTCCCTTGGCAGCTCTCAAGGTAGCTTGGAAGAACTCCAGAGCTCGTCAGAACACAGCATGAAACTACTGTACTATCTCTGAGGGCCTCTCACCTCTCTGACTCCAAGGCTTTCTATCTCTAGGAAAGTCAAGTAGACATCAGCTGGGGTAGGCACCAGCTGGAAGGCCCAACTTAAGACGGTCCAAGGGAAGGAGCAGCCCCCACCTCTCAGAGCACCTGTTGAGGCCTCATGTCCCACAGCAGAGGCTGCTAAAGGTGGGAGCTGGCCTCAGTGGCTACAGATGGCAGAAGGGAGGCCAGCCAGGCCCTGGCTCAAGTTGACAAATGTACTACATGGCAAGGCCAGATGGACGCCCCTGCCCTTGGCACCACAGCTCCTCCAGGAAACACTGGGCTGCTTTTCATACCCTGGATTGTTGCAGGCTCCCGCTCTCTCCAGCCCAGCCAAATCATAAATCTAGCCTGCCAGGCGAGCTGGCTGCCCTGACCCCAGCCCTGTGCCTCCCCCGCCTTGGCCTCGCCTCATGCCAAGATGGAGATCCAGGCACAAGCAGCAGAAGGAGGGACTGCGGAGCTGGGCCCACATGGACCTAGGGCCCTGCCTTGGCTTGAGGCTTTCCAGAATGTTCTTCACTCAGATTCTTCTCTTTTTGCTTTTCTGATCCTTTCTTCCTCCTGTCCAGGATTTTGCCAGGGGCTTCACACCAGCCTCCTCAGCCCTTCAAGAGTTTTAAGTCTGACAGAAATTGGGAAGTTCCATGAGACTGTGAAGCCCCTTCCTTGTCCTGGGCTGTGGGAAGGAAGTGGGAGCAGCACTGAGCCTGGCCCAGCCCCACACTGCCTGATGTTCCTGCCCAGGCCAGGGTCCCTCAGCCGGACATGCAGATACAGCACAGGCAGCCCCTGGACTCTGTCTCCAAGGGAGGATTTTATCTCCTGGGTTATTTATGTCCCACTCCCACCCTCTCTCTTCTACCCACACCCCCAGGAGAGGAAAGCTTCAGAAAGAGACCTCTCCTGCTGGCCCAACCCAGCCTTCCCTGCTTCTTTTCTGGTCTCTTGTGCATTCAACACATTACTTTGTGTACAGTTTGTAAACTGCTCATTTACCTTCACAACACGAGGTGGGTATCACCATCTCCATTTTCCAGGTGTGGACGCTCAGAGGTCTGACTGGGCCAAAGCCACAGACTCGGCAGTGGCAGGCTGGAGACTAGACCCCTGCGCCGTGGGTTTCTCACTCTGTCATGGTTTCTCCTCAACTTCCTTCAGCTTCCCCTCTATTCTCTCTCCTCTCCGCTTCCCTTTCTTTCTGGCATCTCTTCTCAATCCCTCCTCTGCTTCCCAAAGATCTCCTCCAGGCCCACCTGAGGTCAGGGCTCAGGGACGGTCCTCAGGATGCCCTCACGACCCCTTCCCCTGGTTTACAGGTGAGGAGACTGAGGCCACATTATCAGGCTGGGTCCCCAGGCCTCTCCCGTCCCCACCAGGGCACATGCATGGCTGTGGGAGGCCACGACGGGTAACAGATTTCTTAAACCACCCTGATTTTATTACTTGAAGCATTTCTAGGGCAGGACCCAGACAAATGCTCCCTCCCTCCCTCTCTCTCTCTGCAGCAAAGATGCTGCATCTCTGCATAATGCTTGCGCCCTGTTTCACTTGGAAGGGAAAGGTGAAGGGCTTGTGTCTCTGCAGCCAAAGTCACCAGCAGCCAGCATCTTTGAGATGTTCAACTCCCAGCACCCCAGGCCAGGGGACCCTGCCCCTACCCCATACCACACAGACTTGGTTTCTCTCCTTGGGTCTTGTTATTGTTTTGTCCCCCTGGGACAGAGATCCCCCAGCCACTATGAACCCCCCATTCTCTTCCTCCCACCCCCACTTTAGGACATTCCCCCAGTGATGCCTCCTCAGTCAGTCAGCAACCACTGTCTGACCACCGCCAGGACTGACCACCGTCATGCTGAGCACGGTGTCGTGCTCAGCTGTGACAGCTCTCACCAGCAAAAGACCCTGAGAGGCCACACAGGAGCCTCACTGGGGCACGCCCTGCCCCACACACCAACCTGATCTCTCCCACTCCCAGGACCTGTTCCACAAAACCATGACCCAGGGTGGCTTTGCTAACCCTCGCAGTGTTCTTAACAGGAACGCCCGCTTCACCCGAGTCGGCACTCAGGGCAGCCAGCCAGACTGGAGGAGCTAGCCAGGTAGAGTGGAAGGGACAGGGGCTTCAGGATCAAGAATCCCGGCTGAATCCTAATCTGTCAGTCATTAGCTCCTTGACCTTGGGCAACTCACTGCTCTGAGCCTTCATTTCTCATGTGTTAAATGAGGAAGATAAAAGTTCTAGGCTTATCTATTTCTTCAGGTGTGAGAGGATTAACCAAGATGATTCAGGTGAGCCTGCTCTGGAAGTGGATGTAAGGCAGGGTTACTATTATCCAGGCCTGCAGAGCTGCTAATCGTCCCCTCCATCCACACTGCCCCAGGCCTACCCTGCTGAGCAACTGGTTTTGTTGCAGGGCAGTCTGCTGCCTGGCCTCCTCTCCTCTGCTCTTCAGTCCCCAGGTAGAAGCCTGAACTCTTTGCTCCCTCTTGCCAGGGGCTCTGTTTGATGAAAACACACTCCAAGTCTCATCCTCTCAACTCATTACAAGAAGAGGAGAGATTTACTTCTGAGGCCTTCATTATCACTTAATTGTGTTCCCACTAAACTCTCATTAATTAGCCATTCTAAAGCTGTCAGCACAATTAAACAGACTCAGAGACTTACAGACTTTGAGAGTTGGAAGGGAACTTCAGCAAGTCCAACCTCTCCAACCCCCTCATGTTAAAAATGAGGAAAGTGAGGCCAAGAGAGGGTAAGTGACTCACCCAAGGTTACACAGCAGCTAATGATGGAGTCCAGGCCAGAAATCCAGGCTGTTGAGTTCCAGCCCAGAGGCCCCTTCCCATTACCCTACTTTCCTAAAGGAATTCAGGGCCACCCCTCACCTTCTATCATCAATGTTTTCCCAAAGGAGAGATTCCAGATGGAGGCATGACCCAAGCCGAAAGAAAACATAAATGTGGAATTTTAGGTATATTAAAAAAAAAACCCACTAAGGATGATGACACATGTACCTGAGGCAGACAGTGATCAGCTGTACCATGCAATGGGCCTCATATCTCCTGGGGGTGAGGGTAGCAATACCGCTCCCCAGGGGAAGAGCAGCCATACAGACAGGACCCACACAGCTAGAGGCTGGCTCTACGAAGACCACCAGCATCAGGACAAATGCAGGTTCTTGGCCCCCACCTGGACATCTTAGGATTAGGGGCCAAGAATCTGCATTTTGAGTATCACAGGCTAAAAAAGAAAACAATAGGGCCAGCACATGGCTCACTTGGGAGAGTGTGGTGCTGATAACACCACAGCCATGGGTTCGGATCCCTATATAGGGATGGCCGGTTAGCTCACTTGGGAGAGCATGGTGCTGACAACACCAAGTCAAGGGTTAAGATCCCCTTACCAGTCATCTTTAAAAATAATAATAATAATAACAAAGAAAACAACAAACATACACAACAATGATAGGGACAGAGAGGAAAAGGGAAAGTTGAGTAGAAGCCTCCTAGTAAATGGAACAGAGGAGCAACCCTGCAGAAGCATCCTGCAAGAGCAGGAGGGAGGAGCTAGACTGAAAACAGAGTTGAGGGAGAGTTGGCACCCACGGGTGGTGCAGGTCTGGACCCTGGGCCAAGGCTCTCAGTCATGGTGGCCGTGGGACCAGCTGTTCATGAGGCATGTGTCTGCCAGGACACCAGTTCAAGCCAAAGGGGTGGCACTGGAGGCCCAGGCAGGAAGGGACATTAAAAAGCAATAATAGCGAATGCCTCTACAGCACTTAGCATGCACAGGCACTGTCCCAAGTGCTTTACGTATACTACTGTATCAGTCTGTCTCTGTTGCTTACAACAGAAATGGCTGAATCTGGGTAATTTTAAAGAAACAATATTTATTGCTTAAGGTTTCGGAGCTGGGAAGTCCAAAGTCCAGGGAACACATCTGGTGAGGGCCTTGTTGATAGTGACTGTACACAGTGACACAGGATATCTACCATATGGCAGCTGGCTTGAGCAGAGAGAAAGAGCTTCTCACATGCTCTCCTTTTAAAGCCATCAGAACCATGCCCAAGACCACCATTAAACCATCAATAGATTAATCCAATCACTAGGGCACGGTCCTCACAATCTAATCACCTCTTCAAGGCCCCACCTTTCAACTACCATAATAGGATTTCCCACCCTCTTAACATTTACAGTGGAGATCGAGTCTCAATGAGCTTTGTGGGGGCAGCCAATCTACAGCAACCACCAAATCTAATCCTATCTAAACTGTGAAGTGAGAGCTCTATTATTACCCGATGTTACGGATGAGGAGAGAGAGGCTAGGAAACTGAAGCCACAGGGCCAATAAGTGGCAGAGCAGGAACTCAGACCCAGGGACTCAAGCCTACTCTGACTACACCACACTGCCTCTGTAGAAGATCAAAGCCTGCCATTAAGCCTGGGGTACATGGTGTTCCTCAACGGGGAAGCCAATGGCATGTTTTGAGGGATGCACTTTCCCCGTGCACTGTATAGATTTAGCATCCATAGCCACCAAAGGCAATAGGGTTCCCCAGTTACCTTAAACATACCAAAAACAGCCCCACACTTCCAGACATCTGTGCATGTAGTGGTGTGTGTGTGGGGGGGGGTCCAACCCAGGTGGAGAAATACCTGAGGCAGGAAACAAGGATGGAGTGAGAGGATGCACTGAATCCCTGGGGCTTGGCCTCACCCTGCAAGGGAGCTGGCTGAGTCACAGGAGGTGGGCATGGGAGGATGGAGCAGGGTAGATTTTGTATCCAAGAGCTCCTCAAAGCTCAGGGTACTGGGCTGCAGCAGGAAGAGGAGGAAGGATGATGCTGGAGAAAAAGGGAAAGGAGCAGGAAGAAGCCATACACTCAGACACCCAGGGCTTAAAAGAGAAATCCCAGGTGAGTCTGAATCTGGAATTCACCTCATCTCAGCTCCCCTTGAATGACCTCAGCATTGCCACATTCTCTCACGTGGCGGGTGGCAGAGACTGGCCACAACTCAGAATCTCTGAGAGTGAGTTTACCTGCAGAGGCCTGGGCAGCAGCAGGAGTATTGGGGAAAAAAGAGAAATGAGTCGGAGAACCCAGAGCCACAGTCTTTGAAGAAGCCCCCCCCATATTTTTTTAACCTTGACTGGTGGTGGCAGAAAATCCACAAAGAGCTGCAGCAGCCCCATGTGGGCTGAGAGAGCTCCCGTCACCCGCATGGAGAAACCCCTCCAGCTCGTCTTCAGATGTGCCATCAGGGCAGTGGAGGAACCTTCAAATCTTTCTCCTTTCATACTCACTACACCAATTCCACTCCAACTCTTCTTTTCCCACTTCTCTCCCCCACCCCTTCAAGATTCCCAGCAACCAAAAACCCAGAGTGTATTTATAATGCACTGAAGAACACATTCAGACCACAAAGCTCAGTTCATACCCACTCATTTCCTTAAAAGCTCAGGCCTGGAGACACCTGCATTCAGCCTCACAGTGAGTTGACAGGCAAGGTACTCAGTGACAGGAGGAGTGAGCACAGATAATCCATAAACAAAAACAAAGAGGTGATAACATTCCTCAGGTATTCATTGGGTAACAAACTTCTTTGATAACTCTAAAATTCTACAAGATAAGATAAATAAATGCTAGATGCTGTGTACCCTACAAAAGCAATGTAAAAACATAATCCTTGCCCTCCAGGAGACAAGACACATACACAATGCCGTTTTCAAACCAATGTCAAAATAAGTGTCTACACAATAATTCCTATAGATATTTTGAAGTGAAGGAGAGACAACCAAAGGCACAAGGATCAGCATGGGCTGTGCTTCCCAGCCTGTTCAGAGGCCCCAGTGAGGCATGGGGATGGAAGAAGGCAAGTGCAGGAAGATGCAAATGGGCTGAGCTCCTGGGCCCACGGGGAAGAGAGCAGGAGAAGAGCAACTTAAGAGCATCATTCTTGCAGCTCTGTGCTGGGGTTGGGTGGACGGGCATCACAGATGGGGGGAACAGAGCTCAATTTTAACTATTCAATTAACCCAGTGCATTATATTCCAAAGGAGCCCTTCACATTCTTGATAGACACAGGAGAATGCATTCCCTCAGAAGCAGAACTACTCCGGGTCCTGCTCCCCAATGCCTCTGTGTACATGACCATCATGAGGACACATCCGAAGCAAGACACACAATTCATTTTTAGCTGCAAAGCTCGCAAGAGCAGACAGAGGTAAACTCCTGCTTCTTTTCCATTGGCAAAAACAACCCAATTTGAAGAACAAGCACCAATTAGCTACATGAGAAGCTCAAGCTGTGAATCCTGAAGAGCTCCAACCTGATGGCAAATTGCAGATCTTTGGAGGGCGGCAGTGGGAGGCAGAGGTAGCCCCCCTGCTGGAGCGGCCCCCAGAAGCCCTGACCTGCAGACGCAGATCATTATAGTTCTTCGTGTCTCTTAGGCAACATCAGAGCACGTGTTTAGGAAAGTATTGAAAGAGGGACTCCCTTATGAGCACAGGGTTATTTATTCCAAAAGAAATTGCTTTGGATGCCATTTCAAAATTAAATTTGCTAAGAACTACTTATAAAATTAAACGTCATGTAAATCCACTGACCTTTGGTTTTCTCATCTGTAAAATGGTGATGACACTGGCCCTAGCTATTTCCTGAGATAAGGATGAAGTGGCACTTTATAAGCTGGAAAGTGCTACAAAAAAGAAATGATGAGCATCGACAATGTGTGGTATGTCTTTAACATCCTAACAAACCTGAGAGGTCAAGAGCAACAAGCATGGACAATTGCCACCAAGAAGGGGAAAGCACACTGTAGATGCATGCAGACTGCTAAGCTCAAGTCAATTTAACAGTTTTCTGAGGGTCCAGCAAATGCAAGGCACCATGAAAAGTAGTGGGGACACAAAGGCGAACAAGAAGCAGTCACTACCCACCTGGAAAATCTCACGAAGAAATAAGCCCCACTTCAAAATCCAAACAAAAGCGAACAAACAGAGTAACAAAGCACGTCACCCAGAACCCACTCACTATTATTTCATACATTCGATATTTACCCTTTACCCACAGGTATGCTTTTAGTTACAAGTAACCAAAAATCCAATTCAATTCAAAGGGGCTTAAACCAAAGAAAATATAATGATTCCCATAAGAGGAGGTTTAGAGCTTCAAAAAAAGTCACACAGTTTAGGTTCTTTGCATCTCTCCACTCAGCCAACTGCTATAATTCCATGTCCTGCCATTCTGCCATTCCCAGTAGGCCTCTTCCCAAAGAAAGTTCTTGAAGTTATAATTTGGCAGCCAAGAGCAATCAGGAAGAGCCTTCCTTGTTTACATCTGCTTGGCAAATAACTTCTAGTGGCTCCCTATTGCTAGAGAGGAAGAACTTGCCCAGAAATCCTCGAATCCCACTCATCAAAATTGTGTCATGTGGCCAACATGATAGTAAAGCAAAGCAAAACATCAACCGTACTCTTAAACCTGTCATGCCCACCTCCATAAGCTGAGGTCAAGCCCAAATTTCACTGCTGCTAATCAAGGAGGGGTGTGAGACAGATGATGGGAAGCTAACCATAAAGCATCCTGCCCAGTTATAAGAACTTTAGTTATCCACTTTCCAAGCCCACATAATAAATGCAAATTAAAATTGAAGGAAAATTTGCTTTAGGCAAGGACATCGATTGTGTCTAGCAAGAAGGGACACCAGTCAGCAAGAAGCACAGCTGGAAAAACTAAAGAGCAGGCACAAAAACTCAAAACTTCAGGAGGCCATTTGGTATAAGCAATTGTCCCATAGGCTCCACTGAATTATAGCCTGGTACATTAATTAAGGTTCCTAACATACCCTGGGGACATCAAGAAAAGGTTACATTTATGCTTGCATTACTGTTTAAGAATACAGGGACATATGTAATACATTTTATAGAGGACCACAAACACAATAGCTAACAATTTTAAAGTGATGTTGCTTAAAGGGGCAAATCTAAAGTTGGTTAGAAAACGTTGAAATTTGGAATGACCTACCCACTCTCTCTTCTCTGGAGAGCTGGGATCTAGTGTGCGGACTGCAAACATGATACACCCAGTGCAACAGTGTGTCCCTGGCTGGCCTCCTCCAGGCTCCTTTGAGATGACGGAAACTGACTGTAACTCGTCTTGGGTCTGGGTGGCAGATTACCATTGCCCAAAAAAGGAGCAGGTAGAATAAATTGTAGATATTTGCTCTTTTAGAATAAACATTCAGACTCCTAGCCCCACTTAGACCTATCAAATCTGAATCTCATAGGTAGGGCACAGTGCTCTCTTTTCTTAAAGTTCCCCTCGTAAATCTGATGATCAGCCAGACCAAGCCTCACACTATCTCCCTGAAAATCCAGAGCCAGGGCCTTGTGGAACTTTCAGAGGTCATCTCTTTTGCAACCTCTCTTGACTTTAGGAAGGCCAGCACACTCAATCCTTCAAGGGGACAAACACAACTTGCCCCCCACTCCTCCAGCAACAAGGAATAGGTCCCAGCAGTGACACACCCCATCACTCAAGTTCCTCTCCTGCTCAAGAGCCACCATCGATACATCATTCAGCCCTACTGCTCCTCTACGCAACCTCTTCCTGCCCATGGCCTTCCTCTACTCTGTCCCCAACCCTGACAGCATCAGGGTCCTGTGGAAGACAGGTGGTGAGCAGTGACAGCTTGACAGCAATGGTCCCTCCCCAGCCAAGAAGGACATTCTCTGTTACCTATTAGGTGACATCATGCCACTTTCTACTTTGCAAGTTCCTTTTATGATTGACTTCCCACCCCATCCTGTCTCACTCTTTGAAGAAATGTTTTTCATTTTATGTTTTGCCCCAGTCCCTCTCATTGCAACTGGCTGAGGGTGGGGGGGGTGAGGGGTGAGGCAGTGAAATAAAGAATGAATAGAGACTCAGGACTCCTGGGCCACCAGAACATGATCCCCAGGGAAGAAAGGGTAGATGGTCTGAGGGCACCATTTGAACTCTCCACTTTTTTCCAGGCAAGGGAGAAGCAGTGCTGATGCCTGAAACACTCCAACCAGGGAGACCTAGCTCACAGAGGCCTGCTGGCTAGCCCAGCTCCCATAACCTTCAGTCACCAGTCCCCGTGTGGCCAGAGATTATGGGCTTGACCAGTACCCAGAAGGCTCTTCCAGTGCTGGCTGCACCGAGCACCACCTGCGTGACCTTGGAGGAGTCCTGCAACCTCTCTGAGCCTCAGCTTCCTCTTTTGGGATGGATAGTGCTTGTCTTGGCTCGTCTCCCCAGTTCTCCTGACACTCAAAACATACAACAAATGTGACTATGCTCTGCCAACTAGAATGCAATGTCCACTCAGGAAGGACCGCTGTCCACTGGGCTCGGAGCGTCCCAAGCTGGGAAGAGGGAATCATTCATCTTTGTGTCTCTAGCATCTGGTGCTGGTAAATGTCCCCTGAGGGATGGCTGGTGGGTGGGAGATGAACTGAATGAGGAGGGTGACAGAGAGGATGGGAGTGACTGACAAGTCAGGAAGGATGGTGAAAATGAAGAATGTCAGGGAGAGAAGAAATGTCTCCCTTTCCTATCACCCTCCAGGCTCCAGAGACTAACGATGCCTCCCAAATAGTGCCCCCCCATTGATTAGGAAACTTTTAAAAGTCATCCTAGCTCCACATAGAAGAGGATATTATTAAAGCTTTTCCATGCCAATTTAAATAAAATATTGAACACATTCAACCTTTAAACTGAAGGGAAAATCCCTTTTTATTAACAACCCTCTAAGGTGCTTGCTTGGCATGGCTGGTGCTTCACTGAATGCTGAGATTGGGAACTGGGAGATGTAGAATCTTGGGGTGGGGCCTTGGAGGGCAAACCCTTCCCCTAACTCCAGGTTGCTTTGGTTTCCTGGAGGAATGGGCACTTAGGAGGCTGAGAGCCAGGATGGCAACTGGGTATTTTTAAGCAAAAGGAAGACTCCGTTCTCTATGCCAAGCAGCCTCCAGACCTGGGACCCCACAGGATAATCCTTACCACACCCCATCTATGTTCAGTTCTGCTCCATGCACATCCTCTACCACCACCCCCACCACCCCCATTCTCAGAACAGAAACACAGACTCTTAGAAGATGAAAAGGGCAGCTGATTTGCACCACAAATGAGCCCTTCCACTACAATCCCAGCTGCGTTTTCAGATGTTCCTGCCTCTCTTTGTATTCCCAGGCCTAAACCGTAACAGAATAATTGGAGTAAGATGTAAAGGAGAACTTCCCACCCAGAAAAGCATGAGGAATGAGAGAGTGGTCATTTTTAGACATAAAAGAACTCTCCCACATGTTACCCTTGCCCTCTGAGCACAGGGGTAAGTTGGCAAGCCAGCATGCCCTCTTGGGCACATCCCCCCAGCCCCCAACACCAGCACATGCACAGATCTTGCTCTCATTCCCCTCTTACCTCCCCACTCAAGGTTAGGATGGAGCAGGGCCTTGCTCCCAGGAGCAGAGGGTGGACAAGGGCTCTGTAGATAGCCTCTGGGAGTATCTCTAACACAGACCCTGGCCCTCCCCTCATTTTCTGTGGTAGCACAGGGACGCCAGAGCCAGGAGGACCTTTTTGGCCACCTCCACCCTCACTCAAGAGCTAAGTGACACACCTGCTAAGCACCTCTCAATTGAAACCTTGATTCCTCCTCTTATAGATACCAAGTCAAGCATGAATCCAATTCTAAAAATATCCAGTCCATGCCAGGCAGCAGACTAGACTAAGGAAAGATACAGAAAATGTATAAGCTACTGTCGAAGTAAAATTTTCAAAATGCTCTCACATAAGTATATTTATTTAACTCATTACTGAGGGATGGTAAAGCCGATTCAAAAGAGAATTTGAAGAATAGGAGTTTGTATAATCCAGCAAAGGCATGCAGAAATGTTTAAGTAGACACAAAACTGTCCTACAGGGTAATAAAACCAGTAACTTTTAAAGTTATCTTTTCTACTGGACAGAAATAATTTGCATCTCTATTGAGCAGAAATCACTTGCAACTTATCAATCCATATGGTAACATCTAACTTCATAAGGTCTGGCCCCTAATCAATAATCAACTGAGAGACAAACAAAAGTACATTCCCCTACAGAATTAAACAATCTTTGGGTGGACCTGATAAGTTACAGCATGATATTGCCAGGACATACATCATCCTTTTGCCTTATTTCCAAGCATTGGACACCTTTTCTTGACACCACAGTCCTTGCCCTCAAGGGGCTCCCAACACCTGGTGAGGAAAGATTGTCACACACAAATCCCAGAAGAATTATTGTCCATTTGGTTAGTGGTGACAGTGGTATGGTGTTTATGTACAACGTAAATAAATCCTTACCAGTTGAGATGCACACTGAAGTATCTGTAAATAAAATTTCATGATGTGAAAAATATGCCAGGAAGGGCCGGCCCCATGGCTTACTCGGGAGAGTGCAGCGCTGGTAGCGCCGAGGCCGTGGGCTTGGATCCCATATAGGGATGGCCGGTGCACTCACTGACTGAGCATGGTGCAGAAAATGCTATGCCAAGGGTTGCAATCCCCTTACCGCTCAGAAAAAAAAAAAAAAAAGCCAGGAAAAACAAAAGTGGGGGTTGGGGAGCCAAAGAAATAAGATGGGCACAAAATTGATGAGTTGAATTGAAGTGAGGGATGCATGGGAATTCACATATTGTTCACTCTAATTTGGGATACATTCAAGTGGCTTTCATGCTAATAGTCAAAACATGTATCCTGACCACGTGTTTATTAACTTCTCACACACATACAGTTTTCTGTGTTTGCAGTGGGATTTACTGTGCTCACTGTTTTTTCTGTGCCCCCACCCAGCACCACTCAGAATATAAACTCCACGGGGCAGGGCTTCTTGTCAGATCTTTCTCCCCGCAAGCATGAGAAGAGCATCCAGCAGCTGTAGGCACACAGTAGGGACTTGCTCAAGGGTTACTTGAAGACCCTCCCCAGCTCAGGGCCCTTGAAGGGCTGGATCTGGCCTCCGTGTGTTGGTGGGATCAGAATGGGCAGGGTAGGAAGCGCGAGCCTGAAGACAAGAGGTGGAGGCAGCCAGGCGGAAGCCAAGGAAGGACAGCGTTTGCAGAAGAGCTTGTCACCAGTGTCAGATACCGGGGGCTTGCACAGATACCGCAGGTAGAGACCACACATTGGAAAACTTGGCAGACAAGAGAAAAAAAGCATGTTCAATCCAGGGGCCAGCTGAGTTGGGTGAAGGATTTTGGAGAAGGGCCAAATTGGGCCTGTTTGGAGACAGGAGGAGAGAGGCATAGCCACCCAAGCAGCAGGTAGATGTGGGCCAACCATGGCAGGGTCTTCCCTGGGCCCTGGGTTAGGACAGAGGACTCCAGCTACGGTTGGGGTGGCTGCAGCTGCCCAGGGCTGAGTGTCATTGAAGGACAGCCTGTGGGGCAGGGCCCTGCCCCCACTGCAGGTGCACCTTTGATGTGGCTCAGGCTACTGGGCAGAGGAAACCCGAGCTTCCCAGCACAGCCTGCTCCGTCAATGCCACCCAGTTCTCAGTGAGGCTGCGTAAGACGCAGAGCCGGTGGACCCGTGGCAGGGCAATTGCTTTACAGACAGAGTGGTTGGCAAGAAATCAAGGCTTGGCGTTTCTACCCAAGATGAAAGGCAGTTTTTACCCAGACTCCTATCAAATGTATCCACACTCCATTCTCCACTCTCTGGGGAGAGGTTCTCAGTGTGGAGAGCTGGGGTTAGGGACTTGCCTACTTTCTTCTCCATTTCTTCACCTCCCTCTGGGGGACAGCACACAACACTGGGGGTGCCGGTAAGGAGAGGGGACTGTGGGCTTAGGGAAAGGTCTGTGCTGTCTCTGCAGATTTCAATGATCCAAGCTTCTCCTGTGGGATGAGGGAGGGTCCTGTGAACACATCAGGTATAAACACAGAGAGGACAAAATGTGTGCCCTCAATCCCTACACTTGCCCCACCCCCCCATTTAAAGATTGTCTGTCTCCATCCACATTTATATCTATGTGTGTGTGTATGAGAGAGAGAGAGAGAGAGAGAGAGAGAGAGAGAATGCTGTTCCATGGCTGCACCACAAAGGACCCTGCTATGTCCCTTGCTCTATTTCCAGCCATCTGGAAATCCTGCAAGGGTTCAGAACTTCTGCTTCTCACCCTATACTGGAAATATAAAATCAAAGACTCTTTTATTGAGATCATGCTCCATCCAAGCTCTGAAAGAAAGATCCAGGAGGTGGAACCTGGGATGCTTTATGGCTTTAGCTATCCCTTTAACAATAACTCAACACATGTTTACTTAGGCCTCAGAGCCTGGCACTGGTCTGGGCAAAAGGTCGCAAAGATAAACCCAGTTCTGCCCTGCTCTGGGAGACGGAGCTCACAGCAGGGAGGCTATCGCCCGGTGATGCAGTACAGACAGCACCAAGCGCAGAGGGCAAAGGCAGAAGAAGTGCCTGTTTCGCCTGGGGGGCCCGAAGAATATACTGATTCTTATGTTCCCCCTGGACAAACCTGATCACTCTTTGGTGGTGGGGCCTAGAGAAATGGGTTTGGTGAAGGTGAACTAGCTGGGACTGACTATACAAGCAGGTGAGCAGCCCAGCCTCTTTCCCAGGGGTTTTTCCCTGCAGGCGAGGCAGGCTGGGGTGTGGGCAAGGCCGCGAGCTCAGCAGACTGCACCAGGGCTGGCCCGCCTCTCACCTCTCCCAGGAACCATTCGCTCCCAGAAGGCAAGAGCTGTGTTTTCGTCACCCCTCTCTCCAGCATCCAGCACATGCCTGGAACTTGTAGGTGCCCAAGTCAATGTTTATCCCGTGAAATGATAAATAGTGTGTACTGGACATTAGGTCGGTCCAAGGTGGACTTGGAGAAGTTGAGAGGTATAGGCCTCGTAGCAGTCACTAGAGGGCTCAGGATGGCGCCAAGGCTGCTGCTTCAGAGAGGCCACAGAAGAAGACAGCCTGGGAGCCAGTACAGGGTTTGAGAGACAGAGACAGAGACAGAGAGAGGCACGGCGGCCACGGCTGGCTGGTTGGCTGAGAATGCACTTCCTATGGTGGAAGGGTAGGACTGCTTGCCATAAAACCTTCCCATCACCTCCCCAGGACATAGAAAGACCTGAGAAACCCCCTCTGGGGCTCCTAATATTGAAACATTGGCAGCATTTCTGAACAGCATCCCCACAGAAAAACACTGCATCCCTGAAATGCCTGAACCCCTAGTTTCCAAGCTCCCCGCATCACCAAATACATTTCCCTGGCCCCGTCTGGCACCACCTCTGCAGGAGCTGCAGGCAGGCCCATTGTCAGGCAGAAAGAGCATGCTTATGGTTCACTGTGGCCTGGGTTCAAATCCTGCCTCTATCTCTATACAGTTGTGAGATGTTAGGTGAGTTTCTTAACCTCTCTGAGGTCTTTTCCTCATGTGTAAACTAGGGGCTTATCTCTCCCTGGAAGGCCTTTATGAGGACTTAAATGAAAGACTGGCCCATAGTAGGTCCTCATACATGGTAGTTGTTATTTGAGTATACAAGCAGATCCCACTAGAATTAATCGTCCTAGGGCGTTCACCCATCCCTAGGACTTCCTAGGCCTCCTCTCCCTGTGCCTCCCCCACCCCCTGACCATTTCCCTCTAACAGAGCCCCTAGATGAGGCCACAGCAACAAGCTGCCAGCAGAGGGCTTAATTCAGTCAGGGAGCTTTCCCCAGGAGGTGACGAGGGCAGGGGGAAGTCATAGGCATGCCTCTCTCCATCCCCACCCACCCAGGCCCCAGGACTATGTGGAGCCCTTCTCTTCAGGAGAGAAGTTTCTCAAGTGGAAACTGCTTCAGACATTTATCCCAGTATGACAATTTCCGAGCAATCCTCTCTCCCAGCGGGACCGCACCGTGAAGTGTAATTAAAGTCATGGGTTAATTAGGAGTGGCAGCCATCTTTCTGAGAGGGGCACCTCACCTCCTTCCATCCTGCATCCAGAGGTCCAGGGCCGCAGGAGCCGAGACACACAACCTCCCTTCCTCCTCCTCTTCCTCCACACCTAAATACCTCCAGCCAAGCCACGCCAGAGTTGCCTTTAATAGCTGTAGTCTGACTTAAATCCTTCCCTCTCCAGATTGGTGGAGGGAGTGGGGAGAGACCATGGATGAGCTGAGGCTTCACGGAAGGTGTCCTGGAGGTGTCCTCAAAGATGGAGAGGCCTGGAGCCCCACCCTCACCCCACCCCCCTTGAGGGGAGACTGTATGAGGACTGGTTTCAATGCAGGACCCTACAGGATAGAGCCAGAAATGGGGGCAACGTGATGGATGAAGGGAAGGGGGGAACAAAAAAGCACATCAGACAGAGGAGAGAGCTGGGAGACAGCTGGCCACATGGTTTTGAAGCCTGGGATTGTCTTACCGTTTATCTAAACCTCCATATCTCAGCATGTCTCAGTCACCCCATCCGTAAAATGGGGGTAATAAAATCATACCTACTCATAGGGCTTTCATGAGCTAAAACACATACAGCTTTCTAAGTGGCCTGCTACACTGTAATCTCTCAGAAAGCCAGGAAATCCTCACAACACTCCATTCCCTTCTGTGAATTGCTCAGAGTCCCAGGCTTCTTCCTTCCCCATCTCTCAGACTCACTTCTTCTGCATTCTGATGGCCTCACCACTGTCCCAGCCTCATCCACTCATGCTGGGCCTCCCTCTCCCCACCACAATCAGGCTCCAGCTCGCTAGTCCAGTCTGCAGAAGGACAAGTTTGTTCAGTACCTTGAGGTCCCAGGCACTTTTCCAGGTGATCTGCTTTACAAAAAGGAATTTATTTCATTCACTTCCTGTAACAACCCTCTGAAGTAGGTATTATGCCCATTTTACAGATGAAGAAACTGAGCCTCAGAGAGGAGAAATAATTTCCCCAAGGTCACACTGAGAGTAAATGTCAGGGCAGGGATTCAAACCCAGGTCTGTGTGGCTCCCAGCTTTTCCTTCAACTCCAGGCTGCCCAACAAGCCAGACCCCTCAGTGAAGCATCTGAGGCCTTCCCAGCTAGCACCCCTCCCTGCTCCCAGTCTAGCCCGGTTCATGCCCCCCAGTCCAGCCCCTTGAAGCACACACCTCGCCTTCACTTATGCATTCACCCTCATGGAGTCAAAGAGCAAGAATAAAAGGAGAGAAAGATATTAGGAGAAAGCAGGGATGCTGACAGGGACTAAGATGATGCCTGCAAATTTGGGAGACTTCCTTGGAGGGTCCTACAGCTGTCTCCGGCTTGGCTTCTGCCCACTCCAGCAGGGTGTGGGATTCCATGGGAAGGAAGAGAGGAGCTTTGGACACAGGAGGGCTGGAAGCTGGTGAAAGGACTGCAAAAGCTCCAGCTGCTCTGAATGGGTTCAAGCCACTTGGCCCAGACACACATCCAGGGAACAGGGAACATGCAAATGAGGCTCAGAACAGCTGTGGGGATCTTGCAGGAATCCTGACAGGATCCTGGCAAGCGCTAGGGGGCTGGGAGGCCTTGCTTCCAGAAAGGGCTGAAGTGGTTTTTGAAAACTACAGAGAGGTAAACTCAGTGTGCAGCCCGAGGAAAATTCCTGCAGAGACTATAAACGAAGGGTGGTGAGCACTTGGGAAAGGCAGCCGAGATCACGGCAGACAGCTCAGGTGGGCAACAAAGCCCTGTCAGGGAAAGCTCGTCTCCTCTGCTGACAGGGTCACCGTGCTGACAGACAAGGGAAATGGGCTTTGCCCAAGGAGGTGATCTTAAACGAAACATCTGACAAGCTCTTCCTGAAATTGCTGTGTACAAGCTAGAGGAAGGAAGCTGGAAGACAGTAGAATTAGGGGGACACACAACTGGTTGCATAATCGTGACCCAAGTGTGCTTATCAGTGGATCAGGCCCTTTGGATGGAAGTGTCCAGGGGCATGTGATAGGGCTGCAACCCATACCACCCCATCCAGCATCTAATCAATTCCTTGGATCAATATACAGGAAGCATTTGAAGCCAGGAGCAACAGCAGTATACCGAATGATGAAGACGGGATCTGAAATATCTTTATCAGTAGGAGAGATGGATTGAACTTAAGCAAAATAAAATGAATTAGGGAAAAATGTAAAGTCTCAAACAGGAGACAAAAAAGCTACAGAACTGTTATAAACTGTGTCTCCCCAAAACTCACACACTGAAGTTTTAACCACCAGTACCTCAGAGTTTATTTGGAAACAGGATGGTTGCAGATGTAATTAGATGAGGTTGTACTAGAGGAAGATGGGCTACTAACCCGATGTGATAGGTGTCCTTATTAAAAGGGGAAACTTGGAGATGGGCATGCACACAGGAAGAACACCATGCAAAGATGAAGGCAGAAATTAGGTAGATGTTTCTACAAACAAGGGACTCCAGAGACTGCCAGCAAACCAGTGGAAGCTAGGGAGAGGCATGGACAGATTTCTCCCCCATATTCTTCAGAAGGAACCAACCCTGCAGACATCTTGATTTCA
Organism: Cynocephalus volans; assembly: GCF_027409185.1. Taxonomy (NCBI): domain Eukaryota; kingdom Metazoa; phylum Chordata; class Mammalia; order Dermoptera; family Cynocephalidae; genus Cynocephalus; species Cynocephalus volans. The sequence goes on along the minus strand of NC_084460.1, from coordinate 122,615,353 downwards.
GAGGTCAAGCCTCCAGGACTGTGAGACAAAAAATTTCTGTTGCTTAAGCCACCTAGTTTGTGGTACTTTGTTACGGCAGCCCTAGAAAACTAATGCAAGCATGAAGACAAAACTGGGAGAATGGGGCTGAGTAACATGTTTAAGAGACCTGGGTATGGGCTGGCTGTAAGCTCAATACACATCAGCAGTGCTGTGCGGCTGCTCAAAACAGCCAGGTCAAAATTGAGGCTGCGTTAACAGAAGGTATGGTACCTGGACGGATAAGAGCGTGCTGGCCAAGCCTCACTGGAGAGCTGGGTATGATCCCGGTGACCTCGGTTGAATGTAGTAGGAGGATCTTCAGAGTGCTGTGCCCAGGGATGAAGAGATAAGTCAGAAGAGGACTAACGGAAGTGTGGAGGAGGTGGGAGGCTAATTGGCTTCCAATGTGTGAAAAGCTGTGGCATAGAAGAGGGACTGAGTTTGCTTAGAACAGCCACATGGAGGGCCGACCCCGTGGCGCACTCGGGAGAGTGCGGCGCTGGGAGCGCAGCGACGCTCCCACCACAGGTTCGGATCCTATATAGGACTGGCCGGTGCGCTCACTGGCTGAGTACTGGTCACGAAAAAGACCAAAAAAAAAAAAAAAAAAGAACAGCCACATGGAGAAGAGATGGAGCCCATAGAGAAAAACAGAATTCAGAGAGACACAAGAACTTTCTATTAGGCATTGTTGCCCCCAAAATTGAATGGACCACCCAGTGGGGAGACAAGCTCTCTATCTCTGAGGAACTCAAAACCACCTGCTGACCACTTGGTAGGGACTTTACAGGTAACTCAGGCAACTTGCGGCTCCAAAAGGGTCCACTCATGTCCTACCTGATGTGACACCAGCAACGCAGGCTTCTTACCTAAGTTAGAGGCTACCATTACCGTAAGAGGTTTTGGCCCGAACAGCAGAATCAAACTGCATGCTGAGGGCAGGGAGTCAAGACTCACAGGCTTGGTGAGACCCACTGGGGTAATGAATCTGCTCCTGCTCACAGGACAGGGGTCCCAGGAGGACAAAGCATGGGAAGGAAAGCAACCCTGGCTCTCCATTGTCCAGGGATGGGGGCTCCTGGCAGCGTAAGAGTTAGCAGATCCCTAACTTGAGGGAGCCCCACACTGGTGTGTGCTGTGAGGGACATAGGGGAGCCTATACCCAAGCCTCTCTTTGAAGGGTTCAAGGGGAGCTGAGTGGGAAGACAGTATTTTGTAGGACAGGCAACTGTGATGCCAATAAGAAGACACTTCCCAGGATGAACTGATTCTAATAGAGAGCATCTGCATGAGCTACCCTACCTCATCTAATCATCTCTTAAACTAGTCCTCCGTCATCGTACAGTAAAACAAGCAGGCTAAGAGAGGGAAAGGAATTTAGACAAAACCCACAACCAAAAAACTCAGCCAACCTGGGTTTGAACCCAAGTCCGTCTCATCCCCAAGCCCATGCTCATTCCAAGGTTCTACACTATTTCCCTAGCAAAGGGTTGCAGGTCGAGTTCCAAATAAGTGCCACAAGCATTCAGCAACAGCAAGAACAACCTAGTGTGGTCTAAAGCAAGGTCTCAAACTTCAGCATGCAATGGAATGACCTGGAGGGCTTTTTAAAGCACAGCTTGCTAGGCCCCACCAAGGAGTCGGTGATTTAGCAGGTCTGGGGTACGGCCCAAGAATTGTTGCATTCCAGGTGGTGCTGATGCTGCGGGTCAGGAGCCTCACTTTGAGAACCACTGTTCTAGAGCACTCAAGAAAGGTATTTCAGCCTCAGAGCCACACAGAGATAGAGGGCTATTGCTGGGTTGATCATCTGTCTGTAGGACAAGAGTCCCCAAAAGCCAGACAGCAGGACTGCCAGCCAGAGCTGGAACAGAAGTTTACTTCACTAGAACCCACTTTGTTGGCAAGATGCTCCTTCTAAAAAATCCAGGTTCCTGTACTTCCACTCTGGGGTCTCTGGTTCTCCCAGGCTGACAAGCCATGTTCTCTTCTACAGGAAGTCCTGCTTCTTCTACAGTCAGCCACAGTGACCTCCAGCATTTTCTCCTTCTCTAAACAGAGGAGCTCGTTTCACCAGCCCTCTTGTGGCAGGGTTTCCCAACCCCCTCCTGATGCCAATGCCTCCACTGAGCACACTTGAGCTGGTCAGAGTCCCCTGTAAAATCCATGTCCAGAAATGAGCACAGAATGACCGGAGAGAACCCCATCTGGACCCTGCATTTCTCTTAGTGCCATTTAAGATGGTGTTGTTTTGAGCAACCCCATTACCTTGTCAGCTCATATGAAACCTGTGCACATTAAACCCCTCAGATCTTTTTCTCAGGATCTCAGCCAAATCAGGTCTACCCCCACCCTCAATCCCCTCATGAACTTGAGTAATTAATTTCAGCAATCGAAATGCGACTTTCCATCTGCCCTTGTTAAATTTCATCTTGTTAGTTTAAACCTAGCATTCCAATCTGTTGAGATAATTTTTGAATCTTTATTCTGTCTTTTACAGGAGCTGCCCATCACAGCCTTGTCAGCAACAAATTTGATTAAGCTTGCTTACTCCACTTTCATCCAAGCCATGGAAAAAAAATGTAGAGCTTCGTTATTCAGAATCTCACCTGCCACAACCATCTTCCTTTTTGGAATCCCTAATCATATCATTGTACTTCCCTGAATCAGACTTCCTACAGTCTAAGGGAGGTCTCTGGGCATGGCATTTCTTTCCTTGGCCATTATGAATGCCAAGCTGATGTTGTCTCTTTCATCTGAGCGTCTGTCACATCAATACCTAATTCTTAGTTATGGTCAGAATCAAATCAGAAGGGCAGTTCCAGTTGCCATTTCTTGACCTTCTCAGCAATGACACTGTTACAGAGGCAACAATGCAGAAATATATCCGACCCTCCACTTTAAGCAGTACCTGACCTCCAGCAGAAGTCAGGCTGCCTATCCCCCATCATTACTGTAGCATGCCTCCCTGAAGGCTTCATAATTCATGCAGGGAAGGTAGGACCCAAATTCTTCCACCTGGCTCGGGGAGCTATGATAGGGATAAGTCCTATCTTGGACCTGCTCCGCTGTAAGGCATAGTGGGATCTTGGCAGCTGGCCAGTGAGGAGGCAAGAAATGTTTTCTAGCAAGGGCTCCAGGAAGTAGAAAGGAAAGGGAGCACAGATGTACAGCATCCCAGCTCTCCGGCATTCATGCTGAGAGGCACCCCTCTTCTGTGGAGAAAGGCACAGCATACACCCACAGGATGTGGACAGAACCTTTGTGAACTACCTGTTGATATTACAAGCTGAGTTACCCCAAGAGGATGGCAAAAGCGTATGTAGTGGTTATTAGCTGTGCAGGCTCGAGGTTTCAGTTCTACTTACTAGCTGCGTGAACTCGGGCAAATTGTTTTATCTTTGAAGGTTTCCATTTCCTCATGGGGAAAGAGGAGACAAAAATAATATGCGTAAATCAGGCACATGAGGATTCAAAGAGATAATGCATGTAAGAAGTTTAGCAGACTGCCTGGTACATAGTAACAGCTCAGTAAATAACACCTGTTATTATAGAACAATAGCTTGAAGGCACTGAGTGCTTATAGTCCAGGGGCTGGTGGTGTGAAGAGGAAAGGCTGAGAAAGGCTGAATGGAAAAACCAAGAATGCTGGAGGTCGAGGACAGGAGAGACTTAAAATTCATCTGAAGGGGCAAGGCAGCATTATGAGCAAGTGACCTAGAGGTGGGGCTTAGGCCTTAAGTCAGATAGGTCAAGGCAGTCAGTTCAGAGCCTCAGAGGAGTTTAGTGAGAAGTTTTTTTACCTCTGAATTCAAAAACTTTTTATTGCTATAGGAAGTCGGTCAAAAATGTTCTAAATGGTCCATGTTAAAAAGAAGCATAAATATTTCACTCCTAGAAATCTGTTCTAAGGAAATAATCATCGATAGGCACAAAGATTTATGTACAAGGATGTTCGCTGCAGCATTATTTATAAGAGTAAAAAATGGCTCACAATCTAAATGTCCAACCACGGAGGGTTTGTTAATAAATTATGGCATATCCATATGATGGAATACCAGGCAGCTATTAAAAAGTCCATTTTATTCTAAGACTTAAGACGTGGGGAAATGATCACAATATGTTGTTAAATGAAAAGGGCTGGTTACAAACAGCACAGACAGTACAATTACAATTTGGCTACATACATTTCTAGAGGGAAATACACAAAAATGTTGAATGAATATGAATTAATTTTATAAATGCTTTTTAAGAAAAAAATGACCAAAAAGAAGTTACACTAGAAAAGAGCTCCCACATTCAGCTTATAATAGAAAGTCATTAAATTCAGAACACAGAAACACAAACAGTAGCTACGGTCTGAATGCCAGGAGCTGTAGCTGGTACCGATTAGAAAGGACCTGGAGGTTTTGAAGGGCTCAGGGCTAAGAGGTTCTGCACACCATTGGCATGAGGCCAGGTGGAGCGGCTGATTTAGGTCAGCGGCTCTCAACCATGGCTGCATATTCGAAGCTCAAAAAAATACCACTGCCCCGTCTCCACCCTCAGGGATTCTCAGTTAATTAAGGTCTGGGATGGGGCTGTCATGTATATTTTTAAAAAGCTCTCCAGGTGATTCTTATGGGAGCCAGTGAATTAGGGGTTGAGCTGGAACAGGCCACAGTTACCTGAATGCAGAGGTATATTTAAGGCTGCTTACTCCAAAGCAGTCAGCCTTCCCTCTAGACTGGGCCCAGTATGGGAAGAAAGACTTAATCTGGAAGCTGGAGAGATGCTGAAAGGGAGCAGATGCCCCAATACACCTGGGCTATGTAGGAAAATTACCCTCAGTCTTAGGGGACATTAACAGAAATGCTCCAAGACCTGGCCCGTTTGGGAGCTCTTGCCACAAGGATACTGCTCTACACTTAAACCACTGATGGGACCCAGGGTACCAGCTGACTCCATTAACTGAAAGTACAGGCTCCACAAAAAGGAGAAGAAAACCAGGATGCTGGGAAATCTACAGAGATCTGGTCCCGCATAAGCTGGGGCTAGTGGTATTTTCCTCTTTTGTCCTGATTTTGGGCAGAAACACACATTAGCCAACAAAGCAAAGTGTGAACCTTAAAAGCATTCTGCTTTGGGTGGGTGAGGGCTCCTAGTTGCCTCCAGGTGCCTTGAGGGAACAGAAGCAGAGGGAACAGGCTGCTAGAAACAGAAGTTTGTATTAAATGATAAGATCTTTAGCTTCTCACTTCAGATATAGAGTTACTCAAGGCACCAAAGGAAGGGAAAGAAGAGGCCTGAGTGGGTGCTTCACACACTGGATCCATCCATCCCTGAATAATTAAGAGCCACTGCGGCTCTTATATATCCCTCACAGTGGGGCCCTGGGAGCTTCAGAACAATGACTAGGTCAGTACGGAGGGAGCGCTGGCTCAGGTAGACCAGTGCAGTTGGCAAGTAGGGAAGGATCTAAATTGCTCCCCCACAAGCTACTTCCCTGAAGTTGCCTTCCTGGGGCAGCCTCATGTCAGCTCTGGCAGAGGAACAGAACTGCAGATAATCCCATTATCAAACCACAATGCACAGCTTTGCACTGCATTGCACCGATGTTTATCCGTGGATGTACATGTGTGTGCTGTGTTTATACTCACACATATACCTCAATATACACTAGATTTACCTTCCAAATGATGTCTGGCTCGACTGAGGCTAACAGGAGAATGCACTTGGAAGATGCAGCAACTGGCAGTCAGATGGGTTACCAACAAGGGGCTGGATGGTAACTGGAAACTGGCCTGAGACTAAACACTCCCCACAAACAATCCACAAAAAAGTGAATGAGCCATTCCTGGAAAACCAAGAAACAATTGCAATATCCATTCGAAATCACTTACTCAAGGGGCAGAAAGAGTCTTAGAGTTCTTCTGACCACCTCATTTTTACAGATGAGGAATTGAATGGTTTGGCAGAAGTGCTCAAGGCGAGGGTCCTCCCTCATTTCTAACCTAGCCTCGTCCCTCAGTAACTTAAACCGGTCTCCTTTAATTTGATCCTCAGGGGACAGGCAGAACAGATGGTCACCAGTCACCCTCCAAGTACCAACATTTCCCATCACAGAAGATGCCAGCCAGAGACAGACCTGGTTCAAATGCAAAGATATGCTGATAATATTGACAAGTCTTCAAATTCAAATAAGTTTCATGTGTAAGTCTGATTAAGTCATCATTATTAAACGCAGATCAATGAAGGCAGTGTCATGGTGGGAGGAACTGCACACAGCATTGCCTTTAAAGCTTTCATGTTCTCAGGAAAAACCCAGCGGAGTCCTTGTCCTTCTGTTTCAAGTCAGAATGGAGTAGAAGAAGCAAACCAAGTGTGCTCAAGGTCAAACTCTCCTAAGCCCAGTCTCCATCCAGGGGTTCCTTCCTTCTGCTTTCTCTACTGTGCCCAGTAGCAAATTGCACAGAAAACCATCTTCTTTTTTTGCCACCCTGAAGCCACTAAGTGTGATCATTTCTCACTGGTGAGCCCCCCACGTGTCAGGATTAAAGAGTGCGTTCTGCAATGTTTGGTTTCCATCTCTCATGCTTACTAGAACAAAACACTAAAACAGAAGGGAAGGGAAGTGGCATGGAAGAGCCACAGAACATTCGGCCTCCCTCCCCTATCCTTTCAGAACTCTGCTCCCAGCTGGAACGTCTCCCTGCCACTTTCTATCATTCAAGCCAGTTATAAGGGAAATTTCTTCAGAAGGAAAGTCTTGGAGGAGATCCATCTGAGATAGAGAATGGCATACACAAAGATCCCTTTCCAGATTACCCATTAGAGAATCATCTCCTCAGCAAAGGCAGATGTCTTTGAACCACAAGTCACAGAGAGGGAGGCTTGAAAAAGTAAAGCACTATGCCAGTGAAAAATCCAGGTGTTGTCCCCACTAGCTATAAAAGAGATCAATTCTGTCAATTCAGTGAAACTCCACTGGTCAAAACACTTGCTTTTGCCTCTTGTCATACATTTTAGACCAAGTTAGTTAAGTGTTGTCTTAAATTTAAGGCCAACCCATTCATAGCTAAACTCAAATGAAAAGATCTGAATGTAAAGAAAACTCATTCATTAGAAGTAACTGTTTCCAACACATACACACAGACTCACACAGACACACACAGACATACACACATGTCATTGGGAAATAAAGACAGGCTAGTGATCAAAGCGACTGAATGAGGCAAAGGATAGTCCCCAGGACCACTGGGATTCAAACCCTGAGGTATAAAAAACCAACACTTCCTCCCAATAGTTGTTATCCCCAGATCTTCAAGTGTCTTGGTAATTGTGTTCTCCCAGTCAGGCTGATTCACCTCCATCTGAGGAAATCAGAGATATATCTTATTTACTATTGTATCCACAGCTCCTAGCACAGTGCCTGGCACATAGTAAGTACTCAGTAAATGATGAACACATGAGTTTACTGCCATTATTGGTCTCATTTACCCTGTACACAGGCAATAACAAAGCCAACACTTGAAGATCATGGGGAACATCTGGCTCCTGTGTGGGTTGTGGGTCACCAGAATTCAGCCCTGGATCCTCTTAGGCAACACAACAAGGTAACATGCACATTTAATCAGGGACCTTTGCCTTTTACCCTCTGTGTCTGTTCTACCACCTCAAACCTCAATGAAAGTAGTGAATTGGTTGATTGCTAATGATCTGAATTACTACCTTATTGATTTTCCCTGTGGGATATAGGAGGGTGACCAAGACTAAGGATGGCAGTGTCATGGTCAGTGTTCACAATAACTGCACCAAATAGCATCTTCTCACCCACTCATACTCCATCTACCAACCTTCAACGTTGTTAGGTTAGTCGTCTATAAATGTCTGCCATCCCTCTACCCACTTGCTGGGGTTCCCTTTATGCCTTTTAGACCCACAGAGCTCAGGGCTTTCTGGATGTTCCTTAGGATCCCCAAACATCTGATGTGAGTTTCCAGTCTTTTCTTATCTAACCCCTGAATAAGGCTTTGCTACATCAGAGGAAACAAAAAGTCATGGTTGGATTTTTTCTTTGGTTGGTTTATACCCTCTGAATTCCCAGTAGGGAGGGGGATGGGAGACCTGAGTTCTAGTCTTGGTTCTGCATCTGGTACCTTGTATCAATGGATGTGATGTGGCCAGAATTGTATAAACAAGATGGCTCCCTGAACTCAAGGAACTTATCATCTCACAGAAGAATCCTAGTGTACCCTGAGGGTGACAGTGAGCCAGGGGTCCAAGAGATCAGAGGTAAGAGCAGGCTGTGGGATATTCCAATCAATCTGCAAGGTACAGGGAGAAACTGAAATCACGTCTTAAAATCTTAATTTCTTACTTTCTTTGTTTTTCTTTTCTTTCCTTCTTTTTTCATTTCTTTTTTTTTTTTTTTTGGTTCTTGACCAGTAAGGGGATCTGAACCCTGGACCTTGGTGTTATCAGCACCATATTCTAACCAACTGAGCTAACCAGCCAACCCCGAATTTCTTGATCTGTAGATATAGGAGATGAGATTACTCAAGTGCTGCAAATTGTTTTTGTTTTTTACCATTTATTTTGCCAGTTTGACTTTGAACACCCAGTTGTCCACAGGCTGGGTCACTCTATTTGCCTGATCAACACATTGTTACCTGCCTGCCGTCTGTAGGCATTTGAGTTTGTGATTCCCCTGACATGGACAATCCACAAGCCGTCTTCCAGCTCTGAGCCTCAATAAGATGCAACTAATGAAGGGGCCTTCAAACAAGCCAGGAGGATCACCCCAAGACAGGAGAGTTTCTGGGGTTCCTCCGATCCCAAAGGGAAGATGGCAATCTACAGAGCCAGGCTGGACCTCCTGGCCTCTCTGCCTTTCTAATCTGGCTCTTACTACTTCTACAGCTGGACTAGAAAGGCAGAGAAGTTGAGAGGAACTCCTCCCTGTCCATCTCTTCTTCTGTCCGACCTTCCCTATACAGACAGCTAGAGGGGAAGGGGTGCTGGCTCCCCTCTCTAAGGGCAGAGTCAACATGCCCAACTTTCTGTACCATGAGTCATCATGCTTTCTTTAACCAGTCCTCTCCTAAACCCTAGGTCATCATTTGGCATGTGCTGCTTTGTACTGCCTGTGCATTTTCCTGTTTCTGTTTTCCCTCCCCAAACACACATACATGTATCTTGGGATCAAACTGGTGAATTTAGCAGCATCTCTGGGCATGGCCTCAGCCTTGTACCTCTTTGTATCTACCAGTACCTAGCATGGTGCATTGCATACAGTAGGTGCTTAAAAAGTCTTTGATGCCCACAGGGATGACAATGGTGGCTACTGTCAGCTCTGAAGGAGGAAGGCTCTGGCACTGACTCACTGGAAAGAGAAAAGAGATGAAAGATCTGCCATTCCTTCCCAAACTAGAAGAGGTAGCTGTCGATATGCAGAAAGGAGCTCCCCTTCCCGCACACTCACATACACACACCTTTCCCACCCTGGCACAGCCAGAGGCAGACCTACCTCCTGAGTGGTCTACCCCTGCCCACACCAAGGAAGGCCCAGAACAGTTCTCACCCCCCTATGAATGACCAAGTAGCAAGTTTCCTTTCTCTCTCTGATATTTTATCCCGCTTCCTCCTCCGTTGGGAAACTAGACTTGGGGCAGGTTACTGGCGGTTTCTTTCCTAGCTGCTTCTTAATCTGTCCCCTTTTCCCTAGTTGTGAGGTCCAGCTCTGAAGGTCAAGGTTCCCTCTGCCCCTTCCTCAAGGTCATCTGTCCTGGCTCAGAAAAGATGAGAGGCCTCTTCTGAATGTCAAGAAGAAAGGGGGAGGAGGAGAAGGGTAAGTGAGGAGAAAAGAATGGGAGAGTAGTCTGAAAGATGACGGGAGGTGGAGGTGAGGAGGGAGGAGCGGGGCGCGGACAGGGAGGACGGTGGCGCAGGAGCAGAAGGATGCCGAAGTGGGTTGGGGGTGGGGGGACTGCGAACCGTGGAAGGAAGCTGGATTCACTCGGGGCTGAAGGGAGATGGGGGTTAGGATCGGACAGGTAGAATTACCGTGGAGTGTAGAGACAGGCAAGCTTCCAATCCCCCAATCCCAATTTCGTGGGCTAGGAAGGAGCCCACCCCGAGGGTAGGCAGCCCAGCCTTCCCCGCTCGGGCTGCTCTTACCTCCCCTCCCCCCGCCACCAAAAGCCTGACGGGGATCGCAGGGGTGGGGGCAGAGTCCAGCGGTTCCCCCTCCCCGTCCAAACTGGAGGTCCACTCCTGCCTGGCGCGGCGGGGAGGTCGGAACGACCCGAGGACCGGGCACGGGGGGGGGATGAGGAGGGGCGAGAAGGGCGCTGCAGGTGGTCCTCCTCCTTGCTTAAAGTTTGCGGGTGGGCAGAGGCAGCAGCTCCGTTCGGCCGGGTCTTCTCAGCCTCGCCTTCTTCCTCCGCGGGTCCCGCCCCGCTCGGCGCCGTATCCCTCCTACTGTCTCCATCCCTCCTGTGCCCGAGCGCCCCCCGCTCCCTCCCTCCGCGCTGGATCTCAGGCACAACGTGAGCGGAAAGTGAATGGGCAGCCCCAACCACAAAGACAAATTACCATGAGAAAAATAAATCGGGAAGCCGCGTTCAGGTCCCTGGTTCCCGCCACCGCACCCCTCTCCACCGGCCGAGGCGGGAACGCGGGGCTCTCGAGCTGCTGCATCTGGGGCCTGGCGGGCAGAGTTTGTGCTCCGCAGGGCCCTGCCAGGGCAGGGGTGTCCTGGAGGGGGGGTTGGGAAGAAGCGGGCTGGGAGCCCCGCAGGCGGCGAGGCGCACACGTCCCCGAGCGGGAGATTTCACACTCTGAGCGGGCCACGCGTTCCCACGCGCCTCGCCTCCCTCACTCTCCCTCCATCCCATTTACTCGCTGGTCTCCTCTGAGCCTCCATCTCGGCGCCTCTGCCCCACTCTCCTAGCCTTTCACTAGTTCGTCCCATCCTCCAGGCCCGGGCCCGGGGTCCCCATCAAGGCTGCAGCCCGGACGCGCCGACCGCAGCCCGGCGAGGGCCCTGTGCAACCCAGATCCGGAGCGGCGGGAACCGAGCAGCGCGCGGGTGCCCAAACCGAAGAGGCGGCGGGCGACGCAGAAGAGCAGAGACCCCCAGACCTACCGCCCGCAGCCTCTCCCACCTGCCTCCAACTTGCCAGAGCCCCCGGACCCCCACCCCTCTACCCACCCGAGTTGCTGAAGTTTGCAACTTAAAGCCCCAGCCCGCGCGAGAGAAGCGCCCGGGGCTCCCGGGACTCACCTCCGGGCTGCGCGAGCAGGTGCCGGGCTCCCGGCGGCTCCCGGCGGCGCTGAGCGACGGAGGCGAACCGGGAGGGCTGGCGGCCCGTCTGGGAATGGGTCGGCCGCGCAGGACCGGCCGCCGGCCCTGGGCTCAGCGCTGTCGTGCAGTCCCGACCTTGGCCCGCGCCCACAGCGCTCGGGCTCCCCGCAGCAGCCGGACGCGCAGCCGACCCGCCCGGCTCCGCGGAGCTGGGCTCTGGCACCAACCCCCGCGCTTCAACTAGCTCCCGACCCGGCGCGCCAGAGCGAGCAGGGAGGAGGAGACCGCGGGAGGAGAGGGAGGGAGGGAGAGGCGGTGGGGGAGGAGTTGGGAGCGAGGGGAGCGAAAAGGAGGAGGGGGTTGGAGACGACCTGCAGCGGCCGGCGCGTCACCCGCCAGCCCCGAGGCGCGCGGGAGAGCGCGAGGTGGCGCCCTGCATCCCCACGTCCCCTCAGCCGGACTTCTGCCCCCGGCCTGCCCAGTGTGTGTTACCAAGAGGGTGGACAGAAGCCCTCCTCCCCAGTCGGCATTCTCGTGACCATACCTAGGTCCCCCGAGCACTGACTACCTTTTGCCACATCCCGCCTTACCGGCCCCGGTCACTCGCATAACGAACCTGACTTCCTCCCGGGGCGTCAGCGCGGCCTGCCCACCCCAACCATCCGGGCTTGAGGAACCTCTCTCCGCCCCGGGCTCCCAAATCCCTCAGCCCTGTTAGCTAGGAACGATCTTCCTGCCTGTGGATTTGAAGGGGAGAGGGACCTCGTACCAAACGGGGGAGATCTGTTATCAACTGCAACCGCAGGGAGTGAGACTAGGCTGCTGGGCCGGAGGGGAAAGCCAGAACTGGCAGCATTATGGTCAGACTGTACGACCTTGAGAGGACCTCACCAAGCCTCAGTTTCCCCAGCTGTAAACTGAGGTTGATAACATGCACTCTACACACAGAATTGTGAAGAACGAGTAGGGGATACCGTGAGTAAAATAACATTAGAACACTGAGAGGGCATCCAAGAGATGAGCGATCCACGGAGGTGGTGGAGTGTTCTCGGCTTAGGAAGGGAGCTCTAGAGCGATCACACCAAGCGAGGCTGAATTGTTTACAAGTTTAAGTGATCTAGTGTTTCTGACGGTGGAAGGCAGGAGGGAAAGATGTAGGGGGCAAGCTTCAAATCCTAGCCGCCGGGGTTGCACGAGGGATGGGAAGGGAGCCCTCTGCTGAACGAAAAAGGTATTTTAAAATAAAAAGGTGACCTAAGAAAATGAGTGAGAAAGACAAAGGATCTGAAAAATTAAAACCAGGGAAATGTGATTCTAAGAGATAACTAAAGTGAACTGAAATAAAAATAGATACGGTGGAGGAAGGAAAACATTGAAAGACTTTCTAGAGTATGCCAGAAATTGGAAAATTAGAACAAAGTCTGAGTAAAGCATTTTCATAACAAAATTCTGGGTAAAGGAAACCCCAGAAGAATGGAGCCAGTAAGAGCCCCAGCGAAGCACCCGTCCACCGGGCCCACCTCAGAACCAAGGTACGAAGAGTTTGGCCAGGATGATGGGAAAGAAAGGGTGTGCTCTGAATCCAAGAAGGGAGTTTATGAGGTGCTGCAAAAAGAGAAACAGTGAAAAATCTCAGAAAAAAAGACTTTCTAGGGCAACGGAAATGCTGAAGCTCATAGTGTGCAAAGGTAAAATGAAAAGGAACTTGCAAAGTTAAAACACATTCTCAACACGAAGAGAGAGATGCAAAGAAGAAAAAAGGAAGGAAATGGGCATGTCTGGGCATACCGGTCTAGTAGCCCATCCACTTAATATTGGGAAAGAAATCAAACTGGGAGGCAATGCAGGGTATCAAGTTCAAACCTATCATTTAATAAACAAGGACAATGACATCTGGAGAGGGGAAGCCATCCCCTCAGTCCCAGGCTGGGATGCTGCGGAGCCCTTCCACTGCTGTGAGTGCCGACCCCCCCCCATCCTGATTGCCTACAGAAGTGGGGGGGGTGTCATTGCAAAACTAGAAATGCGTGCAATATAAAGACACCTTTTAATTAAAACAAAAACATGAAACTATTCCATATACTGCAGGGACAGGGAATGAACAGGAGAGCTTCTCATTTGTCTGAGTGGGGCAGTAGGTAAAATGCCTTCTGAGTGGTTCTTTCGGCTGCAGCTCTCTCTTGAAAGATAATCAAAATCTACATTTTACACACATTCTCTCCCCCACCCTCTCTTTTTCTAACATGTTTTGATCATTTTTTCTTCCCTGCTCATCATCACTTCATGCCCCTTCCTGCCTCTCCCTTTCCACTTTACAAATGAGCGTGGGATGGGGCTTGGTATAGGAAGAGAAGAGAGAAGATCCCAGCCTGGAGACACAGGAGAGGAAAATTTCCTTTTCAGGGGAAGCAGGAGCCAAGAAGGGGAGACATCCAAAGAGACACAGAGGGAGGAGCAGGGCAACTTGCAACAGTGGGCTAATTAATCCTAACTGCATGCTACAGTATTGTATTGATTAACAGTGATTACTCAAGAGCTCTCAATACAAGAAAGCTTCAGGAGCCCAAACCTCAGGAAGGGACAGTGTCTTTATTAGCCTGGCTTACTACCCGCTCCAGGCATCCCCTGGTGTTTGGCAAACCCAGCTTGGTTAGAATCTGTGAATCATTTACTTGGAACAAAACCTGGAACATTGATCCCATCATCACAGTGTCATCACCAGTTTCTGCCACCTTACTTAGACCTTTGTAATAACCTGTACAATAATTACTTCCATTAGGAGCTCTTCTCTGCCTACCGAAACACTTAATTAAGCAGAATGCAAATATACTAATTAATACAGAATTATCCAAAGCAAACAAGCTAAAGAGTAGTGAACATAGGGAGTGAGAAAGAGTTCTTAGAATTCACTCTTGACCTAGAGATTCCAAACTCATCTTGAACTAAGGTTCCAAAAGATTAAGAAGTAAATCTAAATTCTCATGTCCAAGGGTGGCAACGCTGAGAGCACAATGCTGTCTCCTCCCTCCCACCTGAGGGCATTTTCTGGGAGATCTGAAAAAACAAGTGCAGCCTCTCCTAGAAGGCCATCAGCGTGTGTTTGTGTGTATCCATGTATCTGTGTGTGTGTGTTTGTGCGTGTTTGCACTTATGCTTGTGCGTAACCCGGGCACAAGCACAAATCTTGTCTTACAGCGAAAAGCAAACAACAGTCAGTCATGTACTGACAGCAGAGAGAGAATTGAAAATAGAAAGGCAGCAATCGCATACAATGTCCAAATAGTTTCCTGGTCCCAGAATTGCCTGCTCATTGTGCCTGGGGACGGCAAAGAAAAAAGAAAATTCCCAAGTCATTGTCGATTTATGAACCAAAAGTATACTCAGGTCAGAGGAACTGAAGTGTCACTGAATGACAGCTTTGCCATTGTCCTGAACTAATGGGAGAGAAGAGACCTTCCTTCCTTCCTTCCTTCTCTAACATTTAAGTGTCACTCACTATGCTAGGTAGAGAGGTCATAGGAAGATCTTCATGAGCAGGCAGGGGAGGCAGATATAATCATAGCCAATGTGAGCACTGCCACAGGACCAGAGCTCTGCAGGCACGTGGAGGGCCAATGACCAGCTCTGCCTGGAAGGGCAAGGAAGTCTTCACTGAAAAGGGTCATTCTAGTTGGGAATAGAAGATGGGGCAGGAATTTGCCAGACAGAGAAGTGGGTGGAGCCAGAGTATTTCAGGCAGAGGAAACAGCATGTATAAAAGCACAAGACGATGTAATTAGATTTCTGTTTGAAGAATTACTTGGCCGTGGTTAACAGATTCAGAGAGAGCTGAAGCAGTAAATGTGAGCAGGTGCATCATCTGGTGGAAAGAGCACTGCACCAGCAGTTAGGGCTTCTCGGTTCTAAGACAAGCCCAGCCACTGACAAGCTGATGTCCCTGGACAAGCCTCTTAATCTCCCCTATCTCATTTCCTCATGGATAAAATGGAAGGAGTTAATCACCTGGTTTCTAAGGTCCTCCTTGCTTATACATTCTATGACTCTAAGTCTACCTGCAGATACTTCTTTAAATTCAGCTCTAGATTATGCTCTTTACCATATTTATGCACTTAGTCCTTTCCATGTGTGTAGCACTTTACAGTTTACAAAAGTATTCACCGCTTCCTTTGACTTCCACACCCATGTGAAGGAGGCAGTGACACTGAAGCCCTAGATGACCTTGTCCAGTCTGTTGGCTGTGAGCACCATCTCTATGCTGATAATGCCCGAGTTTGCATCTGTAGCTCTGACCTCTCTTAAAATCCAGATGCATATAACCAACTGCCTGCTCCCCTCCTCTTCGTGACCATCTAATAGGCATTTCAAACTTCAAATGTCCAACACTTAAACTCTCATTTTTTTTTTCCCCACACCACCTCCTCTCTCAGACTTCTTCATCCTGGTAAATAAAAACTCCATTCTTCTAATTCCTCAGGGCCAAAATCTTGAAGTCATTCCATACCCCACATCCAAACCATCAATAAATCCAGTTGTCTCTGCCTTTGAAATATTTTCAGAATCTGACCGCTAGCACCCCAATTCAAACCAGTCTCTTCTCTCACCTGGCCGCTTGCTCTGCCTGCTTTCACCTTTGCGCCTGCACTCTATTTTCCACATAGAAGCCCTGCTAAGTCAGATCCTGTCACTCCTCTGCTCAGCAACCTTCTATAGCTCCCCAGCTCTCCAGAGAAAAAGCCTCATCTTTACTAGCCCCATAGGGCCCTTTCTGACATCATTTCCTACCATTCTCCACCCCTCACTTCTCTTCAGCCCCACCAGCCTTGCTGCTCTTTCTCAAACACGTGAGGCTGTTACCTCCAGGCCTTTGTACTTGATGTTCTCTCTGCCTGGAAAGCTCTTCTGCCAAATGTCCACATGGGTCATTTCTTCACTTCCTCCAATCTCTGTTCAAACATCAGTTCATCACCAATACGTTGCCATCTTTTCAAAAGTGACACCAGTCACTATCTCCTGACATTGTACATATTTATTGTCTGTCTCCCCTAACCAGAATATAAATTCCATGAAAGCAGAGGCTTTGCTTGCTCTGTTCATTGCTATAAACTTAGCACACAAAACAGTGCTTGGTAAAAAGAAGCACACAATAATGATTTAGTGAATTAATTATCATCATCAACCTCATTTTACAGATAGGAAAACTGAGGCTCAGCGATGCAATTGCTAATTTTCAGAGCTGAGACTTTTCAGATTTTTTTATATCAAAAAGTTCTCTCTAATTAATTCTTAGTTAATATTTATATTAGCACTTTAAAAACTTTTAAATAGTAAATGCATTCTATAGTAAAACATATACTGATGGTTTTTCAACACAGGTAACCACATGGGTCCATTGGCCCACACACAGCAGCACTCCAAGTCACACATAGTGAAGAGTGAGCTCTGAAAACCCAAACCTCTAGAGTGGTCACCAATCCTCCATACACACATTTATCCTGGAATCACTTTTGTTTCTTGTGTTATAGCTTCAGTATTTTTCATATTCTGTTTCCATGCCTCCCAAGTCAAGGGTGCGGTGAGAGAGAAGGAAGGCTGGCTTTGTAGCTTGCCCTTGGGCTGACACCCAGGGGTAATCACATCTCTGTCCCCAGGCTCTCCTGAGCACCTCTCGCCCTTCCTCTTTCCTGCTGTCCTGCACAGACTGTCAGATTTGAGCTGAGAATCAGTGAGGAGGAAGCGAAGTTGGGAGGGGTATGAGACCAGAAGCAAGAGAGGCGTGCTGGGCTCGGGAGGACACCAGGCTTCCTGACAGATGAGCAAGATAAAGGGCCAGGTCAAGTGCTCAAGTCCAGGAGAGGGGGCAGGAGTCACTCTCAGGATGTTTAGACCCAAGGGAGAACACAAGGTGTGGTCACCCTTCTTGAAGACATTTGAAAACAAGAGATTTGCGTCTGTGATTATCTCCCAGGACCAGGGTGAAGCCACAGATGTCCTGGATAAGATCAGGACAGGATGGTTGTTGGCTGAGGTCTCCTAAGGCAGTATCCACAGAGAGGGATCTGCATCCCATTAAGAAGAGGATCCTAGGCTGTAAACAAGGAGAGGCATGGGCCTGATGCTTACCAGCCCCTAGCAGGATCAGACCCCTGGACAGGTGATAAGAAGTAATCTGAAGGAGTACCTCCTGCCTGAGTGGAGGGAGAAAACCACTGGAGCCATTGAGAGGTCCAGAGAGGATCCTTTGCCCTGACCGAAATGTTTCTCCTTTTGTTCCATGGCCAAAAATTCTCACAGTAGGGAAACAATGTGTTGGCCTAATGCTGTATCTAAACAAGGCAACCATAAATTAAAAGCACCTTAGCAGGGGTGAGGGATAAACAGTCATTCCTTTTCAATTATATACCAGCACATCACTGTCCCAGGACAATACAAAGCACCTAGAACCCTAGCCCACAGACAGGAAGCATCCAAAACATTATTATTGATGGAATGCATGGAGGATACAGTAGGGGATATGCTGGACCATGGGAGGGCCACATTAGAGAGGCCTTAAATACCCTGTAAGGGGATTGGATTTTTTTTTTCCTAGAGGCCAGGCAAGGGGAATCATCTGAGGTTTGGTGCAGGAGGCTGATGGGGTGAGATGGGTGGCAGTGGATGGACTTGAGTGAGGGAGACCAGTTAGGAGACTGTTACGACAACCTAACAACTTGCTAGGACCTTGATTAGGGCAGAGGTGACAACAATAATGAAAACCCATTACCCACCTTTGTTACATGAGGTAGGACCCTAAGGGATTGGAACGCAGAATAGGGAACTGAGATGGAGAAGAATAAAAAGGAATAAGAGAAGGAATATGGGTGCTCAGAAAAGGAAGGGGGAGGACGCAAGACAAGTGAATAGTGAGCAAAGGCCTGATGAAGAGAACTTCGCCCCTGTCAATGTGGTTTAGCACTGCCTCTGCCCCAAGTCTGGGAAATAAAGAGGGATAAGATGCGCCCTTAACACATCCTGGTGATGCTGCAGGGAGCTTGGATCTCAGATGTTAGCCGAGAAGCCCTGATTTGAGGGAGAGGCAGCAGGCTTCTTCGTTTCAATTAAATAGGAATTTTTGCACCCCTGGTATTTGCTCAGTTCTGTACTGAGGCTAGAGAGGACACAGATAAAGGATAAGCAGTGCTTAAGGGATGATCATCTTATTGGGAACGTGAGGTGCATGCAAGAAGTAAATAGCAGGTAAATGCCAGATTGGCTGCTCCAGGCGATAAACACTAGACAAATGCAGGGGAGAGGGAGCCTCTGGGGCTTAGTGTCCAGGAAGGCTTCTTGAAGAAGGTGGAATTTCCGTGGACCACAAAGAAAATGTAGGAGTAAGCAGGTACAGAGGAAGGGAAAGATGAATTTAGTGGAGTTCTTCGAGAAAGTAAGGGGAAACACCTATGATCTACTTAGACTTTTAAAGAGCTTCTGACAACATTCTCTAAGAAAGATTCTTTTAAAAGGTTAAGTCACCATAGGGCTCAAAGGGGAGAAGGGAATGATGTCTCTTTCATCAAGATCTTATCAAGATTAGGGAATGGCTTGGAAACTGAAAACAAAATGTTGGAGCAAATTTAGGTTTCTCTAGATGATACACTTTTAAAACTCTCTTCTCAAGAATCTGTGCAATGAATGGATAAACAAAATGTGGTATAGACATGCAATGGAATGTTATTCAACCTTAAAAAGGAAGGCAATTCTGACACAGGCTACAACATGGATGAACGATGAAGCCTTTATGCTAAGTGAAAGAAGCCGGACACAAAATGACATACTACGTGATTCCACTTACAGATACAGAGTAGTCAAATTCACAGGTAGAATGGTGGTTGCCGGTGGTCAGGGGAAGGAAGATATGGGGAGTTAGTGTTTAATGGGTACAGAATTTTGGTTTGGAGTGATGAAAAAGTTCTGGAAACAAATGGTGGTGATGGTTGCATAACAATGTGAATGTACTTAATTCCATTGAACAGTGCACTTAAAAATCATTGAGACAGTAAATTTTATGTTCGTGTATTTCATTATGATTAAAAAAGAAAAAAATTATGTAGAATGATCCAGTTTATATATTAAAAAATAAATATATTTTTTAAAAAATGGCTAACATGATAAATGTTATGTATATTTTACCACAACAACAGCAAGAAAAGAATATAAGCCAAGACTGATCTGACTTATCATCTTTATAAATGTTCTGGAAGGGAAGGTCACATGACAAACCTTACATTGCAGACGACTCCAAACGTATTCTTCCAGTTATAGTAAAAAATCAACTGACAGGCTTTGACAAGAGGAGGGACCAGAGCGATGGTTCTCAACTCTGAATGGAAATTAAAATCATCAGGGAGAGCTTTTAGAGAAGCCTCCCAGAGTCTGATTTAACTGCCGTGGGGTGGGGCCCAGGGAATGGATGGTTTGTACAAAGCTCCCAGGTGATTCTAATCAAGGTCAGCATTAATGACTTAGAGCCTCAAGATTTGAGTCTAGGCTCTGCCATTTGCCAACTGTGTGATGATCAAGTTACTTAATTTTTCTGTTTCCCAACATTCTCTTCTTCAAAACTGGGTAATAACAGTCTCTGTCTCATAGGGTTGCAGAGAGGATTAGGAGAGATACTGCGAGTAGAACATTTAGCACAGTGCCTGGGGCATTTTAAAAGCTCACCAAGTGTTAATTGTTATTGTGATCAACTGAATTCATATAAATTGGCAGGAAAGGGGAAGATAAATTTAACACAGCATGTGCAAATATGTTTTAAAATAAATAAATCCAAACTCTTTGACTGATGTCTGTCAAAAGCCAGGAAAGGGCCTTCAGAAGCATCTTGCCTTCCAATGGGTGAGTTTGAAGTACTGCTTTGCTCCAAAGGCCAGAAAACACATCAGACATTAGCAAGGAGAGGGGTTGGCTGAAAATAACTGAGCCCACACTCCCACATTTCTTTAAACATGGTCCATCCACCCCTCATTGATTTGTGACAAGTTCTAGTCACTGAACCTCTAATGTTCTGAAGCCTGGAGAAGTAACAGAAGAATTGAGGGCTGTCGAGGGAAGATGGGCTATAGAAGGTTAGAACTCTCCAAACTGGAAAAGGACACAATGGAAATCAGTAAATTCATCAATAACCAGAGGAAGGTGAACAAGGACTTATTCAACCCAAACACTCGCTGGAGGGTAAGATGAGCGAGGAACAGTCAGAACAAATGAAAGGGATGGGTAATAAATTCGTGGAACACATTACTCCAAGATGTAGTACATGAGGAAAATATAAATGAATTCACAAATGGTCTGGATAAATTAATGTCAGAGATGTAAATGGACGCCCAGGGAAGCTGACATATGCCCACCCCGAACGTTGGCATCAGGGAAGGCGGTGAGCATGTCTCTTCCAACAAGGTCCATGGTCTGAACAGGATACGCACTCTGATTTTCTTAGTGTCCCCAGGGAGGGATCTGCCAAAGGGTCAGGAATGAATATGAATGCGCTGGATAGGTAAGACTGGATGAGGTTATCAAGGAGGGGCTGAAGGTAGTCCAAGAACCACGGAATGCTGTAGCTACTGTAGTCTAACCCCTTCCTTTACAAGATTAAAAATGGAGCTCAAGGGGATAAATTCACTTGTCCCAGGGCCTGCAACATGTTAACAACAGAGCAGAGATGGGAATTCTGAAGCTTTTCCACTATATCATGTGCTGGACTGGGTCTGTGAAGGACTTCAGAGAAAGACCATTTCTAAATCAACGACCTTGAGAGAGTGTCTTATCTCCTCTGAGCCTGCCATGAAATATCAGAACCCTCCCCAGGCCACTTTAGCCTGGGGTATTTCTTGGGCTCCAGACCTTTAGCTCAGTGGGAATTGCGGCTTTCTCCAAATTCTTCCCAGTAAGTCCCGGCAAGCCTCAGTACACATCTCAGCCAATCCCTGGGCCCAAGTCCTATCAGATGTCCTTGCTTTGTCCCTCCTCCTTGCTTTGGTTGTTTGGGTTAATGTCCACAGACTCTACTGTTGTCTCATTTGAGTGCCCTCCCGGAGTCCAACAATATATCCAACTCAAGTGTCCTGATGTTTGCGTTGAGGGCATTGTTCCACAGGATGCAGAACCACTGGCCTTGATTTTCCTCTCATTGTGCTTTTTTACTGTCTCTTGAAAACAGAACTGAAGCAACTTAGGGTGTTTCTCTGAGTGTGCTGCTGCTGTCATGCTTTAGGACTGTGGTCGGGGTTAGAGGACAATCTGAGTGAGGTACTTACTCCCCACTTTATTCAGAATTCTCTCCTCCAGAACGGGCTCATTGCCCTTGCATTTCTCACAGTTGTATCCCCTGGGCCTAGCACAGTGTTGGGTACATTGTAGATGCTCAATAAATATTTGTTGAACGAATTAATGAACAAATTTCTCTTTTCCAGCTGGATTCTCTCTTCGAGGCTAGAAAATTAAATTTTTTCACAAGAACCTCAAACCAATCCCTTTATCCTTGTTCACTCATTCCCCTGAAGCCTCCAGATAGGCTTGTCTGAACTTTAGGGTAAACACAGCTTAGGCTCCAGCAAGGACCCCATAAATTTGGGATGCCTGCAATTAGATAATGTAGGTAAACGTGTCTAGCATACAGCCTGGGATATCGTAGATAACTCAACACTGTTATTCCTTTTCTTTCTTTTGCCTAACAAGAATCACTAACTCAGAAGGGGGGAGAACATCAAAGGCTCCACACAAAGAAATTTATTCAGAATGAAAGCAATTGGAGACAGGAAAATTATAGTGCCTCCACAGCTGGCATAATGTGGGTAGTTCTAGTCATTGAACCTTTAAAGGGCGACAATAGTGTTATTTATTACAATTTTACTTTAGACCTCATCTATTTCTGAAAAGGATTCAAGGCAAGTAAAAAAGTTAAAAAATACAAATAAACAAACACCTATGCAGAAGAAAAAAAGGATGAGAAACATAAACATATCAAACAGTTGGTTAGGTTCATTTAATTCAGGAATGAAGATGGAGGTCGAGATTATACTTAGGAGCAGAGTGACAGGTCCCAGGTGCAGGGGACCAACGGCTGGGGAGGGTAGAGACAGTTGGATGAATGTGTCACAGGTCGGTGTGTTTGGGATGGAGACCAAAGATGTACAGCTGCGGAAGTTCCTGAATGAGGGGGAAGTTCTCATTGTTTCTTTGATCAGCCTAAACAGAAAGTAGAAACCTGGTTAAAAGGCAACAAAAGAGGCACGTAGGTAGATTTGAACTTGAAAAATAGCATCGCTCTGGAGGAGGCAATTTGTACAGATGCAACAGAATGATATTTGAGATGTTGATCGCTGTGCTCTTTTCTCTTCTTTTTCCTCTTCTCCATCTCATTCTGGCCTCAGAGCAAGGGAAGAAGCCCCCTGGATTTTCTAGTCCTTGGGAGTGGCGTGAGAGGGCACGTCTAGTTCTTATGAGTGGGGCAAGAAAGTTAACTGAGAGAGTGAGGAGAGAGCATGTTCTGAAGCCCTAGGAAGGGTATCTCAGTTGGGACAAGGGAACACACATCAGAGGGATGTGGTGTGGGCAGTCCCTCCAGTGAATGTGCGTGGTAGGACTGCCACCCAGGGATCCCCAGCACCGAGACAGTGCAGACTCCATTCAAGGGGGGACGGCACATTACCCCAGCCACACCCGACTGTGAGGCCCACCGAAGCTGCCGACAGACACGCCTCCACTCAGAACCCCACTGCAGCCGGGATCCATGGAATCCCACCTTCCCCTGGGAG
This sequence comes from Cynocephalus volans, assembly GCF_027409185.1. Lineage (NCBI taxonomy): Eukaryota > Metazoa > Chordata > Mammalia > Dermoptera > Cynocephalidae > Cynocephalus > Cynocephalus volans. The sequence continues at coordinate 122,592,256 of NC_084460.1, read as the reverse complement.
CTCAGGAAAGGGGAAGTCATCCTGAATTGACTAAGTTTTAAATCAAAAATGGCTAAGAAATACTGAATTGTGTTGAGTGTCTAGAATACATTTCTTGCATCAGGCAGAATAGGGGCTTGGGTCAGAAATTAACTTGTCATTAGAAATGAAGTTACACGTTTGCACACCTAAGTCTGCGGATATGAAATTTGTGTCTATTATTCTGATTTTATTGTTGCTGTTGTTACAGTAACACTTCAGTTAACTAGAGAGCATCCTTCCAGGTGCTATAAGCTTCGGAAATCGCCCCAAAATGAAGATGAAAGCTATTTCTGATGGCAAATAGTCCCTGGATGTGGAGTGATGACAATGAAAACAGTAAAAGAAGAAAAGGTCTGGTAGAGTTCATGCTGAGATTGGTTGATTTGTATGCCAGAAGCCTTTATATTCTCTTCTCTCCTCTACCACATCTGAGCTGTGTGACCTTGGGCAAGTCATTTAACCTCTCTGAGAACAAGGACTGTGGTGGAAGAATTGTGAGCGTGCCTGGGAAATCATGATGTGCTACATGTGTGCAACCCATAATTTCCCAATTAGATGATTTTCTTCTGAGAGACATGCCAGGTTGTATTCTACTCTCAGCCCCCTAATACAGTGTTTGGCTTATGCTAAATGTTCACTATATGTGTGTTGAACTTAACTGACAACAGCTAGTAAGGTCAAAGTGCTCCCTGGGGAAATAAAGAATGCAAGAAGAGGATAAAGAGAGAAAGGAGGGGAAAAAGGGGGAGGAAACAGAGCAAAGAATGAACAGAGCTGGGAATGGTGGGAAAGTCCGGCAGGAGCCCTCCAGAGCCAGGCTCACCAGCTGTGTGACCTTGGGAAAGTTAATTTCTGGACCTCATTCTGGACCTCATCTGACAAATGGTAATAATAATAGTACCTACTGCGTAGGGTCCATGTGAGGATTAAATGAGTCAGCATAAGTAAAGTACCTGCTGCATAGTAAGACCTCCATGTTATTTCTATTATTAGACACAAACACAGGGCATATGAAAAATGTGCATTCTCACTAGTAATTAAAGCAATGCATATGAAAACAAAATACCATTGTCACCTACTGGCAAAGAACTTTTAAAAATTATTTACAATTCTTGAATCCCTCACATTTTACGAGGATATAAAAGGAATTGAGGGGATGGCAATTGGAGAGTTTTAAGATGCTTTCTTTGGAGAGAATTGTGCTAAGTCACATACACACACAAACACCTTCAAGGGTTGGATGCTGGTGCCTGTCCCTTAACTCAAGTCTAGTTAAGGGGGATTCAACAGGATCACTCAGAAAACTAAATACGTGACCCCTGCAGTTGGAGGAGAAGAGAGCAGGAAACTAGTGTCTGTCTTCCGCTCCATCAAACCTGGAGGACATGAGAGATGGGCAGGTGGGCTGCTTGGGAGGCTGAGAGCAGGAGAACTGTAGTCAAAGAGACACAGCAGGAGGGTCTCAAAAATGTACATGAAGGTGCCCAGGAGAGAAGCAGTCAGCTCTAAATATCTGCTGGGCTGTGAGAGCACAAGGCCATTTTATGACGGTACCAGTTAAATAAAAACTTTCTTTTCCTCCTTCCCACTCCTTCCTCCCTTGCTGTGACCATGGAGGGATATAAAGCAGCCGGCAGTGAGAAGAAAAGAAGCTGAGCATATCTCTTTGCCAAAGGCAGACATTTTACCAGCAACTAATCCCAGTTGGCGGGATAGGGGAGGAGGCTTATCTTTGAATGAAGATTAAAGTGCTAATAGAATTAACATTTTATTACTGAATTTAAGATTATGTTTGCATCTTAAAGTAATCACAGGCTGTTTTATTATTTAGAAGTGAGTAGAGTTTAAATTCACCGAGAGAGGGTAGATTTCTTCCACCAAGCAGTTTTAAAGAAACATGGGAAGTAGAAAAAAAGTTGTTTTATTATTATATTCTATGAGTCCTATTTGCTCAATGTCCTGATTGTGTATTGTTTTTAGGCTGTTGCTCTGGATGGCTGTATTTGCCTGCCCAGCATCCAGTTCCCCTCTGCTGGCAGAACAGTTCTGGTATGCATGGGGGTTTTGGGGGGTTTTTTTGGAGGCTGGCTGGTATGGGGATCCGAACCCTTGACCTCAGTGTTACCAGCACCACACTCTAATCAAGTGAGCTAACCAGCCAGCCCCTGGTATGCATGTCAGTCAAGGTGCCCCACTAGTCTCTGGCTAAGAGAAGGGCATGTACCCAATCTCAGCCAGTCAGACTTTCTCTCCAAACTCTTGAATCTTGATGGCAGGACTGGCATGCAGGACTTAATTCTTCCTGGCCACTGTAATTAGTTCCTGGAGCCAGATCTCTGGAACTTCCCTTGATTCCACGGGCTGTCACATGTCCTTTAAGTAAATTCCTTTTTCAATAAATTAGCCAGGGTTGGTTTCTGCTATTTGCAATGGAAAGATCTTAAGTGTCAAACTGCAGGGAAGACATATGTGGCAGAACAGAATTGGCGATATGACAAGTGTCATCCTATGAGAGAGATTCCCAAGTTCCTCTAATGAAAATGTCACAGAACACATCTCAGCTTTTGTAGAATGTGGACAGTTATAAAAGGTGGCAGGTAGATGGATGGATGGATGGATGGATAGATAGATACAGACATATAGGTAAACATGGATAAAATTTCTATTTTAAATAGAGTATAGTCCTCCTCTTTCTGCCCCAGTGCTAATTGAAAAGGCAAATAGATTTGAACAAGCACATGTAGTTGATGGAGTCATGTATTTTCTAAAGGGCTTGCATTGGCATTTCAAACTGAGGCACAGAATTAGAAGATTATACCAAGTTAGTAGAAAGCAATCACTTTGTCATGAAGCTGTATACCAATTTTGTGGCTTTTTCAAGGAACTCTTTTTTGAATACTGTCTCTCTTGAACAGTTTTATAGTGTTCTGAAACCAGTGTGTTATTACGTGAGGCTTATTTATCTCAGTAGGTGTCAGTGAATCAAACGTCCTGGGGTTTAAGCAGAATAAAATAGATTAAAATCAAGAAATGTGTATTAAGCCCTATAGCAGACGTTGCTGCGCTCCCTACCTGGTAGCTACTTCCTTGCTGATAGAATAGGTGCACTCTTCAGATATCAGGCAGTCATGTATTTCAGGGATGAATTTCCCCAGCCCCAGTCCAACAGATAGCCATTCAAACTAATTCTGTTTATTTTGCTGGTGATCAGCTTTGAAAAGAGCATGAGACTGAATTCTGTCAGGTGAGATATTAGTAGCCATTTGCTCAGTAGATTGTTCCAAGAGAAGTTTCTTGATCTTAAATAAAAGTGCAGGGAAAAAAAGGTTGTCCCTTTTCTGCCTCTGGATGTTGGTATGTGAAGATGTGATACCTGGAGACAGTGCAGCCATTTCGTGACTGAGAAATGCCAACTAGCGTGCTGAGGATGGCAGAAAGGAAAGATGGACAGAACTCGGGCCCTTGACGCTGTTGTTAAGCCAATAAATTGACCAACCCTAAAACTGCCTTACCTCTCTGTTCTTGTTATATGAACTAATGCTAAATCTCTTCATCTTTTCTGCCATTTTAGGTCATGTTCTGTTATTTGAAAACCCTTTTCCTCGAGGAGTTTACAATCTTTTTTAGAAAATTCACTGAATGGATCTTTCAAATATATGGCACCATTTGCTCTCAGACAAAGATATTTTTCCTAACTGATATTAACATCCTTTTGAATCTTTCATGAGTGATTATTTGAGAACCACAGAATTCCCTAGGTAAGCAAAGCTATCTTATTACTAGATAATTATGAAATGCTCCCTGAAGTTATGATTGAACAACACTCTCACCATCTTCCTGCCCTCTCCTGTCACCCTCCCGCCTCCACGTTACTTCCTGATCTGACCTGTGGACCAAGGGGATATTCAAAATATGAAGTATTATTACAAAACAAATGTCATGAGCAAGCTGCTCTATCATGTAGACACTACAGAGGATTTTTTCAGCCTTGTGACAATATTAAAGATATGGCTTTCATATTGCTTATGCCTGAGAAGTTGTTTAAAGTCAAACATTAAAAAGAACTTGTGAATTGTGACCAGTGGCATATTTGGAGAAACATATCACCTGGTGGTGGGAAAGATGATGATGTCAGTGACAGATAAACTGAGGTCAAAACACTCCTGCACAACTTCTTAGCAATGGCAAAAGATAATCTTCCTTCACACCCAAACACAAACCTCCAAAACATGAAGAAGGCACAGTGGGTCTGGGTCTAGCTCCTGGTGGTGGAGATGCACAAATAACTGACACAGCTCTCATGGCTGCTGAAGAGTTAAAGACACCAGTGTTTACAGTGAATAAGAAAAAGCTGTTCTGGAGGACCAAGCAATCACTGGGGAGAAGGCAGCTCTGACCTTTGGTTCACTAATTAATTTTGCAGTAAGGCAACCTGCAGTACATTGTCCCCAAGAGCAGGGGGACACAACCTTCACCTAGCTTTGTGAGAGAGAAACAAATAGCCAAAAAACAAGCTGACTTTGGGGCTTTTCCAAGAGAGCAATCTGCAGGGTGTTTCCTGGGGTCAGTGATCACTCAGCCCTATGGCCATCCTGTCTGTGCCAATTACTGCAGTACAAAGACATGGAGGGTTTGGGGAGGCTGACCTGGGAGACTGCAAAGCATGGAGGGACAGCCTGGGCTTTGATGCCACCTCTCTCCTGCCACTCCTGCCTCCAGTCTCTACCTATCACTAGTTGTGTGAATGTGGCCAAATTCCTTATCCCTTCTCTCTCTCTCTCTCTCTCTCTCTCTTTTTTAATGTGTGACCGGTAAGGGGATCGTAACCCTAGGCGTGGTGTCGCTGGCACCGCGCTCAGCCAGTGATCGCACCGGCCATTCCTATATAGGATCCGAACCCGCGGCCTCGGCGCTCCCAGCGCAGCACCGCACTCTCCCGAGTGAGCCACAGGGTCGGCCCTCCTTATCCCTTCTCAACCTTAGTTTTTCTACTTGTAAAATACAGATAATAAGCTCACCTGCCTTATGAGGTCATTGTAAAGATTACAGGAGATAATGTGACTGTACTAGTGGATGCCTATTGTTCTGTGGATCCATGTCACTTTATATGGGGACCCCTCCAACTTCACCTACTCCAATTTTTAGGACAGTCATCCTGTTGGTACCAAGACCCCCTGCTCCTTGGCTACAGTTGATTGGTTCCGAGATACACACCAACCAAACTGGGCCAACTAGAGTCCTATTCTGGGAAGTTTAGAAACTGAAAGAACAGAGAAAGAAAGGCCGGTCTCACTCCTAAAACCGAGGACCAATAAACTTGGAAGATAAAAGCAGCCCTCTTCTGCAGAGCAGAAAAAGATGGTCCGCAGTGGGAGACTAAGGAAGGAGGAGCCCAAAGATTAGCAGAGGCGAGAAGACGGAGCTCGTCCTCGGGGTCCACCGGCGCCAGCCTGGTCCCAGTCACTTCACAGTCCTACAACTCCACTACAGACCCCGTAAAGCCCTCTGATACACCTCCATTTTTACCTCGCTTAGTAAAAGTCATTTTCTGATACAACGGATGGAGTCCTTCATAATACAGCATATTAAAGGTCCGAAGGTTCTCACTCACCCACTCAACAAATATGTCTTGGGTGCCTTCTCTGTGCTAGGCATGTTCTAGGGGCTTTGACACTGTCCCCATGCTCACAGAATTTACAACCCAGTAGGGAATATGGGTATTTTATCCAGATAAATATATTATGGTATAACTCTTGGTTCTTTTCCCTCATGTTATTAGAAGAAGGCTAAACTGAGTCCCATACAGACACTTAAGAAGACAGGGAAGCATCTTCATGGGGTTAAAGGTCAAGTCCTGGCACTTCAACAGTTAAACTTCAGTCACGTGGAAAATGTACTAATCCCAGCAGCTCTCTCCCTCCTGCCAGATGAGGGAGGCAGCCCTGTGCATCTGTGGCTTCACGCTTCCCATCATCACCTTCATTGCTCTCTTTAAATCCTGGGGTTTCAATTTTTCTTCCCATCAGAATGACTCTGCTTTTAACAACCCCAGACCTTTCTCTCTGTTATTCTGTTGCAGACCCAGGCTGGTGCAACCACATCATATGAGAGAGGCATCTCTCCCGAGAGGAGGGCTGCGCAGAACCCAAGGAGCTGTGTTGTCACTGATTTATGACTCCCCTTCCTCGGCTTGTTGAGGAAAATCACTTTGTCAAGATGAAAAGTCAGGGTGGGGGTGGAGCAGGTTTCCTGATTGGCTCCAGTCACTCTCCTGAATATTTCAGAGGCACTTATATTTACAAGTCATCAGGACTGCGTGTGGATGAGGTGGAGAGAAATGGCCAAATATTGAACAGAGGTGTGTGATTTGTCTTACATTTATTCAGTCATGATTTCAGGATTTAAAGGGTGGGGTGCAGCAATTCTGAGTGTAAAAATAAGGAGCAGCGAGCAGCCTGCCTGCACACATTTTAGGGGAGACACTTTTCTGCCTCTTAATCTCCCATTCAACAGTTCCGAATGCACTTGGGGCTCATTAGTATCACTTTTATTGTCATCAGTATCACTTTTATCGTCATCAGTATCATGATCATCACATTTCAGAACCAGAGGTTCTCAAGCATCCTCCTTGTTGAATCCATTGTTTCACAGGGAGGAAACTGAGGTCCAGAAAGGAGGACTTGCTCAAGGTCAAGCTGTGAAGTTGGGGCAGGGGCTAAAAGCCAGGCCCTCTGACTTCTGATCCATTCTGACCAGGCCTTTTGAAGGCAGCCTGAGGTGCTGGATGTTATGCAGTGGCCTTAGAATGGCGTGTAGCGATCTGAACATTAGGGTGCCCCCAGCCTCAGACAGATGGATGAGAAAACAAACAAGGCAGAGTTTTCTTTTTCCACTATTTGTTTCCATCTAAGTAGTAATGTAATCATATTATAAAAACTTGTGAAGTAGGAAAAAGGAAAATTAGTCTTATTATCCTAACATAATCTATGTTAGTGTTTTGCTTTTATCCTTTCTAATTTTTTTCTTTATGTTTAGTTTTCTCTGCATGTAGTTGTGACTATTGCATATCTGCACATTCTCCTGTCCTGTGTTTTCATTTAATTTTGTGGCATAAGCATTTTCTATGTTACTACTTTGTCTTCACAGCCATAATTGTAATGGTTGCTTAATATTCTACCAAATAGATGTACCACAGTTTACTTACCCATTCCTGTGTCATTGGACATTGAGTTTTCCATCAACACAAATAATGCTGTAACAAATATCATAGAATATAGCTTTCTCCTTATACTGTATTTATGTTATTTCTTTAGGATAGCTTCCAAAAATGGAATAAGTAGGTCAATGATTTGGGGTAGTTTTATGGCTCTCGATACATATTGCCAAATTGCCTGCTGAAAGCTTCTAGCAATTTATATAAAGAATTTCAGATAAGAGTCAAAAGGTGACCAAATAAAAACTTAGAAAAAAATTAAGCAAGAACCACTGCATGTACGCATCACGGAGGCATGACGGTTAAAAGCCTTCTGGCTTGGATGCTCTGGGATAATTACATCTCACTCACAGAGTCGAAAGGAGGAAGAAAGTAAAGGCCCTCAGGCTTGTTATGCCATTATCATTTCCAGGCTTCTGCACAGTAGTTCTCAGGGCTGCACAACAGAGTCGCCTGAAATAAGTACCAAACTGCTGATACCTAGAGCTGGCCCCCAGAGACTCTGGCTTAGTGTGGTCTGGCTCTGAGAGGGCAGAAGTTCCCTAGGTCTATCAGGAGGCCAGGTCCAGCACCGCGACATGGGCCCAGACGCACTCAGGGAGGCCAAGGAGGTCACAGACACAAAGACCCTGAGTGATGTCCCTACACCTGTTTCCTTCTCCGTTTCCTGTGCCCTGGGGAAACCTCAGCCCATGGGTGCCAACAAGTCACTCACTGCTCCTCCCATCCTGAGGCCGGAAATGCCTGCTACATCCAGTTCCCACAGGCCCTGACTTGGAGGCCCAGGGATTCCTAAAAGGGTGAAATGAGGAAGAGCACAATGTCAGAGCCGACTGTGGAGCCTCCAAACAGCCACCCTGAGGAGACTTAAAGGATGGGGATCCCAAATGTCCAACTTTAGGAACTGGTAAACACATTATAATATATTCACATCCTGGGGTGTCATGCAGCCACAAAAAAGAGTTTAATTGAGCTAAAATGAAAAGCCCTTCAAAATTTTGAATGAAAAAAGCCAGGTGCCCAAGAGATGTACAGTATGTTTTGATTTGGGTAAAAAGAGTCCCATTCCATAGTTGTTCACTTGCATGTGCACAGAAGGTGTCTGAAAATGCACATGGGAAGGGAATAGGGGTGGTGGTCTTAGAAAAGACGCTGTGAGGGCTGGGAGTGGGGAGAGTGAAGGGTAGTTGAACTTTCACCTTCGACCCTTCTCTACTGCTCGTATCATGTACCTCAAACATGTATTCCGGTTATGGTTTTTTTTTACTATTATAAGGTTTTCCAATAACAAGGGGGCAGGGAAGAGAGATAATAGTAAGAATAATAATCTCATGCACACCTCACAGCACATTATAGTTCTAAAAGCACTATCGTGGGCTCTTTGGGGATGAGGTGGGTCAATATTATTCCCATTTTATGCACAAAATAACTGAAGCTCCAAGAAGTAAAGAAACAGCAAGAGAATCAGGACTGATAAGAAGTGGACTGCAGGCCGGGGCTTCTGACTTCTAGTCCTCCGACCTCAGCATCCTTTTTACGATTCCATACTTCAGAAACAAACCCGAGAGAGCAGGATCTTCATGTCCCAGAAGACACTGACTTCCATCTGCCATGGCTTTTCCTGTACCCACCCCACACACATTGGAGTTTGAGTGGGCACCTAAGGGTACCCGGAGGAACGCCCTTCCAGAGGAGACGGGAGGTGAAGAAGAGCTGGGTAGCTTGCTTTCCAGGGGGTCAGCAGTGATGATGAGGCCCAGGTGGCAGGCAGGGCCCTCCCCTGGAGGTTCCACTGCCACAAGCTCCTCTGCCACCCAGGATGGCTTGGACATCTGAGATGAGCTAGCTGGACATGTGTGTGGGAAGAAGAAATATAATCATTGATCACTGAAAATGCAGCAAGTAGCATGAAGGCAGCTAGAACTTTCGGCCGCTAAAGCTGGCTCCCAGCCCCACCCCCTACACAGACTCTGGGCAGTATAAGGTTAACCACCAATCACCACCAAGTCTGGGCCTGGGGCAGAGCCCTTCAGAACAAAGCAGAGAGAGATAATAAATAGCTCAAACTCCATCAGAGCCCCATAAAACACCACACACAGGGAGAGAATCATTTAAAAGTCCTTTGTGTACCTAGCTTCCTCACTGCACCCTCTCTCCACCTCTCTCTACTGGATCTTGAGTTCTTTTTGGGAAGGGAAGCACCTTCCTTACCTCGGTGTCCTCATGTCCCCGGCAGCACTTGCCTCCTGGTGGCACAGAAACTCTTCCTAAGATGTGTATCAAAGCAAATGGAATGGACACCATCAAAGATGGTGATGACCAATATTTATTCCATTTTATTAATTTAATAACTTGTTATCAATTATATAAATTTTATAAATGTACACAGATTATTAGTTTATAATGCATATTTATTTACAGCTAATTTATTATTAAACTTGTGAAATAGAAACTAACCCTCACTGATTCCATTTTACAGATGGAGACACTGAACCTTACAGAGGTAAATGAACCTCCTCAGTAAGGCCATACCGTGAGTAAAGGGAAGCCAGGTCAGCCGGACAGTGTGACACAGAGCCTGCCATTCTGCCACTTCCCCTACCACTTTCCAAGGTCAGCATGTTTCTCCAAGAGAAAGTGTTGAGCCATAATTAAGCAGTGGGAGATTTCCCAAGGAAGAAAGGGGTAGTCAGAGTGGTGGATTCAGAGGGAGGCTTGACAGGGAAGGATTTGGGGTTGTTAGGTAAATAATGAACCTGTGAGGTGTGTCCATCTGATGAAAAATGCATCAAGCCATTCTTATGACTTGTGTACTTTTTTTGTATGTAGGTTACGCTTCAGTAAAAATTAAATTAAAAAGAATGAGCTAGCAAATGGTGCCCCAGGCTCCTGGTGCTGTTTTGTATAGAAGGGTGACTGGTTAATTCTTTTGCTTCCCTGTGGGGTAGGAGAAGGCAGGTGTTCACTCCCCTGGAATCTCTCCTTGCTCCACGGCATCCTCTGCATGCCACCCAGATGTCATCCTGAAATAAAGGCCCAATCATGTCCTCCTCTGCCTACAGTGGCTTCTTCCTAGAGTGTCCACTCTTCCTCAGTGGCTTCTTGTTACCTACAGAATAAATTCCAGACTCCTTGGCAAAGCCAGTCACATTCTGTGCCTAACCAACTTTCCAACCTAACCTTTCATAGAAGAGGTGGCTTAGCAGTGGCTGAGCATGGAGACCCTGTGCTCAACCATTTCCTGACCATGTGACCTTGGGCAAGTCTAGACAGAGAAACAGACATGTACAAAGGGGAGACAACGTGAAGACACAGGGGAAACACCATCTGTAAGCCAAGGGACACCTGAGGCTACCAAAAGCGAAGAGAGAGGCCTGTAACAGATTCTCCCCAACAGCCGTCAGAAGGAACCGGCCCTGCTAACACCTTGATTTCAGACTTCTGGCCTCCAGAACTGTGAGACAATACATTTCTGTTCTAAGCCATCCAGTTCGTGGTGCTTTGTTACAGTGGTCGTAGGAAACGAATAAGTCCTCCTTTTGGTGAACTTTCCTTCCCCTCTCAAGCTTACGGTGCAAGAAGAGTTTACTCCTCTCGTCCCCTCTCCTCCACAGTGGTCGTGGTTGTTGTGGTCATGGTAAAGGTCATCATCATCATCACTGTAATCATCATAGCTGACACTGACTGAGCACTATTTTGTGCTGTGCACTATTCTAAGAGCTACAAGTTTAATCTTTATGACCACCTATGAAATGGTTCCTATTATTATCCTTGTTTTACAGACAAGGAAAGTGAGACACAGAGAGTTTTAAATACCAAGAGTCACACAGCTAATAAGCAACAGAACCAGGATTTAAACCCAGGCACTGTGACTTCAGAGCTTGTGTTCTGTCCTCTCCCATGTCCGGTACCTTTCCTACCTGGCCATAGGGGTGGAGATGGGTCTTAAGCTGGATCAGTTAGAGTCCACTCTAATGATTTTTTAAAATTGGAATTTGACGAAGAAGAGCAACCTTCTTGGGTGGCAAGATTTATCAGGTGCCATCAGGAGTCATGTCCTTTAACATATGGAAGGAGTAGGTCTATATGTAAAAGACAGGATGCTCACAGTCAGAGATGAGAAACAGACAGATGAACGATATCCAGCCCCTGTTACTCTCTGTCTAGAAGGCATACCCCCACCTGCCTTCCCACAGCTTGTTTATAAGAGCCCATAAAATATGCTTTTGACCAAGCTAGTTATTTTGGGTTTCCATCATTTGCAAGCAGAAGATTTGTGACCAGCACACCTGCAAATTGGAAACTGGGACTGAAAGACTCCATTCCATTTCAGGGTGGTCTCTTGAGTGGCAGAGATAAAAATAAACCTTGGCTCCTGTGAGGCAGCAATCTTCTGCAAGAGGCTGGATACCAGAGAGAGCTGGGCTCTGTGGGGGGAGATGGGGGAACAGCTGCTGAGAAAAGCAGAGGGAGCACCCTGGAGTCCTGAGAGTTTCCCAGCTCTGAGGCTTGGCTGCATTCCTGCCCTTGAGTTCTGCGAGACCTCCCTCTATCTGTGTAACCCATGACCCTTTTCAGTTTAAACTGGCACAGGTTGGTTTCAGTAGGTTACATGCAAAGAATCACAAATAACATGCATACAGTAGGAACTCAAAAACTATTGAATACAACGGAAGGTTTTTAAGTGAGGCAGCAAAGAGGATGGAGACTACTCCTTAGGAATATTGCTCCAGAGCCTGTATGTGGGGGAGATTAGTTGGGGGAGCATAAATGGGGGCAGGAATAATAGAGAGGTACCTGCAGAGGTCAATATAAGTGGTGACAGGGCCTGAGTGACTGGAAAGGGAAGTGGGGGACACTGAGAGAAAGGACCTGGTGGAACTAAGCCACTGAGGAGATGTGGGAGTGAAGGGAAAAGGAAATGTCAAAGATGACTGGGAATTTAAGCCTGATGTCCAGAAGGAAGGATGACACCCTCAATAGAAGGAGGAAGTCAGGAGAGAGGATGAGCAGCTCTCGCACACCGATGTTAAGCTAAGGTGACAGAGCAAATTAGAGTAAGTGAACAGAAGGAAATGTGGCCTGGCATTCAGGAGAGGAGTCGGCTGCAGAAACAGAGAGTGGGGAGTCACCCTGAGCTGAGAGCTGGAGCCATTAGAGGTCAAGGCAGCCCAGGTAGAGCATAGAGGAAGAAAACGGGGGGGGGGGGGGGCGGGCACTGTACTTAGGAAGAGAGAGACCTGAAAAATAAAGTCCGAGAGGTAGGGCGGAAATGCAGCCTGTGCAGTGTTGGGGAAATCAAGGAAGGAGACAGCTTCCAGGAGGGGATTGTGGTGAATGGTGCTCAAAACTGCAGACAGGCCAAGAAAGACCAGTTTTCAGGAGACTGAGACAAGGTGATTTAACATACTGAGGAGGAGATCATGGGAAACTGCCATGGGAGCAGTGAGCTGGTGATCAGGGTAGAAGACAGATGCAAGGCCTGGGGCAGCTGCTTTTGCTTGCTCAGGGAGTGGTGAGGATGGTTTTATAAACAGGAAAAGATCTGGACAAACTGTTTGATGAGAAAGGCAATGCCTCCAGGACATGACCTGGGTGTGCTGATGAGATCAAGAGAAAACTGAACCACCCTGCCTGATAAAGGAACAGGTTGGGAGGTTGGGGCTGTGGGTGGAGGTCGATATTAGCAGTAGTCTCATCAGCAGAGGGAGAAAATGGGAAGAAGTGGAACCACCCAGAGCTCTTTACCGTAAACAGCAGAAACTGACCCTGTCCCTGGCTAAGCAGAAAAGGAATTCACTGGAAGGTTCTTTTCTGGCTCACAGAATCCAGAAATGTATTAGCTATTTATGCTACATAACGAATTATCCCCAAACTTAGAGGCTAAAAATAACACACATTTATTATCTCATGGTTTCTATGGGTCAGGAATTTGAGAGCAGCTTGCCTGGGTGGTTCGGTTGGGGGGTCTATCTTTAGATTGTAGTCAAGATGTCAGCGGGGGCTTCGGTCTTCTGAAGTTTGACTGGGGCTGGAGGAGCTGCTTCCAAGACAGGTCCCTTACCTGAGTGTCAGCAGGAAACCTCAGTGATTCCTTAATTGGCTATTGGCAAGAGGCCTCATTCTCTTGCATATGGGTCTCCATAATGCTGCCTGAGTGTCCTCATGACTTGGCAGCTGGTGTCTCCCAGAGTGAGCAACCCCAGAGAGAGTAAGGAGGGAACCACAATGCTTTTATGATCCAGTCTTGCGAGATACACATGGTCACTTCCACCACATTCTATGCATGAGAAGTGAGTCGTGAAGTCCAGCCTGTCCTCAGGGGTAGGGGAATTAAGCCCCAGCTCTTGAAGGGGGAGAAGAAGCAAAGAAATTGTGGACATATTTTAAAATTAAAACTATCACTGGAAAGTTAGAGAACTAGACTTGAAAAACAGGCAGAAAACTGAACAGCCAGTGCCCCAGCCAAGGCCACAAGAAAGAATAACCTGGTTAGGGATGGATACTGGAGGCCCTGCTGCTCAGGCCCAGGTGCCCCTCTTGTAAACATTCCATGTATTATTTGTAGCACTTGCTCCAAGGGCAAAGTCGCCAACCTAAGCAGTAATTGGCAGAGTTTCAATCACTGTGCCTACACCTTGGCTGGGGCTTCCATAAATATGAGGCAGGATCTACTGACACCAAGACCTGTGTAGTTGCAGATCCCCCAAACACACACACACACACACACAGAGAGAGACAGACACACACACACACACACACACACACATCACAAGAGCAAACCCCATCACAGAAAGGCTCCTCTCTGATTCTTCAACACAAACTGGGTGTCCAAAAATTCAATTCAGTTCTGACACTGACTGCCAGAGTTAGTGTGGACCCCATGGGTTAAGGGGCTGTATCATGTTTGTGTCAGCACAGGATGGAGAGACATCAAAGTGCCAGTGAGATTCATATGCTTCAGTGGGAACAAGATATTGGAGCTGGGGAAGGAAAGGGAGAGCATCCCATCCCCAAGAGCCCCCAGGATCCCATCACTAAGAGTCCCTGAGACTCCCAAAAGGTACTTGGTTGAGAGGAGGTATTAGGCTTCCCATCGCATGTGGGGTGAGGTTTTAAGTCATTTAAATGTAATTATTAACAGAAGGGTGACACCACAAGGTAGAGGATGTAAGGATATTCTGGATTCTGACACTTGGCTTTAAATACAAACTTGAAGTCTTTAGTAATGTGACTGTTATTGTTAAGGAAGAAAACGGTGTCTTCTAAGGTCAATTCTGGTTTTAGTTTCAGCAAGCCGATTTTTTTTTTTTTTTTTTTTAATGAGCTAGAGCCTGGGGACTTGTAGGTGAAGCCAGCTAGAGAGCTAAGTTATGAGAAAAAAAAGAGAAAGTGAAAAAAATACAGCCACATCAGGGATATAGATCCCAAGGGAGATCTTCTGACCAGGACAAAGAAGTCAGAATGTGCTACCTCAGGGTTCTCTGGTCTCATGTAGGGTCCAGGCTTCTTAAGAGGCCTGAAAGCACAGGCCCAGCGGGTATGACTGGGTAGAATTGTCAGGGGATGCCAGCTGCATGGGGAGTGTCATTGTACTAACTGAAGGCCGAGGGGTGGGCTGGGGGAGGGGGGCGGGCACAGGTTTAAGCAGCCTGCTAGCTGAAGCCAGGAGGGGTAGGTGGGAAGGATGGCAAGATGGTCAGAAGAGATAAGGATCAAGGCCAGAGAGGACAGGCAGAAAGGGCACTCACTCACTTGAGAACTGGACTTTGTGCTCTGATGTTTTCTTAATGAAATGTCAAATGCAGGCCCTACAAATGAGTCTATGACGAATGTCCAATCAATGTCCAATGATGAATTAGTAATCATTATTCAATAACCAACTACACTCTTTCCAAGCCTGCCATGGAAGCAGGGGACTGATGAGATACCCTGAAGCTGTCCTTCTGTACTCCTGTTTTGGGAAGGACATATCCTAACCCAGGTCTGTGAGGATTCTTTTTTGGTCTTAATGTAATATTATTTGATCAGGCTGTTCTGCTGTTTGTCTATATTAGTATTGAGAAAGTTTCCTTGTCTGTGTTATTAAACGTCCTTGCTACAGTTCTTTTCAAGCATTTAATGAGCACTGCTGTAGATTGGATGTCCCCAACCTCACTGAAGCTTAAATTCCCACTGTAACTGTTGAGGGCGGGAAATCCTATTATGGTAATTGAAAGGTGGGGTCTTGAAGAGGTGATTAGATTGCAGGACCATGCAGTAGTGAATGGATTAATAATGGTGGTCGTGGGAGTGGTTCTGAGGGCTTTAAATGGAGAGTAAATGAGAAGTTTGCTCTCTCTGCTCCACCATTTTCTGCAGTGCAAGACCCCTGGGTCTCGATGCCACCACCAGGACCCTCACCAGATGTGTTCCCTGGACTTTGGACTTCCCAGCCTCTAAAACTGTAAGCAATAAATTTTGTTTTCTTACAAATCACCCAGCTCAAAGTATTTTGTTATAAGCAACAGAAATGAACTGATATAAGCACCTACTATGTGCTGGGCACTGGGGGTACAAAGATAAACAAAGTAAACCAGATGCAGACTTTGTCCTCAATAGTCACATCGTGTGTGTGTGTGTGTGTGTGTGTGTGTGTGTGTGTGTGTGTGTGTGTGTGTGTGTGTGTGTGTGTGTTGGAACATAGGGGTTAGAGCAGTTGATAAACTTGACACTATAGGAAAATATAATACTTTGTGAAGAGGACTATTAGAGAAGAGTTAAATATTCAGTACAAATGCTATATTTTGCATATATTATCTCACTTTTTTTTCATATATCATCTCATTTACTCCTCAATGTAACCATGTGAGGAAAGTACGGTTATTATCCCCATTTTACAGTAGCGGGACCTGAAGTCATGTGACTTCTCTAAGGTTACACAGCTAGTAAGTGGCTGTGGCAGACACTGGACTCATATCCACACCTTTCTAAGATTAGTATTCTTTTTTTTTTTTTTTTTTTTGGTAAATACACATAACATAAAATTTACCATTTTAACTTTTTGTATTTACTGAAGTCTTTATTTATTTATTTAGAAATTTTTTTCTTTTATACTATAAATTTTTAGAATTGTGGTAAAATATACTTAACAAAATTTACCATCTTAACCACTTTTAAGTATACATTCAGGAGTGTTAAGTACATTCGCATTGTTGGGCAACCAATCTCCAGATGCTTTTCATCTGGCAGACCTGAAACTCTGTACCTATTAAACAACTCCATGTTCTCACCTTCTCCCCTCCAGGCAACCACCATTCTACCCTCTGTCTCTGTGAATTTGACTAGGTACCTCATGAAAGTGGAATCATACAGTATTTGTCTTTTTGTAACTGTCTTATTTCACTTAGAATAGCGTCTTTAAGGTTCATTCACGTTGTAGCATGTGTTGGAATTTCCTCCCTTTATAAGGCTGAATAACATTCCATTATATACCACATTTTGTTTATCCATTCATCCATTAACGGACACTTGGCTTGCTTCCTCGTTTTGGATACTATGAATAATGCTGCTGTGAACATGAGTGTACAAGTATCTCTTCAAAACCCTGCTTTCAATTCTTTTGTATATATACCCAGGTATGGAATTGCTGGGTCGTATGATAATTCCGTTTTTAATTTTTTGAGGAACTGCCACACTGTTTTCCACAGCAGCTGCACCATTTTACATTCTCACCAACAGTGTGCAAGGGTTCCAGTTTCTCCACATCCTTGCCGATACTTCTTTTCTTTTTTTGATGGCAGCCGTTCTAATGGGCGTGAGGTAGCATTTCCCTGTTGATTAGTGATGTTGAGCATCTTTTCATGTGCTTGTTGGCCATTTGTATATTTTCTTTGGAGAAATGTCGAATCAAGTCTTTGATCACTTTAAAATCAGATTTTTTTCTGTGATTGAGTTCTTTATATATTCTGGATATTAACCCCTTATTAAATATATCATTTGCAAACACTTTCTCCCATTCTATAGTTGCTTTTTCACTCTTGATTGTGTCTTTGGTGCACAGAAGTTTTTAAATTTTGCATAGTCCAGTTTATTTTTATTTTGTTGCTTGTGCTTCTGGTTTCACATCTAAGAAATCATTGTCACATTCAATGTTATGATGCTTCCCCTAGATTTCTCGTAAGAGTTTTATAGTTCTAGCTCTTACAGTTAGATCCTTGACCCATTTCGAGTTAATTTGGGGGTATGGTGTAAGGTAAGGGTCTAACTTCATTTTTTTGTATGTGAATATTCAATTTTCCCAGCATCATCTGTTGAAAACACTGTCCTCCATTTTTAACTTTTTTTTTTTTTTTAAAGATGACCGGTAAGGGGATCTTAACCCTTGACTTGGTGTTGTCAGCACCAGGCTCACCCAGTGAGTGAACTGGCCATCCCTATACAGGGATCCGAACCCATGGCCTCGGTTTTATCAGCACCACACTCTCCCAAGCGAGCCACGGGCCGGCCCTCATTTGTAGCAATTTTTATGTGTACAGTTCAGTGGCATTAAGAGCATTCACGTTCTTGGGCAACCATCACCATCACTCTCCATCTCCAGAATTTTTCATCATCTCATACTGAAACTCTGTACCCATTAAACAAAAACTCCCCACTCACCCCTCCCCAAAGCCCTTGGAAACCGCCGTTTTACTTTCTTTTCTGACTCTGAATGTGTCGTGGTCCGTGTTCTTAAGGACCATGCTATAGATGGGAAATTGTGGGAGCACAGAGCAGGGACACATAGCTCTGGCCTGGTGGAGGTGTCTGTGGGAGGATGACACGTGTGAGCAGAGGCTTTCAGAGGAGGGATGCCCGAGCTGGGTAGGTGCCAGCCAAGCAGGGGAGGGAGGTGGAGCCAGCATGTCAGTGGCAGTGGCGGGCAGAGGCAGCACTGGGCATCTGGGCACTGCCCATTGCCATGGTCAGTCACTCATGGTGGGACTAGCTGCTCACCCAGGCATAGGGGTTACTGAATGAGCTCCCAGCTGTTTCTTCTTTGGGATCCCTGCTCCTTTCACCTTCCCTATTCAGTACTGATTTTTCTTTCCCTCCATCTTATTCCTCCTCTTTTAAAAATTGCGAACTTCTTATTGAAATATAACATATGTACAGCATAATCCATGAATGTGTGTGATGAATTTTTGCAGTGTGAACATACCTATGTACCCTAATTTACATGGTGAAACAGAGCCTTACCAGGACCCCAAGAGACCCCTTCCAGGGACTATTCACACCCTTCCCCCCAGGGGAACCACCACCCTGACTTCTAACAAAACAGACTACTTTGCCCCGTTGTGTACCTTATAAAAGGGTACTTCAGAAAGTTCATGGAAAGATTCATGTTATCTTTTAATTCTTTTTTTCCACAAACTTTTTGAAGTGACCTTATGTAAATGGAATCATATAGAACGTACTCTTTTGTGTCTGGCTTCTTTGGCTCAGCATTTCTCCTGTTTTGTTCTGGGCCAATTCTCATCCTGCCTGAATGTCAGACAACGGTTGTTGTGCTAGTCCTCATCCCAGTCGAGATGATGGAGGGGAACTGGCCACACAAATAAAAGGTGGCGTCACAATTCACAGTGAACCACAGGACAAGAAGTTCCTCTGGCCTGGCCCCGCGGGGCTGCTGCTGGAAAATGGATGGTTCCCACTGAGGACCGTAATGGGCAGGGACAGCACTTGCCCGGTGCTGTTCTCCTAATATTTCAAGGAAAGTGAAGTTTGGAATTGTTAAGCATTCCCAGAAGGGCCATAAATTGCATTTTAGCCTGTTTCAATTGCAGAATGAAATGGACTGTTTTCCTGGCAATTTTTATTTTTCCCTCTCAGTCTCTTGCTCTCTGGTTCCCTGGCTCACAGGCACATGCCTTTCTTCCTTCCTTCCTTCCTCTTTCTCCTTTTGGCAGTTACCTCTCTGCAGAGTTCAGCCTTTCCCCTGAGCCAGGAGCTTTTACCCAGTCTTGGACTCAGGAGATAAGAGTTACAACGAATCCTGAAGATTAGCTGACTCACCCGACCCTCATTGTTTAGACTTTTATAAACTTGACATATCATTTACATACAGTAAAGTGTAAAAACCTTAGTATACAGCTCAAATAATTAATTAATTCAACTCAATTAATAAAATAATTTTGACATATGTGACCATCATGTAACCATCATTTAATCAAGATATAAACATTTCCAGCACCCAGAAGGTTTGCTCATGCTTTCTCCAATCTCTACTCCTCCCCCACTTGTTTTTCTTCTGTCATCGTAGATCAGGCTTGCCTGTTCTTGAACTTCAGATAAATGGAATCATGTAGTATGTCTTGTATTGTTTTGTATCTTGCTACTTTCACTCATCATCAGGATTTTGAGATTTATCCATGTCGATGCAAGTATCAGAAGTTTGTTCTCTTTATTGCAGAATATACTACTATTTATTTATCTATTCTTCTGTTCAAGGACATTTGGGTTGTTTCCAGTTTTGGCTACTGTACTAGTCTGCGAGGGCTTCTGTAACGGAGTACCACAGACTGGGTGGGTTAAACAACAGAAATTTATTTTCTCACAAGTCTGGAGGCTAGAAGTCCAAGATCAAGGTGTTGGCAGGGTTGGTTTCTTCTGAGGCCTCTCTCCTTGGCTGGTAGATGACCGTTTTCTCTCTGTGTCTTCACATGGTCTTTCCTCTATGTGTGTCCTAATATCTTCTTTTTATAAGGATACTAGTCATATTAAATTAGGGCCCACCCCAATGACTTCATTTGACCTTAATTACCCCTTTAAAAGCTTCAAATATAGCCATATTCTGAGGTACTGGGGATTAGTACATCAACAAATGAGTTTTTTGGGGGGGGACACAAATCAGCCCATGACAGCTATTATGAATAAAGTTGCTATGAATATTAGCTATGGTTTGAATGTTCCCCCAAGCTCATGTTGGAGCTTAGTTCCTGATATAGTATTTGAAATGTGGGGCCTTTAAGAGGTGATTAGATCATGATGGCTACATGCTCGTGAACGGATTAATCCATTTATGGATCCATTAATCCAAATGGATTAATCCACTTATGGATTAATGGGTTAATGGATGAATGGTTATCACTGAAGTGCCAGTAGGGGTTGTATAAGGGAGCAAGTGAGCATGTTGGCATACTGTTGCCCAGCCCTCATGAAGAGATTGCCTGCATCACCATGGGACGCTGTAGAGAGTCCCCACCAAGAAGAAGGCCCTCACCAGATGTGTCCCCCTGGACCCTGGGCTTCCCAGTCTCCAAAACTGTAAGAAATAAATTCTACCCTTTTATAAAGGGCTGGCTGGTTAGCCCAGTCGTTTAGAATACAGTGTTATAACATCAAGATTAAGGGTTAGGATCCCTGTACCGGCCAGTCACAAGAAAACAAAAAAAAAACAACCCCCCCCCCCACAACTCTGTTCTTTATATATTACCCAGTTTTGGGTGTTCTGTTATCAGCAATAGAAAACTGACTAATACAACATTTTTGTACATACTTTGCGTATGTACAGTTGTCCCAAGTGGTTGAACAAATTTACAGTCCCATCAGCAATCTGTGAGTGTTTCAGTTGCTCTGTATCCTCACCAGCCACTTCATTTTACAGATGAAAAGCAGAGAACTGCAAAGAAGAGGTGCAGTCTCACCTCATCTGCAGACCAAGAGTTTGAGATTGCAGGCAGAGCATGCTGGCAAGCCCTGTCCCTAACATGCCTTAGGAATTTCTGAAACTCCCCAACACATTACCTCTATCATTCGGTCATTCATCAAAAAGAACATAGAGACCACCTGTGGCCCAGGTCCTGTGCTAGGGTCTGGAATTGAGGAGGTGAACAAGAGAGACAGGAAACTTAGACTCAAGTTGGAGCAACAGACAATAACATAACTTAGTAAGTAATTGCAAATGGTGGTAAGTGCTGGGCAAGGAATCAACAGGACCTCAGCTAGAGAATAGGGAGCTGGGGGGGGAGGGTAAAATCCCTTTAGATGGGGTGTTTTGAAGGGCCACTCTGAGGGGGTACAGATAAGGGAACCCCAAAGGATTAGAAAATGCTAGTTAGACAAAGGCCAGGGGAAGTGTTGAGGAAGAGAGAATAGGAAGAGCACAAACCCCGAAGTAGGAGCAGCTCAGGGGAGAGGACAGTGGGGGGCAGGAAATGATGGTCTGTGTAACTGGAGCTTGGTGGGCAAGTGTGGGGGAGAGGCAGGAGATGAGGTCCAGAGAGGGTTGGGGCCCAGACAATGCACATCATGGGGAGGAGTTTGGATTTCATTCTAAGGGCAATGGGAAATCATTGGAGGGCTTTGGGGGAGTGACAAGCAAAATCCAACTGACATTAACAAATGGATTGTAGGGGAAGAAGCAAGCACACTCTTTCTTTCTTTCTTTTGAGCTTTATTTTTAAAATTTTTATTGAACCATAATTGATTATACATATTTTGGGGGTTTCATGTTGACATATGTTGATCAAATCAATATTACTAGTATGTATATCGTTACAAATCATACTTATTCTTTATGCCCCTTGTCCAATCTCTCCCTATCCCCCTCTTCCTCCCCTCTCCCACCACTGATAACCCTAGATTTCTTCTCTCCATCTGAAAGAGTAATGGTTACTCTGTTGATTTGTTGCCTAGATGATCTGTCCAATGCTGAGAGGTGTGTTCAGGTCCCCCAGTATTATCCTAGAGCAGATGCTTCTTCTGTCACTCTGGAATGGGCTTTGTGGAGAGAGACATCCTCTTCTTCTCTTTGGTCTCTGCTGGTGACTCTCCTTGTGTCAATGCACTCCAGTGGCTGATGGACCATCTGCGTGGTGGTTGTGGTGTCCAGCTGCTTTCACAGCAGCCATGGTTATTGTGATGGCTGTGGTGGGCCACCCGCATGGAGGTGATGTTTTTGGCATGCTCCTTGGTGCTGGCAGTGTGCCTGGCTGTGGGAGGGGGGTCCAGTCCCCAGATCCATATCTCAGGTCCCCAGGCGGCAAGCATACTGTTTTAGGAGATTGTTACCCTTGCCTAGGTGAGACATGTCAGTGACTTAGATTCAGGAGGTGGCAGAAGAGATGTATTTTGGAGGCAGAATGGACAGGACATGGGGAGGAGTAGGATGGGCCAGTTGAAAAGAGGGGGTGAGTCAAGGATGACTTCTAGGTTTTGAGCTTTGAACCTTCAGATGGTCGGCAAGGATGTTTCAGCTATAATTTACCAACCCCCAACTATACACTTCTCTTGTCCACCTCACTACTGTGTATCTTCAGCCTTGTGATATAGCAGGTGCTCAATAAACATTCTTGAATGACTATCTGATCACATACATGAATGTTTTAGCACATGGAATGGGTTCAATAAAGGGTTTTTTTTCTTTTCAATTTTTTTATTGAGGTTAAATTCATGTAATATCAGTCAACCATTTTAAAGTGTACAGTTCAGTGGTATTTTACATTCACAATGTTGTGCAACCATTATCTCTATCTAGTTTCAAAATATTTTTATCACTTCCAAAGGAGTCCATGTACCCCTTGAGCAGTCCCTCCCTATTTCCTCCTCTAGCCAGCCCCAGGCAACTACTAATCTGCTTTCTGTCTCTATGGATTTACCTATTGTGGACATTTGATGCAAATATAATCATACAACATGTGACCTTTCTGTGTCTGGCTTCTTAGCATAATATTTTTGAGATTCATCCACATGGTAGCATGTATCAGTATTTTTAATGTCTGAATAATATTGTATTTATGAATATATCACATTTTGTTTATCCATTCATTCCTTGATGGACATTTGTGTTGTTTCCACCGTTTGGCTATTGTAAGTAATGCTGCTATGAACATTGTTGTACAAGACTTGTTTGAATACCTGTTTTCACTCTTCAAGCACCGCAGGACTCTGTCGTTTACAAGCTATGTGATGTGGATCAAATACCTTAAATTCTCTGAGCTGCCTCCTCATGCTCAAAGTGGGGAAAATAAAACTTCTGTCTGCTGAATGAGATCGTTCCTGAAGCTCCAGGCACAGAGTAAGCTCCCCAAATTTAGTGCCTTCCCTCACTCCCTGACCTTTCCTTTCCGCACTCGACTCGCGCAAAGTGGCCGGGAGCCAGTCTACCCCGGCCGGCCCCCAGCTCAGCTTGCTGCAAACTACAACTCCCAGCAAGCTCTTCTTCTCGGCGCCCCTCCCCGCCTGGTGCGCATGCTTTGGCAGACGTGGCATCTGGAACTCGGAGGCGGGGAGCGGCTGGGAAGTGGCTGTGGCGCTTTGCCGCGGCGGAGCTAGCGGGCGCGCGTGCGGGCGCGGGAGCCCTAGTCGAGGCTGCAGCCGGCGGCTGGCAGCTGCGGCGGGGATGGCGCGGGCCGGGCCGGCGTGGCTGCTGCTGCTGGCGATGTGGGTGAGGCTGTAGGACGAGGGTCCCGGCCGGGGCCGGCACGTGCACCCCGCGTGCCGGACCGCGTTCCCTGCTCCCTATGTTCCCCCGGACATGCTGGGAGCTGCCTCCGGGCATTGAGGTGGGGACGCGTGTGCCCTGTAGGCGGGCAGCCGGTGGCCGCGCGGGAGGAAGCGGGGCGCTCCATGTGCCCTCCCCGCCGAGCGCTCCTGGGTGCAGCGGCAGGAGGCAGCCCTGGAGCGCTGGGTGATCCTCTGCAGGGTGCTTGCGCCGCAGGCACAACTTTGCCGGGGTGCCGGTCGGGGACGGCCACCAGATAGGTTTGGACGCCAGCGGGCAGGGGGGTGCGCCCCGCCCCAGACTCCGGGCCCTGCACCTGTGTGAATGTGAGGTGGGATGGGCGTGCTTTCCACCTGCACTGCCGGAAACCTTGGGGCCACCTTGTTCTTGATTTCGACCCCTGGCGGCTGAGAAACTGCGGGTCACCACCTGGGCCTCCGCTCGCAGGCTAGACAGGGAGGGGTCGTCGCTGCCAGCCCTACCGCGGAGTTCTGCACCTCCACCTAACTGAAGCTGGCTGGAACTTCAGCCACTTTCTAGCAGTGGGGTGTATCTGTCTTAGTCTCCTCGTCCATGAAATGGGGAAGGTAAAGACACTCTCCCCTTACAAGGTTGTCACGAGGGTCAGATGAGATATTGGAGGGGGAAGCTTTGTGAACGGCCCAATCATACAAGAGTGGAGGATGGGTGGGGTAGGGTGCTGGCAGGGGTGGGCTCCCGAGAGCAGTCTGCTACACTTGGGGGCCTCCAAGAGCATGTGTGGGCCCGCTGTGCGCAGGACCCGGGGTTTGGCCTTGCTCTGGGTGTGTGATGGGATATTGTGGCTTCCTTTCACATCTATCTCATAACTTATGGTCTCCCTCATTTTAGGACAATCCTGACTCTTTTTCTGAGTTCCAAGGAACTTCCTGTTCCTGACACCCTCACCAACTCAGACTTTCCAGTGTTTTCCTTTTGGGCGTGGCAAGGATAGCTGGGCAGACTTGAAGAGAAAAAGAGTATGGGTTGAGTTACTTCAAATGCTTCCATCTCCCAGGACTCTGCCCTTTTGGGATTCCCGGTGAGGAGCATATTTTGTGGTTGTCTGGAAGTAGGTGAGGAAGGTAGCTCCTGGTTCCCCTAGGTGTGCATTCTCCCTCTGGGAGAGAACCGGGCTGGAGTAGGGCGGTGTCACTTCAGCATCTGGGTCAGACAAGACTGTGCGGGGAATGGGGCCATCTC
Source organism: Cynocephalus volans (assembly GCF_027409185.1). Classification (NCBI taxonomy): domain Eukaryota; kingdom Metazoa; phylum Chordata; class Mammalia; order Dermoptera; family Cynocephalidae; genus Cynocephalus; species Cynocephalus volans. The sequence continues at coordinate 122,567,339 of NC_084460.1, read as the reverse complement.
CTGTGAGACCCCGGTCTGGTCTTCACACTTGGGCTGTTTGAGGAGGTCCTGCTCTCCTCCCTTCTTCCCTCCCTCCCTCCTGTGAAAATGAAGGACTTGGGAATCTGAGTTTCATTCAGCAAACATTTATTTATCAACCACATTGTTTGGTGTTGGGTTGGATTTTGGATGGGGAGCAAAACACACGTTGTGCCTGCCATCTGGTGTAGTCCTGAGTTAGGCAAATGAGTCAGTCCTGTGAGCAAATAATGACAGAGCAGTGAGTGCCAATACTCTATGTGCTGGTAGCCCCCACTGAATGGGAGCCATACATTAATTTAGAGGAAGGGTCAGCCATGGTTTTCCTGAGGCAGTGGATGGAGCAGAGTCTAGAGGAGTGTTTTAGTTAGCCAGGCAGTGGAGGTCTGAAGGTGCCCTGCATTGGGAGGTGGGGAAGAGCAGGTAGGTTTGCTGAGAGCACTAGAACCTGGAGTCCTGGGCAAGCAATTCACATCTTCTTTCCGGAAACCCTAAGTTGGCTTAGCAGGTGCCAGATAGAGGGAGCATGCCAGCAGGGGCAGTGATCAGTGGCAGCTGGACACTTGGTTGGGCTTCTGTGAATTTAAATGCTGTGTTCATCTGATAAGGGCTCCCCAGGTCCCTGGGTGAGGATTGGGTTTCTCTGTTCACTCAATATTTACTGAGAGCTGATGACCAAGGGGTATAAATGGGTCTACAGAGATTTGCATACAGGGATGTACACCCCTCATGTTTTTTAAAAGCAAAAATATGGAAATGCTTAAATGCTTAGTAATAGCGACATGGTTAAATAAGTTATGGCCCTGTCCGTGCCATGGAAAGTAGTGTTTGTCTTTGTCACTTTAGCCTGCTATCGAAAATATGCCATCAACTGGGGGCTTGTAAACAACAGAAATTTATTTCTCATAGTTCTGGAGGATGGAAGTTCTGAGATCAGGGTGCCAGCATATTTGGGTTCTGGTGAGGGCCTTCTTCCAGGTTGCAGACTGCCTACTTATTCTATCTTATGTGGAGGACTAGAGAGCTCTCTTGGGTTCCTTTTTTAAGGGCACCGATTCCATTTGTGAGAGTTCCACCCTCAAGACCTAATCACCTCCCAAAGGCCCCACCTCCTAACACCATCTCATTGGGGGTTGGGATTTCAACATATGCATTTGGGGGGGACACAAACATTCAGTCCATTGCAATGTTTATAAAGAATATTTATGTTTACTAGAAGGTAAAGTTTATTATTCAAATATTTTATGATGTTTATGAAGAGTATCTAAGGATGTGGAAAAATGCTAGAGCATGATAGTTAAGGGAAAAGCCCAGGTGGCCGAAGTTATGTGTATAAAGAATTAGCAGTGCATCAGAATGTTAAAAGCGATTGTTCTGGAAGGTGGAGTTGTAAAGGACTTTTGCTTCTTTCTTTATGCTTTCCTCTGTTTTCCAAGCTTTTCACATGAATATGTATTAGTTATAATTAGAAAAGTTAATAAAGATTTTCAAAAAGGTTTCTTTGGGTGCTCTCAGCCTTCCAGAAGAATGTTGGGTTAGGAAGCATCATACCTGGGACAAGTTCATCCCTAGAGCTTCCAGGCTGGGCGTCTCTGCCCTTGGAGGCTGCGGAGGGGGAGGCTGTGCTATCCCACCCCCCTCCCTGCAGCCGACTGCCTATGTTCCTGCTGTCCAGCTCCGCTCCTCCATGCAGCTGACCCTTCCCGAGGGCCATCCATGCCGATTGTCCTATAGGATCCATCCAGTCTGTAGAATGGAGAAATGTCTGAGCTGGAGAGCACTTCAGACATCCCTTAGCTCAGTGGTTCTCAAATGTTAGGCCAAGGGCTGGAGCTGAGCTGTGACGAAGTTTTCACTGGCCCACAGACAAATTGGAAAAATAACAACAGTGAATGTTTTTTTTTTTCCCATGAATCCAAATATTTTCAGTTAAAAAACTTGTCCATTTTTTTGACATGATGTTCATATTTTGGGGGATGGGATTTACAGTGTCCTTTTGAAAAATGAAGCTGGTGAAAGTATATTGTGATTTTTTTTAAAAAAGTTCTCTTGATAACATTTTTAAAAATACATGACATAATACATACTATATTTTAAAAATATATTTTAAAAAATATTTTGTGGCAATCTGGGAGATTCAGCAGTCTGAGAACTGATCTAACTCTGTGCTCCTGTTTTATAAGAGAATAATGACAGCCAGGCCTGCTGAATTATAAATCAGGGTCTTCCCACTTCTTGGTCATGCCAATCCCCCATCTCCTGTCTGCTTTCCTGCCTCTGCCCCTGATAGTAGCTGGAAGCTCAGACCGTGGGGGACCGTGGGTGAAGATGCGGGAGGCAGATGTTTGCCCTGTTCTCTCCTGCAGAGCTTTTGAGATATACTTATTTAGGTTCTGTACTTCTCTGGGACTATTATATCTTTAATAGGCTTTTGTGGGCTGGCCTGGGGAACTAATTGCCATTTATAATGCTGTTTGGAACCTGGAGTGCACTTTTCCTACAGAAATAAACACATTATGGAGGAAGTCTTGAAACAGACCTGGCGTATAAGGTAGAGAGGTATGGCTGAGTGCTGTGTGAGTGGCAGATGCTGAGTGCTGTGGATTCGGGACAAGGCCAGGCAGTGGAGCACTGAGTGACCAATGAGGCCGCAGCAAAGAGTCGGTGGAAGCTGGTCTTATAAGAAGGGCAGACTCTGAGCTCTCACAGCAGGGATCCTCCTGTCCTGGCTGCTGTGTCCCCCACACCTAGTCCAGGGCCTGGCATGCTGTCAGCTTCAGTCCATGTTTAGCCGAAGGAATGATGTTGCAGGCAGGGAAGGAAACCTTCTAAGACAGAGAGGTGGGAAATGAAGAATGATAGGCCAGGATGGATGGAAGGAGGATTTGAGTCTGGGGATGGGGGGAATAAAACTAGAAAAGTACGTTGTAAAGAAACTTAAATGCCTGGCAAAGCCGGTGGGACTCAGTTTTGTAGGTAATGGAGAGACATGATGAAAGCTGCTCTTTTAATAACAAGATCAGTCAGGCCACATGTAGGGTTGGGTTGGAGGGGGAGAAACTGGATTAATTTGCCCAGAGAAACGCTTTCATTCTCTTGCTTTCCTCTTAGTTTTCAACAAGATAAAGTCAAGTGTGACGTGGTAGAAAGAACATGGGCTTTTAGCCAGCTAGACACTCTGGAGCTGTGTGGCCTTTGCCCTGCCTCAGTTTTCTTGTTTGTAGAGGGTGGTAATGATATCCATCTTGCAGAGTCGAGAGGATGAGAAGTACTACAGGAAGCGCTCCCTGCACAGTGCTTGGCACATGAAAGTGCCCAATCCGTGCGAGCCCCAGCAGCCATCCTAAGTTTTTGAGTAAGAGGTGATGGGGAAGTCAGTTAAGAGGAGTGGTGGGAAGTGAAGGGCCAGAGGGGGCGTGGGAGAGGGAGGCTATGTGACTTGGATGCGGGTGGGATGGGGGGCCCTGTGCTGCTGGGATTCTCTGCACTGGAATTCTTTGGAGCTGGGCTCTTGACTCCCTCCTCACCCCTCTCTGCTGGGCCCCTGTGGAGACCTGCGGGAGTGGTGCAGAGGGGCTAAGGATTTAAGTGAACTGTATTTCTCTCCTTCCTCTTGAGAACAAAGGCTCCAACCACACTATGTCCCTGGAGGGTTTCGCCCCAGCTTTGTGGCTTTGTTCTGTGGGGCTCTTGTGTCTTGCTTGGTGGTGGCGGTGAGTTTTGAGGCTGGCTAAGTGACAATGGGCTAGAAAGGGATGCATTAGGTATAAGGAGAGCTTAAGTTCTTTTATATTACCTAGACTTCGGATGGTTTATTTTGCTCCCCACCCTTTCTCCTTCCTCTTTTTTTTTTTTTTTTTTAATACACCTGGCATCTGAGGCCTCAGTGGAGAGGAAGGAGCAAAAATGCGCACCTGCTGTGGGCTGGTCCTTTCCTTCTGCCCAGCCCCTCTTGCGGCACTTACTGGAGCTTGTGGCTGCCCATTTGATCTGTTGGTGAGAATTGTAAAAATTATGATGCACTTGCAGAGGGCTTTAGAGTTTGCAAAGCACTTCCACATATTTCATGTCAGTGTAGTTTTGAGCCCCACATTAACTTAGTGAGATAAGCTGGTAAGTACTGTTACCTCCAAGAGGGATGGGGGGATGGACAGAGAGGTGGGGAGGATGCAATGTTAGACAGGATTGGGGGGTGTGGCCTGGAAAGTGACTGGGTAGGGAGAGGTTGGGATATGCAGTGACAGTTCTCAGTGGCCTGTGTGAATGTTTAAGCAGCATGTAGAGCCATCTGATGGCATTGGTGCAGGAGGAGGGGCAGCAGCCAACACTCACTGACTCTTCTTCCCCAGTAGCTCCCATTTACTGTCCCCGCTGACCAACAGGGCCTCTTTCCACACACCAGTTTGTGACTACTTCTTAGTAATTAGCTTTGCCATTAGGCAGTGGGGGTTTGAAGATGCTCATTTGGAGTGTGGGGTTAAAATAGTCTTTCTGTGTCTTTTTAATCCTCAAAATCATACTGAGGCCCCAGTTCTATGGGGACTCTGTTCCTGGGTGGTGTGATGGGAGCTTGTGCCTGGCATCAGAGTTTTCAGTGCATGACAGCTTGTTGGGGGCAGGAGTAGAGTATTCATTCCCTCCAAAGAATCCTACAGTTCTTCCAGCCCCTTGGCACAAGCAGATTTCTTGCATTCGTGAGCAGGTCCTTTAATCCTTACTGGAAGATATTAACAAAGATCCAGGTTGAAGGCTGTGGGCCGGGGCTTCAACATAAAGGTGGTCCAGTATCTGAGCCCAGACGTGGGCCTGGCTAGAAAGCTCTCTTGTTGACCAAGTGGGGCAGGGACCTAAGGATCAAGCAGGTTTGTTCTCATCAAGGGGTCTAATCTTGTGGGGTCCTGGGTAGAGTACTGGACACACCCCCTATTTCAAAGGAATATGGACCAGCATCAGCATCCTATATGTGTCACAGGTGTTTGTTCATTCAACAGATTCTTCTTTTTTTCTCAAATGGGTGTTTCCTTGAGAATCTTTGATGAGCCAGGCTCCATGTGAAGGCTTTGGGGATATTATGATAAATAAGACGTACACCATTCCTTCCTCCCATAGCCTAGTGGGAGAGCCACTAATTAATTACTTAATTCAGGTATTAAGTGCCAGAAAAAGAAAGTATCAGGTGGTAAGAGAATGTGTTACAGGGATCCCTAACCTAGATTAGAGTCAAGAAAGGCTTCTCTGAGAACCTATGGACCCTTTTTTAAAATAATGTTTTAAAATGTATAAAACAATACATAGAATTACAAAGGAAAAAGTTATATTGAAATACAGTTATATGGGCTGAGCCCGTGGTGCACTCGGGAGAGTGTGGTGCTGGGAGTGCAGCGACGTTCTGGCCGCGGGTTCGGATCCTATATAGGAATGGCCAGTGCACTCACTGGCTGAGTACCGGTCACGAAAAAGACAAAAAAAAAAAAAAAAGAGAGAGATACAGTTATAAAAATATTATAACTAAGTTTGTGATAAAATTTTTTATATCAATTTATCATATAAGAAGATCTAAGTGCAGATTTGATAACTTCTATAATTTTAAGTAGTGATGAGCATAAAGTGTTTCAGAATATCTGCATCAATTGTAATGTGATAAGAAAATGTGATTTCTGCTGGTAGCAAGGTCACAGACACTGCTACTCTAATTACTACTGTAATCTGTTGCCTACAATCATAAATACATTCATAATAAAGGAAAGGCTAAATTTCAGTTGGAGGTTAGTGAAAATAAAGATATAATTTCTCTCCACCCAAATTTGTAGACCCCAGTGTAAAGAAAAGTTACCCAAAACTTGGAAATAAAAGATGATGTTGTGGTCTTTTAATGTCTTACCAGAGCATTGCCTGAGAAGCCTACTTAAGGCCGTCTGATGCTTCAGGGGATGCAACTTTGTTTATTATTCTTTAGCCCCTGGACTTTGTAACGGTAGAACACAAGTGATTTCTGTTTGGTAGAGAAGAGAAACCGAAAGGTAATTGTCCTGAAGCACATTAACAGGTTTGGTATCTAATTTAGCAATCTTATATCAGAATTCTTTTTTTTTTTTTTTTTTTGACCATATGTATATTGTTTCTTGTATCCTCTTCTTTAAAAGCTTTTTTTTTTTCTTATATCCTCCTTTAACCTAGCTTTATCAGTTTAGTGGGTCCCTTATTAAAGAGTTAAATAAAACTTTGAATATGTTCAATATCTATTTGTATGAGAGTTAGGATTTTAACATTTGAGAATGGTGCTTGTTCACAGTTTGAGAGCTGCTGAGTGAGCAGGATGTGAGGGTGTATTGCTCAGAAGAGAAGTCAGGGCTGGAGATGTTAATTCGGGGTGCTTATCAGGAGAGTGGGAGAGATTGCCTGGGGGAGAGTGTAGGTGGACTGACTGAGAGCCAGGAACTACAACAGTTAAAGGCTGGAGGATAGAAGGGTTTACGAAGAAGACAGTAGAGATGGCTAGAGAGGTGGAAGGGAAACCAAGTGCTATGGGTTGAAGGTCCCCCAAAAGTTCATGGGTTGGAAACTTGGTTCCCATTGTCACAGTGTTAAGAGGGTGGGAGTATTAGTCCATTTCTGTTGCTTATAACGGAATACCTGAAACTGTATAATAAAGAAATACTGTGTATATCTTATAGTTCTGGAGGCTGGGAAGTCCAAAGTCCAGGGAACACATCTGGTGAAGGCCTTCTTGTTGGTGGCGACTCTCCACAGCAACACGGGGTGGCCCATGGTGAGAATGGGCTGAGGAAGAGTGCTCAGCTTCTCACTCGCTCTCCTTGTAAAGCCATCATAACCATACCCGTGACCACCCATTAAACCACCAATGGACGAATCTGTTCATGAGGGTACAGCCCTTACAGTCTAATCACTTAAGGCCTCATCTTTCAGTTACCGTAATTGGATTTCCCACCCTCTTAATACTGTCACAATGGGAGTCAGGCTTTAATAGATGAACTTTTGGTAGACACATTTAACCCATAACAGTGAGAAATCCTATTATGGTATTTGAAAGGTGGGTCCTTTAAGAGGTGATTGGACCATGAGGACTGTGCCCTTGTGAATGGATTAATCCATTCATGGTAATGGGTTAATGGTTTAATGGGTTATCAGGGAATGGTTCTGATGTCTTTATAAAGAGAGCAAGTGGGCACGTTAATTCTCCTGCTCATGCCATTCTCGCCATGTGATAGACTGTGTTACCATGGGACCCTATAGAGAGTTCCCACCAAGAACAAGGCCCTCACCAGATGTGTCCCCTGGACTGTGGACTTCCCAGCCTTCAAAACTGTAAGAAATAAATTTAATTTTCTGTTTAAATTTCCCAGTGTCAAGTATTCTGTTATAAACAACAGAAACAGACTAATGTACCAAGACTGTCCCATCTGGTTCAAGAGGTCGAGCAGAATGAGAACTGGAAGTGCCTGTAGGGTTTATCCACGGGAAGTCATTGTTGACCTTTTCCGGTGCTGGTGGGGGCAGATGTGAGAGAGATGAGGAAAAGATGGTGGGGGAGGATGGAAAATTCTGGCTGTGAAGGAGGAAGAATGATGCAGGGTCTAGAGAGAGGGTTTTTAAAAGGTGAGTCAGTGATGGAGTTTCTCCATCCTGGCTGTGGATCAAAACCACTTTAAGGAAGTGTGTATAAAAATGTATTTTCTTCAAGGACAAAGCCCAGGAACCTGTATTTCCAAAAAGCCTGTACTTAGAGCTGTTATACATCTACAAACTCAGGCAAATGTGAAAGTTAACAGCATTAACTTTATGTGGCGAATGTGTTTTGCCAGTCAAGGTTGCTGCTCTCAATTGAGCAGTGTGGCACACGTTATGTTCACACATGGACTGTGATGACGATGGCTGCTGTGGCATCCCATGGCCTGAGCATGTGCCATTTTTGCTGTTCTTTTGAAGCGATTTGGGGAATTGGGGACACACAGGCAGCAGAGGAAAGATTGATCAGGTTGTCACTGCAGCTTTTTTCAGTGGGTGACTCTCAATAGCTAGATTGGAAGGGGTTTTGTTCTTGGTGGAGCTGTAGGGAGTGGGAGAGGGCTCCCAGGGGAACTGTTCATGTTGATGGGGAAGAGCATAGCATCAAATCTGTGCTCACAGGCCTCAGTCTGGGTCCTGGCTCAGCCGTTTTAGGCTTGACCCAGGGAGAGTCCCTTCTCTGAGCCTCAATTTTCACATCTCTAAAGTGGGGGCAGTACCACCTCCCACACAGATTGTTTATCACAGTTTTTCCAAACATTTTTACTGCAACTCCTGTGAGAACAGTTGTACACTTTATAATGTAACCCAGTACATAGATACATAAATATAACAGATATGAGCATGTTTCATTGAATGCTTAGTCTTGCTACCTATGATATGCCTGTTTTCTATTTAATGTCATTTAAAAAAATGCTGGTGTAACCCACTGAGTTGATTTTGTGACTCAGCTCTTGGATTGAGACCTGAAGGGTGGAAAATGCTGGTTTAGAATCTAAACTTTAGAAGGTTGAATGAGATAATAATGTGTGTAAAAGCATGGATGTATACCATGGTTCATGAACACTTAAGTTGTTATTTTCATATCAATTAATGGAGTTTTGAGGCGGAGTTGGATTTCCGGAGCAGGAATTCACCTGCTCTCCCTCCCTCCCCTGCTGCCTGATTCAATGTTCCCTCTACCAGTTCTTCCTTGTTAATAGGCCTGGCACACCAGGCTGGCAGGAACCCAAAGCCCTCTTGGCTCTAGAAGAGGTTTTCCAAAACATTAAAAGCTTTAGAGACTTAAGTCCTGGTTAAATGCAGTGCAGTTCCAATTTCAGCATAAGAAAACCTGTTTTTATAAGCTCTCAGGTCAGTTGTCCTGCCCCTGAATTGTCCCTTGTTGACAGTCGCATTTGTATGGTGGGGAATACAGGGGGGAAACTGTACTGTGTAGCCCTGAATATAAGGTGTGGTTTTTTTTAAAGGCAGCAAAGTATAAGAAATGCAGCTGGCCTTTTATTTATAGGAGCAAGCAGCATGATGTGCGTGGCTCTAGGAATCCATCTTCTCTATGCTCCATCTTGGGCACTGGAGTCTGGCAGACTTGGAACTGAATCACAGCTCTCCTACTTACTTGCTGTGTGACCTTGAGCAAGTTTCTTAACTCCTCTAAGTTACAATTTCTTTATCTATAAAATGGGTATAATAAAAGTACTTACTTCATTCATACACTTGCCAAGATAATTAAATTAGATAACCACATGAACTGCTTAGCTCGCTGCTGGTCACACAATAAGCACTTTGTATTTTCAGCGATTATCGTCAATGTGGGCTAATCCCTAGGCCCTGGATTTTAGAATTAAAGCATCCTCTCTTGGTCATTGCCAAGTGCGTTCCCATTTCTCTCTCTCTCTTAATAAACACATTTAGCTCCCTCAGCTGTAGCCAACCATAGGTTCCATATCCCAGAGCCAGACCATCTCTTCGCGTGCTCTCTCTCGCTCTCTCTCTCTCTCTCTCTCTCTCTCACACATGTGGTATCACCACTGAGGGACTCATTTATTTCGAAAGCTGCTGGGTATACATTTGAACATTGGGAAGCATCAGTGGTGAGATCCCCAAACTTGATTTGAGGTTAGGCCTTCACTCTTTGTGAAGAATAGTGTTTAGCCTTGTTGACAGATGCTTAAAATTTGTCCTTTTAAGAGTCATAAATTACCCATATTTAAAAATTAATGTTCTTTTGTATATCTCTTTCTCATCAAAGCCATTCTACGAGAATATGCTTGGTATGTGTTGCATGCAAAGTACTTTGCAGATTCCATATTATAGTTCCTGTTAAAAACAAAACAAAACAAAACTACATAATGTCCCATGAGGGGACAGTCCAGCTAGAAGTGAGGAAGGGCAGATGAGCACTATGCTTGCATGGGCAAGTGCCGGTGAGTACTTGCTGGGTGGCGAGAGTATCAGAAGGCCTGTGGAAGATGTGGGGCAGGACTTGGTTGTGTTCTGGGCCTCTCTTTTTTTCCCCTTCTTTCTTGAGGCAAGTTTTTTTCTAACTCTTATTTGGAAATAATGTCAGACTTATAGAAGAGTTGCAAGAAGAATACAAAGGATTCCCATAGGCCCTTTATCCAGATCACACAAATATTCATATTTTTATCACATTTGTTTGGTCACACTCTTCCTCTACATATATAAAGTTTATATGTGATGCTCCTTTGCCCCCTGAATACTTCAGTATTTCCTAAAATACAAGGACATTCTCTTACATCACCACAGTATAATGATCAAAATCAGAAAGGTCGTATTTGGGCCGAGCCCGTGGCGCACTCGGTAGCGTGCTGCGCTAGCAGCGCGGCGACGCTCCCGCCGCGGGTTCGGATCCTATATAGGAATGGCCGGTGCACTCACTGGCTGAGTGCCGGTCACGAAAAAAGACAAAAAAAAAAAAAAAAAAAAAAAAAGAAAGGTCATATTTGGTTCAGGACCCAATCCAGAATCATTCACTGTATTTAATTGTCCTTCTTTTCTTTAGTCTCCTCTAATCTGGAACAGTTCCTCAGTCTTTGTCTTTTGTGACCTTGACATTTTTGAAGAATTTCCCTCAACTTGGTTTTTGATGATGTTTCCATTTAGTACATTATATCAGGAAGCACATAATGTCAATTTGAGCCACTACTGCTAGTGTTAATGTTGGTCCTTTAGTTAAGGGGGTTTCTGCCGTGTTTCTCCACTGTAAAGTTATATTTTCTGGTGGGGAGATACTTTGAGACTTTTAATTATTTGCATACTGGTAGCCAAATGGGGGTAATGTTTTTCTTTAAATATTTAAATTGGGCATGTCTATTATGGTGAGTTAGAAAAATAGAGAACGGAGAAGATTAAAACTATCCAAGGACAAAAATCCTGACTGGTGCATTTTTTTTTTCTTCCAGTCTTTTTCTGAGCATAATTTTGTTTACTTATAGTTGTGGTCATATATATTTTGAATTCTTTTTTTAAAAACTTAACATTAAAACATAAATATTTTTGCATTGCATGGTCTCTAAAAGCATCATTTAAATGGCTCTATTATTCTATTGAGTTTTACTCTAATTTGTATAACCGTTCCCCTACTGTTGGACATTTAGGTTGTTTATGGGCTTTGACTCTTATGAGTAGGGCTGTGTGAGTCATATTGTGTCAGAACTTCTGCTAATTTCCGCAGGAAAGATTCCCAGAAGTGGAATTACCAAGTCAAAAGAGCATAAATACTTTCAAGATACTTGATAAATTATGCCAAATAGCTTTCCAAAAGAATTGTACTAGTTTAGGTTTTGGCCAGCAGTGTATGACAGATGGGCTCCATATTTTAAGAGATTCACTAATGGCGTTTTCTCAACTTTTTTTTTTTTTTAAACTGTGGGGCTCATCAGTGAAGATTTGTATGGAGATTAATTTCCTGTATTTTGAATTATGAAAGCATAGGTATTTATTTCCAGAAATAAATTGTAGTATAATATAACACATTACTCTTTCCAAGCTGTAACACTCTGCTTCCAGCATTGGGATGAGCTCTGCGAATCACTGAGATGGTTGTGTCTAGGGAAGATGATTGAGGACAGTAAGGGATTTGAGGTCTCTTGTGAGGAACCAGGGTGTTTCACCTAGAGAATCTTAAGAGGGAGTGTGTTTGTCTTCTTCAGAGTGTGATGATACTGACAGATGGGCGTGGGAGGGGGAGGAACTTTCTAATAACTTTCTAATAACTGGCGCTATCCATGATGAGATGGGTGGGGCGAAGGACATGAACTTCTAGATACTGACACTGAGTTCCCACAACCTCAGGGTCTAGCTGAGCTGAGCAGTTCCAGGAGATTTTGAATCCTCGGTTCTGGAGGGCTACCTGGAGGCTGGAGATGGCATGTGAGGAATGTTGAGAGGATTCCTGTTTAGAGGAAACCAACTAGCCCAACTCAAACCTGTGAACAGCAAGAGATGTCCTGATCTCTTGGTCTCCTGCATTGATCCCCTTACTAGAAGTGGGCTAAGGTAGGGAAACTGGAGTGGTCCCAGCAAACTCTCCTTTCACTTGTGGTAGGTGATCAAGATACCTAATAAGAATAGGCACAGTGAAAGCTTGGGTAATTAGGTAGAACACAGCGTAAATCAATCCCTTGACAGTCTCTGTCTTCTTCCTTATAAACAATTTATGTAAAGTATAATGCAAGGTTTGGTGCCTTAGGTATTTTGAAATATTCCAACTGGAACAGATGTTGGTATTTATTTCTAGTTAAGCTTTTGTTCCAGCAGGTACTTAAGATCTATTTGTTTTTTTTTTTTTTTTTGTCGTTTTTTCGTGACCGGCACTCAACCGGCACTCAGCCAGTGAGTGCACCGGTCAGTCCTATATAGGATCCGAACCCGCGGCGGGAGCGTCGCCGCGCTGCCAGCGCAGCACTCTACCAAGTGCGCCACGGGCTCGGCCCTTTAAGATCTATTTGTATGTGTGCCAGAAGGCCCAGAATGATAGTACTTTAAAAAGGTCATTTATTTCACTCATGTAGGAGCCAGGAAAGGGATATTCCAGGGTCAGTATACCCCTCTGTGGTGTTAGGGACCCAGGTACCTTTTATCTTGTTAACTCTAGATGTTTAGCAGGGCCTTTCTCCTCATTGTCTCAAGGTGGCTGCTTGAGTTCCAGTCATCTTGTCCAAATTCCAATGGACAGGAGGGAGGAGAGGACTAAGAAGACTCATACCAGGTATCTGTGAGGGACAGTTCCTAAAAGTTGCCACATAAACACTTATGCTTATATTACAGGGGCAGGAATTTAGCAATATGGCCACACTGGCTGCAAGAGAGACTGAGAGGTGAGGCTTTTATTGTGGATGGCCACATGCCCAGAAACAGTCAGCAGTTTCTTTACAAGGTGTAAGAAGTACCAATACTTCTCTGGTAGCCGTCACGAGAATAGGCTTACCAAATGTCATAATTGGAGAGGACTTTGGAAATCACTTTCACTCTCTCCATTTTACAGAGGGGAAACCAAGACTTAGACAAGGAGAGGTGACTCATCCAAGGTCACACAGCCAGTAACTATCAAACTTAGCAGGAAACTTGGGTTTCTGACTCCAAGTACAATGCTCTTTCCACCAAACCTCAAACGCTAAATTCTCAGCCAGCTGAAGTGCTCTGACCTTGGGTTCAGGCCCTCATCTGTTTTTATCCTTTTCTCTGAGTCTCTTTACCACTAGCTTCTTAAGAGTCTAGACTTTTAAATTCTGACATTTCACAACTATTTTGAGCAAAATGTGAATTAAACTAAATTAAACCAGTTTCTTCACAGCTGCCAACATAAGAAGGGTATCTTTTCTCAGGTGACAGAGTAAAAAAGGTCAAGTCCTTCTTCCACCCTTTTTCCTAAATGTTAAATTCTGTCCCCAAATCTTCCTCCTTTAGCTAGCTGCTTTTACATAATTGAATATCTCTGTCTGCACGATCTGCATTGAATAGTAAATCTTTAATGACATACAGCTTTGCGAATTATACAGAATGTGAGGGTGCTGGTACATGCCCCAGAGATGGGAGCATTTTTAAGCTGAGAGAGCAGTGTGGCAAGGACCAGCTCCTGATTGTTTTTCAGCATTGTGCAGCTCTTAATCTCTTCAGTCTGGTGGTATGGTGGGTGGGTATCAGCCCCAGGAGGTGAGATTTTAGTGAGAGAGAGGAGTTTGCATGTGCTGTGCTTGCAGGTGGGGAGTGGGACGTGCGAGGTGGGCAGCAGCACACACTCCTGTGCAGTCTCTGACTGGGAACACATCTGGGTTCACTGCCATGTTTACGATCTTCATGCTCTTGGCCTTGAGAACGCTGGCATACCCCAGGACTCTTCGGGCTTGCAGAAAGCAGAAGGTTAGTGAAAATCCCTGCTGGGGCCCTCCTTGCTGTAGGGTTCTGGTAGACGTAGACTTCTCCTGGTTGCTTCGACAGGCCCTGCCTAGGAAGGAGATGCTCCTCTGCTGCTTGGGTTGTCCCATCTGTGACAGCAGTCAAGGGAGCATGTGGGGTTGAGAGAAGCAAATGTCCTCTGGCCAGGAGTTCTAGTCCTGGCTCTGCTACTTACATACTGTGCGACCTTGGTAAGTCAGTGAACCTCTCTGAGCCTCAGTTTCCTCATCTGTAGGATGAGGTGATTACCTGCACTAGGGTATTGTGAGGGGTAAATGAGTTAATGGGTAGGAAACCTGGCAAGCACACTGTAAATGTGCTGCGTGACCTCTTGGTCTGGGTCGCTGTGCAGCTGGGTGAGGGTTCCAGGTTTTCTGGTGCTGAAAGTGTGTACGTGTATACTCCTTCCTGCTTGGACCAGCCGTCCTGCCTGATTGCAGGCAGGGCCCTGGAGAGGAAGAGGTGGTCCCCGTTTTGCTGTTTTCCTCACTCCCTTTGTGAGTTGTCTCACTAATAGTGCTAATAAAGATAATTACAATTATTACATACTTCTGTATGCCAAGCATTATGTTAGATTCTTTATGTCCTTTTTTCCCCCCTCATTTAATCCAGAGCCAACTCCGCAAGGTAGGCTTTGGTATTATCCTCTCCACCTTCTGGGTGGGGAGGTGACACTCAGAGGTCTACTAACAGACCTAAGGTCATCTTGCTGTAAAGGGTGGCACCTGGATTAGCCTCGAGTCTGTCTGACTCCAAAGCCTCTTTCCGTGGTGTCTGGAAGACTGCAAAGGGAGGACAAGGGAGTGGGTTTCTAAGCTGAAGGTCGTTTGTCAGCAGGCCGTGATACAGGCAGATACCTGTTACAAGAGCACTGCGGGGGGAGGGGGGATCTGGAAGATGAAAGATCTTAGCTATGGTGGAGGATGGAGTGTCTATGCCAGGCACCTGGGGTGCTGCTGGGCTCTGAAGAGAAACTTGTACTCTGATGGGGGGGGAGGGGTTGGGGGCAGCAGTGTGCTTGTGCTGTGACAGGGGTTGGGGGTTCAGGGGACTAGTGCTCTGACAGGGTGGGGGTGCTGGTTTTCTGAGACAGCAGGACCTGTTTCTGGGGACCTCTATTCCCCAGCAGCAAAAAAGGGCGGAGCTGTCCTTCCCAGCAGCATTCTGTCCTGTACCAGGGAAATGTTTTATGGGTCTTGGCCCAGCCCTGATGTAAGTATTGTTAAAACTGAAGGTTGGTGAGCAGAAAGAAAGCAATTATTGGAGAAGGTCAGAAGGGTTTGCATCATGAACAAAGGGGATCTTTTTTCTTTGCTGTACCTCTAGAGTGATGACTTGGAATGTATAGAGCCTGCCAAGCCCAAGAACAATATTGTGGCTGGCTTGGCACTGTGGCTGGCTTTGGAAGCACTTCTCAAATACTGCCCTTTCTCCCCTGAGGGCTTGATAAGGGAGCAGCTAGTTTGTGCATCATTAATGTTGTTATTGTTGCTGTAGTTATCATTGTTATCAAGATCTGTGGGTTGTGACTTACGAAGTCTGCAGGAGGACTCTTGGCCACGTGATCCAGGGCCCACTGGAGCTGCATCTTAAGGGAAGGAAGGAGCGTGCACATTGGAAAGGTTAAAACAGACTGAAGTGGAGGAGAAGGGAGAATGTTAAGTTGCTGGAGGAAAGTCCCCTTGGGCATTGCAGGGGCTAGGGGCGTAGGAAAGGGCCTCCCTCCCGGCTGCCTCTGCGGTTGCTCGCTAGGGTGAGGGTCTGTCTGAGGCCAGACATAGAGGACCTTTCCTCCCCACTCCTCTAAAGATGCTAAGCCCAGTATCTTTGCTCTTTGGACCCCATCTCCCTGGATTTTCCCTGGATCTGGCTATCCCAATTATTTTTAGTCTCTCTCTCTCTCAGATCTTCAAATGCCCATAAATGCCTGCATGGTTCCCCTGTCTTCAGTGGAGACACCCATCCTTGTCCTGACCATGTGGCACCTCATTCCCATTGTCACCCAGCTCCTGTGCTGGACGTGCTTTCTTGCCTTCCAACTGCACCCCCTGCCCCCTGGAAGTTCTTTCAACTGTCCCTAGGGACTTTATCACAGCTTTGGGCCCCTCCCCAATCCCTCACTGCCCTGCCGGCCTTTGGGTCACCACTTGTAAGCATCTGCTCCCTGGTCTGTGTTACACAGCCTCCCACCTCCCTCCTAGTGGGAGCTATTCTGTCTTCTCTGTCTGAGCCTGGCTGCGGAGACTTTGTGTACCCCACGGCTCACCCTCCAGCCTAGAGGATGCCAGTCTTTGGATGCCTTCCTATCTGCCCATCCAAGCCCTGAGCCCAGCATCCTCTTCCCTGGCTGCTGCTTCTCCATTCTTCCACCTGTGGCTGTCATTCCAGTCTCAGCCCAGAATCCCTGGAGTCCTGTTAGACTTCTTTCTCATCCTTCCTGGCTCACCTATGAACACTGCATTTTGTTCTTCCTTGCAGGCTTTTGGATGGCCCGTTTCTCTGTACTTGGGTGGCCGCCCAGCTGGTCCCTCCACCTCTAGCCTCTCTGGCTGCTGCCCAGTCTGAGGTCACAGCCAGACGAGTCTCTAAAATACCACATTCATCCTTTCACTCCCCTGCTGAGCAGTCAAAGATGCTTCCCACTTGCATTCGGCCAGGTTCTTGAGCCAGGCTTTCGTGACGCCTGACCTGGCCCCACCTGCCTTCTCCCACCATGCTCTAGCCCAGACCCTCACTGCACTGTGGTCTCTCTGGTTTCTGTGGTCCCTTTCAGGCCTCCGAGAACTGCTTGCACTCACCTGGTAACGTGCTCCTAGCAGGTGACCTCTGCAAAGGTCAGGAGGGTGATCTGCCATTTATTTTGTTGGACAAATATTTCCTGAGGGCTTTTAATGGGCCCTGCCCTCCAGAGCTCTTAACCTTGGGGGTGGGGAGGGGACAGATCCTCCAAAAAAATTTTGAAACCAGGTGGGCTGTGGGAAGTGCCCAGGTTAACCCCAGCTTCATACCCAGTGATGGTTTTTAAGCAGTCAATTTGCTCATTGTGTTTCTGGCTGAATTTAAGTTCTCTTCTGTGTGACGGGAAATGCTGGGTCGGGGGCTGGTTTGTTTAATCTCAGGTGGCCCTTGGTTAGATGACCTGAGGGATTGACTGGGTTTTATAGGAAGGAAGCTGAGGGCATGCCATGAGACGCAGGCTCTTGTGGTTTCTCTTGTCGACACTTCGCTGTCTCTGTGGCTTGGCTGCTGCCACGCCGTCCGGGCAGGTGAGTGCCAGGCTCACCTGCCCTCCCTGTCTTCCCTTTTCCTTCTCCCCAGTTCTAGAGTGTAGGCTCAGGAGAGGCTGGTCAGAGCCCTGAGGCACTGGACAAGGGCAGTTGATTTTCTTGACTGGTCAGATTAACTGAGGATTAAAAACAGAGCAGCGACTTAATGTGTTTTTCCAACAGAATCTTTTTTTGTTTCTTTTAATCATGTGTATTGAGCTGTGGACTTTTTAGTCTGAAGTCCATTAGATCCCTGGGACCAGTAGGATAACATGTGATAATAAAGTTGAATGAACTTTTCGGTGTGCTTTTCAGGTGGGCTGCATAAGGGCAGTGGGTCCTCAGGTACTGTACACAGCTCTGGCAGGGTGGAATGAAGGAGAGATAATTCCTCGACTCCTCCTCCTAGATGGTTTTGCTCTGGGGAGAAGGAATCTCTGAATTCCAATGACAGATAATTTTGATATTTTAATTTTTTTTTTTTTTTTTTTGGTGGCTGACCTACATGGGGATTTGAACTCTTGAGCTTGGTGTTACAAAGCTGTGCTCTAACCAACTGAGCTAACCGGCCAGCCCCCTCCATTGGCAGATTATATTTAGAAACACTAGAATATGGTATGCTTCTGTCTTCCACTCTGCTGAGATGGAAATTTGTATTATATATATGGTAACTGATGCTATCAGAGTGCTTTATGATTTACAAAGCATGTTCAATAAGTTATTCCATTTCATCCTCACAGTGATCCCATGAGGGAGGTATTGTTATCTCCATGCCAGACGTGAGTCACTAAGCCTCTGCAAGGTGGCGTGACATTGCCTAAGCATCTTAGCTATTGAGTGGTAGAGCTCAGACTCAGCTCAAGACTTGTGGCCACAAAGAGGCAGTGGACTAAGGCGGCCTATGGTCAAATCAGAGAGACAGGGATTCAGATCCTGGCTCTACTTATTAGCTGTGTCCCTTTGGTCAGATTCTTTCTTTTTTAATATTTTTGACAGAATACGATTGAGCATATCAAATAATCTACAATTGCCCCTTTCTGTTGTCCACAACCCTCCATGACCCTCTATCCTTGCTCTGTTCTGGGCTGGTTGCTCAGACTGCTGAGCAGTTGCTGTCCTGGGACTTTTCTTCACCTTCAACATGGTAATTCTCCTTGCCTTTTTCTTCTGTTTGATCCTTTGGTCCCTAGGTTCCATGTCTCCCTCATTTTTCGTTTATTTTTTGTTTTGGTACAGCATGGGTTCTAGTAGCTTCCTGAGAAAGTGTGCATTGGTCGTAAATTTTGCACATTTGGTATCTTTAGTCTGTTTGAGTAAATCTTTATTCACAATTGATGGATAGTTTGGCTGGTTATAGAATTCCAGTTGGAAGTCATGTCCCTTCATTGTCTTCTGGTGTGCTGATGAGCAGTCTTAGGGCAATTCTGAATCCTGATCTTCTGCGTTTGTTTGTTTGTTTTCTCTCTGAAACTTTTAGGATCGCCTCTTTGTTAGCAGTGTCCTAAAAGTTTTCAATTCTACTTCCAATCCTAATTATTTCTGTGATACTTTTACTTTCTGAGAGTTTTTCCTGATTGACTATTACTTTTTCATAATGTTCTGTTTTCTTATGGATGCACCATTTTATTTTTCTTAGAATAATAATTATAATTTTGTTGTTTTCTTCTATTCTTTTTATCTTCATTTTCTTGTAAGTTCCATCTTTGCATTGGTGTATTTTGTTCTCTGTCTTTTTTGGTGAACAATAGATATGTGGTGAACCTTAGTTATGTCTGAATTGAAGAGCAAGGCACTAGCATGTGGATTAGCAGCTCTGTGAATATGAAGAGGGAGTAGAGGGCACTTATTTACTGGGAGAGCCTCACAGTGGAGATTGGAGCAGGAACTCAGCTGTCTTATTGGAGGAGCTCCAAATCACTGTCTTTAGGTTGTTTTTCTTGTGCTCCTTAGTTTCCCCAGAGAAAAATGTTCTAGTCTTTTGCCTAGGGAATGAAACTGGCATGCAGCATTCTGGAAAAGAGAAGGGAGATGCTGGGGGTGGGAGCTTGGAGGGATGGGTGATCTCGAGGTTCAGTTTGTAGGCTTTCACTTAATTCCCTTGTTTTTTCTAAGGGCCACCCTCCCACCCTCTGCCTGGTGGCTCCCAGTGGAGCTTTTCTTATTCAGTCTCTCCATATAGTAACTCCCTTGTTTTCTGCCAGGTGGGCAAGGGGCAGTTGCCCAGCTGCATGGGCTGGGCAAGGAGATCTTTGTGACTGCTCTTTATTCAGAGTTTTAACAACCCCATCCCCACCCCCTGACACACTGCTTTCAGCCCACCCTTCATCGTTCCTGCAGAGGTGCCTGGTACCACTAGTTCCCAAAGTTTTCCAGGGTTCTTCTCTGGGGAAAAATTGGCTTGTTTCTGGTTGGTTGGCCTCCTGAGATCACTTGGCTGAGTGAGAAAAGCTGAAAACCTCTCACCCATCCATCCCCATCCTTTTTTTTTTTTTTTTTTTTTAAAGATGACCGGTAAGGGGATCTCAACCCTTGCCTTGGTGTTGTCAGTACCACGCTCAGCCAGTGAGCGAACCGGCCATCCCTATATAGGATCCGAACCCGTGGCCTTGGTGTTATCAGCACCACACTGTCCCGAGTGAGCCACAGGCTGGCCCCATCTATTCCCATCCTAAACATTAAGCGGTGATCTTATTTCTCTGTGGGTTTTATGTTTAGGTGCTTCTAGGTGGGATGCTCCAGTGCCTGGCATTTGGGATAATGTATGGAGTACAGACATTGGCCCCCTGGGGAGCTCTAGATAGATGGTAACAATGCAGCGTGTACAGTCATGTGCCACATAACGACTTTTTGGTTCATGACAGACCACATATACCATGGTGGTCCCATAAGATTATAATGAGGGTACCATATAGCCTTGGTGTGTAGTAGGCTGTACCATCTAGGTTTGTGTAAGTTCACTCTTTGATGTTCACACAATGGTGAAGTCGCCTAAGGATGCATTTCTCAGAATGTGTCCCCGCTGTTAAGTGATGCATGACCGTGTACGTATGTAATCCATACAGCCTTATAAATATGCCTGGAGAGGAAGGGTGAGTTGAGCACTGGGAGTGGGCCGGGAGGTAAGGAGGTAGGTGAGGTGCTGTGAGAAAGGTTGGTTGCCCTCATCCTCCAAAGTACAATGTGCTCTAGGCAGCACATCTGTGGGCACTTTCCTCAGGCCTGGCCAGAAGCTGGGACTCATGGTCCTTGGCTCCTTGATCCCCAGGTGGTCCTGCTGGCTTGGCTGTCCTCCGCAAAGTTCTACTCACTCATCGAGAAAATCTCTGAACCCAAGGACTTGAAAAAACTTCTCAGGACCCGGAATAATGTGCTAGTGCTTTACTCCAAATCTGGTGAGTGCCCCCTCCTGGCTTTGGGACCATCTATCGGGATAGGATGGGAAGGGGCGGGAAGGAGCAGAGGTGGGAGGCAGGAGACCTTAGGACTAAAAGCACCCATCCAGCAGGGCTCGAGGGACATAGGGTTTGTCAGCTTTCCTCAGAAGAGGGAGGCAGAGGCATGTAGGGCATTAGTTCTGCCACTTTGGGATTCCAGAGGGGCAGTTCAGTTCCTTTTTATGAGTATTTCTTAGGAAAAGCCCTTTGGAGCCCCTCATTTCCTTGGGAGGGAGAGGACGTATGTGGAGGAGGATAGAGGACCACAATGGTGGGCACTGGGATGGACGCTGGCTTCCTGCACAGGCACAGGGCCGAGCACTGCCAGGGCTTGCTGTGCCAGAGCTGTTGATTAACTGACGGCCGCCTGTCATCAGCTGAATTGGTCTCAGGCGTGGGGGCACTCACCCAGGCTGGCAGCCCTGGCCCTGCCTGGCCCCCATCTGTTCCGCTCTGGGGTCAGATGCAAGACTGGATTTGGAGTGGGCTCTGAGCTTGGGACAGGGCGGCTTCAGTGGGGGTAGGAGCAGCGGCCTGCCTCTCTTCAGACCTTTAGGCTGGCGAGGGCAGAGCGGATGGAGAGAGGTTTGCCTCGCTCTTGGCAGCAACTCTGGGAAGGGTGAACGGCTGACTCTGTTGATGGTGTTCCAGCAGAGCTAAGTGTTTTTCACTGCTCCCAAGGATGCCAAGTTTTCTGCCCCTGGAGAAGCATTAGCCAGTGGCTGGGCCCGTTCCGGACACAGCTCTCCCTGGCAGCTCATCCTCGACACTCATTGGCACTCAGGGCTGATGGATGTTTTGGACGTGTGTCTCTCCTGAAGCCCGCATCCTCTAAGCATCCCTGGCACATGGCTGTTTTTGTGGCCACTTGCTGCTCCTTCCCCTTCCGAGGGTCTGGCACACGCTTCCTGAGCTTGTTGTTGGGAGTCCAGCATGTGACTGGCATTTCTCTGTTGTCAGGAATAGTGGGGAAACTGAGGCAGAGGGAAGCAGTTGTTCCTCTTCAGTCCTGGGGTGCAGGGCCCTGAAGAAATTAGGCTCATTCCCTGGGCTACTCTTGGAGTTGAGGTGATTGTCAGTGAAGGAACACACCCAGATTCATCTCTGGGGGAAATCCGTCATATAAGCTCATCATCTTAAAAGGTCTCTGCAAGCTACTTTTATGATTCAGTCTCATGTGCTCCTTTGCAATGAGGGAGGCAGTGTAGGTTGTCAGGTGACATCCAATTTGCAAATGAGGAAATTGAAGCTAATAGAGAATAACTGACTCGTTTGAGCTCTACCAGCTAGCAGGCGGTAGAGCTGGTCCCCTATGCTGCTTCTGCCTCTCATTTCGTCTGATGGAGGATAGGAAGAAATGTATTAATTCTGCAGTGACAGAAGGGCTTTGAGACAGGAGATCATTATGGTAAGTTAGCAGTGGGAAGGTGGGTCTGTCGATAGCAGGGAGTGGGGCAGATGGCAGGGTCTGAGCTCTCTGTCTCTTGTCCCCTTGCCCAACTGCTGTCTCGGTTCTTTGACAATAGAGCCCCTGGTGCTTCCCTCTGGCTGAACTCCCTCCTGCTCTGGATTGCTGGGCAGAGGGGCCTGGGCAATTATTTTACCTTCTTGCCTCCTTGCCCATGCCTGCCACACGAGACTTGTGACCTTCAGTGGGGTTTTTGAGCATCGCAGAAGCTGGATTCGTTTCCCTCCCTCCTGTCCTTCCAAGCAGGGCCTCCCTTTCTGTTGCTGAGAGGCAGGGTGGGGGGGGGGTACTTCATACTGCTGGGTTTTATTTCTCCCTCTCCCCCACTTCCCAGAACCCAGTCTGAGTGGTAGAACAATGGCTCTTCCCACCTCAGTGGCTTGCCCTCCTCCTGTCGCCCTGGTGGTGGTTTCCTAGGAGGGCCTCCTCCAAGTGACTCCGTGCATGTCTTTTGAACGATGGTTTTTGTTCGCGTCTGTGAAAGGCTCAGCATGCTTTATATTCACAAACAGCCACCATTATCCACACTAGAAGAGGAGACCTGTGGAGGCACATAATTCAGACATCCTCTCTGCTTGGCTTTGGGATGTATCATATGGTTTTTGGTGGGAGAAGGCAGCAGATCACTCTCCCGCCAGTGTCTGACTGGCAGGCCTTTCTAATGACCTCACAGGTAGCAGTGTTGAAATCCTGGCCCCAGACGCTCTGTCCCCAAGACCCTGTCCTCCCACAGTAGTATCCAGTTGCTTTGCCCTGACCTACAGGGATTGACACCAGCACGAAACTCTTCTTTTTGTGTTTACTTCATCCTGCCCCAAGAATAGCCACATTCCTGCGGCTGACTCCCTGACATGCTACCAGGGCTGGCTCTTCCCTGTGGCTTCTGGGAAAGTGGGCTGTGAAATGTGACTTGGATACACTTGGCACTGTCCATCAGAGACCAGTGTCACGTGGAGCCCTCCATTTCATCACCAGGTGTACCGAGCTCCTGGATGAGTGTGTGATGAAGGGTAAGGGTAGGATCTGGTCCCAGCTCTCGTCAGCTCCCAGGTGGGGCACCAGGACAGGGGAGCGTGGAATTGGCAGGATTGATCCCTACTTCAGTTATTGAATTGTAATTGTTTGTTTGTAGAATTTTCAAAATTCGTCCCAGAAAGGTATGAGTCAGAGATTCTACTGTAGTGTAGGACCTGGCTGAGAGATTCTTGGAAGAGTAAGGAGTAAGATGTGGCTTAAAGGAGGGGTGAGTTGGGAGTCCTGTGTCTAAGAGAAGGGGCCCTGAGGATGGCAGGATCAGGGGTTTCTGAGAAGAGCTCGGACACTGTTCTCACAGCACGGGCCCTGGCATGGTTGAGTACAGGGACAAGTGTTTTACTTTACTTTATTTTATTTTATTTTTAATTTAATTTTTTAACTTTTTTTTAATTTAAATTTTTTTCATTGTACATGTTTATGGGGTACAGTTTGTTGTTTCAATTCATGCATATATAGTATAATGATCTAATTAGAATATTTATCATATCTATCACCTAAACATTTATTATTTCTTTGTGGTTATAACATTCAAGATCCTCTTTTCTGGCTATCTGGAAATACACAATACAATATTATTAGCTATTGTCACCCTAGGACACCAGAACGTATTCTTTCTATCTGACTGTACCTTTGTAACTTTGTACCAGTTTACTAACCTTCCCCCCACCCCTTCCCTCCTTCTGGTAATCACTGTTCTACTCCCTATTTCTCTCCTTTTTTCTCTTTTTAATTTTTTCTTAATTGAACAACAGTAATTGTACATATTTATGGGGTACAATATGATATTTGGGTACATTCACATTGTGTGCAATGATCATATTAGGGTGCTTAGTGTGTCCATCACCTCAAACATTTGTCACTTCTTTGTGTTAGGACAGGGGCAGGTATTTTAATTGGTGCTCAAGGCTTCACTCGCTCTGGGATTGGTCTCCATCCTTCCTCACCCCTGAGGGAAGATGGCAGGGGTGGCCTGGTGCCCTTGGGCAAAGATGTTTATTTATTTATTTATTTTTATTTATTTTTTTATTTTTTTACAGAGGCGGCAGCTGAAAATCATCTCAGGTTATTGTCCACTGTGGCCCAGGCAGTGAAAGGACAAGGCACCATCTGCTGGGTAGACTGTGGGTATGTCCTGGGAACATGGGGCATGGTGGCTGGTGGGCAGGGGGTACTTGGGAACTTGGTAAGTGGGGTAGGGAATTGTTCCTTGATGAATACTCTGGGAGTGGGGATGTAATGGAGAGATCCCCTGGTGATACTTCAAGGTCATCTCTGGGCCAGAGAGGGAAGGTCTGGCTTTCTTTCAGCACCTGCCCCTTTTCTTCCCTTGTTCCCTAGAGCTTTCACTTTCAACTGGGTTTTCATGTGTTGCTTTATTTTGTCTTCCTGGAGAGAGGTGGGGGACAGAGGGGGCTTCCCTGCTTTATAGAGGGGGCCTTGATGCTCAGAGAGGCAGGGTGATTTTCAGGGTCACCGGTGGGTTTGCTTATGGTAGGTCTGCGGCAAGAACCACAAGCTTTACCTCCAGCCCAGGCTGTTGCAAATGTGGTGGAATCTGCTGGCCACCTTGGCTTCTGAGGTGGCTCAGACCTCAAAGGGGTATTTAACCTTTAAGGTAGCTATTCTTTCCCAAGTCACAAGACCTGCTACTACCTTGCAGGTTAAGTGAGCTTCTTTGGGCTCCATTCCAGTCTAATCCTCTTCCTATTCAGTTTGAGTTCTAAATGGCTGTTTTTAAGCAAATTTTGGGGACACAACTGATTTATGAGTTGATGACCTCAAGCGTGTTCTGCCTGTGATTGGAGAGAGTTGAAGGAGATCGATATTTTGACAAAGCACTGAATGAGACCAGGAGAGTAGGTCTAAGTGGTTTGTGCCATAGGGGTGTGTGTGTTGGTGTGTGTGTTGGGGTGTGTGTGTGTGTGTGTGTGTGTGTGTGTGTGTGTGTGTGTGTGTGTGTGTGTGTGTGTGTGTGTGTGTGTGTGTGTGTGTGTGTGTGTGTGTGTGTGTGTGTGTGTGTGTGTGTGTGTGTGTGTGTGTGTGTGTGTGTGTGTAGGTGGCCTCACACCTCCAGATTCATTCAGATCCTCGCTAGACAGTGGGTAGGATCTCAGCCAGTGGTTAATTCTAGTTCATAGTTGGTCTGAAGGTGTTCTCGTCTTCTAGGCATCTCTCAGTCTCCCATATTCCACTAGCAGCACTCTGTGTGACTGGCAAAGTGACAAAGCCTGTTAGACAGGACAAGGCTCTGTGTGACTGGCACTTTGGAATTTCCATATCCAAAGATAACAACAGTTCTGCCAAGCTGGTGGGTACTTGTAGGGAATTCTTTTGAGGCGTATAGGTGGCAGAAATGGGCAGTGGAGCTTTGATTTAGTTGTTGTCTCCACCTGGGTCCATTCAGCAGCTGTTACCCAGCACTTGCTGTGTGCTTCAAGAATACACAGATGCCTAACAGTGTCCTCAAGGAGCTCATGTGCAAGGAGGAGGCAGACATATAACCAAGAGATCACAATGCCAGGTGAAATGTGCTATGAACAAGGCTCTGTGTGTAGAGGGAGAGTCACTTAATTCTGCCTGGAAAGGTTAAGAAAAGCTCCACAGAGGAGGTAAAGTTCAAATTTGCCTACTACATATTCGTAGTGCCCTGGCTTTCCCTGAGAGCATCCTGAATGTGGGCCCCCAGTGCTGCCTGTGGAGGTGAAAGTATTGCTCCAGTGCCAGGCAGGGTCGGGGACACCCAGAGCAGTATGCTTTGATTAAATGGGGTTGGTGGGGTGTGAAGACAGACTTTGAAGATTAGAATTCAGGACTAAAGTTTGGAGACATGCTGTCTAGAGTCAATAAATGTGCCAGTGGGA
This sequence comes from Cynocephalus volans, assembly GCF_027409185.1. NCBI lineage: Eukaryota > Metazoa > Chordata > Mammalia > Dermoptera > Cynocephalidae > Cynocephalus > Cynocephalus volans. The sequence continues at coordinate 122,541,310 of NC_084460.1, read as the reverse complement.
CAATCCTGTGAATTCTGATGGGCTAAAATTAAAACTGGGGGGGGGGGGTACCTTAGAACTTAAAAGAGGCACCTTAAAACAAAAGGGTGGACTGTTCTCTGTAGTTGCCTCTCAGTTTATTGAATTTATCCCTGTAAAAGTAAGTACAAACTGAAATGCTAAACAGCTTTTAAAATAGTTTAGATAAGCAGGTAGATTATGGTGCCAAAATGGATTATGTTGGAAGCAGGAATATCTGAGTTTGAAATAAGAGGTACGGTGCAACTAAACCTTCCTAGAGCAGCCCCAGGGACAGAACTCGGGGCTCTGGTCCATGCAGGCCACCCCAGGTGCATTTCCATGGACCACTGTTTGTTAGACAAAGAGACCCTAAGGGTGTGAGTTGGGTTCTGCCTCCTGCTCATCCACTCCCACTCCTAGACTTCTAAACTTGCCCCATAAATCATTATGGACCCACCATGTTAGCTCCACGGTGCCCTGGGATGGCTGCTGTTACTGATGTCCTAAGCTTGCGCAGTCTGTGTCTGTGAGTCTATGAATGAGGCGCTCCCAGGGATAGGTAGAAGTGCTGTCGGGAACGCTTTCTGTTGCTCTCTGTGGAGGCGTGAGGAGGTGGCACAGAGCCAATGCTGCTCTCTGCATCCCTGCTGCTGCTGAACAGCAGGTGGTCAGCCAAGCTCGCCTTTCCTCAAGTGGGCCCTGCTGAGGTTCCCATTGTGCATCCTTTCCAGCTCTGCCTCCTGCCCTGCCAGCGAAGGCTTGGCAGCTAGATGGGGATGCCAGAGCTTGGGGTGGGGGTGATCAGGAAGGCCAGGACTGAACAGGCCGCTCTACTTTTCCCCTTCAAAGGGGAGGAGAAAGGAACAGGGAGCATCTGGGGTGAGAGCAAAGGCTGCTGTGGGGTTGCGGTGCCTTTGCAGGGATGGGGAGTAACGGAAAAGCCTTGGACGTAGGAGGTGGCCTGCGTTGAAGGGCAGCTCTACTACTTAACTGCCCTGTGACTTTGGATAAGTCAGTTACCCTGAGTCTGTTTCCTCAGCTGTAAAATGGGATGGTAATACCTATTCTGCCTTCTTTGTAGGGCTGTGGTAAGGATCAGGTAGACGAAAGCTCTACGATAGAGAACTCAGTTCTAATGCAAGATACTGCTCTGTTGTTATTTTTCATGTGGGCAAGCTCGTTCAGGAAGAAGCTGAAGGGGGAGAAATGGTACCTTCATTCATTCAACAACTTTTTATTGGGCGAGGATCCCTTGGTTCTTATGGAGATTCCCTGAAGAAAGTTTGTGCATGGAGTCAGCCCAAGCCCACGGGGCTCTACCCTTAACAAGTGTGGGGTGCAGTGGAATTTGTGGGGCTGCAGGTCAGGAGGCCTGGCTTTGAGTCCAGCCTCCAACATTAAAATAGCTGCGGGACCTTTTGTGAGTTACCGCCCCTCTCTGGGCTTCAGTTTAACCTGTGAAACATGGAGTTGAATCTTCCAAGTTGCTCTCATTCCTAAATTGCCTGGTTCAGAAAATGCCGGCAGCTGCCAGGCTTGGTGTGCATGCTGTACATGTGGTGGTGGGCGTGTGCCTTCCAGGGCTGGGGGTCTTCCGCTCTTTGTATCTCTCTCTCCATTCTTGGTGTCTCCTATCCTTCCCCCTGAGGTTCTCTCCTCTGTCCCCCCTTTTCTCTCCCCTTTCCAGGTTTTTGTTGCCTTTTCCCTACTCTGAGTCCCCGCTTCTGCTGTTCTTCTGGCCTCTTTTCCTCTCTCTCCTCCATGTGGATATTTCTTTTCCTCCCTTTTTCGGTTTTCTGGCTCTTTTCTCCCTATCCCTGTGTGCGCACCTGCAGTTACACACATACCCCTCTCCATGGGTTTTCTCCCTGGCCCCAGGCCCTGTAACTTGTTGCCGTGAGGTGTCTGGAGGATATCTGGCTTCTGTTCAGGGGTTTGTCAGCTCTCCTTCCCCCTTACTCCACCTCCTGGCTCAGACCTCAACAGCCACACGTGGTTTGGCTGATGGTTGTCCGGCTAAGTGGGTTGGATGCAAGGGAGTCGGTACCCTCCATGCCCCGCAAACCTGGCACTGGGGCTCGGCCTTGGCGTGGACTGCCTCTGTCTTGGAAGCTGGGCTGCAGCCAGCTGGGCAACTGTGCCTGGTGTGCTAATTCCTGAGGCTGAGTCTCACTGGGGGCAAGACTGTACTATCAGGTGTTCACTGCTTTCTTTTTCTGGGGGCTTAAGGTCACTGCCTAACCACATTTTCTTTCTTCCTTGCTCCCCTTCTTCCATCTGCTTGATTTCCCTGGAGCAGGGATGGCTTCCCAGATGCAAGATTGGGGGCCTGCCAGGGCAGCCATAACATATTTTGAAGTCTTATATTTTCTTCTAAAAATTATTTGAATTTGGCATTTGCTTCTTTTTAAACATGTTCAACGTTACTTACCAAGGGATAAAATAGACTCCCAGAAGCAGTGACATGTTACGTTGTGGCTTCAGATGCCTTCTGACATGTTGCCATGCATTTGTTGGGGTGACATGTTTCCACTGAGGACCAGAGCTTCGGAATGGCTGGGCCGGGAAGGCAGTAGAGAGCGGGTACTTTACTCATGTGCGGAGGAGAAGCCACGTTCTTCTCTCTCTCGTTCCCACCTCTGTTATTCACTGTACTGCGTAATTCATATCCTATTATGTACTTTCTTCAGGTAGGTACCAAGGGAGCAGCCACGCTGGGAGGCTCCCTGTTGTAGCGCCCCTTCATCAGAGAGTGTATGTGGCCACAGGGTCTGTCTGAGCTCAAGGTTCAGCTATTCCAGGACTGTTCTAGTTGCCTCCTGCCTTGTATCCTTGTAAGCTACATTCTTTCATACTGTCCTTGGTACTCAGTGCCTAGCAGTGACTCTCAGTATCTCTTGCTCATGACTTGTCCCCATTTTCTTCATTTTCTTTCTGCCTTTCTTCTACCCATCCCTAGGGGATTGCAGTTCCGTCTGCAGAATCCTGCCACATTAAATCAGGCAGATGGGAGGAAGAGATCTACTCCTTCTTTGACTGATGGGGAAACGGAGCCTGGAGCAGCTAGGGTAGCCAAGGGCACAAAGTTAATGGCCAAGACAGGTGTGGGCATGCCTCCTGGTTTTCAGTGTAGTCTTCTTTCTACCCCACCAGGGGGAGACTGGATATGGCTTGCTGTGGATGTGAGGACGCCAACCGTGGCTGAGTGAGGGTCTGGTTAGGAGGCTAGGAGAGGTGACAGGGGTTCTCCATCTTCAGTCCTGGATTCTGGCTTTTGCTTCATCTGTCAAGTTATAAGGTGACCTGTCTTGATGCTTTAGTGCTACTTGACCCTGTAGAGGAATCAGAAGTTCCATTTAGCTTATGTGGACAACTCCTGCATTTTGCCGCTTGGGAAACCAAGGGTCCAGCCAATGGCAGAGCCAGATCTGGAAGCTGTCATTGCAGCTGGCTGTTGAGTGCCTTTAGGGAAGGTTGTTGCTTAGGCTATGACCTGTGCAAAACCTCAGACTTCCCTTTTCTTGGCCTCTAGCACCTTGTTCCTTCTCTTTCTTCCTGCTTCCACCCGCTTTTGACACCTGGGTCTGATTCCCAGGAGTGTTAGGCAGCAGTCTCTTGGATGATTATTACTGCACATGGAAATGTAATAAACAGCACCATGTACCTGTAGCAGCCACTCCAGACTAACAGCCAGCTGCCCTGCAGCAAACTGTGATGAATATGCCCATTCATCTGTGTCTGTCTGGGTGTGGGGATGTAGGGTGGGGAGGGAAGTGTGTGCAGGCCTCTGTAATCTTTCCCTCCACTTTCTCTGTAGAGGAGAGCCAAGCAAGGTGGGGAGGGATGGGATGTAGCAGACTAGTGGCCTGGATGCCCCATTCCCTGGAAAGGTAGGTGAGTGAATGGGCAGAGGGAGGGAGGGCTGTGGCCTCCCAGCAGACTGATGGCTGGTTCCTGTAGGACAGGGGCTGGGGGAGTGCCAGATGAGGGCCTTTACACTGCCACCTCCACTCTCCATGATCCATGGTGGTATTCTCAACCCCCTCCATTCTAGGAAAGCTTCTCATCTCCCCACTCACTGCCTATGTCTCTTTCCACCTAGAGCCTCAGGCACTGGATGGGGAAGGAAGGTAGAGAGGGAGAGAGGCGATAGATCAATTAATTGTACTTAATCTATCAACCCAGATCCTTTTCAGTCCCTGAGCTTGGATAATTTTCTCTCCCTCTTAAACTCTTATGACCTTTATTGTGTGCACTGCACAATTAGTATATGCACATGGGCACATGCATGCTTGCACACACACATACACACACACACCCTCCTTATACATTCTGAGAGTCAGAATTGTAGGAAGGAGGGGAGCAGAGCTGAGAGAAAGAACACTGTCAGAAATTGTCACCTGGCAGGATTCCTGGAGCTCAGTAGGCAGAGCCCAGAGAACCAGAAATGCAGAGCCTCATCCCAGCAGCAGCCAGACAGCATCATTCATTTTACTCCTTCACCCGATCAGGTTACTTATAGAGCACCTACTGTGTGCCAGGTGCTGTTGTAACCCTGGGGAAATAGCTATGAATGAAACCGAGCTGTCACCTTCATGGAGTAAATGTGTCTGACGGTGACAGTCGGTGGACAGATTGGTCAGGTGTCAGTAAGACACCATGGAGAGAAAGACAGCAGGGGAAGGGAGATTGGGAGTGCAGGAGTGGTGACTGAGGCTCTCGGGTCTGTGCTAGAAGTGTGTTCAGACAGGACAGGAAGGTGCCTCCGCATCCACCCCTCACAGAAGGAGAGCAAGAGAGAGAGCATGGGAGGCAGGGAAGAGGAGAGAATCCTCGGGGAGTGCCTCATGACCTAAAGCTGAGGCTGTGAGCCAGGCTTGCTGGGAGAGAGAGCCTGCCTGGGGTCCAGCTGGCTGCCTCGCAGAGCCTGAGCCTCCAGGGCAGGCACTACAGTGTGAGCAGCAGGATGGGGCATGGTTCCTGCCCTGGCCTGTCCGCTACAGTCGCTGTTAGTTGTTGCAATTGGGTGAACAGTAGGTGGTCACAGAAACAGTTGAGCGCAGCAGCACAAAGCTGCACAAGGGACATGCCAAGTGAATGGTTGTAAACATCCCAAGTCGAGCCCTCTCTCCTGGAGAATCAACTCAGGCAGGGAAGGGGCACCTCATTCGCAGTTGTTTTCAGACAAACCCACTGCCTGTCACTGTGGCTTTACCACAGAGCCTTGTGGGGACAGGGCAAGCCCAAACAGTCATTAGCTGTTGTCAGAAGAGGTGTGTGTGGCACCTCCAGAGGGTTTTAGGATCAGAAAGTTTCCAGCCACCTGATGTCAGGGGCTGCCTTCTGATGTGTACCTCAGCTTGTCCCTTTTCTCTGGACTCTCCCTGTCTTAAAATGCCATTGTCACCTTGAGGGGAGGAAACACTGCAATGTCATTAGCTTTTCCTTTCTGGATTCATCATGCACTTCTTGAGTCCCCTCCTTGCCAGGCCTGGGGCTGTTAGACTCTCTTTGTCACTTCTCTCCCCCTGAGTGATGGGGATGCAAAAAGGATTACTCAAAGCCCATTTCTTCTGAGCAGTGAGAAGCCCTGAAGGGGTTACTTTTCCAGGAACCCTCAAGAGAGAGGCATTCCTTCTTGGAAAAATAACCCTGGACTGGGGTCTTCTCCCAGTATTTATTCTCCAGGCCAGAAAGTTACAGAAAAGGAACATAGGTGGAGTTACGGCTAAGTATAGTTTAACAATAGAGGCTGGTAACATCAGTGAAATAATAAAGTGACATTCCATAATGCAATTTGCAAAAGGTTAAGTCAATCCACCAACAAAAGCTTGTTCTTAGCAAATACTGTCTTTTCCTACAGCAGTTTCCTCAGTATGTTTACATAACAATGAAGTAACTTTAGGTTAACCTGCTCCAAGGGCATCTGTCCTTGAGCCAACAATTTTGCTGTGTTATAATTCTTTATCTACAACAGAGACTTTAGCCTGGGGAAAGTTTCCTGTCTCTTGCAAGCTTAACATTTCTATATGTAATTTTAAAAAGTTAGGTTATACCTGAAACTACAGGGCTTTGGAGGCTAGGCCCTGTGAAATACATTTGCTTTATAAATGTTAGTATACTCCACATGGGGCTAGAAGCAGCAGTGGTCCTTGAGACAACTAGACAACTGGGACTAGTAGGTAGGGACATCCTGGGCCTGGGGAGGTAGGGGCAGGTGACCCTTCTTGAATTGCAAATTGCATCTTTACACTTAAAATGAGGTCCCACATTTGCTTGTCCATTGATGAATGTTGCTTCTAGAATTGAGCTGAATGGTTTAATTAGTCCATCTTTTGTGGGGCTAGTGCGCTGCTTTGTGAAGCTGATGACTGCAGAGGGAGGTGAGATGTGTAAACACATGTGAGATGAAGGGACTTGCCCCTCAGGTGGCTGTTGTACCTGGCAGAACAAAGTTCCTCCAGAGACCTCCGCTGTGCTGTCCATGCTGAACAGTAGGTACTGGATGGTGAGATACCCTCACTGCATCCTTCCAGATCTGGGGAGATGGCCCTGAAATAACAAGCAGGCCTCAATGCATGTGGAGTGACTGGCTGCCTTTGGCTGGCTCTTGGGGGACTTGGCTGAGTGCAGTGAGGATGAGGGAGCTGGGAAGGCAAGTGAGGTCTGTGAGGGCGGGCACGGGGGAGCAAGCCGAACCTCGTGGAGGTAGGGGGAGGAGGAAGAGCCCGTGCAGATAGTGGTCTAACACAGTGGTTCCTGAACTTGAGCATGCGTCAGAATCACCTGGACGGCTTGTTAAAACATAATTGCTCAAGTGCCTCTCGAGTTTTTGGTGTGACTCTGGGATGGGCTCAGAATATGTATTTCCAACAGGTTCCTGAGTGATACTGATGCTGCTGGTCCAGGGACCATGTTTTGAGATCCATTGGTCTAACAGGAAGGAAACCCAGATTGGATGAGATCATGCATGAGACTTTGTAATGGTGAATGGCCCTGACAGACATTTCTCATGGAAGAATTGCAAGAGCCTAATATCTCAGATGCCAAGAGAGGGTCTCCTTTAACAGAAGCTTTCCCCTTTCTTCTTGATTTCATAACTTCTTCAACGTGGTAGAACATTTTCCTCTCATCCTGGCTAGATGCTCTATAGCAGATGGCATACGTTAGAGCTTTATAAACAAAAATCTTGCTTGGGTCCCACTCCTACAGAGATTCTGAAGTAATGATCTAGTGAGGGCCAGGGAATCGTTATTTTAAACTTTCCCGGGTGAGTCTAATGAGCGGCCAGGATTGGAGTTTTTTTTTTTTATTACCATGGGCTGCCTACCCCCTAAGCTGCTGGGCACTCCCTTTGTCTGAACTTGTCTCTGTTGCTACTTACAAGTCATAATACATCCTCTGCTGTCTGCTTGTCTATGTCTTTCTTGATTAGTCCACGTCCTGTTGGTTATTCTTTCCTCCAGTTCTCTAAGAACCCATCTATGGTAAGGTCCTCATCTGTGATTGAGAATTCCAAGTTATCTGGCTTATTTCATAGGACACTAGCAGATTTTGCTGTCAACATCTTTGTGAGAACTTTAGGTAACAAATGGTTACCGACATTTGTGTCTTTCAGTGATGCAGAAAGTAGAAAATTGTGCAAGAAGATGAAAGTTGACCTGAGCCCAAAGGACAAAAAGGTCGAATTATTCCATTACCAGTAAGTACACATGGGCATTTCCAATTTCCAAGTAAGTGCTGAAAGCTTTCATTGGTATTCTCAGTGAACAGCAATTTTTTAGTTAGGTTAATTTTATTTTAGAATGATTTTTTTTCTGTTCACAATTATTTCTTTTAAAAAAATCCTGAACTGTGTTCAATAGCTGAACCTTATTAAGATGCTGCAGGAAACCACAGGTATGTATCTTCACAACCATTTTTAAAGTTAACACCTTTCTCTCCTCATTTGACAGGGATGGTGCATTTCATACTGAATATAACCGAGCTGTGACATTTAAGGTAAATTCACCTCCCTCGTTCTCAGCAGAGGTAGAGTCTGAATGGATGCCCACAGTCTGGCAGGTTTCCTCCGAGAGAAGGAAGGGAGGATTACACAAACTGTTCTTCTAAATGACCTTGTGGATTCTTAATCTCTAGAGCATATGTCAACAGAATATCTGGAAAAGTTTGTGACTGAACACAACGGGGATGATCCAGTGTATTGCGACCAGATAATTGTATTGCTAGGGCTAGGGCTCACAGAACCTACAAACCCGTTGTACAGGCTGGGTCACAAACCCCTCACCTGAAGGTCCATGAGCTAGGTAATAGGAAAAGATCCTGGGAGCTGTGGGTAAAAATTAATAGGCTTTATTCAGATGCAAGCTCAGGTGGCTAGCAGTAGCCATCCTAGTGGCCTGCTGGGGCGTCCGAGGGCACTGTGGATCAGAGCTGTTCATCCTTTATACTTAAGTCTGATAACCCAAGACACCTGAGCACACATACACAATTACATTAGATAATAACCAAGAAACACCTGGGCAAACATGTGTATTTACACCAAATGCTCGGCAAGACTTCAAACCCCTTGAGGGACCCTGACCATTTATATTTACTTTCCCTACACCCAGCCAGCCTTGTAGATAAGAATATATTAGCAGCTGTCCAGTGAGGAAGGTGACATCATGCCTCTCCCCTCCAAAGGCCAGGGTCTCCTTTTGCAGTGACTTCAAGGCCTACCCTTTTTCTCTGTGGTGGTGTCCATAGGGGCCACCCACAGGCCGGACAGGACCTACTATGCCCAGGTCAGCACAGGGTATTGGACATGGGCATGTTGGCACCTTTGGGCTGATGCAGCCTGTTCTCGATGAGATGTGGTTGTCACTGAGGTGTTTCCTACTATCAGTCCAATTTAGAAGTAGATGTAAAAGCATAAATGAAAATAAGTGAGATCCTGTAATCTACAAATGCTGTCTTGTTATTGCGAAGCATCTGCCCCAGCCCTTAGTCCTTCTGCTGTCCTTCGACTCTCTTCCTTCAACAATGGCATTCCCTTGCTCCAGCCAGTCTTCGACTTCCAGTCCAGGCGACATTCCCCTGCCTTGGCTGGGCCTTATATTTCTTCTGGTCCTGACATGTGCTGAACCACTTTCCCTAACTCTTCCACTTCTCAGACTGGGTTGGACCATGCACTCTTGTCTCTTCGTCTGTCTGTCTTTCTCTGCCTGTGTCTCCTTCCATCCTTTTCTGTCTTCTGTCCATCTGCCTATGCGGCTGTCAGTGCACTTCTCCCTCTGTCTCCTCCTCACCCCCATCTTCCCAGGTTATGTTTATCCACTAATATTCACTCTTTTAAGTTGCTACAGCTTTTACCTTATATAGGGACTGAGCCTGATTACTCATCTAAACACCCACTTAGACATGTAGAAAATTCTTCCAACTGGAGTCGTTCAGCCCTTTTTATTCTGTGTTAAGATGTCAACCAAAGTCCTGGGAGAGGGAACATGTGCTTCCCAGGAACAAGGTTTAGTTGGGTGGGGTGGGGGAGGTGCTTATACAGTGATGGAAAGGGGCTGGGTTTTTGTTTTATTTTTGGAGGCTATGTTCAGTTTCTATTTAGCCAGGACCCCTGAGAAATCTGTCCTGCCACGAAGCTGCTCAGAACTGCAGTAGCAGGAAAGTAGAAGGAAGCCCAGGTGGCCCCAGCTTGCCACCGAGTTTCTGGGTGGGAGAGGCAGAATCCTGGTCTTTATCCCACTCCTTACAAAGATCAGGTGTCTCGGGTCAGCTTTCTCTCACCCATCCTGTGATTTCTGCATCAATAAGCTGGAGAAGTGGGCTGAGCATTGTACAGGGTCAGTCTTTTTTTCAGATGGAGAGAGGGCATCCTTAGTCCCAGGGTCTCCAAAGCCCACAGGGCTACGATGGACTGGGGCAGAGTCCCTGGAGTTCTCCAGGGCAGGAGGAAGGTGGTGTAATGTTTCCCATGACTGCCTGATGACTTCTACCTTTTCAGCTTGAGCATCTGAGATCAAAGCCTGCCTCGGTCACTGATTAACTTTCTTTTCAGGGTTTCTCCTGGGACCCTATCTCCAGAGAGATGGAGGGGCCCTTGGCAGGGGTGGTACACAGTCTGCAGGCTCATGCTCTGGCTGTTTTTGCTCTTATCCTGCACGGTTGGACAGGGGTCTTGTCACAGGGACTGTGCCGTGGCCCCAAAGAGGTCAGAGGCCAGATAAATGAGGGATTATTACATCTCCCCATTTGCAAAGAGCAGGGAACTCAAAAAGGGGAACTTTGCTCTTTGCTCGTCAGTGTGTGTCTACCAAAATTCTTATTATGTGAGTGGTGAGGACTAGAGGTGCCTGGAACCCCAGCTTCAGATGACCCTCTGATGACCTTCCCCTAAGGCCCTGTAGCTACAGCCAGGAGGATGTCCCGAAGGCCAGCTGCGGATTTCAGGCCATTTTCCTGGGATTGAACACTCAGAATAGTACAGCTGAGGGTGGGCTCTCTGGTGCTGCTCCCTGCAGGCTTTCCCACTCAAGGTCTTATTTACTTAGACTGATTTGGAGAGAGCCTATAGATGGGATTATTGTTACTTAACTTTGGTGAAAAGAGAATAATCCTCAACTGAAAAACAAAGTTGTGAGCATGAATGTGTCAAGTTGTATTAAAAGGAAACCATTTTTCCTTTTCCCTCCTCACGTGTCCTTTTTTCTTGATGCTGGGGTGGGGGTGGGGGGCAGGGAGGCTTCGCTAACGCTGAAGCTTAGCTTATACTGAGTGTGGGGACAGGACCCCCCCGCCCCTCAAAGCAGCATTTTGTAACATGTTTTGGGTTCCTGATCCCACTGAGAATCTACTGAACATGGACCTTCTCTTCAAAACCAGTGTGTGTGTATACACTAGAGTAAATGTTTTCCTGTAAGTCTGGAGTTTCACAGACTCCTGGAGCCCATCGCACTCCCTGCGCCAGGTATTTCTGGGATAGTTGGCAAGGGGCACCACCAGCACCTTTCCCACATGGCCAGGTGGGCAGTGCCTCTGCAGCTGTCGGTGATGAGTATGGGCTTTGGAAAGGCCCTGCCAATTCATTTTGGCTTTTGTTGTCATGGTGAAGCTTTGACAAGGGACTGAGAAAGGGTGAATCTGCCTTTTGCCCTAACAGAAGTGGCTGTTCTCTTGCCAGGAGGCATTTCACAGCTCCATTTGGACAGACGGGAAGTGCTACCTGACAAATCCTGCGAGATCTTGTCTGTCTCCCAGTCTTCCACCCTTTGGAAGGTAGTTCCTTCCAAATAGGAATTTCTAGAAATAATGAGCCTCACTGAGATCTTCTCTGTGTGTGACCACTGCATGGACTAAATGTGAACTTTCACCAAAAGGGTGTATTTCTTTCGTACCTCAGACCTCCCTCCCGAAACAGACATACAGACACACTCACACACAGACACACCCAGTTCAGCATCTGCTCACTGGAGCTTGATCAAAGTTGACAGAGGTAACAGAATCTTGCTTCTTCTAGTTGGGGGATATGGAGGGCTGTGTTGACACAGAGGACAGCAACTCGCTTCCAGTATTGGAGGGATGGAGGCTTGGCTGGTTTGGGTACCCCTTCCTGGTTCTCTCAGACTTTCAGCACCACTTCCCAGACAGACTGTCAAGGGGAAAGGGAATACCACTGCTGTCCTAGGCCAGCGAAGTGTGGCAGGTGGGGTAGGGAGGGGAATGGATGGACAGTGCCCTTTCTTTCCTGCCCTTGTGTGTCCTCCCCAGAAGGAATGGAGGTTTGAATCAATCCTCCACATTAACAAAGGCCAGCTAAGCCCTTTATCTGTAAAGCCATCATCAGATCTTCATTCCAGGCAGTCTAGAAGGGGGAACTTCAGGAAGAGAAGTGCAGCCACAGGTGTAAGGCCAGCTGATGAGCACCCTGCCCTGGGGGCTTCCTAGCCTGAGCCCCACCAGGTCACGCACAGCAGAGGAGGGTCAGGATTCAACCCACTCCAAAACCACTTTTGGTCATGAATCACCAAGCAGGTAATAAGTAGGTGTTATTATCTGCTTAGGGGATTGACAGGTTTAAGGGCTCCAGGAATGTGAAAGATCTGCTTTGGACAAGACTGGAAACCTTTATTTAACTGATCAGAAAGACTTTTTGGAGGAGATGAGATTTTGTAGAAGCACTAGTTTGTCTCTGGTTTGAATAAGCTAATTTACTGTCTCAAATTTCCTTTCTTTGTCCATGAAGACGCATGGTAGGTGTGGATCAGCTGACTGGAGTGAGTAAGGTGTCATGTGATTGAAAATGCCTGGCGGGACTGGTGGAGGTGCACTTCTGGGGCACATAGCAATGATGTCAGTGGACAGTGGAAATCACACACCCTCCAAGCATGTGCCACTTGCAGACCCATGCCGAGCGCTTGGTGTACCTGGGTCTCCAGGCAGGGAAACAGGGCGGGTTCCTAATTCCCCACCTCCCTATTTTCCTGGCTAAAATGCATTTTCTCTTCTCTCTTTTTCCTCAGTCCATAGTGGCCTTTCTGAAAGATCCAAAAGGGCCCCCACTGTGGGAGGAAGATCCTGGAGCCAAAGATGTTGTCCACATTGATAATGAAAAGGTAATTTATTCCCCATCAGTTCTGATGGATGCTGAAAGCTTCCCTGGTAGCAGGGTCTCCTGAGGAGAGGAGCCCAAGGAACTGAGAAATGGGAGTATCCAGAACCACTTTTAATTCCCTCCAAGGAAGCTAGGCCAGGACCCTCATCTTTGATACCCCTGCCCAGCTTTATGATAAGACCAGCAGGAGATGAGAGGCTAACTGCCTAAGAACTTGCTCCATTCTTTACCCACCTTATTTAATGTATTTTAACGTGTTTAGATTTTCCTAACAAGAATATAGATTTAAATATCCTGTCCTTATTATGTAATCCAGATGCTGCTGGGATTGGCTTTGCATTTTGTTTGTTTGTTTATTGTTTTTATTTTGTTTTGTTTTTAGAATGATTTGAAAGATTTAGTTTGAGATTCTAGAGACTTGGGTCTGTTCTCTTTAATTCTGAGTCATAACTCAGTGTAACTTTGACCAAATTATTTACCATTTACCCTCTTAAGCTTCAATTTCCAGATTTGGCTAGGAGTGGGGGATGGAAGGGTAGGTCTGGTTTATAGTCTTCATTAGTTCTTCGAGTATTTAACAAAAGCTGTGATACAGCCCTGTGCGTCTTTATCCATGTGTACTGGTTTGTACTGTGCCTTACTTGCTCAGTGTGCGTCAGCAGTACAGGTGGGCTCTTCTTTGTTACGTTTCAAATGGTCTATGAGTCAAGCAGGGCTTTTGTGGCAATGGAGGGAGAAGGCTCCCTCCTATCTCAATAAAATAAAACATAACTTTTGTCTTCTTCCATCTCTTCTCTCTTTTCATTTAAAATTGTTGACTTGACTCATACTGCTTGTTAGCCCAAAGGAAAATGATGCCTTTTTTGCTCTCTGGAGGAGGGATTTCAGGTGATCGGTGGGCCAGCCAGCAGGGTCTGTGGGATTCAAATGAAGTGGTGGGCATCACGTGCTCTGGGCTGGACAGTGCCACTGTTGTCAGCTACAAGATAAAGTCTTGTTAAAAGCATTTGGGGGCAGAACAGAGGGGCAAGTGTCCTAAGAGGGTGACCCATGTGCCTACAGCTGTGAAAAAACAGGGATCCCAAACCGAGTGTTGCTCCCGTGATCATAAATGTTTTTGGCTTCTCTGGAAAGTGGTTGCCTGGCTCCTCCCCCAAATATTATGACCGGAACTTCCGTAGATTGTTCCTCTGTAACTGTAGGAATATTAAGCAGAAATGTTTTCTTCACACCCATACACAGTCCTCTTATTGTTATACTTTGTGCTCTTTTCTCTCATTTGGAAATATAAGGTATTGCTGCTTTTCCTCTAATAGAATCCCCACATGAAATAACTAGAAGTTCTAAATTCAAGTTTGAATTGCTGACTCAATTTGTAGGCTTAGAATTCCGTACTCAGTGAAGGTAATTAGCATCTTTGAATGTAATATATTTGTTACTGTTCAGGACATGAAACCAAATTGCTACAGGCTCAATAAAACTTTTTATTCTCATCTCCTAAGGGGTTTTATCGCCAGCAAACTCAGAAGGTCATTTTAAAAGTATTTGCATCCTCCACCCCTAGTTAGGATCAAATACCTTGGCTACTAATTCTGTTTTGTAATGAGTGCCTTAACCCTCTAGTTATGTAAACAAGAGTAAACTTTTTCAAAATTTATTATAAAATGTTTTAGATACCCACAAATATTTGTAACTTTTTTTATTTAACTGAAAAATTTTAAGTAGTACATATTCATTGCTGAAAATTTGGAAAATACCATACAGCTTAAGCATAAAAGAAAAAAATCACCCCATACCTTTCCATTGAGAGAAACTCACTGATGTTTTTGTAGTCTTCCGAGCTTTTAACATGATGCATACATGAACATTTTCACTCACAAAAATGTCATTACGTTTTATATGCTATTTTGTTAAGTTGCTTGTTCCCCCCATTTAATGTAATGTGCTCATCTTAGTGTGACATTAAATATTCCTCAGGGCCGGCCTGTGCCTCACTTGGGAGAGTGCGGTGCTGATAACACCAAGGCCGCGGGTTCGGATCCTATATAGGGCTGGCCTGTGGCTCACTTGGGAGAGCGTGGTGCTGACACCAAGTCAAGGGTTAAGATCCCCTTACCAGTCATCTTTAAAAAAAATAAAAATTAAAAAATAATAATAATAATTAATAAATAAATATTCCTCTTCCTTGTTTTTAACGATGCAGTAGTGTTCCACTGTACGGATGTGCCGTCACTTACCTAATGCCTTGTGTTGCTGCCAGAAAGCTGCATTTTGAAATTTTCTCTTATTTTCCTTATTATTCAAAAGAGGAAAATGTCTAATTTTCTTCTGCAAAAACTGGTGAGAGGAGCTAATTTTAATCAAAATATGCTCTTTCATGGTGCTTCACCAGTCCTTGACAGAGTTGCTTTTCCCCATCCATCACTGGCCATCTTTGGAAGGAAAGTCTCTACCCTGTGTACACTTAAGTCTTTGCATTAGCATGTGTGACCATTTGTCTTTTTACATTTGTTGTATTTATTTATTTAATGAGTCATTATGTACTGCCTAACCATACGCCAGGCATTGTTCTAAGCAGTTTACAAATACAAATGATCCCTTGCTTATAACTTCCAGGAGGGCGGGGCAGGCCTCATCCTTCTGCCTGTGGGCACAGTGGAGTCCTGGGGACAGGGGTGGTGGTAGGGCTGCAGCTGGGGGAAGAGATAAGCAGGTGTGAGTTAACCTGCGTTCCCACAACCAGCAGATCCCCCTCCGGCCAGGTCGGGCGTACGTGAAAACAACCACCCTTACCACAACGAAGCCACTCCATGAAATCACACGAAGAAGGCGCAGCCTGTTTGACAGCCTCATGGGACAAAAATAGCCCCTTGCCATCTCAGTTGTTCAGGTGGAGGTGAAAGTAAAGCCAGTAGCCTGGTCCTGACTACTTCATCTCACCAGATCCCCATGGGCCTCAGTTTACCATCAGCAGTATGTGAGGGCGATCTGGAATAGACCATCTCTGAGGTTCTTCCAGCTCCTGACCCTCCCTGACTCTGTACTGCATTCCCCCATTCCCAAGCCAGATGCCTGTGGCTTCTGAAGTGCTCCCCCCTGTGCCTCCAGCCCCATGGGTACAGGGTGGGGGAGGGAGGTCACATCTCGTTATTGTGTTGTGTGTGACCTGCCCGTATTCTCTCTCTTTGTGCCTCAGGACTTCAGACGGCTCCTGAAGAAGGAAGAGAAGCCACTCCTGATGATGTTTTATGCCCCCTGTGAGTGAGCTTTCTCCTTTGGGCTGGAGTTGGTTGTTCAGTCTCCTTGTGGGTCATGGGTGGCTGGGGGTCACAAAGGGGAGTTGGGAACTAGCCTGGGTCTCTGGCACTTATAACGCTGAATCACGTTGTTTGCCCCACCTCTCCGTCTGCACCTCTTTCCTTCCTGTTGGCCTTTTCATCTGCCCCCCACCGCGCCCCCCACTGCCCACCAGCATCCTTCTGCCCGCTTCACCCTGAGCTCCGCCTTCCCCCACCCCTCTGCCTCCTGTGGGCCTGAAGACACGTGTCTCCTTTGCTGCTTGATGGAAGCACACCTCAGCATCAGGTCACCGTCTGCGGTGCTGCTGCTGTTCCGCCCCTCTCAGTCATGCCATGCATCTCCATCCAGAGCCTGGCCTGCCCTGGGGGCAGCAGCCCATCCAGTTCTGGCTACTACATCCCTCTGCTGGGGCTGCCTGGGAGGGGTGGGGGACCAGGGTCAGAGAGAAAGGGGGCCCCTATATTTGGGCTCAGTCCCTGATTGAGGCAAGAGGTCACAGGGAAAGAAGAATCACAGAGATGACATCCAGAACACCTGAGTTCTGATTCCAGCTGTGCCACCAGTGAGCTAGGTGAGTTAGGTCAAGTCCTGCACCTCTCTGGGTCTCAGTTTCCACATCTGTAAGAGAAGGGGTTGAATCAAAGCATTGGCTTTCTCACTTGTGGACTGCATTACACAGAATTAAAAATATTTTTTATTTTTACGTGGTATTATAAGTATATATAAATTATATGTAAATAAGCTGAAACAAAAGTTTCATGAAACCATACTTACTACTTGCTATCTACTCTTTTTTTTTTTTTTTTTTTTTGCATACTTTCCATTTTGTCACACACAGTGGAGTCAGGATTTATTTATTTATTGAAACATAATTGATTGTACATATCTGTGAGGTACAGCGTTGAATGTCGATACCTGTGTACAATATGTGATGCTCAAATTTGCCATATACTCTTCACCAGATGTAGTGCACACTATTTTCTATCCTGTTTTATTTAAAAATTATTGGTTATTCCTATTGCTTTATAACCTCTAATAAAGGGTCAGCAAACTATGGCCCATAGGCTGGCTACCTTTTTTTGTAAATAAATTTTTACTGGATCACAGCCATGCCCATGCATTTATGCATAGTCTGTGGCTGCTTCTGAGCTGTAACAACAGATTTGAGTCTGATAACAGAGACAGTATGGCCCACAAAGCCTCAAATATTCACTGTCTGGGCCATCCCTGCAGTTGTGGGGCTCCAAACCACAGATTGGAAAGCCCTGGATTAGAGCCTGCTAAGGCCCTTTGAGCTGTGACTCCGTGAACTGTGTATGCCCTTCCGGAAGCCAAAGGTCTGCCTCAAGGCTGGGGGAGCTATATGTGGTGGGATGTGGGTAAGGGTGTCATAGGTTGTGACACCAGGCTTCCATGTACTGTCGAAAACCCATCCCAAATCCCCCGTCCTGAGAAGTTCTTTAGCAAAGGCCCCTCCCATCTCTACCCTGCTGATGCCCCTCTGTGGGGTTCTGATGGTTCTTCCTGATGTGGACCTGTAGTGTGTTCACCATGACAGTAGCCTCGGCCAGCCCATTCTGACTGCTGGCTGTCCTCCAGCCCCAGCCTCCTCCCTGGCCCTTTGCTTGTCCCAGGATGCACCTGCCTGGGGAGGAGGCCATGGTATCCCGCTTCCTGTAGATGTGGCTATGCCCAGCATGGCCTGTACTGTAACCCTAGCTCGTTCTCTGTATTAGTGTTCACAGTTGGTTTCACCCCCTTTTTGTTTTTTCTTGGAAAGATCTCATTAGCTGCCCAGCTGTGAAATGCTTCAGGAATTATCCTGCCTACACAGCCTGTTGAGGACTGGGGCCTCCTTTGGCTTACCTCAGAACCTTCAGGGCTCAACACATTGGTTAAATGAAACCGGGAACCAGAGTGTGTATCAGGATGCATACATGCCACAAGGCAGGATTGTGGTGCGACTGTGCAGGCTCAGTGCAGTGACACTCATCACTGCAAGAGTGGCTCACTAGCCATCTGCACCTGAGCGTTTGTGCTGGCTGCCCTTCACACGCCCCAGGCGGGCTGGCAGTGTGCCACCCACTCATGGTAGCAGAGGTGTGAGCGTAGTTATCTTTACATGATGGAAAGGGGGGAGGGAAAGTTAGTACCTTGTAGGTGTCACAGAGCATATTAGTCATAGGGGAGGGAGGAGGAAACGTAGTGAAGTTAAACTTTTGGTGGAGGATTGGATTGGATGGCCTCCTAGTTCCCAGAAAACCCCAGGACTTTTTGTGTTGTGTGTATGTGTGTTTTTAAAAATGAAACAAACTCCTTTTATTATACCAGTCTAATCAACCCTTCATGGCATCATAATCCAGCTCACTCCTGGGATACACAGCAATTCCCTACCTGGGAAGTCTGTCAGAACTCTGCTCCTTTGTCAACTTGTAGGATGAAGGAACCCATAGGCAGTGAGGGACTTCACTGTGGCAAGGAGGAGACCTACTGCTTATTCAGAAAATGTTTGTTCACTAAATTAATGAGAAAATAAAGGGCTGACTGCTCTGACTGTTGGGGTTCGAGAGTGATGATTAGTCTTACCTCTTCTCCTGCCTCCTACTTGAAGCAGTTGAAAGATGAGCTCAGATAGGAATCACAGTGCCACCTCTGTTTTTGGTAAAGTTAATTGGAAACTGGCTTGGCCTGTGACTTCCTATTACTCCTCCATCACCTCTTTCCCCAGTAACTTCTCCACCCAGAGCTGCTGGCCTCTGCCTACAGTGATGACTGGAAGATTTGTCAGCTGTTTGGGGAAGGGTGAGGTAATGTTGCTGCAGGCTGCAGACCGAGCTGGGAGGGGGATGCCTCACCTGTGGATACAGGCAATAAATTAAGCTCTTGATATATGAATGTGGCCCAGTGGGTGTCACACTCAAGTCACTGAGTGAAGGGTAGGTGAGAAGCTGCAAGTGCCCCCCTGACTTTCCCTCCTGGGGAATGGAGTGACATTCTTTTCCTTCTGTAGAAGTGTCTCCCCCACCACAGACCAGGAGGCAGACTCTCAGGCCTTGCATTGAACTGAGATGTCTCTGTGGACACTGACATCCCCTGCCGAGTGCCAGACTTTGCCTGCCCTCCTATGTCACTTGCCCAGGAGTTGCACAGGCAGCATGGGTGGAGGGGAGGTGCAGGCCAGGGTCTCATTGTTCCTGGAGCTGAGCTTGCTCTATGCCAAGAGGCCTCCCATTTTCCCTCCCGTGCAGCATCCACCTGGTGTGTTCCCACTGGAGCATTGCCCCTGTATCCATTCTCTCTGTGAATCCTCACAGTGGGAACAGTGTCCCCTGGCAAGCATCATATTCCTTCCTTCATGCTGCTTGTGGTGTTCGTGCCCTGGTGGCAGGTCCCGAAGAAAGGCACCTCTTGTCTTCTGAGGGCTTGTGCTGGTGCCACGTGATGACTTGAAGCAGCGCCTTTCCTCCTGCCTCTCCCTGGTCTAAGCCTGGACTGATGGCAGGAACTCAAGCCCAGGGTTGATATGCTGTGGTGTGTGCACACGCGCTTGAGTCTGTCTGCTGTTGCAATGTCGGGGAGGGACCGTGGGGCACGTTGAATTCTCCTGCATGCAGGAGATGCAGTCTTGTCCAGTACCCTTGGTGCTGGGAGGTTCAGGTGGTCCAGGAGGAATCTGACCTCCCACTGCTTTTCCAGTGTCTGTATCTGCCCCAGTGAGCAAGAGTGCCCTTCTGATCTGTATTATTCTGCTCCTGGCCTGCCAAGGCATTATTAGCTAAACATGGATTAGAGCTTGTCAGCCTGCTGCCATGTGTCCCTGTCCCCGCTGTGCCAAGTTGAGATGAGAACCAGCCTGACACGTGGTTCCAGGCAGCTTTGGTTTCTGTGGCTTTCAGATGCATCTCAAAGCCTGTTTTGCACAGAGAGGCTGTCAGTAAGGGTAACAGCCTGGCATGTCAGAAATCCTGGTGTGTGAGAAAATGGAATCTCGTGTTGTGAGGGGTCAGTGCTGAAATGTGGTCTGCTCTGGTTTAAGGGAAGGGGTAGGTTTAAATCAAGGCCATTTGGGGCCTGGCCACCCCTATCCCTAGTCCCCCAAGACTAGGGGAGCTTCACCACCCCAGGAAAGGAGTGTGACTTTGGTGGACCACAGAACCCCAGAGAGCCTTGAGCCAAAGCCATCACAGAATCCTCCAACGACAGAGCTGGAAGGGGCCTGAGGTTGTCTGGTCCAACCCCCCTCATTTGCCAGAAGAAGAAACAGCCCAGAGAGAGGAGATGACTTGTCCATGTCCATCAGCGAGTCAAGTGAAGATTAGAGCCCGTCTCCTGAGTCCTAGCCCGGTGCTCTTCCCAAGGGGCCAGAGCCAGCACCTTTCATGCTCAGCCTGCCTCCAGTCATCACTTAATTCTTGTTAATGAAAGAAAAAGGAGGCATGAAAATCCCAAAAGTCGTTGTGTTTGCAGTCACAAATTTTCCTTCCTAATAGCATTTGAGTCTGGTTAATTTGCAGTCCCTGTCTGGGCATTAGGGACAACTTTTAGTTGTGCATGTAGGGATTGCTCTCCTGACACCTGTTCTGGTTCCCTGATTCCTATTGAACTCATTCTCAGTACCGAATTATTCTGGGCTCAGCTCTTCTCCAGTCGTGTCATGTTTGCGTACTCAGTCCAACATGTATGGGTGGACTGCTGGGCTCTGCCCTGTTTTGTGCCGTTGAGACTGTAAACTCTTTGGGGGTTTCTATTCTGTTTGTGTTCCCTGGTCCAGGACAGTTCTGAGCTTCTGGAGGCTGGATAAGTGTTTGCTGGGTCAAGGACAGCCTGAGGGGACAAAGGGCAGGGCACAGGGCCCAGCAGTCACTGTAATTGGGTTTGCTTTTTCTCCTGCCTGTGCCCAGGGTGCAGCATGTGCAAGAGGATCATGCCACATTTCCAGAAGGCTGCGACCCAGCTGCGAGGCCACTCTGTAAGTGAGGCACCATGTGCCATGCAGGGCTGGGGTGCTCTGGGACTTGGCAGGAGAACAGTGCTGGGGGAGGGGTGGGAGGGCAGGTTTTGAAATGGTGAAGATGGCTGACCCTGCTCCCCAGGCCGTTTCTGAAACAAAGCCTTTATGTGTGGCTCAGACCTGTTCTCTGCAAAGGTTGAGAGCTCCACAGAGTTGCCCAGACCAGGAGAGCTTGGCACCTGTCAAAGGCCAGTGATGAAACAGTCAGGAAACCCACAAGATGCACACATGGTGTTGCTGGGAGACCAAGGATCAAGCATAGAGCATCAGGTGGCCAGAATTATTGGGGCTGGGCTCCAAAGTGGGCTGAGGCAGCTGCTGGGGGGCCCCGTGGCAAAAAGAGGGTACAGTGACACTAAGGGTAGATCAGAAGCACAGAGCAGGCTCACAAAGGCTGTGTCGTGCCCAGGCTCCCCAGGCCCTGAAGTTCCACCAGAGTAGAAGGAGGTGAGTCCACATGGGGAGCTGGAGAATGGAGGCATTCTGTGAATGAGAGAGTGCAGAGAGGTGGGCATAGATGGGAACAGGAGGAGGAAGAGGAGCCACTAGGGAAATGGGCCTTCAGAGAAGTGGGAGCAACCAGGATGGTGCAGAGAGGTAGGAGGGAAGGCCTGGGTATTCAGGAGAGAGAAGAGAGGTGGGAAGGGTGTTCAGACCTTACCCAGCAGGGCTGCGGATCCTCACTGAATGCTCCTTGGTGTCTCTGCATTTCCCCACCCTGGCCAGTCTTTTTTATTCTGTGCCATATGTCTGTCTTTTTTTTTTTTATTGTGGTAAAAAACACATATCATGACATTGGCCATCTTAACCACTTTTAATTGTCCAGTGCAATAGTATTAAGTATATTTACATTGTTGTGCAAAAGGTCTCTGGAAATTTTTATCTTGCAAAACTGAAATTCTATACCCACTTAACACTAGTCCTCCTCCCCAACTCACCCCCACCTTTGGTAAACACCTTTCTACTTTCTGTTTCTATGATTTTGACTATTTTAGATTCCTCATGTGAATGGAATCATGCAGTATTTGTCTTTCTGTGACCAGCTTATTTTGCTTAGCATAATATTCTCAAATTCATCCATGTTGTAGCTTGTGACAGGATTTCCTTCTTTTCTAAGGCTTAGTAGTAGTCCACCTTATATATACACCACATTTTCTTTATCCATTCATCTGTCGATGGACATTTGGGTTACTTCCAGCTCTTGGCTACTGCTGCTTGAATAATGCTGCTATGAACATGGGGTTGCAAATATCTCTTTGAGATCCTGCTTTTAATTCTTCTGAGTATATATTTGTCCATTTTTGAACTTACCCTGAGTAGCCAAAGTGGGTTTTTGTTTTTTTGTTTTTTTTTTTTTGGTGGCAACAGAAAAACAGCTGCTTGCTCCTCTAGAGAGCATGGAAAAATCCCATACACTCTTCATGAAAAGTTATCAGGAGTAGCCATCTCAGTGGTGCTGGCCAGAGTCCCATTAAGGGAGATCTGAGGTCTTGAAACTGCGTCATGATCTTTATGGATCAAATTAAGTGGTAATTAGCTCAAAGTCAACTTAAAAAGTTTAAGTGGCAGCACCTGGGCATGGGCATGGCCCTGCTAGCCAGCTGCAAAATTGGGTTGCAAAGAACCAATGGTTTCTCTTTTGACCTCATTCTGGGGTAACACCAAGGTCCTGCTTGTTTCTCACTAATGAATTTTTAGTAACTTGCCTGGAGACGTTTGGCCTTGGGGCACACATACATCATGCTGGAGAAGTTTCACTTCACATTTTTGGAGCCTCAATAGATACCATATTTTAAGATTATTTAGCCTGGAGAAAAGACTTAATTACCCACAGTGTTCTCCCTGCCTGCACCCGCTTACACTTAGAAAACTGCTCAGCTCAACTTCCAAACTCTGTGGTGCTGTGGAAGGTAAATAGCTACAGCCCCAGATCAGATCACAAATTACCCCGGCTGGCCCCATCCAAGCAGACAGGACTTGTTGCCAGTCTTGTGTGCCTTATGGACGGTTCTCAGCCAATGCCACATCCAGTGCCAAACTCAGTATTCCTCCAGTTCCCTCCCAGGCTGCTGCAGAGCTTGTCCCCACCACACACGGCTAGGTCTGCCCATCTTTGCTTTTGTTCCCAATGGCTTTGTTTACCATTTGATCCTGATTATGATATGTGAGCTCCTTGGGCATAGGAGCCATGTTTGATTTACGTTTGTTTCTTCAGGACGTAGCACAGGGCCAGGCTCATAATGGGTACCCAATACATGCCCATGAATGAATGAATGAGCGTGTGGCTTATCACTCCTGAGTATACTTTATTTTAAACTCTATGTTTATATTAAGAGTGATGTTCCCCTTTTTGAAGGAATTCAGAGCATTTGTTATTAAGGAGATACACAGGGGGAAGGACATTTGTTCCCCCTTGGCCCTGGGCTCACACCAGTCCCTTTCACAAGGTTAGCCCTAATGATCACTTGTGTTAAGAGTGTCTGCTTCTCCTGCCTGCGGCCAGATCTAGAAATATCAAAGGTACTGCCCCTTCCAGTTCCCTCAGCATTGTCAGAGAAACATCAGGGGGGTTGTCCATGAGCCTCGGCAAGCCCAGCTGTAGCCAGGTATTAGTTACCTCAGACTTAGACATCTGTGTTGTGGGAACTGATTTTTCCCTCCTTGTGTATTTTCTTGCTTGGAGTTTGTTTTGTTCTGTTTTCCCTGTAGTTTCTTAGAAAAGCACTGTTTGAAAAGTTCTGACCCTTTCCCAGCTACCTAAAGGGGGAAGGGCCCTGGCCACCGCAGGCACCGCCCACTGCAGGAGGCTTCTGGAGGCCAGGGCTCATGGTGCAACAGCAGCTCCCCAGATGCTGGAGGCAGGGCTGGAGGGGTTGGGCGACCAGAGGTGTTGATTGCTTTCTGTCTTCACACACACAGAAGAGATGGGATTAACGGATGGGCTGCTCACCTCTCGCACTGCTGAAATCCAGGTGGATCAGGGCCTCCTGTCTCCTCTTGAGCTCTGTGGTCTTTGATCCTGTTCACCTGGCTGTGTCTGTGGCAAGGGTCAGAAATCTTCCTCCTCTGGGTGTTGGGAGATATCCAGTCAGATGATGTCATTAGGAAAGAAGCCAAGCCAGGTCAAGGATGCACAGCCTTTGCCATTTTCTAAACTCAGATCTGCCTCTTTTTCTCTGTCAATGACGTCTGGTGAGTCATCGGCGTCTGTCCCATCTCCTCTGCTAATTGACATCCCCATCAGCAGCTGTCCTGCTCCCCATCTCAGAGAAGCCGTCAGAAAGAGCCCCATCCTCGTCTGCCTCCTCTTCCCAGCCCTGCCAGTTATCGCCGTCCACGCTGAACCTTCGAACTCTGCCCAGTCTCTTGTTCACCTCAGCCATGAAAGGCCAGGCTGGGTGTGAATACCGTGAAATGGAACTGCCGTGGTGACAGATTTGTACAGATCAGGCTCTGGTGTGGCTGTTGTAACCGGCTGGGAGATCTTGGGCAAGCTCCTCAGCCTCGGAGCCTCCGTCTCTGTGAAATGGGGATGATAATGCCAGTCCTGCCCACCTCGCTGGGTTGTTGTGAGGAGCAAATGGGCTGGTGTGGAAACAACCCTGTGCCCTACACATCCCTTCATAGATTCAGGCGATTGACACCCCCCACACAAACTGCCCTGTACCCGTTGTTTCCTCTGCTCACTAAATGGTTGTGCTCCCAAAGTTCTGTTTTCTTCCTTATTAACACATTGGAGCAAGGATCTGGCACTGTGCTCTCCTTGTCTTGTATGGTCTGTCCCTCAGTGATCTTCTCTATGTCCATAACTTCCACAAAACGTAGCTCCATAGTGCCTGAGTCCTCCCCTTAAGTGCTGGTAACACACGTCAGATGGCCTGCTTGACATCTTGGTCTGGATTTTTTCCCTGTGTCCCAAATGCAGCATGTCTAGAATAAAATGCAGCATCTCTCCATCCAGCAGACTTCCAGCCTTCCTTCAAGACCCTTCCCGAGCAACCGGGCTCCTGTCCCCATGTGCCCTTTGCCAGGCTCCTCATACATCTCTTCCTCTCACGCCCTTCGTCCTCTCCCTGTCCGTCAGCCTGGTTCAGGCTCTGGTTAGCCACACTAGGTGGTTACCAGAGGTGCTGACTTGTCTCCATGACCCATGACCTTCCCCTCACAGCTCATCCTTTGTACTCAAAAGATGCAACTGGCTGGCAGTTGCTCTCTTACTTAGAAACCCTCAATAGCTTCCCATCATCTCCTGAATGATTTCCTGATTTTTAGGCATTTAAAGCCTTTTCCACAGTGACCCCAGCTAACTCACTCAGCCTTCTCTTACTTCTTTCTGTGTATCCCTCAGTCCAGTTAGACGGAGAAGTTCTCCGTTTCTTGGGCCACATCTTGCTCTTCTTGCCTCCGTTCCCCTTCTTGGGGTGTCTGTTGAAATCTCACCTTCCTTTGAGCAATAGCTCCCATGCTGCGTGCACTGTGAAGCTTCCTGCTTGTTCCAGGCAGGAAGGCTGAACGTGAAGAGCGTGCTGTGAAGAGCATGCTGTGCCGGCTGAGTAGCTCAGGCACACATGTTCAGCTCGGGGCTGTGGCCTTGTCCTCTCCTTAAGTGGAGACCAGCTGTTTTGCCTCACTGGGCTTCACAAATTCCAACTCCAAAGTGTTTGTATGTAGTTGTTAAAAAAATATGTCTTGTTAACTAATAGATGCCCTCAGATGCCCCAAAAGTGCAGCAGAAACTCAGAGAATTAAGAGTTCACCCCAAGCAAAGGTGGTTTAGAAAGGCTGCCCTGGGAGGTGAGATGTGATTTGCTTTATAGGATGAATGAGTCTTCAGTGGTAGCCAAGAGGTGGGGGCTGGATGTCCTTAGCAAGGGGACCGGAGGGCAGCAGCTGAGGGCTGGGAAGGAACAGCTATGTTCTGCAAATGTGGGCAGAATTAGTGTACCTCTTAGTAGTGTTAATAAAAGTAGTTTGTACATTTTGGGTGTAATAGATATATTATTTAATCTGCACGACAACCACATGAGGTGGCTGCAGATGAGAAAACTGAGGTACAGAGAGGTAACTGTGACTTATTTGAAGAAATGTGTCTACTACGTGGGGAGTCAGGACTCAGACTCAGGCATCTGCAGCCCTGAGCCCCCTCTCCTTGCCATGGTGGTGTATTGCTGCTGCTTGGCACGGTGCCTGAAAAGGCAGACAGTTCAACTTCCTTCCTGTGCAGAAGTGTCAGACTGTCTTGTCCCTGGGAGAATAAAAAGTCTAGACCCTAGCAGGTGTATAATTAAGGGTTTTGTAAGAAAGAAGGAATCAAAAATGAAATAGGGACCATATGGGCTTTGAGTAAGTAGGGAGTTGGATTTTAGCCTGTATTCAGTGGGATTGAAAGGTTTTGTGCAGGGAAGTGATGTAATGAAAGAGGAGGATGTGTAAAATTTATCTTGTGGTGAATGTGCAGAGACACTAGGGAGATCAATTAGACAGAAAAAAAAACCTTGAAGTAGACAAATATTACTGGAACAGGCTGCTGACTCAGTCTGGGAAGTGAGCAGGACAGCTTTTAGAGGGCTTCTAGTAAGTTCTATGTCAGGCTTATTCTCCCTGTATTCTTTGCAGCATCCCAAAATAAGCTGGGGAAAAAAAACCAAAACAGTGATTTAGCAAGCATTTATTGTGTGCCTCTGTATGCCAGGCATTGTACTAGGTACTGAAAACAGTTGGAAAGACACGTTCAGATGCCTCTTGGGATGGAGCGGCCAGAGGCACAGGGGGTGCCAATCACCAGGAAGATCTGGTAGGAAATTAGGAACTTGACTGTTACTGATCCCAGTCTTGTGCTAAAACCTCTGACGAAGGTCGTCTCTTCTCTCAAGAGCCCTGTCATAGTCTCATCACATCTTCCCACTGAGGAACCTCAGTGAAGGTGGGTGACTTCCTTGTAGGTGTAAGCAGTCTTCTGAATCAAGTTCAGTGTCTCCTGAAATCACCATTTTCTGTTCCTATGTGTCCTTATGTAACGTTCAGTGAAATTCAGCTTTCTGGGTTTCTTCCTTCTGCTTCTGTAACTGCTGCTGGCGTTTTTGAATTTCCTTTCTCTTCGCTTCTATGCCACCCTGCCTTGTGGAACAGCCTTCCTGTTTCTGGCCATTCTAGCTATGTTCTCTGGTGAGAACAGATTCAAAATCCTCTTTCCTGGCACCTGATCCAGCCTTAGAGAAGAAGGTACCTGCTTCAGGAAAGGAGAGTTTTAGGGGACTCTCTTCTGGGTTGTTCTTAGTACTGAGCCATGTCATCGGCAACACGGCTACTAAAGTTCTCCTCTCCAGTTCAGGAGCATTGGCTGTGTGGACCCCTGGAACCAGAGCATGTTCATACTTAGGAGATTATGGTCAAAACAGGCTGTGGGTGATGGTCACAAACAGGAGGAAAGAGTCAGGGAGGCATAGGAAGGTCTGGAGGGACGAGGGTGAGGCAGGTGTCAGGATACCTTGTTTCTCATGGGGTGGCATGAGAACCAGTCTCCATGGCCACAGGTGAGCTGTGAGGCCTGAGAACATCGTGCATAAAGCCCAGGTGGACAGACTGAGGGCAGGCCATGA
Organism: Cynocephalus volans; assembly: GCF_027409185.1. Lineage (NCBI taxonomy): Eukaryota > Metazoa > Chordata > Mammalia > Dermoptera > Cynocephalidae > Cynocephalus > Cynocephalus volans. Next base: position 122,513,796 of record NC_084460.1, on the reverse strand, counting down.
GCTATCCAAAAAGGCGTCTGAGGATGTTGTGCAGAGGCTGAGTGGTGTACAGAAGCCACTTACTTCCATGACTTAGAAGAATAGTACAGCCTAATTGACATGGGCAGAGAAAAAGGTGTAATTTGCACTTGGGTGGCAGAGGCCCCACTCTAGGTAGGACCTGTGTGACTTGGCAGCAAGGCCAGATTTCTTCTTCAGCTCTCAGAACTTTGCTGTTTCTCCTGCAGGAAAAGGGAGCAGCTGTACCAAGTGTAGCGCTTGGGCCCAGAGCTCTCTCACTTGGCCATCGTTCCTGGTTGGCTTGGCTTGCCCTGTACCCCAGCACCCTGGTTGCAAGGCTTTGTCTTATATCTCTTTCTGGTGGCACAGCAGGACAGGCAGCACATGGACAAGATGAGGGTGTCTGTGGGGCAGAGGGTAGACAACTCTGTTCTCCCTTTCCATGCAGGTGCTGGCTGGGATGAACATCTACCCCTCTGAATTTGAAAACATCAGGGAGGAGTACAATGTGCATGGCTACCCCACCATCTGCTATTTTGAGTAAGTCTCTGTATCCCTTCTGAATTTTATTCCCTGCCTGATGGCGTCTGCATCCCTGGCTGAGCCCCTGTTGTCTCTCCACATTTCACAGGAAAGGACGGTTTCTGTTCCAGTATGACAACTATGCATCCACAGCAGAGGACATTGTGGAGTGGCTGAAGAAGTAAGTCGGGCATTTGCGTCAGGGGGTGTGTACCCAGGGAGGGTCAACCGCTGGGCCCAAGGGTGGCCCCTCAGTAGCAGGGCTCTGGCTGGAGGTGGGGAAGGGAGGAAGGGAAAGAGACTTACTGCGCTGCCTGCACAGCTGCTTCTGGGTTGAGTGGGATCTGTGTGAGTTTAGGTTGCAGGAGTCTTGAGGATTTGGCATGGCTTTGGCCTGTGTTGATTGGACCCTGGCTGGTGTGCTGGATGGGGGTCTATCTCCCCTACCTCCCTTCTCCACAGCCTGAAGTTGGGGAGGGACCACCTAATCATGTCACCTGTCCTGGAATAGTCAGGAGCTTTCTGTTCCCACATTGCAAATCGAGTTTTTCCCTCACTGTCTATCTGATGGATAGAGATATTTCTCACCCAGGACATCAGGTTTGAGTGAGGTTCCACTGCAGGTCTCTCTGAAAATAGAATTGTCAATGGAACATGTTCTTCAAACACAGTACTGTATCAGTGCTGTGAAGCTAGTAAACAACCTTCTCAGGCCTTGGATTGCAGAGCACTTTCCTGTTCGCCCCCACAGACCCTGATTCATAACACCCTGCGATCCCATTCTGTAACATCATTAGAACCATGTATCACAAAACCTTGTGTAATGCCCACTGTCACTACTCCCCTCACCCAGAGCCCCCACTGGGCTAGGCCTGCTGCGTGGCCCTATCTGATCACACCATCACCACTTCTACCTATCAGAACCTGACCAGTGCTTTCACAACAGGCCCATAGTGTCCTCTCCTGGAAGCCTCCCTAGGCCTGCTGAGCACCAACCCTGCTTACCTTGCACTCTGTGTGTCAGGAGTTTGGCACCTACTAGTCACTGCCAGTTTATGGTTATTTGTGCAGAGGTCTTGAAATAATAACAGCTAATGTTTTTTGGGTTCTACTTTGGGGTTGACACTGACATAAGCACTTTATGAGGATTCTCATTTAATAGTGTTATAAGGAAGGTAGTATTATTATCTTCATTTTGTGAATGTGGTAACTGAGGCACAGTGATGAAGTAGCTTGCCTGAGGTCATACAGCTGATACATAGTACCAGGGCCAGGACTGATCCCAACCATTGACCTTGCCCTCCAACAGCTCCCCACAGTCCAGCTCAGCTGCCTCGGAGTTCTGCTCAGAGTCCCACCCCTCCCCCAGTTGCCAGCACAGTTACCTTAGGGACACAGCGTGCAAACCCCAGGGTTGAAGAATTAGTTATCCAGAGAATATGGAGGTTGAAAAATGTGTATTTTCAGATTGGTAAAGAAGGGTGATTTCTGTACCAAAAACAAAACAAAACCCCACAAGAAACAAACTTAGATATCCGAAGGGTACAAATCTCAGTCTTCTGTATTGCCCTCTCCCAGGGGTCCAGGAGATGAAACGCAAGTGCTAGACAGTGTTTGCATAGCATCCTTTATTTCTTGGAAGCATTTTCACATCTCTGTGCCCATGACCACCTCATTCCCCGCTCCTGCCTGGGAAGGTCACTCCCCATTATCATGTATTCACTGTCTTAACGTGGGCTCCGCTTTCTTGTTTTCCTTTTTCATTTGATAATAAGCATGTTCTCTGCTCCAGCCAGACATATCTTGTTCTGCTTTTGGAGAAGGTTTCAACAAATAGCAATCTCGTTTGTCACCAGAGCATGAAATCTGTCTGCTTCCCTCCCCCTTCTCTAACCTTTTCTGGTTTCAAAACACCCTCATATCTTTTTAGAAGGATAAGGTTTGGGTTTGTTTGTTTGTTTTTAAGTGTTCAGAATTGCCTGCTAACCCTAGACAAAGGGAGCACATCAATGGAGTTTCTGAGCCAGATTATTATCTCCCTGCTGGAGCCTGCCACCCTGTCCTCCCACCTTCTCCTCTGCACACCCAGCCCAGCTCCCCCACAGATTCTGCTCTGGCCTCTCTGCACACAAGGCCTGCCTCTAGATTTCCGGCCTGGGCTGGTGCCTCTCCACTTCCTACCTCCACCCTCCTTCTATTCCTCACCCCCCCACCCCCCCACCCCCCGCACCCATGAGAAGCAGCCCTTGGTAGCAGCCTCTGGTTCATCCCTAGTCTCCAGGGTGAGAAGGGTGATGGGTATCTGCCGGGAAGGAAAGGGAGCATCTGAGTCCCCCTGCAGCCCTTCCCGAGCACTCTTGTTGGGGCGCACAGGTGAGACAGTTCCTCCAAAGGCATGACTGCAGCCCACTCCCCCAGTGGGGCAGGGAGATGACCTCCTGAAGGACATCCAATGAGCTGCATAATGTCATGCCCTAGCAAGAGCTAGCAATATTACTGTGCTACCTACAGGTTTAGTTTTTAAAAATCTTTTCTCATTTTAAGGATATTCAAGTAAGATATATTTATTATAGAAAACTTAAAAGTGTAGTCAAACAAGAAGAAACACCCCCTAACCCCCCTGCCCCAGTACCCAAAGATAACATGTTGTGATATTATGATTTTCCTTCTAGATTTCCCCCCCTACATATCCAGCTCTTCATGTGGTTTTTCCCTATCCCAGGTGTTCTAAGTCTTTACCAGTTTTCCTCTCAGTCCTGGCTGGCAGTAGTGATCTAGCCTCTCCTGCTTTCCTGGGCCTCTGCCTTGGCCCTTAGCTGCTCAGGGCATATGTGCAGTCAAGTATAGAAGGATAAGGGTGAATCCAGCCTCTCGGATTCTCCAGATGACTTTCGGAGGCCCAGGAGAGAAGAACCTAGATTCTGTCCTCTACTGAGTGACTGGTGGGGGGGTTTGGGTAAGGGTGGCACAGAGGGAGGCAGGGCAGGGAGGCAGTCCCTTGTGTTTGAATGCATGAGGGCTCTGGAGTCGGCGCATCAATCATGGTGGGCATGCCCCCTTGTGCTCCTCATTTGCCCCCTGTGGCTCTCACACTGGTGGGCTGGGCTAGGCAGGCAGGTAGAGGGGTGCATAGCGGTGACGCATTTTGGCCTAGCCACGCATTTCTGCCTGGGTATTTTTATACCAACCAGTGGTGAAGTAACACA